>NC_047668.1:41815339-43015339 GCF_011762505.2 Arvicanthis niloticus | reverse complement strand
GCACAGACCAGAGGACATGTGACACCAATCCTGATGCTCACTAATGCAACAGTAGACTCAGGAGGCTCCATGTCTCCAGTCCCATAGCTCCCATGCCCCCTCTGGCCCAGGTCTAGAGAAAAGAAGGGCCCCAGCACCCCCAGGGTCAACAGCACTACCTAAGGCTGAGGGGCGTGGCAGGGCAGACAGGCTACTCTTCACCAGCTGTGGGTGCTTGGGGGAATCCTTGCCATTGAAGACAGCAGGACCTGTTGCTGTGGTCACTGAGGGGTGATCAGAGGCTGGTCCTGAAAGCAGAAAGGATGGAAAGGGGGTCAGACGACAGGCTGCACTGGAGACAGGCAAACATACTAGCTCTGTGCTAGTGAGTCCCATCAGGAAAGTAGGGTTCCTGACATAGTGATTCTGCCACATAAACACATACACACACGCAGATACACACATGCATTCACATGTACACATTTGCTTACACACTCATAAACCCACATACACATGCATGTGGGCATAGAGAAACACACACATACATGTGTGCACATTCTTACCCATGTGGACATACATGTGCACATATGAATGCAAACAGATTTCTGATTTCACAAACATGTACATATATGCACAGGTATTCATATAGGAGCATACGCACGGTCTCCTGTTTACAAATTCAAGTGTACAGAAACATACTTAATAAACACACAAATCTACAAGATACCAATATACACAAATGCATGTATGCACACTTAGAAATACATACATGTTCCTGCTCACACATGAACATATAAGCAGAAACAGACATACAAACATGAGCTTACAGATGCCATGAACTTTTGCTTTCACTCCAGTGGTCTAGTGTGGATGAAGGGAGGACCTGGGGTGCATGGGCTTCCTAACTCACAGTCCCACATCTGAGACAGGTGCTTCTATTTGCTTCTACCCTCTTCTCCTCCGAAATTCAGTTTATATCAAAATATAGCCAGGTTTCATGTCTTCCCTTGCCAATTGGTGGTGGCATATACCTTTAATTCCAGCACTTGGAAGGCAGAGACAAGCAGATCTCTGAGTTTGAGGACAGCCTGGTCTACAAAGTGAGTTCCAGGATAGACAGGACTATACAGAGAAACCCTGTCTCAAAAACAAAACAAAACAAAAACAAAAATCAAATCAAGGAAGGCTGGCAGGCAGGTTACTGACAGCATCTGGGCTACTTAAAGGGTTTAGGTTCCCTAAGTCTTGAGAATAATTCTGGGGACAACCATGGATTCTAGTCCTAAGGAGGCCCCTGAAATCATCTGAAAGGCTTTCAAGTAGAAGCAACACTTAGGGGCAGTGCCCTGTGACTGTTAGAATGTGGTTCTGGGGCTGACTACCTTGTGTCCAAACCACCACGGTCCCACCACTTCTGGCTGTGTGACCTGGAACACTAACTGAATCTCTCCAAATTTCAGTGTTGCCTCCACAGAATGGGGGGTCAGGGTGGCAACTGGCAAAGCCACTGTGTGAAGGACCCAGGTGGGTAGACATCCAGTACATGGAACAGAGCTGGCCCGGAACAAGCACCGTTGGGGACTGCTATTGCTATAATCGCATGTTCCAGCCACAAGGATGGACAGGTGCTAATGCAGAGCCCAGGACACCGGCTTCACTCCCTGAACAATATACCACACTGACTTTCTGGGCAGAAGGAATGAAAACCACCAGCGGCCTTTGAGTCCTCAGGAAGGTTGCTATCTCTAGGTAACAGTAACTGCGCTTACGTATGCCCATCTTCTGTGTAGCTCAGGGCCACATGTGTGAAACAGAAACACCTGATGTGCAAACTTGCCTCCCCCTACCCCATCCCTGTGAGGTCCTGGGCAAGCCTCAGCCTCCATTTTCCAACCACTCCACTGCTCACAGGACATGGTGAGCCTTAGTGAGGTGCACACACAGAACAGGCACACACACATCATGGGATAAATGACCGGATCTAACCTCAGCCCCTGCTAGAAATCCACTTGAAATGCTGGCTTGGTGCTCGTCATTCGTGACCTAAGCATGCAAACAAACTCTGATACGGGACCCCACCACTGGGGAATCACACTCCTTATCGAGAAGGAGAACAGGGAAGCTTTCCCAACACGTACACTTTGCTAAAACGTACAGATTCGAAATGACACAGAACAACAACATGCAAAGTGAAACCTACAAACTCAAAATGACATAAAATGAGACAATACGCAGTGTGCCCTTTATTTATTTTGAAGAATGCCGACACCGGGCGTGTGGCTTTAGCACGTGGGACACCACTCTGAGGTCTCACCTGCCTGTTGAGCTCCCACTGGGACACTGGGGTTTGTCCCAGGAGCAGGCTCAGTGGGGAAGGCAGCCAGGGAGCCCGAGCCCTCCAGCGGTGGGAAGAGAGAGCTGGAGCAGGTGTTGGCGGAGTTCTGCCGACTTCTGAACTCTAAGGGAAACAAGAAGTACATGTGAAATATAATTGGCTCTTCTCCAATGGCTGCAGAATGACTTCCTGGAGCGAGCGAAACTGACCATAGGAGAGAGGGGCACAAGAGTAAAGGGTGCCGGCGCCATGCTAGCCTCTGTTTCCGTGTGTTGCAGGGCAGAGGTGCCATGTTCCAGAACCAGTTCCCTGCCTAAGGGCGGCTCTATCAACAGAGAGAATAAGAGTGCCCAACGGGAGGAAAAAGAAAAACAACTTACAAAACTGAGCTATCTCAGCTCTGTGCTTAACATCCAAGGAGACACAGAGTAACGCCCCAGGGCTGGACCAGTCAGCATCTCCCTCCACCTCTACACATCCTCTTTCATTAATCCTGCCCTCAGCAACAGCTCTGACCAGTGAGCAAGATAGAGAACTGGACCCATGAGGAAGACCAGCTTCATCCATGGGGCCTGGGAACTGATTGATACATACGGGGAACTTATTAAGCAGTCATAGAATAAAGTAGAGGAAGAGAAAATGGGGCGGGGGGGGGGGAGAGGAAAAGAGGAACTGCACTCAGTCGCTCACACCCAAGACTTCTTCCTTCCACTCAAAGAACTAGTATGGATGATTCCAGGAGATTCAGAAGAGTAGGGGACAAAAGGACTGCTCTCCCGACTGCTTCAGGGAAGTTCCTTCTTGGGCATGCTCCACTACCCAGGGCAGGACTCAGGGCAGCCAATACCCTTGCTCTTCCGCAGCTAACACAGTGGATACAAGGGAGACTGAGGGATCACGGTAAAGCCTGGTAAAGCCGAGCTCACCTCTGGTGACTAGCACCACAGAGCTGTCTCTTTGGTCACAGGGAGCAGGGTTCAGGGATGCAGAGGGCATGACATTGTTCAAGCTCATCTTTCTCAGCCTTCTCCTGGTGACACTTTGAGAATAGGAGCCTCTTGCTGGGGGCTATCTTACACACTGTGGGGTATTTAGCAGTATTGGAAGTGTCTGCAGCAGCCTCTAGTCTTTATGATCAGGAGTGTCCCCAGGCAGTGATAAATGTCCCCTGGGAACAAGAACCACTGTTCCTAATATCCACCAAAAAGAGGTTCAGTACCAGATGGCTCTCAGCTAGTGTTTACCCAGCCCAGTAAGTCTGTCATATAAGCTGTTCAAGTACCATTGACCCCCCATTGACCCCAAGAAGCATCTTCAGTGCCATGCTCCTGCTACAGCCTGTACCACTGTACAGAGGACCCACCCTACCCCCAGCCCCACAATGCCCACTGGGAGTGCATACCCAGCTCCCTACCCCTCCACCCCTCCGGATTCAAGCCCCTCCCTCACCAGAGCCTTTCCAGCAAATCAGAGGTCCTTTGGTCAATGTCCCTTGTGCATTTCGGACCAGATAGTACTTGAGGTGCTTCTGCTTCTTGGGCTGTGTGGTCAGCTTCAGGTTGATGTGGTTGGAGAACTCGGTGAAGTAGCAGAAGCCTTTCTTCCCACAGCCAACACAATTTCCAGAGAAACCTGGGCAGGAGGAAGCAAACCATGAGCCTCTCCACCTCCCTTTCGACTCCCTTCCGGCCTCCTCTTCAAACAACTAGCACAACATACCATCACCCAGAGAGTGCCACAGGCAGAGGACCTGTCATGGGAATCAGGCTGGAGACTCAAGACACCCTTAAGTCAACAGGACCAAAGAGACTGGGCCAGAGAAGTGAGTCTGGGCAAGCATGAGAGACTTCACCCTTTTGGGGGCATACTGAAAATTCCATGTATGTAAATGGATGAAGAAAATGTAGTCTACATACACAATGGAATTTTACTCAGCCACAATGAAGAGCACAACTGTATCATCTGAGGGGGTGGGGGAATGGAACTGAAGGTCATCATGTTAAGAGAAATAAACCAGACTCTAAGAGACAAACATGCTTTTCTCTCATATACAGAATTTATATTTTAAACACATATGTATGTATGTATGTATGTGGGTGGTCACACACACACACATACACACACACACATATATGTGGGAGAAAGAGGAAAAAGAGGATAACAAGGAAGAAAGACAAAATATTATATATTTTCTTTGATATACAGAATCAGGATATTTTTATATGTCACATACATGATGCATACTGATATACATAATATATATTGCTTAGATCTATAATAAAGGGGTAACATTGAAAGGAGGACGAGAACCAGTGAGGGAATAGGAGGAGGGGCCAGGAAGGGTAGCTGGGGCAAATATGAGCAAAATACAAGAATATACATGCATGAAAATATCACAGTACAACCCATTATTTTACATGCTAAGAAATACCAAACATGGTGGGGAGCCTGGGAGTGAAAGCCAAAGCTCAGCAGCCAGCAGAGTAGAGTCACTGCCATGGTTGTGTCAGGGCAGGCAATCTTCCTACCGCGATAGACAGGCCTCTGCCAGCTTGCAGCCCTGGATAAACCATCTGGGTAGCAATGAGAAACCTCCTTGTATGAGCTACAAACATGCAGAGCATGCGTTTAAAGGGATCTCTGCAAAGCACGAAGCCATTCCTGCGGAGCCAGCCACAGGCACTGCTTAACACAAGAGACACATGGTGGCTCAGCCTCTCCATTCACCTATGGCTCCTGTGTAAGCCATCCCAAAACAACCTTGCTCTGTCAATAGCCAGTCTGATTCCTGTGAGTCCAAGGTCCTGGGTCAAGGGAGGCCCTGGCCTGGGGCAGAGCCAGATTTACTTACTTTATCACGCTCTCTGTTTGATGGTCTCCAAAGGTCATTTTGCGTGAGGCCATAAAAGCCACATGTCTCTACATAAGCATTGCTCTTAAACAGGCTGTCCCTGGGGACTCTGGCTAATATTCAAAAGAAGCCCAGTAGGTGAGATAAAAAGTTAAAACCACTGCCCCAGAGAAGACTCCATACTGCGCAAAATCTCCAACCAGCACATCATGATCAGTTTAATATTCTATAAATAAAAGGCCTTAGAAGCAAGAAAGGGATAGGTACACGATGAATCGACTATCGAAATCCTACTCACACTGTACCAGTGTGAACAGGTAACATCACAACACAGACAATGCTGTGTGGGACTCGGGAGAGGCTAATGCACACACAGGGTCAGGCACATTGTGTCATTCACTGTCAAGTGTGCAGGGCACCCAGCTTAACCGACCCATTGCCAGTCGCTATGGAAAACAAAACTTTCTTGTGAAATCCTTCGAATCAGACACACAGAGTGGCATGTAACCCCAACCGAAGGATGAAGTCCAGGTCCACAGGCACCCGAGGCTGTAGACTCCTCCATGTAACTCCAGCTTCATCTTCTCACCAAGACGAGGTGCCTCTTAACTCATCCACTCCCACTACCCCTACTCTGCCCAGTCTTGGTCTCTTCTACAAATCCCCTACACATGTCCAGCCACCTCTTAGTCCTCAGCCCCTTGACTCTGGGGAAATTGGCACTTTCCCAGGCCCACACGCTCGTCTTGCTCTGAGTCCTGGAATCTACTCAGCATCAGGGAACTGTATATCTTGTTCCTCGTAGCTCTCTTCCAAAGAGCCATGCTGGTGTGACGGTTCACATGTTGAGATGTAAGCGGGCATGTGCTCACTGAGAGCATCACGTGACAACATTATCAAGAAGGTAGGAAAGAGGGGCATAATTAACCAATTAATTAATAATAACTAACCCTTCTATCTAATCTGTTAGCTTCCAACCTAGAAACCCTGAGACACACACAGCCTGACTGGCACTCAAGACTACAACCTTGAGAAATGTCCAGAGTTCCTGAGAAGGAATTCTAAGCCTGAGCATAGAAAAAATACTGAGCAAGACACAGGAACTACAAGGTCAAGGACACTGAAGAGACCAGCTAGCCAGGTCACAAGCTATGTACATGGGAGGGAGCCTCATGGTGTCGTCGAGCATGCCCAGGGGGCAGTGACTGTAGCCATGTGTGAGCTCCTGATGGCTCAGAGGTAAGAGTCAGCTCCTGGTCCAGTTGCATAGTGGATAGTAGGGTGTCAGCTAGCAGACAGCTTCTAGTTGGGGACATAGCTTTTTTTGAGAGACACTTAAGGGATAAGCAAAGAAGACAGGGCAGGAGCATAGGAAACCTGATGGTTTGAGTGATTCCTTTCCTCAGGTGAACAGATGATGTCATCCTAAGACTTCAGGAAATTCCTTGAAGGGCAATGAACACTTTCAAGAAATAGTACAACGCACAGAGAGCCCTTCCTTTTGGGACTTGACCCTGGGACTTGGAAGTTTATAAAGACCTCACCTGAAAGTGAGGTTTCCGGATATAAGTCTCAGACCCCTGCTGGGCACAGATCCTAGAAATGAAGGGACTATGCAGTTACTATGCCACCAAGAGTGGTCTATACAAATAACCCTCTTCTAATCCCAGCACCCTGGGATCTTTCCACGGCACTTGTTTGGCAACTAGAGAGCTATCTATTTCAGGACTGTACCCCTGAATGGATGCTGCACCTGCAGGCTGCTCTGCGAAGCATGCCCTCCTATGGGGAGGGTGCCACCCTCCCACACAGCAAGCATTCGGGAGGACATACAGATGTCAGTAGGACTCAGGCTTGAGTCCTGACTTAAATACACCAGGTTACTTCACACCTCTGAGCTTCATTGTCATCGTCTGCAAACATGACCAGAGCTAATATTTATTACACGGCCACTATGCGTTAAGCTGTGTGTGTGAAGCCCTCTATGCTATCAAGGTCCGCCTCCTCCATGCTGAATCTCACGAGACCTGTAAATGAATCCATGATGTCTCCAGTTTACAGGTGAGGAGAATCAAGGCACAGAGAAGCGACTTACCCAAGGCCTGGAGTGACAGGAGAGGCTACTATGCCATCTCTTCCACTAAACCACCTACAGGAACACTAAAGGGTTAAGGTGTCCCCTGGATATCTACCAGGTCCCAGACTCAGAGCTTGGAGTCCTCTCTCCTTCCCCTTGGACTAAATGGGAAAGTGGAGAGTGCAGGTGGCAGGAGATAAGAAATGACCACCTGGGTTTCCACTGCCCAGTCTCAGAAGACAAAAGGGAAGGCAGAGACTAAAGCTGCCATTTCCTTCCAGATGAAAGTGACATGATTCTTCCTAGAAGCCCCCACAGTGGCTTCCTTTGGACCTGGTGGGTGGCATCTAAGCACGTGGCTTTACGGCCATTGGGGGGGATGGGCTTGTTTCTGGGATTATGTCTTTTGCAGAAAGGGGCTCTCCATCATTCAAGCCTCATGAACAGGCTGGATTCCCATTGACACACAATCTAAAGAAGACCTCCTAGATAGTCCTGTGAGAGACGTGAGCAGCCATGGTGAGTGGTCACAATCATTCCTGTTTGTGAGTGTGAACACACTCAGAGAGCAAAGAAGGGAGAGACAGTTTCAGAGTTTCCCTTTGAAGTTTGAGCCCGATCCCAGTCCCATGCAGAAACACTCTACTTGTGTGAAAGAAGCAGGCAAAGGTGAGCCAGACTGACCCCGGGTGAGACAGGGGTCAGGGCAGGGTGCTGAGGTACAATGTGGAGAGCTTGAAATTTCAGTGAGAGCGTCATAGTTACATTGAGTCCTATATTAAATTAACCTCAAACTCATTCTCTGCTTCTGTTTCTTCTCTGAGAAAAATCAGTTATATGTGTAAGCTCCAAAAAAGCATTTTAAAACAACAAATTGTGTTACTTTCAGAAGATTTATTTATTATTTTTGTGTGTGTGTGTGTGTGTGTGTGTGTGTGTGTGTGTGTGTGTGTGTTTGGGTGAGGGAATGCCCATATGTGTGAAGGAACCCACACAGCACAGACCATAAGAAGATATTGAATCTCCCAGACCTGGAGCAGGTACTAGGAACTGAACTTAGAAACTCTGGAAAAGCAGCAAGCCCTCCTAGCCACTCAGGCATCTCTGCAGCCCCTAATTGTCTTACCCGTACCACCAGTGTTTCTTAAAAGTATACATTGGAAGGAAAAAAATGAAGGATAAAGGACACATAATTTTAAAAAGACCGGAGCTGAGGCTGTACCTCGTGTGGTGAAGCACCTGCTTGGTTTGCATTGGGTTTGATCCCAACATGGCATAAAATTGGGTATAAGTGAAGCAAGCCTGCATACCAGCACTGAGGAAGAGGAGGATCGGAAGTTCAAGGCCATATGTCTCAAAATATAAATACATATTAAAAATTCAAAAGAAAAAAATGAACCAAAATGCTTTTAGAAAACTTTGGGTCTTAAATTTAATAAACCAACTTTTTTAAAAAAAGAGTATATGATAAAATCTGAACTCACTGAGTATTTAACAATATTTATGAATGCTTTAGCTTTTTAGGTAGAATAATAGCACTGGGTTCCCAGGGGGGGAAAAATGTCCTTGTCCTTTAGAGACAGATACACATGGCAATAGTTTGAGATGAAGAACATACAGGGTGGGATTAGCTTCCAGATAATCCTGGCAGAGAGAAGAAGGGGGAGTCACAAGGAACAGGGCCAGCTGCCCCCCACACTGAAACTACTGAAGACAAAGGACATGGAGGCCTCTTGTGTTCTTTTCCCACGTTTCAAGGTCAAAGGTGGCTTCCCAGCTTCTGTCCTGCAGGACCCAATGACGGTCCAGCTTCACACATCTCTCCGAGTGTCTACACCATGATTTCTGAGATGCCCTTTTTTCTCTATGACTGTACTATATCATCTGGGTTCAAGATCAAAGGCTTCCCAGGGCTGGGTGACCCTCTGTGCTCCCAGCTGTTGCCAAGGTGACCCTCTACAAGTCACCTGGTGCTTCCTGTATGTCACATATAAACGCTAGACTACAGTGTCTCTGCCTCACTTGTTTTTTTTTTTTTTTTTTTTTTTTTTTTACTTTCTCAAGATAGTTCCAGGCACATGTCTTCAATGAGTAAGATTTACTATGTGAATGTATTGCTGCCACTGGTACTGCTTCTTCCCAGTTAGAAAAACTTTTACTCATTTTTCAGGGCCTGTCTTGAACCCAGCTATTACTAAAACACCTTCTCCATCACCAACAGTCTGCGCTTACACCCTAGTGACAACTAGGTGTAATAAATGCTTCTGAGGGCACAACACCCATAAGGTTGGGTATAAGATTTGCTGAAATTGTTATTGCTGTGGACCTTATGGATCTCGATTGACAACCCCCCCCCCCCAATTTTTTCTGCTTGTGTATCCCTTTCAAACCAGAAGCTCCCAATGGAACAGTTGAGTTCCCAGGCATACCTAAACACCAGGCTTCATTCGACCTTATACATTCAACAAATGTGTGAATACTTTGCCTACTAACCAAAGTATAGACTCATTTTCACCTGAGGAATAAGCATGCCACGAAGACAGATGTTGTCTTCTCTGATGGGTAAGGTATTGGCCAACTTAGATTGATTACTGACAACAACAACAGCAAAATCTGAAGAACACACCTAGAATGTTAATCTTTCAATTTTCTCAGACAAAAAAAAAAAATCCCTCAACAGCTTCAAAGCTGCTAGAACAATATTCCTAAAGGCTTTGCTTCCTCCAAGATGATCCATAGACCCTGTTTTATGGATCAGTAAACAGGGCTGAGCCAGGTTACTGCAGAAGCTGTGGGGACCACCTTGTCCTGGGCAGCCACCCGGGTTAATAGCAGGAAACCAAAACACTGTTAAGTGTCCAAGCTGAGAGCATAAAGTTATGTTCAAAGGAGAGAGCATGGGCTATTTCCAGCCAGCCCTTGTTCTTCATTCCGAATGGCTTTTTGCCAGCAATTAACAACGTTCCTTCCTGGGCACTCCAGCCACTGGGGAGGAGCCAGACTATTAGAGGCTGAAGGAGAAAGAGCTGGAAGATTTCTGTCTCCGAGACTCAAGAGGCAGAACCTCCCTCATTTACTACCCCAGCAATTCCCTCATAGTCACAAAGGGGTGGAATTCAGACAAGATTCTCCCCTTGTCCCACCCCATTCCACCCCACCCCACCAGCAGATCAAAAGCCAGCTGTGTGAAGCACCGCCGTAATACAAGGACGACGTGCACCAGTGAGCAAGCTCCTGCAGAGACAGTCATTCCCTCAGCTTTGTAGGAAATTTTCCAGCATTATTCATAAAGACCTGATCTCAATGAGTACACAGACATACCTTAGGACCCCTACACACACACACACACACACACACACACACACACACACAAGCTATGCCGTCCCCTCCTGGGAACATTCATCCTCCTCATTTAAGAGGTTACAGATATTGTCACCCACCCCAGTCTGGAAGCAGTAACTATTCACTTTCTTCCCAATTCCCATTCTCTCCTCCCTCCATCCCTCAAGCCTTCCTCTACAGTGAATTCCCCCGCCGCCCTACACACACCTGGTTTGGGGCCATAGGAAGCACAAGACTGGATGTTTTAAGGACTGAGACATATGGAGAATACGGAGGAGGTTGTAAAGGTTCTCAATCCATAACTTGGTCCCAAGAATTGTCTCTTCTACCATGACAAGACCCCATGTGAAAATGGACCACTGCCAAGTCTCCCATTACCCAGCTCTTCAAAGAGATGAATGGTCAAATCCAAAGTCACTAGACAAGAACAAACTTCCCAAGGCCAGGACATATAACCAAAGCTCTCTCTACTGCATGGGTGCAGGGGGCATAGGAGACCATGGGGAAGTCTGTAGGCAAACAGTGAACAAAGATCTCTGGGCTCTCAGTTCTACTGCCTCTTCCTTGATACTGCACAAGGGAACAAGGTACACAGCAAGAACATAATAATGTCATCTGAGCAAGAGGTCAGGCTTGGTCTCATCATCACAATGAGTCATCTGGACCTTAGTGGGCCAGTGACTATTTGAAAGACCGTGGGCAGGTCCCCATGAGGAGAGGGAAAGCTACAACCCCAACTGAACCTTGACCACAGCAAAAAGCCTGAGGAGCACAGTGAATAAGGGAAGAACTAGGAGCCAAAAAGACTTGAACTTGGGCTCCTGGTGTCTTCTTTATTTTCATGACTTAGGGCAAGTTCATGAACAAGTCTAAGTTCTCCTACAGAATTGTGACAGACACCACCTCTCCAGAGGGAGCTGTAAATCAAAGCAGAAGATGGCAAGAGAATCTGGTAATCACTCAGATGTGACCACCCAGTGGCAGGGACACACACACACACACACACGGCCCCACTCTCCTGCCTGCTAGTTCCTTAAACTATCTGGGACAGGGTATTTAAGCCCTTTCTGGTCCAGACAGCCAAAGGTAGGTTTGAACAGCAAACTATGAAAAAATTAATGCTAAGTGTAGACTTTCTGGAGGGAAGCAACCAGTCGTTTTTTAAAATGTTTGTGTGTAGGCAAATATATACTGTATGGGAATGACAGTGGTCAACCTCAGCTGTCATTCCTAAAAAACTGTTCAACTTGTTTGTTGAGATATGCTTGGATTTGATAATTCAGCTGTGAACTGGCTACCCAGGAAGCCCCAAGGATCTGTCTGTCTGGAGCTATTAAAAGCACAACCATCAGACCTGGCATTTTACACGACTGTTAAAGATCAGACTTGGGACACAGCAACACTTACTAACCGAGCTATCTCCCTAGCCCAAGCCAGTCATATTTTTAAATAATTCCCATTTTCTTCTATTCCATAAAGAAATGTACCAAAAAGAGGAAAAAAGCATGTCTAGAATATCAAAGTACCCCTTATCACCAGCAGCTGAGGTCTCCCTTCCCCTGCCCCACACTAAAACTGCCACAAAAAAAAAAAAAAAAAAAAAAAAAAAAAAAAAAAAAAGGAACTCACCGAGCAGGGCATTATGGCCATTGTCATCGGGCAAGAACCTCTTGTCCACTGCACACACCAGGAGGTGGTCCGGCAGGCTGGGAGACTTGGCACCCACCAGGAGGAAGCCTGCAGGGACTTCAATGGGCTCACTGGAGATGGAGACAAGACGTAGGTCCTTCCCAGCCTGACAGAAGCCTAAAAGGGATAGACAGGGCTCACACACTGCTTGAGATATCCCAAAACCGAGGTCCTAGGGGCAGAATGAACAGCTAATGACCCTTGTATCTGCAAAGTTAGGGTCATTAATTACCTCTGAGACAAAACCACCAGAAAGTGAAAGTTGTCTCATCTTTCACATACTATGCTTTATGGGGCTGCAGAATGGGTACATTCAGAGGAAGGGACAGAACAGGGCCTCCTCAGCTTCCCTGGTGGGAACTTGAGGTCCATGGCAGATGTGTCTACACATCTTTTGAATGTTGTATTTACAAAACCTTTAAATATATTTCCTACGAGGAAAACTAAGTTCTCAAAAGTCTCCAAGGAAAGATAAAGAAGAAGGGAATGGCTGGGGTTTCTCAGGTTGTTTCCTGAGCCTTGCTATAGATGAGGGTGAGCTAACTTCACAGGCTTCCTGCACTGTTAACTACCAGAGAGATGTGAGATGCCCTCCTCATCCCAGGAGCCAACTCCGGGCCCTTGCAGCCTTCATAAGCTTCTCTTTCTTGCTACTCTGGGCTGTCTGCACTGGTCTCTCATCAGACTTTCTCTCAGCCCAGTAAGCAGCCCACTTGTAGGGCAGCGGGAGAATACGGGGGCTCGAGCAGTCTGGGTCTACAGCAGTGATGTAGAAATCCAGTGAAAACCACTTTAGTGACCACCCTTCTCACCCGTTTCCTCTGGGGACACTAGATGGCCCTGTTAACAGCTGTACTGACTTCTTTGTCTCAGTAATATCAGCTGGCACTCTGAGTCAGGGTCAGGGATAGGGTCAAGGTCAGGCCTCAGAGTACAGAAGGCATTGGCAGCTACCCTGATCATTTTCCAGTCCCAATCTGTCACCAATCCCAGGCCATGCCTGAATGCCTTCTTCAATTGCCTGCAGCTCCCAGGCAACATGCATCTCACCCCATAATCCTTTGCACCACTGCTTCCTCTGCTGTTTCTGAGCTTCCCCAACCCATGGAAGTCTCCTGGCTAACTCTTACAGACCATCTAAAACCCAGAGGAAGGACCCTCTTCTCCAGGGAGCTTCTCTGAGGCTCTCTGCCCACACCTGGAGTTTTCCTTCAGTCCCCATGTTGCCAAGCTTACCATCCACACAGAGGGCATAAAGCATCTGTCTCCCCAGATGGCTCCCAAGTTCTCATCTTTAACCTTTCAACTTCCAGAATAAGGGCTCAGTAAGTCTACGGCTGTTTACTCTGACAGTGATGGACAACCTTGGTGTGCAGAGTAGTGGGGTCTAGAATGTGACCCTGCAGGTCTCTCTGGGTGCACAGCATAAGCTCTCACCACTGCACTGAGATGTTCCCGTACCCAGCATGCCTTGCCTCTGTTCCTCCTCAGCAAAACAGCAGTGATACTGTTGCCTGTCCAGATTGGAGATCATGCAAATATGTTGGCGTCACAGCCAAGAACTGACAAGACATGGAAGGTCATTCCTACCCCATTCCAAATCAAATACCCTGCAAGGTCAACTTGAGTAAGGAAAGTATATTTTGACTTCCAAACAAGAGACCCAAAACAATGGCTATTGGACCCCATGCCATTCCTACGGTTGAGGTTGTCTAGAGCGGCCAAGCAGCTGGGGCCGACTCTCAGCCTCTTGTAGCCTGTATAGGAACATGAGTCCAGCTCACATCTCTGGGGACGAGCAGGGCTATGACCCAGCTGCAGATCCTGAGCAGGGGTGCAGTATCTTACCATCCGTGGTACAACAGCCTTCAGGAGGAGGGGGCAGCTGGTAGGCATTTGGGGGACTGCTGGGTTCTAACCCTCCTTCTCCATCTTCTTCTTCTTCCTCGTTGTCCGCTCGGCTGCCACCTAGATGTGGGAGACAACAGGGATGGTTTGTAAGGAAGCTGCTGTGCAGCTTTAAAAGCCTGCTCCAGGGCCTTTCCCTCCACCTGAAGCTACAGGTTCAATAAAGACCCAGAGCCTGGGGAAAGGAGGCTTGCACTGCTCTAAGAAGCACTCAGTAAACCCTTGCTGCTCTGTAACTCATTGGTCCTTAGGAAGCTGGGCATCCTGATCTTCTGAACCAGGAGAAAAAGCCAAGGCTGTCTCAGGGAGGATGACTCCCGAAGGTGCACACAGACTCATGTTCAAGTTCACTTCTCCTCTAGCCTCCACAGCTGCACGTGTCTGCCCAAGTGCGAGGAAGTTGCTATGGATACGGAAGCTTGCTAAAGACTGAACGAAAAGCCTTGACACAACACAGAAGGCATTCTGAAAACATTCATGTACGTACGAAGTATCACCATATAACATGTTACCTGTATCACAAGTAAGGAACCTGGGGCTGAGAGAGAGTCGCTGCCCCACAGATGTTCAAGGACCTGTAGCTGAGCCTATGTATCTGCTGGTGTCTCTGGTGTTCTTGCAAACAGAGGTAGCATGCACTGCCTCAACATTGCATAAGGGGGCTGCTGAATACATTAGTGTTCATCCAAAGAATGCATATATTCATTGCTGGAAATGCAAACATACACACAGGGGAGGGGGTATCCCAGAACATTCTAGAATAGGACCAGACATGCTGTTTTAAGAAAGGGGGAACAGCAAATGTGAAACTGGTGGGGAAAGCCCTGGCCTTGAGCACCACCTCTCCATGTGGTGAGCTTAGTGCAGCCCCCACCCCCACCCCCGACTCCTGTCTTCCCTCATTGATCCAGCACTCAGCAAGATTCTCAGTGCAGGGGCCAGGCTGTGGAAAGAGCAGCTCACTGTTCTGAGCAAGTGTCAGCCTTTCCCCCAGTTGGGGAAAGCAGGAGGTTCACAAAAATTAACTTTTTCAAGGCTGCTGATATTTAGTCCTTCCGGTGTCTTTTCTCACAGTGTTTTAGGTAAAAATAGTTCCCAGTGTGTCTTTCAATTTCAAGTATCAAACAGCACACAGACAGCTCGTGGGAAGGGTCCTTGCCAGTACCCTTAAATATGGCTGTCTCCTCTCTTTTTGTTTCCCTGTCTCTTAACTGGGGGCTTGTTTTTATGTCTCCTACTGTTCTCATACTTGGCTCTAATATCCTCCCTCCCTCCCTCCAAAGGTTTTAGGTTAACAACAAAATGATGTGTAATGGAAAAGTCTAGACCACAGCTCTGGGAAGCCACATTTCAGGTCTTGGTTTGCTGTTGCCTGTGTGGCCACGGGACACTCAACTCTGTGCAAAGCTTGTTGGTTACAAGGTGAGCCCTAATGCCATTGTGAGTTGCAAAATTCTAGAACAGTGGTTCTCAACATGTGGGTCACAACCCCCCAAGGGGTTATATATCAGTATAGCAGTACAACAGTAGCAAAATCAGTTATGAAGCAGCAACGAAAATAATTTTATGGGTGCAGGTCACCACGACATGAGCAACTGCATTCAAGGGTCACAGCATTAGGAAGACTGAGAACCACTGTGCTAGAAAATGTGGCACCGTGGAGTGACACCAAGTTTTATACCTATGATAACTGTACAAGCTACTGGGGACATGACTTGACTGGAGCCAAGACCTTGAGAAGGAAATAACAGCTCACTATCCTTCCTGGTGCCCTGGACCTTGTGGGTGCAGAGGACAAACACCAAGTGGTAGGAAAACTGTGGAAAGATTACACAAGACGAACACACAGGGTGGGAGGAGTGAGCCTAGCCACCTCATCTCCTTGGCATCTTCCTGTGCTTAAAGTAGGCACAGTTTAGCCCCTGCACGAGGTCTCAGAGTCCCACCAGACTCCAGACACCAGCATCCAGCACGACAGCAGATGGCACAGGTCACATGGGGCTCTGATCCAGCTCTGACACAGATACCAGCCTTAGAGTGGAAATTCACACAAGATTCCCCAAGAACAAAAACCGAGCACCCCCCAAAGCCAGAGACATGGATCAGCCACAGAGAGGGGGTTATGCATTATTCTGCCGAGTCCAATGAACAGACATTCCAACACACTTAGAAAGAAAGAAGAGATGAGGGTCTTAAGCCTCAGAGAGCCAAAGGGCTCAAACTGCAGGCAGGGTCAAAGGTCTGTGGCAGACTTTCCGGCCTTTGATGGGTTCCTCAAGCAACACAAGCCTGGAGCAGACTAAACAGACATGTTTACGGAGGTCTCCTGGCAGGGCAAGAGCCTTAAAGTGGTCTTAGACGAAACCATCAGGGCTTAGAGCAGTGATAATAAAACACAAATCCAAGGACCCCACAGCGCCCTGACTACAGGCACATGAGGCCATTCACTCTGGTGTTTATGCTCAGTCTTTTTTCCTGTCATGAGATGCTCATCATCCTAAGCAGGTGGGATTCTAGGAATTGACCTGCATTCCACTCAAAGAGTAAATTTGTGATGCCTAGAGCTGATGCAGTTATTTGTCATTTCGTGGGGATTTCTCTTGAAAAGTCAGTATTGTGGAAAAGGATTTCCACCCTTAAAGGGGGTAGTAGGTAAGAGCCCCAATTCAAAGAACAAAGCTATAATAAGACCCCTGCTAAATTACCCCCACAAATACATAAAATGTTACCAGATCCCCGGGTGTTTAGTGTCCCGGCACCTTGGTCATAAGCATCATCAACAACAGTATTGTCTGAGGAAGGCCAGCCATCAGATAAGAGACCCTGACAAGAGACAGACAGACAAAACAAGATGGGGCCCCAAAACTGCCTGTCTGCTCCAAAGTTTATGATGCAGAAGATATGGCCCAAGCTTAGTGTTTGGTTTATGGTAGCATCTAACAAACCCAAAGGTCGCCATCTTCCACCGAAACCTCAGGCTGACTTTTGCAACTGGACAAACAAAATCCCAGAGGATGGTTCCAGGCTATTTACTGAGCCAAAAGGAAAAGCACAGAGGGGCTGGGTCAAGTCATCACCCAAACTCAAAGGCTGAGCAATCCCATTGACATCTGGCAAGGAGCTTGGGACACTCAGCACCCAAGTAATCAAATTCATAAGCCTCAACACTGTCCCTGGGGGCTGGGATGAAGCTCAGAGGCAGAGCATTAACAAGCAAGTAGGAACTCCTGGGTTCTAGCGGAGGCAGGGCGGGGGCGGGGCAGATCACTGGAAAATACCACACTCTGAACAACAACAACAAAAAAGATCCTAAGAGGATGCAACCTCCACACTAGAGGGGGCCATCTGGGCCACCTAGGGAGATCTTCAGCTGCAAGAGAAGGTGACTGGGATCCCCCACGGGCTTTCTGCTGGTCTCTGTCCCCCTGTGAGCAGCTGTGCACTGACACTCCAGACGTCTATCCCAACATTGACAGCCAGAGCTGAGCAGCCAGTAATTCTGCAACCCCTTCAAAATCTCCAAGTCACCTTGGGCCTCAGCAATAGCAGGTGATCAAACAGACTGTAGATTTTAGGACACTGCTTGAGTATTCTAAATTACCAACATGATTGCTGTTCTCAATTTGACGCTAGCAAGGTTTGTCAACACCCTAAGTAGTTAAGGATGTCCCTGAAAACTGTATTTCACAGAAGCCTTTCACCTGCTCAAAAATGGAATCAATTAAATGGTATCTAAGGATTTCTCTGCTCCCTGTGAAGCCACAGAGACACTTCCTATGCCAGAAAACACTGGCACTCTCTTAATGACTATCAGAAAATTTCATGTTGTCCTGACTGATAGCGCTGGGTGCAATCTAGTTTCTCTTATACTTAGACCCAAGTTGGGGTCTTAGGTCTTTATCTGTGCCATTTGCAAGGAGGTTCACTTCGTCCTCTTACAAAAATCAGGGCTTTCTGGTATCCGTGAGCTTGCTCGGCACAGAGTTGCTTCAAGACAGGCAAGCCACACACGGCGCCCTAAAGCCCAACATAGTACAAACCTGACAGACATTTTTCTTTTTTGTTTAATGATTTTTTTTCACTTTAAAACATGACCTTTTCTACTTCAAAAACTTCTTACATTTGTAATTTCAAGCAAAAAGCATGAACTTATAAATAACTAAGTAAATAACAAATATATAATTCTAGACTAGTAGCTGTTTCATCCTATGGATTGCCTCAAGCTTATTTACTTGACATGAAACACACACACACACACACAGTTTACCTTCCAGATAAGGGAAATTCTCAAGTCCCCCCATACTTACAGATCATTTGTTAAGTCTTGGTACATGTAAAATTTATAAAGGCTTACTGTTAATTGCTTTTAAGCTTTTGTAAGGCTCTTACACCTGTTACCACACAGAGACGTAACCTCTAAATGATTTTCACAAAGATAAGAACATGAATCACATGAGGAAAAGAAAGAAAATGCAGAGCTGAGGGTCAGATGTATTAAATCCCTTACCAACAAACTATCTCATCAGATATAAGTAATGCTTCCAAGGGAGCCTAGCATACAGTGTTCTCCCTGTCTCTTAAAAAGACAAAAGTCCAAGACTTTTTTCTTTGTATTTTTTTTTTTGGCCTGAAACTTACTTTTAAACAGATAAAAGTCTGTGTGCAACTTTTGGTATTTTTTTTACTGGACTCTAGATTCTCTGAATAGGGCCATTCACGTTAGCCACACATAATAACGGCACACACAAAGACATAAGAAGCGCATGGTTCTTACCTTCTAATGATGACAACTGCTGCTCAGCCTCCAAATACAGCTGGGAGAAGATGGGCCGGGGCACCAGGGTGTTGGAGCGTAAGGAAGCCTCGATGGAGTTGTGGAGGACCTCTTCAAACCGCGTGCTCTTTAGCTGTCCAGCATAGGAATTGCCCATCTCCAGAGCACAAAGAGGATGAAGTCTTCTGGTCAAAATGACATTTCAGTTCTGCCGAGAAGGGCTGACTCCACACAAAGCCCAATGAAGAGGCAAACAGAGCCAAACAGAGCAGCAGCAGCAACAGCAGCAGCAGCAGCAGCAAGAAGGGACGGGTTGCGGCCTCTGCTCAGCCCCAGACAGGAGAGGGCGGCTCTCCGCAGCTACTGCCAGGCAATTACAGGAAGTTATATAAGTAACAACCCCCACTGATTCCACACTCACAGAGCCCACTGCCTCTTAGAACAACGCACAAGGAAGAGTTTAGGCTTTCCTGATTTTCCCAGAGACAGAATCCTGCCTCCAAGGGTCCCTGGGCAAATGAGATAATTTTTGCCAGAAATGGCTATTTATATCCATGACAACATGAGAGCATGGGCCCAGGTTTAAGGATTACAGAAGACATACATGCATGGGTACAATTGTGTGTGTGTGTGCACACACACACCTAAAGGCAGGATTAGCAGACGCTATCTCTGCTGTTTCTGGTAAAAGGCTGGCTATTAAAATTCTCCCTATAAAGTCCAAAGGGTTCTCAGTGATTCTCAACCTGTGGGTCACAACCCCTTTAGGGTTCCAGGGGTTGTCTACGACCATCAGAAAAAAAAAAAACAAAAAAACAAAAAAACAGACATTTACATTACAACTCATAACAATAGCATAATTATAGTTACAAAGTAGCAACGAATTGATTTTATAGTTGAAGGTCATCACAACATGAGGAACTGTATTAAAGAGTCATTATTGGGAAGGTTGAGAACCACTGATTTAGACTTTTAGTATTTTAGTTTATTGAACGTCTCTATCATAGGAGTGATATAGAACAATCCCAGAACCTCTGAAAAAAAAAACAGGAAACCACTGATACTTTCATCTCCCCAAGACAATCACCCTTGCTCTATCTGTGGCAACTTCCTAACTAATTCACACACCAAAGTAGACAACTCATTGGTTTGTACTGTACTCTCCATTTTGTACAATTGTAACATGATCAATCTAACATGTCCATCATCCCCAGAAAGAAGCATCAGAGCTGTCACTCCAACCAGCAGCCCTGCAACCTGCAGATCTCCTTCCTTGTTCTGTCTACCACACGTATGGAAGTACTGGCCAGGAAGCCTGCTGCCAATGGCTTCTTCCACTTAGCCCAGAGACTCCAAGATACAAATGCATCATGGAAACCAGGTGGCAACAGCGAGGCACAACTTTAATCCCAGTGCTCAGGAGGCAGAGGCAGGAGCATCTCTATGAGTTTGAGACCAGCTCGGTCTACAAGGCAAGTTCCAGGACATCCAGAGCTATATACACACACACACACATACACATACACACACACATACACACACACACACACACACACACACACACACACACACACACAGTCCTGTCTCAAAAACAAAACAAAAACAAAAGACCCAAATGCATGGCGGTGTATGAATCAGCAGTGTGCTGCCACGGGGATTTGCTTGTTTGTTTGTTTGTGTTTTGTTTGCAGGCCTGAGGATGAAACCCACAGCCTCTCACCAGCTAAGGGAGAGCTCATCCACTGTGCGCCTGGACCAGCCCTGCCATTGTGCTGTGTTTTTGCAAACTTAACTCTCTTCAAAACTTTTGCTGGGAAGAGATGGGAACTGTATCCACAGAGTGATAATCGTATATAATTACTTCACTTGACATAGACATGTCCCTCATCCCCCTTACACATGCTTTTAAAATCATTTTAATGGCTCATGACATCCCATTGAGAGAAAACTTGCCCAAATACTTCTCAGATTTGTACTTATGGTTAAATGTCTACCTTTGATCCAAGAGCAAGCACCAAGTGTCCTATACCCTCCTGATGGTTTCCAGTCTTTGGCTCTGACGTTAATGTTAACTTTGTGTTTATATTTTTTCCTTTCTGCTTCCTTTTAGTCTCATCTGTTGAATTCCTTCCAAATCCTAGGAAATAACTACTTGTTCATGACTTCAGCAATACAGACATGTAAGGCCACACTGGCCTCTGGCCACTTCCTTGCTATTGCATATAAGTTAACCACAAAGCCAGACAATCAATCTCTTCTTCTCCCCCTCCCTCCCTCTTTTTCTACACACACACACACACACACACACACACACACACACACACACACATACACACACACACATACACACACACATACACACACACATATACACACACACATACACACACACACACATACACACACATATACACACACACACACACACATACACCCACACACACACACACACACCAGTAGCCCAGTCTCACCTCAAGCTCACTATGCACCCAAGGACAACCTTGAACTCTTGATCCCCCTGCCTCCACTTCCTGATTGCTGGGATGACAGGTGTGCACTACCATGTGTAGCTTTTCATTTCTTTCTGGGCAGTCCATGTCCTCCATTTTGGTTCCCTCTGTCCAATGCTTATCAAAGAGAGTTTAAATTCTAAATAACCAAAATGGTGTGGAGGGGGGTGTCTTAGACAGCTAACTAAATTATAACTAAGGCTAGTCTTTAGATGCTCTACTTACTTTAATTTCTTTTTTTTTTTTTTTTTTTTTTTTTTTTTTTTTTTTTTTTTGGTTTTTCGAGACAGGGTTTCTCTGTGTAGCCCTGGCTGTCCTGGAACTCACTCTGTAGACCAGGCTGGCCTCGAACTCAGAAATCCGCCTGCCTCTGCCTCCCAAGTGCTGGGATTAAAGGCGTGCGCCACCACTACCCAGCTTCCTTTAATTTCTTAAAGGTCTCTTTCTGACTGACACCTGAGGGAGTTTACAAGAAGACTGCATATGGAAGAGAATACACAAACCCTGTCCATGTGTGAGGACTATTGGAAGCAGGCTAAATTATCCCTTTCTTTTATGTCCTGGCATGGTTCTCTAGTATAGTGTTAAACTTTAAAATAAACTAAGATACATAGAACAACACCAGATGTCAAGAGCAGCAGCCCAGACAGGAGTTCCTAGTTCTGTCTATAACATACTAATACATAATACACACATTAACTGGCAGCTCAGCTTCACCACCCAGCAAAATCTGGCCCATCACATTTTCCTTATTACATGTGCTGTAAATTCTCCTGTTCCTTGTTCCACATCTCTGTGGGACTGAAGACGCTCTACTTCCTACTTGAAAGGGAAATGAACGGTGTGGTCTGTGGACTTTCTGGCTCTATTGCAGGAGACACCAGCCTTCCTCTTCCAGCTGAGTCAAGGGACCCTCTCTATTAACCTCTTCCTGCCTGTGGCAATAATTACTACCCACAGGCTCTCCAACAGCTCTCAGACAGCCAGGGAAATGACCTAAGAATAGTTCACGAATTCACCCCAACCAAGAAAAGGTGCCCCAGAGTGGAGAGGTCAGCAGGGGACACTCTGGAAGATGAAGGAAGGGATCCTGGCCTCTGTCCACAGGCTGCTTTGGTTTGCTGTTGTCTTGTTTTATCTGTCTCATACTCAAGATATTCATGAGGGAGTTGGCCATTCTTTGTGTGTGTGTGTGGGGGGGGGGGTGTATGGTTCTCAACTCAGGGTCAAGAACACACTGGGGGGAGGGAGGCTTCTGTAGTTCTCAATTCCAGGTGGTCCGCCTAATCTGCCACCATTAATAATATCACAAACCTTCCTGCTTACATAGCATCCTTGTCTGAACAACACCAGGCACACAGGAGTTTTCTGTTAATACAACAACATGGAGCCTTGCAAACCGCACCCACCCAAAACCCTTTTCTGTTTGTGATACCAGACTGGCATCCAGAGCCCAGGGAACTCTATAGCCCATGCCAATTGATATCTAAGGCAAAGAAAGCAGTAAAGGGGAACAGAAAACAGCCATCCTGGGGGCGGGCTGTTTTCTCCCTTCTTCCCAAAAGTGGTGGCCGGCTAACAGGTATTTCGTCCCCTTAAAATTAACACTCTGCATTTTACTGACTATAAATTAATTCTGGAGGTGCAGAGCTTGAGGGAGCCCTTGTTAAGAGAATTGGCATGGTAGGAAGAAGGAGGAAAAGGGTGCCTGTGCAGGCAAAGAGCAACAGCTAAGTTCTCACACTCAGGAAATGGCAGCTTCGGGAAGGGGGAGACGAGGTAGATATAATCCAGATACATTGTATATATGTTCGCAATTGTCAAAGGGCATATTAGAATTTTCTTTCTAAAATAAAACTTTGCCCTGTTCTAAACAATTAGCATAGAAAGAATGTTTTTCTGAGTGGAAGAGCAGACATGACAGCAAATTTCAAGACAAGCATGCATAAATCAAAGTTTCCTATTCTCCCCCCACCCCCATTGCAACGTTTACTGCTTGAACTATGTAACCTTCGTGGTATTTAGTGCAGACACAGGACACTGGAGAGTAAGGTAAACATTATCTATCCACCGGCATGGAATTCTAACCATGGCGATGGTTTTCGGCATGCAGAGCAAACTCATTTATGCACAGAACATCTAGATTCACTACTCAAAAATGATGGGTCTACCTGATCAATGATGTAGAAATAAAACTCACCAGCTGATTTTGCTATACAAAAAACACAAAATACAAGAATGTCCTCAGGGAGCCAGCAAGATAGCTCAGTGGGTAAAGGTGACCGCCAACAAACCTAAGGGCTTGAATTTGATTCCCAAGACCTACATGGTGGAAAGAGAGAACCAACTCTCTCAAGGTGTCCTGTGACATCAGTAAACACATGCACATGTACACATGAAAGTACACACTAAAGTAAATGTCTTTTTAAAAAGGTTTTAATCTTCTCAAGAAAGGCTGTAAATTCCTCTGTTTTTTTAAAGGTCTGATAGAGTCTAGGACTAAGTGGTCCTTCCCTTAAGTCACATTCCTCAGTGATATAGTCACCAGCACACTGCCTCCACTCTAGCAAATAACATATATCCTCACTTATGCAGGAAACACTGATTAAATGCAGCAGACACACACACACACATACATGACATGAAAGTAGGAGGGGAATTTGAGAAGAAGAAACAATTTAATGGAAGAAGAAGGTAAGAGAAGATAATGGAGAGATTTGTTTAAAGAACATTATATATATATATATATATATATATATATATATGTTTGTGTGTGTGTATATATATATATATATGTTATATTTTAGATATATATAACTATAAAAAATTTTAATTTTAGACCAAATGTAGGTGGCTTTTGCTTTTAACCCTAGCACTTTGGAGGCAGAGGCAGGTGGATAACTGGGAGTTCAAGGCCAGCCTGGTCTATATAGTGAGTTCCAGGCCAGCCAGGGCTATGTATAATGAGACTCTGGCCCAAAATAAATGAATAAATAAATAAATAAATAAAGCTTCTCTGTGTACACATAATTTTCACTTCTAAGCTATGGACACAACTGCTTGATTTTATGCTTTACTTCTGTTTTTAAAAGTCCATAAAATACTATAGAAAATTTAAAACTATGGTAAACATTTAAAAGGATAAAAGAGAGTTAACTGCATCACCATTGCTGAAATCCACTTACTGTCTACATTTATCCTTCTAGATTTTTCTGTGCACAAGATTTTATTGACATTTATAAGTAGCTCTGAGTTCAAGGCTAGCCTGGTCTACAGAGCAAGTTTCAGGACCCCCAGGACTACACAGAGAAACTCTGTCTCAAAAAAAAAACAAACAAAAATTTATGTATCTTCTAAGTGAAGGCTAGTTAATCTCTAAACCCTATTTAACCTTTATTTTAAAAAAAAAAAAAATACTCTTAGTTTTCAGGGCTGGAATGACAAAATGGCTCGGTGGATAAAAGCACTTACTATCCAAGCTTAAAGACTTAAGTTCACTCCCCAAAACCCAAGGTGGAAGAGAAAACTGAGTCCTAAAAATTGTCCTCTGACCCCACACCTTTGTGTCACAGAGCACATGTTCTTGGGCTCACATTTACATCATACACACACACACACACACACACACACACACACACACACACACACTAATAAAAATAATAAATATACATAAACTTTTAGGAAAAAAACAAGGGGCAAGAGAGGTGGCTCAGTAGTTAAGGCTGATCTAAGAACTCAGGCTTGAATCCTAGCACCCACACGGTATATAGATACATAGATATATAATGGGGGGATTTTGGTCAAAGAACATTATATACATGTGTATATGTGTATGTGCATATATAATGAAGTTATATTTTATATATACATAATTATAAAATATATATCTTAATTTTAGACCAAGTGTAAATGGCTTATGCTTTTAACCCTAGCACTTTGGAGGCAGAGGCAGGTGGATCACAGGGAGTAATATAAATGTAAATATAAATAGGCATATAGATAGTTATCTATAACTCTAGTTCCAGGGGTTCTAATATCCTCTTCTCGCCTCTTCACACACCAGGTACATATGTGGTGCACAAATATGCAGGCAAAACACTCACACACATAAAAGGAATTTTAAAAAAATGGAAAAGGGGAATTTTATCTTACAACCCTAAGCAAACAATGAAGTTTTAATATCTACAAGCGATAGCAAGAGAGAAAATATACAACAGTCCTTATCTGCAGGCATTTCTGACACCACAGCAATGAGGCCACCCTGGTAGATAAGACTGGGGAAGCAGCATTAAGGAGGCTATAAAATGTCATGGCCCTTTTTGTTTTCCCTACTGGACCACAATCAAGCAGTGTGGGCACTGTCCACATACCATGCTAATATTCTGCCTTATGGACACAGGTCATGGCCAGGACATCTCACCTGCCAGCTAAGGGAAGGGTTGAAGTGGCCTGGATGGAAAGCAGCCTAATCAGAATCCTTCACTTTACCGTGAGAACCAAAGGCCCAGACATAAGAGCCTAGTGTAAGATCCAACACTAGCATTTAAAAACTGCTCAATAGGGTAACCCACATGGCTCAACAGCCTGAGAACCTGAGTGTGATCCATTCAACCCACATGGTGGAAATAAAATCATCCCATAAGTTGTCCTCTGACTTCTACATGAGTAACATGATACATGCACACACACACACACACACGAGAGAGAGAGAGAGAGAGAGAGAGAGAGAGAGAGAGAGAGAGAGAGAGAGAATAAATGCAACTTATTTCTGACCATTGTGTTATGGACAGAAGTCAAGGCCAGCAAAAGGCTTCCTTGAGCTGGGTTCCTTCCATGCCTCTGAGCACACAGCATTATTAGTCTCCTGCAATCATAGATGCAAGTTTGTAAAGGATCTGTAAAGTCCCTCACTGCCTGACACACTGCCCACATGCCAAAGCTGAGAGCAGTTCCTCCCAGTACTCTTGACCTTCAGAATCTGAAGCCTCTCCCTGTTAGCAACTCCAACAGGCAGAGTGGTAGCCACATTAGACCACAGTCCTCATCAGTTCACAGAAGCTGGGACAAAGCAAAAAAACTTTCCTCAAAGGCTCAGCTCAAAAGTGAGGGCTTAGACAAACAGGGATCAGTCATGAAAGGGTGTGAAAGAAAGTATCTGGAAGTGTCCGACATAGTAGCATAGTTAGTCGCTCGTGTCTAGCTAAATCAGAGCATTCACTCATTTAAAGGATTAGAATTTTAGGCCATATGTGGTAAATGACGACCAGTACAGCAGTCCATGTGTGATACAAGGGAGGGGGAAAAAAGCGCAGCACATAACAAAGGCTATTGGGAAATTCTTTACTCTCAAAGCTCAAGACAAAAGAGACAGCCGAGGGACAAAGAACAAAAGTGCAGAGAAAGTAAAACCCACCACAATTAGCATTCTCACTGGGACACTGTACTCACAAAACAAGAACAGAATGTTTATAAAACCAAGAACATGAAGGAAACAAGAGTGAACTCATCTAAGCTGCCTAAACATCGGAAATTTAAGCTTCGCTAGGAGAGCCTAAGAGCACAGTTGAAGTTAAAAAGTCAAAGGATATAAAAGATAAGAACATTTGAATTATCTAACTAGATACTCAGACAAATATAATCTTAAGCTAACTTTCTTTAGTAGTTAAGTATGTCATTGTCCTGTCATATTATTTTCAAGATAAGAAAAAGAAAAGAACTACACCTAACCACAATTACTCTAAAACATCTCATAAAGTCACTCAGAATATTCATATATTTAATCAACTTTTTCCCTCTATTTCAAGAAAGGTGGTCAAGACCTTAGCTGAAAAAGGTCCTGGCAGACACCAATACCAAAGGAAACTGCTTTCATCTTTTCTTTCTTTCTTTCTTTCTTTTTTTTTTTTTTTTTTTTTTTTTTTTTTTAGAAGAAGAGTGGTTTGAGACAGGCCTTCTCACTGTGTATCCCTGGCTGTCTTGGTATACACTATGTAGATCAGGCTTGTCTTGAACTCACAGAGATTCTCCTGCCTCTACCTCCTAAGTGCTGGGCTGAAAGGCATGAGCCACCACTGCCTTGCTTCAGGCTTTCTTTTAATATCTTTATCCTGTTGACAAGCTAGATGATACTTTTTAAGCTTAGGGGAGAAAGAAAGAAGGTATAAGACTAATCCATGAGCTTCCTGGGAGTTCCAGGAAGAGGAGCATGAGCAAAGAGTAATGGCACACAAGAAATAACAGAGAACTTACCCGAACTGCAGGATAGAAGATTCTAGATCAAAAAGACCCTTTGAGTACCCAGTACAATAAAAAAACAAAACAAAACAAAAAGATATGAACTGAGGTGTATGGTTATGAGATATTAGGTTGCCAACAAAGAAAAGAAGAGAAAAAAAATCAAATTCTAGATTTGAAATGGCCACAGTGGCTCTTATTTCCCAAGAGCAATACCAAACATTTAAATAATAACATAATGTCTTGGAATTCCAAGGGAAACTTTTCTACCCAGAATTTTCTACCCAATCAAAATCATGATCCAAAGAAACGAGAGAATACATTTTTAGGAAGTCAAGGTCTCTAGAAACTACTAGCAGATGTGCAGCCGTGGAGCCTACAAACAGGGAACCCAACACAGGAGACAGCAAAGTGGCTCACAGGTGCCAGTGACAACATGTGTGAAGTCACATGGTAGCAGGAGACACCGAGGCTCCAGGAAGGATGTCCCAAAGTGACTGGACTGTGTGGTGGGTTTTTTTGAGCTCTATTGAACTACAGAAATGGAGTGTTGGTAGAGTCATTAGAATCTGAAGCCTAGAAAAGACCCAATCAGTGTCTGCAGAAAAAAGAAATGTACAACATGGGAGTGTAGTTTTCACAGACTGTAAGTCCACAAGGCAGACTGACTCACTCGGTTTGAAAGTTAAGGGAAGGGAGGAAGTTTGTGCCTGCCCTGTACATGTGTGAGTCTAGACACATGCAGGCTTGTCCGGATGTGTGTGACAAGGGCTCTGTCATTGGATAGAAAAGAGGTAGGTGGAGCTTGGAGTTGGGAGGAGGAGAGAAGGAGGAAGGAGGAGAAAGGAGGAGAAACGAAATGGCAGGAGATGCTACCCTCGTGTGTCTAGCAGTTATTCATATCAAGGTTAGATAATTTGGGTTAACAATCCTAACTGTGTGGGCATCTTGTGTATTGAGTATTTGCTGTTATATAAATCCATTGGATAATCTTTAACATTAAAAGTCTTATTTCTACCTGGTACTGGGAATTGTTATACCTACCGCATGGCAGCCATGCCAACGTCTAGTGGGTCCCGGGATGGTGCCTCTGGCCAGCGGGTGCTGCCTTTAGTGTGGGAACTTAGGGCAGGAACATAGTGGCAGCCCAGGAGCTAGCTGGTCATGTCACCTTCTTTTCTAATACCTCTCACTACAGATGTGTGCCCATCATTGTATTTTAGATGTGTGCGTTCAGGTGCACGCACATATGCTGATGCATATGTGTGTTTTCAGGGTGTGTGTGTGTGTGTGTGTGTGTGTGTGTGTGTGTGTAAAGATATATATAATTGTTACAGAATACTTAAGAAAACTAACTCTGATATTCTACCATAAGAATGAAAAGGTGGTCTAGAAACAAATGAAACACTGTAGCACCAGGCATTATTTGAAAAAAAAAAAAAAAAAAAAAAAAAAAAAGGTAAATCTCTCCCCAAGAAAGAAAATGGTTGCCCTTGGGCCAGGGAGATGGCTCAGCAATTAAAGGTGTTTCCCCCCACTCCCAAACCCGATAATGTGAGTTTGGTCCCTGGCCCAACATGGTGGAGGGAGAGAACCTACTCCACAATCTATTTTTGGGCCTACACACACACACACACACACACACACACACACACACACACAGCGACACATCTCCTCTGAGAAAAGTATCTCTGACTAACTAAAACAGCCAATAAAAACATCTCAGACACAGTTGTGTTCATGGCTAAAACTATGCATAACCACCCCTGCCAGTCCCTTTTCTAGTAGTGACATGACATTGCCCATTTTTATAGAAGGCTACGACAACTTCTAGCAAAGCAAACCTCAGCCTGTGGGCTGAGGTGCAGCCAGAGATAGCTGTGAATGTAGCCTAGCACAAAATTGTAGACTGACTTTAAACATTATTAGAGACTTTTGTTATCTTTTCTGTAATTCGATTTTTGGGTTCTTCAGCACAGACTGTCGATGAGAGCATAATGTCAAATGTCAACATCAGAAGGTGGGATACACCTGATAGGATACTGGCTGAAAGGACCTAAGCATGCACACCCTTCAAAGCTTGGTGCTCTCTGCGTGGGTTACCTCTCTGTCACATTGAAAGTCAAGAAGATCCTGTACATATTCAAAGAATAAGGCTCTACCTGTACTGCTGGAACCTCCAGACAGAACCCACATATTCCCCATTGCATAGCCTGTCCATCACAGTGACAAACCCCAAAGAACACACAGAAACACAAGCCTTCAGTTTAGCTATTTTATTTATTCCCCTCCATCAATTTTCAATACGTATTTTTTAATATTTTTGGATATGCAATGCATGCTTGTGTGTACCCGTGTAGGGGCTAGAAGTCCTGTTGAGTGTCTTCCTCTGTCACTCTCCACTTGCTCAACATGAAGCTCAGTATCTCTGTCTTGTTCAACAGGCTATTCGGGCTACATGAATCCTCTTGTCTCTGCCTCCCCAGCTCTGGGATTACAGACAACGCCATAATACCTAGCTTCTTCAGTGGGTCCCTGGGATCCAAACCCAGACCCTCACACTTGTACAGCAAAGTCTTTCTCAACTGAGCCATCTCCCCAGCCCATAATTTATGTTTTATGGTATAAATAATACTTAATGACACTTTAGTCCATGTATTAAATTTATAAATCAGTAGATTTGCCATAGATATACATATGACTATATACCGACATGCATTCTCGTTAGGTCCCATGGTGCTAGGCTGCTGAAGACTTTAGACACCAACTATTCAGAAGAGGCAGGAGTGAGGTGAGGTGACGGGAAGCTCTGGAGGATGGGGTATGGGACTGATAACATTCAGATGCAACCCGCATCAGATGAGCACAATTTGGTTATAACGTAGGTCCTCGGGATGTTCCTAGGACGACCCTCTGTGACAATCTGAAAAGTCTTCTGGCTGACTTTTCTGCCCCTAGTAGCACCTGAAGACCTTATTGCTCTTTGTTCCAATCACAGTGGAGGCGTTTTCCTGAGCATCAGGGAACAAGGCATGCATTCCTCCCTCCAGAGCACACACAGCACAGATCAACCACAGTTTCTATATGGTCCTCCTTCAGCTAAGTCTTCACCCAGAAATCAACTCCAGTTTCTCTCCTCCCCGACTCCCAGTGAGCTGCCTGCACCTCCACACAGGCCTGGATCTATTCTCCAAAAATCACAGAGACCATCAACGGCTACCAGCTCCCCTGAAGAACAGCGGTAGACTGCAGCAAAGAAATTTATTCAAACTCTTCCTGTCCACTGACTTCTGTTCCCATCTCCCTTAGCACCCGAAATAGTTTCCTATAGAGAAAGGTTCTCTCTCCAACACCCAGGCCACCCCAGGCTTGTAAAAATGGCACAGCTTGCCTGGAGAGGCTCAAAGCCCAAGTTCAGATAGCTGGTGCTCTCAAACCACAGATGCTTGTGGCCTAGCCTGGCCTACCCCATCCCACCCCACCCTGCTCTGTTCCTGTGAGAAGCGAACATCATTCTCCTCCCAGTTTGACACAACAGTTCAATGATTCCAGGATCTAAGCCTGGTGCACGGTGGAAGTATCTCATTCCCACCTTAAGCTGAGAGAACATAAACAGACAGGTCACAATCCTGTCCCAAAATATCCCTCAGTTAGGCAGGCCATACAGATAGTCTGTGTGAGCATCAATGGTGTGTGTTGCCTTGGTAATGGGTAAGCAGAGGTCACTTCCCAGAGAAAGAGAAAGGGGAGCAGAAAACTCTCTCTTTCAGGTTAATCATGTCTCATAACACAGTTCCAGCCTTCCGATAGAGCCGTGTAGAGCCACAAAGGAAGCCTCGTGAGACTTCATAGAGAGACAAGGCAGAGTGAGGAGAACATACAGACTTCACCCTGTGTGAGATCATGGAGGGGGCTCAGCTGGCTCAGAAAAATGATAAGAAGCCAGCAGTGGTCTCAGCAACGCAGAAAATACCGAGAAGCTGCACAAGACTGGCATGTGTGACAGCAGCAAACCAGGCCTTCCTAACCCTGCAGGTCTTTACCCAGGCCTGAAATACTCCCTGCACAGGGCTTCATGGGGCCCAGTCCCATATATCCCCACCATGGTCCAATCTTCCATTTACCTTGAGAAGAAAGGCCAGGCTCCAAGGCCAGGGCCTATGCATGGCTCCCCACTGGCCTCCCTTCTCAACCTTCTGCATGCCCTGCCTGTTTTGAATGCAGCCCAAATTGTTCCCAGGTATCCCTGAGTTCTAGATACTTCTGGAGATACTTCTCCCCAGAATCTTTCTCTACCCAGCCTCCAGAACCATGCATGAGAACAACAAGAGACAGCCACAGGGCCACAGACTACCCAAAGTCTCAGTATAGACCCCATACTGTAGCCGCCACTAACTCTGACTCCATCTTCCAATTTTTGAACAAATTCTAACAAGAAGAATCCTCCAGACAACAAAGGTAGGAGGGGGTTGAGTCCCGGGAGCCCAAAGTTTGTGAATACATATATGTTTGTGTACGTATACATGCCTGCCTGCATGTGTACACTCCACAGTGCAGTGCGCATGTGGAGGTCAGAAGACAACCTGCAGAGGTCGGTTATCTCGGCTATCTCCATCGACCATGTGGACCTGATGGATCACACTCATGTGGATCACACTCAGGTTGTAAGCCTTAGCAGCAAGAGCCTTCACCCTCTGAGCCATCTTGCTGACTGGAGAGCCAAGTTTTGAAGAATAGAATGGAACAAAGCAATTCCCTCTGAGGATGGCATGCTCATCCCTCCCAGTCATTCCCAGCAGGCTTGGTGGCTCCGGAAGGACGCTTTGGCAGTAGCAAGTCCTGAATATATGATATGGCAATAAAGGCACTAAACTGCAGAATTGCATCCCATAAACTCTTTGGCAGCCCTGCTGGCAGGAAACGGGGCATTCGAATGCATATTCCCTGGTCTGTCTTGCAGGAACTCATGAAGTCCACAAGTGCTATGGAGGAGGGGGGGAGGGGAGGCTGGAAAAGTGGTTGGTGACCAAACTCCAAGCCCTCCTCCCCTGAGCCTGCCCAGCCTGTGAGGAAACTCTGCGGATCTACTGTGCCCTTTGCAGACAACAGTTCAGAGAAAGTCAGAGCGATTCTTTGGAGATCTTTGAGTGCTCTCGAAAAGAAGGACAAAAAGGGCAGCTTTTCATCTGGCCCTAGTGAGCAGTGAATGGAATCACAAAGCAGAGAAGACATCACTGGGAAACCAGCTCTCCAGGGCCAGCAAAGCAGGTTCCAAAAGTGTCTTAAGTCTCCTTACCCTGCCCTTTGTGATAACTCTGACTATGGCTTTTGTATCCACCCTGCATAAAACAAATCATTTACCTCCTTCTTAGATACTATGGCAAAGAGTACCAAGGACATAATTAAGTGTGCCTCCTTCTGGTTATATACTGCCCCTACCTTACAAGAGGCTAATACCCTCAGCTAATCTGCTTATCCCAGCCAATGCCGTCATAAATACATAAGAGCCAACGCAGACCTCTTCAACACCAAAGTCAAATCCACCATACCTTCCGGAAAGCTGGTCACTTCAGGCAGCCCCTAAACCAACAAGCTAAGAGCAGGTTGCAAATCCCCCGCTAAGGACAGGAAGCTCGAAGTGGCTCACCCGCCTCCCTCAGCCGGCACCTTTGATCTGCCTGGGAGAACAGGACACAGGACAGGACGGAGTAGGCTGCTCTCTTCCACCCTGATGCATGGCAGGGAGCCCGGGGATGGGGGGGTCAACCTGACACCATAGCTAAGGAGCCCTGACACCGATCGGTATCAGAGCTGGCATCTGCAGCCACACAGCAGGGCAACCACTCCCCACAGAAAAGAAAGGGGAATTGGCAGTTCGGAGCTTCATCTGCCCCACTCCTGCTGGGTCAATGTTCTCAGAACTGAAGCGCTTATGGGTCACAGCGTTCTCCCGGCAGGTACATAACAATCCATTGGTCAAATCACAGGCGGTTCAACTGGTCTTTTTTTCAACAACATAGAAGATTCTGTCCTTGGGAGTACGAAACCAAGTATTCTAGTGTGGAGAACAAAGGGTGGTGGTCAGAGCTCAGCTGTGCAGGGCAGTGTCCGTGTCAGCACTGGCATGAACCAGAAGCACCCAGTGTCCCTCAGAGCCACCGCCTCCTAAACATAGGGTGCACCCCAGCACCTGAAACTCCCCTGAGAATCACAAGGGGCATAGCTTTCATTTATTTAGTTAGTTTTGTGCGGGTGTGTCTATATATGTGTGCACATATGAGAAGGCATTCTTGTGGAGATCTGGGGAACAAACCACACCTGGCTTCTACGTGGGTTCCAGGGAATCTGGACTCAGATTGCCAGTCTTACACTGTAAGTGCTTTCACCCACGGAGCATCCCCCTGGCCCTAAGGACAGCTCTTTCATTTGCATCACTTTGGTTTTACTGCTGCCCAAATCTTTGAGCAAGCCCCAGCTGGTATTTAGAGCTCTCTATGCATTTCTTCTATGTCTAGGACTCTAGACCGAATCCTAACTGCAAAAGGAAGGAAGGGGAGTGAGAGACAACTCTACTTGTGGTCAACAGCTTTAACATTTATTTGCCTACAGTGATGACTTACTTGAATACATTTTGGGGATTTCAATGCCATTTACCTTATGTGACAAAATCTAAAAGTTGAATTATTCTTAATATGGTTCAAGTTGGCAAAGGCAATTCCTAGATGTTTCAAAATGCCATCCCTCAAAGTACCAGGTACCACAGGGTGGAATTAAGACACTCACATACCTGCAGACCCCTATTACCCGCAGCCCTATCTAAACAATGGTCATAGGAAAGGTGGCATCCGGATACACAGCCCTACAGGTCTTGTCAACTGTGGAGCAGCGCCCCCTGGTGGTCCTGCTTGATCAGATTCAGAGGCCTGGCGGCAGCTTTGTAGAGTCTCTATCCTCACCATTATCCCTCAAAGGAGGTTGGAGAAAGACCACCACACATAAAGCGCCTGTGGTCTTCTGCCAGAGCACTGTTGGTGCTGCTGGGAAACTGGGGGCTAAAGAAATGTCCAAGAAGGAGGAATATCTCAGGCAACCTACAGCACCCACATACAATGAAAGCTGTGCATGAAGGCATTGCAAATCACCTCTTAAGATGTAACATTCATCAAGAGAATGATTTATGGGCTGAGGCTATGTCTCAGGGGTAGAAGGTTTACCTAGAAGCCATGAGTTCAGTCCCCATACAAGGATACAAAGAAGGAAGGAAGGAAGGAAGGAAGGAAGGAAGGAAAGAGAGGAGGGACAGAGGGAGAGGGTGGCAGAGGGAGAGAAATAGAGGAGGGAGGAAAACAAAAAGATTTAACATTGCTACTGTGGAACTGGACTAATGGCTTAGTGGCTAGAAGCACTTGCTACTCCTGCTGAGGACCCAGGTTCGAGTCTCAGCATCAACATGGTAGTGTTCAACTACCTGTAACTCCAGTTCCAGGGGAATCTAATGCCTCTGTGGGCATCACAGAGAAATAATGCACAGACATACATATAACATAAAAATTCCATAGCTGTATATTGTATCTTTTAAATTATTATATATGTGTTTAGACATATACTATATTCTGATTGTTGTAATATCTCGATTGTAACACAGAGATGATTAAACAGCAGTTTGTACACCATGTGCTCCAGGTCCAGGACTGGGTTACACCCTTAGCTACTAGATGTTCAACATTGAGCAAGTTAACCATAATGCACCTCAGTTTCCCAAATATGAAAACAGAAAAAAAAAAAACCTGTTTTTGAGGGGTGCTGTGTGGATTCAGTAAGTTACTATGCACACAGCGCCTGCAGCATCTCCTGGTACATTGCAACACCAGGCATGGCAGGGGTGAAGCCATGACCATCGTCGATAAGCTCTCAGCCTACGAATATGCAAAACTCATAAAGGGACTGACAGAAAACACACTGCAGTCGCCTCTACACAGATGAGTTCAAGTGTTTGTTGGTGTTTCTCATTTTTGCTCTAATCAGTTAACACTTTTTTAAGGATTTATTTATTTATATGAGTACACTGTCACTGTCTTCAGACACACTAGAAGATGGCATCAAATCCCATTACAGATGGTTGTGAGCAACCCATGTGGTTGCTGGGAATTGGAATAGCAGTCAGCCCTCTTAACCACTGAACCATGTCTCCAGCCCCCCAGCTAACTTTTGAAGTTGGTTTATGTTAGCCTACAAAGAAATGTAGCAAAGCAGGGTTTGATTTTCTCTCCTTTATCAAGATGGACTTGTGACCTGCATCAGGAGGGGAGACATGGGGGAGTGATGGTAAGACAGAGAGACCCCCCCCCTTTGCCACTGCCACCACCATGCAGTGCTGCTGAGGGTGTGGCCTGAATTGTCCTCCTGATTTAAATGGAGCCCCTCCCTTCTCCATCTCAAATGCTGCACTGCCCTGGAGAAGCCCCTTCCTCATACACAGAACAGTAAGGTCATGGGCACAGCCATCACACCAGTGGCTACCACATCAGCTTTTAATTTTTTCACCCTCAACCACAAAGAGTAGCAGTAATGACCTTCAAGAGTCACCACAGTCTCAGCTTATTCAACAGAATGCTCCAGAAACCGACGATAAACCACCATCAACAAGTAAACACACCCTGAGCTTTACTAACCGTGTCCCTGAGCAGTTTCTAGACCACTTTAGGACACGAAGCTCCACAGGAACACTCAGGGAGACGCCGCCACCCAACACCCATCAGATGCTTCCTGAAGGTGGGAGCTGCACTCCCCTGCCTTGCTGCGTGCTCACCTGTGCTCTGCCAGAAGCCCTTACTCTCTATTCACAACACAAACTCCTGCTCATTCTTCAATAGGCAGCTCAAGCACCACTTTCGAGGTATGGTGGACCTGTTTCTAGCACTGAGCAGGATCCCCTCCCCACTCCTTCACAGCTCTACTGTTCCTGGTATAGGCTGCCACACAAGTTCTACTCTCTCAGAACACTCAGCCTGTGTGCTTGGCTATTTCCCCTAACATGGAAGGATCCACAAGAGAATGTGGGTGGGTCCACCCTGTGCCAACCAAAGTGCCTGGGGAATAAAAGAGATCTATGCATGTGCTTGGCCCCTGAGCTCCAGCCTCACATGACAAATATTATAAGTCTACAGATTTATTGGGCATAGTCAGAAAGTCAAGAAGACAAAATAACTAGTGTGCACAGAGCTGGTGTAAGCTTTGGGGTGCTTATGAAAAGTCAGGGCTCTAGTTTTCCCATCTAGCTAAACTGTGCTCAGTCCCTTCTCTTGAATTAGTGAATTCCAGAATTCTGGGACTCGAAGTGGCAAAGAAATCACTCAATCCATTTTAATCAATAAACAAATTATTTACCTTTCATTTATATAAAACTCGATCAACTGTCGTCCTGTGGGCTAGATGCCAGGATCACAGAGCAGAGAGCCGTCCTTCCTTCTAGAAACGTAGCCAACTGAAAGACATTAACAAACAGAGACTTAAACGTCTGGTCTGACCATGAATCTCCACCTTCACATCCCCATACCTCACCCCTCCTGAAATCATCATTAAAAAAACTAGTTTTAGGACCCACAGGATAGCTCAGGGAATAAGGCTACTTGCTGCCAGCCCTGATGACCTGAGTTCAATACCCAATGACCCGAATGGTAGACGGAGAGAACCAGTTCCCACAAGTTGTCTGCTGACTTTCACATGGCTGCTGTGGCCTATGTGCACACACCTCCAACACACACAAACAAACACACCTCCAACACACAAACACACCTCCAACACACAAACACACCTCCAACACACAAACACACCTCCAACACACACACACACAAATAAATTGCAATAAAACAAGTTGTTTTTGAGACAAGTTGTTTTGCACTTGGTAGCCCTAACTGGCCTGGAACTCACTATGCAGATCACAAAGGCATGGGCCACTTCCTTTTTTCCTCCTTCTTTCCTAGTGAAAGGCAGCCACTGCAGATAAGCTCTTCCAAATACTGTTTGTCTTGTGAGGCTGGAGCTCTAGGGCAAAGCACTTGCACAGACCTTTTTTATTCCCAAGCACTTTGATTGGCACATGATGGACACATGTACATTCTCTTGCAGATCCCTCCATGTTAGGGGAGACAGCCAAGCACACAGAGTGTTCTTAGAGAGCACAGCATGTAGCCACTATGTGGATCTCACAAACATATGAATATGTGCCTATTCAAAACAAATGGGTGGGTGGGTGGGTGGATAGATAGATAGATAGATAGATAGACAGACAGACAGACAGACAGCTAGATGATAGATAGACAGATGATAGACAGACAGGCAAGCAGGCAGGCAGTCTTGTAGACTGATAGATACAAGATGATCAAATCTGTTTTTAAGCTTTCAAATGGGCACGATTTTCATATACGAAGCAAGTAGATCTACACAGCACCTAGCTGGGCTGAGCTACATAGAAACACACAAACCACACATGCATCAACACACCTCAAGACCCACCAGCTACTCCAGCCAGCATATAGTTATAAGATCTGCCCTGCACATGAGGTATTAGAATTTTCCACAGATTTCTACAGCTCCCTTCTGCCTCTATACCACAGTCACACAGACTCCTTCCAGTGGCCACCTGCAAGTGTGTGACTTCATTGAATTTACCTGTGCCCTTCAAGGTAGCATTTTGTATTTACTGTGGGGTTGGTGGGTGTTTTGTTTTTTTTTTTTTTTTTTTAACAATTTTCACATGTGTAAAACATGCTATCCTTTGTTTTATTAGTATTTTACCTCTTTTTAAAATGTGCCACTAATGACGTGTTTGAGCACTGTGTCCTTAACCCCATTCCAATAAACATAGGTTTTTATCAGTCTCCCATGGCGCAATGATTTTTAAGAACACATATGCTGTATTATAGCATAAACGACTGTATATCTGCATTTTGCCTCTTTGGAGTAAGAAAGTATATCTGTATTCTTGCATCGAAGATACAAGTAGAGTGTTTGTCTGGCATGCACAGCGCTCTGGGTTCAAGCCCCAGCACAGCAGAAGCCAAGTATCCATGATCCCAGCACCCTAGAGGCAGGAGGGTGAGGCCTTCAAGGTCATCTTTGATGCTACATAGCAAGTTCAAGGCCAGTCTGACAGATATGAGATACTCAAAAAAAAAAAAAAAAAAAAAAAAACTTAAAAGTTTCTGATTTTTGTATCTATATGAAGAACAAAGGGAAGCCCAGGATGACAGCACGCTGGTGTTAGCTTTAACAACAAAAACAAACAGAAAAGGAATTCACATGAACTCTGCCCCACACACTCCTACCCTAACCAGAGAACTTTCCCCACCTGCCTGGCTCTCTTCACTGACTCTCTTTTGGAAGCAGGACTCACACTTGAGCTTTGGTTCTACTAAAGAAAGCTCTGAAGCCCCTTCTCACTTGGTCTAGTTCCTCCATCAAATACAAACTAAAAGTTCAGACCTCAAAGTGAACTGCCCCTGGCTTAGGTTACAGGAAAATAGAGTCTCCAAGGAAGCTTTGGGACATCTGCGCCTGGGTTCCAGTCCCAGCCTCCTCACCCACTGTTACCTTGTGACCCATGGCAGACCCCATGCCTCTCTGCCCTCCAGCCTCCTTGACAGTACATGAAGATAATGATGCTTTATGGGGACTCTCTGGGGATTAAGCAGGATGACGTACTTAGCAGTGGTTGCCGTCAGTATTTGTCCTTTTTCTTAAAGGTTAATTTCTTTTATGTGTATGAATATTTTGCCTGCATGTATGTCTGTGTACTGTGTGTGTGTGTGTGTGTACCTGGTGCCCATGCTGGCCAGGAGAGGGGATCGGATCCCCTGGCACTGGAGTTACAGATGGCTGTGAGCCATCACATGGGTGATGGGAATCAAACCTGGGTGTTCTGCAAGGGAAGCCATTGCTCTGAGCCATTGAGCCATCTTTCCAGTCCCTGGCCGTTATTTAAAATGACGATTATAAATCCCTCTGTCAGTCATCAACACTTCCCCATCTGCCCTATGTTGTTTGCTATGTCTTATATCTTATAAGACTTATATCTTTTGAACCTAGAGCTTTAAAAACTGGGTCATTGGAAGGTAAAGAAACCTTTGAACTGTTGGGACCCACTCTGTGTCCGTGTCAGCCAATCTCTCTCCTTAAGGCCTTTTTCTTCCACTAGTGTTTGAATTTGTTCCTCACTCACTCTCCCTCAGGTAAACATTTAGGGTTACCTGATATACTGTGGGGATGAGTGGCCACTCCCCAGAGCCTTCATTTTCTCAGCAAAATGAGGAGTAAAATACTCCTAGAAGACTGTTGAGCTGAAGAGTTTTAGAAGATAGTGAGCTCCTACCAAACCTTTGACGAACCCTGTCATGTCCTAGATGCTCTGCAAAGGCAATTTACACGGAAACAGTCTATAATGAAACACATAAGCCACAACCTTGTCCGACCATATCTCCAGTACCAATAACTTGACACCCTCAGTACCCACTAATGCAGGAAAGCATGTACACAGCTCACTGCTTGGAAGAAGCACATCTCCCTCCTCCTACAGACCCAGGCAGGCTGTGAGACAAGGAGTCTGATTACGAACGCTTACCACTGAAGAGGCTCGAGCTGCCTAGGTGACTCACTCAGCACTGCCAGCTGCCACAATTAGAAGCATTCCAGGCAGCTCTAGGTCAGAATGACCCAGCTGCCACAGTTTTGTTGTTATGTTGTGTTTTGGTTTGTTCCCTCCCCCCTGCCCCCCCACTGATACAGTTTGCAGTGGATCTTCCAACAACAGCTTAAACAAGAGATAAGGATTCAGTGGCTTTTGCTCAAAGCAACAATGTTATGAACTCTGCCCTTGAGACACAGGTCCCATTCAAGGAAACCATGAACACTTTTATATCTCTGGCTACAACTGACCATGAGTATAATTTTCAGAGACCCTCCGCCCCCGCTCAATGCACCACAATTTCTCAATAACAGAATTTCTTGCAAGAGATCTTACCCATCATCACCCAACATAGAGCCCACATAAATAGCATGAGTGTCTCTGAGGAGGTTCTCCTACAGGCAGGCAGTAAGAGGGGAAAAGACAATTAACGACCCTGAATATCAGATCCTTGCCAAAACTTTGCAAGGGAAAAAATTAACATTTTTCACATTATTCTTGCTAATGCTAACTCATTATCACAGTTGGTTTCTACACATTTAAGGTGAGATATTCAAATAGCAAAATCTGTGAAACAGTAGTGGCAGAGCACACACTCAGGGGGGAAGCCGCAGCGCTCACACCTTTAGCACATTATACAATTGTTAGTTGTTTGTTTGAGACACATCTTACTAGCCCAGGCTGGCCTCAAACTCACCATATGGCAAAAGTTGACCTTAAACTCCTGACCCTTCTCCTTCCAAGTGCCACCATGCTCTCTTGTTCATTAATATAGGGGGGAAAAAAGCTGGAAGGAAATACACTAAACTGTGAACAAGGTATGTGTAACAAAGCAAAATTATAGGTACTTTTATTTCTTCTTCCTAATTTGTATCCGCTGACTTTACTTGGTTTTGTTTATACAAATGATCACAAGCAATTTTTAAAACATTTCTGTGTCTGAGTGTTTCGCCTGTGTGTGTGTGTGTGTGTGTGTGTGTGTGTGTGTGTGTGTATCACATGTATGCCTGATGCATGCAGAGGCCAGAAGAGGGCATCAGACCCGACCTGGAACTGAAGTTAAAGATGGCTCTCACCATGTAGGTGCCAGGAACAAACCCTGGACCTTTGAAATAGCAGCACATGCCCTAACCATTTAGCCATCTCTCTGGTCCCATTCACAGGTAGCTTTTATAAACTGCACACACAGTCACAGGAAGATCTGTAAAGAGCCACATGGGAAGCAGGGGACCATGTGAGCTGTCTTCTAAGTCAGTAAGTTAAAAGGCAACAGAGACACCTGCTTACCCTTCACACTAGGCCACCTGAGTAATGCTTCCCCTAGCTGAAAGCACATAGTGTCTGTGACCCAGGGCAAGACTTGGGGACCGGTGGACCCTGGGGATCCTGCTGTCTATGACGCCCCAGTGCTGGGATTGCAGACATGCATCACCACCACATGTGGCTTTCATGTAGATGTCGGGGATTAAACTCATGTCTTCATGTCTACAAAACAGGCACTGTATCTATCAGCAGAGCCATCTCCCTAGCCCTCTAAACTCTTTTTTATTTTTAAAAATCGTGTGTGTTCTATTTTAAATAGATGCAACGAATGTTTGTATAGATGGATGTTGCAAAGACTTAGTGGCTTGGGATACAATGAAGACCTGGTCCCCACCAGCAAACACCCTCCATAGTCCCAAGTGATCAAGGACCCAAACTTTATGCTATTTTTTTTAAGACAGGATCTCCCTATGTAGCCTTGGCTGTCCTAAAACTCACTCTGTAGATCAGGCTGGCCTTGACCTCACAGAGAGCCATCTGCCTCTGCCTCCCCAGTGCTGGGATTAAAGTCATGCCCTACCATGCCCAGCCTGAATTTTATGTCTTATTTGTCCTTTGCTTTCCTTCTTATGTGTCATATGATTTTCATTGTAATTCATTTAATTTTTAGCTTAAAATTTAACATAGACTACTTAACCTGATTTTTCTTTCCTGGTTTGCAAAGGTCAACGTGTGGGAATGCCTGAGGTGTCTTGTTAAAATTCTGTTTCAGTAGATCTAAGCTAGAGCTAAAAATACCATTTCTTTCCTCTAAACAAAAAATATTTATTTCTTTAATAAATAGAGAGGAGGCATGTGGGCATCACAGCACCATGAGAACCAGGTCCTATGGAGGTCAAAGGTCAGCTTTCAGGAGTTGGCTCTGGACTTGAACCTTATTGAGGTCTCTCTGTCTCTGCCATGCACTGTACTCCAGACCAGCCCGTCCACAAGCTTTCTGTCAATCTCCTGTCTCTGCCTTCCATTTCACAGTAGCAAGATTAGGATTACAGACATATGACACAACATCTGGCTTTTCTTTTTATATGGTTTCTGGGGACTGATGGAAACCAATCCTTCATTCTACTTAATCACTGAATGACGTCTGCAAAGTTGTATGGCAGTCCTTTTTATTTGTATAAGATTTATTTATTTTTTATTTTATGTGCATGGATGTTTTGCCTGTATACACACGCACATACATATACATATATGCATATATATCATGTATTGTGCATGCAATACACAGAAGAAGGCATCATGTTCCCCTGGAACTGATAAGAGGGTTATGAACCACCTTGTGGTGCTGAATTGAGCCCAGGAGCAACCAGTGACCTCCATCACTTAGCCACCTCTCCTGCTCTTTCTGAATATTCTTTCAGGACAAACACATGCACACAGGAAAGTGACTCTCTCCTCATTTGTTCTTACTGACCTTTATAAGATGAGTATCTAACCGTACTTTTTTGATGCTTGTTTGTCTTGACTTTTTTGTTTTGTCTGATTATTTTATTGTTGCTGCTTGCCTGTTGAAATAAAAACCCACTCTGCAGAAAGGACTAGCCTGAAACTCACCATATAACCCAGGCTGGCTTCTAACTTCCCATCCTCCTGTGTCAGCCTCCTAAGAGCTGGGTCACAGGCCTGAGCCACCCCATGCATCTCTATTAACCCAATTCTAAATAAGAAAACTTTTTAAATTTACAGACTCATTGGTGGTGCTGCCGATTAAACCCAGAGTCTTGCATATACTAAGCAAGCACTCTACCACTGAGCTACATGGCTGGCTAGAAAAATGCGCTTTGGCATACATATATCAGTTCATACGAGTATTCGCAGTCCAGACTTCTCCCAGGACATACAAACTCTGTACATCTAAATTCTCGCTGTAGGTTTCTCAGACAGCAAAGGACTGAAAACTGCTATCCAGTCCAAGCCCCTCGGTCTTATAATAGGAACCGGTACTGTGTTAGAGGCAAGAGAATAGAACACTGAATTCCAGGAACTCATTGCTTTCAGCTAGGATGTGTGTACTTTGTAAGTTGCCATCTGGGATACATTAGGAAAGTGTTCTCCCTTAAGGAACTTCTGTGTGTGTGAATTTGGAGTTGATGCGAGCCTGCCTCCTATCAGAACAGTGCCCACTGGGATTTCAGTAACGTGGTTTTTTGGACACAGAGCAAAAACCTTAATTCAGGACCCTTGCCAAACAGACACAGCAAGATCCAGACTTGTCCAACACAACCTCTGTGCACCACTCCCCTGAGCTATTTACCTGGTCAAAGAACTGATTTCACAACCCAAGACTGTGTGTTGGTTCCACAGTCATTTGCAGAAAGGAGATCAACCTTCATAAGAGCTAAAGGGAAGAGACATGACGGCTAAAGGGGCTGGTTGACCCTACAGCAGTTTGGAATGCTGTGTTACAGCACAATAAAGGTAGTAGGCTTTAGCCTGGGGACTGGGGACACGGCTGTTTCCTTGGAGCATCAGTCTCACCAATAACCCCTATTCCGTTTCTGTCATCCCACAAACCAGGAACTTCAGTTAGGCCAAAAGACATGCTGTTTACCAATGCCTGAGCTATATTTTCTCTATTTTTCCGCTCAAGTTTCACAAGATCCTTTCAACTCTGTGAAGCTCCAGGAGGGGCGGAGCCCCCAAGAGTAGTGACCTCATCTCATCACAAGAAGCAGAAGTCTGTACCATCAGCAGAAGTCTTGGCCAAAGGCTCACAGAACTCAGGAGAGGCCGTCATTTCTAAAAGGAAATATGCATGGAACAAGGACACACCCTACACACTTGTTAAAATGGGCAGCACTAAATCCATAGTGTGCTGTCAGGCTGCGTGTAGGGAAACACTTCTTTATGGGTAGTCAGGTCAAGTTGCATAAACTGAGAACCCAGCCCTGGTGGCTTGACCTCTGAGGTCTGTCCTGCAATGACTTCAATGACCAACGCTCCTTCAGCCATTTGCAGACAGGAGACTGCTTCCTACTCCAGACCAGAAGGAGGAGTACAGGCAAAGAATAAAAGCAAGGAAGACTCCATACCAGAAAACAACTGCTTTTCCAGAAGCCCTACCCAGTGGGTTCTGCTGACAAAGCACTGACAACTTCAATTCCCAAGGGTGTTCAGCTGAGCACCCTTGCTAATATAGACAGGGTTCAAGATGGAGGAGTGGGCTAGTGCTGTCTGCTACAGGCGGCCTTGGAGCCCAGCGTCCGTTCAGCCCATGACTGAGGAGATGAATGATGTGTTTTGGAAAGCAGGACATGAGAAGCCACGATAAGACCAAACAGACCAAGGCCAAACCCGTCCCAGACTTGGAGGTCGCTCTGACCCTTCTGGGAGAAGAGGATGTTCAGACAGGCCGCTCGCAGCACTGTGTGTGAGGACAGTTTGTGAGCCAGCAGAGGTGGCTCTTTCCAGCTCATGAGCACAGCACAAAGACTGTCCGAACAGGACACCCCCACCTGGGTGTCACACATCACCTCACTCCATCACCACATAATCCCAGGAGGCAAAGAGAAGAAAGTGAGGGCTCACCCAAGGTCACCCAAGGAGGAGGCACGAGATGAACCTGTTACACTCTTCAGACATGGTCTCCTCACCTTCTCTTGTTCAGTTTCATCTTGAGAGACCGAACACAGCCCTGTCTCTATTCTGTTTATGCCAGAGCTGAGGCAGCCTGAGCATCCAGTCCGGGCACTCCTGGCAGGCAGAATGACTGGCCTCTCTGACTATGGCTTTGCCCTCCAGAGCCTCAGAGCCCTTTGCCTGCCCTGGCACCTCATCACTGTGGTCTCCAGGTGACACTGCTAGGTCTATTAGGTCTGGTCTGACTGAAAGCAGTCCCAGCTTATCCAAAACACCCCTCAGAGCTCAAATATACAGGCTTAGAAAGCATGTACTGCAAGAAGTTCTTTGTTGGTCTCCATCACAGGGTTCCTTCACATCAGGATTGATGTTAACACATAAGAGGTTGATTTAAAAGTCTAATTTTAGGGCTGAGGAGAAACTCAGCGGGCAGAGTTCTTGTCATGCAAGCACTAGGACGAGTTCAATCCCCAGCACTGGGGAGGTGGAGACACATGGATCCCTGGAGCAGGCTAGACAAGCAGCCTAGCAAGAGTCAGGGAGAACCTGTCCCCCCAAATACATCTAATTATACTAATAATATGTTGGCATGGGCCGGACTTTCCAACTTGGGAATTGACAAAGCTTGTCTGTCCTCCCGGCTTCTTCAGCTCCTCTAGGCACTGACATATGCAACACAGCAATCATCCGGTCTCTCCTGACAAAGACAGCTAAAGACCTTACATCAAAATGATGAGACTGGGGGTTGACAAAATGGTCAGGCAGGTGAAGACATTTGCCACCAAGCCTGACAATATGAGATATGAGTTTTAATTCTAGGGACCTACCTAGTGGAAAGAAGAGGAGTAAACTCTGACCTACACACACACACACACACACACACACACACACACACACAAAGTAAATAAATCATTTTTATTGAAAACAGATTCTCTCATAAATACATCCCAACCAGTTTCCCCTCACTTCCCTCCTCCTAGCTCCCCCACATCTCTCTCTCCCCCAGATCCACTCCCTCTCCATTTCCTCTTCAGAACAGAACAGGCCTCCACGAGACAATAGACAAACAAGATACAATAAGACAAGGAGAAAGCCTTTATATCAAGGCTGAACCTTTTCCAGAAGGAGGAAAAGGTTCCCGAGAGCAGGCAAGAGTCAGAGACACACCCACTCCCACTGTTAGGAGTCCTGCAAAAACACCAAGTTAACAGCCATAACATACACAGAGAACCTGGTCAGACCCATGCAGACCCTGTGCTTGCTGTCTTAGTCTCTGTGAGTCTATGTGAGCCCAGCTTAGCCATGTTCTCCTGGTGTCCTCCATCCCCTGTGACTCCTATAGTCTCATAGTCTCATAGTCTCATAGTCTCTCTCTCTCTCTCCATATATATATATATATATATATATATATATATATATATATACATACACACACAAGTAAATAAATAGTTTTCTTACAGAAAAGATAAAACTCCAGAGGGCATTTTGTATGCAAAAACTCACACGCTTATATTTTATGAATATTCTTTCCCATTTCATCTCTTTCTGTATCCGAGCTAGTATAGATTGCCCAAGTCCTATTCAAAGTGACCCCAATTATCAGAAGTTTGGTGTAAAGTGCTTTGGCTGAGAAAGGCTGGACCTGGACTAGATAACCATGCTCAGGCCCAGCCCTCTCTAACTGTCCCCTAACTCTGCTGCTCAGCTAAGCTGTGTCCTGTTAGATATCCTGGTCCTAGCTTTGGAACTCAAGTGTCTAGACATGATGAGAAGCCCCAGAAAGCAACCAAATTCACCTTTAAAGAGCAATAACTATGGTTGTATACCAAAGAATAAACTTGATACAGTGTTTCCTAGTTTGTTTTAGATAGTCTCACTTTGGTAGCCCAGGCTATCCCAAAAATCACTTTGTAGCCCAAGCTGGCCTCAAATCCATGATGATGATCTACCTGCCTTGTCCTATTGACAGCTAGAATACATGCTAGAGCCACCACTCCTGGTAGATGGCTGTTGCTGCTACTGATGATAATGTTGATGGTGGTTGTGGTGGTTTTTTGGTGGGTAAGAAGATTGAGACAGGGTCTTAATACATAACCCTTTGTTGAGTTGGTACTTACTCTGATAACCCAAGCTGGTTTCAAATTCACAGCAATCCTCCAACCTTGGCCTCCCAAGTAATAAAGTTACAGGTGTAAGACACTACACCCACCAGCCTAGTACATTTCAAATGTGTTCTCTTTCCCTTTTCAATGATTATAAAGTTATAAATTTCCTCCTGAATGGATCTTCAAATTTCTACCAACCTTGACATCAGAAACCTTTGCTAGAGAGGCCACTTCCTTTGTAGGTTCTCCACCATAAAAGAGGGCAATTGTCAGTAATTTAATGTGCATATATCAGTTTGTTAAAGTCATAGGCTCCTTAGTTCTTTTGTTCATGAAGAATGGGCAATAAAACACCTACTGAAAATGAATGATCAAAAAAGAAAACAAACTGATCCTTGGGAAATTCTCCAGTTCCATGAAGTCCCAGTTCCCTTCAGTTGTTCCTAAATACATCAGTCCTGGTTCTCCAGTGTCACAGAAATAAGAATTATAAGCAAGGTTGGGCTGGAGAAAAACTAGTATATGAAACAGGGTGAGAGACTGGGGAGGTGGTTCGGGAGGTGAGAGCTCCTGCTGTGCAAGGATGAGGAGCCGAGTTCAAATCCCCAACCCCTATGGAAAAGCTGGGTATGTTTGTACTTGTATTTATAATCCTGGCAGTGACAGGGAATGAGATGAAGATTCCTGATGGCCAGTCTATATGAAATATTGAGCCTCAGGGTTGAGTGAGAGATTATGTGTCAGGGCACTCGGGCAGAGAACGATAGAGCAAGGCACTCGACATTCTCCTCTGACTTCCACATTCGAACACACACATACACAATGGTCAGTGTAAGAATTTCTATGTAAATATAAATATCACACACTTAACCACTGTCGTGAATGCCCAGGTGGGCACAGTGGCTAATTCATCATGTGGTTACAGGCAAAGAAACTGGCAAGGAAAATAACTGTAGAACCGAAACCTTGATGGGTTGCAATCCCTTCAGTATCTGCTCTACCATTAGTCACACGGAAATAAGGCACACAGCTGAAATGTCAAGGAACAAACACTTAAAATAGCATATTGTCCAAAAGGCTCTTAACAGCATGCTATGACAGATAATTTATAAGAGTCTGCAGGGAGCCATGACCTTTTTGGTATTTCTAAAACCAGAAGCAAGTAGAAGAAAAAAAAAAGAAAAAGAAAAAAGAGTACAGAGAAAGTACTCACCCACTGAGCCAAGTTATAATATGCCAGAAAGCTGCCTTTAATGCAGACTTAACAGTGGGCTAGCAAGTATGTTACAATTCATCAGAAGTCATAGTAAAGGATCCCTCACTATTTTATACACACATTGCCTTAGTTTGATATGAGATATCTGTGACAATAGCCATGGTACCCCCAAGAGGACAGTCACCCTCAGGAAATGCAGAAAGACCCAGAAGACATTGAACAGTCACAGGTGCTCACACATCTGTCCTCTCTGCTAACTCCCCTGAGAACACATCATGGAGGAGATGACTAGAGCTTGGGAACACTATCATTTTTCTCTCAGCTTGATCAACAGAGCCTGTCTGTCTCAAACTGTGTACCAGCAAAGTAGCTTCCCCCATCAATCAAGTGCATTTCCAACCCCCACTGATTATAGCGATACAAAGGGCCAAAGAGTCATTTAGAAAGTCTCCTCAGCCCAGGTAGAGAGAGCAGCAGGCAGATCAAGGTCAGAGATCTAAAACAACACCTGCCCCCAAAGTCCTCAAGTTTGTCCCAGGAACCAAGCTACTAAGCAGATGAATGAACCACTGAGCTACCAGTGTGAAGAGTGACCTAGCCCACCAGGCTTTCAAGGGGAGGGCCCCTCCTCTCTGCTTCCCTCACTTTTAATATGTCACTCAGTCTCAAGTCAAGAAGGCATCAATGATGGGTTGAAGTATAAAATTCTCCTGTTGAATTCCTTATCCTCAGAATACAAGCTTCTTGGAAACAGTCAGTGTAGACAAAATTAGATATGAGGTCATAGTGAAGTAGCATGGACCTCCTGCTCCAATATGTCTGGCAATCTTATTTAAAAGGGGAACTTTTAATTTTTATTATGTATAATATAAACTTTAATTATATATATATATATATATATATATATATATATATATATATATATATATATATATATGGATACAAGTGAGTTTAGAGTCCACAGAAGCCAGAAGAGAGCATTGGATCCCCTGGAGCTGGAGTTAGAAGTGGTCACGTGCTATCAATGTTCTGGGAATTGAACCCAGGTCCTCTGGAAGGGCAGAAAGTGTTCTTAACAGCTGAGCCATCTCTCCAACACCTATAAAGAAACTTTTAGACAGACACATGAGGAGAGAACCACGTGAAGACTAGAATTAATGCTCTCATGGCCAAGTAAGCCTAGAAACCAGGAGAAAAGCTTAGAGCTTACATGTCCCTAAAAGCTACAGAAAGACATGTCCTGGATAACAACTTCACTGGGGCTTCCCACTTCTGGAACTCAGAAAAGATAGATGAGCATTGTCCAGGGCCCCCAGCCTGTAATGACTGGATATGACCAATAGCCTTAGCTGATACCACCAACATGGGGCCTTCCCTATCTGCAACCTTTGCACTCAGTCTGAAGCTTAGAGAGCTGGGAAGAGGCAATGGGATACAGCGACCTTGAAAAACATCACTGGGTCAAATTCCCCAGCTATAGGCTTACAACCAACAATGACACAGGCTCTGAGAGCACAAGACAATATCCCATAAGCTCCCATGTCAAGGACTTAGGCAGGTCAGCCTTCCACTGAGATACCTTGTCTCCTCAATCTCCCAGCTCCTACTCCTCTACTACCCAGCTCCTACAGCTGTAGTTCTGAGCACTAGAAAAGGTCTCATGTCCTACAGGCAAAAGCTTGTCTTTGTCCCTTACCATCCCATACAGAAGATGAAAAGGCTCTGGCTCTCCCTGGCTCCCACAGATCTCTGTTGAGGACTTACAGTCATCTCCCCAGCCAACTGCAAAGCTCCAGAGAATAGATACAGAATCTTAGGTGTCAGTACACTTCTGCATGGTCTAATAACAGATACCCAGAAACCTGTTCAAAGTCAATTCATCTCAGTGATGAAAGGACTGGTGCTCATGGGATTTATGGGAAGGGACTGCACAAAGAGTTAAAGGAACCCTGACGTTCTCAGCCTGCTGGTACTGCACCTTCCATAGCTTCTGACTTCCTGCAGAAGCATGTCCCTGTAAAGTGTTCTCCCAAGTCCTTCTGGCTCTTACACCCCATAGCTACAGCTTGGTCTGAGTGGCTAACTTCAGTCACCTCCAAAGAAAGCCTGGTTCTGTTTAAACAAAGGCATCCGAGCCAGCTAGGAGGTGGCAGTGACAAAAGGCAGCCCACACAGCAGGTTGTAGCAAGGGGAACAAGATGGCTCCAAACAGTGGTGACTGGATGACATCAAAGAGCCTTAGACTCTTCGCTGGGAGATCAAGGGCAAGACAAGCCTGGCCTTGTAATAGGAACCACCGCAATGTGAGCCCATTCTATACTTGCACAACCTTACTCAGATAATCCTGGGCCTACTGCCTGCACCTTCTATAAACATGGGCAGCAAAGGACACTAGAAAGACGGGCAGGGTCAGGTTACACAAGATGCACATTAAGGAACTTGGACTTGATCTGGCAGGTATAACAGAATGGGCCCTCTGCTATGTTCCTATTGTTTCTGGGCAGGAAGACTTCCTTCCTCAAGGCAAAACAGCTAGGTTCCTGCCCTCTCCAAATCTCAAGAAGGAGGAGGAAGAGTCCTGTCTCCACAGGAGAAGGCAGCCATGCCTTCTCTTCCAGAGGAAAAACACCCCCAGTCAGAACTTTTCCTGGGCCTTTGCTCCTCCCCCTTCCAGTTGTGAAACCTCTACCCAAAGCCCTGGGTAGGAGCATTAGCAAGTCCATTTGGCTCTCCCACCCAGCCTCAGCAGGAAAGAATGGGAGACTCCGTGCTCAAGGCTGGAGCTTGGTAGGGAATGGAAAGATGACATCCTAGCTCCCAAGCTACCCCACTCACCCCTTCTCTTCTCCCAACTTCTCCCACTCCCAAAAGAAATGATAGCAGAGTTTGAGGACCCTGCAAGACCAGAAAACACTCTGGGGTTGCAGTGACCCATGGTGGCACCCTGCAAGGAGTGCATAATAACAGCCCAGCTAAGGACCCATGCCATTAGGGGTCAGAGAGAAAGAAAGAGAGAATAGATCACCTCTCTCAGCAACCCCAACCCCAACACACACACACACACCTGGCAAGAAAATCCCCAACACTCGGCAGTTACCTATCTATGATGTCCTGGGACCCCCAAAGAAGTCTAACTCCACTCTAAAGAAATGGAACAAGCCACTGACAGTTTTTGTTCCCATTACTAGGCTGTCTATGCATTTCCAATTTAATGCCAGATTCAGGTTTGCAAAGCCCCTTTGAAAATAAAACACTGAGTTCCCATGAGGCTTTTCCTAGCTGCATTCCAAAGCATACAATGCGTTCTGTGGCTAAATCAGTCTTAGTGGGCAACTCCATGTGGGCCTCTCCTTCACAAAGCCCAAGGAAGGGGAAAGAATTCCTCTGCCTCCAGGAGACTGAATGTGTCACAAACTCCTAGTGGGTTGGATCAAGCATACTATCAAAGCACCCTGCCGTTGCTCTCAGAGAAGTATGCTGTCACCTTCTGTTCCCAGAAGAGGGCTAGTGAGTGATCACTCTAGCCACAGAACATTTGCCTGGTCCTTTCAGAAAGAATCCCTCCTGGGAGACACAGGAGGAGACAGGGATTCAGCCACCTTGAAGCTACCAAGTCAATGGCCCTTCCCTCCCTCCATACTCAAGCCCCCAATGGAGAGCCACATGTCATACTGGGATTCTGGCTGAGGGAGGGACAGATGGTGCTGCCACCATCTCCATGGGAGGGTACAGAGGAAACAGGACAGGAGTCTGAGCTACCTCACTCCTACCATTTAGGACAGGAAATAAATTTAAAAACCAGATTTCTTCTTGAAGCATCTCAGATATGGGACAAATAATGTCTTCAGTCAACCCAATCATTCATTCTCTTCTATTTATAAGGTTTTCTTCTCACCCCTATGAGCTTGTCATGAGCACAGTCTGTGTCAGATTTGATCTGTTCCCTCCAGTTGTCATCAATGGTACTCTATCTTATTCAGTGGGTGGGTGGGTGGATGAATAGATATTGAATAGCTGATTGAATGAATGGGCATTGGGCATGTGGATGGATGGATAATAAGTGGCTGGGTGGGTGGATGAGTAGATATGTGGGTGAGTGGTCAGATGGATGGATGGATGAGCCGTAGGTGGGTCAGCAGGTGAATAGGTGGATGGATAGATGGATGGGTGGATGAATGGATGAATGGATGAATGGATGACAGATGGATGAGCAGGTGGGAGGGTAGATGAATGGGTTCAACAAATGGTCCTCAAGTATCTATCATGTGGATAGCACAGTGTGAGCCCTGGGGGATGTAGGGATAGATGGTACCTGAACCAAACTACAAAGGTGCTCATCAAGTAACAGGGGGAAACACCACTGACAAATCAGTGCATGGAAAGTCGTACAACATGGAATTGGGAACAACATACTCAGCACAGAGAAAAACTACACAGGTTGAGCCACAAAGACTGTGCAAGTATCCTTTGGTCACTGGAGTTGTGTGCTTTCCTGAGGCTTCAGGGTCATCCCTTTGGTTGTAATCTCTAGTTCTTCCCCACTAATGAGCCTTCTGCAGTCAAGGCCCATCTTCTTTATCTTCTCTTCCCCAAACAATAACCAAGAAGCATAGAAATCCAAGAACACAACACCACCAACAGCAGCAGTAATATGGTGTGACACCGTGATACGGTGGTTGGCAAAGGGTGCAGGAGTGATATAGTATTTGGAGTCATGATCTCTCAACCAGAAAAGTCCAGACTCAACAATGCCGTATCTGACTTGGAGAAACTATTTTCTCTGACCCTGAATCCCTTGTGCACATGGAGGCATGGGGAGGTGCCAATATAACAACACCATTTAAAGGATTCAGTGATACCACATCATAAGACCCTGTCTCAAAAAGTAAGTAAATTGTAAAAGTTACATATGATAGTACACCCAAGGCAGATTATAAGCAGATCTCTGTGAGTTAGAGGCTAGTCTGGCTTGCATATTGAATTACAGGCCAGCCAAGGTAATGTAGTGAGACCCTGTACATACATACATACATACATACATACATACATACTTACATACATAAGGATTCTGTGGGAATTACATACAAACAAATGACTATAGTGCCCCACATATACACTTGGCTTTCATGTAAATCTAAGCCTATATCCTGTTCCCTGGGTATCTTAGTACTTCTACCTTAGGGTTTTACTGCTGTGAACAGACACTATGACCAAGACAAAACTTTTAAAGGAAAACATATATTTGAGGCTGGCTTACAGTTTCATAGGTTTAGTCCATTATCATCAAGGCAGGAGCATGGCAGTATCTAGGCATGATGCGGGCATGAGTTAAAAAGTCTACATCTTCATCTGAAGGCTTGAAGTGGAAGACTGGCTTCCAGGCAGCTAGGATGAGGGTCTTAAAGCCCACGCCCACAGTGACAAACCTACTCTCACAAGGCCAAACCTACTCCAACAGAGTCACACCTTCTAATAGTGCCACTCCCTGGGCCAAGTATATACAAACCATCACACTGAGTTTGGGGACATCATTTATGTCCCACTGCCTTTTGGCATATAGATTATTTCCATCTCATCTGACCCAGTCTCCCAATCAAAGGGACTCCCTGCTCTCACCCCACCTGTCTTGCCATCCTCCTTTAGAAATGCAAGTTCCTTTAGGGATGAGCCCAGGCTATACTCATCTCTACAACCCCAAAGCCCAGTTCAGCCCTTGTCAGAATCTCACTCAGAAATCACTGGCTGAGAGGCTGGGGTTGTAGCTCTGTGGGCAGAATGCTTGACCTGCATGCATGAAGCCCTGGGCTGGACCCCTAGATACATAGAACTTGGTGTGATGATGTGCATCGGTAATCCCAGCACCACAAATGTAGAGGCCAGAAGGTTAGAAGTTTAAGATCTTTCTGAGCTACATAACAAGTCTAAGGCCAGTCTGGGATGCATGAGTTCTGGGAGGGAGGGAGGGAGGAAGGGAGGAAGGGAGGGCTGCATGCATCACTGGCTAAATAAAACATCAGGGTGATTTGCACCCCCACCCCTGGCAGGTAAGGGAGGCTACAAATATTAAGCCAGGATGTCCTCAGTCAACATCTAAGTTTTTGTTATACAAAAGACCAAACCTGGGGATGGTACAGCATGAACACTCAGTATGAAATAGACGTGAATCATTTCAAGGAAGCCAATGTTCTTACATTTGTTAGGCAGGAGTGAAAACTAACAATGATCTAAAATGGTAGGAAATGGGAAATTCTTGTTCACTGAAACATTTGGGAGTCAGAAGAAACCTCCAACCCCAAGGGGGCCAGGGAGGGCTGGCTTCCCAGGGGACATGGCCTTGAAGGACTAAAAGGTTGCCTGTGGCTAACACTTAAAGGCAGCTCAGGGACAAAGAGCTCCAGCTGATGAAAGCTTTCCCCAGACCCAGCCTCCGACTCCAATGGCAAACTCTGAAGGCAGACAGGGGTCTTCTTCACATCCTGGGGCCAAAACACACCCCTCCAAGATGATCTGGGGGTTCTAAGAGGCCCCCCAGGATGACTGGAAAAAAAAAACCAGAGGCAGTATCAGGCAGCTGCCAGGATCAACCAGGGCATTGTCTGAAAACCTGCCAGCGCTGCTTGCCCACTAGAACTACAAACAGGAAAAATATTGGCCTCACAAAAACCTTTAAAATTTTTTCCATTTGGCTCAAAGACAGAGACAGTCTGTTCATCTACTTCTCCAGGCCAGGGGTATATTTTAAGCATCTGACATTCTTTCTGCCCCATGGGTGTCTTCTCCCTTACTGCCCTATAGTTGAAAGACCTTGACTATCCTTGTTTACAAATCCCACCCCTCTGCCACCCAGGGTTTTTCTGTAGCCCTGGCTGTCCTGGAACTTTCTCTATAGATCCCACTGGCCTTGAAGTCAGAGATTCACCTGCCTCCGCCTCCTGAGCGCTGGGATTAAAGATGCACCCGACTACCATCTTGCTGTTCATGTGTTTGTTTGTTTTGTTTGTTTGAGTGTTCTGCCTGCATGTATGTGTCTAAGATCTCCTGGACCTAGACTTACAGACAGCTGTGAGCTGCCATATAGACGCTGGGAATTGAACCCAGGTCCTTTGGAAGAACAGCCAGTATTCTTAACCACTGAGCTAACTCTCCAGCCTTGCTACAAATCTTAAATGATAGTTCAGTAAAATACAAAATTAGTTAGGCTGCACAAAACATCCTGAGAATTCTTTAGATCCCAGAAGGGTCACAGCGAACTTTCCCTGTGGCAGGCATAGCTGTGTCTTACAAAAATCCTCCAATTGACACATGAGACCTGAAGTCTTTCCTTTTGTCACTCAAGATGAGGAAGGCTCCTGAGGCTGAGTACCTGACTTCTGTGACAGCTGAGATCCCAAACACTCCTATCTGAAATAAAAATGGCTCCCACAGGCTCATAGGGAGTGGTACTAGGAAGTGTGGCCTTGTTGGAGGAAGTGTGTCACTGGGAGGCGGGCTTTGAGGTCTCATATACTCAAGACAGGCACAGTGTCACTCTCTTTATGCTGCCTGCCAATCCAGATGTAGAACCCTCAGCTCTTCAGCACCATATGTGTCTGTAACCCACAATGATTCCAGCCATGACAATAATGGACTGAACCTTTGAAACTGTAAGCCATCCTCAATTAAATGTTTTTCTTTATCAGAGTTGCCATGATCAGGGTGTCTCTTCACAGCAATAAAACTAAGACACTGGGTTACTCACTCACTGCATCTGTTTCAATTCAAGCAGTCCTCAACAATCCTGGAAAGCAAAGGCAAAAATTTTGGTTTTGTTTTTTGAGGGTTATTAAATAAACATATAAATTCTCTTGCACAATTGTTGTAAAAAAAATCTTGGTGGAATACATATCAGCTCTGTTCATTATTATAGACTGAAAGCATGTAACACAGTAAGTCTAAATGCATATACACTGAATGACTTAGTTTCTTTTATTATTATTATTATTATTATTATTATTATTATTATTATTATCAGTTCTTTTATATAGAGTTAGTTTCTTGGAGTGGAATGTTAGCTAGGTACTTCATCTCTGTAAGACTTATAATTTAGGGCTATAAAGATGGCTCAGTAGTTACGAGCATTGCTGTTGTTGCAGAGGATTGAAATTCAGTTCCCATCACCCATGTCAGGTGGCTCACAACTTCAAGTAAAATTCTACTGGATCGAAACCACCTCTAACTGAAGCTCCCAGAGACCTGAAGCCTCTTCCTGAACTCTACAGGCACCCGTGCTCACATGCACATATATATATACATATATACATATATATATATATATGTGTGTATATGTGTATATATATATATGTATGTATATACATATATACATATATATGGGTATATATATATACACACATAATTAAATAATAATAAGGTGATTTTTAAAGAATTATAAATTCCTTCTTTGAGCTTTACTAAATCAAATGCAGTTCCTAGAAAGAAGCATGTACAGAGAAAAAGAAAGGTAGCCAAAGGCTCTGCAGTGCCACAAGATAATTGTCATTTGTCACAGTGGTTGGTCAGGGACCTTTGGCAGAAAAAAAAAAAGTGGGGTGATCACGTCTGAAACAGTTGCTGCTTTTCTACAGGGTTCCAAAGAAGTTTAGTACATCTGTATTCCTAAATAACAGATTTAAATGAGAAGTAAATACGAAAGCCGCTTTGACAGAGGTACCGTGGCCCAGCACAGCGAGCGCGTGAAACACCACTAACTGCTCACTCTCTCTTCTTCAAGTTCTTTAGCTTTACTCATTTTCTTACTTTATTTGTGTGAGTGTTTTGCCTGCCTGTGTGTCTGTGCACCCTGTGCGTGCCTGGCGCCTTCAGAGGTCATAAGAGAGTGTCAGATCCCCTGGGACTGGAGTTATTACAGACCATTGTGAACCACTGTGTTGGTGCTGAGCATTTTACAAGGGTAACAAGTACTCTTAATCACTGAGCCAACTCAGGAGCCCCTCAGTCTTCATTTTAAAATAGCAAATTTTATGCTGTAAGAATTTGAAACTGTGTAAACTATACTATATGTACTACATATAGTATAAATTATAGCATATAAATATAATGCTCATAAATTATTAACTTCGATTTAAGCAGCTTTAGATCACAGCAATTCCTTTGTCCAGAAGCAGTGTTCAAGGTCACTGCTGTACACTGGACCTTGAGAGATGCCAGCAGCTCACAGGGACTTTACCAATACTGCTTTTAAACAGAAAGTTAGTACTCTGCCCCCACGGAGACACCTTCATGCCACAAGTTAGAAACCACCTGTTAACAGACAACTTGCCTTAGAAATACAGAGCAAAGCAAAGGGAGGGAGAAGGGTACCCCTGGTGGGGACAGGCAGGTGCTGGACCACACAACCCTAAGAAGTAGAAACCACTAAGAATGGGTGTTGGGTATCTGTTTAGGGTCAAACATGCACCCACTGAGTCACTGGGAGCTCTCCATTCTCAGGGTGCTGAGATCCCAAAGAGATAGGAGGCTAACGAGGCCATAGATGAGGTCTATGGGAAGCCAATGTTTTACCTATACAAGCCCTTCAGCTGACCCTGGCAGTCACCTTCCCTTTGTCATGGATACATCCCAATTTTCCAAGATGGCATTGCTATTACCTCCCCTACTCCATAGGGCTGTTCTTGATTGATGGTAGCCTTCTCTGAATTCACTCCTGTGTTCTCTCAGTGACAGCACTAAGTGTCTCCTGATACCTGGAATGCTCTCCCCACCCTGTGCTCACTCCTTTATTGGTTCCCAGGAACCCAAGGCCAAAGTTTCTTTTCCTGGTTGTCTTTATTGACTCTCTAACTTTGGGGGTGGGAGGACTTTAGTTTTCTGTGTCTCAGCTCTCTCATTATAAAGTGGGGAGATTGCATAATGTCAGGAATGCCATGACCTCTAGAAAAATGTCTTCTGGGAATTGGACAATGTGACCTTCTAATGCTGTTCCATCAACTCCTGGTCGGACCACAGCCGACCATTCACTAAAGCAGTGGTTCTCAACCTTCCTAATGTTTCCTAGTGAACTTAAAACAGTTCTTCATGCTGTTGTGACTCCCAACAATAAAACTGTTCTTGTTGCTATTTCATAACTGTAGTTTTGCTACTGTTACTAATCATGATGTAAATATCTGATGTGCGGGATTTGGGTCGTGACTCCCAGGTTGAGAAGCACTGCCCTAGAGGACAGCTTTGTACTCAGCTTGGCAAACGTGAACCCAGTTCCTTAGTCCTGGTGCTCTTGCCAAAAGCTTGAGCGTACAGGAGGCACTGGTCCCTCCCCGGCAAGGAAGTTAAACACCAAACAGATCGCCATGTTGCAAGGCTGAACACAATAGATGGATTACATCAAAACACGGGGCACGATACTAACAAACTACCAGCTGCAGACCTAACACCTGTGAGTCAGCTTGTGAGGATGGTTCTAGAAGAAGAAAGGAACCACACACTATTTCTGCCTTGCCCACATAGACTACAGAAAAGGCCTTTGTAGTGAGTCAAAAGAACGGAGCTGATGAGATGACTCCGTGGGGAAGGGTGTTCCACCGAGCCTTACAACCTGAACTCAGTCCCCGGAACCCACATGGTGGGCTGAAAGAACAGACTTCTGCAAGCTGTCCTCTGACCTCCACGTGCGTGCTGTGGCATGTGAGCCCCCCTCCATTAATCAATCAATCGATCAATCGATCAATAAGGAATTATAAATCAGGATATATTACCATCTCTGTGAAATCAGTGACTATCAATCGTGCCTTGATCTGGTGGGAGGGATGGAGAGTTGAGTGTTTTTTGTAGCACTAAAGATTAAACCTAGGGCCTCCCCATATGATGGGTAAACACTCTACCACTAAAGCTGTACCACAGACCTTTTTTTTAAAAAAAAAAAAAAACTTTTAAATTTTGAGACAGGAACTCACTTAGATGCCCAAGATAAACTTGAACTCACCATATAGCCCTGGCAGGTTATGAACTTGTGATCCTCCTGCCTCAGACTCCTCAGTAGCTGGAATTATCAACCTGTGATGGTAGGCCTAGATTGGTTGGGAAATTTTAAATATAAAAATCAGAATGATGGGGCTAAAGTGATGGCTCAGCAGTTAAGAGCACTAACTGCTGTTCCAGAAGACATGAGTTCAATTCCCAGCAACCACATGGTGGCTCACAACCATCTATAATGGGATCTGATGCCCTCTTCTGGTGTGTCTGAAGACTGCTACAGTGTATTTACATAAATAAGTAAGTCTTAGAAAACATCAGATGACATATTCAAACCACTGGCCAATCCTAGTATCTCAAAGGTAGGCAAGCTGACATAAAGCATTCTGTAATGTAAGTCCACAGCATCATTCAGACATTCACCATCCCAACAGTGAGCCTAAATCTGATCAAGCTTCTATATCTAATTAGTATTGCCTAATATACATGAGCAAAAGCACACAATGAGAAAGAGCCCAGCAGTTCCAAGGGAACAATGACCCAGTGCTTTCAACAAAGAAATGTCAAGGAAATATTGCTATGGATCAAAAGAAGCTTGTGTAATTTACTAATTAGGCCAGTGCCTGGGACTGGGGAGCTGGCTCAGTCAATAGGAAGCCTGCTAAGAAAGCACAGGACCTGTTCAGCTCACCAGCACCTATGTAAAAGCCAGGCACATGGGCTGTGCCTGTAATCTCTGCTTGGCAAAGGTCAGCCCCGTCCCTGATCCCTGTGTGCAGTGCGAGGGAGCCAGACGGAAGGATACCTAGGGCTTTTTGAGTACTAATCTAACCAAATCAGCAAATTCCATGCTCAGTGAGAGCCCCTGTCTCAAAACAGCAAGATGGGGAATGGTTGAGGAAGACACCTATCTGTCATCTGCCTCTAGCCACCATATGCATATGCACACATGGCCACACATACCTGCACGCACATGTGCACATGCACAGGAACACACAAACCAAAAAACAAAAATTTGTGTGGTGACACACTCATTTAATCCCAGCATTCAACAGGCAGAGACTCGAAGATCACTGTGAATTTGAGGTTAGCCTGGTCTACATAGCGAGTTCCAGGCCAGCTCGAGCTAACAAGGGGGATCCTATCTCAAAAAGCAAAATAAGAATAGTGCCTGAGCTGAGCTGGCCTGATTGTGACAACCAGGCTAACTGCCCAGATGTATTCATGAAACGTCTGAGGGGATAGGCGACCGCTCCAGTCCATGTTGGCTGCTACGCAGAGCACCTCAGACAGTGCAACCTACTGCTCACATGCTGGAAGCCGAAGTCTAAGGTCAGAGTACAGCTCCATCCATGTCAGATGAAGGCTCAGTCTCCGATTTAAAAATAGCACCTTCTTACTGTGTCCACACACAGCCCAAAGTCAGGGCCTCTTTTATAAGATTGCCAATCATATTTGTGACCTAATTAATTCCCAAAGGCCCCACCTGTCAATACTACCATACTGGGTACTAGCTTCCAATGTATAGGATTTTAAAATTATCTTATTACATTTGCTTTATTTATTTAGCGTGTGCATGGGGGGGGTGCATGGGTGTTGCACGACATACATAGAGGTCAGAAGACTTTCCGGAGTCTGCTTTCTCCTCCCATCATGTGGGTCCTGTGAAATGAACTCAGGTCATCGGGCTAAACAGCAAGTACCTTTACCCTCTGAGTCATCTCACTGGCCTTGGATTCTTGGGGGTAGGGAGCATCATTTGTTTAATATAAGTTTGCAAATGACCCAGATTGGCTTCCAAGGCTCTATGTAACTAAGGATGGCGCTGAACTTCTAATCCTCCTGCCTCTACTTACCCAGTGCTGAAAATATAAGCATCTACCACTACACTGGTTTTCTGTACTCCTGAGGGTTGAACCCAAGGCCTCAAAACAATAAGGAAGATGAAGATCAGCGCCTACGACTGTCCTCCGGCCTCCACACAGGCACAGAGGCATGTGCACACCCACACCCACACCCAAATGTGCACTGGGCAGTGAGGAAGAGGGAGAGACAGAAAGAGTAATGGTGGAGAGTCTAGTCCGGCAAGAAATGTGAATGTCACAGATCTAGATAGAAAAAAAAAATCATCTTTGCCAAATCTCTCTCTGAAACCAAATCTCTATCATTTATGTCAGCTTTAAAAGAATGTTTTGTTTTGTTTCCTTCTAAATTTGAGTTTAGACCAGCTGTCCTGAAAAAATGACTGTTTGTTCTTGAAAGGTTGTGTGTGTTCTTGTTCAGGCAGCTGCCGTACAAGAGGGAGAAGCAAGAGGAGAGAAGGGAAGGGTGGGAAAACAGTCCTTGGGCAGGATGGGTAAGGACTGCCAATAATTGCCAATTGCCAACAATCCTTGGAGAGGACTGTCTACTGATGAAAAATAGCTAAGGAGGTCAAGCTGGGACAGGAACTAGAAATACAGGAAGAACCCAAAAAGGGACTCTTTTCTGCCTTCTACATTCTGAGGGCTGATCGCTCCCATAGAAATATGAGCTCTTAATGTGTAAAGATGTCTGAAAACAATCTCATCTAGTAAGGGGTGAGAAGGTTCTTTTTGTCATTTTGGTTTGTGTTTTGTTGTTGTTTTGATTTATCGAGACAGGTTTTGTCTGTGTAGCCCTTAACGTCCTGGAACTCATTCTGTAGACCAGGCTGGCAGAGATCTGCCTGCCTCTGCCTCCCAAGTGCTGGGATTAAAGTTGTGCTCCACCTCCACTCCCCACTCCCTACCCCCTAGAGATTAAATGCTGTGTGACACCACCATCCAGCAGAGTCACCACTACTACCTGGCATAGTAAGGGGTTACTTCCTGAGGCCAGTCCAATACATTGCCATAAAATAATACAGCACAATCTCAGGGAAATTCCTGGAAGAATTAGGGAAGTTTCAAGAATCCTCAGCTACAATAACACAAGGGAAAAAGAAAACTATCCTTTCTCTACCTGCAAAGTCAATGCAGGAACAAGAATGACAACTAAGGAACAAGTTTCATGGCCTCAATGCACCAGCACAGAGGACCATCCAGACCCCTAAAGAGGCACAGGGGCTCTAAAGAGCAAGGTGGGACCCTCAAACCAGGAGAGTCCAATATTAGAATAGTACCCATTGCACAGAACTGGACTGTTAAATGTTGGTCTGTTGATACCAAATATAAGGTTTCTTATCAGACCAGGGAACAGTCACCAAAAAGTCTATTTCAGGGCATAGTTAATATGGTTATTGTTATTGTTACTGTGGTTCATTACTAGAAAACATCAAAGCTTAATGTCTGTTGTGATGTTAGTCTCAACTCTAAGCTTAATGTCTGTTGTGATGTTAGTCTCAACTCTAATTGCTGAGATTCAGAATCGCCTAGGAGGTGATTATCTTGATCCACTGCTGGTGGCATCATTCCCTAGTGCATTTGTTTTCTGCTGTTGTGGTAAATTACCATTGTTGGCATCTTCCCTAGGCTCCGCCCCACAGTTACCTGGCAACAGCCAGGTGTGCCTGACTCACTATAAAAGGGGCTGCTTGCCCCCTCCTCACTGTCTTCTCTTCTTGCTCTTGCTTCCTTACCCTCTTCCCCTACTCTCCCCATTCCCCTTCTCTCCTCTCTCCATGTGCTCATGGCCAGCCTCCTCCCTCAATACCTCTCTCTCTCTCTCTCTCTCTCTCTCTCTCTCTCTCTCTCTCTCTCTCTCTCTCTCTCTCCTTTCTCTGTCTCTGCTACCCCCTCAACTCCCCTGTGGCTGGTACCTCAGGAAGAAGGGATGCCTCAGCATGGGCCCACAGAGGCACTCCCTTCCCCCACACCATACCACTCCTCCACCAAACATAGCCCTAGCTTCTTTATCTTTTTTTTAATAAAACACAACAACCATAACCAAGGCAACTTAAGAATTTAGTTTCACTTACAGTTCCAGAGGAAGAGCCCACAATGGCAGAGGAGGCACAGCATCAGGTGGCCAGAGCTAAGAGATGACATCTCCAACTGGAAGTAGGGTGAGAACATAAACTCTCAAAGCCCTTCCCTGTGGTGAGAATTCTGGTTTCTTTAAAACCCAGTTATATTCTATGAATATGTTTTGGTTTTAATCCCACGTGTTGGATACAGGGCTGCTGAAGGTTGTCCACAGCAGCTATGATTTAATTCTGCTAGACAAAGATAGGTTATGTTTTGAATTCTGGGGACTCTTGAGAGGGTATAAAAATGCCAGCGCCTTGAGAGGCTGCAGCAGCTGCTGCTCCTGCTGCTGCTGGTTCCTAGAGCTTTCGTTGGATTGCTGGATTGCTGGATTGCTGGATTGCTGGATTGCTGGATTGCTGGATTGCTGGATTGCTGGATTGCTGGATTGCTGGATTGCTGGATTGCTGGATTGCTGGATTGCTGGATAGTTGGTTGGAGATATCCCAACCAATGAAGACAGGACTTGCCCTAAGGAACTATAACCTTGAACTGTGAGCCAGTATAAGTCCTACCTTCCTTAAGTTGCTTTTGACAGCTTGCTTTATGACAGCAAGAGAAGTAAGTACTTAGCCAAACTGGTGTATAGGAAAGAATTACAACTCTTTTCAATTTCCTGGTTAAATAGATTATTGATTATTGTGTAATTTTGTTTCAAAATGTGCACATCCTTTCACTGATTTAAAGGAACATAAACACTTTGTTTTTGATACAACACTGGGGACTTGCCTAGATTTGATCTCCAGCCCCACAAAAACCAAGTAGTGATACATGTCCCAGAATGTAGGAAATACAGGCAGGGAAATAAAAGTTCAGAGCTATCCTTGGCCATGTAACAAGTTCAAAGCCAACCTGGGATACATGAAACCTCTCTCTATCTCAAGAGCAGCCAATCTTGGGTAAATCTTGATGCTGGAAGTTCTGGGGATGGGGGCAGATTCCATCCTCAGTGCAGGCTGCCATGGCTACGGTCATGCATCTGCAAACTCCAAGAAGAGTTAGGGTTGTTACTGCTGTGATGAGCACCATGACCAAAGCAAGCTGAGGAGGAAAATGTTTCTCTGACTTACACTTCCACACTCTACTCCATCACTGAAGGAAGTCAGGACAGAAACTCAAGCAGGGCAGGAACCTAGAGGGAGAAGCTGATGCAGAGGCCATGGAAGAGTGCTGCTTACTGACTTGTTCAGCCTGATTTCTTATAACACCCAGGACCACCAGTCCAGGGGTGACCCCACCAACAACGAGCTGGGCCCTCCTCCATCAATCACTAATTAAGAAATTCCCTATAGGCTTGCCTACAGCCCCATCTTATGGAGGAATTTTCTTAACTGACATTCCATCTTCTCATATGATTTTTGCTTATGTTAAGTTGACATAAAACTATCCAGCACAATAGAAAAACATAAAATTTTAGGATATATATGTTTTAAATTTTGTGTGTATGTAGAAGTCAGTAGACAACAAGTGTCTTCTTCAAATATTCTCCACACTAGTTACTTCTTGTTTCATTTCACTTATTTAGTATTTGTGTGTGTGTGTGTGTGTGTGTGTGTGTGTGTGTGTGTGTGTGTTCATGCATGCCCATGCCATGGAGTGCATGTGGAGTCAGGTCTCTCCCTTCACCACGTGGGTCCAGGGCATGGAATTCAGGTTGGCTCAATTCAGGAAGGGCTCAGCCCCTCCCCCTTACTTTTTGAGACAGGGTCTTTCACTGAACTGGAGCTCAACAATCAGATTCGACTGGCTGATCAGAGAGAGCATCAGGGATCCTCCTTTCTCCACTCCTTCTCCCTGCCCCCCACACTGGGTTATAAGTATACACTGGCACACATGGCATTTTATCTGGGTTCTAGAGCTCTGAACCAAGACGGCTCCCCAGTCTAGATTTTAAAAGCTGGTACATAATTCAGAAGGCATGTGGAAATATCTTCAGATCATCCCTCATAGAAGCTGCCAAGGAGGGCAGAGACAGTGGGTCTCTTCCAAACATTCACCTAGTGCCCCAAGCATGCCAGCAAAGGGAAGTTACTCTCTGTCATTACCACACAGTTCCTCTGGGTCTTCCACTTACTGCTATCAGTAACCACACTGGAAGCCCCGGGCTGTTCTCATTCCTCCCCAGTACAAGTCACAAGGATTGTGTGGAGTAGTGAGAGGACCATCTGATCAGCATGCAGATAGCTATGAGTGGTCTACCCAGCCCCTCATAGGCTAATTCAATCAGTCTCCCTTTGTAATATATACTGTATGTATGTATACATGTATGTACGTATGTATGTTATGTATGTATGTATGTGTGCTTGTATGTTCCTCTGCTCTAATACCAAAAACACTTCTCAAGAACAGAGTCTATGTGACACCAAGAGGCAAGGGTAGAGTTTGCCAGTTGACAGTTGTCTGTGGCTGGCTGAATGACACCCAGACCATAGAAAACATTAGAGCTGTTGGGACCCTCAGTCACCAAGTGCAAGCACCTTGTTTTCAGGTGGAGAAAATTTCCATCTGACATGTTCCCTGGAAAACCCAAGGAACCCTTGACTCCCAGCCGAGCCAACTGCAGGGGTAAATTCACAAGAGTCACAACACAATGTAAGATATACATACATATATAATGTATATTGTACACATTCACATGTGCAAAGGAGATTGTGTTCTACCCATAGCCAGCCCAGACTCTTTTTTTTGTTTGTTTGTTTGTTTGTTTTTCAAGACAGGGTTTCTCTGTGTAGCCCTGGCTGTCCTGGAACTCACTCTGTAGACCAGGCTGGCCTCGAACTCAGAAATCTGCCTGCCTCTGCCTTCCAAGTGCTGGGATTAAAGGCGTGCGCCACCACCGCCAGGCTCAGCCCAGACTCATAAAGAAAGGTTGCATACATCTGCCTCTCCTACTTTACCTTTTCAGCATTAAATGAATTTAATTTGTCAACTTGTCCCCTGGAACAAGTTTCAGAAAGTGAGTGATGGAAGACACCTGCTACAGTCACCTCTGCTGGTGGAAGGGAACCCTGGCTGCTTTCTTTTAGGTATTGGACAGATGTCCTCACACCCACAGGAAGAAGAGGGAAGGAGAATGGAGAGAAGTCAGGAAAGATGGAGGGGCTCTGAACCAAGCACACCACAGGGGGAGCCAGGAGACCTGAACTCTTTCACATCTACAATCACCAAACACAAACCTGGTCTCTTGATTCATCAAAGAAGCTGGGACCTGGAGACCCGCCTGTCATTCAGGAAGGCAAACAAAAGGCAAGCCTTGGTCTCCCTCTAGCTGTTCCTGTCACTTGCCATGTGCCGTGTCAACAAAGTCTGAAAACCTAGAGAGTACTTCCAACTCTGTGACCACGTACTCAGACCTACCTGAATCAACGTCGTCAACACAACACTAACACAACACAACCCTGGCTTAGTTTCTTTGCCACTAAGATGAAACACTGACACCTTAAGGGATAAAGGATGAGTGGCTTGTTTCAGCTCACAGTTCCAGGGTATGGTTCATCACGGTGGAAAAGCCCTGACAGCAGAAGTGTGAAAGAGCTGGTCACATATGTCCACAGTCAGGAAGCAGAGAGTGAAGAGTATTTCTACTCAGCCAGCTTGCTCCGTCTTATGCTGGTCTGAAGCTCAGGGATTGGTGTCACCCACTCTTATGGTGGGTCTTCCTACCTCAACCAACCTACCCAAGATAATGCCTCACATACTTCCTGTGGGTTTGTCTCCTAGGTGATCCCAGATCCATCAAGTTGACAACCAACACTAACCATCACACTACCTTTGCCCAGAACTGTAGAGCATGGGTAATAAGCTTCAAACACAGGAAAACAGAGATTGAAAAATGCCTGCAAGCATGAAGAAGGCTTCTTGGAAGACCTAAGACTCTGTGAAGCTTCCAAGAAGGGAGGGGTTGAATGAGCAAGTAGAGGAGGTTGCCCTTCCAACAGTCCTCAGCCCTTCACATTCTCACATGCCACAGACATAGTGTCAGCAGAAAGCACCATGATGTAACAGGAATACACCATATCTTCTGCCTCACAACGCACACAAGCCATTCCAACTCTTAACTAGACCTACACAGGGACACAGGGAAGCCACTGGGCTCCCACCTTACAGAATAGCCACAGGCTTAGACCCTCAGCCCTGTACTTCCTTGTGGATGGCACTATAAATAGCTGCCTCCACCCTCCCATATTGCTGTATCACCCCTTAGTATTTCCCAAGCATGAGTGTCATTTTTCTCCGATGTCTAGATAATCACAGAGTGACTTCAGTTCCAGTGTCCATTCACAAGTTGGGACACTTAACAGCTCGTGCTACAGTTCATTGATTTCTTGTTCCTAGATTTCATTAAGGACACAATAAGCTTTCTTGTGTTTATTCTGTAATCAGTTGGGGTCTTGGCATGTGTATCTTTCTCTGAACTCTTATATATTACGGAGATTTTGAAATTTCTTTTTTCTTGTGTCCCTCCCTCCCTCTCTCTATCTTTTAGACAGAGCCTCATTATGTAGCACTGAACTCATGGTCTTCCTACTTCAGCCTTGAAGGAGAGAAAAGATTTGCTTTGACTCACAGAGAATTCATCCATCATGATGGGGAGAGCACAGAAGAACAGATCAGTTCTCATGGCCTCGGAAAGAACAGGGAAGTACTATCCCCCAACACACCCTCAAGGACCTTCTCCCAACTTAGACCACACCTCCCAATGGCCACACCTCCCAATGGCCACACCTCCTATTTGTACCATCTTCAAAAGTATCATTGTATTGGGAATCCATCAAGAGATTAATCCATGTATCAGGCCAGATAACAGTCAGGGGCCAATGACTTCCCAAAAGCCCATCAGCTGACAACCAAGTTCAGAAGCCTTTGAGAGGCATTTCATATTCAAATCATAACATCTGTCCAGAAGCCAGGGACACCAATGGTACCAGCAAACTAGAGGCCCCATGGGCTAATGGTTTAAAATACCAATGGACCACAAATAATAAAACTTAGCTAATAGACTCTTATAATAATCAGTTATGTGTTCTTTTAATACACTAACTGCTACAGATAAAATATCAAAACATAAAAATGCACAGAAAACAGACAGCACAGTATCAAGACAGTAAGTATTCTCACCATGTTTGCAATTATTGTCTTTACTTAAATAAACTAGTAAATTGCAAATATAGAAGCTTTAAAAAGGCAAAAATTATGCTAATTCTGAAAACCTGAGAAATCCAGGGGTTAGAGAAACATTCAGCAGCTAAGAACACTCACTGTTCTTCCAGAGGACCTGAGTTCAGTTCTAACCACCTATATCAGGTGGCCTACAACCACCCTTAACTCCAGTTCGAGAGTATCTGACACCCTCTTCTGGCCTCCCCAGCCACATACATGTACGTGTACACACCCATACACAGATACACACATTCACATAAATAAAATTAAATCTTGGAAAAAGATGAAGAGAAGGAGGAGGAAGAAGAGAAAGAAGAGGAAAAGGAAGAAGAAGCAGAAGCAGAAGCAGCAGTAGTCATTGTCACCACTAACACCCAGGCTCTAGTAAGAGTCAGTTTGGCAGCATAGATGAAAGGGGACACCAAGGGTATGTGTGCTTCCTGAAAATACATCTAACACAGCAAGAAGCTAGCCCTTGTGATGATGGTTGCTGGACACATCTCAAAGTCATCGTCCTATAAGGTACACTCTAACTAGAGTACCAGAGCGTATTCTCTAATAATAAACCCTTTGCTACAGCCCAGAAACATAGACACAAAGGGACAGGCTGCTCAAGTGACTTCACACTGGGGAATCTCACCACCTCTTTCCTCTCAGACTGTATCTGTTTGCCTGTCAGCTCCCATCCCTGTAGAGATTCAAAGATTCCTGACACGGAGGGAGAAATGCAACCCATCATGGTTAGTTACATGGTATCAAATAACTGAGCTGAATGTGTTCCTCCGACAATTCCAGGAGGCCCGAATCCTCAGTTTGGGTCTGACGAGTTCCCAGGTGACAAGATCGAATTCTTGCCTCTGAGGATCTGGGCAGGTAGTAAGGTAAGGTGACCACAACACGGTATGGCCAGTACAAGCGAGCCAGACACTGCCTGATTGAAGATCCTGACCACAGTTCTGCAGATCATCCAATCCATGCCCCACCTGAAAACATGGTGCACAGCGGCATGGTCTCCTTCACCTTACCCAAGTCTCTGGCTCATATTTCAACCACACTGTAGCAGTCATCACTCTTCTGTTTGTTGTTCTTCTTAAGCTTTCTCCCAGAGGGGTTCCCAGTTGGTAGAAGACTTAAGATAAAAAGCACACCCAGTACTTGCTCATCAGTCAGAACACAGATCGCTTTGTTGTTCTTTTGTATTCATGAGTCAGAATCTCCCTGAGTTAGCACTGGCTGGCCTGAACTCACTGTGTAGATAGATCAGGCTGGCCTCGAACTCATAGAGATCTGCCTGCTTCTGCCTCCAGAGTGCTGGTATTAAAGGTACCACCCATGTTAAAAGGCTGTTCCACATTTAGATACCATTTCCTTCTCGTTCTGGGGCGGGGGGGGGGGGGATCTTTTCTCTGTGTCCTTACTGTAAGTATTCCACTACACACGTTTTGATAGCCGCAGATATCAAATATTCTTTGACATAGTTTCTGTAGATTATGGGATTTGGGCTTTGAAGAAATTGAAGTTGTATTGTCCTCTCTGCCTAATCAAATATTTATATTATATTTATAATGATATATACTGCTGAATATTATAAAATCACACCTATCTCTTAATGGAACTGTTCAAAAGTACCATTGAGGTAACTGATGGTTATTTATTAGGTAAAATGGTTACAATTTCTCTATGCCCTAGTAAAACCCTGTCTCAAGAAAAAACAAAGCAACACAATAACGCAACAATAGCTATCCAGATGACTCAGAGGGTAAAGACACTTGCTGCCTAGCCTACTAATGCCTGGACCCACATGGTAGAAGAACAGAACTGTGGCAAGTTGTCCTCTGTACGCACACAGACACACACACACACACACACACACACACACACACACACACAAAACAAACAAATGAAAAAATGTAAAGGAAAGATTGCCCATGCTCCCAAATGCTGACAGTGCTTGTCTCTAGAACAAAGGAATTTATTTCTTGCTTTGCTTTCTCTTCCATGTATAAATTTTCTGCCACCCGCACATACAGTCTTTGATTCAGAACAGAATGCTTTTAAATCTTTTAATCAGATAAAGAAATCAATATATTTTTCCTCTGAACAAGACAGAGAGCTGGACAGGATGGCAAATGCTAATGTCATTGATCAACCCCTGCCTACAATTAACACTGGATGTTAGCTCAGGGCTCCCTCACCCTGGCTCCCCACGGGGAGATCTCCTTGTGCTGGCAGGGCAAAGGATGAGGCCAGATAACAGTATGTAGACATGCCTTTGATGTCCTCAGCCTTCACTGAGACAGCAGACCAAGGGAAACAAAAGCTCATTCTCCAGCTTTGGCCACAGCCGGGACTCCAGGCTCCCCACCTTTTAATACTTTTGGGCTCTCTGGTATGACCTCTGCCCCTATACACAAAGGCCTCATTCAGCAGCATGGCCAGCCATGTTGAAAATTCTCTCCAGATTCAGCCATTGAGAGAATTTTTGTTTCCAAACTAGCTTTGTGTTTCTATGACTCAACTGGACTGAGAAAGGAGTTTTGGAATGAATCAACCAAAAAAAAAAAAAAAAGAAAGAAAGAAAGAAAGAAAGAAAAAAGAAAAGAATATTTTTTTTCCAAAATTAGCAATAATTTGGGGTTCACAAGAATTATTTCAGGACAAGAAAATTTCAGACACATTTTGTATAATTGTACTTTTTTTTTTTACTTCTCCAGTGAACACATCTGTATATTAGAACATTTTTTTAAAGTTATCGGTGTTCTTAACAAATGGAAACTCACATTCCCCAGACTGCATTTATTTTCCACATATTGGCTACCCAGGTTTCTAAACCAACTTCTAAAACCTCTTTAGTGGGTGGGGAGGTCTGATGGGAGCTGATCACTGAATTGGCCAGCAGTTTAGGCAAGCCAGTCCCTGGAGGAGCCCAGGCAGGTCATGCCCATACCAGCCACAAGGTTAACTTCACCCTACAGGTCAGGGTGCCCCAGATCAGCCTAGGATACTGCAGGCTGCCAGACGCCATCAGCACATCCGGTCGGCCTGCCCTGACTCATATCCCCACTCAACTACCACACTTGTCTCACAGTGTCCTAAAGCTGATTTGTATCCACGGCTATCAGGATGCCTAGAGTTACCTTAAAAAAAAAGAAAAAAAAAAAAAAAGAAATCTACTTGAGTTGATCATAAACAGCAACAACTTTGTTTTTTGAGACAAGGTCTCAGGTAGCCCAGGCTGGCCTCAAATCTTCTATGTAGCCAAAGATGCCCTTGAACTGATGATTTCCTGCCTCCACCTCCAGTGTGCTAGGTTTACAGGCATACATACACATGGTTTATGCTGGGGGTGGAGCCCAGTGCGCTACCAACTTCGCTCTGTCTCCAGCTCAAAAAAAGATCAACTCTGATCCATCTTAAAGGAAATCAGCTCAAAAGCAATTCATCGGAAGTCAGGAAGCTTTCCCTACAAATGGTACTGGAGCAACTTGGCAAAGAAAGTGAGCCTGGACCTAAACCATAGCGCCCTCAACAACAGCAACTCCCAGAGGCCACAGACTCAAAAAGCACATGATCAGAAAACAATTCTTTAAATAATAGAATGTATTTTGTGACCTAGAGTTAGTCAAAGAGTTTATTAATTTAACATCAAAAGCATATTACACAGATACACATATAGATGCACACACAGACATACATATACAAACACAGAGAAAGATACACACACATATATATATGAACACACAGAAATACACACATACAGAGACACATAGACACACAAAGGCACACACACAGACATGTCTATACAAACATACATATAGATACACACACAGATATACATATACAAATACACACAGAGACACACAGATACACACTCAGACATATATATATGTATATATACATATATGTGTATGTATATATACATATATATACAAATATGCACATACAGAGACACACAAACACACATAGAGGCACACATAGACATATGTATACAAATACACACACACAGCTAATACACTAGCCTTAAGAGTTCTTCTTTGCCAAAGCCCATGCTAAGAAACTGAAGACACAAAGCACAGCATGGTAGGAGGTGCTCACAAAGCACTTGCCCAGGAGACAGCAAACCCAACAGTGCAATCAGAAAGTGGACCACAGTTGTGAAGTGCTGCTTTACTAAAGCAGGAAGAACAGACAGTAGAGAACCTGGAAGGAAAACATTAATTAAACAAAACAAGAGGGGGCAGGAGGGATCACTTAGGGGTTCAGGGCACTTAGACAGAGGACCTGAGTTCAGTTCCCAGCACCCACATGTACAGCAGCTCACAAGCACCAGCTCCAAGGGATCCAATGTCCTCTTCTGGCCTCTGTGGACTCACATATGTGGCATACACACATAAATAAAAAAATAAAAAAAACTTGTAAAAACACAGTAAGACACCATCACATACCTTGCAGAATGGGTAAGTGGAAAGTAGTGATATCAAATACTGTCAAAGACGCAGAGAAACTAGAACCTCGTGCCCTAGCTATGAGGATCTAATGGAGCATAGTCACTCAGACAAACCGCTTCACAACTTCTCATAAAATTAACCATGCAGGAGCTGAGCAACGGCTCTCCCGGAGAACTGAGGTTTGAGTCCCAGTGCCACGTGATGACTCACACCCATCCATAACTTCAGTTCCAGAGGATCTGACGTCTTCTGGCCTCTGCAGGCACCTGACAAGAATGTAGTGCACAGACATACGTGCAGACCCAAATACACAAACACACATTACAATTTTTAATTAAAACAAATAACCATGGAACTAACATAAAACCTAGCAATTATGACCTTAGGTATTGTTCTAGTCGGGGTTACGATTGCTCTGATAAAACACCAAGACCAAAAGCAAGTTGAGGAGGAAAGGGTTTATTTGGCTTACACTTCCATTGCTGAAGGAAGCCAGGGCAGGAACTCAAACAGGACAGGCATCTGGAGGTAGGAGCTAATGCAGAGACCAAGGGGCGGTGCTGCTTACTGACTTGCTCCCCCATGGCTTGCTCGGTCGGCATTGTTATAGAACCCAGGACCACCAACCCAAAGGAAGCCCCACCTACAATGAGCTGGGCCCTCCTCCATCAATCACTGATTAAGGAAAAGCCCTACAGGCTTTCCTCTGGCCATTACGGTGGGAAACACCTGATATGAGTGAAAAGCCAGGAACTTCTGCGAGAGAGAGTCAGAGACCTCCTCAGGGTGGAGCCCGCCCGCTTCAGCTAAAATTTGGAGGTGAGACTTTCACAGAAGCACTCACTAGCAACCCTCCTCACCTAAGAAAGACATCTGGAAGGTCTATCCTTGTCTTAGGATTGGTCATATTGGGACAGCATGACAAGGAAGTAATTCAGGCTAAAAGGAGTTCTGGTATCTGTGTAGGTAGAGGCACTGGGGGGCGGGGGGGGAAGGGTGGGGGCAGGGAAGGGGCGGGGGAGAGGGATGGATGGGGGGGAAAGGGCACAGCAGGTAAAGGTGTCCATCCCAAAGCCTGGCAACCAGAGTTCAGTCCCCAGAGTGAAATGGAAGAGGAAATCACATATGTTGTCCTTCTGGCCTCCACACCTTCCCCTGACCCCAACTCCCACTCTGAAAAGAAAGTCAAAGGGGGTGACATTCCTGTAATCCTAACCCTAGTACTTGGGAGGCAAAGAAAACAGCCATCAAGCTGGGTGTGGTAGTGCATACTATTAATCCTAGCACTCAGAAGGCAGAGGCAGGCAGATCTTTGTGAGTTCAAGACCAACCTAGTCTACATAGTGGGTTCCAAGCCATCCAAATCCACATAATAGGACCCTGGGTTTTTTTGTTTTTGATTTTTTTTTTTTTAAAAAGCAGACAGATTCAAAAGTAAATAATATCCTGACTCAATTATATCCAGCCAATGAGGGACAACCTGTCATTTACAGGCAGTAACATCAACATCCTAATAAACTGAGACTTTGAATTTCTGCATCATAACACAAAACTCAAGAGGGCTAAGAAGACAGCTCAGTTGGTAAAGTGCTTGCATGAAAGCATGAGGACCTGAGTTCGATGCCCTGGCACCCTTGCTAAGACAAAATCCAACAGATACAGCTGTTCAGCAGAGGCAGAGACAGGAAGATCCCTGGGGCTCACTGGCCAGCCAGGCTAATATCAAGCCCCAAAGTTCAAGAGACTTTGTTTCAACAAAATAAAGTGAAAAATTACTAAGAAGTCACCTAATGTCAACTTTTGACCTACACACACACATCCATGTGCACACAAAAATATAGCAATGTTTAGTACGAGAAAAGAAACATAGTAATGGACAATTATGTTTATATTTATCGTATTTTTTTTAAATTTTTTGAGATACGATCTTATGCTGTAGGCAAGATTGGCCTCCAACTCGATGCAATCCTCCTGCCTCTGCCTCCAGAATACTAAGACAGGCATGCTCCACCAAGCCCAGTGACATGTATTTTGAAACAGCACTTATTCCATGTTTACTCTATGCAATGTATAACCAACTAGAGAATCAGACAGAGGTTTGGGGGGCTTCTTCAAGCTGTCCTGGTGGACAGGTGTATGCAATTAGAAGCTCTAGTGCACCCCCTTCCACCCTGCACCCTGCCCTAGGCCACCACCTGGCACCAGTCCTTCTGATGACACTGAGGTCTGCTTCCTGAGGTGCTCTCAGCAGTGGCTTCTACTCTCCAGCCTGGGTTTCCCTCACCCCTATGATATGTCTGCTCAAACTGATCCCCACCCCCAGAGATAAAGATCTGTTTCCTAGCTACCACTGCCCCCTCTGTGAGAGGCCACTCAGCAGGACAGGAAGGCCCTGGAGAGTCCAGATGCATCTGGAGTCACTTTCTCCATGTGGCTGCCTTCCCAGGACAGGGATGTGAGTCACTAAGGCTGGACAGTGGCAGTCTCTTTTATTTCTATTGCCTTCATGTGTGAGGATGTCGAATTCCCTGGAGCGGAAGTTGCAGATAGTTTCAAGCCACCATGTGGATGCTGGGAACTGAACCCAGGTCCTCTGGAAGAGCAGCCAGTGCTCTTGACTGCTGGTCCATCCCCCTATCCTTGAAAACCATTTTTAGCCAACCAAACCTCCATTCCTTTCGCCTCTCTTATATTGACTTTAGAAAATACCTTCTTGAGAGCCAACCTGTTACCCCTGCCTTCACAAAGAACCCTCCAAAGACACTTCAGAGAGCCCATCTCAGGGTGGACTCTATCCTCTCCATCAGAGTAAGCCTTTGTCTCACCCAGTCAGTTATCTAGAGGATCCCAATACAGTAACAGAGGCTCACACAGAGGTGCAAGGCTGGGGCTTGCTTGTAAAAGGCATCTAGTCACTGATAATGATGCTGGGTTCCTTTAAGGGTAATAAAACTGTTCTGGAACCAGAGAGTGGGAAGGTTGCACAACTCTGAATGCATTTTTCTCTTAAATTGAATTATGTACATTAAATTATGAAATATAAAATATGATTTTAAAAATTCTTTTTAAAGTATTTACTGTGGAGCCAGCAATATGGTTCAGTGGGTGAAGGTGCTTGCTGCCAAGTCTGATAACCAGAACCCACATGGTGAAAGGAGAGAACCAACCCCTACAAGTTGTACTCTGACCTCCACACATGTGCCATATTAAGCGTGTGCATACAAATAAGTAAGTGTGAAATAAAATATTCAGGGCATACAAAAAGGAGCTGAATATCATAGCCTGGAGTACAAATGTCTTGGTAATGGTGTCTTGGGATGAGGAGTAGCTGCTTCTTCTCCTTGAAAATTTCTTTATTGAGATACTATTTATCCCTAACAAGCCACCTAAGCTTTTATTTTATTGCTGGGTTGTATGGGGTGTAAGGCCAATGGTGAGCTTTCATATGGCCGGTACTCAAGATCGACTCATCAGCTCCAAGTCAGAAGGTGGCGCAGTGAAGCAGCCATGAGTAAATGAACTACTCTCACAGAACAGTGATCTAATAACCATCTTCTCCTGTCATGCTACACTTCCTCTCAGGGTCCACGGCATTACTAAACACACATGAGATGCTTTAAGGTCTGGAGAGATGGCTCAGAGGAACACTTACTGCTCTTTTAAGGAGCTGGATTCATCTCCCAGACTCCACATTGGGCAGCTGACCTGTGACTCCATCTGGGGAATCCACCATCCTCTTCTGGCCTCCATGGGCACAAATCCCCACACATGAGTCTAAACTGGGTAAGATTTTTGGCTTATGTATAGGCAGGACTTCAGAGGTAAACTTTTAATTTCTTTCTAACTGTTGTCCCCCCACCCCCAGCATTCTGGAAGTTCCAAGAACAAACACCTATTCAGACAGCAAATATTTACTGAGTACCTACTACAGGCCAGCCATTATATAGGGTGGTGGGCTACCACAGTGAGGAAGACTTGATCTTCCAGCTGTTCTCACCCTTTGAGTCACAACTCTTTAGGGTGTCAAATGACCCTTTCACAGGGTTGGCCAAAGTCTACTGGAAATATCAGATATTTACACTGCAATTTGTAACAGTAGCAGAATTGCAGTTCTGAAATAGCAATGAAATAACGTTATGGCTGGGGGTCACCACAACATGAGGAACTGTATTATAGTATCATGTGTAACATGTTTCACAACATGAGGCTGCAGCATTAGGAAGGTTGAGGACCACTGCATTAGAAGAAGGCAGATGCCAGACAAACATCATTGCAGATAGAGGTGTCACTGCAATATGGCTCAGACTTTTAATTTTGAGTGAAATTGCCTGCATAGATTCCAGTCCCGTATCTCAGGTCTGCTTTCCCAAGTCCTTACAATCAAGAACGTGTCAATTCTCAGAGTTCCTGAATGATGCAACCTCACCGCACCACCCTGTCGTTCCAAGTCAGTAGTACTGTATGCATTCATCCTATAGCCTCCATACATGCAAGGGAGGGAAACGCACACTGTTCAGGAGGGTCCAGGGATCGAACCCAGGTCCTCATGCTTGCAAGGCAAGCACTCTACCAATCAAATCAAGCTATCTTCCCAGCCCTGGTTTTATTCTTTCAAGCTTATAGCTACCTTGGCTACAGTCATGGTTCTTAAACTGGACTGCTCATCAGAGACACTTTTAGTCACATTCAACCACGGAGTCTCAGGGTAGGTCTAGGTGGGGAGACCCAAGAACCCACATTTTGTAATGCTGGTCCAAGCACTACAGCTCATGAGACATCACAGTAGCTTAAAAGGCGAAGTTTACAAAAGGATGTTAACAAAGTTAAAGTCGGAAGGAAGCTTGTAGGTGACCTAGGTCAACTTCTTTAAGGGACAGAAAGGGACAAGCATCTTGAGAGAAGAACCAGATCCCTCAAGGTCAAAATGAACAGTAAAGCAAGTTTCCTAACTCTAGGACCTGGGTCATTCTGTTACACAGCCTCATGCTCAATTTGCCTCTGTCCTTTCATCAGGGTACACTGATCTAGCTTTGTCTATGTTTGTAATTTTCCATAATGAAGAGTCATGAGAATCAAATGCATCAAGATTTACACTGGGGAGCAGAGATATGGCCCAGAGTTCAGAGGATAACGCTCTTGGAAATCTCTTGTTTCCAGCATCCAGGCAGGCCAAGAAGTTCACAACAGTTAACTCCAGATCCATGGGATACAATGCCCTCTCCTGGCATCCACAGGTAACTGCACTTACAATCAGACACACATGCATACCTCCTACATATTTTCAGTTTTAAAAACCTTTACACTGTATGTTTCCAAGAGAGCTGTTTTCCTGTACAAACACCAAAACATATCTCTTTTACTCAAAAAATATCAACAAAAAAAGCACATCTATGTCAGTCCAAACTTTAGTAGATAAAATTAGAGCACAAATTTCTGTCCCCAAAAATCCCTGATTAGACAACATAAATAACATGCAAATTGTATCCCATATGTTCTAGAGATGGATAAGTAACTACTGTGTCCTAGGAATGGATAAATGACATAAAAAACAAGATTATTTCCACAGAGATCAAGAGCTAAAACCTAGACTTCATCTATTTGACCTCTTGTCCTAGAAATCAAGCATCTTTTGCCACTTACTAAGAGCAGGCAAATTTGAGGCACATTTATTTATTTAAGGCACCTTGCTATCAGTCAAGGGTGCCATTGTAGAGAAATGGCAGAAGTATACATAGGAAAGGTATTAAAATTTTCATAAAAATGGTTAATTTATAATTTGTCTACACAACAAAATATACAATCATTATTTAAAACAATAATATAAAAATAAGATAAAAAATACTCGTAATCATTATATTAAAAATTCTAATACAAAATGACATAAATTAACTATCTTATGGGTATGGTAGCATATACCTTTAATTCCAGCACTCTGGGGGCAGAGGCAAGTTTAAGGTCTACATCAGAGTTCCAAGGCAGTTGAGAATACACAGTGAGATCCTGTCTCAAAAAAAAATTTTTTTTTCTGACCAACTTTTTGGTACAACCAGAAATTCATTTTTATGCCAAGAAAACATATGTCAAAGAGTTCAAGTAATTAAATGTAAGTCATAATTCTAATTTCTGGTTTGCTTTTTTAATTCCTTTGCATATTTGAGGAGGGAATGTTTGAGACATGGTTTATCTGTGTAACCTTAAATGTCCTGGAACTCACTGTATAGATCAGGCTGGCCTCAGACTCAGAAATTCATCTGTCTCTGCCTCCAGAGTGCTGAGATTAAAGACGTGTGCCACCATGCCCAGCCCCCTGCATGGTTAAAGTTTTGGTCACAATTGTGTATTACTTCTGCCATATTTTGGTATAATTTGCTTTAAAGCACTACAGTTTATCACTGTATCTAGAAACTGAGCCCAAAGCCAAAATTACCCATTAATACAACTGACAGGATTAACTTCCGGGGGTTTTTATGGTGGAGTTATAAGTCCACAGACCCTCTAGAAGAGCTTGCATATTCCCAACTCCATCCAGCCCGCAAAAGCTCTAAAGACATCCCTGCCACATCTGCTGCATGAAGCTAGAAGGGGGAATGTGAGGCTTTTCAAAGCAAGCTCCCTTCTGCAGATGTGGGGGCATCAATAAGTAGCCTTGCTGTCAACCCCTGGTCCATGGTGGTTCGGATTATCACATCTGGGGAGGGGACAGTGGGCTTACTCTCACCTTTGTCACATTCTCCTTTCTTCCCTTTTGGGTTTTCTAACCTGTTCTTGGCTCTGCTTGGAGGTTGCCTGAGGATCTGTAAGTAAACTGAAGCCCAGACTGGATACAGTAAAAGGAAGCGTGGAGGCTCAATGAGTGGTTTCCTGAACCAAGGGGCAATCAATGCTGCGTTAAGCTCAGAACACTTAGCTGGGCTAGAAGATTACAACATCTGGTTAAAATTATTAAACAAGAGTATGACTACAAAGCTACAAGAAGGATAATTTCAAATTGCCTACCAGTCAAGGATTGCAACTGTTGTCTCCAAGTTTAAAACATTTTAAGCCACAAACCACTTTAGCCTCCTTCAATAACAAGAAGAGCCCAGGTGGGATGCCAGTTTCAAACCAAAATGACTTCTAACTGCGTGAAGAATACTCTTATCAGAATGAAGAGGAACAGAAACCCTCAAGCAAATGTTGCGGGGAGGGGGGTGGGGGGTACCAAATGTCACAGATCCTACTGTAAACGTTAGATGAATCAGAGTTCAGCATGGGGGTGGGGTGGGGGGGGAGAGACAGCTAGCCCCTCACACATGAAAGGGTTTCACACTTAAATCTAGTTTGCTTGTTGGCCAGCATCAGAATTGGCGCTTCGCAGAGCCCTGGAAAGCTGCCCTGCCAAGACAGAAGAAACTCTAAGAAAACCGAGATGGACTCTAAATTAAAACTCCCATCAACCTCAGCCCACCATGCAACGCAAACCTGCGCACGGCTTTTTGAGACTGAGTTCAGAATCCTCTTGTGTGACGCCCACTGTTAAAGGCAAAAGATTGTCCTTGATGGGATAAACGGGTGTTTATTTGGTTAAATTTACACATTTGTCGTTTTAAAGGGCTAATAAAGCAGCATTTCAAGCCCCGGGGCAACACTTGACTCTATAATAAAAGTTGATTCAAGAAAAGCTTCAGTCTATAAAGTAGGTGATTTATTTTGGTTGCTCCTCAGAACCAATGATTAAATGAGGTTTGACAGCAAAATGGCCCAGTGTCTCTCTTCGTGGAGTGTCTCCTGGTCTTCCCCCACGACCCCAACCTTCCTCTCTGACTTTCTTGGAATTCAGCCAGTAGCCTTTGTTTGAGGCTCCCAACTGAGATCCAGTAACCCAAAACTCCTCAACCAATGACCACCACTGCCACCAGCCTTTCATAGGCACTGCACTCCCTGACCACTCTGGGAAGAAGTCCAATTTCTCCTTTGTCCCATGTGCTACAGAAGACGCCTCTGCCACCACCCCCGGGGGCAGGGGGCAGCAAACAGACTCCCCAAAACGGAGCCGCGGCAAACACAACCCGGAGTAGCGCTGTCTTTTTCCCAAAGTTCTTACCTACGCAGCCCGAGCCTTTACCATGTGCCAGGCTCGCTCTGGCTCTGCCTCTCCCTCTCGTTCTGGCTGTGACTCTGGCTGGCTGTTTCACTCACTCACACACACGTATTCACACGGACATGGACACCTCCCACACCCCTTGGCGCGCGACCCCCCGCCCTGCGGCCACCCTCACCTCGCGCCCTTTGTCCTCGCCCCGCGTCCTCGGAGCCCGCGCTACCGGAGCCGGTGCTGCGCAAAGCCCGGAGCCGCGGAGCCGGAGAGTCCGCCGGTCCGGGTCTTGCGGGCCGCCGAGCTTGTGGGGGACCTGAGATGGGGCTGCGGCTACGTCCAGGTGTAGGCACAGGAGGGGACTGGCCAGCCCCGCGGGTGTCGCGCTCGCTCCGTCCCGCCCCCGCTGCAGGCACCCACCGCCTCGCTGGCCTCTCACGGGGTTCCCGGCTTGGGAGGGGTCCGCGCGGAAGTCGGAAGCCTCTGGGGACAGAGGTCATTTGTTGCTTGGCCACAGATACCCGAGGAAGAGGTGGGGTTGGGAGGACGTACCAGTGAGCGAGACCCCCCCCCCCTCCCAGATGTCTCCACCCGCGCAGGGCGTGTCCGTGGACCGCAGGCAGTTCGAGCAGGCAGAAGTTAAAGGACTCAGGCCCCCAACAGTGGAGTAAGTAAGAAACTTACCTAAAACCAGCAGAAGAGCCTGGAACTCTGAACACTTGCGGGTGGAACCGGAACTTTCCCTGGTACGAGTATGGGTCCGAAGGATGAACACTGGAGGGAAGGAACAAATTTGCACTTGCCGGTGCAGACCTTTCTGGCCCCTGCAACACAGGGGTGGCTGCTCGCAAAGAAGGTGGGGGAAATTCAGGAAGCCAAAACACAGAAGGAACCCATGGTCATCAATACTTCCTCCTCCTCCTCTTCCTCCTCCCCTTTCTGGAAAGTCCTGTGTTTTCAGAACTTGCCAGAGACATACCCTTGTACCCTCCTGCCATTCAAGAACCCCAGCAGGGCTAGTGAGATGCTCAGTGGGTACAGGAGCTTGCAGCCAGAACCCGAACCCCTGTGTTGAATCCCAGGTACTCACATGAGGAAAGAAGCAACTGCTGCAAGCTGTCCTTCGCCCCAAATCTGCAACACACACCGATTGATGATGATGATGATGATGATGATGATGATGATGATGATGATGATGATGATGACAGAGAACTTGAGCCAGCCTCACAGCCAAAGGACCTAGAAAAACAGGGAGATTGTCTAACTAGGAGAAGGAGACAATAGGAGAATAAGGGTCAATCTCCCACAAAAGAGGGCAGGTTGAGGAATGCTCCTGCATCCCCATTTTACTAACAGAGGCATCAGCTTCCTATTCTAGTTAGGAAAGATTCCAAGCACAGGCAAGACTAGGGACAGTAACGTGATGAGCCCTGTGCCTGAGACCCAGCCAAGCCTAACTGGCTGCAGAAATGAAATTATTTCAAGAAGTTGTAGTCCTGTTGATAGACAGACTGCCTAGGATGGAGTGAGTTTCCCAGGACCACATACACGAAAGCCAGGCATGGTGGCCCATGCTTGTAAAATCACCCCCCAGGAAATGGGAACAGGAGGATCAGAAGTTCAAGGTCACCTATGGCTACATTTGAGGCTAGCCTGTGCTAAGTAAAATTGCAGCTCAAGAAAACAAAACGAAACAAAATCCCATACAGTTGGAGCCCTCAGACAGCCATCTAGGCTGCAGCTCTTCCCTGCCAATCTAACCTTCCATACTGTACCAGAAGGTAGGTAGGTACTTACTCACTCACTCACTGCTGGAAGGTAGACACAGCGCTTATCAGCTTTGCAGTGTGAAATCACACTCTTCCATTCTGTAACCTGGACCCTTTGCTGTTTTGTTCATGAGAATGTTTGCAAGATTCACCTGATCTTACAGGCAGAGCCAGTTCCTTCACTGGAACTGCTGACTGATAATCCCTGTCATGATCCTGGGGCAACTGATGTTTCTATTCTGTTGACAGACAGAAGAGTATGAAACAAGACTGAAGTCAACATTCTCCAGTTACAGAGTAACAGTTGCATTGCTAGTGACCAGCATATTTACTTCATGGTTTGGGTTAGAAACTGCAGCTGCTTTTAATTTTTCATATGTGTGGTGGGGCATATATATATGAATTTTATTATATATAAAGTTTCATATGTATATACATATATAATATACTTTAATCCTATTCCCTCCCCCAATATTGTCTCATTTTCCTCCTCCAATTGAAATCCTTTTTCCTAAGTTCCCCTACTGTTTTCAAATCTGTGTGTGTTTGTGTGTCTGTGTGTCTGTCTGTCTGTCTATGTATGTGTATGTATCTCTGTGTGCATCTATAGGTGTGAATGCCTGTAGGTGTGTGTTCCTGCATTGCCTTCATGATCCGTGAGTGGGAGAGTGATTTGCTTAAAGGCACCCTTACATTTTGACAGTTTATCTGGTAAACAAATAAAATACAGAGTGAAAATCAGCAAACTTTTTATGAAGGCAGGGAGCAGTTTAAGTCCCGTCCCGCCAGGACCCCCCCAGTCCTCCCACCACCACCCCCAGCCCCCACCCCCTATCCCCTCCATGACCAAGGCAAAGTCCTTTTATAAGTATTTAAAATGTAATCTTTTAAACTCAGAAAGAGGCTGGGGTAAATCTCAGAGGTATAATGCTTGCCTGGCAAGTACACAGCCCAGGAGTCTATCCCTAGTGCATGCTAAATAAACGGCCGAATAAATAAATAACACCAGAAGTAGCTCATGGCTGCAAAAATCGAGCCTAAGAAAGCTAATCAGGCCCACCCACAGCAATCCACTTGCAGCAGAAGAAAGAGACTTCAAATGGCTTCCCCCGTTTAAGACTTCACAAGGCCATCCAAACACAAAGAGCAACCACTTTCAATCAACATTAAGCTTACTATAACCACAGTGTTGCACTTCCCAGGAAAAAAAAGCCACTCCCTCGCATGTATCTCCCCTCCTCACTCATCCACATCCTCTTCCTCATGTGTCTCTGTATAAATCCAACAGTCTCCTGAGCACATAAACAACGCTGCCTGCAAACCTTCACTGGTTTTTATAATGACTTTGGGGAAAACACTAAATCTTAACTTTGAAAGTCGGTAATGAATCTTAGAAATGCACAGGCTCCTACCAATTAAGAATTAATTAGAAAACAAAGTGGGCCCACTAGAAAAGGCGTCGGTTGTTTCCCAGCCTAATGAATCATTCCTAGTTCCTAGTTCATTAACTTAAAACACCCCACACAGAGGGAAAGGCTTTGGTTTTTTTTTCCCTGGGGCTGAACCTGACCCAGTGATTTTATGTCTTTATTGAACTTGAACCAAAACTTGAAAATTAAAAAAAAAAAAAAAAGATTAATTTAAAAATACATTATCTAATGAACTAAACTGACTTTATTTCAAATGTTATTGACAAGAATGGGCCCAAATCCAAACCTGTGGTGGTCAGTCTCAAACTTACCGAGGACCTGCCAGTCTCTGAGCCCATTCAGTGATCTGAGGTCTTTCCCCAGAGGCCATGAGGTCAGCCAGGCAATTAGACATGGCTTCTGGGCACCTTTGTCTCTTTGTCTAGCATTGTCTATTGAACCTCTCACACACACATTCTCTCTCACTTGCATTCCTCTCTGCCTCATTCATAATAACTATCTTCCTGTACATTTTCTTCTTACGTGTCTATTCATGTGTGCTTTGATTCCCCACACGCATCTACATCTGTAAATGCATGCAGCACAATTGCTCTCTCCCACACACATTCATGGCCCTCCATAGTATTTCTTTCCACATACACAGATGCTGTCCATGGACACAGATGCTCTCCCATATACCTTGTGACACAAACATTCCTCCATTGGATGACATAATCCCCTTCAGTTTGTGTTTCCTGATCTCCCAGCTCCTCCCAGGCCTTTTGCTTTTTTTACTATACACATGTTTTCACACCACTTTGCCAGATGCAATTTCATTCGCTAGTGTCTTTCTGTGTATTTGTATTTCACACAATAACTAAATATTTTAAAATAAATAAATAAATATAGAGCCTTCATCCAGTTCCAGTTGTGGCAGTTATTTAAGCTGTCGTACCTGGCATAAAAGTGGCTATGGCTTTTAAAACCTCCAGTTATGTCTGTCAGGCAGTTTAGAATCCTGTATCAGTCGCCTGCCACTTGTTTCTATACAAAGAATGCTTTTAAACGGCTTGAGGGTCCTTGAAGTTTGTCCTCTGATGTCGGTAAATTGCACCCCATTTATGTAGTTAACTGGCACTGGGGCGGGGTGCTTCTCTCCCCATAGGGAACCACTTACATCCAGCTTCCTTTAAATGATCCCGAGATGTAAGGGTGAGTGTTTACTAAGGCTGCCATAACAAAGGGCCCCCAGACTTACTGACTCACAGGCGGGAACTAAAAAGATCCCAGATCAAAGTGTGGGTAGATTGGGCTCTTCCCTTAACTTCAGGAAAAATTGTTCAAGCCCCTCTTGTTGGCTCTCTTCTCCCTGTGTTTTTTTTTTTTTTTTTAACAATGTCTTTCCTCTAAGCCCCTCTGCATTCCAGTTCCTTCTTATAATAACACTAGACATGTAGGATTAGGTCTCACCCTAACAACCTCAGTTGATGTTAACTTTTTTAAAATAGCCCCTCTACAAATAAGGCCACATTCTAAAGTACTGATATGACTGATGGGGGCTGGGGGAAGGGACCCTTGACCCATAGCAGCAGGCTTTTACTAGTTTCTACATATGGTGGTTTATTAGCAAGAGGTATTAACACTAAAATCCACCCTTATCAATACTAAGTCTGGGGCTGGGATGTATTTCAATTGGTAGGATGCTTTTCCAGCATACATAAAGTGCTGAGCTCAGTCCCCAGCACTCTATTAAACCAGATGAAATGGTGCACACTATCTCTGCCTACACAGCAAGTTTTAAGGACAGTCTGGGATACATGAGCTCCTTATTACAAACAAATAGTATATCAGAGGCCTGATGTAACATTTCCTCATTTAAAACCTTAAGTTCAGCCGGACAGTGGTGGCGCACGCCTTTAATCCCAGCACTTGGGAGGCAGAGGCAGGTGGATTTCTGAGTTCGAAGCCAGCCTGGTCTACAGAGTGAGTTCCAGGACAGCCAGGGCTACACAGAGAAACCCTGTCTCGAAAAACAAACAAACAAACAAACACAAAACCTTAAGTCCAGATCTAACTGAATACCCTCCCCTCCACTTTCTCATTCAAAACAAAAACAAAAACAAAACACACACATACACACACACACACACACACCACTGAAAGAGAAAGAGACAAAAACAGAGAGGCTAGACTCCTAAGGTGAACTTGCTCCACCTGGTGGAAAGCCAAGGAACTCGATTGTACATTCTCGATAAGGCAGGCTGGCACTAGGCAATTCCCAGTAAGGGAACATAAATAAAGTGAACACATGAAGGAATCAAAGGCAAAGCCAGGATAAACCCCAGAGCCCAGAGATAGTGTGCATAAGACTAACAGTTAAACATGGCACATTTAGCAATCAACAAGTAACACCAAAACAAACTAAAGCAAGTGAAATACAATTCATCTGACGAGACTTTCCTTCAAAATCCCAGTGCAGAGTTGGAGACAATCACACTTCAGAACTGGACTTCCATAAAAGAAAAGTCACTCCAGGCTGAGCCATGGGGATTGCAAATTCCAGGGCAACCTGGGCTACACAGAGAGATCAAGACTAGCCTGGGCTACACAGTGAGTTCAAGGCCCATCTGGCCTATAAAGGCAGGGCCTCATTTTAAAGAAGAAGAGGAGTGGGATATGGGGCAAGCCAGTGGGGAGAAGGAGGGGAAGAAGGAGCAAGAAGAAGAAGGGGAGGGAAAAAGGGATGAAAGGGAAGAGGGGGGAGGAGAGGAAGGGGAAGAGGGAGAGCAAGAAGGGGAGGGGAAGGAGAAAGGAGAGAAAGGAAGGGAAGAGGGGGAGGAGAGAGGGGAATGAGGGAAAAGCAAGAAAAGGAGGAAATGGAAGAGGGGAGGAAGAGGATGAAAGGGAAGAGGAAAAGGGAGAAGGGGAGAAGGGGAACAGGAAGGGGAGAAGGTAGAGGAGGCAGAGGGAGGAAGAAGTGAAGAGGAAATGAAGGAGGAGAGGTATAGAGGTTTGAATAAGACAGTCCTCTATGTGTGCAGAGACATTCTCTCTAAAGCTTGAAGCAATATTTAGGGACTTCTCTAGTTATAACATCAGCTACAAGAAAGCAGAACTGAACAGAACACAAAGGCTGTAACACTCTCCGTGTGGATGACCACCTTGTCACTCTTAGCATCATCCATTTTCCCTGTCTCCAAAAGCACATTATGTTCATTACAGCATGCCTGCTTGTAGCTCCCGACCCAAAAGATGCTCAAACAATGCAGGGATGGTTTAGACCTCAGGCTACAGCCACATGACTGGGCTTTTATGTGACTGAGGGAAGACTGAACAGCTGTTCTCCTTTTGACCAGCTGGGTGCGCTCAAGCTCTTTCGTTAGTCCGGAGTGCCTAGCACCTGTCCTAAGTCACACCCCTCCTTCACTGGCCTAACTCCCTTTGACTGCAGAAAATATGATTGGTCAGTTTTCAACAAGCTGCTCAGGGGTCCAAATACCACAATGAATTATCCAGCTGTGAACTCAAACCATGTCTCTAGCACTCGCTAGCTAGCCCCTTTGGGTAAATTTTGTAATCTTACTGATCTTCGATTTTTCTGATCTGTAAACTGGGGGGGTGGGGGGGTGGGGGGGTGGAGACTATTCAGGACTTGCTGGCAGCGAAAGCTTGGTTTTTGTTGTTGTTTTGGTTGTTTGAGACATGGTCTCGCTCTTTCCGGTGGAGGAATCTGGAGACGACGTTCAGAAATGGCACCTTGCAAGGGGAAGGAAAAGAAGGAAGAACAGGTCATCAGCCTTGGACCTCAGGTGGCTGAAGAAGAGAATGTATTTGGTGTCTGCCACATCTTTGCATCCTTCAATGATACCTTTGTCCATGTTACCTATCTTTCTGGCAAGGAAACCATCTGCCAAGTGACTGGCGGAATGAAGGTAAAGGCTGACCGAGATGAGTCCTCTCCATATGCAGCCATGTTGGCTACCCAGGATGTGGCCCAGAGGTGCAAGGAGCTGGGCATCACTGCCCTGCATATCATATCAAACTCCGGGCCACAGGAGGAAATAGGACCAAGACCCCTGGACCTGGAGCCCAGTCAGCCCTCAGAGCTCTTGCTTGCTCTGGGATGAAGATTGGGCAGCTTGAGGATGTCACCCCATCCCCTCTGACAGCACTTGAAGAAAGGGGGGGTCGTTGTGATCGCTGTCTGTGAACAGGACTTCTCAAATTATTTTCTGTTAGTAAATTGCTTTGTGTAAGCAAAAAAAAAAAAAAAAAAAAAAAAAGACATGGTCTCTCACTATGTAACCTCGACTGACCTCCAACATCTGGTGGTCCAGCCTCAGTGTCCAGAGTATTGTTATTCTGAGCATACACCACCACGCTTAGCCATACCCTTCAGATCATATGAACAAAGGTATAGACAGGGTTTGACATTCAACAGAGGATGAATAAAGGGGCCTTAAAATTAGCCATGCCTGTTCTCCAGCACTGGATCTCTGCAAACTCCTTATGGTAGAAGCTCTCCTAGTTGCTCTGAGAAACTCTCCACACTGCACAAATGTGCTCTCTCTCTTCTAGAGATGAGCTCTCCACAACTGTATCCTATTTCTACCATTCTTCCGCAAACATTTACTGAGTGCTTGCTACCTGCCATGCTCCAAGCCAAACACTGGAGATCCAAAGAGGACAAAAGACCTCTGACCCTCTAAGAAGGTATCTGACCCCTAGAAATGCATAATCTAGTGGGAGCCAACTTCCTCCAAAAGCCCTTTCTGTCCTCACTAAGCCCCAGGCCTCACCCCTACAGCTCAGGAGCTTCCCTTCAGCCTGGAATTTCCAGATTGTGTTACCCTTTCATTCAAACACATAGGGGCTGGAGATGTGTCTCTGTAGTTAAGAGCACGTCTGCCTTTCCAAGAGAGTCAGAGCATCCATATAAATAGGCTTACAGCTATTTGCAACTCCAGCTCCCAGGGAGCCTCAAGCCTCTGAAGGCATTGCACTCACGTGCACACCTCCACACATACACATAATTTAAAAATAAGTGAATAGGGGCTGAAGAGTCAGCTCAGTGGTTAAGAGCACTTACTGTTTGTTCTTCCAGAGGACCCAGGTTCAATTCCCAGTACCCACATGGTAGCTCACAACTGTCTGTAATTCCAATGTCAGAGGATCTGGTGTCTACACACAGATATGCATTGCAGGCAAAACCCCAAAATCACACTGTAAAGGAATTTTAATCCAGCAAAGTGGCTACTCTGGCAAGGGATCACATCCAAAAACTTTCTAGGTCTATATGATCTGGCCAAATGCAGACATGTTCTGGATTATAGTACTACCTGGTTGGAATAAAGACCTTAGTACATACATTTAATCCCTAACAATGAAGGTAAAGTTGGTTTGTAGAAGAAAGCAGCCATGTTTAAAAGTAACATCTACAAAGTGAGAAATCAGAGAAAGATTTGACAGAATGAGTCAGGGGACACACCCAACTAACAAGAGAACAGGACCGAAAGAAGCTACGGGGGGGGGGGGCAGTTTACTGGGACAATTTTACAGAGACAGGTTTTAGAGAGAACAAGCCAGTAACTTCATTAAGAACTCACATTATAATTTAGAAACTAAGGCACAGAACGACTTTTAGAAACTGGCTTAAGATCTTACGATTTGAAAAGATACCTATGGCTCCATGTAACTTCTTTTTTCTTTTCTCCTTTTAAAGTTTAGTTTACTTTCATAATGTATAGGTGTTTTGCCTACATGAATGTCAGCATAACACGTTAACATGTTTGTGCCTGGTCTCTGTGGAAACCAGAAAAACGCATTAGATCCCCCTGGGCCTGGAGTTAATAGATGGTTGTGAGCCACCATGTGAGTGATGGGAATTGAACTCAGGTCCTCTGGAAGGGTGGCCAGTGCTCCTAAACGCGGAACCATCTCTCCAAGCCCTAGTTAAAATGTTTTACCTATCTCCTCCATTGGATTCTGAGATCCAATCTGTTATATTCAAAACAGTTATCTTCTTGAGCCAGTCCGATACCTGATACAATAAGTAATCAAAAACTGATACCAAAAAAAAGTTTGTGATTTGGGGACAGAGTCTACTCTCATGACGAACTTTAGCTGACTTCGAATTCAAACACGTGATCTCCCTGCCTGGGCCTCTCTGGCACTCGGCTTGCGCCTTCTGGTCCCTCCAAGATGGCTTGTTTATGAGCATGTGCCAAGCACCATTGGATGCGTGATGGGAGCGGGACACTCATCGTCCCTGGGCACTCAGAACCGGCAGTCCGCCGGTCGGGACTTGAGAGCGCCGGCTCCAGTCCCCCGGAATCTCTGCTCCACCTCTTTTCTTCCCCGACCCCATCCCATCCCGCCATCCTCTCCGAGGATCCATCCTCCGGAACTCCCAGGCGTCAGCAGCGGGCGAGGACCGGCGTGCGCGGGAGATCTTACGGAAGGCGGTGCGCATGTGCAAAGGCAGGCGCACTGCGCATGCGGAAAGATGGCCGGCTCGTGAACCTGAGCGTCTCTGCGGTCACCCTGGTCCCCCTCCGCGCCTACCCCGATCTCCTCCGCGCCTGGGCGCATCGCTGGGCGAGTGGGACCGCGGCGCTTCGTGGGTGGAGCCGCAGTGCTCCGTGGGTGGAGCGGGCGGCCGGGGCGGCGCTGAAGGAGCCGGGAACGCGCGCGCCGAGCCTCCGGGGAAGGCGGGAGGGCGCGTGGGGCGCGAGGGGCGCGGGACAGCATGAGTCAGCAGCGGACGGCGCGGAGACTGCCCAGCCTGCTGGTGGATCCGGCACAGGAAACCGTGCGCCGCCGCTGCCGGGACCCCATCAACGTGGAGAACTTACTGGTGAGCGGGGACCCGGGCCACGGGGGGGTCGCGTGCTGTGGGACGCTCTCCTTGCGTCCGGCCCTCTGCACAGTGTCGCTTGGTGCCCCGGGGCTCTTCCTGCAGCTCCCGATTCTTGAACCTTCCTTTGCTTTTTAAATGTTTCTCTTGGATTTACTTTGTGTTTGGGTGGGGGCCGCGAGCGCTTGGGTTCCATGAGACACGTGTAGAGCTTAGAAAACAACTTGGGGAAGTCTGTTCCGTGCTTCCACCTTTGTGATTCGCGGGATGGAACTCTGGTGGGGTTTGTGAAGCTTGGTGGCAAGTGCCTTAACCAATTGAGCGATCTTGCCTGCCCATCTTTGCTGTTTGACAGGGGAAATGAAAGATCGAGAAAGTTCCCTCCGTTCTGTGCTTCCCACCTTTCTCAGGGTTCCTGCTGGATCTGTCCTTTGTCCCTGTCTCCTGATCGCTGTTTTCTCTGCAAGGCAAGCTTTATCTAAACCATTCTGGCCAGTCCCGTGCCAGAGAGTTTATAAGCATTGTCTTGTCTGACTCCTCAGAGCAACCTTGAGATTGTTATTCTTAGAGTTTGTCAGAACTGACTCAGAGATGTGTGTACAGAGATGTCTGGCCTTATGGCTAGGTGGTGAGCAAGCTGGGAGGACCCTCAGAATGACTGCAGGTGACAGCTTTTCCCTAACTTCTTTCTCTTTATATAAAAACGTAATTTCTGATCAGTTACCACCCAGCACTGTGCGGGAGTCCTAAGCACTCCATAAGATTGTTGGGAACAAGATCACTAGATCACTGACAGTTTTGTCAATTCTAGTATCAGTTTCAGTTTGACACCTTATCTTGTGTCACAACTAACCACTCATTCTTGACTGAGAACTCTTTGTTGTGTCTTTGATAGCCATGGTGGGTCCCCTTGTCCCCTTCTTCCTTTTCAGACATGTGGGTGTCATCCAGGATTCTCTACAGTTTGTTCATGTAGGTGACCACTCACTACTCCTAACTTGTGGCCTGTGACCATGGTAGGTTTTTCTATTTTTTAAGGATTTAATAGACGCTCTAAATGCTCACACTGGAAAAACTGCTCGATTTTATTTTATTTTATTTATTTATTTTTTTTTTTTGTACTTCATCAGAAGATAATGCCTTCTGAAGTCTTAAGATATTCTTATCCAATCTGGTGTTCTTAGTTGCCTCAAGGTAACTACCAAATCCATACATCTTTCCTAGAGCTCTCCCACTGTATGTTAGATGTCCTTACTTAGATCTAAAGCCTAAAAAGTCTGTGTGTATGCCACGTTTGTACTGGTGCCCACAGAGGCCAGAAAACAGTGTTAGGCAGCTCATCACAGGTGGTTATGAGTTGGCATATGGATAAACTCAGCCCTCTGGAAGAGCAGCGGGTGTGCAGATTTCAAACTTACATCCAAAGCCATATTCACAGACCCCTTGCCTAAGAAAGCAACCTCTTTCTTGAATCCCATCTTAATGGTGCTCCGCCTACCGTGGTGCCCAAGCCAGCACTCTGGGCATGGCTGTTACCTGTTTTCCTTTTTCAGAATTGCCTCCAGAACCCCACCCCAGGTCACTGAAGTTACTAATATTAACATCAGGAGCTGTCGTCAAGCGCTGTTCTGTGCTATAATGCCGTCTCGACCGGTTTCCTGCCACTACTGCTGCCTCTCTCTCGCTCACTGTCTATGTGCTTCACCCTTAACTGATAGTCTCTTGCAGGTGTATTTCTAACCTCATTTGGCCAAAGGAATTAGTGGTTCCTTAGTGCTCCCAGAACAGAGTAGAACCCTCTCATCACAAATCTCAATTTTTAAGCTTTCCTAAATTATTTTTCTGAGGTTCCATACTCCATCCTTGGCCTCATTTCCATATTGTCATTGAGATGTCTGAAGTCCAGATTCATGGGTAACTGGTCTTAAGACGAGTGTCTTTAGCCCTTCCTTAGCCTCAAGACTGTTAGTCATATCATACTCTGGGTGCCCTAGAGCAGTTCTGTACTTGACTGCTCAGTCCTCTGCAGGTCTTGTGTGTTTCAGTCTATTTCATACTGTAGTGAAGGTCTGGCTGTGGACAAAGGGTTAAGCAAGAAGTTAATAAAGTGGGGACTCTATTTTCTTGCCTGTAAAATAGGGACTTAACATGCCAGTGGTTTTTTAATTGACTGGCGAATGCAAAGAATTAATAAGCCATTGTGCAGAGCAGTTACGTATCTTGCTAAGTGTTTGTTGCCAGGTTAAGTTTAATGGCTTAAACCTGGTCTTGGCTTTGAAACAGGGAGAAAATAGTCCTGGATGGAGGTGAACCTGGTTTGCACATTAGAAGGTAAGGAAGATCTGGATGGTGATATGAATGCAGCCACCTTAGAGAGATTAGTGGTCAGTGAGCTCCGGAAGAAGAATTGCTCCCACACAGGGAGCTAATACAGAGAAACCTATGCATAGAGAGAATTAGCTACTTAGGAGGCAGTGCCTAGGACATTAGTCTCTAAAAGTCACTTTTTATTTTTCTCTTCCACCTTTAAAGCTTCTAGCCAGGTGTGGTGGCCCAGTTCTGTAATGCCAGTCCTTGGGAGGCAGAGGCAGAAGGATGGTGAGTGAAAGGCCTTCCTAGGCTATATAGCAAGTCCCAGGCCAACCTGGGCTGTACAGTGAGATCCTGTCCTTATTGTTACCCCAACCCTCCAAAATGAGAAGATTGTAAAGCCAATTAAAGCTATAGATACAAGGGTGGGGCCGGGGATGGCAAAACTCCACTCTGTGTTCCCTGGCATAGACACAGGTTTCTAGATGTGAGAATTGGAGTAGCAGCTGGGCAGTGGTGGCACACGCCTTTAATCCCAGCACTTGGGAGGCAGAGGCAGGCGGATTTCTGAGTTCAAGGCCAGCCTGGTCTACAGAGTGAGTTCCAGGACAGCCAAGGCTATACAGAGAAACCCTGTCTCGAAAAACCAAAAGAGAGAGAGAGAGAGAGAGAGAGAGAGAGAGAGAGAGAAAGAGAAAGAGAGAATATATGAATGAATTGGAGTAGCAGGGAAGTGTGTTGAAGCATGTCAAATGTGCAACTCACTTATTGGGGTCACTGCTGGGTGTTCTCTGAAAGTCCTGAGGTCTCTAATGGTGTCCACTGAGGGTAGGGGGTAGGCAGTCTTCTGCTCTTTCATGTGTAAGCAAGATGGCTTTGCAGCTTTATAGTGAGAGATGTTAACCAAGCGTGGTGAGCACACTCATGTGGTCCCAGCACTCAGAGGCTGAAGCAGGAGGGTGGCACATTCAAAACCAGCCTGAGCTACATAGGGAGTTTTAGACTAGCCAGGACATTATAGCAAGAAGCTATCTCAGAAAGAGAAAGAAGGATTTTAGACACAGGGAAGACAATGATGATTTGGAACCTGTCAGTACATCCAGTGTATAAGGAGTCTGCATTTATTGCAGGGTATGGGCTTGTGTCTCATTGGAGTGCTGTCCCTGTACCAAACTATAAGCAGAAAAGATGCCCCTCTAAAGCAAATGGGAAGCTGATAGTCAGTCTTTGTGCAGAACTTGGCCCTCTTACTCTAGGTTAAAAGGGAGCTTCTGCAGCAGGCAGCTATGAGTGCATATTAACACTTCAGGATACTTGTTAACACACTTTTCACATCAGTGTGAGAGGTTGAGCTTGTTTTTCAATTCAGGAACATTGCTTTGAGGCCAGAGTGTATGCTCAGAAAACCATCGTGTTTTCTTAGCATGCACAGAACCCCGTGTTCAATCCCCAGGACTAAATAAATGGTTGCTGGGACATATGCCTGCAGTCCTGGCACTCGAGATGGAGACAGGAGGAACAGAAATTCAGAGTCATCCTTAGAAATAGGTTGAGTTGAAGGCTAGCCTGGGCTATGAGACCTTTCTCAAAAAAGCCTTGCAGGCCAGCCGGCCCTTAAAGCCTGAATTCAGTCCCCATGAACTGTATGGTGGAAGGAGAGAATTGACTCCACAGGTTGTCCTCTGACCTCAGCATGTACACCATTGCACATACATGCAAAATATATAAATGTAAGAAGAAGAAAAACCTTGCTTTGGTAGCTAGCCCAAAGTGTGTTTGGAGATGTAAAAATAGCAATGACAGTTGCTGACACTTGTCTCTGGTCAACTTTCACAGGACTGCTTCAGAGTTCTGTTGTTGGATGCCATTGCCAACAGTGTTGAGAGCTAGTCCCTGCCTGTGGCAGAAGCATCCAGCCTCAGGGTTGCACATCCAGCGTGTCATGTGGTCATTTTAATCCTAGACTGTCCTAAACTGGTTTTGTTGCAGGATGTCATCTTAAGTTAACCTGCTACCAGATGTTCTTGTCAGAGGTGACAAGAATCATCTGCGGCCGGGCAGTGGTGGCGCATGCCTTTAATCCCAGCACTTGGGAGGCAGAGGCAGGCAGATTTCTGAGTTCGAGGCCAGCCTGGTCTACAGAGTGAGTTCCAGGACAGCCAGGGCTACACAGAGAAACCCTGTCTTGAAAAACAAAACAAAACAAAAACAAACAAACAAACAAAAAAAGAATCATCTGCAAAGGTTCTGTAACTCTGGTGTGAGCAGTTTCTCTTTTGTCCACCTGGACTCCAGCTGCCCCACCCCTGACCTTTTAGCCAATTCACTGTCCCACATGTACCACATTTATAGACCATGAATGAGACTGAGCCTTGTTCAGAAGTCCTTGGTGAGTCTCTACTGCTGAAAACATAAACACTTCAGCATAGCCTTGATGTGATTGGTCATCTTTCTAGCTACAAAACTGGACCACTCCCACATGGCCACGGTGTGTACCTATGCAGGGAGCAAAAACAATTCCTAAACGTATTGCAAATCACCATTGCAGTTGATGTAGCTTCAGCAGCCTCCAAGCACCCGGCAGCGTGGCGAGACTAGCACTGGGGCCGCTGCCCTTTGCCTGGTCATCTCAGTAATCTAAGGGTATTTTTATTTCTCTATCCATAGCATGTACTGCTTCCCATTATGTTTTTTAAGGCTTCTGATTGTTTTATTAATGGGAGTGCGTGGCTGTCTAAGAGTTGGTGAGCACGGGTTTGGAGCCACTTAAGTAGCTGGGGATGAGCCTCACCTCGTGTGCCACAACTTCACATCTCTTTAGGGCCGTGCCCTAACCAGAGTGTCTGCTGGGAATTGTTTCCCACTTGAGTATTCCGTCTCCCTCCAACCTTCCTTTATTTACACAGAAGTATGTGAAGCCTAGGGGTCCTTGGAGGGTCTTACATCACAGACCAAGTACAGTTTGGAAAGACCCCATTTCTCACTCCTTTGTTACTTCAGGATGGGGGAAAAGGCCTTTAAAAAAGAACTACCACAGAACAAAATTTATTTTCATTACTATTTATAAAATGCTGACTTAATTCTTATATTTTCTTTCTTCCCAGCCATCAAAAATCAGGATTAATCTAGAAGAAAATGTACAGTATGTGTCCATGAGAAGTAAGTTGATGCCTAAGTGGGTTTGGGTTTCCTAGCTTGGGCATCATGTGGTTAACTCGGTTGGTTTTGCGTGTACACAGGGTCATGAGAATACAAATAACATGGCAGCAGAGGATACCTTGCTGTGGGCTGAAACCGAGGCTAGGTGGGAAGAGCAGTGTCTGTGCCCTCTTAGTGCAGTGACAGCACTAGACGTGTCAGCAAAGCCTCCTACCACAGAATTTCCTGTGGTCCCTTTATTCCTCTGGGCTTTACTTCTTGTGGGCTCATGATTAGGATATTGGATGAGCCTTTGTGACCAATTGACGGCCCCTCCCTTGATTTCTTCTCCTTAGGTCCTTCTCCTGGGCAAGTTTTTTATCTAGATGCCCACGTGTGTATCTCAGAAACCATCTTTTGTTTCCCTGGGCATCTGCCACTGTCTCCCCTGTGGCTGGTCAGCCAGTTAAGTCAGCTTAACCTTTGAGGTGTTTCTTTCAACTGCCCCACCCCTGTGCATGAATGACCACACTTCAAAGCACAGCTGTCCTTTGATTGTCGGCCATCATAACTGAGTCGGCCGAGCCCAGAGAGGTTAAACAGCTTGCTCTGAGTCAGCCTTTGGTCCTGTGTGTGTACACTGCTGCCTCTGTCTGCCAGCTCCGATCACAAGCTCAGTGGGTTCTGTTGCCTCTTCTACCTCTAGTCTGACCCCAGTGTGCACTCAGTTCTCAGATACTATGTCCGTCCCTGGAGTGGCGGACACCCCTCTTCCTCCTTCTTAGGAGCATCCCCAGTTCTCCACTCCAGCAAAGATTGCATTTCATGTTCTCAAGTAACTGTGAGTACCACTCAGCATACCACTGTGTATAGCAGAGTCCTTATCAGGCCCATGCAGTTCTCTTGGTGAGAGAACTGTCCCCGCAGCAGCCCTTGTTGGAGATGTTCAGTTAGATTAGTTCTTTATAAAATGGCTGGCATCCTCAGAATGTGCTTATAACCTGAGCTAATAAGACTAAAGCGTCCCCAATAAAGTGAGTGAGTATGAAATGAGAATATCAAAACCTGGCTGTCTTGTGATCATTGTTTGAGTTTATGTACCAAAGAACTGGGATAACTCACCAGATACTCCATGCAGTTAAATGTGCAGCCATTAAGAACAAAAAAGTCTAGCTAGGCATAGTGTGCAAGCCTTTAATCCTAGAACTTGGGAGGTAGAGGCAGATAGATCTCTGAGTTCAAGGCCAACCTGGTTTGCACAGTAGAATTTCAGGACAGCCAGGGCTACACAGAGAAACCCTGTCTTGGAAAAAAAGAATGGGAGGGAGGGAGGGAGGGAGGGAAATGCATTTTTCATGATGCCAATGTTCACAATAGTAAAAGAGCATATTATAAAATATTCCCTTCCTACTCACTCTTGCTTTTAAAAATTCTGTGCATGAGGGCCTGGAGAGATGGCTCAGTAGTTGAGCACTTGTTCTTCTTCTAGAGGACCCAGTTTGATTTCCCAGACCCTACACAGTGACTCAAAACCATCTGCAACTCTAGTTCCAGGGGATCCTTTTTTTTTTTTCCTGATTTCTGTGGGCACCAGACACACACACACACACACAGTATGCACAGATGCATGCAAAACACTCATACACATAAAAATAAGTAACTTTTAAAATTAAGAAAAGATTTTTTTTTTAAAAACTTCACTTAGGAACTGAGGCTGTTTCTCAGTGGTAAGGGGCTTGCTTGGCATCCGTGAGTCAGGTTCGTGCCTCAGCATGCCCCAAAGAACAAGTAAAACTATACATTGTGTTGGCGGATTGGTTATATGTATGAAATGAAAGCATTTAATTCCAAAACCATTTCTGTACCTGAGTGGTGTGGAGATGGTTACAGATATTTCTTCTTTGATAAGAGATATGAGACTTGTAAAAATGAGTATTAGTGGAAACTCACATTGGCCTTTATTGAAACCTGACACGTTTGCTTAGACCAGCTGAGGCCAAATTGCTTTTCATTCAGCTAGAGAAATGTTTCCATAGAAACTAGCAGTGATGGATTGGTGTGCAGTGGCAGGGGAGGGTGGAGGTCTCTGTCTCTGTCTGGTCTGATCCTGAGGGAATAAGCGACTGACCAAAAGGGCCAAGAAATGTCGGCTCACATGGTACTCTGTCCTCCTTTACAGAAGCTCTGAAAGTGAAGAGGCCCCGGTTTGATGTGTCGCTGGTATACTTAACTCGGAAGTTTATGGATCTTGTCAGATCTGCCCCTGGGGGCATTCTTGACTTAAACAAGGTTGCCACAAAACTGGGTGTCCGGAAGAGGCGAGTATATGACATCACCAATGTCTTGGATGGCATCGAACTGGTGGAAAAGAAATCTAAGAACCACATTCGGTGGATGTGAGTTAACGCCCATCATCCCATTCCTTCCCCTTCTCTTTAAGTGAGTGGCACTTCTATCAACTGCAGCAGTGTTTGGGAGTAGAAAATGAAGTTTTATGATTCTCTTAGGCAAAAATTGATTCCTTAAGGTTGTCTTCTTGTCTCGCAGTGTACTTAAAACTACTTATGTCTAAATGGGAACATCAGATGCAGAATATCATTCACATGGTGTAGAAAACTTACATGGAAAAAAGTGGTTAATTAGTTAATTTCCCCTTTGAAGATTATAACAATGAAACATCTGATAATGGGGGGTCGGGTTTAGAATATACTAAAGGCAGGTTTATTGGGAAGCTGCTCTCAAGAGAGTTCACTGGCTAAGGATTGAGTCCCCCAGGGGAGGCGGGAGGGAGAAGAGAAAGAGAAAGGGTGCAGGCACAGAGAGAAGAGAATAGAGGGGATTTTAAAAGTGTGTTTCCTTAGTTAACAACAGAAAACATGACTCTCACAGAGTAGTATAGTACACAGCCAGAAACCCAGCTCCTTGATTGGGTCTTTCTGAGGAGGAGCAGGCATCTGCATTCTCAGCAGGTGCGCTGGTGATTGTGTTGCTGGTGGGCTGGCGCACTGCCCTGAGTGTAAAAGCAGACTGAATGTCCAAAAGGCTGTGCTAAATAGTTGACATGATTGGGAAAGATCTCATGGAGAAAAAGCCTAAAGGTAAGACATGGACAGAGCTCTGTGTGTGTGTGTGTGTGTGTGTGTGTGTGTGTGTGTGTGTGTGTAGAAAAAAGCTGTATACTTGAGAAAAATAATTCCAGCATGCAAGTACATTAGGGATTCCACAGACAGGTGTAAAACCCAAAGATCATCACATGACAAATGTTAGCGGAAAAGGGTTCAGGGTTCGTGAAGGACACTGTTTTAGTACAAAGCACAGGCAACTCTGATGGGAATGTACTCCTTTAGGGTACTGTGTCAGTCATTTAAATCCCAGCACTTGGGAGGCAGAGGCAAGTAAGTGGCTGTCTGTGAGTTCCAGGCCAGCCAAGGCTACTTTGAGAAACCCTGTCCTAAGAAAAGAAGGAGCATAATCCACATAGACAGGAAGGGAAGTGCAGACAGTTCTGTTCTAGCAGGCCCTCTCACTTGGCCAGCTCTACCACCACAGAGAGCCTGCTCCCCTCTGGCAGCCGTTGACCCTGTGTTTGTCTCCTTCTGTAGAGGATCTGACCTCAACAACTTTGGGGCCGCACCCCAGCAGAAGAAGCTGCAGGCAGAGCTCTCCGACCTGTCAGCCATGGAAGACGCCTTGGATGAGTTGATTAAAGACTGTGCTCAGCAGCTGCTGGAGTTAACAGACGACAAAGAGAATGAAAGATATCCTTCTGTCCGTACCCTCTTTAGTGTTGCTGCTTCCAGAGTAGATGCATATTAGAGAGCACTTAGGGATTTAATTTACATATTGGGGATATCAAATTAGGCTCTTAAAAGCTGGAATAAGTACGTTTGGTGCTGTAGCCTCAGTCCTACACAAGCAGTCATGTTAGTTGTAGCTTCTTTATGCATCTTGGTCAAGTCTGCGTGACAGCAGTTGGTGGTGACAAGCCCGGCTTGCCATTGCTACTTAAATTAAGGAGGTGTTTTTGGTTTTTTAATTTCTGTAGCCTCTGTCCTGATGTTAAAATGTTTGTCAGCTTTTGTGAAAATCAGATTTTTCTTAATTTGTGAGGTAGTTTATTTCTGAAGTAGAATACACTACGACCAAATTAGTGTCTGTATCACCACTCTGTGTAGAAGCTTCGTGGAGCAGGAACCAGAAGACACTGGCCCTCTGCACCTGCTTCTCCCAGGCCCCCAGACAGTCCAGCTCTCTGTGACATTCAGTGTCCTCTGTGAGTGTCAGTAATTCTGAGTTGGCCCTGAATTCCTGCTCCCCCGACTCTCCACGGCAGTCAAATCCTATTACCACAGAACAGATCTTAGAAAATCTAAGCCAAGGCTTGCAGTGCCACAGCCAGCCAGAGACTCTATAGTCTGAAAGAAAGGAAGGCAGAGCAACTGCGCTGAGTGACAGCTGTCTGGCAACACAGGAACAGCTGAAAGGCATTCGGCAATTCAGTCAGTGTGCTTAAAGGGAGATGTCATGTGCTTAAAGGGAGTACATGGCAGTACTAAGAACTTCCTGGGAGCTCTTTCTGTTTGCAGACTTGGTTTTCCCTGCTGTCTGGAGGATGCTTACCCAAACTGGGAATGCTTTTTTCTCAAGTTCTCACACAGTGAGTGAGAATTTACACTGAATGTACTGCAGGTGGGGATTTGATCATAGTGAATTCCCCTTACCTGTGGCTTTGCTTTCTGTAATCTCTGCTGCCCACAATCAGCTATGATCTAAAAATATTAAGGAAAAATTCTAGAAGTAATCTGTTTTTTAAATAACTTGCAGTATGCTGTATGTTGTAATTGTACTCTTATTATTTATTTCTTACCAAGTCTGATTTATAAATTTAGCCTTACTGCGGTACTATATGCATATGGAAATGCACACTATATGTAGGGTTTGATATTGGACAGTGGCTTTGGGCACCTGCTGGGAATTTGTAACATCCACCCCCAACCCCACCCCAGGACAAGAGGATACCTACCTTCATGGGTTGTGTTTAATATGTTCAAGATTTGGGCTTTATTAATATTTTTCTCCAGAAATTGTTATAATCAATATTTGGTTTAAAGTTCTTTGAATTACAAATATATAAAACACCATAAAATCTTAAGAATTCTTTTTGAAATAATTGTTATAAAGCTCTTTTGTTTGTTTCCCTTCATTGTAAGGTTGTATTCCATAGAAGCTAAGCTATTCTTGTACCCGCATTCAGGTAAGAGATTTTGCTGTGTGTGGTGGTGCATGCCTTCATTCCCAGCACTCGGAAGGCAGAGAAAGGCAGCTCTCTCTTAAGTTCTACTGGCAAAGTCTAGGCCAGCCAGTGCTAAATAGTGAGACTTTGCCTCTAAAAACAAACAAAACCAGAAAGACGGTGTTGAGGGGTAGTGATCTGCCTGTTTTGTCAGATCCTTGACCAGGTTTCACACTAGCGTACGTAACCTATCAGGATATTCACGGCATTCAAGCTTTCCACGAACAGATTGTCATTGCAGTGAAGGCTCCAGAGGAAACCAGACTGGATGTTCCGGCTCCCAGAGAAGTAGGTATCACTGCACTACAGAAAGGAGTTAAAAAGGGGTTAGCTGCCACGTCAGTGACCACTACATCGCTTCTTACCATGTGCTTGTCAAGCTCTAGTGTGCTTGTCACTAGGAGTGACATAATCTTTGTAACCTCAGAGATGAGAGGGCCAAGCCCAGAGAGACAGGAGTGCTTCAGGAGCGCACACAGTGACCAGCAGGACCAGGCATAGGGCCGGAGTTTGGCTTGCAGGCGCTCTCATCCATGCTGCTGCTGCTGCTGGGCTGTGGGGGAAATCATAACATTGGCCTTGGGCTTCAAATTCCAAAACCTGGTACAACCAGAGCTTTGGTGAGCTCGCCAAAGACTGAGCTAGAACACTGGGTCACAGATGTACACCTTCATAAGATCAGCCTTTGTGTTGGCTGCCAGCTGCTCCAGGAAAGTTTACATTGAGTGTGCTTGTCACCAAAAGGCCACTTGGTGAGGAGAGGGTCAAAACCAAAGCCGATGGCACTTCTTAGCACGGACCATGGAGTTCTAACAGCTGGATATCCCCCAACACTCATACCAGCCCTTCGTCAAGGTAGTGAGGAATATTCCCACTGCCCTCCTTTGTTTTGTCCCCAGCAGAAGTGAGACTGTCACCTGACAGTGGATCATTAGTCATGAAGGAGTACTAGCTTTTTCCGCAGCCACATTCCGATTGTGACTTGATGACGTTCCTTAGTTTGATTTGAATTTAGACAAGAACCCAGTAACATAATGAGGCTGAGTTATTCCACAGATGCCAAAGCCCTTTAAAATCAAATAGCCACTAGTCTTGTAGCACAGCTTTTCTTTGGGGCGTGGCTAATCCATTCTACAGGAATTAATGGGGTTTGGTTTCCCAGTGCTCTGGGCTGCTTGATTGTAATTGTTAAGTGGCTCTGAGCCTTTGAGCTCATTCAGAACCTCTTTTGGTCCCATTAGAACTCTGTGATTGAGGTCCTCCAGGCAGGCTGTTCTCTGCAGTGTGCTGTGTCAGTGTACTCTGACTACATAAAGCTCTAGTGGGGACTGTGCCTAGTGTAGGGCTGCCACAGTGGCCTCCAGCTCATCTGACTTCCGACTTGTTCATGTAAATAGTTTTGTTGGAGCAAGGCCTTAAGGATCTATTTACATATCACCCGTCTGCTTTTATGCTACCATGGCAAAGTTAAGTAGTTGTAACAGGGACAGCATGGCCTGAAGAGTCAGAAGTAGGTACCATCTCCTCCACCCCCTTTTAAAATATTTTTGAAAACTTACATGTATGAGTGTAGGTATGTGCACCTCAGTGCAAATGCCCAGGGAGGCCTTGGCCTTGGCTCCCCTGGAACTGGAGTTACAGGTGGTTGTGATCATCCTGATACGGTACTAGGATCCAAACTGGAATCCCCAAGAGAAGTACACTCTCTGAACAGTGAGCCACCTCATAGTTCCCCAGGAATCCCCTTTACAGAAGGATTTTAGTGACTGCTGGACTTTGAAGTTCTTTCTACTGACTGCCAGTTGGGAACAACATTATTTTCTTGCATTATTTGATGATGAAAAGTTTCCATTTAAACCAGACCTGCCCCGACACTCCAGCCACCAAGTACAAAGGTGGTCAGTCTATCTCACCTGCCTGGTACCAGGGAGGATCAAAGAGGTTTAGAGCTCTTTAAGAAGTCACACCCAGCTGGCTTGAATGAGATCCCCGAGTGGAGAGGAGCTGGAGTGACAGTGATGTCTAGACTGGCCTCTTCATGGGGATGCAGAAATGGGGTACTCTAGAGCCAGGCTAGCTCCCAACGGGAAGGACAAGGAAGCACAACTGAAAATGCCTCTTACGCATTTAGCCTCTACACACAAGTCGCATTTTTAATTTATGAGAAAACTATTGGAATTTGCTCCTGAGCAAATAAGACTGAGATAAAAGGATAACATTCATTTGTGTATGCTGGTTCATCTTTTCCTCTTACATCTTTTGACTGGACAAAGAATAGCCTTCCTGTGACCTCAGTACCTCTGCACTGGTTTGGAAACCCAAACACCTTATTGTACAATATAGTTGTTACTCCAGAGCTCCGGACACCAGAGGAGAAGGAGAACTTCTCCTTCTTTGGACGACTTTGGAGAACTCAGCTATCCGTGTGGTAGCTCTGAGACCATTGCTGCTCACATGATTAACTGTGAATTGGCCGGTAGTTTAAAATGTAGTGACAGTCGAAAGCATGCTATTCTCAGATGCACAGTAGAACGGAAACTACAAGATGTAAGTTAACTGAGCAGCTGTGATTGCTGGATGCCGATGCTCACCTTGACAGTCTCTGTGTCCCTCGCTAGGATTCTATCACAGTACATATCAGGAGCACCAAAGGACCCATTGATGTATATTTGTGTGAAGTAGAACAGAACCACTCAAATGGTAAAACAACTGATGGAATGGGGGCCTCTCCATCCAAAAGCAAACATCCACAATGCCCAGAGAAAGGTAAATGTGCCAATGTTGTAATCAGAGAAATATTGAGGTTCTAACACTTTATTATATGTAACTTGAATGCGTATCTTTTAAGGGTCTGTATGATTATTTTTAATTGTGTGTGTACCTGTGGGTATGTGCACATGAGTGCAAGTGCCCTTGGAGGTCCAAGGCGTTGAATCCCCTGGAGCTGGAATGACAGGCACTCGTGAGGGATGGGTGCTAGAAAAGGAACCATAGGGCTGGGGAAGGGTGGCCGCAGCTCTTTGCTGCTGGGCCATCTCTTCAGGCTCTGTTTAAGATATTTCCATGCCTCCTATATTCCATGCATTTCTGAAATCCCTCCCGGCACTGGGGAAGCTAATTCAGGAAGATCCAAATCACAGTCCAGCCTTGGCTACATAGTGAGAGCCCACCTCCACATTGCACATCATTGTGGTACAGTTTTGTGAGGGCACCAGCTGGTGGACTCTGAGCAGAAGGGGCTATCTGGGCTCTCGGGCAGGTGCTTTCCAACCACAGGCGGGAGTGCATGTGTGGTCCGTGAGCCTGACCGTTTCTGCTGCTGGTATGAGAGCAGAGGACTTCATTTCTTTAAATTGTTGAATTGTGTGCTCAGCTGCGATTACAGCCTTCCCTCAGCATTTCTCTGTGTCTTATTTCAGAAGACAAGCCTCCTCAGTGAGTGAAGAACTTCTCAGAGTGAGTGGCTGATAGCAGTGCAGAGTGACAAAGGTCTTTGAAGCGTCCCTCGTGGGCAAATCATGTGCCCCATCCCGCGTGGGCGAATCCTGTGTCCCATCCCGCGTGGGCGAATCATGTGTCCGTTTGATTCTCAGCAGTAAGTCTCCTCAGAGTGCTCCTGTGCTCTTATTCTAGACTGGTAGCAGCACTGAAGGCCAGCCGTGTTCTCCCGAGTAGCCTCCGTCGTAGGTTCCTGGATGGGTTCCCCATTCAGAATCAGCTCTTTCGATAATTCTTCACTGCCTTTTGTCAGTGAAACAAACCTCTTGCCTCCTGAAATCATTTCATCACAAAGACAGCTGGCCAGCTGGTCGTGGACTGTGCCCTGCCCTGATGGATAGCGTTTGCTTCACAGAAGAGTTGCCTTACACTGGTTCACATTTGCAGTTAGGTGTTGTGCACTGGTGAGGTGTACACACGGGGCCAAATGTGGCACCTTTGTATATATCTGTATCATGTTTAGATTGCTTATGAAATATGTCTGAGTGACATATATGCCCTAGGACACCCAAAATAATGTATGTAGGGGAAATGGCAGACAGATCTCTAGTTCCTCAGCCCCTGTAACTTATTAGAACCCTCTGGAAGGGGGCGAGAGGAGTTTTCTAAAGTTTTACATGTAGAAGTTTCACAGATGCCTGTACATTTAGGTTCATATACTTAAAGTATTTTAATACGGTCCCCAGTGCTACAGTTAGAGCCACATACTTCTTGATTTTAAGCTGCCTACAGAGTCATGTCCCAGTAGATTGGTGGCATGCCTCAAAGCATTGGGGGCAAGTAGGGAATTCCGTCTGGCAACAGATCAGTTCACTACAATGTGAATTTGGTCCTGGTGAGATTAAAAGCATTATTACGCTTTTTGTGAGCAGATTTTATACTGTGTTTCTGTGGTCAGCCTCACTCCTCAGTCAGGGCCTTACCTCCCGTGCATTGTACCCCTCTCCTGCTTCCATCCCGCCTTCCCAGTCACCTAGCGCTCTCTACCTCAGTGGGTAAGTCATTTACCTCTCTGTGCCTCAATTGACTCAGTAATTTACCATTATACTGTGAGCTCCGCGAGAGACGTGTTCACAGTCGCTCCCAGCGCCTTGTACCACCACGCCTAGTCCAAAACAAGTGCCCAGTGAATGTCTAGCAAACTCGTGAGTGGGCGAGTGCAACGTGGGGCTGATGGAACCTGGCTTGTAGTTGTACAGGAGTCTGGGAAGCTTCATTAGTCTGTTAAACCTCTCTTGCTTTACACAAGATTCGAAGCAGCTTGAAATAACAATCATGTATACAAAGTAGGGATCCAAAATAAAGTATTAAAAAAAAATAGTGCTGCCTGCCTGGTGTTTCTTATTCACACAGTATGAGCCTGGCAACATCTGCGGCTGTATATAAGATTTCTGGAAACTGCCATGTTTGGCCTCCGGAGGTTCCTTCTTTCTTACGTATAAAAAGTTGCTTGAAATTAGCCAAAGAGCAGTGGTTCTCAACCTTCCTAATGCTGCAAGCCTTTAATACAGTTCCTCAGGCTGTGGTGACCTCCATCCATAAAATTAATTTTGTTTCTACTTCATAACTAATGTTGCTACTGTTACGAATTATGTAAATATCTGTTTTCTGATGGTTTTAGGCAAACCCTGTAAAAGGATTATTGGACCCACCCCCCGAAAGGGTCATGACCCATGGGTTGAGAACTGCTCCATTTCCTCATTGGACTGGTGAAATGATTTGATAAGACAGAATAATGCAAGAGAAATAGCACATGGGTGACATTTATACTTCAGACATGTTGGATGGAAGGGAAAGTTGTAGAATTAAGTATTTATTAATTAATTAACTGCGGGGTTGCTTCTTGCCTCCATGGTTTATGTTCCTGAATGAAAGACACATGTACAGCCTTTATATTTTAATATGCCTTATGCAGCACAATAGCTGGGCAACTGCCTAGCCTCCATGCCAATAATCCCAAGTTACTGCTTACTAAATTCTGTGTTCTGTCTTGGCTGCTCTAGACCCAATTAGGCAGCCCTCTGGGCCAGACTCTCCTGGCTCCTTCACATGGCAGCCATGCATCTCTGTCCTACACTCTTCTCAGGCATGGTATCTCTCCTCTCCTCTCCACACTCTCCCAGCAGGTAGATCTCCTTCCTCTTCCTGGTCCCAAGCCCGGGAATCCTAAATCCCACCTCGGTCTGTCCTCCCAGCTACTGGCTGTTGGTATCGTTACCAATCAGAACCAACTGGGAGCAGGTTCCCAGAAGCTACATGCAGATCCTCTCATGCAAAATAATTGGGGGAACATAATTAGCATTAGTAATACAAGCAGCTACAGAAAGTTCTGGCATCTGTGTAGAGTTCTTCCCCCCGCAGAAAGAGCTGAGCTTTGTAAAGTGCCCTGGCAGATCTTGGTTCATGTGTGATGATTAGGACCAGGAGAGGAGAGGATTTCATCTGATGAGAGTATCAGCAAAAGAGGAGGGTTCCAGAGCAGGCAGGTCTAGAGAACACAGAAGAAAGAATAATGAAAGGAGGGCAGCCGCCCTAGCCATAGTTGTGGCTATGGTATCCCTTGGAAATGCTAGCACTGACTATGGTCCTCTTAGTGACATGGCACCAGACAAATCCTGACCCATCAGAGACTTGAGCATCAACTAGATGAAGGAGTCCAAGTCCAGCAGAGGTACAGGGTCTTCCATGGCTTCTGTTCTAGCTGTAGGAAGACTGATAAAACCTGGAACTGGGAAGAGGGCTCTACCTCATGCCTTCCATTCAACTGCTACCAGCTAGTAACACAACCTGCAGCCAGCAAGTAAAGGGCCACAGATCAGGAGGTAAAATGGTGAACTCGGACATGAGAGACAGAAGGAAATATTCAGCATTCCTTTCCCACTCAAGATGGCTCCATGGGGTGGCAGTCTCAGCTCTGTCCCGGGCTCACTGCCACAAACACATCTTACAAATAGAAATGACTGATTGAAATGATAAAATATTCTTGTGGCTCTCATTCTGGAATTCTAAGTTGATTTGAGTCCAAACTGATGCGGACATGAATTGTTTCTGAGATTTCCTCTCTACCACAAGACACAAGAGCCACAGTTGGCCTTGAGGCCTGAGGGGCTGATTGCATGGAACAGATGCTCTGCCAATCCCCTTGAGGCATAAAATGTGTCAAATTTTTAGCTGCAATATTACTAACCCATCTTACCTAATATATGTGGGGATAGCAGCCTTCTGCATGTAGCCCAGAGATAAAGAATAATCTAGCCAGAACATTCTCATCAAGCCAGAGTTTAAATAAATTCCTTGGCAAACTTGAAACTGGTCAGTTGCTTTTAGTCAACAGGGTTGAAATAGTAATCACTCAATAAAATGTGGCTGAATCCAGTTGTCCACACAGTATGAATGGAACCCAGCACTGTGTGGTATTGGTTGCCATCTAGTGAGGAGTTAATTATTCAGACTCTTAAGTAGATACCACTAGAGAAAAACATAGCATGGACTTTCTTTTTGGTTCTTTGAGACAATTTCTCTGTGTAGCCCTGGCTTTTCTAGAACTGACTCTAGATCAGGCTGGCCTCAAACTCAAACATGCACCTTCCTCTGCCTAAGGCACACACCACTGCACCCAGCTTAACATGGGTTTTCAATAGTTACCATTTCAGTTAATGAGAGGAAAGCCTTGCAAACATAGGACCTATTTTATTTCATTCTCAACACACACACACACACACATGCATGCACACACACATGCATGTACATACACACACACCCAGTGGTGGGATCCCTAGGACTCACTGACCAGCCAGCATAGCCAGTCAGTGAGGCCCTAACCAATGAGAAGCCCTGTCTCACGAAACAAGGTGGGCAGCTCCTGAGGTGTGACACCAATGAGCGTGTCCTGTGGCACACATACACACACACACACACACACACACACACACACGGAGGAGAATATAAGTATCAGACACTAAGCTGATAAGATAGCTCAGCTTCAAACAAGCATGAAGACTTCAGTTTGGATCCCAGTACCCATATAAAAAATGTTAGCTGTCGTGGTGAGCATTTATAATACTATTGGTGAGAAGGTGGGGACAGGAGGAACCCTAGGGCATGCTGGCTAGAAGTTTAGATGGCCCAGCAGGTTCCAAGCCAAATAAAGGCCCAATTTCAAAAATAAGGTGAACAACACTTGTGACATGACATCCAAAGCTGAGCTCTGCCTCCTACAGTGCACACGCATATGTACCTGCAGGCACACATGCACTTCTACACATATGAAGACATACACACACACACAAGCACACAGTATTCTGTTTTTGTGGTTCAACTGTTTGCCGTGGGCTCTCGTGTTTGAACACCTCCTCCAGCTGGTGGCGCTGTTTGGGAAGGCTGTGGAACCTGGGAGGTAGAGCTTTGCAGGAAGTTCATTGACCAGTGGGGATTTGGCCTCACTATTAGTGCTGTGTTGTAGCTGATTGTGGATGCAATATGTCCAGCCAGCTTCCTGCTATCACACCTTCCCCACCTGCTTCCATACCTTCACCATTGTGGACCATATCCCCCCAGCAAACAGTAAACAAAAATAAACCATGTCTTTCCCTAAAATTGCTTGTGTGGGGTATTTATGACAGCAATGACAAAGTAACTATGACTCCAGCCTATGAGCAAGTTTCTGTCTTCCAGAACCTACTATGCAGAGACTTCAGTTGTCACATTGGTCCTTGAACAGGAAGTAGCATCTAACTTAGATGTCTTTGTAAGACATATATGGGCAACAGGGTTATAGATAAACCTATCCATGGTACCAAGTACAGTATCCTTCCAGGAAAAACCACAGAAGCAAGTTGATACAAGAATGAATTACTCAGAAGCTGGAAGGCTGTGGTAGCCAAAAGGGACGTTGAGTTAACACATTTGTAAATCCAGAAGTGGCTACAGCAAGGATATCAACCCAGGTGTCAGAGGAGAGTCTCCACACTGCTGGCTCTGAAATTCCAGGAATAGAAGCCACATAAACCTCTGCTGGACTTGGACTCCTTCATCTAGTTGGTGCAGAAGTCTAATGGGTCGTGATTTGTCTCATGTACATGTCACTAAGAGAACACATTCGGTGCTAGCATTTCCAAGAGAAACCATAGCTACTACTTACTGCATCTGCTGGGAGAATCTGGAGAGGAGCTATCATTAACTTCTATTACCATAGGAAGACTGATAGAAACTGGAACTGGGAAGAGGACTCTACCTCGTGCCGTGCCTTCCATTCTACTGCTACCAGCTAGTAACACAACCTGCAGCCAGCAAGAGAAGGGTAGTGGGTGTGGTTTACAGATCCCCAATCCAGGGCCACAGATCAGGAAGTAAAAGGATGAACTCGGACATGAGAGACAGAAGGAAATACTCAGCATTCTTTTCCCACTCAAGATGGCTCCATGGGGTGGCAGTCTCAGCTCTATCCTGGGCTCACTGCCACAAACACATCTTACAAATAGAAATGGCTAATTTAAATGATAAAATGCCTTTGTGGTTCACATTCTGGAATCCTAAGTTGATTTCTGAGTCCAAATTGACACAGACATGAATTGTTTCTCAGAGATTTTTTTTCCCAGAGCATGTTTTATCACATGATCCAAACTGTCCCATGATCCATACCCCGCTCTCAGGGAACACAGCCACCTGCCTCATCTCATTCTTCTCTGTGATGATTGGGGTAAGACCTGGCAATAACAGCATAAGGTTCCTTCACCTCCAGGATCATTGTGTTCTCTGAATTTTTCTCAGCGGGCATGCCCATATACCCTCAAACCACATTCCCCTGCCCTACATGCTGGGCTGCCTGACAGTGGTGTCTATGATGGTGGCAACCCCAGCTGTTCACACCGTTCCAAAGCTCTGTGCCAAGAACGCAAGCCCACCAGCGTTTAAGCTGGACGTGTCTCAACACAGAACCACAGTGCTCACAAAAGCAGTGGCCATGCGGTTAGGGGCTGGGAAGTGTGCCCGGGCATTTTTTGTAGCATACCAGTCAGGAAGCTCAGCACCTACCACTCTGTAGGTGGAAGCAAAACAACCATCCACCCTACATCAGATGAGTACCCTCTTTGCACGTTTGTGCTAGGTGGCTAGCTCCCGGAGGCAGCTGGAGGGCCAAACAATCGGAAATCTAAATACAACAAAATTAATTAGGGGTGGGGGGCAGGTTTCAGATTTTCCTCAGAGGTATGTGGGACTGGTTCTTCTAAGTGTCAGTTGTTGTTTATGGCTAATTCATCCATAAAGACAAGGACTGAGTTTGAAGCCCAAAGATTGTTCTGTTCATCTTTTTACTGGGTTTTATTCTCCCCAGGAGTTAACAAGTCTCCTCCCAGTGTGTCTCTGCTCCTCTTCTGGAAAAAAAAAAAAAAAAAAAAGCACAGATTTCTGAACTCTGCTCTTGGTCGAATCCTTGATTCCACAATGGCAAACAGAGGAAGGAGAGAGAACGCTGGTTGGTGCTCTGTGGTGTGCACCTCATGCATGACAGCTCTAGAACACATGTAAGTTGTCTTCACATTTAGTCATTTCAAGAGTTAATGACACAGCAGTGATATTGTCTCTTTTGCTTGCTCTGGTTTCTTTATTATTGTGGGAGTGGTACTGGATGTACGTGGGCGTGGGTGAGTATGGAGGTGACAACTTTGAGGAGAATGGGTTTCAGGATCACCAGGCTTGCACAGCAAGCACCTTTACCTACTGAGCCTTCTCGCCAGCCTTGGGGGTTTTTGTTTGTTTGTTTGTTTGTTTTATTTTGTTTTGTTTCTTTGTTTTTTTTTAAACAGGGTCTAAGTAGCCCAGACTGGCCCTAAACTAAGAAGCAGTTCTTCCACTTGAACCTCCAAAATACTGAGATTGCAGGCATGAACCTTTATGCCCAGCTATATAACTTTCTTGAAAGACCAGAGTTATGGAGTCAGAGGGCAGACTGGTCTGCTGTTGCCACTGCGTAGGGACAGAAGAAGGAAGCACAGGGAACTTTGCTGCTTTTGAATGAGCACATTAGAGTTTCATGATGATGGGAACATTCTGCTGTCAAACCCGGCAACCTGAGTTCCGTATCCAGCACCCACACTGTAGAAAGAGAAAACTGATTCTTCTTGTTTTAAAGATGTATGTGAGTGCTCTCTCTGCTTTTTACACCTGCAGGCCAGAAGAGGGCATCAGGTCACATTATAAATGGTTGTGAGCCACCATATAGTTGCTGAGAATTGAGCTCAGGACCTCTGGAAGAGTAGACAGTGCTCTTAACCACTGAGCCATCTCTCCAGCCTGAGAACTAGTCTTTATATGTTGTTCTCTGATCTCCACAAATGCACCATGGAGTACACATGTGTTGCAAGGATGAACAAAAATAAATAAGCCAATAAATAAATTAGATAGATTTAATACATGATAATAATTTTATTTTTCAATAATTATATGATTAAATATTTTGTTTTGTTTTCTTGGTTTTTTGAGACAGGGTTTCTCTGTGTAGCCCTGGGTGTCCTGTAACTCACTCTGTAGACCAGGCTGGCCTTGAACTCAGAAATCCGCCTGCCTCTGCCTCCCAAGTGCTGGGATTAAAGGCATGCACCACCACTGCCCGCCCTAAATATTTTAAATAATTATTTAATAAATAAATAAGTTTGTAAGTAGTATGGATTCCAAAGTAAAAGCATAAAATAGCTGAAGAAAAACAGCGTAAAAAGTATTTTTCAGGAGGCTGGGATTGTAGCACAACTGAGTTTGTACAGTGCCCTCGCTTTGATCCTTGGTACCACATAAATGGCATGGGGGAATCATGCCTGTAATCCAACCATGTAGGAGGTCAAGACAAGAGGATCACAATTTGATGGTTGGGCTGGGAGATGACTCAGTAGGAAAAGCACTTACCTCACAAGTGTGAAGACCAGATCTCAGATCTCCAGAACCCATGTCATAAAGAGGATAAAGCAGTGTGGTGTACATCTGTAACCCCAGTATGCCAGCAAGAAGAGAGCCAGAGTCTGGAGAATCCCCCAAAGCTTTCAGGCCAGCAAACCTGCATGCACAGTAGTGAACAGCAGAAGACCCTGCATCAAATGACGGGGAAGGTAAGGACCAACCTATAGCCAAGGTTGACCTCTGGCCCCCACTCATGCCCTTGTGGTTCTATGCATATACCTGCACTTACACTACACATACCTACTAAAGTTCAAGGTTGTCCTGGGATACATGGTTAGTTCAAGCCTAGCCTAAGATACATGAGACCCTATCAGAGGAGGAGGAGGAGGAAGAGGAGGAGGAAGAGGAGGAGGAGGAAGAGGATAAGGAAGAGGAGGAGGACAAAGAGAAGGAGGAGGAGGAAGAAGAGGAGGACAAAGAGGAGGAGGAGGAAGAGGATAAGGAAGAGGAGGAGGACAAAGAGAAGGAGGAGGAGGAAGAAGAGGAGGAGGACAAAGAGGAGGAGGAGGAAGAGGATAAGGAAGAGGAGGAGGACAAAGAGGAGGAGGAGGAAGAGGATAAGGAAGAGGAGGAGGACAAGGAGGAGGAGGAAGAAGAGGAGGAGGAGGGGGAAGAGGAGGGGAAGGACAAAGAGGAGGAGGAGGAAGAGGATAAGGAAGAGGAGGAGGACAAAGAGGAGGAGGAGGAGGAAGAAGAGAAGGAGGAGGAGGACAAAGAGGAGGAGGAAGAGGAGGAGGAGGAGGACAAAGAGGAGGAGGGGGAAGAAGAGGAGGAAGAGGACAAAGAGGAGGAGGAGGAAGAGGAGGAGGAAGAGGAGGAGGGGAGGAGGAGGAGAAACGGTCAGTCAATAGTAAAAATGTATACAGTCATATAAATGCCATCATTTTCTCTGACCTCTCTCCATAGCACACAGCACCTCACTGATGAAGATAACATTTCTGGGGAAGAACATGTTCTTCATTCAGAGTCAGCATCCTTCACCTCCATTCCTCAGTTTCTAGGCCTGGCTCTGGTCCTCTTCACGATGGTTTAACTGGTAACTACAGTATATTAGCAGATGATCATAAGGATCTGATGATCAAAGACTGATTAATAAGCTTTCAGGTTTCCTTTGTACACGAGGATTTGCTTCTGTCTTCTCCCTAACCAAGAGCCCATGAGCTGAGAAAGAGCTAGGGAGCCAGGACTTGAGCCCTGGAGAGCAGCTGGGGCAGGCTGCACTCAGATGCTTAGAGTCTGACATTCAATTTCCCTATCTTAGAAAGTATCACATGTCCTGGCTATTTCCTAAGTAACTTCTGGCTGATGGGTGATAATATTAGAATAGATGAAGAGTTGTTTGTCTCTGGTGGGGGAAAAAAATCAGTCTTTAAAGGAATAATAAAATGCTGCTCGGTCAAGCCTCCTTCATGTTTCCACTGAACCATGCGATGACTTATTCAATCACAGTCTGATGAATGCAAAGAAAGGCCGTGCCTCTGACTTGATGTTGAACCAAGGAAAGACACCTCTTGCCAGTTTCCTGAAGGAGCCAAACATCGTGTTCAGAACGTGACAAAGGTCTTTCAGATATTTTACTAATGGCGTTAGCCAGAAATACCCTCACCTCCTCAGCTGTCTGAAGACAGGTTCCAGGTTCAGTTTCACACCCAACCTAGGAAATCTGTTTGTCAGTCTTCAAAACATATTTATAATCACTTAGAGTTGATCTAATTGCACCGCTTCTCTGAGGCACAGCTGGATTTTGATGCAGAGAGTTAAGCTAGAGCTGGGTTGTAGCTTCCTGGGACAGTGCCTATTCAGCATGCGTGAGGCTATGGGTACCATGTTCTGAACCTGGGGGGTGGGGGAGGGGAAAGACTGAGGAAGGGAAGCTGGCTCTAGGTAAATATATCCTGTTTAGACAGGTACTTGATGCAGTTTCAGGCTAAGGCGCAATCGTGCATTCCACAGCTGTTAAAGCCATATCTAATTACAATCACCACCCGCACTGATCAGCGCCTTGTTCTGTGGCAGCCACCGAGTGGACTGATTCTATCTTCTTACCACCGCCCTCTGTAGAAAAGAGGAGGCTGGGACTCTGGAGTGTGAACAAGGTGTTGCCCAGGGCTTTATGGCTGAGGAAGACTGAGCCACAATGTGCACTCCCAAGCAGGCATACTTATGCCCTTTAAAAACCGACCTCTAGTCAGGCTATGTGATTTGAGGTTAGAACACCATAGAGGAAGTTTTCTGACAGTGCTTCATGAGTTGGGGTGAACATCATCTCTCTAATTGGGACACCTGTGCTACCCAGCCCATTTCTCTGACCACTGACCACTTTTCCATCCTTTAAGGATGGCGAGGACAGGTGACAAGAAGAGATGCATCAATGGTCTTAGGAACCCCCAACCATAAATTTATTTTTGTTGCAACTTTATAACCGCAATGTTGCTGCTGAGCAGTGTCTCAGTTCCTAAGACCATGGGAAGTCTGTGTTTCTGATGGTTGTGACCCACGGTTGACACCCACTGATTGACAGCTTGACTTCAGGAATCTGAAATGCTCCTGTATTAGCATTAATACTGAACAAGAGTATTTGATTTGACATAATTTAAGTGAGTCACAGAAAGTAATCTGCCACAGGGCAGGGGCAGGCAGCTCATTGGTAGAGCACTTGTTTCGTATATATGAGGTCTTAGGTTCGATTCCCAGGACCACAAAGAAAGATTGCCACCAAGAATGTACGAAGTCATCGTTAATGTTTGAAATACAGTACTTTTGTGTATTAATACTTAACAGTATCTCAGAAAGTAGGATTCTCAAGACCTTGTGAAAATACACAATACAGTTTTGTTTTTTAAAAAGTTAAAGCAAGGAGGGATGGGAGTGGAGGGCTGAAGAGGAGTGACCAGGAAGGGAGACAACATTTGATACGTAAATAAATAAAATAACCAAAAAAAAAAAAAAAAAAAAAAAAAAGTTAAAGCAATTGGGGCAAAGGCTAAAGAAGGACAGAAACTAACATGAAGGGAGTGGGGAGGTGAGTCCCAGAGGGCATTCTGTGCATATGTCGTTCATTGCATTTCGGTCTAAAAATAACCAACACCACCCCCTTTTTATGGGAAACATCATCTCTTTGTCGTCGATGGACCCTCTTGTCGGTTTTGCACTTGATTCTTTCTGGCCAGCATTAGGAAAGGTTCTTGACACTGTTCTTTCTCTGTCTTTTTCTGTGGGGGAGGGGTGGTGGTGAGGGGGGAAGGGGGGTTGTTTTTGTGTTTTGTTTTCCTCTGAGAAGCTACCTAACACAGCAGCTGGGACAATGAAGAGTCACTTGAGCTTTTTAAAACAAATGACCATGAGGAACATTTGAGGATTCATTTGTCAAGCCGAGTTGGACCGTCTCCTGTGGGCAAGCTCACGTTTCCAATTTGGGACTCGTAGCAATCAGCTGCGGAGCGTCTCATATCCGCTTGACGTCAGCACTGAGCCTGTGGTATCTTTAGTAGCTCACTGTGCACAGTGACACCAAGGGATGAGCTGTCTCCTGAAAAACAGCTTGTTTGACATATGTTTATGCAGCTATAACTTGGCAGTGATATCAGAACTCTCTTCTAGAAATTTCTATCACCGCTACACACAATGGACAAATCTGAAAGAGAGAGTTTCTGTTTCCTAATGGCCCACCCTTTCCTGTGAGGGTCATGAGCTACACCCTCATGTAACCACAACCTGGGCTATACAAACATTGACAGCATTCCTTCCATCAGCATCAAATAAATGGGCTGAACATATAGAAGGAAAAATAAAATGTCCCAGTGCAGAGTCGAATTCTGTCTTACACAGAATATCCGCTGTTTTCATTTTGTCCTGCTGTGCAAATGAAAATATCAAATACAGCAGGCACAAAATTTTAAAATCAATGCTATTTTGTCTTTAATGACTTTGGGGTCTGTGTGTGTGTGTGTATGTGTGTGTACACAAATATACATAGAGTATATGTGCATATGTACATATATTGTGTGTAGTGTACATATTTGTGTATGTATATATACACAGATATATAGATTTTATATATATATACACACATACATATATACATATGTACATGTATTGTGTGTGGTGTGTGTATGTGTTTATATATATGTATATATGCATATATAGAGAGATTTTACATATATATGCACACACATACATGTACATATATATATGTACATATATTGTGTGGTGCGTGTGTGTATATGTGTGAGTTCACAAGTGTATGGGGCAGTTGCATGAGTGCTAATGCATGTGTGTGGGCATTCTCTTGAAACTGCAGGAGGACCTCAGGTATCCCACTGACCTGGGGCTGTAAGGTATGGCTATATCTGGCTTGCAAGCCCCTAGGATCTACTCTATCTGTCCTCACCTCCTTGGCACTGGGATCACAAGTAGATTGTACCTGGCTTTTGCATGGGTGTTGGGGATTGAACTCAACTCCTTAGACTCATGTTGCAAGCACTTCATCTACTGAGCTATTCCCAACCTCACCACTTTTGTTTTGTTTGTTTTGTTTTTTGTTTTTTGTTTTTCAAGACAGGGTTTCTCTGTGTAGCCCTGGCTGTCCTGGAACTCACTCTATAGACCAGGCTGGCCTCCAACTCAGAAATCCACCTGCCTCTACCTCCCAAATGCTAGGATTAAAGGTGTGTGCCAACACTGCCCAGCTCTCACCACTTTTTAAAACTCCATTTTATGGGACTAGAGGGATAACCCTGTAGTTCACTTGCTTTGTGTCTCATCCCCTCTGCTCCCTAAACTCTGTGGAAAGAAGATCTCCGTCTGCCTCAGTTTCTTGGCCTTATCTAGAAAGCCTAAAACAATGTCTATTGTGTAGAGACAGGTCTATCACGATATTCATTGAATGGATGAAGGAATTCGTTAACAAACTAGCATATAAAACTCAGAGCAAAGGCAGGTCAGTAAGCCGGCTCAGCAGTTGAAGCTGTTTGCTGCCAAGCCTGACAAACTGAATTTGATTCCCAGAACCTACACGGTAGAAGGGGAAAACCCCAAGTTGTCCTCTGACCTTAATATGTGCAACATGGTACTAGTACACACACACACACACACACACACACACACACACACACACACACACACACACTGAATAAATAAATGTAAGAAAAACAAAAGATACAAAAAAATAAAAATTGGGACAGTACAAAATTTATTAGACTGACCACAGCAAGGACACACATGTTTTTGGCACAGAGCTTGGGTCGAGGCAATTTCAGCTGCGATGAATTTAGCAAAGAGCTACATTGCTCATAATAGTTTTTAATGTTTTCATGATGAGAATGCACTGTGTCTTAGTTTCCTTTACTGTTGCTGTGACAAAGCACTTCAAGGGAGAAAGGAGTTATTGCAGATTGCAGTCAAAGCAGCAGGAGATGAAGCATCTGGTCACATTGAATCCACAATCAGAAAACAGGGACCAAGAGCTGGGTATGGTGGCACACACGTTTAATCCCAGCACTTAGGAGGCAAAGGCAGGCAGACCAGCCAAGTCTGCATAGTGAGTTTTAGGATTGTCAGGACTACATAAAGAGACCCTGTCTCAAAAGAAAAGGAAGGAAGGGAAAGAGGGAAGGAAAGATGGGGGGTGGAGTGCAAAAGAATCTTTTATTTGCCTGATGTAATTGTCTTCTCAGAGGTTTATTGCCTTTATCTGCTAACCTAGACCTAGTCTTGGAAGCTTCTAGCATCCATACAATCTTATCTATACCTAGAATGTTTTCTGTCTCTAAGAGTTATTGCTGAATAAGCTCACTCTTTCTAGCTCTTTCTGAACTCTAGCTGGCTGGTTCAACTCAGCTGTTGTGGCTCAAAACTCTTCTCCAGGCTGACTGACTCAATCTGGCTTCTCTCAGCTTCTGACTAAATTGCTCTGCTTGGCCTCATACTAACTTTGGCAATGTGTCCTAATCTTTAGGCTCTTTCTCATTCTCTGGATCATTCTGTCTTCACCTGTATCTAGCTTGTTCTCGATCTGCAGCCTGTCTCTCTATCATTGTCCCAGTAAAACCACCTCTTCTTTTTCTGTGCTGCTCTCTTAAGTAGCCTCTTTTTTTTCTGTCTCTTCTTGTGAGAGTTGGACATATCCTATTCTATCAGATTTTTCTCTGATTCATCACTTTGTCACCCAATTAAACTTAAATTACTTTCAAACTTTAATTACGCAATTAAATTAAATCACTTTCAAACATGGGTGCTTCCCTCTACAATCTAACTTTATCTTCATTGGTTTTGGATCAAAGTGTGTACTAAGAGCTTGCATATATCCCAGCCAGAGGGATTAAAGGTATGTGCTAAGGCTGAGCCACACAACTAAAAATAGGTTTTCCAGCAAAGAATACAATCTCAGGGTTCGCATTGTGATCAAATGCTCAGCTCGTTTTCTCCTTTTTATACAGACCAGGATCCCCTACACAGAGAATGGTCCTATCCACAATTAAGATGGGTCTTCCCATATAAATGAACATAATCATACCACCCATGGGTATGTCCAGAGACCTACTTTCTAAGTCCTTCTAGATCATCCTGTCAAGTTGACAATCAACACTAACCAGTACACCAGCTGTGCGGCCTTGGGAGTCCCTGGTTGACTGTTTCCTTGGACCACTAGAACAAATGTATTAGATGTATAGCTTCAGAACGTGCAGAATGGTGGATCACTTCTAAATAGCTTACCTGCAAATTGCCATTTAGAATCTCTCCAGAATCCATTCCACAGTGGATCTCCAGTAATGCTCAGGAAAGAGTGAGCACTTGATGGCAAACACCCATTCTGCATTTCTTCAGTAAACCCAAGAGATATGGCTATTTCTTCTAATAGAATGGATTAAAGAGGTCGTTGAATTTAATAGTCACCAAAGATGTTTTCTTACTCCTAAAAAAGTCAAAGATTCTTAAGACCCAAAACCTCAAGTGATAAAACTGGGTTTATACAGTCTGTATAAAACATACCTTTATCTAATTCTGGGACTACTTTCTCTTCATGTACAGATTTGGACATCCCTTTCAACCTTGTCTAAGGGCATGGCTTAGACATGTTGGTGGCTCCAACATTTACCTCATCTATGAACTGCTGGAGCACATCAAGGGGTGAGTCCTACAGACCCAAAGCTGCAGGATCTCCAAGATACAAGCAACAACAGACTATCCAAGAGGAGTCCTGGAGAGTATCTAATATTGATGGTGTAGCAGAAGCTAGAGGCCTTGAACCAGACCAAAGACTCACTGTGAACATTTGCAAGTAAAGATGTTTGGACAAAAGGGTATACTGTGGGCACACTGTGACACCCTACAGCTTCCACAATGAGATTTTTGTTTATTTTATTTTTTATTTTACTTTGGCAGATTGGAAGGTATGAGGAGATGAGTGAGATTGAGGTACAATGATGTGAAACTCACAAAGAATCATTTAAAAAAGAAAAAAGAAAAATATCTCCATAAGATCAGGCTACAGGCAAGCCTGTAGGGCAATTTCTTAATTAGTGATTGATGGGGAAAGGCCAGGCCTATTGTGGGCACATGGTCCTGGGTTTTATAAGAAAGCTGACTAAGGAAGCCATGAAAAAGCAAGCTGAACCCCTCCATGGACTCTGCTTTAGTTCCTGCCTTCAGGTTCCTGCCCTGAGCTCTTGCCCTGGCTTCCCTCAAAAATGGACTGGAACCTGTAAATTGACATAAACCCTTTCCTCCAAAAGTTGGTTTTGGTCACGGTGTTTTAACACAGCAACAGAGGAGGAAACTAGAATAACTTGTGTTGTTACAGCAGTGTAAAGAGCTGGAGGGAAGGAATGACTGGGTGAGTGAGTTTACCCTGAGAGTCCCTGCCCTGAAGCTGCTTTATAGCTGTGGAGGGAAGGAATGACTGGGTGAGTGAGTTTACCCTGAGAGTCCCTGCCCTGAAGCTGCTTTATAGCTGTGGAGGACCCAAGCCAAGGTTAATACAACCAGTCCTAGACTAAAACAGAGAATGACCTCCTCTCAAAATCTTCTAGCTAACTCTCAATATATGAGCTTAATGGGGCTCACAGGGGCTCACAGAGACTGAAGCAGCAATTGTGGAGCCTGTGTGGGTCTGCACTAGGTCTTCTGAATATATGTTATGGTTATTAGCTTAGTGTTTCTGTAGAACTTTTAACAGTGAGAGTAGGGGTGACTCTGACTCTTTTGCCTGCTCTTCTGGTGTATCTGAAGACAGCTCTAGAGTACTCATAGACAATAAATAAGTAAATAAATAAATAAATAAATGCACTTCAGAAATAATTGTAAATGCCAATAGTCTTGACATTCCAATTAAAAGGGCACATCAGCTGATTGGGTTAAAAACAAGAGTCAAGATCCAACTACTGGGGCTGGAGAGTTGTCTCAGAAGTTAGGAGTGCTTGCTGTTCTTTTAAAGGACTCCAGTTCAATTCTCAACATGACATCAGGCAGTTGATCACCACCTATAACTCTAGGTCTGGAGGATCCAGTGACATTTCCTGGCCTGGCCTCTATGGGTATGCATACACTGATACACATAGATAAAAATAGTAAGAACAAATCCTTTTTAAAATCCAACTATTAAGTAGTTTCCTTGAAATTCAACCACCAGGAATACACACAAAACAGTAGGCACAAAGGTGCTATGACTCGGCCTTGGAGGAAGATAGTAGATTTGGGATAGTTTCTAGAACCTTAAAAGGCCATGGAGATGTATCCCAGTTGGTAGTGTGACTAGCTGGCTGGCACCCTGGGTTCATGCCCAAGCTCTACCTAAACCGGGTATACTGAGATATGCTCGCCATCCGAGCTCTGAAGGGTAGGAGAATCAGAATCTCAAGGTTACCCACAGCTACACAGTGAGACAGATGTTAGCCTAGGTTAAAAGCCTATCTCAAATAGAAATCCTGTCCCAACACGGTTCAGGCTTCTGAGCTGCAAAGCTGGATTTGCACCTCGGGAATGATCTATGGTGACTCATCTGAAAGGCTCTCTCCGGGGCCCTTATCAGCAGCTGAGTCACTAATTTGCTTAGACTGACAAATTGGACCGAGTCCCTTCCCAGGCTTTTCTTTTTATGCGCCCAACCACTGCCAGACCATTGCTCACCCCAGAAACAAACGCCCAGAATTTGTTTTTTGTCACACTTGTCTCCTTTTGGCTGGACTCTTTTCCTACACTATATTGCTAAAAATAGTTTAAAGCAAAGTTTGTAAATTCAGGGGTATATCGCAGGGCTCAGACTTACTGGGCAGTGAGTTTCTCTCTCAACTCCAACTTGGCTTTCTTAGGTAGCCAGGAACTAAGGCAGTTTGCTGAACTTGCCTGCTATCTTTATAGTTTTCCTTCTAAGCCAACAAAGGAGTAAGGAAGCATGAGGTGGCTATTTAAAAATGCACCCCTGTGTCTCAGCTTTGTCCCATCTCTCCAGAGCAGCCTGTTTCTCTTTGCTTTAACCCAGCAGTTCTCAACCTGTGGCTCACAACCCAGAAAAAGACATCAGAAAACACAGATATTTACATTACAATTCACAACGGTAGCAAAATTACAGTTATGAAGTAGCAACAAAAATAATTTTATGGTTGGGGTCCCAACACAGGAGGAACTATTTTTAAGGGTCATAGCATCAGGAAGGTTGAGACCCATTGCTTTAACCTGTATCTTCAAAGAGAAGTGATCCTGCCTCTTTTCGTCATCCCTCATCTTTCTAGCTTCCAAAGGCTTGCCACGTCAAATACCAAGTCCAAGACCCAGACTCAAAGGAGAAACTTTTAGCAAGTACTTCTTTCAAAGTCCTCTATACATTAGTTATTCTAATTATTAGGAGGACAAGGCTGAGGACTAAGGAGACAGCCCAGTTGGTAAAGTACTTGCTACACAGCAAGCATAATGACCTGACCTCAGATCCTGGGAATCTATAGAAAAGCCAGGTACAGCAGTACCCATTTGTAAACCCAGGCTTGAAGAAACAGAGAGACAGAAGGACCCATGAAGCTCATTGGCCAGTCAGTCTAGTCAGTTGGGAAGTTCCAGTTTAAAGAAGAGACCTAGTCTCAAAAACTAAGGTAGAGAGGCTGGAGAAATGGTTCAGCAGATAAGAGCACTGGCTGCTCTTTCAGAGGGCCCAGGTTCAATTCCCATGTGATGGGCCACAATCATCTGTGACTCTAGTTACAAGGGCTCTTATGCCCTCCTTGTCTATCTGTCTGTATCTCTCTGTATCTGTCTCTCTCTGTGTCTGTCTCTCTGCCTGTCTCTGTCTCTGTCTGTCTCTGTCTCTGTCTCTGTCTCTGTCTCTGTCTCTGTCTCTGTCTCTGTCTCTGTCTCTCTGACTCTGGTTTTTCAAGACAGTTTCTCTGTGTATACCTGGCTGTCCTGGAACTCACTCTGTAGACCAAGCTGGCCAAGAATTCAGAGAGAGAGAGAGAGAGAGAGAGAGAGAGAGAGAGAGAGAGATCTGCCTGCCTCTGCCTCCCTAGTGCTGTGATCTAAGGTGTGTGTTACTGCTGCTGCCCAGCTCTGATGCTCCCCTTTGGCCTCTTCAGGCACCAGACATATATGTGGCACACAGATATACATACAGGCAGAACATCTATATACATATCTTTAATATTAAAGTAATATTAAAATTAAAAGGTAGGAGAGACTGAGGAAGAACCCCAACATTAACCTCTGGCCTCCACACAATGTGTACACAGGTGTGCAAACACACAGATACACACACACTCACAAGAGAGGGCAGGACTGTCTGTGGGTCTTAGACACTCATTGTGTCTATGAACCAGTATCTATCTAAGGCCTCAGTGGGGGGCTGGTATGAATTGTAGAATAGTTAACTTTGTTCCCCCCTAGTGTTTTGGGGTGCTACTCAAGGCCTCCCACATGCCAGGCAAGTGTGCTTCTACTGATCTAAATCCTCAGCCCTTTCAAAATTTTACTTTGAGACAGAATCTCACTATGTAGTCCAGGCTAACCCAGCACACTCAATCAATCCTCCTGCCTCAACCTTCAGAGTGCTGAGACAGAAGCTAGCCTTGCTCACACCATGACTTCCCACTTCCGGCTCCCACAAGTAGAAGGGAACTAAATGCTTGTTTTAAGCTAAGTGTGGTAATTTATTATGACAATCTCTAGACACTAACTTCATTCTCACCTGAACCCCCTGGCTTTGTCTCACCACGAGCCACAGTTTGACCCACAGACCTCTAAACAGCAAATACATCCAGAATGAACTCCTGGAACCTGAGAAGGGATCTGAGGCAAAAGGCTCAACACTCAAAATGCTCCACAGATACCCACTCGGAACTACCTTCCCTGCGTTGTACCACTCAGCCTGACCAGACCCAACCCAATCTTTGCAGAGCTACCTGAGTTAGAATAAGATCCAGCCCACACTCAGCCCCAGAGACATCCCTGCCATAGGGACGTGCCCATCCATATTTTGCTGGTCAGCATTCTACTCATCTTCCACGGCACCATCTGCAGGACGTGTACTCGCCTCCATCCTATATCACTGCATTGGTTATCTTTCTCATTGCTGCTACAATATCCCTGACAAAAGCAGCTTGTGCTGGGGAACAGTTTATTTTGGCCTATAATTGGAGGGTACAGTCAGCCCACCATGGTGGGGTGGGGGGAAGGCATGGAGGCAGGAGCATGAAGCGCCCAGTCATACAGTCAGGAAGCAGAGAGAGATGACTGCTGGTGTTCAGCTGTGTTGGGTCCAAAGAAAACTCCAGATTAAATGGATAACTGAGGTGCCTTTTAGCATGCCGTAGTGTCTGCTGGCCTCCAGACTCACGTGATACCTGTGGCTCCATTCAGTTCTTCTCACCCAGTCCCCTCTCCTAAACTCCAGCTTGTGGCCTTCCCTTCCCACAATTTCTCATTCCTAGATAACACTGCCACTTTGCCCATGCACTTTCTTTACTCTTGGTCCCCTCTCTTGGACCTCTCTCTTCTTTGCTGTCTCATCTTTTCCTCTTTCACCGACCCCCTTCATGGCCTAGTTCAGTCAGCCGGCCATGTTTAATCTACTTTTTTCTCTCCCTGCTCTGGACTCTTCCAGGCGGCTCTGGCTCCACTTTCCCTCACGTCTCCAAGAAAAATCTTCTCAACCATTCCTTGAAGCAACCATGTCCTCATTTCACTCAAGCTTAGTATGCAGTCTGTGACCCCAGCCCGGGGAATGGTGATGCCCATATTTAGGCTGGGTCTTCCCAACTCAATTAACCAAACCTAAAAATTACCTCCCCTTTGGGACGCAGAAGCGTCTAGATCCCATCAAGTTAATAATGTTGCCAGGCACTGGTGGTGCATGTCTTTAATCCCAGCACTCAGATAGGCAGAGGCAGATGGATCTCTAAGTTCAAGGCTGGATTGGTCTACAGATTGAGTTCTAGGACAGCCGAGGCTACACAGAGAAAGCCTGTGTGTATACACATGTGTTCTTCTGTGTTTATGCAGGTGCATGATGTTTCAGAATAAGGTCAAGTGCACATGTGTGTTCATGCAAGTGGAGGCTAAAGGTCAACTACAGACATTGTTCCTCAACTGCTGTTCACCTTGGTTTTGTGAGAAAGGATTTCTCACTGGTCCACATGCTGGTCGGACTAGTCTGGCTAGCCAGTGAACCCTAGGGATCCTCCTATCTGTCTCTCCAGTGCTGGGATTACAAGTGTGCACCATGTCCCATCTTTGTGTGTGTTTCTGGGGATTGAACTCAGGTCTTCATAATTGTATTTGCCTGCAAGCACTTTCTCAAATGAGCCATCTCTCCAGCCCTGAATGACATTTTTAAGAGAGAGAGAAGGAAAAAAAAGAAAAGTTGTTTACATATTTCCAAATTCTCAAAGGATCCTATTACCCCACCCCCATGATTAATCCCTTCTCCAGTAAATGAAGCTAATCACAGGCAACGAAAAAGGCTCCCACGTGCCGAAACCTGATACATTCAGAACATTCTAGTCATTTTAAAATTAAGTCCAAAGTCCCCTGCATTTTTTGTGTATGAATGTGTACAGAATTATAAATAGAAGTGGGAAAACAGTAAGACCATGTGAACTCAGTTGGCAGGGGCCCTGAATTAGACCCCCAAATATAGCTGGCTGACAATTCATCATGAGCAGCTTTGAAAAAAAAAAAAAAAAAAGTCCAACTCAGCTCATCATTTTATACATTCTGAGCAACCATCCTAGATATTTATTCAACAGTACATTTTTTTTTCGTTTTATTTTTCCCCCAAATGTGTGGCTTTTTCTTTAAAAAGAGATGAGAATCTTAGGCACAGATAAATATATACTTGGGCACTTGGCTATAATACAATTCTCTATAGGCAGATTTGTCTCATGTCTGTGGGGTTGGTTTAAATTTGGAAGCTTCCGGAAGGCCTTAGTCTCATGCTCCTTTTCCCATAACTTAAGCTGGTGGCAGGAGTCTTGAGAAGAGAGTGAGACAGAAAGTGAGGCTCAGCCGGGGGGTTCTTCCCTTGGGAATGCTTTCCTTTATGACCAGTCTGGTGACCACCACAGCCGAGCAGTTCCCGAGTGTTCCCAGCACTCTCACAATGTTGTTCCACCTACGTTTTTTTCCTTTGCTCACCCTGCTCCAAACCCCACACAGCTTCCAAGAGCCAGCCCCACCACCGGATATGACAGGTCTGATTAGAGTCAATTCAGGCATTTCCCAGTGTGCAGTTGGCCCGTGTTTAAAATGTCAGCCACAGCTCCAGCCTTTCCCGTAGGTAGCATGTCATTAATGAGGGGTTAGATTTCTAAGCTAGACCATACACGTTTGTCTTGGTTTCTTTTCCTTCCACTGTGATAAAATACCCTGACAAATCATCTTAAGAGAGAAAGAATTTTTTTTCTGACTCACAATCTGAGGTACAGTCCATCATGATGGGAAGTCTATGAAACAGGATCCTCAAGTAGCTCTGCACATCCACAACAGGAAGCAGAGAGATAAATGCCTGCCTCTGCTCATTCCTTTTCTCTAATAATTAATTAATTTATGTATTTAATGTACATTAGTGTTTTGCTGGTATGTGTCTGTGTAAGGCTGTCAGATCCCCTGGAACTGGAGTTACAGTTTTGAGCTGCCATGTGGGTGCAGAGACTTGAACCCCAGTCCTCTGGTAGAGCAGCCAGTGCACTTAACCTCTGAACTATCTCTCCAGTTTCCTGCCCTGCCCCCCCTCATCTTTCTCCATTTATATAGGCCAGAATCCCATAGGGAATGGTGCTGCCACAGAGGTCTTCCAGCCTCATTAGCGTAATCAAGCTAATCCCTAACAGAGACCTGTTGCCCAAGTGATTCTAGATCCTGTCAAGTTGACAATTAATACTGACCACCGTAGTATCCATGTTGCCCAGATGGGCTAGTGGTGCCCTGCGGGAGCTTGGCTAACTTCATGTAGCCGCCTTCCTCTGTGGTTCTTTCTTCCTATCACTGATGCTTGGTGGATGTCAGAGATGAGCCACCAAGAAATCAAAGGCCACATATTCCCAAATAGCTGAAACAGTCTGGGTTGGAGATGTTTTAGGTTTCCTCATAAGAAAAAAAAAAAAAAAAAAAGAGGGCTAGAGATATGTCTCTAGTGGTTCAGACTGGTTGCTCTTCTAGAGGACCCAAGTTCAATTCCCAGCACCCACAATGGCAGTTCATGACTGTCTGTACCACCAGTTCTAACATTCTGAACACAAAATAAAATTAAATGATTTTTTAAAAAACTAACATAGAAAAAGAAAAAGAAACGTGAAGAGAAGAAAGCTGTTTAAATAACCCACCATTTCTTTCTACTTGACACAGCAAAGCTTGCTACTAAATGGACTTATGACATTGTCCTGTGACTCAGGGTTTAAAATATCTTGTTCATAAGAAAGCCGTTGATTGACTTTACTAATCGTGGTGTTCTTTCATGGTCACGCTTGGTAGAGAATAGGCCAATGCAAAATCTCCATGGATCAAGGCAGAGAAGCATTCGGAGGACATTCCTGTGTTTTGAAATAGATACAGAGAACTAAAAATGTCCTTAAATGCCCTCTTTTTCAGTCTGGCGTCATCCCAGCCCCCCAACCCAGCCATGAATAATCCATTAATAATCCTCATTATTATCCTAGAAAGTTAAAGCATTTGAGTTTCTATAACAGCTGATACTAAGCTAAACCCCGCCCACCTGCCATGCAGGTGCTTCCATAATGGAGTTCTAGTTTCATTTCTTCACTATAACACCATGACCAAAAGTAATATGGAGAAGGGAAGATTCATTTGACTTACAGTGCTTTGTTATAGTCCATCACCGATGGTAAGTCAAAGTAGGAACTCAAGCAAACAGTTACATGACATCCAAAGTCAAGAGCTGAGAAAAATAAATGGACCCTTGCTCATTTGCTAGGTTAGTTGCCTATGCTCAGCTAGATTTCTTCACTTATACAGTTCAGGACTACCTATCCAGGAGATGGTGCCATCCACAATAGGTTGGGTCTTCCCATATCAATTAACAATCAAAACAACCCCTTACAGACATGCTCACAAATCAACTAGACCTAGGCAATTCCTCAGTTGAACCTCTCTTTCTAGGTGATTTCAGGTTTGGTGAACTGACATTTAAGATTAATTAACGAGTGTGTGAAATGGCTTAGTAGTTAAGAGCACGTACTGCTCTTGCAGAGGACCCAAGTTCAGTTCCAGCATCTACCTGTTCAGTTCAGAGGACCAAGTTCGGTTACCAGCCTGTAACTCCAGCTCCAGGGAATCTGATACCTTCTTCTGGATGCCTTGGGCATTTGCACTCATTACATGTACGTGCTATCACGCACATACACTGTGCTAGCTAGTTTTATGTCAACTTGACATAATCTAGCATCATCAAAGAAGAGAGGTCCTCAATTGAAAAAATGCTCTGGGACCTGGAGACATGGCTCAGTGGTTAAGAGCACTGGCTACTCTTCCAAAAGTTCTGAGTTCAATTCCCATCAACTATTTGATGACTCACAACCATCTATAATGGGATCTTATGCCCTCTACTAACTTTCAGGCATATGTGCAGACAGAGCATTCATATAAAAAATACATTTTTGAAAGGAAGGAAGGAAGGAAAAGAGAGAGAGAGAGAGAGAGAGAGAGAGAGAGAGAGAGAGATGTTTCTATAAGATTGGGCTTTATGTAAGCCTGTAAAGCATTCTCTTAATTAGTGATTGATGGGAGGGTCAAGCCCATTGTGGGTGATCCCAGGTTCTATAAGAAAGCTGAGTAAGCTATAGAGAGCAATCCAGTAGGCAGCACTCCCCCATGGCTCCGCATCAGCTCCTGACTCCAGGTTCTGCCTTATGTACATAGTACCTAAGCTCACTGCTTTTGGTGATGAACTGCTTTATGGAAGTGTAAGCCAAATAAACCCTTTCCTCCCCAAGTTGCTTTTGGTCATGGTGTTTCATCACAGCAATCGTAACCCTAAGACATATACATAAATTAAAAGTAAAATAAATCATTTTTTAAAGTCTTACCAGCATATATGGTTACAGGCTGGTTCTCAACTGTCCCCTGTGCTGCAAACAGTACAGTAATCCCAAAGATGGGACAAGGGTTGCTCTGAGGGACTGCAGCACAGACTTGTGCTCTCTGTAGCATTTATCAAAGTGTGGTATGAGTACCTCTGAGGATTTTGTGCTGTATCTGAGCAAAGAGTCTCATCTTATAGAGGTGAAGGACTTTGAGGAGAAAACAAAAACACAGTGGTTTTGCCAATGAGCAAAGACCAAGTCACTGCTATGTTGCTGCGGGGAGGAGAGGGGGACCTGAGGGATCTGTGGGTCTGGGCGATCTTATTATTGTTGTTACTACTAGTAGTGGAGTCGGTGTTGTGTGTTTTTCCCAAAGTGTTATATATATTCACTTGTTCGATTTTACAATATCCCTCTGACATAGGACAGCTTTGGGTATTCAATGAAGTCTGATGAAACTGGGGCTCAGAAAAGAATTGCTGGCTACATAGGAGTCCACAGGAAAATCAGGCTTGATTTTCAATTTAAGTAATATTAGGAACTACTGCATCATGAGCGTCTCAGAAGGCAGCCATGGCACTCTTAGAAAGAGGAACCTCATCACCACATCCATCACCACTGCCACCTCCATCAGTACCATCACCATCACAACCATCACCTCCCAAAGAGTGATGAAAGGACTCTTTATGAAAGTGTGGCTAGGATTAAGGGAATCCATATGAGGACAGTGACAGATCAGCCAGAAGGAAAAAACCTTGCCACCACCCATGTGCCTGGAGGAGCCAAAAGAGAGGGCAGCGTCTGCATCTACAGTAAGAGTTCTGCCTAAAGGAGAGGGCCACTAGGTAGGAGAGAATTGGGAGAAAGACAAGAAACAGCTTCCCTCCTTCCACTCCTCCCACTTCCTGTTGGTTTTCCCTTCCACTCCTCCCACTTTCTGTTGGTCCTTCCTCCCACTTATTGTTGCTGCCTTCCATTCGCCAGAAGCAACTGGATGCATTGAATTAGTGAGATCTGCTTCCCACAACCACAAGCCTGTGGATAAGGGTGCAGAGCAGAGGAAATGGAAGCTATCCAACAATGACCTACCATGTGGTCATTCCATGGCAGTGACTACACCAGGGAGTGTACATGGTGGCTTCCTGTCACCTTAGTCCTCATCCGGTGCCATGGCTATGGACTCAAGTCTGGCATATGAAAAATGAAGCCTTATTTATCCTAGAATTTTATTTAATTTCTATACAGAATATCCATTCTAGGGGGTGACAGAAGAAACCTTATCTCCACCTACACATTAGAGGTTTTCGTTGTGTTTTGTTGTTTTGTGTGGTATTAAGGATTGAAGTCAGTGCCTCATCCATTGCAGTTTTGCCAGTGACAACGTGAACATACAGTCTTCATGCTTGTTTACAGGGTTCCCTCAGGGTAGAGTCAACATTCCCATGTCAACAGTGGCATCTTTCAAGGTGTTTTTGTTCTCATCTAGATTCTTGTCACTGGGTTAAGGTCATGCCAACCTGTTTTATATGACATCTCTAGGCTCTGTTCTCCTTCAATCCTCTAGAGACTCTATTGCTCATAATGTAATGAAGGTGGTAATGGTGTGTGTGATGGTGGAGGTGCTAGAGGAGATGCAGGAGTAGGGTAATGACTCGGGCTTTATAAAAAAAAAAAAAAAAAAAAAAAAAAAAAAAAAGCAAAGGGGTTCGGAAGAGAGGTGCCAAGAAATATGACTGGCCTTGAAGAAACTCCCACATAGGTTGATGGCCTGTGGGGTAAAAGCAATCAGAGTAGAAAAAAACCACGAAAGCCTTTGATCCAGTGAGCATCCGCCAAGGGAGCATAAAGTAAAAGCAGCCCACGTCCCAGGCATGGGGTAAGAATGTTCCATTTGTGCCCTTAAGTAACTCAAGGGTGATTTATTGTATCTCCATTTAATTGTCTGATCTGGTCCCTGCAGAAGCCAGAAGGAACCAGAAACTCAGCCAAATATGGCCCCGTAGTGGCTTTGCAAGGGCCAATCTCACTGCTCAGGCATGTGGCCTTTGATTTAATGAGTGCATCCTTTTTCATGCCAATCAGAAGAGATCAGAAACATTTCACAGTCACATGAAATAGACAATAATACACATTTACAGGCTTGCCCTGGAACTACTTGGCTTACTTAATTTCTGTCAATAGGGTGGGAAAATCTGGATCAGAGGGGCCACAGAGCACCATATTGGTCCATTTCATCTTCTATTTTGTCTTTGAGACAGGATGACCTGGAATTCCATACATAGCCCTGAATGACCTCAAACACAAACACAAACAGTCCTCCTGCTTACCCTCCCAAGTACTGGGATTACAGGAGTGTGTCCCCAACGTATCACCGATCCATTGCACTGATGGATCTTCCTGAGTTAGCAGGATGAGAAAAGGGTAGGGAGCCTGTGGAGGATCACATAATGTACATGTGCTCTTGGAGATTTAGAAACCAGCATATCAGCACAGCTCTGATGGGGGCAGTGGCCAGGAACATGCTGCTCCAAAGGAAAACAGAGTTGCTGCATATTAGAGCTCCCATCACAAAGGAATCACGGTGTTCCACGGGCCTCCTGGGCTCCACAGCTAATAATATGGTTCAAGGTGACATGGAAGGCTGTTAACTTTGAGTGGTCCAGAGCAGGACAGGGTCTATAGCAGACTCAGACTGTGATGCAGCCCTCCTGCTTGGACCATGTAGATGAGCCATGCCTGTAGTTATGGTGTTAGTGGTAGGGGGAGTACATACATGCCTTTTGCCTAATAGCACTTACTGCTGTTTTGGGCCCCTGTAGGAAGGGATAAAGATATCCATGGAATGTCCCATGTGCTGGGTATGTATCAGTAGATGGAAAGGCACAAGTTCAAGCCTGAGCTCAAAGATGTATGAGGAAAGTTATTTGAACAGGCATCCAAAAACCTGTATGTGCTGGTTAATATTGTTAACTTTAATGGGTGTAGAATCACCAATATAAACCTCTGGGCATGCACATGAAGAAATTTTGAGACTGGGTTAGCTGTAGTGAGAAGACGTGCCTTAAATATAGGCAAAGGCATTTCGTGGGCTAAGGCCCCAGACTGCGTAGAATGAGGAGAGTGAGCTGGCACAGAGTTTGTCTCCCTCTGCTTCCTGAATGTGGATGCAGTGTGACTAGCTGCCTTCCCCACCATGATGGACTATATCCTCGAACTGTGAGTCAAAACAAACACTTCCTTCCTGAAGTTGCTTTTCTTGGGTACTTTATTACCTCAATGATAAAAGCAACTAAGATGACATGACATGCCCACAGTTGTGTCAGCAATCTTCCCTTCACCACAGCGTTTCTAAGGCCATCCATTAGGTGGGAGACAGTAGGGAGTCACAGAAGACTGGCTGAGGGATGAGGAAGGGCCTGAATTTGATTTGCAAATGAGTTGGCTTTGCTTATGGATCCAACCTGAAGCTAGAGGACAGTTGCCTTAGAGTAACACCACTGGGTGAACCATTAATGATCCCGGTGAGAAGTCCTTGTAATGGTGGGCATTTAAGCATTCAAACAGTATCCCTATGCAGTGTGTGTGTGTGTGTGTGTGTGTGTGTGTGTGTGTGTGTGTGTGTGTGTGTAGAGGAGGTCATTTAACAGAGATGGGAAGAATTTGACCTCATGGTAGTGCCAAATGTCCTGGCATGCTGGCCAGCCTAGAAGGTAGAAGGACGGAGACAGCGGGTCTGGGAATGGGACCTATTCATAGCTGGAGTGCATGCAATTGAGCACAGAGAACCTAGGTCTTTGCATTCTGTTGATAACCAGGCAGCATTAATCATGCTATTAAATAACCAAGTAGGTAAAAGAACTCCCCCGGTGTGGCATGAGCCTGGAAACTGGCATCCCAAACACACAGACAGATGGCCGCAGAGGCAGAAGCTCCGGATGAGTTAACCACGTGGCTCCCACTTACCAAACTCATGCCACTTTTGTGGACTGTGCTGTCCAGATCTCCCTTCAGGAAAAAGCTTGCTGTTCTGCTACAAGGAACACAGTCGTGAGACTGAGGCTGAGGACTCTGTGGTTCCTTGCAGAAATGCCCCATGCAGTCCTGCAGTGACTGAGCCTGCAGGACTGTTCAGGCAGGGAGTCTGTGCTCTGTAACTGCCTTCTGGGCTGACCGTGAGTTACATGGCAACAGGGAGCTGCCACACCCATTTCTGCTCTCTGCCTACCATCCTTGGCAGATGTCACACCAGCTTGTCCGTCTGGAGACTTTTTCTGACCTCTTGACCCTTCACAAATATTACTCCCCAGTGAGGTCCCACCCCCGACCCTCACTCTGCTTCTTGGAGGCCGTGACACGATGCCCTGGGCCACGTGACCTGGGATTCCTTAGCAATGACATCAATAGGGCCAGCTGTTAACAGATTCCATGGGGGCCATTGCTCAATCTCGTCCCAGAGACTGGCCCATATTCTGGTGTGCAAATGCCTTAACCTGCCAATGGGCCAGAGGGTTCCTTACAGGGGAACTGTAACTAGATCTCAGACCCAGAGTCTATGAGGCCCCTTGTGGGAGCAAACGTGACATCTGGTCCAGGAGAAGGAGGCAGCAGTGAGCCACAGTGAGCAGCCAGCTTTCTCATTTAACACATCTTCACAGGAAATTCTGAGGATTCCGAGAATTCTAAATTTGAATCTGGCCTTTCAGGGTGTCAAGGTAGGTGGATGGAACATTATGTAACAGTGTCTTCACTTGACTGATAATGTTCAAGTATTTATTTCAAACACTGAAGCATCTGAAAATGTTAGGAGTCGGCCTCCGGATTAGTTTCATTTGGGTCAGTGGGATGTAGTGACTGGTGTTAGTCACTTCAGTTATCACTAGCTATCCTGCAGAAGGAAGGGCTTCTGTGAATCTTCCTGAGATCTGCCATGCCCTCTTACCAGGCAAAGAGACAATACAGGACCTAAATGTCACACTGAGATGACCAAAGTGGGATCTAAAGTAAAGCAACAAGACACACATTAGTGGGAAAGTCTTCCAATAATGAAGACACTGAAATGTAAGCAGAAACATTTGTTCCTCATACATGTAATCAAACGTTGCAGAGCTGGGGGTGGGCAGGGGTAGGATAGCGCAATGGTAGAGTATCCCCCATCTGCAGGTCTCTGGGTCCCATCTCCAGCACCACCAAACAGAAAACAAACAAACAAACAAACAAACAAAAAAAACCCCAACTTTCCAAGCCAACCAAGGCTAGATAGCAAGATCCTATGTCAAAAACAAAAAGAAATGAACAAGACCCCTAGGTCTGGGATGTAGCTCAGTTGACAGAGTGCTTGCCTCGTAAGCATGGACCCCTGGGTTCAACTCGTAGTTCCCTGTAAACTGAGCATGGTGCTGTGTGCCTACAATCTTACCACTCATGAGGTATAAGATGTAGAATCAGAAATTCAAGGCTTTAGGGCTTGAGGCTAGCCTGGTGTACATGAGACCCTATTTCTAACTAGAGAGACGAGCTTAAGAGTCCACATGCACCATGGTATACATGTGGAGGTTCGAGAACAATCTTCTGGAGTCTGTTCTTACCTCCCACCTTGGTTCTGAGGGAGGATCTCTCATATTCTTCCTGCTGCTCTGAGTACTCCAGGCTAGCTGACCTGAAAGCTTCCAAGAGACTCTCCTGCCTCCCTCCTCCCATCTCACAGTAGGAGTGCAGGTATTCCAGACATGAGCCACCATGTGACTTTCTGTAGGTTCCAGGGATCTGACTTAGGTTCTCAGGCTTGCTCCTACTTGGCCATCTCATTGATCCTGGATTTTCTCTTGATGCTGTAACTGCATCTGTTGTGATGTCCCCTAAGAAAGATGTCCCTTTTCAGGATTGGATGTAGCCTTGTGGTAGAATACTTACCTAGCATGTGCAGGCCCGGCACCCTTCCTCAGCTAAATCCCTTTATGTTGTATTACAATGTGTCAGGTGACTAAACTTCAGGTCTCACTAAACCTGGATTCATTCCTGAAAAATGTGTGATTTTGGAGGGTAGAGTGATTGCCCCTGGTTCACAGAAGTCAAGGGCTAGGATGAAGTTGTTTGCTTGCTCTGGGTCTGGGTGGTTTTCTGATAGATTCTGGTATCTCCAGGTGTCAAGACTGCCAATCTGTGTGTGGACCCTCCCTTTACTCATACTCTCCAAGTTCCCATGGGGAAAGCCAAAAGACATCTTGCAAGGAGTCCTCGACAAGAGAGCCTCTGCCAAGACAGGGCTGGAGCATCCAGCTCCGCCACAGCCCACACAGAGAGGTGGGGGTAGGGATACAGAAACCAGAATCAAGTGACTCAAACAGACGGCTTCTTCAGGAGGAGCACATGACAGGTGCAACCAGGAGTTCTGCATACCAGAGCCTTTTTACTGAAACACTGTTGTAGCCCCCACATGATCAAGAGGGGCAACAGCAGACGGCAGCAGGATTTCATGTCCGTATTTCTGGGCTACCAAAACAGCTCAGCTTTGCAAAGAAATGGCTTGGCTGTGTTGAGCCAAAGCCACACCCAGGTTCAGGGTTGCTGCCAAAGGCCCTAACGGACCACTCATCTTTGGCGTTGGGCCTGTGGACACGCCTTTTGTTGATCAAGGCTCTTGAGAATTACAAAGCATTGCCTATCCTGTGTAAACCCACAGATTCAATCTCTAGTACAACAAACAAAATATATTTTGAAAGTACTAAAGTAAAATCATAAAAAGCATTGCCTCTGGGAGCAAAGAGGACCTAAATGTCACTGTAGGTTGTGACTCTTAAAGGGGTGACTCTGATGAATTATTGACAAGGGCAATGAAGATGAAAATGGGGACAAGGGGATAGAGACCATGGCTCAACAGTTAAATACACATACTGCTCTTGTAGAAGACCTGAGTTCAGTCCCCAGCATCTGCATCAGGTAGCCCACAATCACCTGAAACTCTTCTGGTCTCCAAGGGTACTGGCATACACTTGCACATACCCACATATATATATATACACACATATTAGAAATATAACAAGGGGCTGGAGAGATGATTCAGCAGTTAAGAGTACTTTGTGCTCTTCCAGAGGACCAACATTTGATTCCCAGAACTCATTTGGGGACTCGAAATCATTCATCTGTAACTCCAGTTCCAGGAGATCCGATGCTCTCCTCTGACATCCATAACACGCACAAGGTATATGGACATATATACAAGCAAAGCACCCATGCACATGAAATAAACTACAAATAATTAAATATAAACACATGTTAAATAAAAAGAAATTGCCAGGCAGTGGTGGCGCATGCCTTTAATCCCAGCGCTTGGGAGGCAGAGGCAGGCGGTTTCTGAGTTCGAGGCCAGCCTGGTCTATAGAGTGAGCTCCAGGATAGCCAGGGCTACACAGAGAAACCCTGTCTCAAAAAACCAAATATATATCAATGAAGATATTAAAGTGGCTTTTTTCAAAAGTGAAGTGGGTACAGTTTGAGAATTGCCATCTTGGCTGAAGTTGTATATTGTTTCACTGATGCTGAAACCTCTTTTGTGAAATGAAAGAGACTATGGTAATTCTGGCCATATTGTTGGTGTTACCATGTGCTGGGTGGACACTGGGCAGTGTATCTCACTGTAAGAACCCTAAGAGATAGATACTATAGTTAACTCAATTTTGCTTCTGAAGAAGCTGGTTTAGGGAGAGCCAGTTTGCCCCTGGCCCCATAGCAGCTGGACTTGAATTCAGACAGTCTGATTTTCAGGCATACCCTTAACTGTCCCATCATTCTGCTGTAGTAGACTACACATGGTCTTAGAATTCTTGTCTGTATCTCTCAAAATAAAGGTCTGGGGCTGGAGATGTAGTTAGGATATTTGTCTTGAATGTGTAAGACTCTGGGTTCCATCAAAAATCAGGCATGGTGGCACACACTGTAATCCCAGCACTCAGGAAAGAAAGGCAGGGGGATTCAAAGTTAGTTCAAGGCCATCCTTGGCTACATGGTTAGTTCAAGGCCAACTTGGGCTACATGAGGCCTTGTCTAAAATAATAATAATAAATAGATGGATTAAACCTAATGTTTTCTTCACAAACTTCGGTATCTGGGACATCCAGAGGTTTGAAAGCCACAGATACAGCCCATTCAAAGTCTGGACACTTATGAGGCGAGGCGGGGATAACCCATTGTCATCCTGGCCAGATGGACACAGTATTAGATAAAAAAGAAGACCTGCCTGGTGCACCCTCAGCATTTGTGAGGCACAGGCATCTGGGGATTTCCCTTGGTGTAGACAATGGCTGACTTTAGGCATGAATTCTGAAAATAATTCCAACCTGCTTTCCCAGGGACATCCTGCCTTTGACAATGTACTTCTGTGCAGCCCCCAGAATGGCTGCATTCCTCTGCTCAGTGGGAATTTCCAGCACCAGGGCCTAGAGACTCCACCTCCTCCCACTCAAGGACTAGGCTTCCAGGTTGGCTGTTTCCATGGTGAAGGTGAGAAGAAGAGAGAGGTTGGATCATTTCCATGGCAACTACACAGGAGTGGTGGTTTCCTTGGCAACAGTGGGAAGGTAGAAGCAGCAGAGCTCATAAGCTCCCTCCCCCATCTCGGCTCTTCTACCACAAAGACCACATGGCAATAAAGACACATGCTCCTGGGATAGAAGTGCCTGGGCTCTAGAATCAGAAAGACTGTTTGGAACACATTATTTCATTATTTGGTTTCTCATCTATAAAATGGGCCTAATAATAGAAGTAGCTGAATTGGATAATGAGAAGCGTCAACATGAATTTGGGTATGTGTGAGCCAAGGTAAAGCCCTGTTATTGTGAAGTACCTATGACTATCATATAGCAATTACTGGTTTTGCTCAGATGCAGAAGGGAGCAAATCAGATTTTCTTAAGCCATCCAAGAAACAAGGAGACTGGGAGTCAGGAACCAAGTGGGTCTTCCTGAGTCTTGCTGGACAAGAGCTGGTATTGGGACTGGAAGCCAAGCACTGGGACTAAAGATCCAATGTTCTTTTTCTTCTCCTTCCTCCTCTTTCTCCTCCTCCTCCTCTTCCTTTTCTTCTTAAATTTTAACTTAATTTTATGTGTTTGAATGTTTTGCCTTCATGTATGTCTGTACACCACATGCATGTCTAGTCTGTACCTACAGATGCCAAAAGAGGGTGTAAGACCCCCTGGAACTGGGGTTATAGAAAGTTTTGAGCCACCACAGAGGTGCTGAGAATCTAACTTGAGACCTCTGGAAGAGCAGCCAGTGCTCTTAATCACTGAACCATCTCTCCTGGCTCTCAATGTTCTTCTTGCAACCTATGGTCTTTACACTGGGGTCTCTCTGATCTGAACAGGGTGCCTTTGTTTCTGTACCTCAACTAGAGACTCCAAAGCAGAGCTTCTACATCTGCTCCTTCCCCACATCACCCATGGTTTGCACCCTAAGCCTCCAGTTCACAGCAAAGGCAATGCAGTAAGTACAATAAGGAAGGAGGGAATTTATCCAGTGATGTCTCCCAACCCATCAACTGCTGGCTATCAGTTCAGACTGCAGTTTGGGCTGCCAGATTATCAGAGACTCTGTTGTGTTCCTGAATGATTTGGCCACTATGAGCCTCTGGTGGCCTTCCTGAATCACGCAATATATGAATTATTATAGCTTTGTTCTGGCATCTATGTTGCTTAGGAGGTAAGGTGTCACCCTGGAAAAACAAGCAGCTTTAAGATCAACCTGATGCATTGAAAACAATCTTAAATTCTGATACATTCTAGCAGTGTGGCTTTGGGTGAGTCAATTTCCTGAGCATCACTTTTCAGATATATAAATTTCTTATGATACTATCTCTCCACAGATTTGTGCATATATACATATATATGCATATATAAATATATGCATGCATATATATATATATATATATATTCTTTATATATTATGTTTAGTTCCAGTATACCATTAGTCCTAGCAATCTAGAGGCAGAGGAAGGAAGACCTCTGTGAGTTTGAAGCCAGCCCGTAAGCATGTCTATGAGAGATTATCTTGACTATTAACTGATGTAGAAGGGTCCAGGCAGAACCATTCTTGTGAGCAGATGATCCTAGGCTACACTTTAAAAGATAGCTACCTAAGCAACCTGTGAGTGAGTGAGTGAGTCGATAAGTACCCTTCCTCCATGGTTTCTGCTTCAAGTTTCTGCCTGAGTTTCTGGCCTATTTCTCTTTTTTTCAGTGACCTGGAGTTGTAAGCCGAAATAAACTGTTTCCATGGTGTTTGTCATGGCAACAGAATAAAACTTGAGCACACATACATGCTAACTGATATACTGATGCAGAATTTCAGTACGGAATAACTGGGCATGTAGATCAGGTGGTAGAATGTTCGAGTAGCATGCACAAACTGTGGTTTTGATCCCCAGTACCACATAAATTAGGAGAGGTGCTTCATACCTATAATCTCATCACTTGGGAAGTAAAAGAAGCAAGACTGTAAATTCAAGGTCATCCTTGGCTATATAGTGAGTCAAAGCCAGTCTGGACTACATGAGACCAGGTATTAAATAAATAAATAACAGGACAAAGATCCATTAGGGTCCTAACTCATGTACTTCCTTTTAGCACAGAGGCAGCGCAAGGGCAGGAAAAATGTTGTGCTCCCTTGAACTGAAGTTTAGATAGCCATTCCCCACAGCTGAGCAAAAACATCAACGGGACCTTCCTTCATCTCAGATCTTGTAGGCAGAAGCACCTTGCTAAATCAGACAAGACCAGTTTTAGGAACTCCAACAACCACATGTAGTTTATTTTGAGCTTTCTTTGCTGCCAGATAAGCTTACACCTCTTGGGGGTATGCATAGGGAGCAGATGAAGTCCTGAGTGAGTGAAATGTGTATTGTTCACATGGGGATGGCCATGTCAAAGACCCCAGTGTCTCGGGTCCATGGAAATGGCAACTCCCTCCCCTGATCCATATGTGAATATTTACAGTGTGTACAAAAACTAGTAACCACAGTTTCCTCCTCTAGGATGGAGGAAACCTGACTCTGCTCCCCTACAAAGATACCCCCCCACACACACACCCCCACACACACTGAGATTAGCTACCCCTGCCTCCTCATTCAGATGTATACACTATCCCCCACTTCCTCAATTCAGTTTTACACGTATAAAAAACATGCTGAGGTCTCTCAATTTCTAGTTTCTACTGATGGTATGTCTCCATCACAGGCCATGGGCCCACGCAATCCCAATTTTTCTATATTCATGCCTTTCATTTCTTCATTCTCTGCCACTCTAGTTAGCTCAATCCCTAAGCCCTGTCAATAACACACACTCTCTCAGGACTCCATCCACTCCCTTCAGGTACAAGCAAGCCTTGGAAAGCCAGAGCTTCCAAGAACCAGAGCTTCCAGAGCCATGAACTCATGCTGCCCATGTGGTGAGGTCTTTAGATTAAAGAAGTTTCTGTGCTTCCGTAAGTGCTGAGACCTGCCTAATGGACAGTCCGAATCATCCACAAGAAGGTCTCAGGGTCTTGGGAGTGTCCCAGAACACCAGCCATCCATCAACACTAGACACCCATCCTTACTAGGACCCCAGGGTTGAGATTCAGAAGTCATAGGGAGGAGGGCAAGATGGCAGCACACTCAGAAGTCAGAGCCATGCCAAAAGTGAAATGACTCGGAGATAAGGGAGCCTATGGGTGCAAGGCCACTTTTCCAGGCTCTAAAGGGTGGTGTGTTGGGGAAGGAGGAGATGAACATCCCTACTCTATGTTCATAGTCAGGGTGACTATCAGGGCCAGGGAACTGCCTTGGGAGGAGCATGGTGGATACAGGACAAAGCACATGAGAAGGCGAGGCTCAACAACTCAGAGATCAGGAACTAGGATGACCTTCACAATGCCTAGCAAGCTGGCCATACCATTTTACCTTCCCCATGGGTGCAGGTCACCACAAAATATCATGCCCTTGAACTAGCAATCTATCTGCTGCTAAGATAAATCCTGAAAGGGGCAACAGCCCTTCCAATAGTGTGGGAAGCAAGTACTCCCAGGAAGATTCCTCCTAAGAAAGCAGAGCAGAAAGCAGTCAGAAAAAACAAGCCAGATGCTCAGCATAGTAGTCAATGCTGGAACTCAGCCATTTGTCCTCTCGTTAAAATCATAGATGGGAGGACATCAGGCTGAGGTGGCTGCAGGGCCTCGTTCCTATGGAAACAAATAGAAACCAAGCTCCAAGCAAAGGATAATATGTTTCTTAAGCTCCACCAATCAGAAAGTACCAGCCAACCTTCGCTACTCAGTTGAACCAATCAAATCTTCTCTTTGTCTTGCTTTTGCAAATGCCTTGTAAAAGTTTTGCCTACACCCCTGGGTGGAGCACCTGCAGCTGGGAGCTGTCCTTTGTGCAGATTACTGAAGGCTTTCAAAAACCCTTTAAACTTTTAATGTGCCCACATCTGTCCCTTAATGCTCTGAGCCCACTTGTGGCAGTGAGCCCTTCACCCAACCACCATGCCAACTGTCCTGTCCCCAAAGGTGATCTGCATTTGAACACAGGGCAGGCCCTGCTCCTTTGTGTAAGGTCTGTCTAGCATTCAGAGGAATAGGAGCTCAGGGTAAGGCAGTTTCTGAAAACACCTAGGTGACACTGAGACAATGATTAAATAAACCAAAACAGAAACTCGGGCAAGAATGTTAGTCTAGTAACCAAAAAGCCTACATTTGCCTTTGTGCTTCCTGGCTATGTGACCTTGGTAAAGTCTCCAAGCCGCTGAGCCAAATCTGAAAATCTGAAAATGATCATTGTGATATTTACCTTACAGGGTAGATATGAGATTTAAAATTAACGCATGTTGCCAGGTATAAGGGTGCACACCTCTAATCCCAGCACTCAGGAGACAGAGGCAGGTTGATCTCTCTGACTTTGTGGTCAGCCTGGTCTAACAGAGTGAGTTCCAGGACAGCCAGAGCTACATTGTGAGACCCTGAAAGTTAACACGTGACTGGCACTATCCTTGACAGAGAAGCAGGATGTAAAGAGTGCTAGCCGAAAGCCTTTCCCACCTGATAACCACTCAACCACTGTGGGTTCTGTAGAAGTTATTGTTCTGATGAGAGGACCATTACCTCTGTTATAACCTAATGAAGACCTGACTTCCCGGGCTCCATGTGCAATGATTCTTGCTCTCCAGATAGGAAAACCAGGATATACTATGCTGGGCTTTGGCTCAGAACTTGCCAAGGTCTGTCACATACAGACACACGCACCACACACCACATACACACACACACACACACACACACACACACACACACACACGGTGGGGGGGGGAGGTGCAGGGGAAACAGGACAAAAAAAAGGCAATCAAAGGCATGTTAAGGGTGAGACCAGCTACTAGCTACTAGCAGTTCTCATAATTGGGAGAATTGAAGTCATCTTTACCACCCAAGTTTGTTGAAAGTGGGAGGAAGAAGAATATTTTTATTCCTGGTAACTTAAAACGCACTGTTCTAAACAGAATCACTGGAAGATTCCAAGCCAGAGTCTTGTTCTTCAGCTCAGGAAACTGAAGGCCAGAAAGGGTCTCTAGCTTGTCAAGGCTGCACAGACCATCTGTGGGCAATTGGGAATATTCTCTCTCTCTCTCTCTCTCTCTCTCTCTCTCTCTCTCTCTCTCTCTCTCTTTCTCTTTTCCCTTTTTTTGGGGGGGTTTTGTTCCTTTCTTTGGGGAGGAGGAGGGTTTTTGCTTTTTTTTTTAAGTGTATGTATGTGTTCTTCTAGCTCACACTTAAAAAACATGAGTTCAGAACAGTGAAGCTGTACATGGTGGCTTTTGTCTGTCACCTCAACCCTGAGGAGGCAAAGGCAGGATAATTGTGTCTGTGGTTAGAGGACAACGTATGGGAGCTGGATCTCTCCTTCCACCATAGAGGATTACTGCTTCACTGTTCTGAACTCTTTTGTAACCATGAGCTAAAGAACACAGTTGACTGTACTAAAAAGCAGTGTCAGCCAGACTGCAAGCACATGCCTTAACTCATTGACCTATGCTCTTATAGATTTGCAAATAATAAGGAAAGATGGGGATGGGGGAACTAAAAGTGAAAAGGCAGAGACTGGTTTAGCAGTCAAGAGCACATACTGCTCTTTCAAAGAACCTGGGTTTGGTACCCAGTATATACACAGGTTTGGTTGCCAGCACTGACACTAAAGTCAGATGTCTTATAATTTCCTGCAACTCCAGCTCCAAAATATCAGGTACTCTCTTTTGACCTCCATAGGTACCTACACTCATGTGCATCTACACCACACAGACAGTCAGTCAGTCAGACAGACAGACAGACAGATAGGCACAGACACACACACAGAGAGAAAGAGAGAGAGAGAAAGACAGAGAGAATTATAAAATAAAACTGGGAGTCTGGAGAGACAGTTCACGGTTAGACAGTTCACGGTTAGCATGCACTTCTCTTTCAGAGGACCCAAGTTCATAAGAACAAAGTCATGCAGACGTATGGACTGAAGTTCTAGTTGTTCACTTAATGAGTATTGAGAGCCTGAAAACCTAGGTTATAAGACAAACTTGAAGACAATCTTATTAAATGAAAAACTTGAGCCAGATGGTGGGGCTGCAAAGCTTTAATCCCAGCACTGGGGAGGCAAAGGCAGGAGGGATCTCTGAGTATTAAGCCAGCCTGGTCTACAGAGGGAGTTCTAAGACAGCCAAGGCTACACAGTGAAACCCTATCTTAAGGAAAAAGAAAACTTTAGTTAAGAAAAGTCAGGGCTAGGGAGAAAGGTCAGTGGGTAAATACGTTGGCTGAAGAAGCCTACTAACTGGAGTTTGAGCCTTAGAAGACATGTTAAAAATTAAGCAATAAATGTTGCAGCTCACATCTGTGATTGAAGCACTTCTACAGGAAGATGGGAGGTAGAGAGAGGACAGTTGTCCAGAAGCTTACTGCCCAACTAGCCTGAAGTAGTAGAGCAATGACAGAAACAAAAGAGAGCCTTCTCCATCAAAGTGGAAGTCAAGAACACACTCCCATAAAGTTGTATGATCATCACACACACACAATACAAAAAGAAAGGGGGGAGGGAGGGAAGGAAGACATAGAAAACAAATGTGTGATCATGCTCAGATGTATACGTATAAAAAATAATCACGTTCTATTCATTTCTTTTACGTGGCTGTATGACTACAATACTGACAGAAACAATTGAAAGGAGGAAAACATTATTTTGACTCACAGTTTCAGGGAGTTCAGCCCATTGTGTCAGGAAGGCATGGCAGAGGCATTCCAATGACATCATGGGGGTGCTTAGGAATCAAAGAAAGGGGGACACAGACAATGCCTGGCCTTCTCCTCTTCCCTTATATTCTATCTGGGTCCTGGCCCAGGAGCTGATGCCACTCATATATGGGTGTATCATCCTCCCCCCACCCCCGTTAGTGCTCATCCCCTCCCCCCACCACACAAGTTTTCTTTAGTTCAGATTTTCTATAACACTGAACTTTTTAATCATAAAAATTGGCCACCAAGATGGCCCAGTGGGTAAAAGTATTTGTCACACAAGTCTGGCCACCTGATTCAATCCCTGAAACCCAAATATATATATATATATATATATATATATATATATATATATATATATATATGAATGATTGTCTTCCTAAAATAAAACACTAACCATCCTCATTCATTGATGAACTCTGACAAGAAGAGCCCCTCGGAGGACTCTGCTGAGGTTCTGCCATGCGGGCAAAGCAATGCTTTGGCTGGGTTCTTCTGTACTTATCCTTAACATCCAGGGACAACACAGGCAAGAACACTGGCCTTGAGTTGCAATCTTCCCCATGGCCTCTGCCTCTTTGTAAATGCCAAACAGCATTGCCTATTTGGACAGTGAGTATCTGTGCTTCTTTTGCAATACCATGGTGGAAACCACGGGCTGTTCCATTACCCAGTGTCCTTTTTACAGGGACACATAGAGGAAGTTTTGGCAGAAGCTTCATTCCAGGAAAATGCCAGAGCTCTTGCGAATCAATTTGTATGCATTCTTTTGACAGGAAAAAAAGAGAAAAGTATGTAACTCAGTGTGTTCCTCCCTTCATTTCAGCTGCCAGAAAATGCAGACCCACACTTGAAATCCCTTTAGAATAATCAGTTGTTAGGACGATGGGGTTCTAAAACATTAGAGCCAAAGACCCTTCTCAGACTATATGAACCCTTGTCAATAACTATGGAAAAATCAAAGCTGGATCCCTGTCTTTTGCTGGCTTTCAGTCTCCCTGCTTTCTTAAAATAGGCCTCTCCCAGTCTATTCCCAAGTGTCTCCCTTTGCACTATAGCTGCTGTTACTCTACTGTAAATCCCACTGTGTAACCTTAGACTCATTCTACCCTGGACCAGAACCGACTGAAATAGGAACAAAGTTGGGTTTTCTAGCAACCTACATCACAGCTGCCTGGAATGCAGATGCTGTTTCCCACTTGGACTGCCTCTTGTTTTATTCTACATTCTGTGCTTGTCTTGTGATATTTTCTACCACCTTAGAGCCTAGGAACTCCACCTTAGGATAGCATCTTCCAGCTTTCACCTTGTTCCTCTCTTCTCTTACACAGGCCAATTTCAGTTAACTCTTGGCAAGAAGAAAACCAGCTGTCCATATAGACAACTGGTCTACCCCTAGAGAACTTCCCTGATGTAGAACTTTTCAAACATTTCCTCTAACCCATGGCATTTCAAACTCATATAATACATAGATCCGTGGAGTCTATCATGTCCTATGGAGAATATGTGGTCAAAGAGTGAATGTTTACATGCTTGCATGTATATGTAGAAGCCAGAGGTCAGCACTGGTTACCTTCCTCAGTCCAATCACTCTACACCTTTTAATTTTACTTTATTTTAATGAGATATGATCTTTCACTAAACCTGGGAGTTCACTGCATAGGCTAGGCTGACTGGCCAGAAAGCCTCAGGGATCCTCTAGCCTTTAACTAGTCTACTTTTGAGCATCTAGATGCACACTAAGGCATCCAGCTTTCTTATATGGGTCCTCAGAATACTAACTCAGGTCCTCATAGTTGCATGGAAAGCCCTGTCCTGACAGAGCATCCCTGTTGGGAGCCGCAGTGCCAAGATGGTGCGGACATCCTGTCCTCCCACTTGTAAACAACTGACTGCGCAGGTGCAAAAGGCAAAAGGCGTGCCAAAGTCACTGCCCATCTCGGGGCGTAATATGGGGTGATGAGTGAACAGCCAATCAGAAGTGAACACGCCACTCTAGGGTATATATAGCAGTGCCATTCCCGGGCTTGGGGTCTTTTCCGCTTTTGCTGTTACAAGAAGTAAAGCCTCGTCTGTAGTGATACCCGATTACTGCTTCCGTGTCCTTATTCGGGGGCGAAGGGGACACAGAAGAGGTGCGCGCAACACATTCCCTCAGCCTTGACATGTCTTTTTGATTTTATACTCCCACAGCATCATAAAGCCTCCTGGCTGAGCACAAACATATGACGTTTATTGAACAGAGAATGATTGGAGAAGTCCATGGGCCTGGTTCAGGAAGTATACTCAGGCAGGATATGGGAAAGGTCTGCCTCCCTGGTCTTTCCTTTGTAAGCTCTTCTATGAGGTCACAGCAGGGGGTTGGGGGGTGAGAGAGAGCAGACTGTGAACATAGTCAAGAACCACCTAGTTCCTGTCAAGGCAAAGTGGCTTACAACAATGAGTCAACATAATTAAAGGGCTGATCACATATTATCTTATTTATTCTTCATATTCCCCCCTCCCCAATGCTCCAACAAAACAAAACAAAACACCTTAAGCCAAGAGGTACACAGCTTGCCCAGAGCCGAGTGGTTAACAGATCTATAGATGTTCAGTCTGATTTAAAAACTTTCCCCAGTCCTACTGTTCAGGAGACAGTCAGCCTGGATCCCACCTCCCCTAGGCCACAGAAGCTGTTCTCCATTAGAGGACTGAGGAGGACATTCTCATAGGATACCATGACCATTTTGGTGGGGGGAAGAGGCCATCCATCACAGCAGACAACATAACCACGTGCTGGTGCTGCTACAACAAACACAGCTATTTCAGACACCGGAGACTTGAAAAAGCCAAGGGAGGAAGGGCAGCTTAACACAGCTTGGGTTTATTTTTGTGGGTAGGGGAATGACAGGCAGAGATATATGGCTGAGAGTTCAGAAGGTGGTGGAAAGAGAAATATTTGTGTTTTATCCCCAGTCCCAGAAACTTCTGCTGAGTCCTAATCTTTGATGAATTCTGTCTGTTTAACAGGCAAAATAATAATAATAATGAGGAGAGGGTGGGGGACATTTCAACACATGACACATCAAACACCTGATCCCTGAGATGAGTCCTCCACAGGCATAAGACCTCTCTGGCTTCTGAGCCCAGCACAGTTTAAACGGGTCATGTTCGTGACGCAGCAGCAGCAAAGCAGGGGTACATACAGTTCTCCTGGACAGTTGGTGGTGAAGTGCCTCACCAGAAAATGAATATGCCTTTCAACAGGCCACATTTTTCATACCTTGCCAAAAGCTCTCATTTCCTTCGGTGTTCTCTCTATCATGAACAATTTAAAATGTGGGCAAAAATGGCAAATTCAAACAGTATTACAGAGCTTTGGCCAAAGGGGTCAGGGAGAAAGAAAAGCCTGAGAAGTCAGAAGAAATGCCTGGACCAGGTGAGGCTCAGAAGCCATGAATTCTCCTTGGGATGCTCTGCCATGCCAGGTGTTGGGAATATAAAGTCTCACCGACAGGACTATTTGTCCAAAGGGTTTTAAAAACACAACCTTTTAGGTAAATGCTCTACCAGGTAAGCTACAAACCCAACCCTCAACACAACCTTTTAAGATATCCAAAATGGCCAGCCAACTACAGTCATCACTCTAAAGAAATGGCCAGGTCCTGATTCTCTTCAATGACCTTGCTCCTGAGGAAATCGTAAGGCAGCTCTAAGCAAGGTAGGTAGGAAGGGGTTCCCGTAAGTAGGGGGTTTCAACTAGAAGTTGTAGTTGGAGACAACTTCTGGAGAGAAGAGCCTAGCAAGGACAACCACCCCTTCACCCACACCCCACCTCTGTCCCCACCCCTATCTCTGACCTCTGAGCCTTCTTTGAACTCCCCTGAATTCCTTTGCAAATCACTTCCCACCCAAGGCTTCCAAAGCTTCCTAAGAGTACTTGAATAGAGACCCAGAGAGTCTGAACAAGAGGAAGACAGACTTCTTGCATAAAGCACATTCTACTGAGGTTTGCTGGTTTTCCTTCTTGATTTTGGCACTGTTTTTGTTTTGCTTTGCTTTCTCATAGGTAATATGCAAAATGAGAGACACATAGGGTAAGGTGTACCCTCTCCAAGTGTTCAGTTTAGTGGTTTTAGGTTCTCTCTCTGTATCTCTCTGTATCCGTGTGTGTGTGTGTGTGTGTGTGTGTGTGTGCGCGCGAGTGCACCTATATGATGGTGTGCTCGCACCTATATGATGGTGTGCTCACCAGAGCTGTCATGTGTGGAGGCCAGAGGTGAACTTCAGCATCTTCTATTGTTCTACGCCTTAGTTTTAGTTTTTGAGACAGGTCTTCTATTATACCTGCGACTTACCTCTGTTTCAGCTAGACTGTCAGGCCAGCCAGTCTTCTGGGATTTGCCTCTTTGGCCTGACTCCCTCAGAGCATACTACCACACCCACCTTTTATGTGGGTCCTGGGGATCCAAACTAGGTTCTCATTCTTGTGCAGCAAGCACTTTACCCAGTGAGTCAACTTCCCAACCTACAATGGCAGAATATTTCCATTACCCTATAAAGAAATCCCATACCTATTTAGCAGTCTGTCACACCACACCCCTTCCTGGACCATCTTTTCAACAGAAACAGCTGATTCTACATCAGGTCAGAACTAGAACTGCTTCCTGTTTTATAAAAACCCAGCTGGGACCTGGAACCAGTAAAGACTGGGGATGGGGTTCCATCAGCAGCTCTTAGCAAGGAAACATGTGCATGACTTTAAGACCTGCAGCTGTGAGGGTCTCAAAGTTTAGCTGGTAAACAACCTGCCTATCTTTTGCAAAGCCAAGCACCTTATAAACTTGGCTTGGTGGCATGCCTACAAGCCCAGTGTTTGGGAGGTAAAGGCAGGAGGATCAGAAGTTCAAGGGTGTCCTTAGCTACATAGAGACTTCAGCCAGCCAGGACCACCCCTGCAGGGATTGTTGGGTGTTGGGGGTAAATCTCAAAGGTGCCAGGGAACTCTCACAACAGCATAGATTCAGAATCCCCACCGGAATTGCTGGATTCTGATGCCAGATCCTCAGGGAGGATGCCCATTCCCAGTACTGCAGAGCCGTCTCACTAAAGGCAGGTCAGCAGGAGCGGACAGAAAATTGAATACCGTCTTCACTCAGTGCCTCTGTGTTCTTGAGTGATACAGTTCTGGATCCAGACCCAGCGTGCCTCAGCATTTTCAACTTTAACACAGTTCCTTTGGTCACAGCCACCATGTCTCACATTGAAGGGAATAGGGCAGGGAGACGGGAGGGTAAGCAGGAGAGAGAGTTCTCCTAGAAATGGAACTCCCCAATTCAAGCTGGAAGCCAGATCCCAGGAGGCATGGTCTGTTCTTTGAAGTAGTTTTCTCTTCTAGTCCTAGAAGAGGGCCAGTGAGGGCAGGTGAGGCTGGGAAGGATGAGCAAGTGCAACCTTACTGCCCTCACCAGGATATACAGACCCCCGGAGTGTGGCTGGAAACTCTGGAAGCTCACACAAAGCTTCACCAGTAGTCCACTGTCTCTCTTTGGGATGCAACTGTCCTGCCTGGCAATCTCTGACATTGGTTTGGGCACACTGATCCTCAATGGCTGTTTCTGTCTCTCAGTATTTAGGGGTGGGAGTGGGCTGCAATAGGAAACACTTCCTTTTCAGAGATCTTTGGGCCACCCTGCAAATGGATTCTGTATTCCCCGAGCTCTGCAGACCACTGGGAGGGGCTGGCTGTACAAGTCCAAGCTTGTTCACTATCACAGGGAGACCACTCAGGATCTGGCCCACAGCGACCTTTCTTTGTCCCTCCACATAGCTGTTGCTAGAAATTCCCATTAAAATTTTTTCCTTCTTAAAATTCTAATAGGGTATTATGTTACATAAATTTAAGCCCCAAGAGAACATTCTGTTTAAAAAAAAAAAAAAAAAAAAAAAAAGATAGCAGTGTACATATCAGGAACCCAAGGGCTTCAAGAGTGACTGGAACAAGAAACAGGGAACCTGTCAGAACATCTCTGGAGTCTGCGGGTCACTGTGAGCTCTTGCAGACAGGCTCCCAAGGCGTGTTCACATCTGGCCAGCTCAGCTGGCCCTGCCTGGCTTGACCAGCTTCCTCTCTCAAGGGCCTGGAAGAAGTGAAGAAACAAATCACAAATCAACAGTCAGTAGCAAGCGGCTGTTTAGCAAGCTTGGCTCCATCTCTGGTCCAGTTTGCTAAAGTGGAGAGAGAGGGAGTCCCACAGCTGTGGGTGGGGCTGGTTTTGAATAAAGGGAATAAGGGCTGGGGAAAATGTCTCACTTGGTAAAGGGTTTGCCATACAAGCATGAAGACCCGGGTTCAATCCCCCAGAATCTACATAAAAAATTAATAAATATTGATTTTTAAATTAATGATTCATTTATAATTAACATAGTTATGACAATTATGAAACAATTAATTTATAATTATTAAAATAATTAAAATTAACAAGTTGACATTTATTACAGACATGGTATTTCGTGCTTGTAATCCCGGTGCTGAAGAGGCAGAGACAGAAAGACTCCTGGAGTCTGCTGCCTGGTTAGCCTAGCCTACTTGGCAAGCTCCAGGCCAATGAGAGACCATCTCAAAAAACAAGGTGGAATGCGGTTGACAAACAGCAGCTGAGGGTGTCTTCTGGCCTCTACCTGCGGACAAATGGCATACACAGGAACATGAAGGCAATGGGGCGGGGAGGCAGACATCCACGACCCTCTAGAGAGTTGCTGCTATGCATTGTCGTCATTCCCGTGGTAACACCCACCCCTCTGTTTTAAGAGAAATTAGCTGTTGGCCCATGGCACTTTTATTCCTCTTGGGATCTTGAAAGCTCGTTACCTCTGGAACCCCCTCAGAGCCCCAAGAGTTGTAGGAAAAGATACGAGCTCTGCATAGCCTTGCCCAGGACAGCCACGCACCCAGCCAAGTGCAGAGGGTGCCAACTCCACTTCCACACACCATGGAAGGGTGCCAGGCAATTCACAGGTCGTCTCTGCAACAGTAACAGTCATAAATACTCGGCTATGAGATGTGTGCTCTCTTGACCCTGGGAAGCTTAAATGGGCCTCTTTATTTTTCAGCCTTCTTGCTAAAGGGGGAGCAGAGCAGAGCCGGGAGGAAGGACATTCCAGAAATGCCACAGAGCCCTCAGTGAGGCAGCTAGAGGAAGCACTTCAGAGAGAGGGAGCAGCAGGAAGGGGCCTGGGCCAGTGGCTGCCAGGGTGAGGGGAGGGCCTGGCCTTGCTCTCAGAGGAACCCCTGGGGCCAGGGCAGGGCTAGCTTCTCATCCAGGCCAGTTTTCCACTACGTCACATCATCTTTGGTTCAAACTGGTGGAATGTTACCACAATATGGCATCTGAGTGAACTCCAAAGACGTTGTGTTGGTCAAAGATCCCTGGGGGAAGTGGCCCGGATTAACTTTAAACCAAATCATTTTCAAACAGTCTCCACCCAGGTCCTGCTTGTTTACTCAGTGGGGGAAATCCGCCTTCTTCTGGCCTGCAGCTGTTGAGGAGTCCACTGGGGGCACAGTGATACAAAAGGAAAGAGAAAGCACTCGGCAAGTACTCAGCTTCTTTCTCCCAACTAACTGACTTTTTGTTTTCAAATGGTGGAGCTGGGGGTGGAACCCAGAGCCTCAAGTAAACTCACACAGAGTCCTCTCCTTCCAACTACATTTCCAGTACTGAGCGTAGGGCTGGGTTGCTATCACTGGCCACACACAGAGCCTATGCTATTCATTCTAGGGTGACAGCTCATTGGTGAAATGCTTACTTTACAATCGTGAGGAACAGAACCCACATTTAAAAAAAAAAAAAGCCACACTTGGTGGTGCATCCTTGTAATCCAGCACTGGGGAGATGGAGAGTCAGTCTGATTGGGGAGCTTTAGACCAATGAGAGACTCTGCCTCAAAGAAGATAAGGTGGACAGTCCCGAGGAATGACAACAGAGATTGTCTTCTGTCCTCCACATCTACCTGTATATAAATCTATATGTGTGTATATAAACACACACACACACACACACACACACAAGCATACAAAGGAATCATGGGTAACCAAGATAGCTCAGTGGGCAAAGGTGTTGTCCACCAAGCCTGACAACCTGAGTTCAATCCTTGGGCCACCACCCCCCCCCCCCATATGATAGAAAGAGAAAACCAACTCCAGAAAGTTGTTCTCTGACCTCCACATGTGTATATATGTAAATAGAACTAAATAAGTGGAGAAATAGAAAACAGGAACATCATACAACTTTGTTTTAGGTTTTGTGGTCCTGGGAATCAAGCCACAGGACAACACATGCAACCCTTGAGTGGCATTTCTATATGACCTCTTTTGGCTTGAGAAAGCCATGGGGCATCTCCTCTGGTAACGCTTTACCCAGTCAGGATGGTGTAAGCACTCGTGCGTGCATGCATGCATGCACACATATGCATGCACATGCATGGGCTTCCCTTTCCCTTAGTCTCAGTAAATTGCATTTTCACCTAATCTCTGTGTTGGTTTGTGGAGCTGATGTCCTTTGGACATGAGGCTGAGGTGGGAGACAGTTCTCCCAATTGCAACTTCTTTGTTCCCTGTCAACAAATAGGGTGGGAAATTTGGGCTTACTGTCAGGAGGTCCAAGAATGGGACTCCAGCTTGTGTGGGCCTGTGTCACCTATTTCAGGAATGGGACATCTGAGTCACCATTTAAATTAAACACAGGTGTTCTCAGCAGCCCTCATAGCTGAGTAATGTCACTGAGGGGCCCATCCCACTGGCTCCACTGTCTGAGGGCCCTAGTAAAGAAACTAGGAGGGTCGGAACTGGGGGGAAAAGAACACAGACACTTTGAATGGCATCTCCCAATTCATATCATGGAAAAGACTGAATTGTAGACATTCTTTGATAAAGTCCAATTTCAAATTCTGATCCCAAGCCAGGTATGGTGATAAATACTTCTAATCCCAGCACTTGCGAAGCAGAGGCAGGAGTATCGGAAGTTTAAGGCTAGCTTTAGTAAGTTTGGAACTAGCCTGAGCTACATGAGTCTTTTACATACATCTACACAAACACACATGCATGCGCGCGCGCACACACACACACACATACACACACACACACACACACACACACACACATTCTGATCTTGGAACTTCCTATTCTTTCATATTTAAGACAGCTCATTTACCTTAATTTCATAATCTGTAAGAATTCAATGATTCACAAACTACAAGTGAAAGATGGTGGTTATTCAACACCTCATATATATGTAGGAGGTATTTAGCAAAGGTATGCATTGTTGCTGGTATTTATTCTTTTAACCATTATTATCTGCCCCCCCCCATGGTGTGTGTGTGTCTGTGTGTGTGTGTGTTAAAGTCTTATGTAGCTCAGGCTAGGTCTGAACTTACTGAAGCTAGCCTTAAACTTCCACTCTTCCTGACCATCTCTGTGCCCACCTGTGTGTATAAGAATGTTTGTACCACAGTGCGTGTGTAAAGGTCAAAGGACAACTTTTGGGAGTGTCTCTCTCCTTCCACAATGTGGGTCCTGAGGATCAAACCCACCCACATACGTCACCACACTTGGCAGGAAGTGCCCTTACATACTGAGTCATCTCTCAGATCCCTGGAATTCATTCTTGAATTGTCTGTTGTAGCAGTTGTATTTTCCAGACCCTGAAACTGCGTTCAGGAAGACAAGGACTGATTCTTTTGCCTTTGACATTCTCTAAGAACAGGAAAGTGTGTAGGTAGCTGTCGTCAAAGCCCCACCAATCAATCTACCTGCACTTGGGACATCACCCCAACTGGGTTCGTTTAATTGCCCTGCAGGTCTAGACATATGACCCACATCACAATCATCAGACAGACAGAGAGCAAGGAGCAAGAACCCTGGAAAAACACACATAGTCCTTAAGTGTAAACACCAGCAGTACACAAGAATGGAAGCAGAAAAGTAAAAGTCCAAGTAGGTATGAACTGAGGATTCCAGAGGAGCCTAGCAGTGGGGTATGGGGCTCAGAGAAGTCTACATGAAAGCGTGTCTGCAGGTATGAGAGGCCAATCTCATGCACTCCAGGGCATCAATGATGTAATGGTGAGAACCTACTCTATGCAAGCACTGGGCTCCAGGCTGCAGCTCCAGCGGAGAGTATGACATGGGAAAACAGACTAAGAAGAGCTTCTTACTTGGTTCCATATGGCACAGAGGATACTGAGGAAAGAGCATGAGGCAACGAGAGGCCAGCTGGACCTGGAGGCTGTGTAGAGGACTCAGCCTGGCCAGTGGAGGAAGAACTACCAACCAAAAGGGTGGTACTTAGAAGATCCAGGGGCCCTTGGCTTAAGTGTGGGAGTTGAAATTTCCAGAAGCCTGTAGCTACGGGTGCTGGCATTGCTACAGCAGAGCCCAGCAGTAGCCTTTTGGAACCTGCTTTCTGCAGGTGACAGATTTTCAGCATTCAGCTAGGCACAATGGAGGAAAGTAAGAAATGCCCCAGGGATGACAGCAGAAAAAAACAAACCACAAGAATGGCTTCACCATGACAAGTTTAGTGCCAAGAGACTTGTTTGCAACTTTGGGCCAATGAAGGAGGAAGCCAAGCCTTTGGTTCGGCTGTCCCCTTGGCAGACTGGCAGGTAGTGGATCAGATTATGTTCCAAAGGTTAACTGCATGACCTCAGTCCTGGCAACTGCCTCTGGAGCCAGCAGTGCTTGAGACACTGTGCTGTGATGTCTCAGCCTCTGTGGGCCTTTGAAGAGGTCAAAGGAGGGGGCCTCCTGTGTCAAATGCAGTACCTGGCAAAGGATAATACATATCAAGTGCTCACCTTTGAAAGTGAGAGGAAGACACACACGCACACGCACACGCACATACACACATGCATCTTCTGCCCTCTCTTGAGCCTATGAGTAGTTGGAAGACGTGGTGCATTATGGTTAGAAGAAAACTATGCTGTGACCCTCTGTGTGCCCAGCCCCAGCTGGATTTCTATCAAGTGGCTCGGTACCTGTCCATGTGGATCACAAGATTGATGTGAGACAAAGCATGGCTGTGATTCCATGTGCTCTGTTTAAGGGTTTCTAGACACCCAATGTCTCCATTTCAGGAAGACTGTTTCTATCACTGCTGTGGACAATGACTCCAGGCTGCAGGCACCAAGGCATGTGTTAGGGAAGCCAGGGACAAGAAAGTCCCTGCTCCCAACTCTCTGCTTGTATAGGGATTCAGAGAGGCTGTGGTTGGCACTTACCGAAAGGGTGGGATTCCCTGGGGTCAAAGTCAGAGACAGACGGAAATCTGGGACCTATGAGACTATGTGAACATTTGTTTGGTGTCTCTAATATGTGCCAAGTGACTTACATACATTAAACAATTTATCTCCAGAACAACCCTGGGACCAGAGGCATGCTGTTATCTTTATTACGCAAGTTCTAATGGGCCTACCCATGTGCCTTTGTGCCCACTGCGCCAGTGCAGATCTCACTGATCAGGTCTCCCATAAATCATCACTTTCTCAAGCTGCTTCTGGGTGCTGTTTCTAGCCCAGCATTGCTCTCCCTGTTACATAATGTTTTTAGGGTCCTCTAACCTTCATATATACTCCATGGTATGGGAGTAAAACACACACACACACACACACACACACACACACACACACACACACCTATATACAGACTGAAAAGGGAAAGCAAAAGAAAAAGATTCTCTTCTGTTGTCCATCACTCTTTTTAGATACAGTCTGAGAAAGGAGACTTTTCAATGAGCCACAGAATCACCCATGGTCTCAGGCATGTGGCTACAAAGTGAGGGTGGGACTCACAGCACACGTCCTATTGCATAACCTACACAGCACTGGCAGGTATTTGAAGAGGGCTCATTAGAGCTGGGAGAAAGCCCTTTAAATCCATTCCTTTGCTGTGTAATGCTCACCCAACATAGCTGCTCCTTTGTTGGAAAGAAATGTGTTTTGTCTACACAGGCATTTATTATTATTATTTTTTTTTTGATCAAGAAGGTCTCATGTATCTCTGGCCAGCCTCAAAGTTATTATATAGCTGAGGCTGGTTCCCATTTCTGGTCCTCCTGCCTCTATCTCTCAAGTGCTGGGATTAGAGGCATGTACCATCATGCTTGGCTCACAAGCATCCAACTTGAATAAACGCAGCTGCAGCTCAGACCGTGCCGTTGATACTGTAACTACACCACTGCTCTGTTTTGCACGCTCCCTTTCCTTCCCTTTTCCTACCCCAGTCCTAACAATCACCATGGCAATGGCTTAGTACTTCCACTCTCACTAACACATAGTAGGTACTTAGTCACAACTGTCCCCTTCCTTTCCCCATCTCTCTAAGGTGCCTGAATCACACATCCTTCGCAACTCAAGCTTTGGGATGGAGGTTCCCTTCTGCTGAATTCTTATATCCTGTCCTTCTTCCTGTCACTCAGCCAACTTTGAAAGAGAGCATTTCTCTCCTAATCATGTGAATATCCAAAATCAGACTCCGAGCTTCTAGAAGATATAGATTCTAGTAACACCCCAAGGCTTGCCATTCTTACCCTTTAACGTGGTGAACTCTAGTCCTGGCATTCACTATAGCAGATCTTCTACCAATAATGATCATGCTTACAGGTGTCAAACCTTTTTTTGTTTGTTTGGTTTGGTTTGGGTTTTGGGTTTTGGGTGTTTTTTGTTTTGTTTTGTTGTTGTTTTTGTTTTTCGAGACAGGGTTTCTCTGTGTAGTCCTGGCTGTCTTGGAACTTGCTCTGTAGACCAGGCTGGCCTCGAACTCAGAAATCTGCCTGCCTCAGCCTCCCAAGTGCTGGAGGTGTCAAACCTTTTGGCAACATAATGTTGTCATCTACAAAGTTCATGATTGAGAAGAGCAAAGAAAGAATCACACAAGAAACTCATGATATTCTCAGAAAGTCTATGGTTTTGTGTCAGGCTGCATGCATACCTATTCTAGCTCCATGTGGACGGATGTTTTCTTTTGTTTTCCAAGACAGGCTTTCTCTATATAGCACCAGCTATTCTGGAGCTTGTTTTGGAATTGGCTGGCCTTGAACTCAGAGATTTGCTTGCCTCTGCCTCCCGAGTGCTGAAACTGAAGGGGTGGACCACCAAGAACAGCTGATAGAATTTTTAAAACAAGGCATAATAAAGCAAGCCAAGAAAGAAAGTAGCACTAAAATGTGAATCAGCTTGTCTCGGAAGTGATTCTCTCTACACCTTTGCCTTGTAGATCAAGCCTGGGCTCCATCTCTATAATACTGCATCCCCTGTCCAGAAGAAAATGGACTGAGCCTGTATAGATAGAGAGGGTTTTAGGACCTGGGTTGTTCTCAATGGGAAAATTCCCAGCATGTAAACAAAGGCTGGATTAGGACTAATGTGGCTCAAGGGTCAAACCGGGAGAGCAGAATCAGGACTAAGGGTCTTAGAACACCCAGAGTGTTAGAGCCAGAAGGTGAGAGGCAGACCTGAGAGTCTCAGGGGAAAGAGAGCAGGAGGAACTGTGAGGACACACCCAGTGGGTCTGGGCAGCCTGATGATGACACTGATGATGACAGTGTCCAGATTGACAGCTCCAGGAGGGAAAGACCCCTGTCTTAGGTGTCCCCAGCTTGCCTGAGCTCACTGGAGACAAGATGATAGGAGAAGACATGACAATGAGATTTCAGTTTATTTCCTTACCACTGTGTGTGTGTGTCTTTTTTTTTTTTTTTTCAAGCACCCCTCCCATTTGTGGTTCCTGGCAGTGTCCAGGGTCCAGTGTTTGGCATCTGGCCAAGGTGCAAGATTCCATTTCACTCTGGGGTTACACTTTTGTCAGCCTTTGACGTTTGGGAACTGCTCAGAAGACCTCATGGCCACAATCTGCCAAGGCTGCGTTTTGCAAAACTGCCCTTTCTGCATCAGCAACAACCTCAGTGTCTGTCACTGAGAGTCACTGAGGAGAACAAGGACAGCCTTCATCCCAGACACTGCGACTTCTCAAGAAAGAATGCAAATGGCTTCTTCTGGCTACTTCTTTCGGGGCGCTTCTTCACAAGAGGAAAAGTCTTCAATGAGCATTTTGGTTTTCAAGTCATATATACAAATACGCTGATGACAATTTTTAAAACACAAAACAACCATCTTTAATGACATTGGCAAAGCCTTTGGCTTGTGAGTTCCTGCTTTGCTTGAGGAAATGGATTTCTGAGGGCTAGGCGGAAGTGAAGAGGCTGACTTTCATGTCTATTTTCATTTCCCACTGAAGTCCTGTTTCCTTTTGACTTTGTATACACAAGGAACTGCCAGTTGTTGTCCTGTTGTTACAGATAACCTGGGTCCTTAGAGTCCATTAGTTTATCTAAATAGGTCTCTAATAAACCATCTAGCATTCCCAAAATATTGCTCCCTGGTTAGTAACAAGGATAATAGCAGATAACGCTTTATTGAGCAGCTATTATATAAATACGCTTGCTAAGTACTCGGCCCACATCAGAAATACTGTAAGGTGTAGTTCAGCATGCAGTGGATGAAGAAGAGGTAGATTGTTGGCCGGCTTTCTCTGTCCCACCCTGAAGTCCTGCGTCTGAAGATCTGTTGCAAAGACAATCATCCCTATGACAAAGGAGTTGGGTGAATGTGCATATAAGTCTAGTATTACTTCTGGTTTTGTCACTAAGGGCAAAAACTAGAATACAGATGCATATGAGAGCAGATGAAAATATTATGCTAATTCCCAAGTATGGAATATTACGTAGTCGTGAAAATCAACTTTGTCAGGTGTCTGGGTTGGAGTTCGCAAAAGTGTTAAGGAAGACAGGGAGCTAGGGTGTGGCTCAGTTGGTAGAGCATTTATCTATGATGCACAAAGTTCCTGGTTTGACCTCCAGCTCTGTGTCAACTGGGCGTGGTGGTGCACACCTGTAATCCCAGCACTCTAAAGACACAGGCAGAAAGACCAGAAGTTCAAGGTGGAAGCCAGCCTCATGAGATTCTGTCTTAAACACAACAGATACAGACAAAGCCTCAAACCAAATAACAACAATAGGTGCAGCGGGCCAGGCCCTCTGTCTACATAGCGAGCCCCAGGGCAGTCAGGTCTATGTAGAAAGACAACAACAAAATAATATTTCCAGCATGCTGGTCTAGTGGTAAGAATAGCTACCTTCCATAGAATAACAAAACTACCAACTCAGAATGCATGAAAAGTACTTTTTACAGTGACCAGAAGTCCCTCATGTAACAGCTCGTATGTGCTTAAAGATCCGCACCAATCTACTTCTCTGGTTGTGTTGCTACTGAAGGATATGTGGACATTACATTCTAGTTGTCACTGTGGCTGTCAGAGATGCATTGTATGTCTGCTTCTGGCAGGAAGCTCTGCTGTCAGAAGGCCAGACTGAATGAAGGAAAGGGGTCAAAACAGAAGCAGAGGGGAAAAGACTCTCAGACAACAAGCTACACAACATGTAATGTTTATGTGTTTGAGAAATTATGTCAGTTACTAACAACAAAAATATTAGAAAAAAAAGGCAATGGTTTTGAATACTTCTCAACACTACTGTGAAATATTCCCTACTCCCCATTTTAAAAACAAGTGAATTGACAATCTGGCTCATAAAAGCTATGTGACAAGTCAAGGCTGTCTGATTCAAGCCTTTAAATTCTTCTCTTGACAGTATGCAGTCATGGTAAGAAACGAAACAAAACAAAACAAAGCCTCAGATACTACCCTGAAGTGCAACGATGGTTATATAAGGCCCTGCATACCAGAGAAGCTGCTGTTCAAACTGGGCTAAACAGCTCCATGAACCTTTATCTATGTGTGTATACCCATTTACTTTACGGCACTATCAATCTCCTATTGAGGTTTGTGGGAGCTGCAACCTTAAAGGAAGTCATGTTTCCATGATTGCTTACTCTAAAAGGGGGAAGATCCTAGGCAGGAAATAAGGTTGGTCTTAGGGAGGAAGGGGCAGGCCAGGACCTGCTTTGTTCAGCCCACTGTGGTTTTTGTGGAGAGAATCACTGAGCCCATCATAGGCTCACCGCAATGCACTGATGAGATAGTGGTGTTTACAGTGACCACTAGCCTCTGAAAGAGCGAGCCCCTGGGACAGCTCTGGAAGAATTAAGACCGGCTCTGAATAAGTGGAGGGCACGTCTCTACACAGAGGTCAGAGAGGATTGCCTCTGGGCAGAATCTGTGGCTAAGCTTATGCAGCCTGTCATGGGGCCATCCAATGTCTTAGCTGTATGCTTTGATAAACACCAACTACAGCTGTGCATCTGAAGGATGACCCACTAGCCTTGTCACAGTCATAGCTTCATTGCTGCAGACCTCATCTGACAGAACAGAGGCCCCTCCTTCTTCCTTTGAGTGACAGTGGTGAGACAGGCCTGTCCTAGCAACTGTGAGGTAGCTAGAGAGTCTCTGAGATGCTTTTGTGATTGAGAAAGATGAGACTCAATGTCTCTTCTCTCTGCCCAGATTATCTCTGCAGATAACAGAAAAGATAACTGGCCTCCATCTTAAAGACAGAAATGCCACTACTATCCGGGAAACAGCTAGCAGAAGCTATCCATCTATGCAGGGGGTCAGTCACGAAGGGCATAGCCAAGTTCATGGTGTTTGGAGGTGGCAGCAAGGACATGTACCTCCATGCCCCAGTATAGGGAGTCGATCCTAGGATCTCATGCTGTGACACTAAGCTTTACACTCCAGCTATCAGATGAGGTCTACTGCTCTGGGTGGATGGGGGCTCCTGGGCTGTGTGATATGAATATAAAGGAAGAGTGACTTTGTTTCGCACATCAAAGTTATATGTGGGTGTGTGGGTGAGCGTGCATGAGTGTATGTATATTTAAAAAAAATACAAAGTTAATCTTATTGACTCCTTGCTTAAAATCCATGAGTGCCATTCCATGAGATGAGTCCCAAAGCTCTTTCCCACAGAATTAAGCCCAAAGTGTTCCATCTACATCCCCCTCTTCTCTTATATACCATACCACCAGGGCATGGAAGCCTTCCAGGTCATTGTACATGCTTTTGCTTAGAGTAATTCCTGTCTCGGGCAGCTGGGCAGCCCCTATGTACCATAGAGTCAGCTTTAAATGGTCTTTGCCTGGGAAGCGTTCCCTTGGGCACACTATCTTCAGATTCAATTTCTTCTGCTCGGGGCTCTGGAATGACAGCATTTGCTGTGTATTATTGGCATGCGTTGCTGTGAGCCAGGGCTCTTCCCGGCATGCATGTTATCCCTAGTGGTTAGTGTTCATTAGCATTCCTCATTACGTGTCAACTGTCTAAATAGTGAAGGTATATGATTTTATGCAAAGGGGTCATGCTACAGTTCTACAGGCCTGTGCCTTTCACTATTACTGATGACCATATAACAGAATCCAGAGTACTGCCTCCCACTGCATGCAAGCAGCCTTCCTTCGCACCTCTTTGCCGGATTCTATCCCCCTGAATATGCACTCTTTTTCATCTGCAGGGCCTAGTACACAATAGGTGCGCAGAACAAAACAAAATCCAAGCAAACAAAAAAACTGCTTACTATACTGCTGAGAGAAATGGTTCTGAGTTTTCCTGTATCCTTCACATCCTTCACACACCCAGCTCCTGTCCCTGCCTGGTTTATGCTACCTTGCCTCGAAAGTCCTTCTGAAAGGACCTAGTTATGTCTATGAAGCTGAGTGTATCTCTTCCAGACAAGAGTTGGGCTTCCCTCTGGGGAGCCCCTGCTCCTGATCATTGCTGGTCCTGAGACTGCTGGGTTTTGTTTGTTTGTGTTGTTGTTGTTGTCATTTGGGGGGCATGTGTGACCCCTCTGCCACATCAGTGTATTTAATGAATAAACGAATGCATGGAAGGTTACATTTCCACTCTTAAAGACCTACCTGGTAAGACGTCAAGATGGAGTGCTGTGTGTCCTCTTTTACTGCTACAGACACAGGGACTCTGGAAGTCTGGATCAGAATTTTTTTTTTAAAAATTATCTTAGCATACCAGAACAAGGGAGAAGTCTCTCTCTCTCTCTCTCTCTCTCTCTCTCTCTCTCTCTCTCTCTCTCTTTCTTTTTTGCACATGACCAAACTGAGGTCCCCATTGAGAGAAGGTCACACAATCAGTTACATAGCCACAGAGCCGGCTGCGCTATGGAGACTGATACCAGAGCACATTTCAAGAACTGTGAGTCACCAAGCCCTCATTCCCATTTCTGCTGTGACATAATGTATTTTTTTTCCCCGTTCTCAACAAAATAAGGTTGATTACTTAAAATTGTAAAGCACTGGCCTGGAAGGTTGATTTGGGGATAGCAGGCCATAAGACCCCGGGTTCCGTTCCTAAGCATGGCAAACAAACAAAAAGTAAAAGATGTAGCATTTTAGAATTGATGGTGTCTTGTAAATGAGAAATGAGGAAGTAGCTCCAGTGTCATATATCAGAGTCACTCGGTCCCTAAATGGTGAATCCTCCTGTAGGATTCGTGTTTTCTGACCCTGCATCTCTCACACTTTCTAGGATGCAATATCTGCTCCAGTATCATGATGAACGGTGATTAAATGCTGATTTTATGCTTGCTCATGGGAAGACATTAGCATCTCTAATCATCATCATCATCACTTCCTACTTCTAAGAACTTTCTGAGGGAGGGATAGACCAGACTTGCTGAACCTTTACATAAGAGAGCTGATAAGATCCGAAATAGGTTACTAGGAGGAGCCTGAATGTCACGCCTGAGTGTTTGTACAAGTGTAAGGCATGTCTGCAACTCTATGTTAAATACTTGGTGCTTTAGGGCTTTCAAAAATGGGAGTGTGAGGCTAGAGAGATGGTTCTGTAGGTAAGAACACAGGGAGCTGACTTCAGATCCTCAGCATTCGTGTGAATAGCTGGGAGTGGCAACACCTATAGTTCAAGGACAGATCTGGGGCAGGGAAGACAGAAGCATTACTAGGGCTTGTTAGTCAGGAGTCTAGCTGAAAAAGAAAGCAAGCTCTAGGCTCCATGAGAGACCCTGTTTTAAGGGAATAAGACAGGGAATGAAGCTGGGCAGTGGTGTCGCATGCCTTTAATCCCAGCACTTGGGAGGCAGAGGCAGGTGGATTTCTGAGTTCAAGACCAGCCTGGTATACAGAGTGAGTTCCAGGACAGCCAGGGCTACACAGAGAAACCCTGTCTCCAAAAACCAAAAACCAACCAACCAAACAAACACACAAAACAGGGAATGATAAAGTAGGGCACCTCTTCTGGTAATATAGATGATTACACTGTACCGCAGGCAGGCATGAGTACACACACACACACACACTCACACACTCACACACACACTGCAGATGTGAACAAAATAAGCAAATTCCCCAAACGGTGTCTGTATAGAGTATGACCTTGGTAGATAGATATTTGTTAATAAATCAGTTTATCTTATGAAAATATTCTCATGCTGTTGTTGGTACATGTGTATAATCCCAGCATCTAGGAGGCAGAGGTTAAGAGGAAGAGGTTCAAGGTTAACCTTGACCATCAGCCTGAGCTACACAAACTCCTGTCTCAAATGAAATTTTAAAAATGCCAACCGGAACTCTGGAAAAGGTTGAGTGTCTTTCAGAACACTATGTCTGGGGAACACAATGTAGTGTACAGTCGTGTTTTAGAGCTGGAAGGCAGGTCTGCTTCTTCAGGTCCTGTCCATTAAAGTGACAGTGAGGTTGTCTCAGGCCTCAGTGACCTCTGTCTAGATGATCTGCTGCATTACATCGGGCACTGGCTCTTTTATCTCAGGCCAAAGCCAGTCAAAGTGCCAGCTCAGAGCTGCTACCTCAGTTCTCTGGCTTCTGTACTCCAAGAAGCCATGCTGGGGAACAGAGATCAAAGGAGCCAGTCAAACTTGGAGTGGCTAAGTTCCCTGTGGCCTCCCAGGAATGCTGCTCTCAACAAGGGTGAAGAGCTGTGGAAGAGGAGCTGTGGTCCCGGAAGGCCACTGACTGGTCTAAGTCCTTTATTTGGCATATGAGGAAACTAAGGCCTGAAACCTTCTCTAAGAATCATGGCTAAATGCACATTATGAGGTGCATCTGTCAAAGAGCTCGGTGGCCCTCACAGTGGTTTTGCATTGCTGTTCTTGCCGTTACTATTTTACCTAGTTTTCTCGGTGCTTCTGAGTTCCTGCCTAGGATCCTACAGAATTAATGTTCTTGCTCAAGACCACTTAGCACACTTTCTAGTGAGATGGCTCAGTGGGTAAGGATGCTTGCTGCCAAATCTGATAACCTGAGCTCAGTCTCCAGGTCCACGTGATAAAGGAGAAAACCGACTCTCACAAGTTGTCCTCTGAAGTCTGTGTGTGTACTGTGACACCATGCCCTGAGTAAGCACACATACACCATTTCTTAGTTAGGGTTTCTATTGCTGTGATGAAGCACCATGACCAAAAGCAAGTGGGAAGGAAAGGATTTGTTTCAGTTTATGACTCTCAGGTCCTCCATCACTGAGGGAAGTCAAGGCAGGAACTCAGGGAAGGAGCCTTGAGGCTGCTTACTGGCTTGACCCCATTGCCTTGCTCCATCTAGTTTCTTATATGCCCATGACCACCTGCACAGGAATGGTACAACTGCATCAATCCTTAATCAATAAAATGCGTTACAGACTTGTTGACTGACAAGTCTATGAAGGGGTATCTTTTTTTTTTTTTCTTTCTCTTTCTTCCTTTTTCTTTCATTTATTTGTCTGTTTTTTTTGTTTGTTTGTTTTGTTTTGTTTTTTTGAGACAGGGTCTCCCTATATAGCTAGATAGCCCTGGATGTCCCAGAACTCACCATATAGACAAGGCTGGCCTTGAACTCACAGAGATCTACCTACTTCTATCTCTCAAGTGCTGGGATTAAATGCATGGGCCACCATATCAGGCATGGAGCCATTTTCTCCATTGAGATTCTTCCTTCCAGATACCTTTGGCTTGTATCAAGTTGAGAAAAAAAAAAAAAGCCAACGTGTACACACTAAAAAAAATGAAATAACAATGAAATTGTTTTTGGATTTATATTTTTGCAATAATTTAAAACACGGCTTTCCTTTTCTTTTCTTGCCGTTGACATTGCTGCAAATGAACAGACATCCCAATGCTAAGAGAACAGTGACAGGAACAAGCACTCTGCCAAGATTCAAATAGTGCCCAAAATAGTCCTTACCAAATGGCCTCACCCAGCAAATTTTTACCCGTTCCTAATCTGAGAAGCGACCTGCAAAGAACAAAATCACACAGGGAGAAGACAGCTGCCATGGGGACACAAAAGCTGCCATAGTGCCTGTCATTTGGGGAAGCAGAGGAAAGAGTAGTCCTCCTGCTTCTCTGCCTTCCAGGCCTTGAAGGAGGCAGATCCTCCCTTTGTAGGGTTAATTTATTAATCCGATGGCTAAGGGCCTTCAGATGTGTCCTCGTCTTAGAATCCCAGCTTCTTCCCTTATTGGCAACTTTTGTTCCAGCCACATTTCTTCCTGGTCACCATAACTAGCAGTTCCTTCCATCCTCTTTCAGTCCTCTCTCAGTCCTGCTCATTCCAAATGGCTTCTTCTGGCCCAGTTTTTGGTCTATTCTATAACACACCTTCCTAGTTGCCCTCAACCTCTGATTGGAATTGTTAAATGGTTCTCTTGAATGCTCAGTATTGCCTTCACAGTATGTCCTTGGTGGGTCGGCCCTTACAGGTGACTACTACCAGTTTTATAGGCAAGAAAATGGAAACTCAGAATAGGAAAATAATTTTCTCAAGGTTAAGAGAGGCACAGAATGGGAAAATAATTTACCCATGGATACGGTAGCTTATATTTGTAATCCCAGCACTATTGAGGCTAAGGCAGGAGATTAAGAGTTCAAATCCTTGAGCTGGGTGGTGGTGGTATGTGCCTTTGATCCCAGAACTCTTGAGACAGAGGCAGGCAGATCTCTGAGTTCGAGGCCAGCCTGGTCTATAGAGTGAGTTTCAGGACAACCAGGGCCATGCAGGGAAACCTTGGCTCAAAAAAAGAAAAAAGAAAAAGAAAAAGAGCCAGGCATTGGTGGCACACGCCTTTAATCCCAGCACTTGGGAGGTAGAGGCAGGTTGATTTCTGAGTTCGAGGCCAGCCTGGTCTACAGAGTGAGTTCCAGGATAGCCAGGGCTACACGGAGAAACCTTGTCTCGAAAAACAAAACAAAACAAAACAAAACAAAACAAAACAAAACAGAAAGAAAAAGAAAAAAATTAAGAATTGAAAGACAGCCACGGCTCCAGCAAGCCTTACTGACACAAAGACCCTGTCTAGACAAAAAACAATAAGCAAGCAAGCAGACAAAGATGTCACATGTTGCTATTATTTCCAATTCCTTGTGGGCTGTGTACTGACTCTGACTTATTGGGTGAATTGGGTGGGTTCCAAGAGAGGGTAGAATTGACCTACAGGGTAGAAATGGCTTCCATGTTGGAATTGTTAATGATATGGACAAGATTAAAGGAAGACAGGGAACACTGAAGCCCTCAGACATCAGTGGCCATGAGGAGCCTATGAAGGAGCGAGGATGCAGCGTGTTGACCCAAGGAGAAATGAGTGGGCCCCTGTGGGGCTAGAAGTATGGGAGGACAGAATCGCTGCAGAAAACAAGCCCTCATGGAGGGGAAGAAACCTCAGCCAAGACACTCCTCAGTGGGCCCAACCAGAAAACAAGTCAGGAAGGCAGAGCATTGGAGGCCAGTCCTGGACAACAGGTGAATAGATTGTATTGAAGCCAATAGAGCATCTAGTGAAGTTTCCAGCTAGAAAGCAGGGGAGTTGGGATGTTCACTCTGTCTGTAGACCCCCCCATCCCCTCCCCCCATCCCCACTCAGGGCCTTTCTACTGTATCACCTAGCTAGGAAAGATCCGAGTTCTTATGCTAATTGCTTACTCAGTCCTTCTGCAGGCAATAGATACTCTGAACTCTTAGCCCTGTGTATCTCACTGCCCATCCCAAATCAGGAAGACCATGACCTTGACTCTCCCATCTCTAGAGTCTTCTATGCGCAGAAGCATTGGACCCATTTTGGTCTGTAACTGTGCTGAGGACCACAATGATCTGGGCTAAACAGGGCTGCAGCAGTCATTCCCGAGATTCTAGGAGGGATTGGGCTCACCACTGAATCAGATCATCTTTGAGTGTAAGTGGGGTCATCATGAGGGTTATGGTTTCTCAAAGCTGTGGGATTGGCATTGTGTCCATGGGTATAAAAGCCCTGAAACAGTGTCCCTGGCTTGCAGCTCTCAGCTCTGGCCTGCCAAGTCCCAGCTGCTGCTCTGTGTGTCAAGTTGATGAAAACAATTAACCCTTTTCTTCACATGCATGATTCCCACCTGTTACGTGGAGAAAGAAATGCTAAGACTTGAAGCGCCTTCCCTTGAAGTCCTGCTGGCAACAGCAAATAGATGTCTCACAGCTGTGTAGCCCACAGCTGTCAAACTCTGCCAACCGGTATGCTGGTTCTGAGGCCATGACCACTGGCAATCAGTTTTGGACTAGTTGCCAAAATATACAAATAGAAAGGGGCATTAAAGTAATCAGGGGCCAATTTATTTGAACATTAAGTAAAGGTTGTTCTCCTTCACTGATGGAGACTGGGAAGTCTCAGATCATCCTCTCCCTGCCACGTTTAGGACTCACTCAGACCTGGAAACAGACAGAGCCAAGCTGGCTGTTAAGAAGATAGATTGCCCCCACATCCTCTCTCTCTCTCTCTCTCTCTCTCTCTCTCTCTCTCTCTCTCTCTCTCTCTTTCTATCTCTCTGTATGCATTTGTGTATGTCTATGTGTGTGTCTTTGTGTGTGTGTGACAATCAGAGGGAGAGGGAGAGAGGGAGAGGGGAGAGGTAGGCAGAGAGAGAGAGAAAGAGAGAGAGAGAGAGAGAGAGAGAGAGAGAGAGAGAATATCACAGAAATGAGTTAGTTGACACCAGCCAGGAAGGGTCCACGTGATCTGAAAGGAAGTTTTTGTGATTCTATCAAAAGGACATTTACCCCTATTGTTCATGACCAGAGAAGTGACCTGCCCATGCCCTCATCTGCAGGGCTGGGTTACCAGCAGGCTGGCTTCTTCTATGTTCAATCCCTGGAGGGCAAAGCAGTCGTTGGAATATCACAAGGGCATCCTCAGCCATCAAAATGTCACTCTAAAGACGGGAAGTACAAAGTGGCTCCTCATTACATAATTCGACAGGCTTTCATCGGAACTGATTATATCCCTATGTACTAAGGAGCCTCCACTTAACCTACAGTGCCTTTCCCCTTTTGTACGATTGGCAGGCTTTTAATTAATCATGATCTAAACCACTTCACTATAGATGATAGTCTATGCATTAGTAAACTATTCCTTAACTGGCTTCCTTCCACCTTGACCTTCTTCTTGATTTGTCATCCTACTTCTGAGGATTTGTTCCTAAATTGTGTGTCACATCTAGGACTCTTACTGCACACACCTGTAAGGTCAGTGGGAGGTACAGCTGTCGAGACCTTGGAGGCATCAGGAGGGCTTATCTGATACCACTCTGCAGCTGGACAGTTCCAGGATGTCTTTGGTGTCCTTTCCACTTACCCTGTATGTTACCTCTACAAATCTGCAAACAATCTCTCTGGTCATTGCTCATGTTCTCATTCATTCCCTTCCTACCTTCTCATTTCCATCATGAAGACTGGGAAGGACCGGGGAGGAGATGAAACATAAGGCAGAATAGCATCAGCAGAGCCGCAAACATGGTGTGACAGGAGACTAGATGATTGACACCAAAATTAGCATATGAAGGCTGGGGCAACAGCTCAGCTGTCAAGAGCACTGGCTGTTCTTCCAGTGGACAGAGTTCAGTTCCCAGCACCCACATAGCAGCTCACAACTGTCTGTAGCTCCAATTCCAGGGGAACCCAACGCCCTCTTATGGCCTTCATGAGCACTGCACACACATGGTACACTCATTCATTCGTTCATTCATTCATTCAGGCAAAACACTGCCCCCCCATAACATTCTTTTAAATTAGTATATAAAAGACTCAGTTGGAAGAGTTAAAGATTAGTGCCCTTGTCACATCTCTTCCTGATCCCCCCCACCCCCACCAAGGCCAACATGTAACAAAATATGAGAAAAAGAAGCATGAAGTACAAGTGACTTAAGTGTTCCATTCCACTGCACCTGTACAGGTGCCATTGATCTTCTTACTCCCTTGGGAGTGCACTCTTAAGAAAATATCCCTTAAACTGGGCAGTGGTGGCACACACTTTTAATCCCAGCATTCCGGAGGCAGAGGTAGGAATATTTCTGAGTTTGAAGCCAGCCTGATCTACAGAGCAAGTTCCAGGACAGCCAGGGCTACATAGAGAAAGCCTGTCTCAAAAAACAAAACAACATTAAAAAAAAAAAAACAAAAAACAATTCCCCTCCCCCTAAAATCCAAAACAAAAACAACACCCTTCCCTCCAAAAGAAAAAAAGAAAAAAAGAAAATGTCCCTGTTTCTACTACTCATGTGTGGCAGTCTAATTTCTTCCTCTGGAACACAAGAACCTGAAAATCATGGTGACTGCCCACGAGACTCTGGGATCTGCTTCTGTATAATAAAAAGCACTCCATGGTTTCCCTTGTGCACCTGGAGCACCTTGCTAAGCATTCTCTTGGAAGCTAGACGGCACGGGAACCTGAGATCTCAGAAGAGTCAAGTCCTTCATTCAAAGAACAGGTGGAGGAGGAGCAGGGGCCAGGTGAGGATGACTGAGAGTTTGGCGGGAGAGGGGAAAAGGCTTGATAGGGAACAAGAAAGCAAGCAGCTGCCCTCTGTGTCTGTGGGAATCAGTTTCTCTGGAGAAGGAAGAAGCAATTCTGTTCCATTTTGAGGGAAAGTTAGGAAGGATGTGAGGAAAAGGAAGAGTAGACCCTGATTCCTGGTAGGAAGCCCCAAATTCAGGCAAAAGCTTTCTTCTGAGATCTTAGCAGACACAAGGTTGGGGGTGAGGGGAAAGAACTCACACAAAGCATCCTGGACCAATGGCTATCTTACTAATGAGGACAAAGGGATTGCTGGCAATGATATCAAGACCAGGACCCCAGACATTTCTTGACAGCACGTTTTCTCTCTGACACTACGGGTCTGTTTTCAGAGTGACCTGCCTTTTCCCTCTAAGGATAGGTATGAGAGCCTCAAACAGCTCCTTCTACCCTGGGAGTCATCACACACTAGGCTGGGGAAGAAGCTGTCTCGGATGAGCACTGGATCTTTCATCTAGAGATCTTAAGGAGCCTTAATGACAACCACGCTTCATTATTCCTGCTTTGTGGATGAGGACAGTGACTCAGAGGGCTTGGCGAGTTTCTCATTCACGCTGGGAGTTATTACCAGAACCATGAATGAGCCTTGGCATGAAGGTCAACTTCATAAACCTTTAAACCCGTACCTTTATAGTAGTAAAGTTTACAAAAATAATGACCCCTTTGCATTGAGGGTTCATGCCTTTGTTCTGTTATTGAGTCTGCCTTAGGTGGGGCATAAGCATCTTAGGAGAGAGATCCAGTGTGAATCCTTCAGTGTGAAGCAAAGTGGGAAAAGCTGTGTGTTTTATTGGTAATGCCTGGACCACTCACAGTTCATTGTTTTCATCTATCTACCCACCTATCCATCTACCCATTCATCTATCCATCCATCCATCCATCCATCCATCCATCCATCCATCCCTCAGTGACTCATTGCAGTAACACACACTTCCATCTCTATGACATCACCTGTAAAATAGCATTGGCAAAAGACTGTTTTGAAAATTAAGATAATTTCTATGAAGCATACTGCCTAACATATGGTAAACCCTTAAGGTAACTATTATCATTACACAAGTAATTACAAGAGATATATCTAAATACACACACACACACACACACACACACACACACACACACATTCTTGAACAACCCTTTGTAGGATGGATTGGGCTAAGTTGCAGCTGAAGGGAGTTAATTCTTGGGGAAGAGACTGATCTTTCACATTAAAAACTAGAAATGAGGACATGGTCCTTCAGTAAATAAAAGAGGGCGAGTCCTGGATCCGCACTTTAGATCATGACGTGTCTGAAGCATTGGGAAGACAATAAATCAACACGAGTCACTTACAGTGGGTAAAAATATGGAGACATAAGACAGAAGTGGGTTGCAGTTTTATGTCCTGGAGAGTTTAGTTATAAAGCCCTAGTCACTCACAGGCTTGTCTTTATTTTCCATTGTTCTTCCTTAGAATAGAGCAAATATCTTTGCAAAATTTTCCTTGACTCATCTTCGACCAGGACACTGGAAACTCAGTATTTAAAAGGGAGACAGATTGGGAGAGTTGAGGTGTAACAGGAAATGGAGTTGGAGGTACCGTAGGGAGGCGCAAGCGCAAGGGAGACTTCTGAAGGCCTGTTTGGAAGGAAATGGGTTGGTATCATTAGGAAGCTGTCGACTTCTCCTAACCTCTTGCAACTCCACTCTTCTGTGTGAGCTAAATCCTGGTTCTGAGGTCCTCCCCAGCCCAGACACAAAATCCAGACGCTATAAAGAAAAGCCTTCACAGGTTTGACTGGCTGAAAAAAATAGAAACGTTTGTGTGACAAAACATACCCAAACCCAGAAAGGAAAGCCAAAACCTGGGAGAAAATCTTTACCAAATGTAATGTATTTTGAGGATATAGTGTAACAAGGATGGGCATTCTCAATGCTAAAGAACTCTCACAAACCACCAGGGAAGAGGCAAAGCCAACAAAAGATGTAAACAGGCAATTTTGGAAGAAATGGGCATCCAAAATACTCATGTCCAGTAGTAATTAAGAGAATGCAAAAGGAAATGGTATGATACTGTGTTTGACTGTTTAATTGACAAAATTAGAAACATTTATAATACTTTGTATTGGCAAAAGCATAAGCATGGATGACAATGTGAACTGATTAGTGTGTGTGTGTGTGTGTTTATACCATGACACACATGTGAAGATCAAGGAACAGTTCTGTAGCTGTGGTTCTTGGGATCAGACTCAGATGGTCAGACTTTCAAGTCTCCTACACACTGAGCTCTTTGGCAGCCCACAGCACTTTAAAGGATAGTTTTGCAGTAGCTGTGACTTTAAAGTTTGTTTTGTTAAATAATCTGCTTTTAAGGAATTAGTCTCATTTACATCTCCACACAAAGGCAAAAGTACAAGACTGGCAATGGCAACATGAAAACATTTTATTATTATTTATTACTATTATTATTAATTTGGCTTTCAGAAACAAACTTTCTTTGTGTAGCCCTGATTCTCCTGGAGCTCACTCTGTAGACCAGGCTGGTCTTGAACTCAGAGATTTGCTTGCCTCTCCAGTTTCCAGATTAAAGGTGTGTGCCACCACCACCCAGCATGAAAACATTTACTAAGGGCCAGCCAGCAATCAGGACACTGAGACTCAGAATCACACAGGTAACATGTGGTAGTGGCAGGTAGCTCAGGCATTTGTCCCCAGGGTTACCAGCTGAGTCATTGTTTCTCAACCTGTGTTTCTCCACCTGTTCTACTGTCAAATGACACTTCTACAGGGGTCCCATATCAGATATTTACATTATGATTCATAGCAGTAGCAAAATTATAGTCATGAAGTAAGAGGGAAAATAATTTTATGGTTGGGGGTCACCATAACATCAACTGTATTAAAAGTGTCAGCATTAGGAAGGTTGAGAACCACTATGCTGAGTCATCACAACAGCCCCCCAAGTCCTCTACCTAATGGCGATCTGTAGAAGTTTGTGTATCTTGTTGAGTACTACTGTTTTATTTATTTATTTATTGTGTACTTGTATGCATGCATATATTTAGATACACATTTACATGTGTGTGCTCGTATGTGTGGAGGTCAGGCATTGGGTGTCTTTCTCAATTGCTTTGCTTATTTATTTATTTATCTTTATTTTCGATACAGTCACTGAACCTCAATTTGGATAGGCTGCCTGACTAGCAAGTCTCAGGGGTCTTGCTGTGTCTGCCTTCCCAACACTGAGATTTGGGGTATGTCCCAGACTTTTTACATGGGTGCTGGAGATTGAAATCAGACCCTCATGCTTGTATGATAAGCACTTTACTCATTGAACCATCATCGTCTTAGCTTCCTATTTTAGGTTTTTTTGAGATACAGTTACTTATAGTCCAGGCTGACCTCAAACTTTCTATGTAGCTAAAGATGGCCTTGAACACCCTCCTCCCATTCTCTTGTTGCTGACTTCTCAGTGCTGAGATTACAGAGGTGGACCACCATACCAGGGTACTGCTGTTCTTTTAAATCAAGGTCTTCAAGGCTTGAGATCATGGCTACTCCAACAAAGTCCATAAAAACACATAGCCAAGTCATTTCAAAATTAATCTGTAAGATCACACCGTTTCTTTGAAAGCCCATTATACTATCACCAGGAAAAAGGACTTGTAAGATCTGTAATAATGATTATCTAATTATCACGCTCCAGTGCATCAGTGGAAAGAGTGGTTAGCTGGCTCTACTCTCCTGGCTTTGGGTCTGTGGAGGTATGAAAAAAATTCACCCACAGGCTTGAAGAACTACTTTGTTTTTGACCCAGAGGCCAGTTTTATTATCTACAAGAAAAAGGGTTCTCTTGAGTCATCAAGGGCCTCTTCCTGTCTTAATCCAATTCAGAGTGGCTTCTCCCCAGAAGGACAGACATTCCTGGAACCCATCCATGCTGGGTGAAGTACATGCAGTTTTGGACAAGCGAGGGTTGTAGTCTACCTGCAGATTTATCTTGACAGCCTCAGGGAGCTTTACTGTCCACTACTTAGGGGCATTACACTGAAGCTTCTCTTAGAATGACCCATCCATAAGTACAGGTTTTTAAATTTAGAAATTCAATATGCTTTTTAGCATTTTTTTTTTTTTTTTGGTTTGTTTTCAAGACAGGTTTTCTCTATGTAGCTCTGGTTGTCCTGGAACTCGTTTCTCTAGACTTAGTTAGGTTGCCCTCAAATCCTCCTGCCTCTGTCTCTCCCCAGAGCAGGGATTAAAGACATATGAGGCCACCACCCTATTTAACATCTTGAGAAGTGGGGAAAAAAAAAATCCCATTCAGTTAGTGTGCTCTCATTTATTTAGCTGCTCATTTCAAAGTGTTCATAATCCCCTTTGCATTTTTTCATTTCCGGTTCACTTTCCCTTATTCTCAACCGGCCTGCAATATCCGCAGGATTCTTCTCGTGAATGTGACAAGAGCTTGTTTGGATTATTCAGCTGCTGGAAGATTGGGTCCACTCCCAGGGCTTTGGTCATTGCGAACATTCTGAATAGCCCTGCTGTAAACGTCTTCACGCAAAGTTCTCCTCTCTTCGGATCATTTCCTTACACTTGGACTTCCTTAAATGGCCTTACTGGGTCAAAGGGGCTCTGTGAACAGTTTTATAGCTCTTGGCACATAGTTTTCAGATTGCGCCCTGAGAGGATCTGGCCAATGGCTCAGGGGCAGCGAGAGGGCAGGAATGCGGAGAAGCAGCCCATCTTTCATTCTCCAAAGCAAGGGCCGCGCGAATGCAGAAGCGCTTCCTTATTGCCCTCCTGTTCCCTCCGCCTGGCCAGTGTCTAACGTCTAAGGCTAGGCGGACACCTTGGTCAGGGAAGGGCACAAAGGTTTCGGAGAGCCTAGGATTTGTGTCCCGGAGGCAGAATCAACTCTCAGACCTCCCCTCTCCGGGATTCAACGGGATTCAAAGGGATTCAAATGTGTCCCACACTCTGAGCGCGGGCTAGGGGCGCGGCCTCCCCGCCCCCTGGGAGCCCCAGGCAAAGGCCCCAGGCGCGCCAGGCCTGGGAAGGGCGCTGACCCCGGGCGCTGCAGATCGGCGCGGCTTGCATAGTTGCGCGCTGAGTCAGCGGGACACAGCGGGCGGGGGGCGCGGACGCCAACTAGGCCTCTGGGTCCGGCCGGCGACACGGGACACACGACGGGGACCACGGGGCACTGCGCTGCCACCCGTTCGGCTTCCCAGCCCCGGGAACGGGCCAGACGAGGCAGAGAGACTAGCCGGGCGGGAACGGAAAAGAAGCTCTGCAGCTCAGCTCGGTGGCGGGGCGTGGCCGGAGGCCAGGGGCGGGGCGTGCCTCGGGGACGCGCTGGGGTGGGCGGGGCGGGGACGCGCGCGGCCGACCGCGGGCGGAGGGGCTTGTGGGTAGCGGCGGCGCGCGGCCGAGTAGGGACGAGGCTCGGGCTGCGTGTGAGGGGAGCGGGCTTGTGGGCGCGCGAGGCGGCCGGCGGCGATATGCGGGTGGACGGGCAGCGGCCCTAGCGGCCTGAGCCCCGAGGGCGGGGCGGTGCGGCGCGGGCGCCCCTTCCCCGCTCCCGCCCGCCGGGTCCTGGCGAGCTCGCTACGGGCCGGGAGGCGCGCGTGCGGCTGAGGGGCGGGGACGCCGTGTGCCTCGCTGCTCCCGGCCGGGCCGGGCGGCTCCTCAGACAGCGGCGCGCGGCGGGCCCGGGCGGAGGTTCCGCGGGCGGCGCTAGGCCCGGCGAAGCGGCATGAGCCGGCCCCCGCCGACGGGAAAAATGCCCGGCGCCCCCGAGGCCGCGCCGGGGGACGGGGCAGGCGCGGGCCGTCAGAGGAAGCTGGAGGCGCTCATCCGAGACCCTCGCTCGCCTATCAACGTGGAGAGCCTGCTGGTAGGTGCGGGCTAGTGAGGGAACTCCCCACCCTGCCTGGTCCCCCCCTTGGCCCACCCGTCTAGCTTCCGGCTGCCCGGGGGGCTGGAGACTCAGGTTCCGGAGTGGAGACCCCCACCTGGGATTCTCGGGTCCACCTCCCTGTGGAGCGAGTGTCATCTCTGCCGCCCCCGTTCTTGGAGCGCGCGGGGAGGAAACACCCCTGGTCTCCTTCCCGCCTACCCAGTCGGTTTGGGGCGGAAAGGTGGAGGATTGGCTGTGCTTCCTACACTAGACTACCCAATTTGAAAGTGTCACGCAGTATGGGAGCCTGGGTGAAATCCAGGGAGAAAGAAGCCCGACGCTCTCCCTGTTGGGAGTACCACCTGGGGCACATGACAAAGAGCTGCCCTCACTGGGTCCTTTTCGTCAGGAATCAGGGAACGCACAGTCTTAAGTTTGCTGTTTTCAGTTGCTCTTGAACATTCCATAGTAGCTATTTAGTACATCTGAATTTATGTAAATTAAATTTCCGGAGATTGTTGCTCCGAAGCCAAGAAATGAGTCTGAATTATAGAATGGGATAAATCTCTCCCCTTCATCTTGTCTTTCCCATAGCATTCGAAATCCAAATTAAGAGCCTTGGGAAAGGCTGCTAGTTAGAAGTCGAGTAAGAAAAGAACACGTTTTACAATAAATGCCATGTAGAATGCTGGTATACTTCTGGTCATGTTGAGGGAAGCGATTATGTTTGGCAAACGGATTTAGTGTGCAGCTAGATGCATTTATGGGAAAAAAGTGGTGTGAACGTGTATCCTGGGGAGAAGTTTTAAAAAGATACTCTGGCTATTAGCACTGGAGGGCTAGGCATAGGGTGCCAAAAAGCATGTCAGTTCTGAGCCCTGCTAGGAGAAGCCTAGTGACTCTGTGATGAGAAAAACTGTCTCCTCCCTTTCCACTGACTAACTTTTCTTTTGAGGCCGTTGGTTATCCTTTGAGGTTTCTGGAATCATTTGCACAGTGACTCAGTTCTGTTTGGCCACAGTGCAGGAACTGACTAGAGAGTGGGTATCACTTCTATAGAATATGTAAATATATTTTGACTTTGTTGGGGAGGAGTATGTTTTTTGTTTGGTAGTGGGTTCCTGTGTTCTTGTGGGACATGTTTTGGAAGTCTAAAAAGAAGGATTAGTTGCTCGGAGGTCATAGCCTTTTTGTAGATAAAGCAAAGCTTCTCCGTAGTCACGGCCAGCATTTTCACTTTGGTATTTTGCTAGCAAAACTTTGATCCTAGGCCAGAAAGTTCAGTTAAAAATAGTCTCCGTAAATCTCGAGTATTCACCAGGTTCATTTTCAATCCCAGATAGAAATGTTTTTACATTTTACAGTCATCTCTTGTATTGTTAGTGATGTTAATTATCATTATTAGGGTCATTCTGAGCTTGGAACCAAGTTGTTTATACCTGTGACATGACTATTTTGTTTTATTAAAATATTACCTAAATTATTACACATGGTTAGTAACAGTTTCTTCATTGAGTTCTTAATACACCTCATTTGTTAAGGTGACAACCCTTATGAGGGTTGACATCAAATGTTGATTTGACAGCAGACTTACTGCTGCTTTTAGTTAGTTACATGTCATTGAGAATCAGGACAGGTGTTATTCTAGAGTGCAGCAAATATTACTAAGTCAAAAAATGCCATTTATTCCTTTAGAGTTGAGGTTCCTGGTACCTCTGTTGCACATTCATAAAAGTTGAAAATATCGTTAAAGTTATAATAATGTCTAAGTTACATAAATTTTATCATGAAGTTTTAGAATGAATTATGTGCTGGGTGGTTTTATGTCCACTTGACACAAGCTAGAGTTAACAGCATTTTATCAATTAGTGATTGATAAAGGAGGGCTCAGACCTTTGTGGGTGGTGCCAACCCTGGGCTAGTGGTCCTGGGTTCTATAAGAAAACAGGCTGAGCAACCCATGGGAAGCAAGCCAGTAAGCAGCACCCCTCCATTGCCTCTGTATCAGCTCCTACCTCCAGGTTTCTGCCCTGTTTGAGTTCCTTTCCTGACTTCCTTTGATGAGGAACTGTGTGGTATGGAACTGTAAACCAAATAAACCCTTTTCTCTCCTAATGGTCATGGTAAAATTTTAGTTGTAGTATGCATTAAAGTTGCCATTTAAGCCATGTTGAAGTCCACAGTTGGGTGATGTTATGTGCATTCACACTGTTGTGCCAGTCATCACTGCTATGCATCCTCACAGCCTTTTCATACCTCCAAGTTGTAACTCTGTAGACTTTACACTGATATATTTTTAAAATTATATTTTTAAAAATGCTCACAAAATATTAGCTGTTATCACATTAAAGATTTGAAATCTTGCTATGAGCTTTTCTTCCACAATTAAATCATTGCTTTACTTATCATTACATTTCTTTTGGTTTTATTCTAGAAAACATACCTTTAATAGTCTAATACAAACAGCCTGAAATTTAGTTACTGTATTCAAAAGCTTAGACACTTGGAAGTTGTATATTGCTAAATATGGCAAGTGATGATGAAACATAACAGAATTTTCCATAAAATGTTTTCAGTAGGCTAGGCAAACCATTCATAGGAAAAAAGTTACACAAGATAGCACGTAAAGTTTTAGTCCAGTGCATGGTACGTCTTTACACTCATTTTACTTCTATATGCATTAGGCACATTTTTGCTAGCTTTATGTTTTCTTTGAACAGGGAATGATTTTTGTTTTAGATGTTTCTTATTACAGTTTTAAAGTGCGTGCAATTATTTTTTTGAGTTTGCTGTCATACGTACTAATTATTGTCAAGCATATATAGGGCTGAATTTCAGGATGATATCAGTGTACAGACTAAATTATCTTGTTTCTCTGCAGAGGCTGTTTACTTTATTTGTCTCTAAAATATGCAACTCTTGAAGTTGCAGATTATGAGCTGCTTGGTATTAAAATAGTTTTGAGAGAGACTTGCTTCTGAAATTAAAAAACAAACAAACAAACAACATTTATCTTGTGTGTTTGAGTGTGAGCATGTGCCCTGCCATGTGTAGAGGTCAGAGGACACTGTGTGGGAGTCAGCTCTCTTCTCATGTGGGTTCTAGAGATCAAACTCAGGTCATAGAGTTGTCAGGCTTGGTGACTTGTAAGTACCTTTATCTGCTGAGTCTTTTTTGAAGGTCAGTAATTTTGAAATATTTTTAAGGGAGGATCTTAAGTGATAACCTTTGGGTAAATTCCTGTGTTGTCAGAGATCCTCACATTGCTTGCCTGATGTGTTTTACTAAACTAACATGTATGCTGGACAAATTTCTTAAGGTTTATGCTTTGGGATTTTATTTTGTTCTTTTAAAGAGTATGTGGCTATAGTAACCTGTATAGTACCTAGGTTTTTGTGAATGGATAAAGGTGATCAAACATTTATTTACAATTTCATTGGATTGAAAAACAAAATACCAATTAAAAATTTTTAAATTTACATTTCTTTATTTGTGTGTATTTTGGGTGGGGTGTTTTGTATCATGGCACAGGTGTGGAGGTCAGGGAACAATTTACAGGAGCCAGTTCTCTCCTACTGTGTGGATTCCAGTAATCAAACTAAAGCTGTCAGGCTTGGCAGCAACTGCCTGTAACTGCTAAGCTGTCTGCCTGGCCCCAGAAACACGTATTAAAACTGGTACCTGCCAGTAATTATATGAAAATATTCCTTTTTGGTAGTTCTGGATATTAAACTCAAGGTCTGGCACATGCTAGACAAGTGTCTGCCTTAGAGCTATGGCCCCAGATCATGAAAATATTTATTACAGTACTTAGGTTCTTTCCATTTAGTGCTGACTCTTCACCCAATTAAGATACAATTGCATGTGTTCACTCTCCATAAGTAATGTCTGAAACTGTTTTGAAGATGTAATAAAAATGAAATAGAATAAAATAAAAGATGAAAAGTGACTTTGTACTTACTCAATCGTGTGAAGTAGGAGGTTGATATTTAGAATATACAGATTAATTGCTTTAAAACTTATTTATTTATTTACATTTTTGTATTTGTGGGTATGTGGGTAGGGAGCTGAGGAAAACTTTTGAGAGTTGATTCTCTCTTACTATGTCGGTTTCAAGATCTAGCTCCAGTTTGTCAGGCTAGGCAGTAGTGCTTCTTTCTGCTTACTGAGTTATTTATAATATAAATATAAATAAATTTAACAAATGTTAATAAGCTGGGCATGGTGGTGCACACCTTTAATCCCAGCACTTGGGAGGCAGAGGCAGGCAGATCTCTAATGAGTTTGAGGCCAGCCTGGTTTACAGAGTGAGTTCCAAGCCAGCCCCAGTTACATAGTGAAATCTTGCCTTTAAAAAAAATTGCTATAAGCAATTAGTGTTAAGTCTTTGTAAGGACTTTCCCCCTTATTTCTCTTGGGTTGATAGTGAGGTAAAATTGCTGTGTCATAGGATATATCTATACTTGCTTTTTAGGAAATGACCAGATCTTTTTAAAGTAGTTAAACTATTTTATATTTTACAGTTGTGCCAACAACACAGGAGGGAAGATTCCAGTTATTCCACAACTTCCCTAACATCAGAAAACAAAACAAAACAAAAATGCCTTCTGTTGTGGGTAGTGGTAGCTCATTGTGTTGTAATTTGCATATTCTGATGACTACCACACATACTGGCTAGTTATATATAAATATATGTGAATCATCTGTTAGAGTATTTGCCCTTTTGAAAACTTGGGCTGTCATACATGTTTTTATGTGCTAGACATAGAAATGAATTTGGTACAAAGGAAATGCTGTGAAATTTGTCTTGTTTTTATCAGTCTGTGGTATGTCTGTTTTTAATCAGTTTTAAAAATGGTTATTGCTTTTTTTCTGCCCAACTAATTATTGCCTAGATCTGTGGCATAGAAATACCCTCTTTTGTTTTTATTCTAGAACCTTTATTATTTAACATTATATATAGGTCTAGGATACATTTTATCAAGTTTAGTGTGTGGTGTGAGTTAGGGATTGAAGCTGATTTTCTTTTTTCCTCCACATGACTAGTTACTCAGACTACAACATTTTTATTACTACTACTACTACTACTTTGAGAAAAGTATTTTTCCTTTTTTTACTGAGTTGCTTATCATCTTTGCCAAAATTCTGTTTACTAGTAGACTTTTGTGTGTTTTCTTAATAGTCATCTTCAGATTCTTAGTCATGATTATGTTGTCTAACCAAGCTTTGTTTAAAACTCCTTTCTTTTTAGTTTTATCTGTGGAAATGGGCAGCCAGCCAACCATTTCTATCAACCACTGGTAAGATAGAAAACATCTTAGATTTAAAATTTTTTTCTATACTGGCTGTTCATGATGTGGGTTATTTGGAAAGAGAAAGCTGATGGCTCAGTTTGACCTTATAGGCCCAGGATGACATGTCATTGAAAATCCAGAGGGCTGTTGAGGTGCCTCAGTTGTTAGAGGTGTGTGCTGCCAAGCCTGGCTAGTGACCTTGAGTTTGATTGCTGGGACCCACAGGATGAACAAAGAAATGACTCCTACAGGTTGTCTTCTGATCTCTGCATGTGCACTGTGGCAGATATATGCAATAAATGTAAACAGCCCACGATAAAAAGCCACAGCCCACAAAAGCATACTTACCGGTAGTGGGCTAGCTTATTATATGGAATTTAATATGTAAGTTAGTATCAAGTCAGGGTGGCTGTCTGCTCTTTATCCTTGCTGGGAGCTGCTCTCCTTGAATCCCTGCTTTCCTGATCCTTCAAAGTGTGATTACTTTAATGTAGATAGATGTTCTTGAACAGGTCTGCAGTCGGCTTGTTTTAAATGACCTTCATTTACCCTTTTGGAAAGTCACAGTGGCTAGTCTCCTCATTCTCATACTCATTTATTCTCTCTCTCTCTCTCTCTCTCTCTCTCTTTCTTTCTCTCTCTCGTATTAGGGTTGCTTTTTGGTTCATTGGTGTTAACTCTTTCGGAGAATATTTCTAATGACTTTATGGCTTGTTTTCCAGGTATCTAAAATGCTTTATAACTGATCATTTTACATTTAATGCCCATTTTACTTTATTCTGTGAAAGATTTTTGAACAATTTTAGTTATGATGTGATAGGGAATTTACTTTTAAGGGATTACAATTGGGAACTAGTTAACAACACTTTATTATTGATGTTAGCTTTTAGCTCTGGAGGTGAGAAGCAAGCCTGTTTTAATACTTGGGTAAATGGTGCCGAGGGAGTCTTACAGTGTTTAGTGTTGTCTTTTTTATATTTTCTGGCCTTAAAGGTTATTTATTTAATTTACTTATTACTGTTGAAGTCAAGAGCTCACCTTATAGCTGACTGGTCTTTGTAGCCCAGGCTGTCCTGAACTCATGAACCTCTTGCTTCAGCCTTCTAAATGCTGGGGTTACAGGCTTGGGGGAACAACACTTGGCTTATGGGTTTATTTTTATTTAATGCATAGAAGGTAAACTGTGTTAGGATATAGATGTTTTTGTCATCCTGTTATGTTGTTTAGCTATTTGTTGAATTAAAAAGTAATTCAGTTTTAAGTATTAAGAGTGATGTCTTTAAAGGTGTAGTCCCTCTAGAAATGATAGTACAATAGACCCCAAGTCAGTATTTTGATATGTTCTTGTCATTTGGCCTTAGTCTATTCATAAGCAGGAAGATAGGCAAACATCTGTATGCTGAGAAAATAGGTTTGGGAGGTTAGAACAGTTGGTCTAGGAAAAGTAAATTGTAATGTAGGCATTTTCTAGGTTGTACTGAAACAGTGTGTCTAAAGAAAGATAAAAGCTAATTTTGTTCTGTATTTTAGGTGAAGTTAAGACACTATGTGCACTAAACAGCTTTTAATCATTTTTGTGTCATCTGTTCCCCTGCCCTAGCTTCTAGTTAATCACATCTAGTTCCATGTGGAGACAGGTGATTTTTGTGTTAAGTCAGCTTTTCATGATAAAGAACAGATGAAAAAATGGTGATATGTTTCAGATTAACCCTCAAAACAGTATATTGGCTGTTAGTAATCAAGCAGTATTTGCTTACTAACAAAATTAAAATCAGTCAGGGCATGAGAGATTTTGATCAAGAATGCAGGTGTCTCCTGGCACTTGGGATGCATAGACAGACGGGTCACTGAGTTTTAGGCCTACCTGGTTTACAAAGTGAGTTCCAGGACAGCCAGAGCCACACAGAGAAACCCAATCTCAAAAAACCTAGAAAGAGAGGGGAAAAAAAAAAGTCTGGATGTCATTACAAGTTACAACGAAAGGCTCTATTGAAAAACTTTCAGATAGTAAGCATATTATAAAACAACTTTTATTAGATTTTATATTTATTAGTGTTGTATGTATATAATTTTGTACCACTCAGAAGTCGGACCACAGTATTTGAGTCTCTCCTTCCTCCAGTAATCAAACTCAGGTTGTTAGTCCTGCCATCAGGTGCTTTTACACACTGAGCCATTTTGTCAACTGCATGATTACTAACATTTTTATTTATCTATTTAATGTTTATAATGTTTCTTTTTTAATAAATATAATTTGTTCTATATTTAAAATAGTTACAAAAATGAATTTTGAGTTACTCTTTCTGCTTGTGGTGTTCAATTAGAGGAAAGGAGTAAGTAATATGCTGTATTTGCTTGTAAATCCTTCATAATAATGGAGACATACTTTTATCTCTTATTTGTTCTTAGAATCAGGTCTGAAATTAAAGTCTGGCTGAGGGACAGATGTTAAATGATGCCATTGTTTGGCAGCATTTCAAATTCTTTGTATTTTCATCAGGATTTTTTGTATGTGTATTGGGGGGGGGGGTGCAGGGTCTCTTATGTAGCTCTGACTGTCCTGGAACTCACTATGTATAGACCAGGCTGGCCTTGAAATCACAGAGATCCAATTGCCTCTGCCTCTTGAGTCCTAGGAATAAAAGCATGTGTATACCTCAGCTTCATTGAGGTATACTTTATATGCTGTAAATTCATCTATTTTACGTCCGCAACTTAAACTGTCACCTTAACATATTCTCATTTCCACTAAAATTCTATTGTTTAGGTGTTCGGTCTTGACTCCAGTCTTAGCTCTGGATCTGTATCTATAAGTTTGTCTTTTTTAAAAAAGCAAATTGTACATACATGGTATCATACAGTGTATTAGTTACTTTTTTGTTGCTGTGATAAAACACTATGACCAAGGTAACTTGTAGAGGTAAGTTTATTTTGGCTTACAGTCCCGGGGAGATAAGAGTGTATCATGGCAAAGGAGGCATGGTAGTGAGTGGCAGGCATGGAAGCAGGAGAGCTCAAGTCCCCAACCACAGACAGGAATAAGGAGAACAAAGTGCAAGTAATGTGAGGCGTCACTCTCAAAGCCTACTCCCAGTAACATACTTCCTCTAGCAAGGCTCCACCTCCTAGAGGTTTTACAGCTTCCCCAAATAGCACCACCACCTGGAGTTGTTCAAATTTCCACACTTGTGAGGGACATTTCTATTTTAAACCATCACACACAATATGCCATCATTGCATCTGGCTTCCTTCCCCAGTATAATGTTTTTAGTTAGGTTCATCATTATTGTAGCATGTGTTAGTATCTTGTTCTTTAGTATTGCTGAATAGTGTTATTGCATGATTTATATATTACATTTTGTTTATGAATTTATCATAAGTTTGGACATGTTTTTATTTCTCTTGCATAGATTCCAAAGAATGAGATTGTAGGGTCATGTGGTAGTTTATGCTTAATTTTGAAAGGTGCCAATATTTTCTAAAATGACCATACAATTTCATATTCTTTCCATCAATGAATGATTGTACTTGCAGTGTACTATATTAATAACAAATGAATTGTAGTTGGGTCCTTTCTTTGAGAAAGAGAGGTGAGGGGTGGGCGGTTCTTCCTGTGTTGCCCAGGTTGATTTCGAACTCCTGGACTCAAGTAATCCTCTGCCCTCAGCCTCTGGTATAGCTAGGACAAAGGGCATGTTTTACCATGTTTTCTTTTGATTTTTAGTAGTGTACCATGAGTATGCTGTATATATTTAAAATGTTTTTATGTAAGGAATGCTAATCAAGTAATGAAGAGAGCCCCCCCCCTTCACATGAGAATCGTAGTTAACAAATATTTATTTTTATTTCTTTTTTAACGAACTTTGTTATGGAGCCTTTTACTTCCGAGTAATGAAACTCAACAATTGTTGAACTTTGTAAACTTTTGTAGAAGGAGTGACTCAACTAGTTGGGTTCTTTCCTTTTTTTAGAGACAGGGTTTCACTATGTAGCCCAGGCTGGCCCTAAACTGACTTTCCTCTTACCTTAGCATCCTCAGTGCTAGGATCACAGTCATGTAACAGCATATTTTGTTCAGTTATTTTTAAACAAAACATTTTGAGACTCTGATGTAAGCATAGTCTTTCCACCTTCTTTTGATTTTGTTTTGGGTTCATGTTTTAATTTTATTTTAAACTGTTATTAGAAATAAATTTATAAAAAAAAAATCTGGCATTTTGACCCTAGTTAGAGTGCTATACCTTTCTTTTCTGCATACAGATTAGAAACAGTTCTTATTGTTACTCTTATAACTAGTTTTCTGTAGAGTTATAGTAACTGCCATGTAACTGTTACATCGGTTTTGTCTTTGAATACTCTGCAAATTAGCATACATGTCCATCCTTGTCCACAGGTGGCATTGCATGCTGATGTGTGGGTTTATATATATTTGTACATTTTTGGGTCTTCTCAGATGATTCCTTATTTGAAAATTCTGTATCTGCATAGGACTTTAGTATTTTGTCTTTTGTTTAGTCATACCTCATCTAGAAGCCATACTTTTAGATGATTGTAATTGTTTGAGGTTTTTATTAAATAGAACCCTTGCCTTTATTAAGAATCAGGAAAATTTTAGCAAACAACTCTTTATTTAAATTTTTTTCTTTTATGTTAAACTCATGTCAAAATTACTTTTGGTTGTAGTGTTTTTGTTTTTAAGACTATTTAGAGAAATCCTCTGCCTCCTAAGTACTGAGTTTAAAGGAGTGCACCATGAGTATGGTGTATATATTTAAATTATTTTTATGTAAAGAGATGCTAATCAAGTAATGAAGAGAGCCCCCCCAACCCCCTGCACACAAGAGTCATAGTTAACAAACATTTATTTATTTATTTTTTTAATAAACTTTGTTATGGAGCCTTTTACTTCTGAATAATGAAGGAGTCTTGTTGAACTGTGTAAGCTCGGGTAGAAGCAGAGTTGGCTTGGTGTGTGCATGTGTGCACATCAAATATATAAAATACATTAGCATAGTTGTCTTGAACTGATTCTTTCAAGAGTTACTGAAAATTAATTTTGGTATGTTGAATTCTTGAAAAAGCATCTAAAGTATTAAATGTGGGGATTCTACTGTGGATATCTTTTGGAGAATCTCCCTTTAGAGAGACCCTCCTGGGGAGATCCCCACTCCCCACCCCCCAATCAGGTCTCCTGAAGTAGATGGGCTGAGTTAGCCAGGACTTTGCATTAAAGGAGCATTTCTGGTGACAGTGATGAAAGTAGTCTTCAGGAATAAGATGAGAGGCACTGAATACAAGAGTACAAGAATGTATGTGTGTGTGTGTATGTATATATATATATATATATATAATATATAATATATATATATATTCATTTCACTTATATATATAAATATATATAGTATATATATACTATATATATATTTTTCACTTGTACTAAGTGAAAAAGGTGTTTAAGATCTTTCAGAAGACAGACTTGTGTATGTGGCTGACCTATATATAGAAGGATGCCAAGGTCATCACATTTTGTCTTTTAGGACTCCCTACAAATCAGATTACTTAAGGCTAGCTAGCTTCTCTGCTTTCTCTCTGTTCTGTCTTCCCTCCCTTAATTTGCTGGAGTTTTTTTCCCTAAAGGAAGCATAAGTGTAAAAAAGAAAAAATATTATGATAAGATGTACAAAATAAAAAAATGTATTATTATACCTTACCCAGGTTTAAAAATACTGTGTAAAAATGTATTGTAAAACTTACATTGGAGCCGGGCAGTGGTGGCGCGCGCCTTTAATCCCAGCACTTGGGAGGCAGAGGCAGGCGGATTTCTGAGTTTGAGGCCAGCCTGGTCTACAGAGTGAGTTCCAGGACAGCCAGGGCTACACAGAGAAACCCTGTCTTGAAAAACAACAACAACAACAACAACAAAAAACCAAACAAAAAAAACCTTACATTGATTTATATGTGTATGTACACATGTGTGTACATGTGTCGGTACACTCATGCCACGGTGCATTTGTGAAAATCAGGACAACCTTTGGGAATTGCTTTTTTTCCTTCCACCAGGCATTGAACTCAAGTCTCCGGGCTTGGTGGCCAGTGCCTTCATTGGATGAGCCACCTCACTGGCCTCAAATGTATACTTTTACTATGGGACAGAGAGTGACCTTGAACTTCTGATTTTTTTAAAATTCTGTTTATTCTTTTCCTCTTGACAGAATTTCATGTATCCTAGGCTGACCTAAACTTGCTATATAGCAAATGATGACCTTGAACTTCTGTTCTTCCCACCTCTGCCTCCTCCAAGTCTTAAGATGACACAGGCCTGTGCCATCATGCCTCATTGATGCAGTGCCAGAGATTGAAGCCAGGGCTTTGTGTGTGTTAATAAGCAAGTATTCTACTAACAGAACTGTAGCCTAAGCTCAAAATATGTAATTGTGATATTTTACATTTAATAATTAGGAATGTGAAAAATAATGGTTATTGAATAAGCTTAATTCATGAGGAAAAAACCCAACTAGAAATTAATCTATGGTCCTTCAGATTATAGTTCCTAAAGCAATGTGTTCTGTGTCTATCTTGTGATTATGCCTGTATTTAAAAAAACAGAAGTTTTTCAAACATTCTTTTGTGGTAGCCGCAGAGGCAGATGGATCTCTGAGTTTAGGCCAGCCTGGTCTACAGAGTGAGTTCTAGGACAGCTAGGGCCACACAGGGAACCGGTCTCAAAAAACAAACATAAAACCAAAACAAGAAGGAAGCAAAAATAAAGTGTAAAATACAATCATTATTTTTAAAACAATTTTGAAATTTTACATACAAAGTTACTTTCGAGTTATTGGCTGTACCAAGCAATACGGAGAGTGGTGCTGTTTACATTTAAAAAAATTAAAAAAAAAAAAAATTTTTTTTATGATACAGCATTTTGCCTGCATGTATGCCTGCAGTCCAGAAGAGGGCACCAGATCTCATTTTAGATGGTTATGAGCCACAATGTGGTTGCTGAGAATTGAACTCAGAACCTCTGGAAGAGCAGCCAGTGCTCTTAACCTCTGAGTCATCTTTCCAGCCTGCTGTTTAGATTTCTAAAATGTATTTTTGAAATTACTTTTTCAGCTGAGTGTATTGGCATAGGCATTTAGTCTCAGCACTAGGGAGGCAAAAGCAGGTGGATTTCTATGAGGCTAGCCTGATCTACAAAGCAAGTTCTAGGACAGCCAGAGCTGTTACACTGAGAAACTTTTGTCTCAAAAAAACCCAAACCAAACCAAAAACAAACAAACAAACAAATAAATAAATGATTGTTGTTTCCATAGAAAATTAGAGAAAAAGGAGAATTCATTAGTAGTTGATAAGTTGCCCATGCTTTTTAGTCTTTGAAGACTTTTAATACTTTAGTTTTTGTTAAGGAATATGTACATTTTGTCTTGTAGAAATTTGAGATATATATTGTAGAAATTTAAAAAACAATAGTATTGGGGCTGGAGAGATGGCTTAGCAGTTAAGAGCACTGCTCACTCTTCCAGAAGTCCTGAGTTCAATTCCCAGCAACCACATGATGGCTCATGACTATCTATAGTGTGATCTGATGCCCTCTTCTGGCATGCAGGTGTACATGCAGATAGAGCACTTGTATAAATAAGTAAATAAATCTTTTTTTAAAAGTGTCAGTTTTTTTCAAACATTTGTATGAGTGTTGTGTATGCAAGTATATTTGTGTACCACAATGTGCCTGCTGCTCTTGGAATTCAGAAGAGGCATTGAATCCCTCGGAACTGGAGTTAGAGGTAGCTCTGAACTTGCCATGTTGGTAGGAACTAGTCATTGAACCTGAGTCCTGTGGAAGAATAGTCAGTGCTCTAATAGCTGAGCCATCTCCAGTCCATGTTTATTAATTTTTGAGATAATAATTATATAACTTGCAGGAGAGTGGCAACATGATTTTTGTATTTAATATTTGAGTTACCATGGCTAATAAAGCTGCATACACTTCTGGACAATGTGTAATTATAGCATTCATGAAGTGCTCGGGTGGCATAGTAAAAGAATTTATAGTTGTTAACTGTTGATTTGGAGAATGTAACTGAGTTGGTAGAGTGCTTATCTAGCATGCTCTGGGCTTAAACCTCAGTACCACATAAAATCAGCACAGAGGGTAAACCTTATAGCACTCAAGAGGCCAAGAGTTAGGAGGATCAGAAGTTCAAAGTCATCCTTGGCTCTGTAGTAAGTTTGAAGTAAGGCTGGGTTCTGTGAGATGCTGTCTCAAAAAGACAAAACAAACAATAAAGCCCTAAATATTTAACTTTTTCTTTTTTATAGCCTGTTTCAGGCTAGTTAGTATTACATAGTAAGATCCTGTGTCAAAATAACCAATACAATAATAATTAAGAAAAATATGATTTGAAAAACAGAAGACTGTAAAGTTGCAAAGTTTGGAGACTTTCTGGAAAACAAGTTGTTTTCCATATGTAAGACATCTCCATAATAGGAGAACAGATGATAAAATTAAGGCTCGATTTAGAGTGAAGAAAAAGAAAACCAGCTCAAAATTGATTTATGATAGTTTCTTTTCATGAGAAAAGTTACAGAATACTGTAATTTTAAGAAATTACCCCCCCCCATCCCCAGAAGGGAGTTTTTGAAAATTTTTGTTTCTCAAGCTTCTGTGAGTATCCAGCCTCTGGCACAATGTTTTAATATATTTAGGAACAAGTTTACTCAGTTCAATTCAACAAACCCTCAAAAGCAAAACAGACATTTAGAAAAGTTATAAAAGCAATACATGCCTATTGCTAATTTTAAGAAATGTAATATATAACCTCTTATCTGTGGCCTGTGTTATTGAGGCTGTAGACTGTAAAACCATCACATCCCTCTTGCTGTTTGCATTTAATAGCATAAGGCATTATTTTCCTTTTAATTTCATGCATATAAAATCATGACTGTTTTCCCAGATAGTCTTAGCATGTAGTATTTTTGTTTTAAAAAAAGAGCATTTATTAACTCTGCGTGCGTGCATGTGTGTGTGTGTGTGTGTGTGTGTGTGTGTGTGTGTGATCATGTGTGCATGAAGGTGGACATGAGCCATAGTGTGTGTGAGTCAATTCTTTCCTTTGACCCTGTGGGTCCTATGGATTGAACTAAGGTCATCAGGCTTTGCATGGCAAGGACCTATACCTTCTGAGTCAACCCACCAGTGTCAGCACAGTCTTTTTAATGTGCAGTTTATTAATATTTGAATTACTGATTTATACAAAGTCTGGGTCACTGGATAGAGGTGTAAGAATTGACTCTGAAATTGGTGGTATCAGTTTATTTTTATTTTATGTATATGGGTGTTTTGCTTTTATGTCTGCGCCTCTTGCCTGCTTAGTACCCTTGAAGGTCAGAAGAAAGCATTGAGTCCCCTGGTACTAGAGTTACAGATGGTTGTGAGCTATCATGTGGGTGCTGGGAATCTAACCCTAGTCCTCGGGAAGAGCAGCCACTGCTGTAACCACTTAGCCATCTCTCTCTCCCTGCCAGCACATACTCATTAGGTAACAGAACTCATCTAAATTTAATTTGGCTTTTTTCAGAGCGCCTTGAATATATTTTTTTTTTTAAACGCTAGAAACAGACAGACCCTTTCCTAATTACAATTGTTCCAGGCACTGGCTGATTGCTGAGATGCCTGGTTTCCTCTTCCATAGAGCTCTTGGGACTTGTTGTCTGAACCACCAGCCTAATTTTAATTTTATAGCTGCTTCTTTCTGTTTGATGTGTAAGTCCTGAGACACTTCTGAGGTTAATCTTTTCCTTAGTTGTTCTTCCTTTCCCAACAAAGTTTTTTTTCTCTCTTGTTCTGAGGTTGACATACTTGCTTGCATCTTCAAATTCTTTCCCAGATACCACCTTTCCCATTGCCTTAAGCACTTGTTTCTCCCAAGGAAGCTGCCTTTGAGAACTTGGAGCTTCTGCTTTCAGTGTGTGTGTAGGGTCCTTTCAATGTAGAGTCCTTTAAATTGCAACACCCATGATAGCTTTCTCTTAGAATTTCTACTCAGTCTGATGTACCCGGGTTATATATCTGGTACCTCTCCTCACTATTGTCACTTGTTGACAACTTTCTTGTCAATATCTTAATTGTTTGTTGAAGATGTAGGCATTTGGCTTACAGGTTTTCCACATGAGATTGGCACTGTTCCTTTGTGTGAACTTAATGGAAAGGTACTCAGAACCGTGGCTTTTGTCTCCTAATTCCATCACGGATTCCATCACCCTTCACTTCAGTCTTTCTTGTCACTTAATTCACTCACTGAATCCCATGGAAATGTTCAGGATTTCACCATTACCTGAAATCCACTTTGCTGTTCAGATCATAAATGTAAAACATCACACTCTCAGTCCTGCTTTAAGCTTCTTTATTCTCTCACTAACTTATTTTTTAGATTTTTGAGATGCAAGGCTCTAAACTCTTCTAAATGCTTTCTTCACTCATAGGCAAGGGTGCAATGTCCATCAATTCAGGTCTCTTGCTACAACCCTCAGTTGTACTGTTGAATCTCCACTATATGCATCTGGCACAATCAGTTTATCTCTGATCTACAGAAAAGGTGTTTGTTGATTAGTGATGGAGGACAGTCAGACAACTAACTGGATTAGTAGTAACACTGCACACTCCTGAACTCCAGCCTCTGTTAAGACTGCAAGCTTAGGGTAATTTTTTCCTTCTTAGGGGCTTTAATGTCTTTCAATTTAGAAACAAAGTCTCCTCCACAGATGGTGTTCCTATTTCCTGGAAAATAGAAGTCATCCAAAGAAGATCCCTTAAATTTCCTGTCACTTGACACACCAGTTTATCTTTTTAATACCATTCGTTCTTCCTTTCCTTCTGCTTTACTTGTGTTCGGCTTATCATCAGGAAGATTCCTTAACTGCTTTGGATTGTTCCTTGTTCTTGCTGATAAACTCTCATTGACTTTTATGTCTCTCCTAATTCTTCCAATTTTGTTAATGATGTTCAGATGTCTCACAGAAACAAAATAAGTAACCAAAATGCCCTTAGAAAAAGAAACCTTAATTACTGTTAAAGCTTGTATCTCTTGGATCTGCTTATTTCTAGGACTTGCTTGATGGTTTATGTGTTGATGACTTCTGTTTTATCCATGTGCATGCTTGTGTTGCTGCTTTAGACTGAGATGCATTTATCTGCTGGCATTTCTTCTTGGTTCACTATAGTCTCTCAGTGGTTAGATCACAGTCATGTTCCTTTCCCTCTGCTTGTCAATCTGCATGATTTAGTTTCAGATTCAGTGATGTTTTCCTCTTATTGTTTTTCCTGGGCCAAGCCAGAAATCCAGTCCTGCTAGTGCACCTCCTAAACATAGTTCATGCCTCTCCTGTCACCCTGCTTGGTCCTCTCCTACTCAGATGACTGTCATATCATTTCTATATCAGCACAGGATTTTCTTCAGTGGTCTTTGCTCCAGCTTTTCTGGTCTTACAACTTTCTATTCTCCAACTAAGGAACTTACTGTAATTCACTCCTTAACTTAAATATTAAAATGACAATCTTTTCATTTATTGAGGGAAAGTTTAAGTGTTGTTTCTCTGGAGGAGCAGGCTGGCACCAGTTTTCCTATCTTCCTTTTCCTAATCGTTTTCCTTTATACTTAGCTATCAGCTCTTGGAGACCTTACTATGCTCAATACAAACATTAGTTTCCTTAGTAAGAGTTTTGCCATAAAAATTTTCGAGTATTCTTTTTTTAACAGTACCCTTTCTTGAGTCTCCAGTGTCCAATTTCTTATAGATTTGTATGGGTGCTCCAAAAGAAAACACCTTTCCTAAAAGATGTGGAAAACAATGCCACTCTTCTCATCCTTTGTGGGGATCAAATTGGCACATTATTGAAAGATGGTGCCTCTGATGTTTACACCCTCTGTTAGATCTTGTTGTCTTCTACAGCTTCTAGTCTTCTTTTTATCACATCCAGTGTACTGTGTATCTCACACATGATTGTTATTTTGTTTTGTCTCTAGAATTTTGACTTATTTCTGTACCCTATTTAACTTATCCTGTACCCTTTTTTTCTGTTGGATAGTCTCAGTGTTTCTTGAACTTAAAAAAATGTATTGTCAGATAAACATGACATAGACTTTTCCACCTGTGTCACTTTAAATGTGCAATTCAGTGGCACTACATACATTCATACTATTGTGCAACCATCAGCATGATCTATTTTTAAAACTTGATTACCTAAAATAGAAATACCTATTGAGCAACAACTCCCGATCTTCACTGCAGCCTTTGCTGTACTTTTCTACAAATTATTCACATGGAATCATTCAATATTTGCCCTTGTGTCTAGTTTATTTCAAGACTCATCCACTTGCATTACTCTTCGTGTCCCATAGCTCCAGTGGTGCATGTAAGGAATATAGTTATATATTTAATGTTCTTGATCATTATTTATGTTATCTTATTTTGCAATCATATCCATTTCATACTATTCTGCTCAGTGTGTGTTGGGTTTTCCCACTCATTGGTTTACAAGTAATGTTTCTGGGTTGACTGAATGCTGATAATTTCAACAATGATTTGTTATAAGGACCCTTGGGGGGAAAATTGAATGATATTTACATCTTGCATTTTTCTTAACCTACTAGGTTTTATGGTATATAAAATTGCAGATATTAGACCTTACTTTACACATGTAAATATGATACATGTAAATATGATATGTGAAACATTGGATTGGATTTTTTTTTTAAAGTATAGAATAGAGTTTATTCAGGGCATGGGGAGGGGAGTTAAGAGGAGTAGAGGCAGAGGAAGGCAGAGAGAGGGAGAGAGTAGAGAAGTAGAGGCCCACCATGAGCATGTGGAGAGAGGGGGAAGGGAAGGGAAAAGGGGTGAGGGGACAGAGGGATCAAGAGATCAAAAGAGAGCAAGAGCAACATTGGAAATTATAATGTGTTGGTTTCTACACATGTAGTTTCCAGTACATGCAATTTTAGGCCATAGTATTTTAGTACATTTAACAAGTTTGAATGAATAATGGTAACAGGAAAGACAGTACATGCAAAGTTGGAATTGTTTTCCATGTAGACAAACACATAAACTACTCAAGTTGCTGTAAGGAGAGACCAAAGGAGAGGCATTTGCTATTGTGGAATGTAAAGACTTTTATGGCCATTTTGTTGGTATATGTCATAATGTTGAATGAACCATCACAACCAAGACAGGGAATGCTTTTATCACTGTTAAAAAGTTTCCTTATTTTCTTTTATTGTCAGTCCCATCTCCCATGTCCTCTAACAATTTAATCTTTTCTCATTGTTAATTGCTTTTCTCTTAGAATTTCTTAGAAATTAAAACCTGTAGTATAAAAGCATATATTTTTTGCGTATTTTTCATTTAGCATATTTATTTATTTATTTATTTATTTTTGCAATTCATCCATATTTGTCAAAACTTGGGCAGAGGATGAAAAGTAAGTTAGTCATTTTATCAATTCTGGCAGAAGACCTGGGACTTTGAAGTCAGACATAAGTGACATCCTTAACCTTGGACACAGTAGTAGCTAAAACTACATGTGATTGTTTCTGATAACTGACAAATTAGTATGTAGGAAAAGGGGTATGTTGTTGAATGAATAAGAGAATCTGCTCTGCACTACTGTTCTTGCTTCATTTGCTTTTATAAGGAAACTTTTGTCTTTTAAAATTTGAAACTTATGGCTCAGTGTATGATTTTTTTTGTACATGTTTTCTTAAAAAAGATTCTTATGTCTGTGTGTTTGTTTATGTGTGTCTATGGTGTGTGTGTTTGTGTGTGTACACACACATACACATGTACCCTCTGAGGTTAGAAGGGGTTATGGGATCCCCTGGAGCTGGAGTTACAGGAGGTTATGAAACTGCCAGAAATGTATGCTGGGAATTGAAATCAGGTCCTCTGCAAGAGCAGCAAGTACTCTTAACTACTAAGTCATCTCTCTAGCCTCTTTTATACATATTCTATGAAATCTTTAAAAAAAAAAAAAAAAAAAAAGCATGTTCCAAGCCAGCCAAGGCTAATAGTGAGACTCTTATCTCAAAAAACAAATACACAAAAAAACCAAAACAGCAGCAGCAGCAACAACAACAGAACAATACATTTTTGTCTGGAGAGATGATTCAGTGGTTAAGAACACCTTTCAGATCGTATCAGCAATGTCAGGAAGCTCAAAACTACCTCTTACTCTATTCTAAGGGCTCTGATGTCCTCTTCTGGCCTTTGTAGGCACCTCCCATACAGATACCATGTATTTACACACATTAGCATACACAGTTATAAACAAGAAAATAAAAATAAATCTTAGAAAGTTATGTTTTTGACAATATTTTTGTTTTACAATTTTTGAGGACACAATATTGAAATCAAGTTTGTTGATGATTTTGACTTGTCTTACATTTGTTCCTTTTGTCTGCCTGGAAAGGTTTATTACTTTTGCCCATTGGGCTTTAGTGTTTTCTGTTTGTTTGTTTGTTTGTTTGTTTGTCTTTGCTTCTATGAGTTCTTTATATATTTAGGAGCTTTATTCAGCGTCTTCAAATGTAGAGTCATTGTATTGTGACATTTTCTTTTATCTATTTCTTTAAAGTCTGCTTTGTTTGATGTTTGCTCTTATTTTTTTAATTCATAACAAATGTAATTATTGGGGTTTTAATTTACCATTTTAGATTTTACTTTTTGAAAGTTGGTTCTGTGTATGTGTATGTTTGTCTTCTTATTGCACTTGGGATTAATTATTTATAATGATTTTATCCCTTTCCTCACACTCTTGCTTACTATATATCTTTTGCCTTTTGTTTTACCAGCTTCTCTAGACTTGTTATTTTGGTTTTCAAATTTCTATACTCTTAAAAATATAAAGCTTTTATATTTTAAAAAACTTGTTTTGCTTTAGTGTTGTTGCCCCTGTGTTATTGTGCTGCCCAGGGCTGACCTTGAATTTATGGACTAAATGGATCCGCCCACCTTAGATCTTGAGTAGCTGCATCTACGTGTGTACCCCCTTACCTGGCTTATGATAATTCTTTCTGTTGTGATTCTGATGGTTATGCAAAGGAAGATCAGCATTATTACCTGGCGCATCATGAGAAATGAACGTTTGTGAAATGAAATGCTACTGATTTGAACACTTTTGTGTATAGAAGCCATAGCATTTTCAGATTTTTTTTGTGCCCCCCTTCCTTAAATACAGACTATTCAATTACAATACTAAAACTAATTGAAACCATTGTAGATATTTTGATTTTTAACTTTGGCAGTTTTTCAAAGAAATATAATGAAACACAGAATTCTTAGTTTTACTTATCACTTGGTTCACACCACTTTCATTCCAGAGCGAATTTTGTGTCACTATGTTTTCTCTCAAAGAATCTCTGCCTGCATGTACTTGTATTTTTAAATCAAGTCTGATGTAATTAATTTTTGTTGATTTTATGTTTTTAGTGTTGGGAGTTGGACTCAGGGATTAATAATTGCCAGGCAAGCCATAGAGCTGCATTCCCAGTGCTACTCATTTGTTTGTTTGTTTGTTTTTAGGTAGGCTTTTATGTAGCCCAATCTAGCCTTAAAATGCATTATGTAGCCTAGGTTGTCCTTGAATCCTCTTGCCTCTATTTCCAGTATTACAGGCATGTACCATCATACTCTGTTTCCTTTTTAAAACTTGATTTTTATGTAAGATCTCATTAATTTTTCCTCAGCCTCCTAGTAGCTGGAATTATAGGTATGCACCACTATGCCTAGCCATATTTGGTGTTTTAATACTGAATGTTCATGTGATGCTGTTATTTTCTTGCTGTGTTAGCTGGCTCCAATATTAACTTTCAGATGGAAAGTAGGTTTGATCACTAAGCTCCTTAGAGCAAGGATACTAGGATATTCACTTACGCTGTAGACCTTTGTTGAAATGATATACCAGATCTGCCAGTGGATTTAGTTTACCTGTTCAATATTTCATTGTATTTATTGGGAAAATGAACCTATTTTGTGATTGTGTGTTAATTTTTTTATATCCAGAGAATATGAGTTTCTATTTATTCCTTCTAACCCCAGCTTAGCTGTAGGATTGGGTATTGGAGTTGGAGCAGTGACCACAACATCAACATTCCCTTCTTGCCACTTTATATTTTGGGGAGCCATATTATAGTAGTTAGGTCTTCTAGTATTCTAAGGTAAGGGGAAAGAAGAAAAAGATAAGAAACACAGTGTTTAAAGTTTAGACAGTAAAATCTTGAAAAATAGAAATCTGGCTGGGAGAGCTAACCCATGTTAAATACAACCCTCTGGAGGCAAATGTCTTGTCTAAATTCTGAGCTAAGAACATGCCTGGTATAATCCACTTTCAAGGTCTTATCTAACATTTGGGGACAACTTTTATATACACTTTACATAGAGACCCCATTCAAATATTGTCCAAGTAATTGTGATTGAAAATGATCATGATCTAGGATTATGTACTTCATCGGATTTCCATGGCCCTCTGTCTCCTTCCATCTGCAGCAACTCTAAGAAGCCTTTCTTTTGAGTTTCCTGCTCTCTAGAGTCTTGAAGATTACAAGTCATTATTTCTGAGATACGAGTTTGTCCATTGTTTTCACAGTCATGATGGTGTGCTCTCAAATCTTTTTGGTGGGCATGTGAACATTGGTGATATTAGCACTGGTCACTTATTTAAAAATAATCTCTCCTGTTTCTAGTTTTCTTTTTTCATAATTACTAAGTATGTTGTGAGCCGTTATGTGTTAATGTTGTGAGCTGCCCTGTGGATGCCGGGAACAGAAAACCCTTGTCTTCTGCAAGAACCATACATGCTCTTAAATAAATACTGAGCCATCTCTCTAGCCCCTAGTATTTTGTGAGGAGGAACTTAGAGTATTTGAAATCATGTTTCTATTTCTACTTTTATCCACTAGTTTTAGAATCTGTTGAAAATTTCCAGATTTTACTTTGCTGTTATCAGATGATTTTCTAATTCAATTATTACTTGTACATTTATTAGCATTCTTCTGTAAGATTTTATTAGGGGAGTACCCTTTATTACTATCATAACTGCACTTACTTCTGCAGCACATAGAGTAAGATTAGAATACCTGCCATTGCTTACTTGATAATCAGGTTCCAGATTTGCCACTAGAGACTATTCCTTAAATAGCCTTTATACCCGCTTTGAAATGTCACTGTCAGTCATTATACATAGAAGAGAGGGCAGGAAGATTGTTAAGAACCAGAATAATAGGAAGTTTGCTGTGAAACAATCTGTCCTAAAAATGGCTGCATAAACAAGACTGGAGTATCAGTGGGTATGTTGACATGGAAGGGAGAAAATTTTTGGGGGTTCCACCCCTAGGCAAGAACTACAGGCAACTAATGTCTGCTGGCAAAGAATTAGCCTCTCCAGGGCATGAGTGCCCTTTTTGTTGTTCAGTGCAAAGTGGTCAGCCCTGAAACCATATACAATACAATATATACTCAACAAGTTGTATTTGTGTGTGTGTGTGTGTGTGTGTGTGTGTGTGTGTGTGTGTGTGTGGAGAGAGAGAGAGAGAGAGAGAGAGAGAGAGAGAGAGAGAGAGAGAGACAGAGACACAAGACAGACAGAGACAGACAGGGACATACCTATATAGCAATAATAAAGAGGCTATGAACCTAAAAGAAAGTGTGTGTGAGAGAGGGGAGAGGTTTGAAGGAGATGGCTTGAGAGGGGCAAGAGGGAAGAAAGGGATACCATTTTATTTCAATTAAAAACATTTTCAAAAATGATTCAAATAATTTTAAAGCCTCTGAAAGTTTGCAGAAACAGTAAAGAATGGTCTTATGTCTTTATTCAAATCCCATTAATTTTATATAAGGATTGAATTTTAAAAGTAGGATTATGATACAATGCATCTGAGTAGATAATGCCATTTTATGATCACTATACTTTTCTTTTTGGTACAAAGTACCAAGAGATCAAATTGTAATTTTCTTTTTTTTAAAGATTTATTTATCTATTTATTTTATGTATTCACTATTGTTCTCTTCAGACACACCAGAAGAGGGCATTGGACCCCATTGCAGGTGGTTGTGAGCCACCATATGGTTGCTGGGAATTAAACTTAGGACCTGGAAGAGCAGTCAGTGCCCTTAACCACTGAGCAATCTCTCCAGGCCAAATTGTAATTTTCTTTCTCCAGTCTTAGAATCAGCCTTTTCCCTAAGGACTTTTTTCTTGTTGGAAGTAATGTTTCAAAGACAAGATGAGTACTGAGTGGGCTCATGCCTTTTGGAGTGTCTCTATATATACTTAGACCCTTTAAACCAGTTGTTTTCAGCCTTCCTCATGCTGTGACCCTTTGATATAGTTCCTCAGGTTGTGGTGACCCCCAACCAAAGGGAAGAAAGATTTTCAAGAAGTAAGTAGAAAAAGACTGTTTACAGATGTGAAGAGATTTGGTCATTGGATGAATGATGTGTAGGTCATTGAGGAGCTTGAACTGTTTTATTATTTTAGTAGGTAGTGGTAGGAGAACTCATTGGATTGAGGTCTAAAGTTAATGGGAGTAACAAGCTAAAGCAATGCCATAAATATTTCTTTCAAGGAATTTTCTTGAGAAGATAAAGGGGAAAAATGGGATGATGGCTATGTGGGAAGTGGTTTCAAGAGACTTTGTTTTCCTACAGTAAAAGGAACAATATATTTTAATATTACTGGAAGAGAAGGACAAGAGAGAGAATGGATATATAGATGAATGTGAATGAGAATTGAATAGAGAAAGAATTTGGTTAATTGTAGATTAAAAGGTTATTATGCTCTGTATTTATTAATGCTGGAAATTGATACAGCATCAATTATTCCTTAACCAGCTTTTCCCCAAATAACCACACTGAGACCTTTTAATATTTCAAAGTCTTTGGCTTTAGCTGGGCTGACTCTCAAGAAGCTCATTTAACTTAACCCAACTACCTATCCCCAACAACCTAGCTATACCTTTCAGGCCTGTGATCATGTCCGTTTGCTCCCTGGTGTCTCTCCTGGTGGAGTCTTTCCCCTTTCTTCCTATGGTTCCTTTCTCTCTCCCAGGGAGTCCCACCTTCCACTTCCTGCCCAGCTGGGCATCAAAATTTTATTAAAGCCAATCAATGGTGAGGAATGACAGAAACACAATTTCACATAGTATTACTGCAACAGGTAATTAAGGCTATATCAGTTTTCCAGAACAGTATGATTGAGAGACCAGCTAAGTGGAAGGGTGTGATTATGATGATTGGCTCTGGAGCTTAAGATATGTGGACAGTATGTGGGAAGGAAGAGGATGAGATGAGTGGGAAAAGAGACTCTGGATTAAAGGTTGTTGTTGGATAAAAGGAATATTGGAATTGAGGCATTAGAGCAGTGGTTTTCAACGTTCCCAATGTTGTAACCCTTTAATACAGTTCCTCATGTTGTGATGACTGCTCCCAACCATAAGATTGTTTTCATTGTAACTTCATAACTGTAATTTTCTGTTATGAATCATTATGTAACTATCTGATAAGCATCATATCTGGTATGTAACCCCTGTGAAAAGGTCTTTTGATATCCCTAACCCCAAAGAGATTGTGACCCACAGGTTGAGAACCATGTTGTGTTAAAGTAAGCTGGAAAGATGTTGCCTAAGACAAAATATTTAAAATTGAAATTATGGAGGTGTTTCAGTTATTGTTGATGTTACCTCAGGAATGAATGTTTAATTATGATAAGATTAGTCTTAGAGTAACAGTGTACAAGGAGCCAAGTCATTTATAGAGACTGAGATTAGTGAGTCCAGTGGGTAACAGGTGACTTAACAAGAAGTGGTTATGAGTCACTGGTGATCTGATGAAAAGCTGGATTCCCAGGAAAGGAGGAGAAAGAATAGTTACATAGTTGTCCTGGTGAACAGGGAGAAACACCACATGTAGGGCCCATTATGCAAAAACAATTGTAGACTAAGGTAAATCATGCCATCAAAGGAGAACAGGACTTCAGCTGGATAATGAATATGAAAGAAAGGTCATTTTAAAAGGTCAGGAGTAAATGAGCTGCAGGGATGTATAAATAGTATTTAATATGTTAAATAACAACTTGTAACATTTGAGAATTGTATCACTACTGGTCCTCTTGTTAATATTTGGGAGGCTGTAAGGTAGTGGGATAGAAACAATAGAGGTTTGGCGTAGTTTTTTTGTTTTTTTCAGGACAAGGTTTCTCTGTGTAGTCCTGGCTGTCCTGGAACTCACTTTGTACACCAGGCTGACCTTGAACTCATTGAGATCCACCTGCCTCTGCCTACGGAGTGCTGTGAATTTGAAGGAGTTTTGTACTTGAAGAACTTAATAGTACTTGATACTTAATGTACTTGAAGAATTAATAGACTTGATAAACCAAGCTCAGCAATAGCTGTTGTAAATATAGAGTGTCATCCTTCTTAAAGAACATATAATGTTGGGCAGTTGGGGGGAGGCGTGCCTTTAATTCCAGTACTCAAGAGGTAGAAGCAGGCGGATCTCTGTGAGTTTGAGACCAGTCTGGTATACAGAGTGAGTTCTAGGATGTCAGGGCTATACAGATCATCCCCAAAAGAACATGTAATGTGTAGAAACTTAGAGTACAGACAGGCTTTTATGCCTGAGAGCTCATGAAGTTGTCAAAGAAATGCTTTCTTTGAGCTCTGTTTTGAAGAGTAGGTCGGATGTGGACAAGTAGAGGAGACACTCATAGAATATGGCTTCCCTTAGTGAAGAAGGGATGTTGATGGAGGAAGCAGTGAAAGATCAGTTTGAACAGTTGCTGAATATACAGATCATTATGAAAGATGATTGTCTAGGCAGCTCTGTTTATTACATAGTAATGTTATCCACATGTGTAGTTTTCATTTTTCTAGTAGTATCATTTTAAAAAATAGAAATAGGGGTCTCAGAAATTAAGAGCAGAAAACCCACATTTAATTTTTGTCATCTCCTCACAATTGATTGTAACTCTAGTAGTAGGGGTTCTGATGCTCTATTCTGGACTCTAAGACTACCAGGTACAGATATGTAGGGAAAACATCTTTACAAATATTTTTAAGTAGAAATAAATGAATAAAATAAGTTTTTAAATAATAGATTTCATTTAACCTCATACTCAAAATGTGATCATTTCAACATATAATGGTATTTTAAAATATGAATGATATACTTTATGTTCTTGTTTTAGTCCTAAACTTTAAAAATTTGATATATTCTTTGTATTTAGAATGCATCTCCATTCAAGCCAGCTATGATATAATAGCTTCACATGGCTAGTGACTTTTATAAATAATTTGAATGAAGGGTAGTAAAACTGGTCAGAGGGTTACATGTTAGCTCAGTGTTACATTGTCCAGACGTTTGGAAGCTGTTGGATAATTTTGATGAGGGACTAAAATCAAGATTGATTAATACTCAGCATTGGAATAGGGATAGACTACATCAGAAGAGGAGAGGACAGGTAAGAAGTCATAAGAACCTGAGAAACATTAGAGAATGGAGGAAGTATCCCTAGTACAGAGGAAATGACCAGAAAGGCAGAGGGAAGGCAATTTAAACCTGAGTAGTCTGATCACAATGGAATGGCACTGCTGAATAGACAGCTCCATGCAGCAAGACTCATTCACTTTTGTTGTGTGGACACCACTGTGTTGGGTAATTTAATTACTCAATCGTTTGCCTTTGTGTTTGTGTCTATAAACATATATATGTGTGTGCTTAGAATATAGAAAATAAAAGTTTTTACTTTAGGGAAGATAAAGAACCATTTCTTGCCTTTAAGGAATTTATGGTTGTTAAATTTCTAATCTTGTGATCCTGTTAGTAAGAAAAATTTGAAGATATTTGCAAATAGATATTTTATTATTAATATACATTTAAATATTATAAATATAAATTATATATAAAAATAGAAGTTTTAAAGTGAAAGGTAAATCTACAGATAAGCATATCAGCCTTTTTCACCAAATGAAATATACTTTACTGTTTTTAAAATTAGGCTTAATGTCAGTACAGTGATTTTGAAGATCAGATTCTCACCTGAATTTACTTTGTTCCTGGCTTCTGAGGACTGTCATAGTTTTTGTTGTTTTGCTACAAATGAAGGATGTAGAGCACACCAGTTAGTAAGTTTGTTGATACTATTCAGCAATAATATTTTTTGGTGGTTATTGAGGCTTAGTAAACTGTTTTCTCTGGTGGTGAACAGAACTTAAACATTTTCTATTTTAATATGTGAGTTTAAAATCACTCAGCTTGACTTGAGTCTGTCACCATAGGGAGCTAGTTGGTGCTTTTGAACTCAAGTCAAGGTGTCTTTGTGTACAAGTGTGTTCTGTAGAAGACTAAAGGGGGTTTTATTAACATTAGGCACAGCAGAACATTCCTATCAGATAAAGAGGGGCATTACTGCATAAAGGTAGACACCTAGTTCTCTAAAACTGTTTAAAAGAGTTCATGTACATGAACCTAACAGGGTGAGCAGCAACAGTGAGTGACAAAGTAGAAAAGTTTCAAAATATATGCAATTACTTAGTTTTACCTGACTTAGAATGCAGTTTAAAAGTTTTAATCATGAAGTTAACATAGGTTATTTCTCCCAAAGCACAAAGAGGACATTTCCAAACATCTCTTTTCAAAATATTTCCTCTATAGCAATAATTTCTTTCAAACATTAAGAATTGTTTTTGTCCCCGGGCGGTGGTGGCGCACGCCTGTAATTCCAGCGCATGGGAGGCGAGGCAGAGGCAGGCGGATTTCTGAGTTCGAGGCCAGCCTGGTCTACAGAGTGAGTTCCAGGACAGCCAGGACTACACAGAGAAACCCTGTCTCGAAAAACAACAACAACAAAAAAAAGAATTGTTTTTGTCATTTACTGCTAAGACTATTGTCCTTATTTTGATATTCCCCCAAAACCACTGACCAGGATATTGTTGTTAATAACTTGTTGTTATTGTTATTGAAGTAAAATCAGCAAACTTAGAGCAATTTTGCTTTTTATAGAAGAATATATAATTCATCTGTAAGTTCAGTGACTTTTAAAAATTTATTTATTCACTTCACATATCAATATCAGCCCCCCCCCTTCTCGTCCTAGTACCCTCCTTTTGTGGCTTCTCCCCCATATCCCTTCCCTTTCTCTGAGAAGGGGAGCCCATCAGTTACTGCAATACTAGGCACATCCTCTCTCACTGAGGCCACACAAAGTGGCCAGCCCAGTTAGGGAAATGAGATTCACAGGCAGACAACAAATTCAGGGATAGCCCTTGCTCCAGTTGTTGGGGGACCCACATGGAGACCAAGCTGCACATCTGCTACTTATGTGTGTGGGGCATAGACTCAGTCCATGCCCACTCTTTCGTTGGTGAACAGTCTCAGGGAGCCCAAAGGTCCAGGTTAGTTGACTTTGATGGTCTTCCTGTTTAGTCCCTTTCCTCTTTAGATCCCTCAGTCCTTCCCACAACTCTTCCGCTCCCGAGCTCCATCTAATATTTGGCTGTGGGTCTCCGCATCTGTTTCGGTCAGCTGTTGGGTAAAGCCCCCAGGACAGTTCCTGTCTGCAAGCATAAGAGTATCATTAATAGTGTCAGGGATCAGGGATTGGTTTTGCCCATGGGAATGGGTCTCAGTTTGGGCCAGTCATTGGTTGGCTATTCCTTCCATCTTTGCTCTTTGTCCCTGTACATCTTGTAGGCAGGTCACATTTTGCATCAAAGGTTTTGTGGTTGGGTTGCTGTCCTTATTCCTCCTGACCACAGAAAGTGGCCACCAGGATTCATATCCCTAACTGCTAGGAATTTCAGCCAGAGTCGCCCCCATAGACCCTCTGGAGCCTCTTCCCACCTCAGATCTCTGCCATATCCTGGAGCTTGCCCCTGCCCCTGCCCCCCAGCCGATCTCCCTTCTCTCTCCCCTGCTCTCCCTACATATGACCTTAGCACCACTCACGCCTCTTTCCCTCCCCAACTTCTTAAAATGCATTGTGAAAGATAACTTTTGTATAAAGTTGGAAGCTTTCATGATAGTTTTTCTTTTGTCCCCCCTCCCCTCCCCTCCCCTCCCCTCCCCTCCCCTCCCCTCCCCTCCCCACCCCTCCCCTCCCCTCCCCTCCCATCCCCTCCCCTCCCCTCCCCTCCCCTCCCCTCCCCTCTACCGGTCCCCTTTTTTTGGAGACAGAGTTTCTCTGTTTTAGCTCTGGCTGTCCTGGAGCTCACGCTATAGACCAGGGTGGCCTGAAATTTAAAGAGATCTGACCCCCTTTCTCTCCTGAGTGCTGGGATTAAGGTGTTTGCCACCACCTCTGGCTTCATGGTAATTTTTCATCTTGCCACAAAGAATTAAAAATGTTTTCTTAGGCTCTCACACTCTTATTTTTACAGATTTTTGTTTTGGTGTGATGGTAGATTGCAGTGTTCTGTGTACTTGAATATAAAAGCTTGTTCTTTGTGTATAGTGGTGTCCATTAAGTTTCTGTGTTCTTTGATAGAGGACAGATTGTAAAAACTAAGTTATCTGCATTTTTATTTATGTGGGATTCAAGGGTTTTCTTTTAGCCAAAGCACCACCTCTTTTTGTAACTGTTACAAAATCTTTCTGTAGCATTAATGTTAAAGAAGTACGTTGATACTAAACATGCATTTATTTTTTCCAGTTATTTCTATTACAGCAGTGTCTAGAATGTATTTTACAGATAGATTAGAACATGTGGGTGCTTCATTCTAATTGTCTAATAAGTCTTACTGCACAGTTTATTTCCTTATTTTTTTCTCTGATTTGTTTCTTATTCTTGAGTGCCTTCCAAGGGCATATACTGACAAGAAAACTATATTTTCCACCAGTTGGTTCTGGTATATGTCAATAAAAACAAAGCAAAATACAGGGATAACTCATGTTTCCTGGTAGTGTCTACATTTTTAGAATATATTGCTCTATATTTTTGGTTATAAGAGCTTAATGTGTGGAAGAGGTGAAAGGCCAACAGTGGTTTTCTCTGTTTGCTGTTACTACTTGCATTTTGGTTTTAATTTACACTTGTGATCAATTTTAAATAGTTGCAGTATAATGGATACTATACATATTTGAATTTTATAGTTTGCTAAGTTTTGACTTAGCAATCTGTGAAGTTAGGTAAGGTGTTAAAAATTAATAAGCAATATGGAAAAATAACCATGATAAAATACATGTATATTACATTATGACACACTTGGTTAAATGTTGTTACCAAGAGTGAAATGTTACTGAAAACTATTACATTAAATTTTACTTTCTGGGACTGTAGCTCTATGGTGGAACACTTAACCTAGCCTGCAGTGGCCCTAGGGTTTATCCCTAGCAGCTACCCAGAAATACAACCAACCCTCTCACTTCCTCTGTCTCACCAGATCATTTTGTACACTCTCTGAAATATACATATTCAATTTTTGGGTCTGTTGCCCATCTGGTGGGTGCCTGAAAATAAAATTCTGCTATACTGTGACTTACAGAAATTATTTTCAAACCTAGAAGATCGTTCAGAGACTAAATGTCTAGTCATACATTTATTTTGTTGCATTTCCCTTTTGACAAAATGAAAGATTATGGCGATTTGTGGGTTCCAGTTAAAATCCAGGTTCAATATCTTTTGATTTCTTTTCTTTTCTTTTTTTTTTTAACGAGTTGCTAATGTGTACTTGATTGATGCCAGGAATGAAGGAACAGTATTCAGAGAAGTTATGGGTGGATATGGTTACTAACTGTACTTTAGAAACTACATTTGTGCATATTAATTAGCTCTTATATTGCTTTCTTTCTTTTTTTTTCATTCCAATATACTGTATTGGGTTCTTTGAATTTATATATTCAGAATAGAAAAATCAGAATAATTTTCTGATACAAACATAAAAATAGAGCACATTTATTAACAGTAGGAAAACTACTTAAAATAACAATGCATTAAATCTCACATAATAGACAGAGCCAAAAGAGCACAAGAAACTTCTTAATATTCTGATGCAGTCAAAGACTGTCCCATATACACCTTAACATATACCCACATAAAGCATTCATTTCATAGGGAGGAAAAATAAAGACTTTTGTCTGTTACTGAAATAGGTTTCCTGGTTTTCAGCTTTGATTATGCACTACAGATAGACTTCAAATATTTAAAAAAATATGTTAACAACAAAAGCTTGGTCTTGAGCATGGTGGCACATATCTTTAGTCCCAACATTAGAAGAAGCAGAGACTGGTAGATCTCTCTGAAATCAAGGCTAGCCTCTTTTACATATCAAGTTCAAGGTCAGCAAGACCTACAAAATGAGACCCAGTCTTTACAAAAAAAAAAAAGCAACAGCAAAAACCCAATATTCATTCCTAAAATAAACATCCATATATATACACACACACACACACACACACACACACACACACACACACATATATATATATATATATAATCTTTTTAAAATATCCTATACAATGGTGAATACTTAGAAAGTTCTGAATTGGAACAAGTCTGACCAGCTAACTTGCTTACTTGAGCATGTTTTCAGTTCCCCTGGGAGTTACAATGCTTTTGATCCATTGGTCCAGTGTACAGAGAGTTCTATTTCTTTTTCCTCTTCTTTGGTGGCTCATCATCAGAGCTGCTCTCGGTACTGCTGCTGCTGGAGGAACTGGAGTCTGAGTCTCTTCTTGGTCTTTCTATGTTGGTCTCTCGATGGCTTTGCTGCAATAATCTATTTTCTGTTTCTTTTAAAGCTTTCTTCAGCTCTGCTGTTCTCAAAGGCCTGTGTAGGTACTTTCTTTTCTTTTGCGTTCATAATTCCAATATCCAAATTCCAAGCATTTCTGACATCTTATATGTTGCGTATTGGCTTCAGCTTGCCTCCGAGCTATGAGCTGATGCATGGGAATTACCATCTTGGAGCTTTATATTGCTTTCTAATAGTGGGAATTTTCCTCTTTCCAGATAAAACATGAGCTACCAAATGTAAAGTAGAACACAAAAGTATGAATTAGATGTAGAATAGAGAAGTAGGAATTAGATTCCTCTTACTCATACTTACTCATCCAAGTGGCTCAAACCACCTTATCTCCACCTCCAGGGGATCTGCCATTCTCTTCTAACTTCTGGGGATACTTGGATTCAAGTGTATCATACCCACATGTAGCTACACGTATACATACAATTTAAAATAATGGAAATAAATCTTTAAAAAGAAAGGTTGTTTTTACTTTTTTATTACAATGAAGCAGGCCTTTGAATCTGCATATTTATACACAAAGAAGGAGAAAAGACAAAAGAAAACATGTTTTAGAACAGCCACTGCCTGCTGCTCTATTCCATGAGGATTCCTCATGACTGTTGTATGGGTGACAGAAAGCTGCCTGTTGCCTATATTCCTTTTCCAGTGTGAGTTGGTTTCTTTTTTTTTTTTTTTTTTTTTTTAATGAAAATTAAATTAAAAAGTGATTTGGAGCTGGAGAGATGGCTCATTGGTTAAGAGCACATACTGGTATTGTAGAGGACCCAAGTTTGGTTCCAGCACCCACATCAGGCAGCTCATAACCACCTGTAACTCCAGATTAAGGGGATCTGACAAGCCTAGGGTACTGTGCTCACATGTACAAACCCACACAAATTTAAAATAAGTCCACAGAATTTAAAACAAATTCTCTTATATATTATATGGTGACTTTCTCCCCATATAGTATATGCTTAGTATATTTAGATTGCTAATGTCCAAAGATAAATATTTTTATACTTTTGTGTGCATGTAGCTTTGTTTAAATAAGCAATTCATTGATTAGATTTGATGAATGAATGATTGGGAAATTGAGTGTTAGGATTTTAAGAGTAATGTGTATTCAAGTATTTCAATGACTTAAAAAGAGATTTTTATTTTTTTAATGTATATATTTCTGCTACTTGTGCAGGTACACACAAAGACCAGAAAAGGGTGTTGGCTCTTTGGGAGTTGGAGTTATAGGCTATTGTGAGTTGCCTAATATGGGTATGGGGAACTGAAGTTAGGATCTCTGGGAGAGCAATAAAGGTCTTAATGACTGAGCCATTTTTCCAGCTCCCTTCAGTAACTTATGTAAGACAGAAAATGAAGGGAAAAAAAGTTTTTAAAATTAAAGACAAGGGCTTAATGGCTTAGCTCTGGCTGGCCCAGAACTTATTATATGGACCAGGCTGGCTTTGAACTTTCAGAGATTTGCTTGCCTCTGTCTCCTGAGTGCTGGTATTAAATGTGTAAATCTCCATGTCCAGCAGAAAATGAAAAGTCTTAATTTCTGTTGTTGTAGTTTGGGTTTTATTGCTGTGAAGAGACACATGGCAACTTTTATAAAGGAATACATTTCATTGGGGCTAGCTTACAGTTTCAGAGGTTTAGTCCATTATCATCATGGCAGGAAGCATGGCAGAGTTCAGGCAGACATTGCTGGAGGAGCCAACTTTCTGTCACATTGACCTCAAAGCCAGCTCCCACAGTGACACACTTCCTCCAAGGCCACACCTAATAGTGCCACTCCCTAGGGCCATGCATTAAAACACATGAGTCTGTGGAAACTATACGTATTCAACTTATCACTGCAACTGTAATGATCTGTCATGTTTTGTGTTGGGAATTTCTTTAATTCCATCTCAGAGTTCCTAGCAGGGCACCTGTCCATTTTCCCTTCACTGATTAACAGTGCATAGTGACTACAAGAGCTATTTTCTTCACCCAGAAGACATTCAGACAGATAGTGTATTACTTTTTCTTATATTTTATAATGGGGAAATACTTAAATGACTTTTTTGATGTTCTTTTTTTGTTTTGTTTCGTTCTATAGAGAGTTTGGAGTAAAATGGTATGTATTTTTTGAATCTTGAGTAAGAAAATATAAGAGAAGAACAAAAAAAAATTTTGTTCATAAAGGAAAAGATAATTATTGATTATAAATGAAAGAAATCAACTAATATAACAATTTGACTAATTTTACTCCCAAAACTTCTGAACTACATTGTGAATATTTTGATTAATATCTTCCTGTGTTTAATATTTTAGAAGAATACTTAAAATATTAATATTAATTACTTGAAGTTGCATTAAGCCTAATACCAGCCATTCAGCTTTTTAGCTGAGCAGAACTGGGAAATTGTTTGAACTTATAAGCTTAATCTTTACAACTAGGAGGGAAAAAGATAATAGCATCTACTTGCATAATCTGCTAGGAAAATTAAATGAGGTGATGTTATATTTGAGTATCTGGCAGTTCTGATACCAGGCACTTGGTAAATACTAGGCGTTGTGATGCTGTTAGCACTACTGTAGCCTTAGAGCCTTGACTGAGTCAGTAATAAGTCCTCATATACTTTCTTACCATGAAAATGTGTTGTAGTTGATGACTTGCTGTCACACTCATTGTTATGTAGTTAATATGTTGTATTATTCAGCCTCTCAACAAGAGCTGGGGCAGAGCCAGTGAGGCACTTGCACTACACATAAAATTTAAGGAGGTATCCAAACTCCTACAGTAATTAAGTATTTTTAATGAATATTAAAAATGAATATTAAATCTCACGAGAAGCCAAGCATCCATGCATACCTTTACTCTCAGTACTCAGGACGCAGAGATGGGCCCAGCTCAGGTTGTCAGGCTGCTCAGCACTTGAGCTGCTGAGCCGTTCCAGCAGCACGCTTTAACTTTTGATTCATGCTTACTTTCTGTGTTCCTTGGCAAATCTTGTCATTTTCAGGCAAACACTTTTTTCTTTTAACTAAGCAATAAACCTCTTGTTGAAGATGGGATAATTGAATAATTGGGCTTAAAAGTCTTCCAGTACAAAACAATACAGTATTGCAAATAGTTTTTGTTCAGCTCTTCATGATAAATGACAGCAGGTCAGTTAACATGACTTAGGTTTTTTTTTTTTTTTTTTTTTTTTTGCTACAATATAAGCCTAGGTCACCTTCTTAAATCATCTACATTTATTCCAGGGTATCTACTCACATCTGAAGATTTGGAGTTAGAACCTCAAATGAGAGAAAACATGCAGTGTTTGTCTTTCTGGATCTGGGTTATTTTTCTTTATTTTGCCATGTACACACTGCCAGCTTCTCAGCTAACATTGTCTGGTTAGGAAATTTTCTCAAGCTGTTGGGTATGGAGAGTCTCTGCAATATATTACTGTGAGCTGGTATTTACTCAGTAGGAACAGCATGTATAATATTTAAAGACTTTTGAATGTTTAAGAATTATACAAACTTTCTCTCTCTCTCTCTCTCTCTCTCTCTCTCTCTCTCTCTCTCTTTCTCTCTCTCTCTTTTTTTTTAAACAGGATGGCTTAAATTCCTTGGTCCTGGATTTGGATTTTCCTGCTTTGAGGAAAAATAAAAATATAGATAATTTCTTAAATAGATGTAAGTATATTTATTTTTACTATTCATGTCTGGACACGTAACTGTACTTTAAATGAAATGTGTTTGGTTAATTTTTTGGTACTTAAATTATTAACTTATTAACTTATTATGTCCTAGCCACTGTCCTATTATTAGAAGATACCATGACCAAGAAAACTCTTCTAAAAGAAAGCATTTACCTAGGGGCTTGATTCTAGTTTCAGGTTTAGTCCATTATCATGGCAGGGAGCATGATGACACAGGTGACACTGAAGCAGCAGCTGAGAACTACATCATAATCCACAGGCCATGAGGAAGACACTGGGCTTGGCATGGGCTTTTGAGACCCAAAGCCCACCCCCAGAGACATACTTCCTCCAACAAGGCCACTCCTCTTAATCCTTTTCTAATCCTTTCAAATAGTGCCAATCCTGGTGACTAAGCATTTGCATATATGAGTCTATGGGGGCCAGTTTTATTCAAACTACCACAAGCTATTAACTTACTAAACTCGCTTTTATTTATTTGCTATTTGTTTCCCTTTAAAACAATATTTTGTGGGTGGTGGAAATGCCTGCCTTTAATCCCAGCACTTGGGAGTCAGAGGTAGGCGGATCTCTGGGTTTGAGGCCAGTGCTAGTTCTACAGAGGTCTACAGAGCTAGTTCTAGGATAGCTAGGGCTACAGAGAAACCCTGTCTCAGAAAAAAAAAATATTTGTATTTTCAAAGTAATTTTGCTGAACTAAGTTAGAATATGTAAAGTAGATGCAGTGTAAGATTATGTATGAATTGTTAAGACCATAACTCTTGATCTAAGTGAAATTTTAAGTCAATATTGTAACTATGACGTTGCTTTTATTTATCCAGAAAACTTTAGTAAGCTTTGTTTCAATAATTGCATACATTTAGACCCTTTAAGGAATGATCTGATGCCAGTTAGCACCATGTATATGGTTATTCTTAGTGTTTCCCAGCATTATGTTGGAATAAGTAGGTTCTGAAAAATATATTCTCAAAACAAGTTGGGGATAGTGGATAGTGCTTGAATGTAGCAATTCAGGAGGCTGAGGTGGGAGGTTTAAGGCTGTCCTGGGCTACAAAACAAGATAGTCTCAAAAAAGAAAATAATGTTAATCACAGGAGTCTAGAGAGATGGCTTAGCTGTTAAGAACACATGCTGTTCTTGCAGAGAACCTGAATTCAGTTCCCAGCACCCAAGTCAGGCAAGCTTATAACTACCTGTTACTAACTTCTAGGGAATCTGATGCCTTCTTTTACTTTCTGAGGGCACTGCACTCAACACACACAAACCCATATTGTTAAACACAAACAATTTTTAAATGTCAAATAAAAGGAGAAAGAAAGTTTGAGAATGATTAATGCATCTTCTTTATCTCCACACCTAAGTCCTTTATTTTGGAATTGCCAACACTAGGGTATTTCTCTATTTAATAGGTACTATAGTAGTTGATGTATTTGAAATATGTGATTGCCACCTTTAAAGAAGTGGATTAAATGTCATTGCTAAATTTGGAATAGTAAGTGATTTCATCCCTTTCTCTTGGAGATAACGTATAGCAATATGGCCTAGAACACAGTCTTTGTATTTAGTCTCCTGGTCCTGGGTGACATGCCTGGCTTTGTGACTGCTTTCTGCCATTATAAAGCACATTAGGATTGCCTGGGTCATTGATGTCACTTTCACACAGTGAAGTGAAAAGTGTCAGCTTTAGTACTGCTTTTTGGTGGTTAGTGATCTTCATGGACATATGCCAACAAATTCCAGAGCTTTGGTTCCTTAACGCAAAGATAACACACATTTTAGAGTATTTGTTTATTTTAGACCTGGAGATTGAACCTAGGACCTTACATTGTTCAGCAAGCAGTCTGTTACTGAGTTACACCCCATCCCCACATTTTAAAATTTTAAAATAGGATCCTTTAAAGTCTAACAGAATCAGCTGAAAATTAGTTCTAATATCTAGAAATAAAAATGTTTACAAATATAGTGACTCCTTTTGAAAGTTCCTTATATATTGATATTAAAAGTATGGTAATCTTTTTATTGTAGATGAGAAAATTGTGAAAAAAATCAGAGGTTTACAGATGAAAGCAGAAGACTATGATGTTGTAAAAGTTATTGGAAGAGGTGCTTTTGGTGAAGTTCAGTTGGTAAGAAAGGTTTTGTTTGGTTTTTACTACTTTTTTAAAAAACATCATAGCAGCTGAATAGTTGTAAAATCCATTCTCAGCCATTGAGGAATTGATTTTATGTCTTTGATCAAGTCATTCCATCTTTGAGAGCCTCAGTTTCTATCTTTAAAAAGGGGCAGCCTGTCACCAACAGTATTCCAGCTCTAAAATACAGTGATTTAGAATAACGCCAGTTTGGTTTTACATGAGATATGCTTACAAGTTAACACTATGCTATATTATACTCTGGTATAAAACTATAAGAGAGCTATGTTTTCATTAATGGTCAGAATGAAGCTCGGCTTGATGGTGAATGCCTTTAATCCTAGCATTCAAGAGGCTGAGGCAGGCCAATCTCTGTTTTCAAGACCAGCCTGGCATACAGTTCTAGGCCAGTCAGAACTATATAGTGAGGCCTTGTTTCAAAAACAACAAAAATGGCCATATTGTGAAAGCATTCTGTTTAACAAGCTGTTACATACATACATATGTATATATGTGTGTGTATGTAACATAACATTTGTACACACATATGTAACACACATATATATGCACACATATATCTAACACACACCCATCATGTGAAGAAATTCTTTATCTTTCAGGTAAAAGAATAACTATTATAACTTTTAAAAGTAAATATTATATATATTTATATTAAATGAAGCATTATAATGGTTTTCCTGGTTTTAGTACCTAAGCATGAGGCCACCAATATAGAGAGTCCAGTTTTGTCTTTTGAACCTAACATTCTCTTGATGATTGTAAATGTAAATTCTTCTCCAAGTTCTGACCTGAAGAGTAGAGACAGTAATACCTATTTTGTGAGAGTCACTGTGGAAGATGATTATTAAGTTAACAAGATAATAATGGATGACAAGTTCATTAATAAGTAATACTAGTTAGAGTACTCCCTAAGGGTTGTTTTGTTATTTTTATTGCTTATTTGATATATAGAGCCAAATCACATATTTTATATGATTATTGCAGTTACAAAAGAGGTACTAGAATTTGGGGTTGGATTTTGGACAGATGGGTGTCAGATCTTGACCTATTCTTGTTTTTCTTTAGTTGTTGTTGATGTTGTTGTTGTTTTTAAATTGGTTTTTTAGACAGGCTCTCTTACATTCTAGGCTGGCCTGGAGTTTAATGTATAGTTGAGGATGGGCCTTGAGTTTTGATCCTCTTGCTTCCACTTCACAGGTCCTGGATTACAGGCATGCATCCTCATGCTCTCTTTTACATGGTGTTCAGACTTAGCCCAAGGCTTCACATATTCCAAGCATACTTAATTATATGAGAAACATCCCAGTCAACCTGGTACTGCTTTGTTTTGTTCTGAGACATAGTCTCACTATGTAGACCAGGCTGACCTACAACTTACTGAGATCTGCCTGCCTGTGACTCCTGAGTACTGAGTTATAAGTCATGTACCACCATGCCTTGTCCCAACTTCCCCTGTTTTAATGTCAGAGCTGTTACTCTTTGTTGCTATTGTGGTCATTATAATGCAGTATGTCAAAGGAATGGAAGGAAAATAATATAGGTATACAATTTTATTTTTGTTATTGCTGTTAGCCAAAATCAGGTATTTTTAAAAATAAAAAAAATTATATGTCTTACTTGTTTTGGCTTTGCTTTTGCCTCTATTATCTTAGATAGGCACTCAAGAAAACGTTCACATATTTCTTCCATCTGTATAGCCTTTTGAAGTGGATTTATATGTAGTAAATTAGTATGGAGAAAATGTTTCATTTTAACACATCTTTATGATGTGTTTTGATTTTTGAGATTAGTAAAAGGAAGTTTCATGATAGCATAATTTCTTCTTTCCATGTGAAATACTTTATCTGGTTAAGTTGAAAGTAGGTTAGGTTACCACAGGGGACAATGTTAACCAATTTCTACAAATAAGTTTTCATTCTAAGTATAACTTTGATATGTCATTGAAATGCCATAGCATATAAGAAAGTTCTGAAGTCAACAGCAGTATGGGGCTAGAGAGATGGCTCAGCAATTACACTCACTTGCTGCTGTTCCAGAGGACACTGGCTCAGCTTCTAGCATAATAATGGGGTCTGTAACCAGTTCCAGGGGATCCAGTGCCCTCTTATGCCCTCAACAGGCACTTAACACACATGGTTCACATAATATATACATGTAGGCAATACACTTATATACGTAAAATAAAGTAATTAAAGAAAAAATGTTGGAGGTGTGGGAGGGGAGGCTAGAAATAAAGCTCAGTGGTTAAGAGCATTGGCTGCTCTTATGCAGTGGACACAGGTTTGATTCCTCACACTGTCTGAAACTCCAGTTACCAGGCATCTCACACCCTCTTCTGAACTCTGGGCACTGCACTCACGTGCATAGACATATATGCAAGCAAAACACCCATATCCATAAACAAATTTAAATTATAGTTAAAAAAAGAATAAATAACAGGAAAAAGGAATGGATTCCCCTCTAGGGCCTATGACCTCAGTAGTAAAACATTAATAGACATTTTTGTGTGGAATATCTAATACTGAGGAAGAAAAATCAGTGTTGTTAACTGCTGTTTCTAGCCTACAGGATATTGGTTCCTTTCATCCAGGCTTTAGTTCTCTCAGCTTGGAGTAGTATTAGTAACCATGTAACCTTAGAACATTTCTATTAATACTAAATTGGATTGAATATTCATGTCTCTTAGTGTGGTTCTGGTTCTGAGTAGTGGGGTGATTGTTAGCTTTCTTGTCAAGTATTTAAGTGGCCTTTACTTTTCAATAATCAGGTCTTACTGATTTTTAGATATGCATAGGTATATTACTTACATAGGGCCACCATGGCAATATCAGATTTCATGAAGAACAACAGAAATTTCTTTTAATATCAGTTCTTGGAAGGTCTGGGAACCAGTTTATTGGTATCTTATATATTTCGATCATTAGAAATATTTGAGACTGTTGCAAAAGTGTCAGTTAAAAATCTTCCCTAACGGGGGCTGGAGAGATGGCTCAGCAGTTAAGAGCACTGACTGCTCTTCCAAAGGTCCTGAGTTCAATTCCCAGCAACCACATGGTGGCTCACAACCATCTTTAATGAGATCCAATGCCCTCTTCTGGTGTGTCTGAAGACAGCTCAGTGTACTCATAAAAATAAATCTAAAAAAAAAAAAAAAAAAAAAAAAAAAATCTTCCCTAACTTGCAAGATGGCTCAGTGGGCAAAGCTGGCAACCTAAATTTAATCCTTTGAACTTGTATAAAGGTGGAAGCAGAGAGGTGACTCCATAAAGTTGCCCTCTTTTCTCCAAAAATATATGTGCCCTGGCAGCCACCTCCCCCCCCCCAACACACACAGACAGAGTAATAATAATTAAAAAATATAGTGACTACAGGAGTTAAAAGAGCACTTGCTTCTCTTCTTCCCAAGTTACTCAAGCCATACAGAGTCATAATTAATGTCTTTTCCTCACCCCTTATATTTTTTAGACAATCCTATAATTGTGTTTTTAAACTTAGTCTCCACTAGCGTATTCATTTCTTTACTTTCATCCAAGCTATCTCATATATGAACCGCTTTCTATTTCTCTTCTGCTTAGTGTTTCATCAAAGTAGTGTTGATCTCAAGTTGTGAAGTACTAATGGAGAGACTATCAAGACCATGTGTATTAAATATTCTGTGTATTTGTTCTGTGTATGCTCATCTGGACTGATGTTACTATTTGGAGACATTTTCTTGTAGTTTTATATCTTTATATTCTTAGGTACCATGCCTATTCTCAATCCTGGTATATGAACATTGAATCAACTTTAGGGGCTTTTATATTATATGAATTGGTTTTCATTATTTCTGCCTCTAACTATGTTGAGTTAGAGAAAGGTAATTCTAGATGTGATGTAACTATGGATCCCCTTGTTAGTTTATTAAATTAGTATGATACCTTTATCCTAGCCTGCTGGGACCTCTTTTGAAATGTCAGCATTCATGGGGCTGGAGAGATGGCCTATTAAGTAAAAGTTGAGGATGCCAGAGTGCTTGCCACCACTCTTGTTGGTGTCATAAGCTCTAGGGGATCTGATGCTCCCTTCTGGCCTCTGTAGGCACTGCAGTCATGTCCATTCCTATACACACACACACACACACACACACACACACACACACACACACGGGGTGGGGGGGCATGAATTTAAAAAGACACTTTAAGATGTCACCTTTCTTATCTGTCCATCCTCAGCAAGCTGCTCAGAGTGCTTTGTTTCCCTGTCTGCCTTCTAGTCCTACTGTTTTTTTTTTTTTTTTTCCTTATGCCTCTCAGTGCTCTCTTTCAAAGAAAATTTTGGAAATTAGCCATTTCTCTCATTTTAACACTCTGAGTGAAATTTCTTCTCTGTGTCTTAATTAATGTTATTTTATTCGTAATATTACGTGTTACCTTGTAGCTTATATGTTGATATTTTTGATTCCTTTGCATTTTTTTAAAACAAGAACTGTATTTTTCAAATATTTTGATCTTCTTACCAGTAATTGATACTCTTTATCTAAAAAGATTCATTCATACCTTGGGACACTGTCTTCTTCAATAAAGAACATAGATTAAAAGAGTATCTGGAGAAACAGAGAGAAAAGAGCAGCCCTTCCCATATAGTCACTGTCAGTTCATTCCTGCATTGCATGTATGCATATTCGTATGTGATTCTCTAATACTGTTCATGTGAACTCAGATTTTTTTTTTTTAATGTAAAACTGGGTCTTTATTCTTTATAAGGTTATTTCTGAGCTGTAAAAATTACTCCCTTCTTCTAATGTTTTCATAGTCCTTGTATCTGCTATTCAGTCTTGCCTGCCATAACAGAAAGCATGAGGACATTGTTTTACTTGCATCTTTGGTGGAGGCTTTATTAACATCAGATATTACTCCAGGTTAGTCTAATACACAAACTGAATTTTCTTATAAAAATATGATTTTATTAGTAAAAAATAAATTTGAAAGCCTCAAATGACATGTCTTAGTAAGAATGATTATAAAGTTGTCAACAAGGTTCCAAGAATATCCCAAGCATGTTCTTAAGCTTCATTTAGAAATCTGACATCTATTTAAGTCGGCCTGTCTGTCTGTCTTTCTTACAAAGAAGTACATCTTAACTGTAGAAATGACAGGGTAGGGAGAAAAGAGGAGGAGCTTAAATTTCATCAGCTGGGATATAACCATGGTCAGTGTTTTGTATCTCCCTCCCTTTTAAGGGGAGGTGGTTTTTTCCTCCTGCATACGTATATACTCATTTGGATGATGTTTTATATTCAGTGTATTTTCAAATTTAAAACAAGGAATTTGACAGTCTTTTTTTTTTTTTTTTAATAACCAATAGAACTGTTAGGAGAAGTGTTTTTTTCTTTTGCTTTTTTTGTTTTTGTTTTTTGTTTTTGGTCCTCTAAGTACTAAGACTAGTAACAGGGACACATGCATAACTTCATAGTAGAATGAGCCTCATTCCGTTTGTGGTAGAGTTAGTCAATGTTTGCATTGACTGTATTCTGTATGCTAAATTTATAGTCATTTTCTCTCACTTTGTCTTTGATTTGTAGTTTAGAGGAATTGAGTAAATTTGTCACCTAGTTCATAAATGTGTCTGCTTTTGCCCAGGTTTGTTTACATCTGAATCCATGTTTTTAAACATTACTCTGTTCAGTGTGATAATGAATAGCTACTATGTCTGACTGTTTGTTCATGTATTTGTCCATCTATATTGAATAGAGGAGAAGGAGCTGGAGAATAAAGGGGAGTCTACAGAGATGCTGAGGGAGATTATAATAGAATAACTCAGAGACATCCTCAAAGGAAGATGAGTGGAAATCAGCTTTCCTAAAGTAGCAGCACTTTATTATACTACTTTGTCACATCACTGCTAATGAATTTTAAAGGTATGGTGTAGACATTTGGCATGAATAAGTCTAATGTCTGTGAGTTATATCAGAGATGAGAAGTAGTGATTCCTACTTTGTGCTGTGAGCCAGTAATTGTCCTAGCCCAGCGTTTATATGAAATTCAGCCTTATAGCCAAAATATTCTTAATGTGTTCAAAGTCTTATAGATACTGCATAGATAGAGGTAGCAATGTGTTGAATTGAACAATTCAGCACTGTGCCACCAACTGGGCAGTTTCATAGTGAAGGCATGTTTCTCTTGAAAACAGCTTAGGAAGCAGGCTGCAAACTGCACATCTGTGAGATTATCAAGAACACAGGGAACTATAGACTAGAGAGTAACTGCACCACTAATGAAGACAGTAAACGTTTTCTTATTCAGAAATTCTCTTAGGGCTACAGTATATACTTTTTATTCAAATGAATGACTGTCTTCTTTCCAGCTGTTAATAGATAACTTTTAGCTCTAGTTCTTAGCTCTACTATACAGCAAAGTTCTCAGAATTTTGCATGTCATGGTCTAAGTATAAATAATGAAAATAATAACAGAAATTAATTGACTCTTAATGCTCTGTGGATTGTTTTTTTCTAATGAAGTTAGAGAACATTCAAAATTCAATTTGTTTTTAGAGTAAGTTAAGGCTTGAAGGATGGTGTAAATATACATAGAAGAGTGTGTTAGCAACTTCTAAAAATTTGTTCATAGATTTCTATGATTATTTACTTTGAGATAATCTGGTTATTGAGCACAAGTCAGTTAGAAAGCTAGTGTGCCTGCTGTAGTATAGTTTTCTAGCTTTACAATGTCATCCTTTAATTCCTGACTTCTGCTCTGTGTTCTCACATTTTTTTTTTCTGGTGCATGTATTTTTAGTGTTCTATAAACTTTATGTCACTATGCAGATCTAGTAGGGATTGCTATTATTGCTATATATAAGAGCACAGAAGATAAATACAAGCTTCAGCTCTCATCACCACATGGTTACCTCTTGGACTTACCATTTTCATTGTAATGTTACAACATTTCAAAATACTTCAGATTTCAAAACATTTTTAAAGGAGAAATGATATAAGAATGTTTTTATATATTTGTTCTATCAATTACTGACACAGAGTGTTACATTTTTTAGCAGAAAATAGAGATTCATAGTTTTCTTTTTCCAATTCTGTTAGTTTTTGGTTCATGAATTTTCGAGTTCACTTATTAAAGGTGCAAACATTTTGAATACATGTGCGCCCCTCTGCTCTCTCCCCCTCAAGTATGGGACTCATTATGTAGGAATTGCAGGCTGGCCTGGAGCCCAAAAAGATCAGCTGTTCTGCCTCTTAGGTGTTGATGTAGTATCTTTCATTCGGATAAAGACTGTCTACTGTGAGTCTGCTTTACTATATCCGTTCATTCCTACTGTAACATTTTTATCCTTGCTGGTTTCCATGGCAAATATGTTTGTCTTTCCTTTAATCTTCAACCTCTCTGGTTTATATCTAAACCACTTAAGTTTATGTCTTGCTTTTTAGTTGTTTGATAATTCATTAATGGGTATATTTAGTCCATTATAATTACATATATCTTAGCTTAAAATTATTTTGGATGTCCCCAGTCTGATCACATTCATTTATTCAAATTTATTTGTGCTCAGATTCAATGAATTTTTCACACATATTCCCTAAACCCTCAGTTTCAAGACAGAGCTTCTCTGTGTAGCCCTAGCTGTCCTGGAACTCACTCTGTAGACCAGGCTGGCCTCAAACTTATAGATCACCTGCCTCTCCCTCCTGAGTGCTGAGATCAAAAGGGTGCGCCACCACAGTCCAGCTGGATTTCTCACTTTTTAATGACTGTTCTGTTTAGCCCTTCTAATGTTTTCATTCATTACTATATTTTTTTTGTTATAGAATTTCTAATTGATTTCTATTATTTCCATTTGAGCATATTTCTAAGAGCTATTTTTACTTATGTCTTTTATACTTACTTGTAAGAAAAATTTAAAGCTAAACCTAACATTTTCTTTTGATTTCTTTTTTCTTATCCATATGTCATGCTTTTCTTTTTATCTCTTTAGTAAGTTTGCTAGATCTTGTGGATACGGAGTAGAGAGTTTGAGCTTGTTATCATTTTGAAGAATGTTAGTTTTCATTCTGATAGTCTGTTCAGTGACTTACTGTTTGGCCATCCTTGATTTGTGGAGGCTCAGTTTTATACATTGTCAGAGTAGGTGTGTGGAAAGAGCACGGCGGCGTTGTTATCACGTCCTTTCATCTTGATGTGACTCAGCCTCTAGCTAAACTGTTCCCTTTTGATGTTTAGATTTACTGTTATGTTTTGTTGGTAGTAGTAGAGTGGGGCTTACTTTAGATAGTGGTTTGTGACCCCCTTTGGGAGTCGGACGCCCCTTTCACAGGGGTCACATATCAAGATATCCTGCATTTCTGATATTTACATTAACAGTAACAAAATTATAGTTATAAAGTAGCAAATTTCCTGGACATGCAGCTGATAACTATTAGAGGAGGAACTGTGTTCTAGAGCAGTGGTCCTCAGCCTTCCTAATGCTGCGATGTGACCCTTTAATACAGTTCTTTAGGTTGTGATGACCCTCAGCCATAAAATTATTTTGTTGTCAGTATTGTCATTGAACTTGTCACTGGGGCATTAGTAGAGGTCAAAACAGGCATAAAGTTTTTTTTTTTTTTTTTTTTTAAATTGTACGGTACAGTATCCTCTGGAGAACCAGCAATAAGTAACAAACATCCAAAAAATTACAGATTGTAGGAAGAAAGCCAATGAAGTTGAAGTTGTGAGGAAATGATGAGATTCTTTATGGTTTTTAAGAAAGTATTTATTACTTGGCCCCAGCGAGGTTCTTAATTTGATTGGGTAGTCAGAGGAAGCTTCTTTGAGGAGTTTTACATTTCAGCTGAGTGGAAAAGAAGCTTGTGTCTTTGGATGAGAGATGATCAGGGACTAATAGATTTTCTAATGAAAAGTATATAAATAAGAAAGGTTCATTCTTATATTAGAGGGACTAAAAGAAGATAATTGTGCTTAAAGTATGAACAAGAACAAAAGGACAAAGTTTAAATTGGGAAGATGGCTTTGAGCTAGTCAGGACTCTAGGCATTGTGGTCAAGAGCTTCATCTTTTCTTAGCTTCTTCCTCCAACCCTGAGACCAAATGCTGCTGAGCTTTCCAGAGAGAGAGAGAGAGAGAGAACTGCAGGTGGGCTGGGATATTGGGTTGTCATGAAATCTGGCTCTGTTTGAGGTAGGTGATGCTAACTTCAAATTTAGAGGTGTAGAAATAGTGCACACTATGGATGCAGAGTGCATTTCAGTCTCAGCTTGCCACCTTTCTAGTCCTCAGGCAGATTGCATTCTCTGTGCCTTATATTTGCCATTCTGACAGATAGAAAGGATACCTCACTGGGACTAAAGCAAAGATTAAGGTAATGTATTCAAACATTACCCTAATGTGGCTTGCACATACTCTGTAATAGGTCCAAATCTTATCTTCATTGGATTAAATTCTGGTGCTGAAAGATAGGACATAAGTTATTCTTTAAAAGATATAAGATTAGTAAGTGAAATGGAGCAAGAACAAGGAAGAGAGAATGAGTTAGGGACATGCTGGCAGGAGAGGGAGATAGTGGGTTAAAGGTAAAGTTCCTTGATCAGAGTAAGTGTTCATGAGAAGGCAGTATTTGAACTGGGATTTGAAGGAGTCAGGAGCTGAACTCATTGAAAAGGGCCTTCCATAGAGAACAGCACATGCAGAAAAAGAGAAAAGCTGAGGATCAGAATTGGTTTGTCTGTATGGCTCATTAGACTGAGTGGATATAGAAGAGTAAAACCAGTTGAGATTTTGCTGGCAATTGGTGTAAAAGATGTTGGACCTGGTTGGCAGCAATGAGAATAGCTAGATATGTCTGGATTAGAAACACGTTAAAGGTAGAACTGTATGATTCTCTGACAAAGGAATGTTTAGCTTGAGAAGCTTGAGTGATGGAACAGCCATTTACTAGCTAACTGTAGGAAATAGATACATTCAGAAGTAAAGCTTGGATGTTTTAGTTTTGTATACGTTACCAATTATTATTTATTATTATACAGTATGTGTTAGCTATTATAACTTGGACTCTACATTTCTTTTCTTTGTGATACTTTGGTGAGTTCTGGGAATCAAATATGGTTGTAGGGGCTGGAGAGATGGCTCAGCCGTTAAGCACTCTACCTGGTTTTCCAGAGGTTCTGAGTTCAATTCCCAGCAACCACATGAGATCTGATGCCCTCTTCTGGTGTGTCTGAAGAGAGTGACAGTGTAGTCACATACATTAGATAGATAGATAGATAGATAGATAGATAGATAGATAGATAGATAGATAGATAGATAGATAGATCGCTCTATCTTTTTAAAATGTGGTTGTAAATAGACCCTATTCTTACTATGAAGAAATTTATATTCCATTAAGTAAAATAGGAATTGATCAAGTAACTATATTGTTAGTTGTTTTTTGTTGGTTTCTTTTTTAAACTAATCTTTTAAACAGATACTTAGGAACAAATGAGAACGAGTTAATATAATCAAGTTATCTCTTGCAAACTAACCTTTTAGATGATTAATGTTCATATAGTGAGTGATATGCACTCCCCCACAACACATATACATAAGCACTGATGTTTCAGACTGAAAGAGATGTTTTTTCCCCTTCGGTAAACATTTCTTGGAAATTGCCTGTTAAATAGTATCTCTCTTTTTTTTTTTTTTTTAAAGAAAAACAAAACATGGTTAGTTTAAATAATCTGAGGGAATTTATTTACCTGAAATGAGGTAGTTGCTTATTTGACTTTAATTAAAAGGTATATTTCTGAAATATTTGGACCTTATATATGTTCTCCTTGGTAAGTGTTATACTTGTGCTTTGGAGGCTTACCTGGAACAGGGTATTACATGCATCTACTTGACTAAAGGTCAGTTTGTTTTGCAGCTAGTTGTTAACAGCATTGCAGCACCATCATTCTCCTTATGCAATTAAAGTATTAATATTTTTTAAATCTACAGGTTCGACATAAGGCATCACAGAAGGTTTATGCAATGAAGCTTCTTAGTAAATTTGAAATGATAAAAAGATCAGATTCTGCTTTTTTCTGGGAAGAAAGAGATATTATGGCCTTTGCTAACAGTCCCTGGGTAGTTCAGGTAAGCCTAATAACTTTTTGTGTTAAGGTGCTTATTTAGAAGACTGTTTTGTGTGCTTTGTTTACATAGTAAAAAGTGTAGTTATTTTTTATTAGACCTGATTCAATATGCTTGTTTAGTGTTTCTTGGTGGAATATCTATATAGACATGGCATATAAAAACTATTACTTGAAACTGTTTCTTCCTTAATCATTTTATATATAGATTTTACATGATCAGCCAGTATGCCACTCTGAGATTATCCTGCCATCAGATTGATTTGTACATACTGAACTTAGTTAGACCTCACTTGACATTCTCAGCCTATCTTAAATGGGAGAAAAGTTTTCTATAGTAAGCGTCTGAAAATTCTATAATCCTTTATATATTTTTCTGTAATACGTGATGTTAGTGTTTCTAATTCTGCCTCATAATATTGCTTCTTTTTCTATTATATACACCACCAGCTTTGTTTCTTTACATGGTACTTATTTTAACTCCAATATCCAAATCTACAGATGTTTTTGAGCAAGGAAGATGAATAAGATTAACCCCGTACCAGTGTGTGCTCTAAAGTGCTTAAATGAGCTAGAGTTCCATGCCTTAAGAGGCAGTATGGAATTTTTTTTTTTTTAAGGTCACATAGATGACTGTGTCATTGAAAAGGTCATTTGTGCTGCTTTTAAAAAGTGATGTTGAGGGGGACTATAAAGATGGCTCATCAGTAAAGAGCCAGTCTGCTTTTTCAGAGGACCTAAATTTGGCCAGCCCCTACATAGCAGCTCTTCTGATAATCTATAACTGCAGTTCCAGGAGATTCAACACCCTTTTTTGGACTCCATAGATATCGATCGGTCACTTACATACATGTAGGCAAAATACCCAAATATGTGTGTGTGTGTGTGTGTGTGTGTGTGTGTGTGTGTGTAAAGTTAAAAATGAGATTGAGCCTTAAATCCCTTTTTGTTTTTATTTGGTTAATTGTAGCCATTGTTTAGAAATTCTAATGTGTACAGTTCACACTATTATATTTTGTGTATGTGTGTGTAGTTAGGGGCCTTGATAATTTGCTTGAATTAAAGAATGACAGTGATGCTGGTGTGGTGGATATAGCTGTAATCCCAGTGCTTGGGAGGCTACACAAGGGGATTCTTTCTAAGTTTGAGTTCTACTCCATCTACATAAGGAAATTTGTTTCAAAAAGGAGAAAAAAAGAGGATAACACTGAAGTGTCCCACTTTTAGCTTTAAATCTCATTCATTTTTTTAAGTTAACCATTCCATATATTGTTATCTTTTGATCTTTGATTCTGCTGAATAGATTTTCTACTGAAAAAGAATGGATCTCTATTATTTAAATAGTGTCTGGTTGCCACCATTTCTATGTGCTTGTTTCCAGTGAAGGGCTGAAGGGGTTTGTGTTGTTTGGTGGGCCATAGAGTCAGTCACCTTTTCTTGGGAGTTGTGGTTACTCTTTCTGGGGCAACATACTGTAGCTGTTGCTTGCTGCTTATCATGAATAAGAGGATAAATAATAGGAAAGAGGGATTTAGTTCTCCTCCAAGTGTGGCTGTTGATTACTCATTTTTTTTTTTCACTGAAATGGGACTCATTTCTTCTGTCTTTTAAATCGGCATCTGTTAGATGTTTCTGAGCTGCTCCTACTTCCAGCTCTCTTCTGTGTAAGGTATGAGCAATACTTTGTTTAGTTCTCAGAGAGATATTATCTCCTTTGTTCCAAATACATCTTTTAAAGATTTTTATTAAGTTTCCTACATTGTGTTTTCTGTGAGAGGAAAACATTCATTTATGCACATTTTATTGTATGTCTGGAAAAGTAACCATGTAAAATTGTTCTGTTATTGTCTCATTAAAGAGGCTTGATCCACAAGTAAAAGACTTCATAAATTTTTACTCTAGTGTAGTCTGTTTTTTCACTATTAATAACAATTTTGGGGGTTTCATTGTGTTCGTGCCTTTGTTTTCAGTATAATTTTGTTCTTCCTCCTTTTCCAGCTCTTTTGTGCCTTTCAAGATGACAGGTACCTGTACATGGTGATGGAATACATGCCAGGTGGAGACCTTGTTAACCTTATGAGTAATTATGATGTGCCTGAAAAATGGGCCAAGTTTTATACTGCTGAAGTAGTGCTTGCACTGGATGCAATACACTCCATGGGCTTAATACACCGAGATGTGAAGCCTGATAACATGCTATTGGATAAACATGGACATCTGAAATTAGCAGATTTTGGCACATGTATGAAAATGGATGAAGTAAGTAAGCCAGTAAAAAATGCTGTTTTGTAAAAGTTTATCCATATTCATTGTGTTTGTATGTATGAGAGAGCGAGAGAGCGTGCACATGTAATGGTGTACATGTCAATTTTCTCTTTCTGCTACATGTGGGTTCTGGAGATATGCTCAGGTCACTAGGCTTGTGCCACAGGCACTTTACCTGCTGAGCCTTCTTGTTAGTCCTAGTTTTTTTGATTGTGTGTGTGTGTTTTAAGAAACAAATATAAATCAGGACTTTGCAATTTTGAGTAAAAATGAATTTTGCTTTGACAATGGCATAACAGTTCCAAGATAAAACCATTTAGAATATTTCCTTTACTTATTCACTCATCTAGGTGTAAAATACTTGTATTAGTGCCTTGATGAATGAATATCATTGTTCAGTTCATTTATCTTCTTGACAAGTGTCTGTTACCAATCAAAACTAGTTAGTAATGGTCTAGATGTATAGGATTGGGCTACAAAATTTAAGTTCAAGTTCATGAGTACTTCTCCCACCATTATTATTTCTGTGGCTTTTTCCTTGTTTTGAGAAAGGAGGTGATACAAAATGAAGAAAGAAGTCAGTCACTGCTTCACACCTAACTCTTCTGTATTAGAGTTGGTTCAATAACAGTAACTTCAAACATAACCGTGATACTGGTTTGTTTTGATTATGCAATTTTACATTTTGTCATTTCTTGTCTGTACTGTTAATTCCTGATGGGGCAGGGTTGTCTAGAAGATGGCTTGTAAATAGTAAGTAATCTGTGCCTCTAGGAGACTGAGTTTCACCTTTGGGACACTTTTCATAACCTTCTAGAATCAACACCACCACCACCAAGAACAACAGCAATGCATGCACAAAAACATTTGGATTGTCCACAGGCATGGAATTTTGTTTTTCAAAATTACAGAGGACTCTTAATTTTTTAGTAATAGGTGTTACAAGTTTGAGTTCTGTTACTATTTGCCTTTCCTTTATTATTGTCTCTACATCAGAGACAGACTAGAGCTCAGTGGCCAAATCTAACCTCTGGCATGGTGGTATATACCTAAAAAAATGAATTTTATATGTTTAGTGATTAAGGAAGAAGATAAGTTAATAGAAACTATGTAAGACTATGCACCCCTTCAGGTTTGTATAGTCTGGCAGCAGTATAGACATCCTTTGATCCTTGAATATAGACATTCAGTGATCTTTGCTTTCTCTTACATTATGTCAGAGGCCAAAAGATGGTATTGGATTCTCTGGAACTCCAGATGGCTGTGAGCCACCCATGTATGTGCTGGGAATTGAACCCTCTGGAAGATCTGTCAGTGCTGTTTAACTGCTGAGCCATCTCACTAGCTCCATGACTTCAGTTTTAATATCTAATGTTTCTTCTTATGTTTATTTCTGAAAAATTCTATTTTCCTCAAAATTGTACATTAAAAAAATGAAAATGGAATACTTGGCTGTATTCTGTATTTTCAGCTTTGACCAGTATATTATATAGCTTCAGCCCTTCTTGGCACTCACATGGAGAGAGGACAAAAACCAATTCTTGCAAGTCATATGCTTGTGTGCCCCTCATTCATCAATCAATCAATAAATAAAAGAGATTTAAAAAAAAAAACCTTTGTACCTATAATAAAAATAATTAGTACCCAAGGAAATAATAACTAAGGGAATCCAGCTAGGCAGGTTTGTGCAGTTAGGGGCAGATGAAAGTGTGAGTTCCATTTAAATGTTTATTTTTTCCCCTTTGTAAGGGGCATTTTGAATTGTTTTTAACACCAAACCCAAGACTTCCTTCCGATTGATCCAATTTTAAGTTTTCAGTAAACTCTCTTGTTCTGTATTTTGTCAATGACAAATCATCAAATATATTTAGAAAACATTTAATTTATTACATTTAAAGTAATTTTTTAAGTGTATGTGTGGCATATGCATGTATGCAGGTACACTTGCCAATGAATGTATGTCCAAAAGCTGGCAGTGGATGTTAAATGTCTCCTGTCTCCACCATTTTATTTTATTTAGATTGTATGTGTACATGAATACCTATGTGTGTCTATACCTGTGTACCTCCATGAGGAACCCAGTGGAGGAGGTCAGATGACTTCTATCATTCACTACCTTACTGACTTGAGACAGAGTCTCTCACTGAGCCATAACTAGCCAGTTAGGTTGGCTGACCAGTGAGTCCCCAGGACCTGTTCTCTCTGCTCCACATCCCCCAATGCTGAGGTTACAAGTATATACTACCATGCCTGGCTTTTTGTGTGAGTGTTAAGGATTTGAACTCAGGTTCAAATCATATGCTATCATTTTGCTTGTACTTCTACTTACTAAGCCATCTCCCTAGCCCTCCATGTTACTTTTATTTTTGAAGCCAAGACTCTCCCTGTATCTGGAGTGCATTTATTTATTTGGCAAGACTAACTGGCCAGTAAATCTCTGGACTCTGCCTGACCTCACTACTGCACTTCCCTCCTTCAGCCTGGAGTTCCAGGCATGTACTACCATGCCTGGCTTTTTACTTGGTTGTTAGGAATTGAAATTCTGGTCCTCACTCATGCACACCAAGTACTTTTACCCACTTCTCCATTCCCCAATCAAAGTAAATTTTTGTAACCTTTTGAATATGAATGCCTAGTTATTGTGTTCTCTAGCTCAAACTCATAGGAAGCCTCTTAAAGTATGACTCTTGGTGCTGTCATGTGCAAAGTCTCATAGCTTTAAAGTTGTTGTGATTTATCATATAATCCTTTCATAATGTGTTACTTAACTTTATGAAGTTTCCTTAGGTTGGCTCTATATCCTTTAGTGTATTGGCTTTCATTTTGATATTACAGAATATTAAAACTTGCTTTTTTCCCCTTACCCCTAGAGTCACTCCCTTGGACTCCCTCTGATTTCTTTTATTAGAAATGATACTTAGTAGTTACCTATATGGTTGCTAGATTTGCTCATTGCTCCTAACGGATCATGACTTTCAGGCTCAGCCAATGGTTAGAGCTAGGAGGCATGCATGGGTTATATATAACACCCAGTATTGAGCCACATGCCCTGATGCTTACATTTGAGTCTCTATAAATATGTCAAGTGCTACTACTTAACACTGGTATATCTGGTTGAAGATATATACCTTAACACTGTAGGGCCCAGTCTAGTCTTTCTCTTCTCTTTTTGTAATTTATTTCAGTGGCTAAAAACAAACAAGCAACCCCCTCTGGTTTGTATTAGCTAATTATAGCTATTTTTTTTTAAATTTGTTTAACCATAGTGTGTGTTTAAAATTGTTTCATAATTGCTGTCCTCACTACTGTGATAAGTAGATTTGCTAACATTGCTTTTTGGCTTGAAGATGTCCTGAAAAAATAGCTAGTTTTTCCAAACCTCATTGGATCATTTTTTTCTTGCCTTTTATCGTGGTTATGTTGTTCATGAAAAAAAAGGTCCACTTTTCACTTTTTTATATGTGGAGCTTCTGGTTTTATGAGGATTTTTCTCTCCCTTTTTTGTCTCTACTGGTTTTCAGTAGAACTATAAAGTACAGGGTAGTTGTTGATGAATGGTAATTGTAGGAGCTGAGTACTCCCCTCCCTGTAGTGCAGTGTTTGACGAGACAGACTCCTTAAAGCCCTGGGTTCAGTTTTCAACACTATAAAAAATTAAATTATGTGCTCTGTATTTTAATGTCACTGTCTTATTATTTTTGTTCTATGTAATAATCCACAGTCATTCAAATTATAATGATTTCTGTTCTGAATTCACTGGCATATTTGGAGAAATAACATTCTATTCTGCCAAATAAAGGATACATAAAATACTATTTTTGAAATTAATTTCTCATGTTTTACATGCGTTCTAGCATTTAAACATTTGTACAAATCATGTCCACAAAACACATTGAACTTTGTTTTCCCCAAGGAGGTCATATTACGTATAGCTTTTTGTTGGTGTAGAGGTCGTGTGTAGTGACGGGAATGAACCTAGGGCTTTGTTTGCACACTAGGCAAACTAAGAGAGTCTGCCATTGAACTATGTCCTTAGCCCTAATAACCTAGCATGTTAGTATTTTCTGTAGCTTTCTTGTGAGAAACATGATATACCATTAGCAGGGAGAGGAAGTGAGGGGCATTTGGATTAATGTAGAAAATCTTTACAAGTTGGACAGCTCTTGGGGTAAAGAAGCTGTGTTTATTTAACTTTACATTGCTAGAATTATTTCACTTAGCAGAAAGCACCATGATGTTTTTGTGCACATGTGCTACATATACATGTTCACTCTCTTACCCTCTTCCCTTCTCCTGTGATGGATGATTCTTATCTTTTTCAAAAAGACAATTGAGGAGCTAGGAAGGTGGCTCACCTGTCTGTCAATCATGAGGATCTTGAGTTCAGATCTAGTAACTGGTAACTAGATCAGCCAGTTACTAAGCTCAAGGTTCAGTGACAGACTTTCTCAGATAATAAGGGGTGTGGCTTACACACACACACACACACACACACACACACACACACACACACACACACGAGGAAATGAACATGTACATTGTTATATGCATAAACACACATGAACATGTTACACACACTCTAAGAAGTTACTCACAGAAAGTATCTTACTACCCATGAAAACCATGCATAGGTAAAGTTGCTGAATCACCGAATATGTTGATGACACAGCTACATACTAGAAATATGTAAGCCTAAGATATGCCAAACCTTTTTGGTCTTTTAGTTTAAATATTTAATCCATTTTCTCTGTCTGTTCACGATAAACTGTGAACCAGTTCTTAATACCATGTCTAAGCTGAGTGGTGCATTGCCATTATAAGTGCTTTTGTTCTTTCCAGAACAGCAAAGCTGCTTTCTACCTAATGATTCTTTTCTTTTCCCCATGTTGGGTCATTAAGATCTCACTTTGTACCCCCTTACTTTAAAATTTATGAAATAAACAACAAAAGTTGTCAGTTCCTGTAGGTTTGGAACCCCACTGCCTTTTCCATTTTCCATGGATAAAAACTCATACCTAGTCTCCCTGATGCAGATATTTCTATGCATTCAGTGGTGTATATAATTCCTGAGTCCTAAAGCCATGTCAGCAGTGGTGTTCTATTGGAAGTGATACATGGCACTGTCTGATAATAAATCAGTTGTCACTGTGTGTGTTCACCCTCAATGTTTGGCTTTGTTTTTTTAATTCGATTGTTTACCCAGACAGGCATGGTACATTGCGATACAGCAGTTGGAACTCCTGATTACATATCACCTGAGGTTCTGAAATCACAAGGAGGTGATGGTTACTATGGGCGAGAATGTGATTGGTGGTCTGTAGGTGTTTTCCTTTTTGAGATGTTAGTAGGTAAGTCAATATTTGAACTTGTTTTGTTTTGAAAACCCTTTTCATAACACTTTATAGGTCAGTCAAGAATTGGAGAATGTAAAGAAGTTGCCATGTTCAAGGGAGGGATTTTTGAAAACCTGAACTAAAATCTGATGTAGAACTGATGAGATGGCTTAAGACACTGATTCTCATGCTATGGGTCTTCCCCTTTTTGGATGTGGGGGTGGGTAGATGACCCTTTCACAGGGGTTGCCTAAGACCATTGGAAAACACAGAGATTTATACAGTATGATTTATAACAGTGGTGAAATTGCAGTTATAAAGCAACAAAAACAGTAATTTTATGTTTTTGGGTTACCACAACATGAAGAACATTAGGAAGGTTGAGAACCACTGGTGTAAGGGGTAAAGGCATGTGTGGAGCCTGATGGTCTGATTTCCAGGTCTCCGGTGTGGGTAGAAGAAAACCAGTATCTGTGAATTGTCCTCTGACCTCCACCTGTGTGATCTGTCCGTGCTTACACATGCACATGCTAGTATATAAACAAATGAAGTAGAATCTGATACAAGACTAGCATAGTGATTGAAAAGAAGTCCAACATCAAAAGAAAATAGTATGCTGTATGTTGGTAGGAAGTGTTTCTCCAGTAGATCTTTTCTTATTTTTTATAAGTATTTTCATATAACCAATGTTGCCCTCAAACTTAAAATCCCCTGCCTCAGCCTCTTGTTAGCTAGAATTGCATTGATATATGTCACTACTCATCACTGGATCTTTTAAAATTAAGGCAGTATGAAAGCAAGAACAAATTCACAGGTTTTGTAGGCCTTCACTAATCTTTTAATCTGCTCTCCTGGAGCTGAGCTGGAATTCTAGGCAACTGTGAGCCCCATAGCCTGGGTGCTGGGAATAAACTCTGGAAGAGTCAGCAGCAAATAAATGCTCTCTTAACTGCTGAGCCATTGTTCCAGCCCCAATAGTTTACAAGGTCATTGTTTCCAAAGACTTATTTTGTCTGCATGTGTCACAAATGTCTATGTTGGGAACTGAATTTTGATCCTTTGTAAGAGGACTGCATGCCCTTAACCACTAAGCCATGTTGATGGATGCTAAGATTTCTTAATAATATTTATTGTAGATATTTTAAATGGTTGAGTAAATATTTAAGTAAATTTTAGTATTTGTTCCAGTAGTTAGAGAAGAATAAAACTATTCTTTGGTTCCTGTAATCTTATTATATTGTTGATTTGCAAATTTTACATACTATTTGTATATGTTTTAGGTTTTTTGTTAAGAAACAAGGTCTCTCTATGAAGCCTTGACTGGCCTGAACTTTAATGCATAAACAAATACATATTTTTTATTCTTCTTTTTTTTTTTCTTCTTGGCTTTGCTTCTTTTGAGACAGTCTCATTATGTAGACCAACCTGGCCTAAAATTCATAAAAGATCTACCTGCCTCTGGCTTTAGAGTCCTGGAATATCACTATGTAGCTCTGGCTGTTCTGGAACTCACTATGTAGATTAGGGTGGCCTCTAACAGAGAGCTGTCTGCCTCTGCCTCCTGAGTACCAGGACTAAAGGTGTGGGCCACTACACTTGACCCCAAGATATAGTATTAGTATTAGAGAAAACTCTGAGACAGATTTATTTTTCAAGGGTAGAAGATCATTGGTGTGGTTACATTTTAAGTTATTTGTATATGTCTCTTGATTTTCACTGTTATTCTTGGCATACAGGTCATTTGCTAGATTTAAACTTGATATATTTAAATGTTATGTGAAAAGCATTTAACTTGAATTCTTTATTCTATTCATTGCTGTCTTTCTTTAAAATTTAGGGGATACTCCATTTTATGCAGATTCACTTGTAGGAACCTACAGCAAAATTATGGATCATAAAAATTCACTGTGTTTTCCTGAAGATACAGAAATATCTAAACATGCGAAGAATCTCATATGTGCCTTCTTAACAGACAGGTAACAATACACACAAAGAGAAAACCCTTTCTCTTTTAAAATTTGCAGAAGTGAAAACATGCTTGCTTTGTATGTATATGAAGTCAATCTCTCATTATCCTAGTTGCATTTAATTCTGGTTTAGTCTCTGACTCCTTGCATTTAGGTCTAGTATTGTATTATCTTACGTCCTAATTATAATCTACTTTCTACCTCAGTCCTTGTGTCTATAAAGATACATATATGATTTAGTAAATGACTACATTTGAAAGATAAAATTTATGTCACTCACAAATTGTACCCTTTTATGTAATAATCCACATTACTCTTGATTGTATAGCTTCTAAGAGGACAGCAGTTGTAATAGATAAATACTTGATGGTTTATAAAATTAAAAACTTTAAAACTAGGTGTTGTAGGTGTGGTGGTCCACATCTTTAATCCCAGGACTCAGGAAGCAGAGGCAGTTAGATCTCTAAGTATGAGGCTAGCCTGATCTACAGAGTGAGTTCCAGGACAGCCAGGCCTACACAATAAGACTCTATATCACCTCACCTCTCAAAAAAAGAAGTATTTGTTTAATATGGAAGTACTTCCTTCTTTCTCTTTAATTTGATTTGTATATGAACAAATCTATTCTGGAAGTTCTATGATCTTAAAAAAGCCAAATGAATGAGCAAAGATGTGAAAGCTGCCTTAGAGTGAGGAAGCTCTTTGATGGTGATGATGGTGGTGGTGGTGGTGGTGGTGGTGGTGATGATGATGATGATGATGATGATGATGATGATTGGCTTCTCTAATCATTTGTTGAAAAGAACTGTAAATTTTGGTAATTATAGGATTGATGAGCAACAAATGTTGATAAAATTAAATATAAACAAAATGCTATTGCTGCTGAGGTTAGTGAGAATTTCATTAAAGCAGGGGTAGAAGCTGGAAATATTATAAGAGACATATTAGATGATTTCTATTTCCGTCTAGTTTTCAGGAATGCTCATGGTAGTTAAAGAATGAAGTTCTTAGTCTTTTTTTCCTTTTATGCAGAGTGATGATTTTAAAGATTGGTTTATTATGTATATGAGCACACTGTTGCTGTCTTCAGACACATCAAAAGAGAGCATCGGATCCCATTACAGATGGTTGTGAGCCACCATGTGGTTGCTGGGAATTGAACTCAGGACCCAGAAGAGCAGTCAGTGCTCTTAACAACTGAGCCATCTCTCCAGGTCCAGGCCCAGATTGATGATTTTAATATAAATGGAGAGAGAGCGCTTCTAGTAGTAAATATGGATAGTTTAAACGGCATATATGGGTTCTTCTTCTTTTTTTTTTTAATATTTATTTATTTATTATATATACAATGTTCTGACTGCATGTATGCCTGCATGTGAGAAGAGGGCACCAGATCTCATTACAGATGGTTGTGAGCCACCATGTGGTTGCTGGGAATTGAACTCAGGACCTCTCGAAGAGCAGTCAGTGCTCTCAACTTCTGAACAATCTTTCCAGCCCATGTGGGTTCTTTTTAAGAAGAGGAAAGAGATTTTAAAATGTTGCTTCTATAATAGCAGTCTGAGTAATTCCCCAAAGTTCTCATGCTCAAGGAGTAATGTAATTTGGCATGTGCAGAGGGAGTTTTTTTACCTGGAAGCTTTATGTACTTTTGATTGACAGCAAAATACTAATAGAAGTAGTTTGCTTCCCATATAGTTTACTGTGCACCACACATCATTATGCCCCTTTCATCTGTCCAAAGATCAGACACTTCAAAAGTGACATAGCTTATTTTTTAGAAATATTTAAGCTGAAACTTTTAGTAAAAATATTTAAATTTACAATACTTGCTTTTGTGAAAATATTAAAATTTAATATTCTTATTTTTCACAATATAATCTTTAACTGCATTATTTAGGGAGGTACGACTTGGAAGAAATGGGGTAGAAGAAATCAAACAGCATCCTTTCTTTAAGAATGATCAGTGGAATTGGGATAACATAAGAGAGAGTAAGTCGATCTAAGTGTTTCCATTTCATCACATTTTGGATCTTATAAATTGATTTCCTCTTCAGAAATAGCAGACCTATTTGATGGAGTGTGTGATAACTCAGTTTTAAATCTAGAGATTTTCTTTTCTGTGGCAAAACTTGAAAGTAAATTGATCCTCATTGTTCTAGTAAACTAGTGTGCCTTTTAAAAGCAACATTTCTCAATTCTTTTTGTAATAAACATTATTCATTTCTTATTTGGCAGTTTTGTTGATATCAGTAATAGAAAATGATCCTTTAACTTGAGTACTTAAGTTAATAAATTAATAGTTATTTGTTGAGACTATACTGTGATAAAACATAGTAATTTACTTTATGTGTATATGACATTGATTCATTTTAAGAGTAAGAAATATTCCTGCTTAAAAAAAGGTAGAAAACTAAGATCCCCTACAATATGTGTATGTTATTGCTATGTGTAGTTTTTAGCCCCTAGAGCAATTTAGTAGACTTTCCTTATTTGATATATTAACCCATACTTAAAGCTGTTTTAATATGGTAATAAATTACTTAGAAAGTTTTAATTATATGACATATCAAATAGAAGATATGTTGCTTGATTTTTATATAAAATATGATAGCTCATGAAAATTAGTTGATCGTTTATTTTGGCTGTGAGTGAAGTCATATTTTCTTTCCTCACAGCGGCAGCTCCAGTGGTACCTGAGCTCAGCAGTGACATAGACAGCAGCAACTTTGACGACATTGAGGATGACAAAGGCGATGTAGAGACCTTCCCGATTCCTAAAGCTTTTGTGGGAAATCAGCTGCCTTTTATAGGATTTACCTACTTTAGAGAAAATTTGTATGTGATTTATTTGTTAAATTTTATTGTTAGCATAGCCTAGCTGTCAAGTTTTTTTCTAATGGACTATCTAATCTACTTTAATTTTATCTCATCATTTGATGTTTGAATGTTAAATTTTATTCATTTACAAATGATTGAAAGGCACTGTCCTATATTCTTTTGAAGATATGCAGTAAGAACAAATACTTGACTTTGATGGAGTTTATTATCTCATGAAGAATATAAGAGAATCACAGAATTATAAAGAAAGGTAGAATGTGATTTGCCTTTAAACAGATTATCACAGTGGATGTTCTTCTGAGGGATTTTTGACTGGTAAGCAAGGAGAGGCCACTGAAAACTGTTAAATATTGGAATCAAATGTTATGAGTGTTTGAGGAATTTCTTGGTGCACTCACATGTAATGATGTCTCAGTGATTAAGAGCTCTGGCTGCTCTTCTGGGGGACCCAGGTTTGATTTCCAGCACCCACATGACAGCTCACCACCATCTATAATTCCATTTCTAGGAGATCTGAAGCACTCTTCTGGCCTCCATGGATAGCAGGCATTCATATGATGCACAGACAAACATTTAGGCACCAATTAAACAGTTTGTGTTTTTAAACAAGAGTGTCAGGGATAAATGAAACTTACCCATATTTATTGATGGTGGGAAGGACAGAACTGAAAGAGAAATTGACAGTAATAACCAAATGATAACTTGGGGGCTAAGAAGATGGCTCAGTAGATAAGGGCTTTGCTGTCAAGCCTGATGATCCACATGGTGAAAAGAGAGAACCAAGTCCCACAAATTGTCCTCTGACTTCTACATGTATCTCCTGGCATTTGTGTACATGAATACACAATAACTTGAGTGTAAAATATTGTTAAGTTTTGCTGGGTGGCAGTGGCACACACCTTTAATCCCAGCACTCGGGAGGCAGAGGCAGATGGATATCTGTTACTTCGAGGCCAGCCTGGTCTATACATAACAAGTTCCAAGAAGGCCACTGCGTAAACCCTATCTCAGGGGGAAAAATGTTAAGTTATTTAAAAGATGATTTATAAATTATGATATATTAAACTCATATTATCTTTGCAAAAAAGAAGAAATGTTTCTTTCTAAAAGAAATTGTAGAATATAGTCATTATAGAAGCTCAAGTGGGATAAAGAGGTCCATGTTGTTACTCTAGTCCTAACATAGTTAAGACGGTGTCTTCTGTGGAGAGGCAAAGGTGTGACTCCCCAGCAGCAGAATTAGTGCTTCACTTAGAAAGTTCAAGGTCTGAAAGTAGCTTGATTAAGGTGATTAAATGGATTAAAGTGTAATGAAAAGAATTTCTCCTTCCATCCTTCTAGGTTATTAAGTGACTCTTCACCTTGTAGAGAAAATGATGCAATACAAACAAGGAAAAGTGAAGTATGTATACATTTTTACTGTTATTTATTTAGTAACATGTTCAAATACTCATACCACTGATTTTTTTAAAATTATTTTTTGTGTACAAGTGTTTTTCATGTAGTAATGTCTGCTCATTAAGTGTATACAGTGTTGTCGGGGTTAGAAGGGAAGGTTGGAGCCCCTGGAACTATAGTCATAGAAAGTTCCAGCAAGAGGATTTTGGAAACTAAATCTACATCAGCTGTAGACCAGCCAGTGCTCTTAACTTCTGGACCATGTTTCCGGCCCCATCATACCACTGATTTTAAAAGTTCACTTGATACTCCTTTATGATTCATGAGATACTATTCTTTGAGTATAAAATGCTATGTGCAGCACAACTTTGAAGTAAATCACTTATACAAATATGTGCTTTTAGCTTCATTCATTAGCAAGAGTGATAGATGTATAACGAGCTACAGTACCAGTTAGAAGACATGATCTTCGTGCGGTAAACGAGTATAAGCAGTGGGGCACATAAGTAGGGGAGAGTTTAAAACTCTTAGTTCCTGGTTACAAATGTATTTATATAAGAAACAGTTTACCAAAGCATTAAAATATTTCATGACCACATACAAAGCTAAATCATAATGCAAATATTTCTTCACATTTAATGAAAGGTAGAAAAGCCTTTTGCATAATTTTGGAATGATATAAATTATGTCTTTTATAAGTACTTTTATATGTCTTTATATAAGACTTTTATAAAATATAACAAGCACTGAAATGTTTTCTTTTCTTTCTTTTTCCTGAATAGGAAAGTCAGGAGGTACGTTATCAAATACACCGAAAAGGAGAAAAAGTCATGTTTTAATCTAGTCATAGTCTGCTTCCTATTTGGAGTGCTGCACCTACCCAAGAGACTTCCCATCCTTTTTCCTACCAAGTACCCATTTGTTATTTTTCTTATGAGTTTGTTGTTTAAAATATGAGTTATTTAATATTTTGTTTTTGTTTATCAAGAACATGTAACAGTATGTTGAAAGTATTACAGCAACCAAACAACCAAAGTACTTACCCTGACTAGCTCATTAGCCTGTAGCTTCTTAAAAAAATACTGTCTAGAAGGGGATAAAGATAATTGACTCTATTTACTTAAATGCTTAGTGTGTGTGAACATGCTTGGATATGTTTATATATACACACAGGTTTATGGAGGCTAGTGGTCAGCATTTTCAGGAGCACTCACCACTACCCCCTCCTGGTTTGTTTGTTTTTTTTTTTTTTTTTTTTTTTTTTTCCTTTTTGGAGAAAGTGTCTGAATTGTACCTGGAACTCAAAAGATAAAGTCAGATTGAATGACCAGCAAGCCCCAGGGATCTGCCTGTCTCTGCCACATTTTTCACCAAACTTCCCCTCCCTCAGCGCTAGAGCACTGGAGTTAGAGATTCAAACTACATGCCTTGATTTTGTTGTTTTGTTTTAGTTGGTTGGTTGGTGTTTTGCTTTGTTTTGGAAATGACTCTCTTGGTAGGCTTAGCTGACCTGGGAGCTTACCATCGAGTCCAGCTTGACCTCGACCTGCCCTACCTCTCTAATGCTGGAGATTTAAAACCCTGACTTTTATATGTGTGTTACTTAGTTCCTCGTGCTTGCGCAGGAGCATCTTACTAGCTGAGGCATCTCAATAGCTCTTAGCCTATACTTGTTTGGGGATAATAGAAGAGTTGTTTTTAAGATGAATTTAGTATTAAATTTAATATTTAGAAGCATATTCATTAGAACTTTGGCTTTGGTGTCATTGCTGCTTTGGCCTGAGAGTATTCATATTCATCCTTTTGAATTTCAGTTATTCAAATAGATATAACACTACTACTATTGTTGTTGGTGTTACTGTTATTCTTATGAGGACTGGAACTCACTATGTAGAGCAGGCTGGCTTTGATTTCCCAGAGAGATCCTCCTTCCTTTGCCTCCTGAGTGCTTTAATGGCATGTGACACCTCACCTAGAAGACACTGTCTTATGTATTTTGTTTCTGTACAACACTTGTAAATTCATGCAGGTATATACATACATTTAAAAGATAATAATAGTAAATTTTTCAAAAAAGGAATATTTTAAATAATGTATTATTATTATTTAAATAGTCTTTTTTTAAATCAGTTTAACTTGCTTTAAAAACTAAGGAAGAGGATTTGAAATGTAATTAGCTATCATTTACTCCAGATTCAATTAACCCTGCTTCATAGTACTGTAGGGAATCACAAAAGAGTTTATGCCTATAAATGTGTTTATATCTGTACATGTACTGTGAATAAGAGAGCAGGAGGTGAGGGAGCTTTCCCTTTGAGTCAAAATCACAGTAAGCAGGTACAAATCCTATATTCTTATAGAGGGGTCTAGTAGGTGGGAACAGCAGAATAGTATCTGTGTTTTCTTGAAGCTTTTCACCTTTGTAACTAAAACTTACAATTTCTTATTTTTTTGACAGATTCAGAAAAAATTATATGCACTAGAAGAACACCTTAGCAGTGAGGTGCAAGCCAAGGAGGAGCTGGAACAGAAGTGCAAGTATGCTGTTGGGCAGTGGATTTTAAAACTGAAGCTTACATACAGTACTTTCTCAATTAATAGACTTTGCTTTATTATAAATTAGTATTTTATTTACTGTTTTTTTCTAAAATTCTTTAGATCTATTAATACTCGCCTAGAGAAAACAGCAAAGGAGCTAGAAGAAGAGGTAAAAATTTCTATACTTTATTAACACTTTTGTTAGTAAAAATCTTTGATACCCACTTAGGTATAAAGTTCTCAGAGTATCATGCAATACATATTGGTAAAACCTATCTGTGTCATAGATGAACAAATTGGAAATTACTATAAGGTGAGTTCTGTTACCTAGGCTTGTTTTATCAGTTTGAGTTAATTTAGTATGTGTAGATATTTCAAGATTTAAAAAAAAAAAAAGTATGATGGTATATATCTCTGAAAAAATGCCATAATGAAACCTTTACTTTGTATGCTAACTTAAAAGTTAATTTTAAAAAACAAAACAAAAAAAAAAAAACCTTGCTTTTGTATGATAATAAAAATGGCTGCTATGCTTTAAAAAGAAGTAATTCTTTTGGTTGTGAGCCTAGCCTTTAACGGCTGAGCCATCTCTCCAGCCCGAAGCAATTCTTTTTATAAAACATTTGATATTAGTAACATTTTAGGTCCATGCGATTAAATAGTGATGGTTTGTTAGTGATAGAAAGTTCCAGAAAGCTTGACTGTTAATATAATAAATTAAATTTGCAAATATGGAGAACATTATAATTTTAACAAAACAATGATGGCCTTTTAGGTCTCTTCTTTCGTGTGTTTGAGATTACTGACACATTTTGATTGATTTCTCTGCATATTTCCTTTTGATAATAATGTTAAGGGTTATTTCAGATTACCTTAAGGAAAAATGTGGAATCGACATTAAGACAGCTGGAAAGAGAAAAGGCCCTTCTTCAGCACAAAAATGCAGAATATCAACGGAAAGCTGATCATGAAGCTGACAAGAAACGGAATTTGGAAAATGATGGTTTGTGATGTAAATTGTTTAAGAAGAAAAATATTGAACATATGTGCTATATCGAAGTTTGTAGCTAAAATGTTTTGTTTTATAGTTAACAGCTTAAAAGATCAACTTGAAGATCTGAAGAAAAGGAACCAGAACTCTCAGATATCTACTGAGAAGGTCAATCAGCTCCAGAAACAAGTAGGTTGGTCTATGTGGAAAGTGCTAAGTTTATCCACGTCTGTCAGTGTGTGTGCTGCAAGCCTTTAGCTCTAATACTTAAGGAGATGATGCCTGGGGAAATACTTTGAGTTTCTTATTTAAGTAGCTTGTAACAAGACAATAAGTTGATGTATTTTCATTATATTATATCAGCAATTATTTGTTTGCTTTTGAATTGGATAACAGCTGGATGAAGCTAATGCTTTGCTGAGAACAGAGTCTGATACTGCAGCACGGTTAAGAAAAACCCAGGCAGAAAGTTCCAAACAGATTCAGCAGCTGGAATCTAACAATAGAGATCTACAAGATAAAAACTGCCTGCTTGAGACTGCCAAGTTAAAACTTGAAAAGGAATTTATCAATCTTCAGTCAGCTCTAGAATCTGAAAGAAGGGACCGGACCCATGGATCAGAGATAATTAATGATTTACAAGGTATAAAAAACAGTGATTGATTAAACTGGGTTTTTTTTTTTTGTTTGTTTGTTTGTTTTTTTGTTTGTTTTTTTTTGTTTGTTTTTTTTTTTTTGTGGTTAGGAGAGACTGTTGAGCTGTTTGAGAGCACATATTGCTAAGAAGTTCAGTTCTTAGCATTTCCACCAGGAGGCCCACAATTAGCTGTAACTCCAACTTCAGGAACTTTTGACACTGCACTCACATGCATCAACCCGCCCTCTCACACAAACACACAGACACATAATTAAAATAAAAAATAAAATTAGAACATTACAAGTATATTCATAAAATTTGTGAACAAAAGATGTATTTTCAAATACTGTCATTTGGATTTAGGTTGTCAGTTGAGTTCTAGCTAAATTAAATTTAAAGTCCTATTCTGACAGGTTATAAAACTCTTGCTTACAAATAACAACTTTAAAATATAAGATAGATAATTTTTAATTGAATGCATTTTGAGTATGTTGTTTTAAACAATGCTTTAATATTTAGGTAGAATATCTGGGTTGGAAGAAGATTTGAAGACTGGCAAAGCCTTACTTGCAAAAGTAGAGCTGGAGAAGAGACAGTTGCAGGAGAAGCTTACTGACTTAGAAAAGGTATGCATGGCATGCTGCACTTTGTGTGTAAAAAGAAAGCAGTGCGATTTTAGACGAGAGAAGTGACCAAAATCAGAGGACAATTAAATAACTATTTACTAGGTAGAGTATTTCCATATTACATGAACTCTTTTGTATTTGGACTTGACTGTGCAAACAAGGACTATAACTAATTCCATATAGGCAGCCCTTGGTATATTGGACTACATGAAGGAAGGGATTCAGTGTATGTAATGATGATGTTTTCTTTGAGACCCAGAAGAAATTCAGACTTTAATATATATATTTATTTTTTTTGAGAATTTTATACAATGTAGAAAAATTCAAATTTTGACTTGGATATCTTAAAAATTAATGAAATACAAAATTAAAATATTTCTTGTGACATTCAGAGGTGTTTGTTTGTTTTTCGAGACAGGGTTTCTCTGTGTAGCCCTGGCTGTCCTGGAACTCACTCTGTAGACCAGACGGGCTTTGAACTCAGAAATCTGCCTGCCTCTGCCTCCCAAGTGCTGGGATTAAAGGCGTGCACCACCACTGCCCAGCCAGAGGGTTTTTTTTTTTTTTTTAAAGTATTATAGAGTTAGGGATTATTTCTAATTAATGATTTATTTTCATTTGTTTATTAATTGATGTGAATATTTAGTGTTTTCTGTAGTAGAAATGTCAGCATGCAGTGTGGCTTTTGATAATATCACAGTCTGGTAGGTGTCCATAGTGACACAAACTTTTGATTCCAGTTCTCGAGACAGGCAGGTGCATCTCTGAATTCAAGGCTAGCTGGGGGCTACCTGGTGAGTTTCTGGCTTTACAAAAAAGTAATAATAAAGCCCTAGGTAATTTTATTGCATTGTATGCATACAAAATGCTAGCTGTTTGGACACAGTATGCCTTGCAGGTGTAGAAAATGAGCCTTTGACATGATTGATCAGAGAGGTGGGATGGAAAAGAGGCACACTCTAGCTGGAGGATTCCACTTGAACAAAACTGAGGATAGAGAACAGCAGTGGTTGGTTTGCTTATTCAGTCAGTATTTTGGAGTATGGTGTGTTGGTCAGCAAACTAACCCTTTAAAGGTCAGATAATGAATATTCCAGGCTTGTTGGCCATATGGTCTGTGTTGCAAATGCTGGGGCACATGTAGAAAATGGACTGACTTCTGTTATCCAAGATTTTTAAATTACAGTGTGTTTGGTTAGCCATGTAGCTTAGTGGTAGAGTGCATGTTTAGTATATCCAAAACCCTGAGTTCAATCCCCAGCCTCACAGAAAAATACCTACTATTTGGGCAGTAGGACACCTTGAGGGTTTTTTTTTGTTGTTGTTGTTGGGGGTTTTGTTTGTTTGTTTGTTTGTTGTTGTTGTTTTGTTTTTTTGAGACAGGGTTTCTCTGTATAGCCCTGGCTGTCCTGAAACTCACTCTGTAGACCAGGCTGGCTCGAACTCAGAAATCCGCCTGCCTCTGCCTCCCAAGTGCTGGGATTAAAGACGTGCGCCACCACCACTACCCGGCTTTTTTGTTGTTGTTGTTGTTTAATGTAGATAGATTAAAAACATTACTTTTTGTTTGAGGCAGAGTCTCACTATGTATGCAAGGCTGGCCTCAAATTTTCAGAGGTCTTGCCTGCCTTTGCCTCCCAAGTAATGGCCATTAGCTACATTTTTAAATTTTGAGAAATAAAGAATATCATCATCCTGCAGCTAGAGAGATGGCCCAGTAGTTAAGAGCATTTGTTCTTCTTGCAGGAGACCCAGGTTTGATTCCCAGCAGTCACAAGGTGACTTACAACCACCTTTAACATCAGTTCCAGGGGATCTGTCACCCTCTTCTGACTTATATATGTACCAGGCACATATATGGTATACATACATATACATGTACAGAGGAACAACATACACACACACATTTAAAATAAAATAATTTTTAAAAATGGTAAAACTGGAGGCAGCTGGGGAAACTTGAGAGGTGGCAGAAGGTGAGAGCAGGGATGCAGTGTCAGACAGACTGCATCAGTGGATAGTGTCGGGTGTAGTTAGAGAAACAGTGGGAAAGGCTGAGAAGTGCTGGGAATAGCACTCTGGTCATGTAACTGAAATGAAACAGGCTCAATTCAGATCCCAAAACAACAGTGTGAATGGCTGGTAGAGTCCATTGGTTTCTGTTACAAGAAGCGCAGATGAAGAAGGAAAGGAAAGTGCTGAACATTCATAGTAGACTATTTAAAAGTAGTTTTAAAAGGTTTTAAAATTCTGTTAATAGTTTTGGAAATGTCTCATAGGAAAAGAGCAACATGGAAATAGATATGACATATCAACTGAAAGTTATACAGCAGAGTTTAGAACAAGAAGAAGCTGAACACAAGACCACAAAAGCACGGCTAGCAGATAAAAATAAGATCTATGAATCCATTGAAGAAGCTAAATCAGAAGCCATGAAAGGTATGCATTGTGAGGGGTATTCCAAGAACATTTTCCAAGAATCTAGTCAGTCTTTGATTTTGCAAAATATATTAGCAAGTATTGGGAACTGAAAGGAAGAGAATTATTAGGAAAGTTTTGTATATCTTTTTTTAACCTTTGATCCATTACAACAATTTCTAAATACCAAATTATTCTACCATATTTTTAGGTTTGAAAGAATGTTTTAATGGTATTGGTGGTAAAAGGTGTGCACTGTGACCCTCTCTATCTACTGATTTTTGGGGAGCTATGTCCTTTGACATATATTTACTCTAGTGTGACATTTCACCATCACCAGCTGTGTTAGAAAGTTATTAATAGTTATCTAAGACAGGGACTTACATAGTAGCTAGTCCAGCTAGACTCAGAAGTAGCTCGTTGAGTATTTTGGACTGACATACTAAAGATGCCAGTTGGGTTTTATTAAAGTCATATTATACTAGTAGATTCCAAAGTTAACTTCAGATTTGGAATCACAGAAATGATCAGTACTTGAAAATTTTTATGTACATGTGTTAAAACACTGGAACAGAAATTTTACTTCTTATTGAGTGAGGCATAATATTATGAATAGCTTAGCAAGAAAGACTTTTAGTCTTTAAGTACAATCAACATTTAGCTTTTCTTATTACAACCAGTTTAGTTTAAAGCACTAATTCAGGATGATAAGAAATGAAACAAGGCATGAACAGTAGCATGTAATTTCAGTACCAGCACTCAAGAGGCAGAGGCAGGTAGATTTCAGCTGGGGCTACACAGCAAGACCTGTCTCAAAACAAAACAAAAGAGAAGTGAAACAGGCACTTTATTTACAAAGTATAGTCTGAAGAGATTAAGCTGATGAACTGTATATTTCCTTGTCTATGGTCTAGAAGAGAGTTAAATTGTTTTTGAGATATAATTTATTTGCAGTAAAGTATAAATAGTTTTGATATTTGTGTTACACTCATACAGCTGCCACCAAAGCAAGCTGTAGAATATGTCTGCCTCAGTAAGGTTCCAGTGCTTCTTTATAGTCTCTGTACCAATATTACATAATTTTTTTAAAATGAAATCTTTGTTTTGTTTTTTAAGACAGGGTTTCTCTGTGTAGCCTGATCATCCTGGAAATCTCTCTGTAGATCAGGCTGGCCTTAAACTCAAGAGATCTGTCTCTGCCTCCCCAGTGCTGGGATTAAAGGCTTGTGCTACCACCACCCAGCAAATATTTTTATTTCTTTATTGAATAAGTGAATGCATTTACTTATTGATTATTTTCCAGACTTACAAAAATGAAACAATTGAATGTAATATAACTTTCATTGTTTCCAGTGGTTAGTTGGAACACTAATACATGATATGTGATGACTTTCTAATATTTTACACATAAGCACATAACACTTAAATACTATAGATGTCATTCAAGGTGGATCTAAAACTTGCTCTTTGTACTGCATGCTATCACCTCAGTAGATTAAGAACATGACTTGAACAAGTAATTATTGCCAGTATGACCTTGTCTGTGGCTTAAACTTTGTTAATATATTGTTCTCTATAAAGAGATAATGACTGTGACGTTAGGTTGTGAAATCAAGTTTAATTGTACATATAAAATAATTAGAAATACTATATACTTAGTAGCATGTAGAGAATAATTGATTTATTTGTGTACATTTTAAAAGACTCTTCATTAAGTATTTGCAGTTCTCTCCAGGGAAATGGTTTGATGGATAGTTTTTGCTGTGTATGGATGAGCCTGTGTAAAAGCCAGGCAGGCATGACAGCCACCTTATACCCAGTGCTCAGGAGACAGAGAGAGGAAATCCCTGGGGCAGCTCATTAGCTAGACAACCCAAACTAGTGGGTTCCACATTCACCCAGAGACCTTGCCTCGTTATATAAACTGGAGGGTAAACAAGACAAGTATCTGACATCAACTTTAGGCCCCTCCACACACATGTAAAGAGATGTACACTTTAAAAAAATAAAATTTAAGAAAAGCCCTGAAAAATCATGAATTTAATTTTCACCTAATGAAACTTTTTGTAAATGATAGTTGGATGTTAAAGATTAGGTATAAGAGAGTAGAGGAATCCTACTTAGATAAGAACTGAAATACTAATCAATTAACTAAAATTTACATTTAAGATTGAACTTACTTGCTTAGGAATACATTTTGCTGATCACCTTAAGATGAAAAATGCTTTTAAAGGGTTATTTTTCTGATTGACAAGTTAGGTTTATTGCAAATTATTTAGAAAAATGAAGAGAAGTATAACCGAAAAAAGCAAAGATTACCACAGTCCGAGTAACCTAGTATTTTCCATTTTCTTTACCATTTTCTAATTCTTAAAAAAGGAAGCAACAGCCCTGGAGAGATGGCTCAGCTGTTAAGAGCACTGACCTTCCAGAGGTCCTGAGTTCAATTCCCAGCAACCATAAAACCTTCTACAATATTATCTGATGCCTTCTTCTGGTGTATATGAAGGGAGTGACAGTGTACTCACATGCATAAAATAAATAAATATTTAAAAAACCACACCACAAACAAACAAACAAAAAAACCCAAAAAACACTGAGCATTAATGAGCACTTAATGCCTACCATATATCTGGTAGTATTTTTCTTTTTTCCCATATTCAGGAGGTTAAACACTGTTACCATCCTAGATGGAAGGAAATTGAGGACAGAGAAGGTAACTTACCTACTCAAATAATCAGTAAGTGGCAGAACCAAGATTTAGGCTCAAAAAGCTTGATTCCAGAATCTTTCTATCTCCTCAAGCATAATTTTCAATACCTGCATAATAATATACTAATGGAAAGTTATGGAATCTGCCTGGAATGTTTTATTGAAAGATGTTAGTGTCTTACAGAGACACAAAGACAGAATTTTCTATCTTTTTTTCATTAGAATAGATGTAATATCATAAACAGTATGATACATTTTATTCTCTGCAAATGAAATTCCTATAAAATTTATATTTCGAATATATTTAAAGTGATAAAAATGTTCAGTTAGAAACAACTGTAAGATAGTACCACTTGCTCTTAATTAAAATGCAGTTCCAATTTATAATTGTATCTACTTCTATTGTAATAGAAATGGAGAAGAAGCTGTTGGAAGAGAGGTCTTTAAAGCAGAAAGTGGAGAACCTACTTCTAGAAGCCGAGAAAAGATGTTCTATATTGGATTGTGACCTCAAACAGTCTCAGCAGAAACTAAATGAGCTACTGAAGCAGAAAGACGTGCTAAATGAGGATGTAAGTGTGAACTATTAAGTAAAAAATTAGTGAGCCAATAATAAATTTGCTTTATTGGGGAGGTCTAATGGTGAATGCATTATATTGTAATATTCTGTAGGATCTCTTGGCTTTTAATGGACTTGGTGATAGAGCAAATCAGTCATAATTGAAATTTTTTAAGTTACTTACACTGTAAAGACTGTATTTGAAAATATTATCCATTTTAGTGTGAGTTGAATAAGAAAAGCATCATTCTTGAGAAAAATAATTTACTTAATAATAAATTACAATTTACTTCTTGTAGGTTAATAATTAATAAAAATAATTTACAATTTACTTCTTGTAGGTTAATAATTAATAATAAAAATAATTTACAATTTACTTCTTGTAGGTTAGAAATTTGACATTAAAAATAGAGCAGGAAACTCAGAAGCGTTGTCTTATGCAAAATGACCTGAAGATGCAGACCCAGCAAGTTAACACCCTAAAAATGTCAGAAAAGCAAATAAAACAAGAAAATAATCATCTTATGGAAATGAAAATGAACTTGGAAAAGCAAAATGCTGAACTTCGAAAGTAAGTTAATTGATTTAGACAGTTTGATGGAGAGTTTCTGGTGTGTGTGTGTGTGTGTGTGTGTGTGTGTGTGTGTGTGTGTGTATTTGGTATTTACTTAAAATGAAAGCCAGGTCTGGTGATAAGTTTTATAATGGCAATACTTGGGAGGGTCAAACAAGATTTGAATTCCAGAGACATTTGAATTCCATAAAACTGAAAATACAAACACACATTGCATTAGCTGTTGGATTAATGACATGATGTGACGTGTAGCCTCAGGAAAAGCCTGTTCTCAGTGCTGTGTATAAAGTCTCAGAATGTGGCTGTAACTGGCCACAACCTCCCACGAATCTTTTTTCCTCAGTCTCCAGAAAACAAGGGTTATAGGTATACATTGCCACACTACTTGGCTTGCAGTTGTTTAGATTCTTGGTTTTGTTTTTGATGCATGGTCTCATGAAATTCTCGAGGCTGGGTTTGAACTCATGGTCTCTTCTGCCTCAGCCTCCCAGTTGCTGGGATTACAGGCTGTCAGGGATGAGAGCTTTAAAAGGCAATGATAAATTTAGCACTAGTGTGAAAATGACTTGATTTTAGGGATTATTACTTTGCAAAGTGGCTGTGTTAAAATGTATGTAAGTTACTAATGACTTTTTTGTTCACAGAGAGCGGCAGGATGCAGATGGGCAGATGAAGGAACTGCAAGACCAACTTGAAGCAGAGCAATATTTCTCAGTAAGGGACTTCCTGTAGAACTAGGAGAGTGGCTGTCTTTTAACTGAAATAGTTATTTATTTCACTTGATGTGTATTCATATCTTAGGTCTAGGCATATACCATGTGTATACCTGGTACCCCTGCTGGTCAGAAGAGAGGAAGATGCATAGCTTTTGTTTGTGTGTCCTTGCTTGCTTTGGTTTTGGGTTTTTAAAACAGCCATACTGCCTGTCCTAGGCTGGCCTCCAATTTGCAAACTTTCTGCCTCCACATCCTGAGTGCTGGGATTATAATAGTTTACCACCACACCAGACACAGATTTGGATGGGGTCTTACTTGACTCATTTTAAAAAAAAAAAAAAAAAAAGCCAGAGATTTGGGATGTAGCTCACTGGTAAAATACTTGTTTTGGGGAGGAGATTCTGAGTTCAATATGCAGCACCACAAAGTATCAAAGAAAAAGTGCTGGGCAAAAAAACTGTAGATTCTTTAACAGGAATCCTTTATCCTACTGGTTTGTTGGTATGTACCTATAATTGCAACTACCATGTAGGCTAAGTTGGGAAGGTGACTTGCGCCTACAACATTGAGTACAGTCTGGACAACAGAAAGGGAGACACTGTCTCAAAACAAGAAATCAGCTATTGTTGCTAGGACATAATTCTAAGCATATGCTATTACCGCTGTGTGAAGTCTTTTGGGGAGAATATGTGTTTTGTTTTTAAGTAATTTATTTTTATTTTATTTGTATTGATGTTTTGCCTGCATATATGTCTATGTGAGGGTGTTGGATACTAGAGTTACAGACAGTTGTGAGCTGCTGTGTAGGTGCTAGGAATTGATCCCTGGTCCTCTGGAAAACGTAAGTGCTCTTCAGCCCAAGTACATGCTTTTGTTATGAAAGGAATAAAATTGCCATATTGACCTTCGTTGAGTTTTTAAGACCACTGTAAAAATATGAAATACTTTTTTTTCTTCTTTCTCTTCCTCCTTCCTTCCCTCCCTTTTTTTAGGGGTTGGGAGAAGACAGTTTCTCTGTGTAGGCCTGGCTGTCCTAGAACTTGTTCCATAGGCCAGGATGGCCTCAAACTCAGAGATCCACCTGACTTTGCCTCCCAGTTGCTGAGATTAAAGGGATGTGCCCCCACCTCCCAGCAGTATGAAGTGTTTTTATATAGTAGTTCCATTGATCTGTCAACTTAAAAGATCAGTGTTTTTTTTATCACCTCTTTACCCTACTAAGTGTACATTTAACTTCAAGTATGTTATAATGCTCAGTTGAATTATTAGCTGGTTCTTTGAGAAGTTGAGTATGCTGGGGACTAGACGTAGGGCATGCAATCTACCATACAAATGTTTGTTTATTAATTGATGAGTAGAAAATGGGAAAGCCCACAAAACTGTTGATTTCTCAGGAGCCCAAAATTAGTCAACATAAAAGAATGTATGTATGTATGTATGTATGTATGTATGTATTGAGCTTTTTGCCTGGCTAGGTTTTGAATGAAAGTCATATTCCTGACAATAATGGGCATGCAATTCTGTTTTGCTGCTTAGACCCTCTATAAAACACAAGTTAGAGAACTTAAAGAAGAAAATGAAGAGAAGATTAAACTTTGTAAAGAGTTGCAGCAGAAGAAGCAGGATTTACAGGATGAAAGGTAAGGATGGGGCCCAACCTCTTGTCTGTAGGTAAGTTCCCTTATAGAAATTCCTGCTCTGTTTCCCACCAAGTTAAAAAAAAAAAAATCTGATGAAAGTCAAGTAGACAAAAGAGTTTTAACTTCATAATGAATGAAAATAGATCATTAAAATCCCATCTCCAAGCTGGGCAGTAGTGGCGCATGCCTTTAATCCCAGCACTTGGGAGGCAGAGGCAGGTGGATTTCTGAGTTTGAGCCCAGCCTGGTCTACAGAGTGAGTCCAGGACAGCCAGGACTATACAGAGAAACCCTGTCTCGAAACAAAACAAAACAAAACAAATCCCATTTCCAAGGGATTTGGGACTTAGTTTAGGTAGACTATGTGATTAGAATACATGATACCCTGAGTTCAGTGCTATTACTATATGCCTAAGTTTTTGTTTGGTTTTTTTTTTTTTTTTTTTTTTTGTTTTTGCTTTTTTTTGTTTTTTGTTTTTTTTTGGTTGTTTTTTTTTTTGGTTTTTTTTTTTTTTTTGGTTTTTTTTTTTTTGATATACCTCTGAAATACAGAGACTCTTTGGCTGCCCAGCTGGAGATTACCCTTACCAAAGCAGACTCTGAGCAGCTTGCTCGTTCCATTGCTGAGGAACAATATTCTGATTTGGAAAAAGAGAAGATCATGAAAGAGCTGGAGATCAAAGAGATGATGGCTAGACATAAACAAGAACTTACTGAAAAGGATTCTACAATTGCATCTGTAAGTAACATTCTTGGTGTCTTGGGTTTGTAATTAAATTGCTATGTCATAAAATCTCAGAAACATCTGGGAACTGTCAGTTATAGATTAAAAAATGTTATAAGTTTAACAAATTAAAAATTTGTTAGATTCTAACAGTCTAACTAAAGAAACATTTCTGAGGAAAGACCAACAGAAAGCGGTCAGTCTTATGGTGACCTACTGAATGTCACAATAAGGGGGTGGATAGTTGACAGAGGAGGTACATATGCAAGACCTTTGATTGCATGCAGATAGTAATGTAAAGCCAGCGAGAGAAGAGGGCATAGCTAATAAATGCTTTTGAGATAATGGGAATTTTGGATGAAAGGAATAAAGTTAGATTCTTGCTAGTTAGGTAAAGTGTACCTAGTTTAAGAACCAAACGTGAAAAATAAAAACTTGAAACTACCAGACAGACCTAGAATTTATGTGTGACAGAGACAGCCTAAATAACAAAGAAAAGATACTTGAAATATTAAATAGATTAGTATCTAGAATACATACAGGTCCCCTGGAACTCAAATGAAGTAGATGAAACCATTTAGAAGAAAATTGTCTAAAAGAGACAGCTCAGATACATGAGTGGATGTTTCAATTAACTCTTCTCCAACAAAAGGTCAGATGAATGCTATAGCTTTGCGATACCACTGCATATCCTTTCCACAACTGAAAATAAGAACCTAGCAATTTTACATGTGAGGAAAATAGCTTTTTTTTTTTTTTTTTTTTTTTTTTTTTTTAAATAGAGAGTTAAATTCAATTAAATTTGATAAGTTTATAGAGTTAGTAGTATGACAATTTCTGGTAAATTTAAGTATATGGTACAACCCTACGAAAGTCCACATGATGATAACTACTAAACAAACTAGCACAATGCTTATAGCCCATAATTCTTATAAAAAGCAAACCCTCACATGTTTCCATCGATCAACAGTTGTTTGTGGAGGGCGGAGATGTGGCCCAGTGCTTAAGAGCACTGGCTTCTCTTCCAGAGTAGGTTTGATTCCCTGCACCGACATGGTGGCTCATAGTTGTCTTACAATTCCACTGCAGTTCCGGAGTATCTGATGCTCCTTTGTGGCCTCCGAAGGTACTGCATACATGCTATAAAGACATTCAGACAAGACACTTATATACAACAAATTTTTAAAAATTAAAAAGATATGGTAGTACATGCCTATAATCCCAACATGTAGGAGTGAAAGAAAAGAGGGGTCAGGAATTCAAGGATACCCTTGGTTACACAGGTAGTGGTAAGCCTATATGAAACCCTATCTCAGCAAACAAACTGGAAGGTACATTAAGTATTACCACATTATTTCATGTGTAATGGAAATTTGAAGTATTTGGTGGGAAAGTTGAACATGAAAATGGAAGTAAATAGAAGTTGGATCTAAATGTATATCTAAATGATATTTATATATCAACAGGGTATTACATTTTGTTGTTCCTTATTTTAATCTTAAGATAGCCCAGAATTTACAATTCTTTCCTGCTTCATCCTCCCAAGTACTGGAATTAGAAACACTCACCACTGTTCCCTCATAGCATCTTAATTCTCACTATCCCTGTCCGCCTTAGCCTTACTGTGTTCATTAGTCTTAAACTTACAGACATCCTCCTGCATCTGTCTCCTGAGTGCTAGGATTAAAGGTATGCCCAACAATGCCTAGCAAGTTTAATTCCTTAATATATTAAGTGAGTCATAATTTTAAAAATCACATACATTATTTCACTTGTTTATAATGGAAGTTTGCAGTATTTAGTGGGAAAGTTAGACATAATTTTTAAATAAAACTTCAGGAAGAAAGGATAGGAATATAATCTGAAAGGAATATAGAAAAAAGGATTCAACTTTTTCAATAGAAATTCATCTTTACTAGCCAGGTGGTGGCGGCGCACGGCTTTCATCCCAACACTTAGGAGGCAGAGGCTGGTAGATCATTGAGTTTGAGGTCGGGCTAAGCAAAGAAACCCTGTCTCAAACAAAACAAAACCTCCTCACTTTTCATTTTAAAATAATATTCCAAAAGAAATACTACGGTTTTTAAAACTTGTTTAGCACAGTGGAAACATAAGCCTTTGTTTTCCCTCTTCTTGATTTATTAAGTGTTTTTCTCATTTAAGGAAAAAAAAAAACTGGTACAGATTTTTGAAAGAAGGGGAAATTTTTAGCTTTTTGGGATACATATGAAGTTTTAAGGGAACAGCATTTTTATCAAGGGTAAGACTGGTGTGGTGATAGGGGAGGTGCAGAGGTGATCAGTGATCTAGTAGTCTCAAGCTGGATTAGTATTTCACAACTAAAATTCTGTAAATTGATATGTAAGATTTTTTCTTCTATTTCTTAGCTTGAAGAAACAAATAGGACACTAACTAGTGATGTTGCAAATCTTGCAAACGAGAAAGAAGAATTAAACAACAAACTGAAAGATACCCAAGAACGTATGTATTAGCAGGGAGTAAAGCTTATTGTGAATATGCCTAGTAGCTGTAATTATTGTTGTAACTTTAATATTTCTGTTTATTTCAGAACTGTCAAAGTTGAAAGATGAAGAGATCAGTGCAGCAGCTATTAAAGCACAGTTTGAGAAGCAGCTGCTGAATGAGAGAACACTCAAGACTCAAGTATGTCGCCAGAATGGAAAGCCAGTTTTGAATTTTGTTTACATTCCTGTCACCTGTTACTTCTAGTGCTACAGGGTAGAAGCTATGCTCAAAGCAATGTTATTTGAATAATTTTCTGATTTTTTTTTTTTTTTTTTTAGTCAAATTAGAAGAAACTTCATGTATGTGGAAGTGCCCCACATTCTCTCCCAGCTTTTTTTTTAATTTGCTGATAGCCTGAAAAGAGTCAGATGATCTGAAAGGGCATGTGTGATTATTGACACCCCTCTACTAGCTCCCACAGTTAGTTGTATTTGTAGCATAAATATGTGGGTGCTAGTACCATTCTCTGTTGTTGGAGAGGGTACATTTTAGCGCCAATGCAGAATTCACGTTTTTTGGAGTAGGAAGAGGAAAATCTGCCTGTTTAAATCTCTCTTATAATAAAAGTTGAATCAGTAGAAAATGATATCAGATTATGCCTGTAATTTAGTAGGGAACACATCTAGGAACTATCCTATGCTAGGCAAGCATTCTACCTAAGCTACATTCATAGTCCTGTAAATACTTTAAATTATCATTCTCAGAAATCATGAGAAAGTGGGCAAGATAGCTCAGTAGGGAAAGGATCCTACTATCAAAAATCATGAGAATGAAAAAATAATTAGAATACAGAATGAATATCAATGAAAACTATATTATTTGAAATATAATGATGTTATGCAAAAGATGTTATGTTGTGTGCATGTGTCATATATATGTATATGTTCTCATGTGTCTGAGTATTTGTGTGGACAGATACTGGCTTCTAGTGTCTTCCTTTATTATTGTTTGCTTTTTTTATTTCAAGATTTTTATTTTCATTCATTTATGTACTTGTGCCCATGGAAGCCAGAAGCAGGTGTTGGTTCTACTGGAGCTGGAGTACTGGGTACTCCACTGGACTTCGGTACTAGAAACTGAACTCAGCTTTTCTAGAAAAACAGAAAGGAATTTTAACCGTTGAGCCATGTCTCCAGCCCCTCTCCCCCTTATCTTTGAGACAAGATCTCTCACCAAATCTAGAAATCATAAATTAGACAAGACTTAACTGACCAGTGAACTTAAAGGAGTCTCTACCTCCACAGCACTGAGGATAGAGGCATTTATTATTATGCCTTGCCTTATACATGGGTGCCACGGATCTGAACTCTGGTCCTAGTGCTTGTACTATAGACACTTGACTCACTTTATATCTCTCCAAGCCCAAAAATATTTCCTTAAAACCCTGTGTACAGGAAAGGAGTTACTGGGGATTATGTAGCTTATAATTGATGAGTTGCTGAGAAAACATTAACATAATTTATTATATGCTTATTTTTTTTAAGGCTGTGAATAAGTTGGCAGAGATCATGAATCGAAAAGAACCTGTCAAGCGTGGTAGTGACACAGATGTGCGAAGGAAAGAGAAGGAAAACAGAAAGCTACATATGGAGCTTAAGTCTGAACGTGAAAAATTGACACAACAGATGATCAAATATCAGAAAGAACTGAATGAAATGCAAGCTGTAAGAATACTCTTTTACACTGAAAACATTTTAAAGACAATTATTTTCTTATCTTCATTTGCAGAACATTTCTATTAGTAATTATTACTGAACTGTGACTCAAACTTACAGTGTACATTTCATCTGTTAATACATTTTCTTACAGCAAATAGCTGAAGAGAGCCAAATTCGAATAGAACTCCAGATGACCCTGGACAGTAAAGATAGTGACATTGAACAGCTGCGGTCACAGCTCCAGGCCTTGCATATTGGTATGGACAGTTCCAGTATAGGCAGTGGACCAGGGGATGCTGAGCCTGATGATGGATTTCCAGGTACACATCCTTGGTCAGCCCTCGCATTTGCCTTAAATTTAAGTCAAGTGATTGCTTTAATTCCATGAATGTCTTTACTTTTGAGAAAAAAGTTTATCATTTCTTTAAGGGAAAACCTACTTATTGCAGTGGGATTCACGTGACCTTTTGGACTTGTTTGATTAAAAACGAACAAGTAAATTCTAAATTTTTAGGAGTTTAACTCATATGTAGTGCCTGTCTGGTTTTTAAGTTTTCATTTTTTTCTTCTCTTCTCTCTGCCTCACATTCTTACTTGTGGGTATTTAGTCCATATCACTCAGTCACACACTATGGAATCCATGTCCTTCACCTACCAGCGGTCCTCTACCTCTCTCAGTATTGCCACTAAGCCCTCCAGTTCTCACACGCTTCTTGACTCTGACTCTGAAGAAGATTCCTTGCCTTACTTACCTAGTTCGTCGGAGCCTATTAGTACAGGTGATATCTGAAAAAAATCTTACTGTCTTTGGAATTCTCCCAGCTACTTAATTTGTCTTTTTTTTTTTAAATTATAACATTTAACTAACATCCACTCACTCCAACATGCTGTTTAGATGCAGTAAAAAAAATAAACTGCTGCATGAACTATAATTCACCTTTAAGGCATTTTTCAAATAGCTTGTGATTGTATTTGCTAGATCGTTTGATTTTTGCCAATTTTCCAGAAACAAAGCACTATGTTCTGTATACTTGAAAATGCATGGCTTCATCTATTTTCAGACATTTCAGAATGATAGTACAGAATATAAAAATATATGACCCGTTTGATAGAATGTGTTGAGATTTTCACTATGTTTTCATGTCCACAGTGTAGTAGGCCTTCAGAGAAAACATGAAACAATTTGGCTTGGTTTTCACCCTGAAAAGCCTCACAGGTGAAATGCCTGGAGACTCCCATACGTGTCTTCTAAACTCAGGTTCTCACTGATCTCTTTAGACTCCAGTTTCCTCATCTACATGAGGGATAGAACTGTCGTGTGGAGCTGTGCAGACATAGAGAACTTAAGTAAAGCATCTAGTGCAGTCAGTGCATAGTAGTTTATACCTGTAATGATTTGCATTATTAGAATATTCTCTTAGAATGGCACCCCCTCTGCCAATTTCATTTGAACAATAGGATCAAATTTATTAGCATAGACTCTAATGACTTAAGATACTTTCTTTTATTCATTATAGAGTTTTACTTATTTTGGAGCTTAGAAATCTTGGTTATACTTTTGCTTCTTAAACAAGTTTGCTCTGTATTTTACATAATGAAGATAGCCATTCTAAAATTTCCTGTTTTCTGAACACTACTCGTTTAAAGTGCTTTTTACGCAAGATCATGTGTGTACACCTCTAGTCAGCTTGGTCTCCTTAGGAAGAATAAAGGAAGGGCCTGATGTAGACTTGCAGTGAGAAGAGCTAAGTGGCTCGTGTGTTGTGAGTTTTGCCTGTGCATGAATTTAATCAATGAGTATTAGATGTTATAATTCTGAGTATTTATTTCTGATGTCATGTGACCTAGATTTTGTTCTTGCTTCTACTCATTATGTGTTATCACAGTAGCCCAGGTACAGTATGGTTTAAATTCCAAAGGGCAGATTTGATTAGCTTGTGACTTCTGCATTAAAATTTTAGTAAATTCTTAATTGTCAGGGGAGAATCGGTTTATTTATCCTCATTTATCATGCTTACTTATAGAATCAAGATTAGAAGGATGGTTGTCATTGCCTGTGCGGAACAACACTAAAAAGTTTGGATGGGTTAAAAAGGTAATTAGTGCTTTTGAATATGTTTCCTTTGACTTTTCATATAACTCTAGCCATTTTCCTTCTGGAGTTGTAGGGGTGGGCATGCCTTCACTTCAGTACATACACAGTCTGTTTATATTTTCTGATTTTGTTCATCCGTGTGGAAGGATTTTTACTCTCCATGGTTTGTTACTGAAGTGGTTTTGAGGTTATTACATAGAAACCTGTTGTTTTGGTGCTGTTGTGTCCTGGTGGGCAGCAGCTCTAGATACTATAGGAAGACCCTGTTTTTCTGTGCTACTGTGTTTCTTGCTCACTTTGACTAGGCTGATACAGGTTAGCTTTTTATGTAGGTCTGAAAGCTTAAAATATATCAGTTTCAATTTTATTGTTAAAGAAAAATAAATAAAAATCTATTAGCGAATCTGTTGTTACTTTAAGGAGAACTTCCCTAAAGCATCATTAATACTTTTTATTTACTTTCGTAGTATATGACTTTATCACAACTACAGAATTTCTTATAAAAGAAAATAAATATAATGCATAGTAATTTCATCAGTTTCTTTCTTCTTTTAAACAGTATGTGATTGTAAGCAGCAAGAAGATTCTTTTTTATGACAGCGAACAAGATAAAGAGCAGTCTAACCCTTACATGGTGTTAGACATAGAGTAAGTATCAGACTTACATATTAAAGTCTTAATGGGAGAGGAGTAGAACCATGTCCATCATGACAGTCACAGAGCAGCTCTCATTGTACATTTTCCTTTAATTTCCTTATATAATTGAAAGTTGGCAGTGTGATATGGAAGACATATTTTATAGCTCTTTAATTTGTGGTTATCTTAAAAATTACTGGAACAATAAGATAAGCTAGTCAACCAGGTGAACACCTTTAATCCCAGCAATTGAGAAGCAGACAGAGGTGGATCTCTGAGGCCAGCATGGTCTAGAGTAGTGAGTTCTAGGCATCCAGAGACATAGTGAGACTGCCCCTATCTCAAAACAATAGCAACAACAACAACAACCAAGCTATTCTGTTAGCTTCTAACATGAGTCAATAAGTAGCTGATTTTTAACTTTTGGTATAAGATACCCAATGTAATAGAATCTTTGAGTAATATTTTATTTATTTCTTTCTTTAAAAATCTTCTCTAGCAAGCTATTTCACGTCCGACCTGTTACTCAGACAGATGTATACAGAGCAGATGCTAAAGAAATTCCAAGGATATTTCAGGTAAACATGTTGTTTCTTTTTTTACCCTTAGAAGTTCTCGTGTGACATGATGTTTTAGATTCCTTTCTTCGAATTGTCATACCCCTTCTGGCTCAGCCCCAGTTGGGACAGTTGGGGCTTTTCAGTGTGCTGCTTCCATCTGAGGCCAGCAGTGTCCTCCTGGTTTACTTTTTGGTTTATGGTGTGCTTCTGAGCTCTGTTGCACCTTTCACAAGATTGGTTGTTGTTTTTTAGAGTGTGAACTTAGTTCTGTTTTGGTTTTATTCTCAATTCTGGAAGTTTTAAAAAGTCACTTATCAAGTCGAAAGCAGTAGCACTTTTTCTTTTTATTAAAAGTGAAGCCAAGTTTTTCCTTTTATTGTCTCCATTTAAACCAATTTCAAACTATAAGGCCTAGAGAGCTGGCTTGGTGGTTAATAGCTCTTACTACTCCATCGGAGGACATTCACACCAGATGGTTCACAAATGCCTGTAACTTTAGTTTCATAGGTTCCAGTTTCCCCTTGTGACCTATCTGGGAACTTGTGCACAGATGTACAGATACATATACACCTTTGAAAATACTATAAAAATCACTGTGCCTGATCTGGTCTACTGAAGGAGAGTTGGGTTTTTTCCCCCTCTGAGTGCTAATGCTGTCTCATTTGGACATTATTTGCATATCTTCTTTTTTCTTTTACTCCTCAACTCTCCAAATAACCTAAAATGTGCATATAGCTCATCCACTTTCCTATTACTCAGAAGTGTAGACAGCAATTCCTATAGTTGTCATAGTGGACTTTGGTTTGTTTAGATAGGGAGGTACACTAGATACTGAACCCAGAGTTTTTACCTTTCACTCAACTATACTTCTAGCCCTAAATGTCGCTCCCAGAGGAGTGAAGGGAAAAAAAACCCACCTAAGTGTAAATTTGCCTTTTGTTGACCTATTCTGATAGTTTTGCTACAGCAAAGTAAAAGATACTGAATCAAACCTAAGGAGACAAGGTGACTGTCTCATGTCTCTTACATGAACTCTGTCTTCCCTTGAGACGCTAGGCAGGCATGCTGCCACTGAGCCATGTTTCCAGCTTACATAAACTTTTGACCAGGTAAGCCTGCTTAGGTTTGAGCTTCAACTGTGTATTGCTCTAGTTGTAATGTATCAGAAATGTTATGATAGAAAAATAACAGTGTGGAGCCTAGAGAGCTGATTCAGCACTTAGGAACAAGACTGGGTTTGGTTCCCAGTACCCATGTGGTGGGCTCACAACCATCTGTATTGCAGTTCTAGGGGATTCAATGCCCTCTTCTGACCTCTGAGAGCACACAGGCATGAATATGATGACATATACATGCAGAGAAAATACTCATAAAACAAAATAAATCTTTAGTGTGTAGCAGTCACTTTTGTCTTCTTGTTTATAGATTCTATATGCTAATGAAGGAGAAAGTAAGAAGGAACCAGAATTTCCAGTGGAACCAGTGGGAGAAAAATCTAATTATATTTGCCACAAAGGACATGAGTTTATTCCTACTCTTTATCACTTCCCAACCAACTGTGAGGCATGTATGAAGCCACTATGGCACATGTTTAAACCTCCTCCTGCTCTAGAGTGCCGTAGGTGCCACATTAAATGTCATAAAGATCACATGGACAAAAAAGAAGAGATCATAGCTCCCTGCAAAGGTAAGGAGGGAAGTTGTGCTCTTTCTTTAGCTTCCATTACTTTAAGCACATTAATTCATTTCAGTTCATTCTTGTTGTAGTTTATTATGATATATCGTCGGCAAAGAATCTGTTGTTATTAGCAAATTCAACAGAAGAACAGCAGAAATGGGTTAGTCGGTTGGTGAAAAAAATACCTAAAAAGCCTCCAGCTCCAGACCCTTTTGCCCGATCATCCCCTAGAACCTCAATGAAAATACAACAAAACCAGTCCATTCGACGGCCCAGTCGACAGCTTGCTCCAAACAAACCAAGGTAATAAATAAAACATGGTAAAAAAATTAAAGCTGCTTTTTAAAAATTGCCTTTTGTATTTAGACTAAAAACTTTGATAACTACAATTTTTCTTTGCTTGATATTCTAATGAGTCACTGGAGCCAAATATTTTAAACTTGTAGTATACATGTCTTATTCACTGATGTGGTTAAATATATCTTAGAAGTTATACATACTAAATTTAACCAAAATTTAAAAGTATTTTATTATTTTTGTATATATTCATACTGTTTTCCTCTTTAATCAGCACATGGACTAACTAGTAATTTGGAAGATGGCATTAAGATTACACACAAACTGTCACATATCAGGGGCACACACATATTTAGTTAGGTGATCTGAGAGGCAGAACCAAAAGTGGCTTCAGTTTTAATTCACATCTGTAAGTGCAAAACCCTGTTTGTGAGTTGAAGAGCAATATAGTTCAGCTTTAAGTGTACATGCAGTGATGTGGGCATTGCTTGGAATTGAAGCAGTAGTGTGGTAGGAGACCAGCTCTGGCTGTACTGACTTCATTTCATTATATGTTTAAGTTCAGAAGAGCCATTTCTCTTTAGGTAAGCATTTATAAACACTGTTTCTCATTGAGTGTGAAGGTTTGGGTAGCTAATGAAAGAAGTATTAAACCTAGTCAGGGGCCTCTTGTTGCCTAGCACAGGACCTTCAGTATATGAGTGATAATGTGCACTGACTGCTATCAGACCACAAACTTCTCATATGAAACTTTCTGGAAGTAGTATCTCAAGGAAATAATTTAGAAGGACAAAGGTAGAATTGCTGTTTAACAGCAGCAACAAAATGATTGGATGTTTTATGCGTGCAAAATAAGATTAAATGAACTGGGTGTGGTGGCACATACCTTTAGTCCCAGCACTCAGGGGGCAGAGGCAAGAGCATCTCTGAGTTTGAGTCCAGCTTGGTCTACATAGTGAGTTCCAGGACTTTGTCTCAAAACAAACAAAAAAATATGATAAAATTAATGTAAAATAGTGACTTCAAAAGATACTTATTGATCAGGTTGGATTTAGGAATATGCATACACACATACCGGGGCAGGGGGGGACAAAAATTAATAAGAGACCAAAAATGTCTTTAAAGGAGGCTAGAGAGGTGGTTCAGCAGTTACATCCAACTACTGCTACTCCTGGAGAGGATGAAGTTAGTTGTTAGCACTCGCTTCAGGTGGCTCACAATTACCTGTAACCTGAGGCCCAAGGTGGATCCAACACACTTATTTGGACTTACATAGCTGTACACAACACGCACATATATACGGAGAGACACAGACACATGTACACATAATTAAAAATAAACAAATCTTTCTTTTAAAAACCCCTTAAAATAATTGAGAGACACTGAAGGCCATTTGTAAAATATCTGAAGTTTTAGGTTCTCTGATCAGTATTATAAAACTGTTAATGCATACATGCTGTTTCAGTACTTCTCAGAGTCTTTCATGGCTCATACTCAGCATCTCAGATTGGGTAAGGATCAAGTTTTTAACAAGTAGATCCTACAGAAATATCCAAAGATCTGCCTGATCCTGCCTTATGTGCCAAAGGTCACAGTCATAAGCAGCAGCAGGACCAGGTGTCAGAGCCTGCACTCTCAGCTGCATGCATCATCTGCTTGATGATGGTGGTGATGGTGGTGATGGTGGTGATGATGATATGAGCAGAAATTGTTGGCTTAAAAATGGGCTTTAAAGTGGTACTTTTTGAAAGTACATGCCTGTAACCCCAGCATTAGGTACCAAAATATGGTCCTGGGAGTTATCTAGCCAACAGCCTAGACAAAATGGTGAGTTTCAGGTCTAGCAAGAGACCATATTGTGTCTCAAAGGAATAAGGCATTAAGCAATAGAGGAAGATATACCCAACATTCATCTCTGTTCTCCGTGCACTCATACACAGGGTGTGTGTGTGTGTGTGTGTGTGTGTGTGTGTGTGTGTGTGTGTGAGAGAGAGAGAGAGAGAGAGAGAGAGAGAGAGAGAGAGAGAGACAGAGAGAGAGAGAGACAGAGAGAGACAGAGACACACACACACAGAGAGAGAGAGAGAGAGAGAGAGAGAGAGAGAGAGAGAGAGAGAGAGAGAGAGAGAGACAGACAGAGATACTGGCGCACACTTCAAAGACTTCAGAAGGATGTAAAATACCCGTTTCCAGAAAATATCTGTAAATAAAGCTTAGCTATTCAGGAAAGACTACTGATTTCAGTCTTCCAAATAGTCAACACTTCTGAAAGAGTAATTTGGATTGCTTTGTTTGCTTTAAGTTTATAATCATGAACCTTCTCTTGTCTCCCCCTGTTGTCTTCGATGGCTTATAGTGATATTGTAGAAAGATGTTATCTGGGCACTCTGAAGGGAATGTGGACAGATGTTGAGCTTTCATACTTCCCAGAGTGAGTGTCAAAGTTAGCCACTACATCAGAAACCACTCTGGTTAATTGGGCCTGGTAGCACATGTCTGTAGTCCTAGCACTTGGGAAGCAGAGGCAGGAAGATCAGGAGTTCAAAGCTAAGCCTAGTCTACAATAAGTTTGCAGCTGGCCAAAGCTACATCCAACTTGGTCTGAAAAAGAGAAACAAAACAAGAATTCAGGTTATTTAAACATCCAAATATTGGGACCTTCCTACTCTTGTTCACTCATATCTAGATCTCAGTACAATGTCTAAAAATACTTAATAGGTGAATCCTATACACTTAAAGTTTAGAGCCGTTGACATGATAATCACAGGTGTAACTTTGGAGACCAGAAAGCTCCTTGGCATAAATTGATGAGCATCACAGTCCTGAGTAATTTAAGGCCTACCCTCTACCCCTGTTTTAAATAAAGGTGATTGCAGTGTTGTAGTATAGTTGTTTAATTGGAAAGAACAGATCAGGGGTGGTAAAATGTCTTAGTGGGTAAGGCACCATCATCCCTCGAAACCAGATGGTATGTGTATATGTGCATACACATAATAAATAAATGTAATTTTTAAGAAGCAGAACTGTATAATCTGAAGAGAAGCTAGAGTATTAGTTAAATTTTTTTAATAATAAAAAAATGGGGGGCTGGAGAGATGGCTCTTCCAGAGGAACTGAGTTCAATTCCCAGCACCCACATGGCAGCTCACAACTGCCTTTAATTCCAATTTCAGGAGATCCAATGTCCACACACAGACATACATGTAAACAAAATACCAGTGTACATAAGATAAAAATAAATTATTAAAAAGAAAACATGATTATGCTCCAGTTTTATGTTCAATTCATTTAGTCAAGTTAAATTGATAATCCCACTTACCAGCCTGTGGCTTTCTCTTGTTCCATATTAGAATACAGCTGTTGTTGACCTACTTGGGCTCTTCTGGAATTGAGAAAGCTGTGTTCCTGTTCTTGCTCCCTTTCAAAGGACATTATTGCTTATGATGTTCTTTGTTAAACAACAAAAGACAACAGGAATTGTCAACTGATTATGCAGTTACCTTTTGTACTAAATTGAGAATCAGGGTAGCTGCATCTTTATCTGGACCATAGGAAGGATGTTCTTAGCCCAGACAGAATCTGTCTTGGGTTCTCTGCAGAAGACCCTTCTGCAGTGGGCCTGGTTAACATGATTTACACCTGCACACAGATAGCAGGAGAAACTTCCTCAGTGTTTCTATCTGAACTGTTGCCACCCTGCCCCTGAAGGGAACCTCAGAGCGTTCACAGCACAGTCTAGTCATAGTGCTGCGTTCTGAAGTCTATGAAGGATAGAGCACATAAACTTGCCAACCTCCTGTTACAGATTGCTTGATTTGGCATTTAAAGACTGGGATTGGTCTTTTGATGATGTTGATGGTGATGATGATGGTGATGACGATGTTTTTGATTTCTGAAGAAATAAATGGGTAAATCAAAAAAAAAAAAAAAGAATGAGTGTTTATGTAGTGCATGTGGTTTGCACTTGGACTTTATTTTGTTTTCTCTCTTTTTTGGATAGGATATATTTTTTAAGTAGTTTTCAGAAATATTTCTATTCTAACCAGAATTTCTGTGGCAAGTGTAAAAGTAAAATGCTATGTTCAAATGCTTTCTCTTTTCTCCCTCCCTTCCCTACCCTGTGCCCTGGGTTTTTTGGGTTGTTTTTGTTGTTGTTGGTTTTGTTTGGTTGGTTTGGTTTGGTTTGGTTTTTTGAGACTGGGTTTCTCTGTGTAGTCCTGGCTGTCCTGGAACTCATTCTAGACCAGGCTGGCCTCGGACGCAGAGAGATCCACCTGCCTCTGCCTCCTGAGTGTTGGGATTAAAAGGCATGTGACACCATTGCCCAGCTATGTTCAGATTCTTCATTGGCTATAGATTTTCAGTATTGTTGGAATTAAAATATTTTATCTTAGAAATTAAGTATGTAGAAGTAAGAAAAAGAACAAACTCTGGTACCTTTGATTCATTTCATAGAAGCTGTATTCAGAGAATTAAAACTTAATAATGTTTTCAGTCTCAGACTAGTTTGTGAACATAGCATGTTTTCTCCCCCTTTCTCCATTCTTCTCCTTTCCTTTTTTCTAACTTGCAAGAATTAAAGCCATAAAAACCTTTTCAAGTCTGATACATGCAATGCATTAGCTCTTTCTGATTTGTCTTTGTGATGTGGTGAAAATTTAATGCTACCCTTGCTAAAAAGAATGTGAGTGACATGCTGTGTAAACGTTTGTCTTTTAAAGAAATGTAAAGGCAGGCATTGTGGCCCACTTGGAATCCTAGCACATGGGGATGGGAGCAGAAAAATGAGGAGTTCAAGGTCATCTTCCAGCTACATAGTGAATTTAGGCCACTTTAGGCTACATGAGACCTTGTCACAAAAAGAACACAGTAGGTATTGAAACATGCAAGGCTGCAGTTCCCACTCTGCAGGCTGAAGCAAGAGGCTTATGAGATCCATACCAATTCAGGCTGGATAGTGAGACCCTGCCTCAAAGCACAGAAAAGGAGAGTGTAAAATGGTTTGCTTAAGAACAAGATTAAATGAAAGTTAAATCTTATAACTTTAAGCCTTCAAATAGAATAGACAGACAAGTAATCTGTGTCAACTGAACATGTTGGATGACATGTACTTACATCATGTCATACTGTGACCTCTATATCCAGGCTTGTGTATGTCTTACATATGTATACTACAGTGTGTTCACTCCTCTTTTAGTTCCTTTTGTTTTGTTTTGTTTTGTTTTGTTTTGTGGTAGGGAGGATGGAACCCAGGGCCTTGGGCTTGTTAGACAAGGGTTCTATCCCTGAGCTGTACTCTAGCAGCTAGAGTCTAGCCCTTTTATTCCTATCTTACAGTTATAAAAATGTGCCTTGAGGTCCTAAAGTCTATAGAGCCAGACCACACATCCTACTCTTTTAGCTGTATAGGGCAGCTAGTCATTCAGCACTCCAAGACCCTGTTGTACCTTGTTTAGGCCTAATATTACTGATTAACTGCACTGAATGTTTGTGGCCAGAATGGGACTTAGAAAGTCCATTGTTGTATTTAGAAAGAATGTAGTTGCATGTACCTAAAACTAAAAAATACAATTGAATTGTTAATGCATGAATTGAGTTTTAGAGAAAATACAGTTTAATGATAAAAGTGGAATGTTCTCAGGGAATTTAACTGTCTCTTACTTAACTGTATCAACTAACACTATTTTTCCTTCTTTTCTAGCTAACTGCCTTCTATGAAAGCAGTTATTGAAGGTGATCATATTCTTCCAGCCAGAAGACTGAAATATGATTTCTCAAAACTTAACTAAAAAGCTATATTTTACTGAGACACATACATACACCGCATGCACATGCTTGCGCTACCTTCCCCCTTGAAATAATTACAAATCATGGAGAGGTTTTGCTGGGCTATTTTGAAACAAGTTGAACAAAAAATGGTTGGTGAGTAAAGGTGTCCTACAATTCTCCCAGACTTGCTTCATAAAGCTCTTGGCAGTCACACTACATTGCACAGGATTGAGAAGAGTTTAAAGAAATCACATTTCAGCTTCAACAGAGGGTTTCACCAGCACATTAGCCAGAAGAATTTGGGAGTGAATCCCACTACAATGATGCTGACTGCATCTTTAAGAAGTGACCATGATGTTGTGTTCATGTATGTATATACATATGAGTTGAGCCTCATATATATATACACATACATACACATAAACACATTGTACTGTAATACTGCAAGGTTTTTTTAACTTACCATTTTATTTTTTATACACATTAATCAGATATCATTATTTCAGTTGCAACTATGCACTTGTATAAAGCCATAATGTTGGAGTTTATATCCTTCATTCATGTACCTGATAAGGAGTTGCATGTTTGTGTAAAAAAAATAACTGTAACAAGAAATTTGAAGTTAATTATTCCAGTTTCCTAATGCTTAAGGTAGGCAACGTTACCCATTTTGAATGCCTTAATTTAATTTTCTCTCCCTCCAAATCTCAACCTTTTTCTATATTTAACTAAAGAAAAACAAGTGTTTACCAGCTCTTAGGACGCAGCTTGCTTTGTGGGGAAAGTAGTATACTATTTTATGTGTAGTAGTTATTTCAGTGTTGGCCTATTTGATGTATAACGGTTTTTAATGTACTTGGTCATAGAAACAATAATGGATTATGTTGAAACTAAATGTGTGTGATGTACATCTGTTACTATTTTCATCCCTTTTTACAGACTTCAGCTAGTCTGTGACTATAGAATATTTCCTTTGCTTTGAACTTGCTGGTTTCCCTAGATGTGTTTTTATTTATGGTAAAGACAATTTTTCACATTTTCATTCAAGATTCAAAAATTGTCTCAAATATAAGGAAAACTAACATGTACTATGTAGATACATTTTAAATATTTAAATGTGATCCTAAAACAAACACCTGTGTATGGCAGTATTTCAGCTTTGATATCTGGGAATAAGCAGCCTCAAAAGTGCTTAATTTGATTTTCACTTAAGTTAAATGCCGCTGTGGCTAGAGAACAGGTGGGATCTGTCCTGCCATGCTACTCGCCCAGGTAAGTATGCTTAACCCCACAGAAGAGTGTAGCAGTGGGCATCAGGCTCTGTACAGATGCAAAGTTCAATATGATGTTGAAATGTTTGCCTGATATTTTAGTGAAGCCAGTAGACATTTTTGATTGCTTCCTTCTGGGGTCAGTGTAGAGATGTTGTAAAAAGTTTGGTCCTTGTTATAGTTACTATTGTTGAAATAGTGGCATTTGGCCCACTGATATACTAAATCCAATTCTGTGACCTTCAGATGGCCCAGTTTGCATCTTTCATGCTGTATGTTAAGATTACATGTACATGTCATTTCCCTGGAAGCAGCTGTGCTCTGGTTTGGAATACAACTTGCTTCTTCCCTTCCCTCCCTCCTTCCTTCAGGTTTAAAAATGAAAATATATAAAATTTATATAGAAGAACTATTTCCATTCATTAGAGTTGTTTAAAAGGAGACTGAATTAATATTTTATATAAAGATTTTGTTACTATGGGAGGTTCTATCGTATTCTGAATTGGAGAGTATATATATATATATATTTTTAATAAACTTTATTAAGGTGAAATAATGTCAAGTTTACAGATGAATAATTGAAGTATTTGAGTAAAAAAGGCAAAAGTTTTAATTTTGGATGCTGTTCGTGTATATATGTATAAGAGTTTGGAGAATCATGGTGTGATACAACTGTACAAGGCAATTAATGTGAAGGATACAGGGGAATAAAACATTCTGAGGGGTGAAAAAAAATCTCTCCATGGAGCATCTTCACATATGGCTTAATAGGGATTTATAAGGTTATTTGTCTAACAGTCAGAATTCCAAGTAAAAACCACATGACCTTAGAGAGGTATTTGCTGCTTCTGCTGTCATTTGCATGTACGTGGGTGCATGTACCTGCCATTTTCTCCCCAACCCAACAATCATTACAAGAACAACCTAATTTTGTGCCAGTTTTCTTTTTTTCTTGAGGCTTCCAATCCTTCAAGATAAATGTGTATCAGCACAAATAACTGCTTCCTCTGTTCGGTCCCCCAGAGCTGTAAATACTTGAATTTGGGACCTAAAAGACAGGGAATGCTGGGTTTCCTTAGTTGGATGCTATTCTTTTGCTTTGTAGAAATAAAAAAGATATAAGTAAAAGAAAAACTTAAGTACCAGTATTACTGTTGAATTAAATTAATGTAGAATTAATTTTTATGCATTAATTTTCAGTAACATCTAAAAGCAAGATTTAAAAAAAAAAATCTGTGATCCCAAGGGAAGGCTGCTGTTTGTGGCCAGTCTTTGAGAGGCCACGGCCCTAGAGGGACTTTTCAAGTCTCAGTTCATGTGTAGATCCTAGTGAGACATGCTCGAGACTGCCAAACCAACTGAAAATGTCATACTGCTGCTGTCTGTTAGGATTCCCAGGGGGAAGTAAGAGAAACTCAGACACTAATTAACCCTACAGAGATGGTTTAAGCAGCATGTTGAAGCCCCCAGTAAAGCAAGTAGCTTTTGAGCTTCTCAGGCCCTTGACTGCTACTGATTCTCTTTGTCTGTCTGAAGATGACTTCAGCTCCCCTGGCTTGTGGAGGTGCCACAGCCAATGTTAAAGCACTTTGACAAGCACTGTGTGACAGTGCTGAGTGTTGTTCCCTGAGACCTCGCCTTGTTCCCTTCCCTTTGGTGACTTTTGTTTGGAATTGTAATAAGTTATAAACTGCATGATTTAGAGAGTCATCTTGGACCATCCCTTTCCCCCAACCAAAAATCATCCCCTCTTGATTTATTTTTTATTTTGTTGCATCTTTGTAGTAATGTAATTGTATTTTTATGCCTGCTTTTTGTTTAAAAAATAAATAAAAAAAACTAAGATGTAAGCATCTTTTCCTGTGAAATAGTTGTGGAGTGCTGCAGCTTCTTAACCTGTCTCCTTAAAGGATGCTAATAGTAGATTATGGTGTCATCAGAGTCACATCACTTCTGCCTTAGTTCCTGGAGAGTTTAGTTCTAGAGTCCGCCTCCAATTCACTTTGGGTATGCAGGCTTAAACATCTGGTTCCAGATGGGGAGTGTAGAGGGCACAGAGTGCCTTTCTGTCTGAAAATAGTATGATGGACACTCTTCTAGAAGGTGCCTTACTGGGAATCTTTTGTTCTAGGGTTGGGTATTCTGTAAACTGGAGACTCTGTCTGTCTACTTGTTGGTTTGAAACACAATGATAGTGTGTGTGAGATAGCTGCAGCAACTCAGATGTTCCTTCCAAAAGTGGGAAAGTAACCGGTGGTGGGATGCATGCTGGTAAACACAGTGAAGAGATGAGGGCAGAAAGAGGAGTCTGAGGCCACCTTGGCAACTAAAGGGGAAGGTTTTGGGTTTTGTTGGTTGTTTTTTTGTTGTTGTTTTTATTTAAAGGAATCACGTTAAGTAGTGATAAAAGTCCTGTTTGAATATATCTAAAACATTTGTTGGAGTAAATACTACAGTTCATATTAAGTTAATTAACAGGTTAATGGTCTGATTGTCAGTATGTGTAAGGAAAGATGAACTTGGGTTTTGTTTCCTGGCACTGGTTGAAATAACCATAGAATGATTTATGTTTAGATGTAGTATTTCTCTCCTCCGAGTCCAGGGCAACTGACCTAACAAGATTAGCTAATGAGTTATACCTACCTGACTGAAAATTCAGGACAGCTTAAAGATTCAGTGGCATTCAACAAATTAAAGTTTATTAAATATAGAAAAACTAAACATTTTCCAGTAAACATCATTTACTTTGTTACAGTATACCAGAATAAATGACATTCACATAGAAGAAGAAACTGAGCTTTTAAAGGTTGGATATATAAAAATCAGAGGGAGTACTGTAGACCACAATGCTTAGGATATGCTTAGGATATTCTTACTTTAGTATGAATAAAATCCCTAAGAATTGGATAGGACATAGCAATAATCTTTACTGCATGTATACCTTCCAGTAGCTAAAACCAAACTAAGTTCCAGAAATGGTAATTGTGAGATTATAGCCCTTTAAAAAAGGTGACATTGTGCTTAAATTGAGAGACTGTTGAGATTTCCTCAACTAAACAGATGGGGCTCTGTTTAGGAATTCCCTAAGGCACACTGTGTTGGAGGACTGCTTAGTATATGTACCCAGTCACATCTCTGCATACTTTGATAGCCCTGCTTGGCTTGAGAGGATGTTATACTGCATTATGACATACAAGGCCAAGCCCTAGTTTATGGAAGAGTTAAACTGCCCAGGTGTGAACAGTTCCACTTGTGACTGAGCAGACCCCTCTTATTGTTGGAAGACTACTTAATATTCTGAAAGCCACAGTTGTAGATGTAACTGGCTCTTCAGAGAATCCAATCATGACTTGAAGATGGCTTCTTGGGAAGGCATCATTTGCATTGTCAAAGTCAGGTATGGTGGTCCACTCTAGTCCAGCACTCCCAGTGCTCAGAAGGCTGATGGAGGATCATAGGTTGGAGGATAGCTTGGGCTATATATCGAGACTTTATCTGGGGGTGGGGGGGGTGAGGCAAAAAACCCACACACAATCCAATCTAAGCCCTCCCATAACCAAAGGGAGTAGGGGAAGGAGGTTGGCATTTTCAACAAGTGTCTCTTTCCCTCCCTCCTTGTCTTTCTTCTCTTAGTTTGCTGTGTAGCCCAGGCTACCTCAGACTTCCAAGTGCTGGGATTATAGGTTTGCACTTCCATATTCAGCTAAGTGGCTTTTTCAAGTTTAACAAACCTGATTTAAAGTTTCTGAAATGGTTGACTAGTAAAAGATTTTAAATGTAGCAGTGAAAAGCAATGTGTCTGGTCCAGTCATTTGAAGTCCACTTTGTGTATAAAGAATACATCTGTCATTCAGCTTTGGTGACAGACTTCCGGTAGTGAAGTACTGTTGCTGTTACCCATATATTTAAAGCCAACATGATCACAAAACGTATAAGAACTGAAATAAAAAGAAAATTCCAATGTTAAAAAAAAAAAACAACTGGACATTATACTGCTTTAATTAGAAGCCTATGTAAAGTTTCACCCCAACCCCAGACAAAACAATGAGATTGTGAGAACATTGGTTCCAGACACTTCTAGCTAGGAAAAAGGACTTTCCTGTAGAAATGCCCGCCTGGACACTCAGGCATACATCCTAAGTGTGTTTTGAAGTGCTATGGCTCTGGCTAAGAAGTACAACTAAGACCCCTTTGCTTACGTCTTGAGGACACGGCTGTCTCTAAATGCTGCATTCTACGAAGACCATTTTAGTAAAGTGGTGGGCCCTGCTTATGGATATGTGAAGGAGGCTGAGGGAGGAGGACTGCTTGAGGCCCAAGTAAAAAGCCAACCTGGGCAGCACAGCAAAGATTGCATCTCATGAAACTATATCTGAAAAATCAGCCCAGTGTCAGTACATGTTGTATAATGAAGTCACCACTTAAAAATGTGACTGAGAGATCATGAGAACAGTGGCCTGATGTGCCATGTAAGACATGAAGGCTGTGTTTGTTTTATGACAGGTCTCACTGACTCAAACTCTGTAGCTGAGAATGGCTTCATACTCCTGATTCTCCTGCATCTGCATCCCAAATGCTTGGATTACAATTTTAGACACATTGAGAATTGAAGCCAGAGCTTCCTACATGCAAGGCAAGCCATTTTACCAAACAAGCTACATACATACGGCATATTAGCATGGGGGGGGAGGGGGGCTCGTATGTAGCCCTGGCTGTCTTAGGACTTTTTATGTAACCAGGTTTGCCTTGAATTCCCAGAAATCTGTCTGCCTCTGCTTCCCCAGGGCTGAGACTATCGGTGTGTACCTCCACACCCAGCAGGCCACTCTGTTTTTAAAAGTACTCAGAAACGGGTGACAGATAAGAAGCAGCCTACAGTGGGAGCATTCTTGGTCTTTTAAATACTGGCTTTTTTTGTGTAGGTTCTTTGCTGTTAAATTGTGTCTTTTCCGTCCTGTGAACTCAAGTCCCAAGAGACAACAAGGCCTGTCTCCTTTTCTCATCACTAAAGTCAGAGCTGACAAAAGTACAACCTCCCAAACGGGACTTCCCTCTTCTAAAGCTTGCTTTCTCAATGAAAGGTCTAGTGCTGAGGACATTTACTGGGTAGGTTTCTGTTTTGTCACTTTTCAAAGATGTTGTTTTGGGAGAACAGCTTAAGGAATTAATCAATCCCTTTCAGTTAGGCAAAGTATTTTCTTAGCTTTCTTGCATGTGTGTGCTCAATGCTTTAAAACACAGTTGGAGGTGTCTTTCAAAGGCATGTCTTAATTTCTTGTCTCTCTGGCTCCTGCCAGCCTCCCAGCCAACTTCCTGCTCCCCGTGTCCTGAACTACTTGGTATGGCCAGCCCTGGTCATGTTGGGTGTTACTCCTCTTATCAAATCCTTATTTAGCTTTTAAGACCTTGCTCCTCTGCAGATTCTGCTCTCAGCTCCCTCAGAGTACAAGAGGGCTCTTTCAGCTACCCGACCCTTTGGTCTCTCTCTGGTGTGTCTCATTTTTGTTTTGGAGACTGTTTGTCCTAGGCAGACCTAGCTCTTTTGCCTTAGCTGCTTAAGTGTGTGGGACTACAAGTGCATGCCACTACACCTATGCCCTATTCTGGAAACCCATTTCACAGCATAATTCGGCAGTTAATTGTGGGACTCCTGTCCAATTTCTTTGTTGAAGTAGAAAATCCAGGATGAGAATTGACTCCCTTGGGTATGTTCCTCCCCAAGGACTGCAAGGAGTAGATGCTTAATAGAGACAGCCACCACTGTTGAGGACTAAATGTATGTTATTTTGTCTTTTGAATCTGTAGCCCAATTTAATCATCTGGATCTGTTAAGCCTTATGATAGATTCCACGTGGAGACCCAAGTCTCACCAAAAAATGCAAATAGGAAGTTAAAAGTTTTTACTTACTTGTCAGGTCATTGGTGGTCATTAAAGTTGTTATTATCCTTGCTGTAAAAGAAAATTCATAGTAATAAATAACTTGGTTCTCACACATTTTGGTATTTCTATTTAGCTCATGCCTTTCCATCTTACTATAACCATGTATACTAAATTGTTGAATGACATTGATGGGATCCTTATTAATACTGTATTGTGTAACCAGTGATAAGCCATGTACCCTGACCTAGTCATGTAGAAGCTGCACACAAAGGCAAAAGTCATTTGTAACAGTAGCTGAGCACTGCCAGGGAGGGTTTCAATCTCTCCATATGCCTACCCTAAGAAAAGAAAAGAAAAAAAAACCTTAAAAGTCTCATTTGCATATTGAGCTTCCAGGCACTTTAGCTGAAGAAAGAAGGATTCCACTAATTTAAAAGTTGTGTGTGTGTGTGTGAGTGTGTGTGTGTGTGTGTGTACACATGTGCACACACATATTACAAAGATACAGGTAGAAAGGCTGGAGAGATGGCTCAGTGATGAAAAGCACTGACTTGGTGGGTTCAATTCCCAACACCCACGTGGGGGTATATAACCCTAGTCCCAGAGGATCTGACCTCTTTTTCTGGCATGTGAGGGTACCAGGTATGCATGTGGTAGTGCACATACATAAATTTAGGCAAAACACCAATATACATAAAAAATTTTTAAATGTTTTTAAAACCCTATGTTTTGAGACAGGGTCTCATTGTACTACTGCCTGGCCTTGAACTCCCAGAGACCCACTTGCCTCTGTTTCCTGAGTACTGTGACTAAAGGTATGTACTACCATGCTTGGCAAAAATTCTTTAAGCATCAAACTCCACCTCATCTTTTATAGGTAAGAAAACTAAGGCTTGGAGAAAACAAGCTTTTCCTGTCTAACCAGTGTTTTGTGGGGTTTGTAGTTGTTCAGTTCCTTTTTCATTAACAACCCTCTGTAATGAACAGGACCCTGGGTAACAGTTGAAGCCAGTACTCAGTCAGCTGTAGTCTGCATTACACCCCCTTGTACACAAAGGTACCCTTAGCAGGTTCTGTTGAATAGTTAATTACAAAAATATTCATATGAAAAAGATCTCAGACAGTTAATTCCAGGAAGATGCTGATATTGATGAAACCCAGTCCCCAGAGAGTGGTTATCTTACTTGCACAGGTGTAGGCAGAGAGGCCCCAGGTCAGTGCGCTCACAGCTCCCGGATCTTGTACCTTCCACAAATACTGGAGCTGGGCAAACTTACTGGCTGCACTAATGACTGTGCATAAATTCTATTGTGGATAAAATGAGAGAGTCAGGAACCTAAAAAGATAAATGAGGGAGTATAGTGCTTTGCTTACTTTTTAATTTTTTAATTTATTAATTTTTTTTTTTTTATTTTTTTACATTTTATTCTCTGGAGAGGGGATACAACTCATGGGAGCCAGTTTTTCTCCCACCATGTGATCCTGGGGATTGAACTCAGGTTGTCAGGCTTGGCAGTAAACACCTTTAACCACTGAGTCATCAGCTCAGATACAGTGCTTTCTAAGCCAGATTTTCAAGGTTTGCCATCCCCAACCTGCTATGGTTTGAAACCTCAATTTGGTGAAGAATGACTCTCAGCCACCTCTGTGGTAGGGAGTGAATTGGCCAGAGCTAATGGAAAAATCACAAACCTGGCTGCAGACTCACTTGTCCCCTACTCTAGGGAGAATAGAGGTGCTATATCGTGGGATGGCACTTAACTGACCAACTTCCAAACTAGCCACAGGAGCCTTGTGTCTATTTCCCATCCTGAGTGCCCTGTCTCCTGTTACCTCTCAGAAAAGAAAGCCTATCAACCCATCAGGCCCCATCTCCACAGCAGCTTCTAGGCTCAGACAGGCCAGAAGGAGGCCACTGCAGTCACTCAGACTGAGAAGGGTGGCATGAGCAACATTCAAGAATTCAGAACATATTGGGAAGGACCACGGAAAGTGAGGTATTTGAAAACAAGGTGAGAGAACCAAGCGAATAGTAGAGACCCTGATCTATAGTGAAAGTTTGAGGATGGTGCATGCAAAGTGGGGTGGAACTGGCTTTCATGTGAGTGGCAGTCCCTTGACAGGCTATGGAGGATAGTACCTGTTCTGTTTTCTGCTGGGACAATAGCACCTATATGGCTGGCCTCCATAGGTCCTTGAGAGTGAGAGATGGAGCTATACAGGGAAGAACCATGGAGCAAGGAGTGCCGGAGTGTTTTGGGGCAGAGGAGAGGGTAATGCCATTGCCAAACCTAAACAGACAAAACTTAACAGTGGGAGCTGGGCACAGGTGGCTTGAAGAAAGGCTGGCCCCAATCAGAGAAGCCTGTGAGTCTGAGAAATTGGGCTACTGAATAAAGCAAAGGAAGGGGGCCAGGCCAGATCAGTGTGGTAGTTGGGGGGGGGGGGAACAGAGAGACAGACACCCCCCCAAAGCGGGTTACAACGTGGCCATGTCTGAATGGACAAGCTGCTTTTGAGTGTTTACTTGTCATGACAAAGCCAACTTTGAGATCAAGGGGTAGTATGAGACTGGGCAACAAGAGAACGCTGGTAGTGTCAATACATACTCAAGGGAAACCATGTTTTCTCACAAAACAGTCCAGTGCAGGCAAGGGACTGGTAAGAAGCAGAGATGTGAATAAGATGCATGTGGCCATTGCAAAGTACCAGTCCTCACTTCTGCCAGGGAGCAGGTGCACAGTTACATTCTTGTAGAGGGACTGAAGGAGAAGTCAGAGTGGAGGAAATGGCAAAGTTAATCCTTTAACAATTAAGCTGCCAGGGATGGCAAAATGGCTCAGTGGGTGGGGAAGATTGCTCTTGGGCCTGATGACCTAAGTTCAGTCTCTGAAACCCACAAGGTGGAACGAGATACCTGACTTGTGCAAATGTCTGATGCATCCCCATATCGACATGATACATGCATCACATCATTAGAAAGGTTGCAAACTGTAAGCACCCTCTTTAATTACTGGCCAAGGTTACCTGATAATGAATGGCCTTAATGAAATCAGGCCGGTTGGAGGGGGCCACAGAAAAACTTGAGGGAGGTTGTGACCATTTGTAGTTGTCAGGATACAATGACATTTGCAAACTATATAGGATAAGCAAGATTGATGAGATTAATGTCCAAGAACAATTGTCTTCTTCAAGTTTTCATGCTTCCTTGGCTACTAAGGGAACATACAGAGAAACAAATTGGCCTGAGTGTTTCGCTGCCTGTGGGGAGTGTGTTGTTCTCAGGAAGGAGAAGGCATATTTTGCCTCTGTAGCCATGGACTCTAACCTGAAAAACCTATGATGTACGTCTCTGGGCCAATCCAACTCCATGGTTCCCTTCAGAGAACCACTGCTCTGAAGTGATGTGGGACAGAGAGATGGCATCTGCTTTTTCAGTCTGTTAGTGGTGCTACTCACCATGGCCAAGTCGATGATCCATTTCTGCAGGCTGAGGATGAACCAGGAAGACACAAATCTGGTCAAGTGCTAAGGGACCCAGCAATGAGTCACTGATAGGCCAGCCCACCCCTCCCATCTTCCATCATGTCCTGAACAGACCAAGCCAGACCACAGAGGGTGACACAGAAGACAAGGTAGAGTGGGGGAACTGTTCTTCTGGACAGTGTGTAGTTTGGGAAAGACGCACATGAACATCTGGTCTGAGTTAAAATTATGAAAATTATGGAAGAAAATTATGGAAGAAAACACAGACCTGTGTTCACACACTGTAATCTGGGACTAGAAATATTCATAGGGCTATAACTGTTTTTTTTTTTTCCTTTTTGGTTTTTTTGTTTGTTTGTTTTTCTGAGACAGGGTTTCTCTGTGTAGCCCTGGCTGTCCTGGAACTCACTCTGTAGACCAGGCTGGCCTCGAACTCAGAAATCCGCCCGTCTCTGCCTCCCAAGTGCTGGGATTAAAGGCGTATGCCACCACTGCCCGACTTTCTTTCTTTTTAATAAGTCATTTTTGTTTATGTGCATTGGCATTTTTGCCTGCATGTGTGTCTGTGTGAGAGTGCTAGATCCCCTGGAACTGGAGTTACAGACAGTTGTGAGCTGCCATGTGAGTGCTGGAAAGTGAACCCGGGTCATTTGGAAGAGCATCCAGTGCTCTGAACCACAGAGCCATCTGTCTGGCCTTCCCTGTCTGCTGGTTTTCTGACCATGGGGACATCTCTAAGGCACTGTCAAAATTAAGCACTTACAAAAAAGGTCCAACCTTGCATAGGAGAGGTGTTCTGCAAAACTTGAGTGCTGTGTGTGAGCTTTTTACTGAAGCCTCACCCCTTTCCCACTAATTCTGTTGTAAAAGCACACTAGTTGGGGTATGCAGTGGGAGGTAAGGAGGAACCACTTTCCATCTGGCATGTGTAGGAAGCTCAGTGACTACATGAAACAAAGGGACCAAGCCAGAGCACAAAGATCAAGCTATGAAGGCTGGGGGAAGGGGGACAGTTGGGGGGCCATGGTCCAAGTAGCAGTGTCTGGGAAGAACTAGTCACTTCCTACTACTTGGCCTTGGGTTTCCTTCATTGCCTTGTCCACCTCTCACATGCTCTCAGCATACAGAAGAAAGACAAAGGTGGCTGAAAATAATGGTCACATGGTGAAGAGATGGCCTATGCCAGGAGGCAGCAATGGCCAGCATCCAGCTGTGCTAAACTTATTAAAGCATTCTCTATGCAAAGTGTAGTGGCACAAGCCTGTAATCCTAGCATTTAGGAGGTGGAGACTGAAAGATGAGGAATTCAAGGTCATCCTCAGCTACACAAAGATAAAGGCAACATCCCTTTGAAAATGACCTCAGAGCAGAAGTGGACCACAGCTATGCTCTCCCTCTTTCTTTGGAGGGGAATTTTAGCCAGGGGTTTAATAGCAATGAGACAGTTTTTGGTAAAGACTTGCCCAGTCCCTTGGGCCTGTCACTGTTAAGCCAGTGTGTGTCCATGTCATGGAGGCAGCAGGATTAACTGACTGCCACTACCATGCAAACACTTTCTTGCCCTTTTAAGGAGTATGAAATTCAAGAAAGTGAACTTAATCTGACATGAAATCTCACCCTTTGCATAGAAGGTTCCACCAAGTGGCACAGTCTGAGAGGCTGGGCATTCTGTACTTTAAGCCTTCAAACCAACACAACCACCCAGATAACAAGGCTCAGCCTCTCAATTACAGTTTTGCATAGGTGTGTGATTAGTGGAACCCATCCGGCCCATGCTTACCCACTGAGAGGCACCTGCCAGGTGCATCCTGCATGGGACTTGGTGCCAGGAACACTCATGTTATTAATCCCCTGGGGACATGCTCTCTGAAGGAAGGAGTGCCCAAGACAAGCACTCTAGGTGGAGCTTGTTGCTCTTGGGGTGACTGCACATTTCTCATGGTCAACAGGGACACAGCAAACCTACATCCCACTGGGTCTTGGAAGGCAGTGGGGCATCCTATTATAGGGATAGCTCTGGCTGCAACTGTACTAACCTAAGGTATATGTCAAGACTAGAATTTGTGATTCTTAGTGCTGAGGACAAAATCCAGAGCCTCTTGTGTGCCACAACTGAGCCCCCTTCCTTAGCCCCTTCATCTCTATCTCCAGCTCATATGCAGGAAGGATACACAGCCATGTAGGGCAAGGCTTGCTTCACATTCCCATTGAAATGAAAGACGAAGAGCAGAAGGACAATGTCTGAAAGAAGAGGCTCTGTGAGATGGGCAGGGCAGCAGGTGGGAAGGCTGGGGACTAAAGGGCCAGTTACCTTGTGCGATGAGAATGGGGTATTCCAGGTAGGTGAGCAGTGGGTTCCCATAGTAATGTTGATAACGAAGGAAGACCAGAAACCTGCAAACAAGAGATGCATATATTCACAGCCCATCCTGTGCCCGACCCCCCAGACACTGGTACATTTACCCAATACTAGTCTATGTGGTCTTCATCATATGTGTGATTTACCTGAGGATAGACCTTCAGGCCAAACACCTTCAGGGTAACCTACACTGCCTTCCACATCATAGGGATCACTTGGGGAAACTAAGGTCCAAAAGACAAGGCCATGTGAGGACCCAAGGGTAAGAGTCTCACCAGGAGATGTTGCCCTAGTTCTGGTTGTTAGGCTTTTAGGGGGACCCCTGTGCCCTGGGGATGGTGCGTAAGTACTTCTCTGTTTTTAAGGTTTTTCCAAAGCAATCATCAACCAGGCATGGTGTCTGTGGTGTCATTAAAGTAGGCTCTGCCCAAGATCCAATTCCTTCAAATCATGATTTTAGAGTTTTAGCTCTCAGGTTGAAATCTAAGGATGCCTTATGCCTCCATGACATAATCCCTGGAATATGCATGCTGGTTTGACAGTGGTGCCCTTTAGCATCTTCCTGAGCCCTTAAAGACCATCTGGCTAGTGAGTGGCAGGCAGGTAGGCAAGCAAGGCCCAGAAGGGAAGCAGAACTGTAGTGACCACCCTAGCCATGTAGGGAGAAGGAGGGGAAAGGGAGCTGAAGAAGGGAGGGAGGAGTCAGAATGTAGACCGACTGGATCCCACTAGGTTGCCCCTCCTATTCCTATTGTTCCTACCTCTGGATTAAAACAATTTGAACTGCTTGAGGATTAAAGAAGGAATGCGTATAGGGGCCCCAGAAGGACCTTCAGAAAGTTCTCACGAACTAGGAACCATTGTAGTAAACTGCTGGCGGAAGTAGGGATAAATAACTACTAGATTTCAGTGGTGGAGCATACTCGTGCCTTCTGACCACAGCTGGTCTTAACCCTGTCAAACCTCGAGGGAAGGAAAGGAGACCTTTGGGAGTTCCAGAAAGCCTACTATCTACACCACTATCGACTGCAAGACCCTTCCGGATCCCGGGGAACATTCCATAGTCAGAACTGTTTTCTACTGGGGTCAGCTTGTTGGATTTGAGACCATTTCTGGTTAAGTTTACGTGTTTAAAGCCAGGCAGCAAAGAGGTAGCTATAGGCAGAGTACAAGATGTTGGGTTGGCACTCTGTAGGCATCCCTGAGCTTTCTAATCAGTCCTGTACCCTGAAGCCTCAGCTTCAGATGCCCATGAAGAACTTAGCAAACCAGAGGTCAAATAGCTCTCCTGACTTCACACCCGCATCCTCTGCCCCAGCCAGGCTGTCACTTCTGCCTTACCCTCACAGTCTCTCCCTTCTCTGAAATGCCCTTGTTCTATGCAGCCAACGGATTAGAGACCCTCCAGAGCCCTGCCTACCATCAAGCATCCCTGGAAAGGTACACCTTGAAGCACCACACACCCCCGCCCCCAATTCTATCAGATTGGGCGCGACCCACCGAATGGAAACAGGACCATTGGGTGACCGCGGGGTGCTGGTGTCAAACCGAGGGCTCAGCCTGGTGCAAGATCATGGGACGTGTTTTCCGTTTGCTTTTTCCAACCAAAGTTTTACAACTTTGCTCCTTACTCTTAACTACATAGCCAAGGCTACCCCGAGAACTTGGCTCCTGCAGCAGTCACAGCCCATCCCTACTGGTTGGACCCCAGCCCAATTTTCAAACGTCGGCCCAAGTTCCCCATCTTTCTCCCCACATGGAATCATCAAATCTTGTAACTCAAATAGATGAACACCTGATTTGCAGGCAGGAGTCGAGGCAAGAAAGAAATGTGAGTGGTGCCGGTGAGGTTAGGGATAGTAAGAGACTGAAGGTGCAAATGGTTTTGCCCGCAGCCAAAAGGTTGTCGTTAAGGACGTGTGTGTGTGTGTGTGTGTGTGTGTGTGTGTGTGTGTGTGTGTGTGTGTGTGTGTATGTGTGTGTGTGCGTGCGTGTGCGCGCGCGCGCTGACTTGGCTGAATCTATAAAATGAGCATGCTCAGGCAAATCCTGGGATTTGGGAAGAAGCAGGGGAGGTGGGTGGGAGCGCCCGAGTAAGCACCTCCTAGCCCTGATTCCTCCCCCCCCCCCCCCAACCCCGAGTTAACCCTTGGTTTCCAGGGCTCCCAATTCCTCGCAGGCCTCCCGGGACCTTACCCGGCCAGCTCCAAAAGTAAACTAGGGAGGCTGATGCCCCGCGCGCTGCGCGCCGCCAGCTGCGCGTATATCTGCGGCAGCTTGAGTAAGGCGCACACGCCCAGCGTACTCCAGTTGCAGAACCATAGCAGCCCGGCCTCCATTCTGCAGTCTCGGGCGTGCCGGGCCAGGGATCTCCGGGATCTTATCGGTGAGAACCGGAGGCTCAAAGTCCAAAGAGTCCTTCCGCCTTCCCGCTGGCCCGGCCCCGCCTCGACCACGCCCCGAGCTGCTGCACTGCTAGTGCGCTCCGTCCAGGAGTCTGCTCCACTCTGAGAGCACCGCTCTGGGCTCCAAGTACACCCCTCCGGGAGTCTGCTTGCCTCCGGATGCTACCGCTCTGCTGTGCTCTCCTCTGGGTGCGCACTGCCCAGGGTCTGCTCCGCTCCCGGTCCTCCCAGCCCCAGGGCGGTGGTTCTGCTCTGCCCTGCCAGGCTCTGCCAACTGCTGATTCACTTTCCGGATTACACCCACGAGTGATCCTCCTAACGGAGTGGAAACGCCGGAACAGACTAGCCTCCTCCGTGGTTGGATGGGCCCAGGGCCTAACCCCGAGGATATTCTGTTGAGATTTTCCACTCTCTACAAATTATCTTTTTTTTTTTCCTTTAGAAATTAAAACTTCACACATTTAAAGAAAAAGAAAGAAAGAAAGAAAGAAAGAAAGAAAGAAAGAAAGAAAGAAAGAAAGAAAGAAAGAAAAGAAATTAAAACTTTTAAAGCCCTTAGTCCAACCTTATCAGCATCCTTCTAGTCTTACAGGCCTAGAAAAGCCTGAGTGAGTCTCGGTGAGTCCTCTGAAACCCAGCCACACAAAAATAGCTAGCCTTCTGCTTGTTGGGAGGCTAATCTCAGTGACCTTGCTCCGTATGCTCAGAGGCTTGTTTTCCTGTTTTGTTTTGTTTTGTTGAAACAGGGTCTCATTGCAAATGCAGACTGGCCTTGAATTCAGTGTGTGTGTGTGTGTGTGTGTGTGTGTGTTTTGTCTAAGCCAGCCTTCAACTTCGGATCCTCCTACTTCCTCTTTCCAAGTGCTAAGATTTCAAGTGTGTGACACTGCACCAGGCCATTTATTATGTGGTTTGAGACAGGGTCACAGGACACATGTTGGCTTTAAAGTACTGATTTTCCCACCATCTTTTGGCAAATGCTGGGATTACAAGCTTGTTTCATCGTACCCTCTGAGAGCCCTCTCTTTCCAACCTTGCCTCCTCTTTTTATTTTATTAGGTTTTGTTGTTGTTGGCCTGTGCAAGAGCGTGTGAGTGCATGCTTGCTTAAACCAATGGACAACCTCAAGTGTCATTCCTCCAGTACTGTCCACCCCTTCTCCACCCCCAATTTTCTCTTTTTAAGGTGGGTTTTGGGGATTTAATTCAGGTCCTCAAAAGAGTTAATAGGGGATGTTGTGGTGCATTGCTGTTTCCCCTGGTTGGATCCTGCTCTCTCTGGAATGAGGGCAATTGTGATCACTGGCTGGAGACCTCAGGGTCCATTAGCATGCCCTTGGGAGGTGGGGTAGTGGAACTGTTACAAGGTCCCTCTCCTCTGCAGTGTTTATAAACTGTAAAGAGTAGCTTTCTCTGAGTTGCATGGAGGGAGGGAAGCTGACAACCTGACTGCAGTTTTCTTTCCTGAGTCATTACCCATGCAGGGTGGTGCCAGGTGCCTGTATCACTTCCGTTTCAGTAAACAATCCCAATAAACTCATTGGTTGACCAAAGCTGCACTTGGATGGGATTGATTCTTCAGTCTGTTGGAGCCCTAGCTGGGGAGAGTTGATGCCTCTGTATATCTCCTCAGGAGAAACACGCAACTGGGAGGGAACCTGGACACCCTTTAGGCACAAGACTGGAACAGGGGGTCATTTTCCCCACCTCTGGAGATCACTAGGTTATGAGGCAGAACACACACACACACGCACATGCACACACAAACGCCTACTTACATCCAGTCTGTGCAATTCTGTGCTGTAAACCAGCACACCTTCCTTCCTGCCTCCAGTCGTCATTAAGTGCACACACACAGTGAGCCCATATTTTAGCTATGTTGCTCATTAGTGGACAGTTCTGCTCACAAGAAAAGTAGGCAAGAATGGAGATCCCAGCCAGCAAGTGAGCTCTGCTCTGAGTTACTCCATATTGTGTAAGCAAGTAACCTTGCCCTTAGTGACTCCATTTTACAAGGTAGCAGTTTGTTCCATCTTGAGGCTAAGTGCTAAGGCAATGCTAACATAAAAGGACTCCACATCCCATATAGGCAAACAACCCCCTAAATCTGTAGGCTAATCAATAGCTGACATTTATCCACGTATGGCTTACCGGTCCATATTTATGCACTGCACATACGCTACTGGCCAGTGTGCTGTGCTCAGCACCGATCCTGGAAACAAAGGTGTTTGCTCTACACCAGGACTTCTTGAACTCTGTCCACTCACAGCCTATCTCAACTGAGAAGGTCCTATGCGACCCTGGATATAGAGCTATGAACAATGTGTGAGCAGGCTGTAGCTTGTGATCTAGCCTGAACACCTTTCTTGGGGCTTTTCCTTATGTCTCTTTCTGAAGGATGCTTTTCCAGACACTTTTGTCCCATTACTTCCCCAGAGGCTCTCCAGCCCCCCCCCCCCCACTTCCTTCACCACACTGGCTGCTTGTCTTCCATGTGGCTACTTACTAAACAAAGGACATGATTTCTCTTTTCTAAGATTTATAGTTTGCCTGCCCTGTTTTTCTCAAACTCTAGTTTTAAAAAAATCCTTGAACTTAAAAAAAAAAAGTGTATAAATAGAACACTTGCAGATAACAAATTAAATACTTTTTTAAAAAAAATTCTTTGGTTTACACATAAGTTTACAATTTATTAATGCTAAAAGCAGACTTGCATACCAAGATGGTTGTGTCATTTTTACATAATAAATTAAATCTTGGCTGAATATGATAGGACAGAAAATAGAACATTCTCAACATTTTTTAGGGTTGACTGATATTTTTATTATTTTATTTTTAAGTTTTTTAAATCTATTTTTATTTTATGTATGTGGTTGTTTTGCCTCATACACGCCTGGTGTCCATAGAGGCCAGAAGAGGACGTTGGACTCCCTGGAACTGGAGTTATAGTCATGAGCCACTATGTGGGTGCCAGGAACCAAACCCTAGTCCTCTGGAAGGACCTACAAGTACTCTTAACTCCTGAGCCATCTCTCCAGGCCCCTGACATTTTGATTTTATAATTCTCAATACACAGAATTCCCTTTTATATAAATAAGTAATATAAAACAACACAACACATTTAAGGATATTTAAAATTTGTTGGAAAGTTTTCTAATTGCAATCCAAATTCATTTTTTTTAAAATGAAACTTGAGGGGCTGGAAAGGTGGCTCAGTGGTTAAGAGCAGTGACTGCTCCTCTAGAGCAGTTCAATTCCCAGCAACCACACGGTGGCACAGAACCATCTGTAATGGGATCCAGCGCCCTCTGCTGGTGTGTCTGGAGACAGCTACAGTGTACTCATAAATGTAAAAAAAAAAAAAAAAAAAGAAAGAAAGAAAGAAAGAAACTGGGGGCGAGTAGAGCAGCAATTGTGTGTGTGCCTGTGTGTGCACATGTGTATGTATGTGTACACATATGTGCACATATGTGCCTGTGTGTTGTGTTTCAGACAGTAGCTCTTGAGATTGTGTGGTGTGGCAGCCTGCTAATTACAAAACATATACACTGTATGTTCAGAGCCATAGCTGCATTGAAATCATATAAAACCCTGGCCAGCACTGGCAAAAAAACCTGGGATGGTTATGTGTTTGATTTTGTCCAGAACACTTAACTTTGACCAAGTTTTGGGCCCATACACAGTTACATGGGCCCAGCTCAGTTGTGGAAGCTGGGTTGTGTGAACATCCAGTGTGATTGCCCTGCTCCTTACTATAACACAGATGCAGCTCACTGGCCATCTGTCACCTGACCTTTATTTCCCATTCTCTACAGTCCCTTTGACAAAGTTTGGGACTGTAGCCTTTAACCTGGGTCACTGCCTTGGCCCCCTTTGTCGTTCATTAAGTGACAAGGATTTGTCTCTGTCCTTTCCTGGCGGCTCTCAGGTCGTATTCCTTTGCTATCTGTCTGGTGGGAAGGCTCCTTGAATACACAGTTGATGTCTCCAGAGTGTCATTTTGGAAGGTACATCGTGTCAGCCACCCTTCTATGGGGGTGGGGTGAGGGGGTGGGGGTGTTCCCCATGAATCTCTAACTAAATGGTTCTAGGGCCTTTACTAATCCATACCTAAATTAGCTAGGACTATGTTAACCATAAGATGGGGATTTTCTGTTGTTCTTCATTCTATAGTCCACAAAAGAGTTTGGTACCTGAAAAAAATGTAATTATTAAGAGTGTGTGTGTGTGTGTGTGTGTGTGTGTGTGTGCACTCACATTGGTCAAGGGTATAGAGCCAAGCCAGGCTTGGCTTCCTACTTTCCTTCCTTTTGGTGTCCATATTGTCCTAAGTGTGGTGGGTAGGCAGCCCTCAGGCTGGCTCATGTGTCCCTCCTACATTATCTCATCATTTCTAGAATAGGAAGTTACCTAAAGGTTACTCCATGCCTTTATGCTGGTACTCATCCTTTATCACTGGAGTAGACAGGCAGCTTCTGCCACAGAGCAGAGGGAGGCAGGGGCTCTCAAAGAAGCAGTGGTTAGAGCTGAAGGGGCTCCTTTCCACTCTGCTGTGGCCCTCCCAGCCCAATCCCTTCTGACCCCCTGGTGCAACCCAGCCTGTGGGCTCTGAGCTGCCCTGTTTGACTGTCTAGATGAAGCTCCCTAGATTTTTCCATGATGCTGTGGAGATTTGGTACCACTTGGCTCATCTAGACTTCCTTGTTCTGGACCCAGAGAAAGAAGATGCTGGTGGCTGGACCCTCCACCTCCATTCCCTCAGCCTGTGGATGCGATAGTGAAGGTCAGAAGCAGGCACCTTCTTGGAGAGCCTGAAGATGATGCAGAGGCAGAGGGTATATGGGGTTGGCTGTGGCCTTCAGAGTGAAGCAGATACTGTATGTCTGCAGGCTCTCTTGGTTCGGCTGGCCCTGGTACTCTGGTGCTGAACAGCCTGGGCTCGTTGGCCAGCCCAGCCAGGCACCTGTTGGTCCAAGAAACTGGGAGACATGTAGACAAGATATCCCGGTGTGATGCTGCAGCCAAGGTCTGTTCATGGGAAAGGAGGCGGTGAGTTGCACTGTACGGTCCCTGCTGACCAATGCGCTCTGAGAAGAGCAGCCCCTGTGATATCCTTGAGATCTGTCTCTTCCCCTCCCCTGTTCATCCTCTAACTGGAGATGGAGGCTTAGAGGGGTATTGCTGCCCTGAGTCACACATCACAGAGAATTGACCAGGCTAGTCCAAATGTTTGGCATGGCTTCTAGACTTCATGGATAGTGACAAAAATACCTATGAAGGTGATCTGGCCCGAAAGGCTACAACATCTTAAGTGGCTGTGCTTCCAGGCTTGGGAGCCAGTGCAGGGGCTCTGGACCCGTGCCCGAAGGAGCCTAGGTCATACTGGGGCAGTATCACATGACCATCAAATGCCTGCCTTGGGTTGGATAGGTACAGGGGTAACTGTTAGGGGCTCGGTATAGTTTTACTACGTGTTTCTGGCATGAGCATACTTTGCACTACTCCACCCAGCACACGCCCAGCCCCCCAAACAGCTATTTCTATTCAAGTAGACGTCTGGGAGCGAGAAAAATAAGTGAAGACTGGGGCTGGAGAAATGACTCGGCAGTTAAAAGCACTTGCAAAGGACCTAGGTTCCATCCTCAGCATGCACATGGTGATTCACAGCCACCTCTAACTCTAGTTCCAGGGGATCCAATGCCTTCTGTGGCCTCCAAGGGCATCTGCATGCAAAGACATGCCCGAGGTACCCCAGCACCCGCAGACAGACCGAGGCAGAAGCTGTGAGCAACCTTGTGGTTATGAGGTCAGACTGAACTCGCTAAGCGTGCTTCCGACCTTAACACTGGGCTTTCTTTCCTGAATCTCTGGGGTCCTGAACTGGAAGGTCTGAGGTTCTGTGGTCCTGGGAGGGTTTCTGGAATCTTCCTCATGCCCCGTGTGGGACTGAGCCAAGAGCACCTGTAAGGGCTTCCTGCGTTTTGTTCACGCCATACCCACCTGCTGTGGCCAGTCCTGAGAGCTCCTCTACACAGGCTGCAGCTCATCCTCTGGCTTCTTCTTCCGTGTGCCTTCCACAAAGAAGAAGTCCATGTGGCTGAGGGCTCTCCCCAGGGGTGTGTCCACCCTGCTGCCCACCTCCCGGCTCGTGGAGCAGGGGACGGTGTCTGAGAAGAAGGGCACACTTGCAGGCAGCTCCCGAGGCTCCTTCTTATTTCCCTGAGGGGAGGAGACATCCCAGGTCACACACCTCATGGGATAAAGAAGCTGTGTGCTATGTTTGAGTGTTCCTTGGGTGCTCATATCCCTGTCTGGAACTGGAAACCAGGATGAGAACTAGAAGGGATGGATCTTGACACCATTCATTTCAGTCAGAGTGGAGGGCGGACTAGAGATGTACTCAGGGGACTTGGGCACACATTCCTACACACAGCAGACTCCTTCACTAGGGGAGACGCCTCCACAGTAAATGAACCACGAGACCAGGTCTCACTCTGCAGCCCTGGCTGGCCTGTGACTTGTTATTAGGAACAGACTGGCCTTAATGCTACACTGATCGGCCTGCCTCTGCCTCCACAGTGCTGGGATTAAAGGTGTGCATCACCACAACCGGCTCACTTGTCTCATTTTTATTAAAACCGGCAGAGCTGCAGAGAGAGCTCAGCCACTAAGGGCTAAGGCTCATACTTCCAAACGTCAAGAGTTCAATTCCCAGCGACCATATTATGAAAAACTGTCCCTCCACACTGCCCTTTCTCGCCTACGATGAATATACAAGCACACACATAGAGAAACACACACATATATGTGTTTCCCCTCCCCTCAAAAAGAAAAATATATCTTTAATTGGTTGGTTGGGTTTTGTTTTTTGTTTGTTTGGGTTTTTTTGTTTGTTTTTTGTTTGTTTTTTGTTGTTGTTTTGTTTTGTTTTTGAGACAGGGTTTCTCTGCATAGCCCTGGCTATCCTGGAACTCTCTATGTAAATCAGGCTGGTCTCAACCTCAGATCCACTTGATCTGTCCCTCAAGTGCTGGGATTAAAAGCACGCGCCACCACCTCCCAGTGAAAATACATCTTTAATAAAATCAACAAATACTGGGTACTTTTTTTTTCTAAATGTTCTATATAAATATTTTCTTTTTCCATTAGACCCCTAGTTACTTAGAACAACATTTCTATTCCTCACTTCTATTCTGCACGGAGCACAGAGTAGGTCCTCAAAAATTTTAGTTAAATGAAGAGAGAAAGAACAGATGTCCACACTGAAGGCAGTTTTCTAGAGGTGGGGGTGCTGTCTTACCAGAGGGTCATAGTCTTTCAGAAAACCCCAATTCTCAGCCCTGGAAAAGAAAGCACAGGATTGTGAGGGTGTTTGTGTGTTTGTCAGTGCACACTGGTGTTTTGCTGGCATGTGTGTCTGTGTGAGCGTGTCAGATTCCCTAGAACTAGAAACAGTGAACAGCAGGGAGCTGTCGTGTGGGTGCTAGGAATGAAACCCAGGCCCTTTGGAAGGGCAGCCAGTGCTCTTAACCACCGAGCCATCTCTCCAGCTCGACCGTGTCTTGTTTGTTTGTTTTCTGGAATATCCTGAGAATTGACTTCTACTATGTCTTTAAGTCTTTACATTACCATGGAGGAGTTAAAATGCTATGTAACTACAATAAATGCCAAGTGCCCATGCTTTATTTGTGGAGCAGCACACAGAGTGACCAGTTACTTTTTCTTTCTCGTTTTTTTTTTTTTTTTTTTTTGTAATTTCCACACATTCTTCTTACTCCAGGTATGTTTAGCACTTCAAGTTTACATGCTCCTTATTTGTTCATTTGTTTTAGACCAGGCTAGCTCAGGACTCATGATGTAGCTGACAGTGACCTTGGCCGCCACCTCGGCCACCACCTCCTCCTCTTCCTCCTTCTCCCCCTCCTCCTCCCTCTTCTTCTTCCTCCCCTTTCTCCTTCTTTTTCCCTTCCTCCTCCTTCTCCTCCTCCTTCTCCTCTCATTTTTTAACTTGAGATGGGGTCTTACTGTGGTCCCGCTGGCCTGGAACTTTCTATGTAGACCAGATTGGCTTTGAACTCACAGAGATCTGCCTGTCTCTGCCTCTGCCTTTGCCTCTGAGTGCTGGGATTAAAGGTGTATACTGCTACACCAGGCAGCCTTGACCTTTGGGTGGGTTCTCCTGACTACCTTTGCTGGGATTATAGGCTTTGGTCATCACTGTTTGTGATGGGTTGGATGAGAATGGTCCCTATTTTATGAGGATGGCTTATTTATTTGAACACTTGGTTCCTAGTTGGTGGACCTGTTTGAAAAGGATTAGGAGGTGTGGCCTTATCGGAGGAGGTGTGTCACTGGGCTGGCTTTGAGGCTTCAGAAGCCCATGCCACTCTCGGTTGCTCTCACTGCCTTGTGCTTATGGATAAAGATGTGAGCTCTCAGCTACTTCTCCAGCAACGTGCCTGCCTGTCTGCTGCCATGCTTTCCACCATGGTGATCACAGATTCCATCCCTCTGGAACCATGAGCCCCAAATTAAATACTTTTTAATAAGCTGCCTTAGTCATGGGGTTTTATCACAGCAATAGAAAGCAACTAAAACACCATGTTAGGACTCAACTTTACATATTACAAGTTTTTAAAGAATGCACATGTATGCATGCATGAGTCTGCGTACTGCACATTGTGTGCGAAGTACCTGTGGCGAGCAGAAGAGGGCGCCAGATTCCTTAAAACTGGCGTTATGGGCAGCTAGATGGAGGTTCTAGCAACTGAACCTAGGTCTTTGGTAAAAACAAGTGATCTTAACCTTGTTTGATCTTGGTATTGGCATCTCTCCAATACCAAGTTTGCGTAATTTTTAACAAAGTTTTTTTTGTGGGGTCAGAGTGGTTTTTTTCCCCCAAAGGCCATTAGGAGGAAAGTGAATGGCCTGTGTCTGTGCCTCTCCTGTGTTCTCACACCACAACCAACAGAGAGGATGGATGCTGCCAGATATTCCCAGGACACCCCAGCTACCTGAAATCAATTCTAAAGCATCAGGGAGCACCCTCTAATCCCATTCTATCTCTCTAGGGACAGTGTCTGATTGCACAGCTTGACAGCTCCACGGCAGTACTGTCACCAGTTGACAGCCTAGGGTTGTGCTTCTGACCACCTAATGGGGGCAGCGTGGGGGGAGGTACCAAAAGCAATCAGTGAGCATCAGCAGGGCTGGGGAGAACTTGGATTTCTTGTGTTAGTGGAAACACAAAACAGTGAAGCCATTATGAAAAACAGGACAGTCCCTCCCAACTTTGGGAAGACTTATCTGAAAAATGGGAAGCCAGACCTCAAAGGGAAATCTGCTCTCCTGTTTGCTGGGACACCTAACAACAGCCAAAATGTGAAAACGGTGAGAGTTGAAGCAGATCAGAAAATGTGGTATACTCACAAAATGGAATATTACTCTGCCTTGGAGAAGGAAATTCTGACATGTGCTTATGCGGATGAACTTCCTGACAGAGTGACTGCTGCCACCCTGACTCTGATAGCCAGACTAAAGGAGGGATGAAAAGAAACTAAAAAAGCAGCCACTGGCGTGTGCATTTGGAAAACCTTCATCTAGACTTTCACAACAGCTTTGGGTGGTCGCTCAGTAGCCATCTTCCTTCCCATTGGGCTTCAGACACGCCACGTTCTTTGGTTTTGTCTTACAGACTTCAAACACATACTGGGCATACAGCTCAGAGTCGTAATACTTGCCTAGCCTACCTGCTTCTCTTGGGGTCCTGGAAGGGAGGCCCCCTTGGAACCCTGGGCAAACCTACCGGGCTTCCCCTGGTATCCTTCGCTGAATGAAAGCACGAAGGAGGCTCCCCACCCCAACTCCCACTCCAGGATTGCATCCTGCCCCAGGCAGTGCCATGGCTTCCAGCTGCCAGCTTCCTCCCAGAAGAGGAGGGGCAGAGAGATTGTTATGTGGTAGGAGACGGGACCAGAGCCCTGGCTATGCCTATATTCCCACTTATCTGTTGGGAATGAGGCCCCAGCTGCTTCAGCCACAGGCTGGGCCTAGGCTGGCCTCTCTCACACCCTACTTCCATGTTCTCCCCCGTTCCATATATTCTGAACCCTTTCCTCTGCACTTTCTCAGACCCCAAGACAGATGGAAGTGTGGGAGGTCTCAGGGAGAAGGGAAGGGGGGAGCGAAAGGACACTCACCAACGCCGCTGGCCTCTTGCTTCGGCTTCCACAAGCTCCCTCCACAGCTGGTCCTGCTGCACACCCGGGGCTAGGGTCCCCTGGCAACCACCAGCGAGAGCCCTGCTTGCTGCAGGGCCATCCCGGGCGGCGGAAACTGAGGCAAGCTGCCTGGTAGGGGCAAGTTTGTACCCAGCTGATCGGGTTCTTGGAAGTCCAGTGTGTTGACTGCCCATGGGGGACTGGAGAAGCAGTAGAGGGAGAGAAGAGAGAAAAGAGAAAGACTGGTTGAGATTCGTCTTATCCCAGGATAACCTGCACAAAGTGCTCCTGCATCGTCCCCCACTAGAACTCGAGCTCAAAGAAAGTGGCTGGTGTGGAAAAGAGCAGCATCTGCGCCCAGTTGTGTTTTGCAGCCCTGCTTGTGTTGACCGTCGCCCAGGGAACAGGAGATTGCCAAGTGCGCATAGGGCGGAAGGGGCGGATCCGATGTGTGCCCTCCGAGGACATCTGAGCCACTTGGTGGAGTGCAGATGGTAGGTGCTTTGCCCAACTCTTCCCCTGGGAGGGAGAGGGAGACAGTGTCTGCTAGGTCTCTGAAAATTGTGAGTGCTCCGTGCTCGCAGATCTGGGACCGCTGATAAACTCGAGCACAAGCCTGTGCTGCCCCCTGGTGGAGAACTCAGGCTCCCAGACGAAGGGACAAGAGACCAGGGGCATGAAGTGAAGACACCTCTTAGTTAGGGTTTCTAATTGCTGGGATGGAATATCATGACCAAAGCAAGTTGAGAAGGAAATGGCTTATTTGGCTTCACTTCCACATCGTAATCTGTCACTGAAGAAAGTAAAGATAGAAACTCAAATAGCTAAAACCTGTAGATAGCAGCCAATGCAGAAGCCATGGAGGGGTATTGCTTACTGGCTTGCTCCCCATGGCTTGCTCAAGCCTGCTATCTTTTTAAAAAGATTTATTTGTTTATTTTATGTATATGAGTGCTCTATTTGCATGTACACCTACATGCAAATAGAAGAGGGCATCAGACCATATTATAGATGGTTGTGAGCCATCTTGTGGTTGGTTGCTGGGAATTGAACTCAGGACCTCTTGAATAGCACCCAATAGCTATCTGTACAGCTGAGCTATCTCTCCAGCCCTCAGCCTTTTATGTTTTAGAACCCAGGACCACCTGCCCAGGGATGGCACCACACATAACGGCCTGGGCCCTCCCCATCAATCCCTAATTAAGAAAATGACTTACCAGCCCATCCCTCTCACTGTAGCACTCAGGAGAGCCGGCCCTCTACCTTGTCTGGGCAGCACAGTGGAGCTGTCCCTCATGGTGAAGGCAGGGCTGATCCATCCCTAAGGGTATGAGAGCAGGAGAACCGGCCCAACCCCTTGAAGGCTGCAGCCTTTGGGAGAATGGGCCACAAGCCTTGACTGGGCAGCACAGTGGAGACGGCTCTGGAGGTGTGGGTGCAGATGAGCTGGCCCAGAGGGCACAAGAGCAGGAGAGCGGAACCTGCCTCCTGCCTGTGCCAGCACTGGGTGGTCTAGCTGGAGCAGTGCCGGAGAGCTCACCCTGGAGGTGCAGAAAAGGAAGAGTTGGGGCTCTGACCACCTCAGTTACCACCTGGGCCCAGATCCAGGGCTCTGAATTGGCCCACTCCAAAATCTATATCATTTGCAGATGGTTGGGACACATGAAAGGGCCAGTCCTGCTGTTCCAAAGCTGCAGGATCTCCATGGCACAGGGCAACAGCAGGAGAGCCAGGAGGAGTCCTGATGGGGATCCAATACTGATGGTGTCGCAGAGACCAAAGGTCTGGAACCACACCAATGGCTCATTGCAATGAACATTTGCAAGTGAAGATGTGTGGACAGAGGGATGTACTGTGGGACACACTGTGACACATTACAGCTTCTAGGATGAGATGTTTTCTATGCCTATTTCCCGTGCGTGCGTGCGTGCGTGCGTGCGTGCGTGCGTGCGCGCATGCATACACATTTATTTTGGGGGGAGGTTGCAGGGCAAAGATGGATATGAGACGGGGGGGGGGAGATGAGTGGGACTGAAGTGCATGGTGTGAAACTCACAAAAAAATCAATAAAAAGTTTTTTTTTTAATGGATTGTGGAGGAAGAAAAGAAAATGCCCTACAGCTGGATCCTATGCAGGCATTTTCTCAACCGATCCTCCCTCCTCTCTTTCGACTCTAGCTTGTGTTAAGTTGACGTAAAACTAGCCAGGGCAGGAATGTATGTTTCTTCTGAAAGCCCAGAGAGCCCACTGTGTCCTGTCGTTGATATTGTTGAGTCTCCCAGCCACCCGGGCAGCATTTGTAGACCTAAGCCCTGCATTGAGTCACACTCAGTCTCACAGTGAAACCCGGTCTATGGGAAGAATTCAACAGGGGTGACTGTCCAGGTGGCCTGGAGTTTAGCTCATAAAAGACACATTGAGGACTTCTGTTTGATCCCTAATCCCAAGCAACCCAGCTCCCCCTCTCCTTTGCTCTTCCTCCCATAACTGGGCAGTTTTGTGGGTGCTGATGTCTCTGGGGTGGCAGCTGTATCCCTGAACAGTACTGTGATGTTGGGTCTTCACCATGCTTGGGGACAGCAGGTCTGGCTGGCTCCCTTGCAGCCCAGAAGACTTCTTTTTCTTGGAGAGAATGAAGGCTGTTGCCCCTGAAAAGTCCCTTCTGTGTGTCAAGCAAAGTTCTTACCAGGCTGATGTGGGCCGTGGCACTCAGCAGTTAGGGACAGCCATGTGGTTTGCTGGGATGCTCCAGACCTGGTCCCCTGCCTGTGTTCTCCAGTGACAGGAAATGCAACAGCACAGTAAAGCAAGCAGCCAGGCATTTAGAGCAGCTCCCACACTGGGCCAGGTTGTTACCAAGTGTGGAGAATGAATATTTTCACAGGAGTTGTTTGTTTAAGGTTAAAGTTTAAAGCCAAGGAATGCATATGTGAGTACACTGTAGCTGTCTTCAGACACACCGGAAGAGGGCATCAGATCCCGTTACTGATGGTTGTGAGCCACCATGTGGTGGCTGGGAATTGAACTCAGGACCTCTGGAAGAGCAGTCTTAACCTCTTAACTCTTAACCACTGAGCCCTAATTCCACCCCCGAGGAATGCAATCTTAAACTGTCTGGGTTGGTTCTTCTCTGAGCTGATCACAAACCTCTATCTTAAAGAGAAACTCTGAGGTGCGAAGCAGTACACTAGCTAGTTTATCGTCATATCTCTACTTTCCAGGATTGCTTTTTGAGTGGAATTGTTCTGTATTCATGGCTTCATGATGGCTGATTGTTGGGAGCCAACTTTAAGTAGAAAGCGGCTAGAAAGCAGCTATCAACTTTGCAGCCATCTCGAACCATATACCCTGATAGAGACTTGTTTTTCAACAGCCTACAACAGTTGAGCACACTCTGACAAACATCTTGTTTATCCCACATAGCTTGTTTTGCTGTTTAGTGACCCCAGCTGCATGGTGCACGTGGTAAAGTGTCTTCACCTGTGTTCTCCTGCTTGTGCTTATACATACCCAGGGTTTCCTTGTAATAGGGTCAATAGGAGAAGTGTGTAGGAGGTGAATAGGAGGTGTGGATATAGTGAATGGGAGACAGTGAAGGAGACTTGACTACAGATCCTCTGGCTTCTCACTATTCTTCGTGTTGCTTGCCCCTCCATCCCCACGCTCTCTCTTGACCAGAGCGCTTAGCCCCAAAGCGTGGGGCAGTGCGGTCCTCAACACTGATTGTGTCCCTGTGAAATCCAAGGGCACTGTGTCTTTTGGGGCATGGTGAGATCTGCCTCCAGGTACACAGCTCTGGCTGTGGAAAATTCATCCTATGGGCATATTAGTAAGAGATAAAGTCCAGATGAAGAAGGCTGTCTAGGGGTCTCCTCTGAGACACAGAATGAACCCAGCTTTGGAATTTAGTTGTTACTAAAGTCTATTGGAAGACTTCCCAGATACACACTAATTAGCTCTGAGCAAACACCCACAGCTTCCTGGGAGCCTGGGCAGAGACCAGGCCAGGGCTGACTTCAACTCGGATGTAGGATGGGAAATTAACTAATATATCTGTCATCTCAAATATTGTTCTTTGTTAAGTTTACATCTCTCTATCTATCTATCAATCAATCTATCTATCATCTATCTGTCTACTACCATCTGTCTGTCTATCTATCTATCTATCTATCTATCTATCTACCATCTATCTGTCTATCAATCATTTATTATGTATCTATCATCTACCTATTTGTCTGTCTGTCTATCTATCTATCTATCTATCTACTAGCTATTATCTATCATCTATCTATCTACTATCTATCATTTATCTACTATCTATCTACTATCTATTATCTATCATCCATCTACTATCTATCATTTATCTACTATCTATCTACTAGCTATTATCTATCTATCTACTATCTATCATTTATCTACTATCTATCTACTATCTATTATCTATCATCTATCTACTATCTATCATTTATCTACTATCTATCTACTAGCTATTATCTATCTATCTACTATCTATCTATCTATCTATCTATCTATCTATCTATCTATCTATCATCTGGGGTATGGGGCACACATATGCCACAGTAGGCATTTACAAAAGCCACCTTGGGTCATTCCTAACATCTTGTGCATCTTGGAAGTGAGAACTCTCAACCATCTTCAAGGAGGAGTTAATGACGTTGATACTGATCCTCCTGTGATGGGCAATCGTGGAGTAGGTCACAGACATGCTTTAGAACCACTGCGGGCATATGATGCACACAACTTTTACTATTTCCAGACATTTATTTTGTAGAAAAACTCACTTAGATGTGCATCTGTTTAGACCATTCTCTGCAACATTAACTGTGTTAGTAATTGAGAAAGAAGGCGGTAGCCAGGGCGGGAGAGACAGCTCAGCAGTCAGGAGCATTCACTGTCTCTCTCTGTCTCTCTCTGTGTCTCTGTCTCTGTCTCTCTCCCTTCCTCCCTCCCTTTCTCTCTCTGAGATAGGCTTTGCCATACAGCTCAGGGTAGCCTCCAATTCACGACCATTCTGCCTCAGCTCCCCCTACCTCATGTATGCACGAATCCTCTAACTCAGCTGCTATTGTAGTTCCAGGGAAATGTTGGTGATCTACCCCCCCCCCCCCCAATAAATAGGAGCTGATTTGATGCAACTCACAGCAGGGTCTTTGTTCTAGTCAAGCTAGCTCAGGCCCCTCCAATGCACCACCATCATGCAGGACGGTTTGGTGGTGGAAGAGCCCTGAATATCTATGGGACAAGTCTGTATGTAAGCAGCAGGCAGGGAGTTGGTGTGCTAGCATCTCATTGGAAAGCTACTGTGGCCTTTAACATAATTGGCTGGTGCAGGGAGTCACATCATAAACTTAACTGCTGCTTCCCTCTGCATTGGTGGTTGTTAAGCAGGAGGTAGGTTTGTAACCTGGGGGTGTAGGTTTGTTGGGGGAATAAGCTGGAGACGCTGGGCTTGTTGAGGGTGTAACCTGGAAATGCTGGTCTTGAGGATTAGCCCAGAGATTGGAGCTAGGCTCCCGTTTTGTTGGGAGGCAACTTGGAAACTAATGCTAGGTACCAGCCTGTTAGTTTACTTGAGCTCAAACTTAGGTTCTGTAAAATGGAGTCTGAATATAAAATATTTGACCTCTCACTATGATGACTCCTTCTACTCTTTAAGAGAATCCTGTTAACGTCTTAAAAAAAAAAAAATGGCCCCACATGGGTAGAAGAGAAAACAGTATTGTGAGTCCAGAAAGTTGTGTTAGCCCAGACTCTGGATATAACCACTGGGCTCATGTGACAGGCTATGAGACAGTAGACATCGTCCCTAAAAATCTCTCTTGGATTCGGAATTCATTTGCTAGCCTGCCATGACAGAATACCACATGGTGTCTGGGTTTATGGGTTGGACTCCTGAGAATTGTTATGAATCAGACCATTTCTTAGTTGCTGTCCTGGTTCATATTTCATCCCAGTCCCTAGGAGGCCAAGGAAGGAGGGTTGTGAGTTCTAGGCAAGCCCGGGCTATTTATGGAGACCATCTTAAAAACAAACCAAACATAACCCCAAACCATCTAGTAATCTGCTCCCACAGGTGTGTGTCAGCTTCAACCTTCGCCTCCTCTCGTGTGGACAGGAACAGCCCTATCTCAGGGAGGAAAGAAAGAAAGAAAGAAAGAAAGAAAGAAAGAAAGAAAGAAAGAAAGTCAGTCAACAGATTTAATACTTATCCAAGGTGCAGGCCTAAGAAGAGCACCTCGGTCCTCTCCCACTGACTCTCTCACTGACTTGGAAGGCATCTGCTCTGTTCAGGCTGCAGGGATCTGGTACAACTGGCTGACACTTCCCTCCTCCTCCTCATGTCTCCTAGGAGGCTCCCAGATGAATTGTAGCAAGTGGACATGCTACAATTTCATTCCAAACAAACCTCTGGGAGACAGCTAAAGCAATTCTCTGGCAGCTAATTATATTAGCAACAATACCAACTGCAACCAGTTGCAGGCTGTGACGATAGCTCAGTTGGTAGAGAGCTATGGAGGTTATCCCAGCATTGCATAAACTGGGCATGGCAGCATAAGTCAGCAGTCCCAGCGCACGAGAGGCAGAGACTGAGGATCGGAAGCTCAAAGTTGTCCTCAGTGCAAAGTGAGTTTAAGGCTGGTCCGGAAGCATGAGATCTTGTTTCAAAAATTATACAAATAAATAAAATAACAGTTTAACGTACTCCGTGTTAGAAACGTTGGCTAGCATTTCTCACTGAGTCGTTCTAACTGCTCTGTGAAGCTCAGCTGGTTACATATGCATGTAGGGGCAGACTCCCTGGGTCAGAAGCCGGCAACCTATCCTGGCACCTCAGGCAACAAAGCTGTAGTTGGTATCCACAACTCTTCAGCCTGGTCGTCGATGAGGAAGAACACCCTGAAGTTTTACTTTGGTTTTCAGAAATAACTGAGGATATTTCAAGCGTTGGGAAAAAATTCTGGATTATCATCTTCATTTTCTTTATTTAGTTTCCCCAAAATTCTGTTTCTGATGAGCAGAGCAATGGTTGAGGAGAGTAGGCAGTGGTTGCAATGCGTACTTTGGGCAGCAGGGGGCGCCCAGTAGCTTTGTATCCTGCATGCTGCTTTGCGTTGTTACTGTTTCCTCTCAAGGTAGCTGTCTCTCACTCTCGCACTCTCCCTCCCTTCCTGTCTTTCCATTTTTTCTTTGTTGTTTTTTGCTTTCTTTTCTACACAGGGTTTTTCTGTGTATCTCCACTGTCTTGGAACTTGCTCTGTACACCAGGCTGGCCTTGAACTCAGAGAACCACCTGCCTCTACCTCCTGATGGCTGGAATTAAGTCCTCGCCCAAGTCTCAGGACAAATCTATCCCAACTTGCTCCCAGCCTGGGCCAGGCTTAACTAACAGCTTGGAGAGTTTGGCCTAAGATCCTGGTCAAAGCCCAGTTTTTTCACTAGCTGGGGTAATTCAGGGGTCTTGCCTGGGTGCTCCAGTAGGGGCTGCACTGCCTGGCTGAGTAGGGGTAGCCATGCTGGGTAAGGATATAGGTTTGCCTGGGGCCTAATCACTCCAAAGTGCAGTTTATAGCCACATTGAGCCTGTCAAGATACAGACTAGGACTGGACACCAACCTTCTCAGGCCTCCAGATCACTGGCCCCGAGTCTAGGGGTGTCTCAGTTTCCATGACCACTGTGTCCTTATTGCCCCCTCCTGAATCCTGAGCCCAGGGTATCCTCCATGTTGAGGAAACATTCTGACCTCTAGCAGGTCTGGGGCAGCTCTCTGATGATGCAATCTAGTGAAGCACCGAGCTGGGCTTCTGGACGCAGGAGGAGCCAAAGTGAGGCCACCATGAACAATGCCACCTCTAAGAAAGAAGACTGGGAGTTGGGGGAGCTCAAAAAAGGGATATTTGGCTTTCACAGTTGCCATAGTTCTGGGAACACAAGCTGACTTTTCAGGTTCTGGGGACAGGGAGGCAAAGATCTAAGGCCTTTCCAACCCGCATGCTGAGGCTGTGCTGGGAGATTTTATCCCTTAGCTCAGCTGTACACATCACTATGACCTGTGGGGCACACACTATCAGGCCCCTGTGTTATAGATGGAGAAAATGTCTCAGACGGAAGAAAAATCAAGTCGAAAGCCTCAGGGAGAAAGGTTTACCACTTGGACTTATGTCCAAGTCAGGGTTGAAGGGCTGGCATCTCCTCTCTCAGGCTTTACTCTCTTTCAGAAGGTGGAGTTTCTCTTCTTCCCTAACTACGGGGTGGGGAGGGGCAGGAAGCCTTGTTGTACTGTTAAGTTTTATGTCAACAAGACACAAACTAGAGTCATCTGAAAGGAGGGAGCCTCAGTCCTCCATAAGATCCTGCTGTAGGGCATTTTTTAAATTAGTGATTGTATTAGTCAGGGTTCTCTAGAGTCACAGAACTTATGGGATGTCTTTATATATTAAGGGAATATATTGCAATGACTTGCAGTTTGTAGTCTAACTAACCCAACAATGGGCAGCTGCGAATGGGAAGTTCAAGAATCTAGTAATTGCTCAGTTTCACAAGGGTTTCACCTGGCCTTCTGTATAAGCTGGGATCCTGAAGAAGTAGGTTCCAACAGATGTGCTGGCAGTAAGTGCAAGCAGGCAAAGAAGAGTGAATCTTCCCTCTTCCAATGTCCTTATGTAGGCCTCCAGCAGAGGGTGTGGCCCAGATTAAAAGTGTGGACCACCATACCTGGATCTAGAAATTGCTGTGTCCCAGGTTGGCCTTTAACTCAGAGATCTGCTTGCCTCAGACTCCTGGGATTAAAGGCATGTACTACCTTGCCTGGGCCTAAGCTTTTCATGGCCACTAATGCCTCAAGATCTCCATGTCAAGATCTGGGTCAGAAGCCTGTGTCTTCCAGCCTCAAGATTGGGATCACAGGTGAGCCCTCCATTTCTGGATTGTAGTTTATTTCAGATGTAGTCAAGTTGACAACTAGGAATAGCCACCACAGTGATTGATGGGGGAAGAGCCCAGCTGGTTGTGGGTGGAGCCATCCCTGGGCTGATGGTCCTGAGTTCTCTAAGAAAGCAGGCTGAACAAGCAGCACCCCTCCATGGTCTCTGCATCAGCTCCTGCCTCCAAGCTCTTGCCCTGACTTCCTTTGATGATGGAACTATGTATGGAACTGTGAGTAAAACAAACCCTTTCTCCCCAAGTTGCTTTTGGTCATGGTGTTTGATCACAACAATAAGAACTCTAAGACATGTTGGTGCCAGGATTGTGGGGTGTTGCTGTGACAGACCCAACCATGTCTTTGTGGAAGAGCTTTGAAACTTTGGGGTCCCAAGACCATTGAGTGTTGAGAGATCAGTGGGCTGATGTGTAGGAGCTTGGGAGATGATATTTGGTCCTGGTGTCTCACCACAGCAATGGAAACCTAAGACACTGAGTTTTGAGGAGAGCGTGGGTTTGGGAACAAATTACAGGATAACAGGATACAAAAGAACATGGGGGCTATAAGCCCAAAGCGGATGGGGAAATTCTTCCTTTACTGATGGAGCTGTCACAGCTACTATTATTACACTGCCAGCACTTGCCTTGCTTTGTTTACCTCCAGGGTCGTCCATCACTGCTTTATTGGATATGTTGGTTCTACAAAACAGTGGGAAACCTGTCAATCAGGAGGGGATCCCTTGAGACTCCACAAACAAAAGCAGCCCTCATCTTAGGGCACAGGTGCCCATCTGAGGGAAGAGCTTTGCTCTGGAGTTCCCTACTAATCAGGTTTCAATTATGAGTCCCTGTTCACACGGCACTCATTTTGCTCAGTGGGAATGACCATGTGTTGATATTTTAGGGGGCATCCCATCAATTCTTCTGGGCACATTCTTTTTGTATCCTGTGTTTGGGGCTTAGATCCCCTCAGTGGTGAACTGTGTAGAGAAAATATGGTATCTTAGAGCAAGCAGTGTTTGCAGGAGGTCAGGCCTAAATGGGGGGGTGCTCCCTACTCTCTCTCTCTCTCTCTCTCTCTCTCTCTCTCTCTCTCTCTCTCTTTAGGTTTTTCGAGACAGGGTTTCTCTGTGTAGCCCCAGCTGTCCTGGAACTCACTCTGTAGACCAGGCTGGCCTCAAACTCAGAAATCTGCCTGCCTCTGCCTCCCAAGTGCCGGGATTAAAGGCGTGCACCATCACTGCCCGGCAAGCTCCCTACTCTCATTAGCACTCAACATGGAGAATGTGGTTTTACAGGCCAGAGAAGCAACTATAGCCGGCTTTGTCAGGAGTGTGGGCAGTTTGGGGGTCCCAGCTTCACTGTGGAGTAGACCTTGTAGGAACCCTATCCAGTCCTTCAGAGGTTCCTTCATGAAGAAGTGGATACTGGCTGTTACCCACCCACCCCCCAAAGTCTGTGGCAAATACAAACCATGTTATATTATATGTGATGCTCTTAGTGGAGTGTGTGGCATCTCACAGGACCAACACTGGCTAAGCCTGGGGAGAGTGTGCAAATGTCACCAGAGTAGATGCCCCTAGCATTGGGGGCACTTGGTATGCTGCACCTGGGGATTTCAGGCCAGAGCTGTCATGGAGCTCCAGTCACTTCTGTGACTACAGTGTAAGTTTCTGAGAGATCCTTTGCTTTACTGTTTTGTTATCTTCTATGTGGTCCATTTGAAGCTCTGCTGTCTGTTGGCCAATATGGTGGCAAATTGCTATTTCTCAGATCTCTTCAGTTCTTAGCTGTTACATTAGTCACTTTCTTGGTTGTGGTGACCAGATACCTGATAAGAAGCAATTTAGGAGAGAAAGGAATTATTTTGGGCTCACAGTTTGAGGGGACACAGTCCAGCATGGCGGAGAAGGCAAGGTGACAGGAATGTGAGGCCACTGGTCACACTATGTTAGTGGTGGGGTCAAGAAGCACAGGACAGGAGCTAGGCTGTAAACCTCATAGCCAGTCCCCAGGCTCCACCATCTAGAAGTCCCACAACCTCCCCAAATGGCGCCACCAACAGGGGACCAAGTGTCCAAACACACAAGCCCTTGAGGGATGTTTAATATTCAACTACCATAGCCATCAAAGTACAGGGCATCATTTATTATTATTTAAAAAGATCTTTTAAAAACTACGTTTGAGTGCAGTGACAGGGCCTGGGTGTCGGATCCCTGGGAAGTGGAGTTACCAGCCATTGTGAGTTGCCTGTGCTGTGTGCTGGGACTGGAACATGAGTCCTCTGCATGAGCAGCTCTCAGTGCAAGGCTCATTTGTGGAGTGTCTAGGGACTCCTGACTGACAGATTCCCTGCTAGAGTATAGAACCAGCATGCCTGAGGATACAGCTACTGATGTAGTCAAAACAAGGCAAAGACTGGCGAGGTGACAGCTGAGCCATCTCTCCAGCCTTTATTGTTGAAAATCTTCTTTTTATTGTGGTAGGAGAATTTAGTGTAACTCCTGACCTTTACGATTTATTTATTTATTTATTTATTTATATTTATTTAAAGACAGAGTCTCTCTTTGTGACTGTGGCTGGTCTGGAACTATGGCAGCTCACAACCATCTGTAACTTCTGTTTCAGGGATCTCATGTGATGTGTTTATATAAAGATAAAGAGAAAGAATATGTTCTGTGGAGGTGTGCGGTGAGGTATGGGAGAGGGGGATGTCTCAGCGGGCCCAAAGAACCAGCCACACACTGGTATAATATAGAATAGAGTTTATTCAGGGCATGGGGAGGGGAGTTAGAGAGAGAGAGAGAGAGAGAGAGAGAGAGAGAGAGAGAGAGAGAGAGGAGGCTGGCCATGACTATGTGGAGAGAGGGGAAAGGGAAGGGGTGAGGGGACAAAGGGATCAAGAGAGCAAGAGTGTCACAGAGCAAGAGAGGGAGGAGGGGGCAAGCAGCCCCCTTTATAGTGGGCCAGGCCTATCTGGCTGTTGCCACATAACTGTGGGGGTGGAGTTTAGACAGAATGCTAACACCATGTCTTCTAGCTTCCTCAGGTACGAGCCATGCTCATGGTTCACAGACACACATGCAAGCAAAATACCCACACATGTAAAAAATTGTAAAACAACAACAACAACAACAACAACCGTATCCCATGCTGGCACTTTCCTCAAAATGGGTCAAATCTTGGCAGTTTGTTTCTAGAACTTACCTATAGCTCACTCTTGGAAACAGGAGCAACATTTCCTGTCTTCGTACTTAACTTTTCTTCCGTGTTCCTATATTTTTAAAGACTTACTTTTATTTTTAAATATGTGTGTGTGTGTGGGGGGGTAAGATGTGTGTGGGGTGTGGGGTGTGCACTTGTGTAGGTGTGTGTGCACACAGAACTGCAGGTGCTTTGGAGACGGGAGGTGTTGTACCCCCTAGAGCTGCAGTTAGGTGAACTGTGAGCTGCCTGGCATGGGTCCTGGAAACTGAACTCTGGTCCTCTTTGTGCTCCCAACACTTGAGCCCCCTCTTCAGTCCTTCTTCTGTGCAGCAAACCCCTGACTCCCTCCACCAGCCTCACTACTATGAGTTGTTTGGCTCTGAGAATGTAAATTAGAGGAAGTATCCAGGAAGATCTCACCCTTCTCTTGTTAGGAGTTTTCGATTCCTGTGATGTGAGAAACGCTGATAGTGGGATCAGTGGAGTATCCCTGTCAGCTACCGAAGGTGGAGAACTGATCTAGGTTTAAAAATAAATCTTCTGTGTGGAGTCCTGTAGAGTCAGGTGAAGCCTCCATGGTAGGGTTGGGGAGTGGGGGTCCCAACAGTGATTTAACTCTTTGTTTCCCTCAGCCATTCAAAGAATCAGACATTGTCCTATGGCCTATAAGGGAAGAGAGAAAGGTCTCCAAATAATTCTGTAATTTGTAGAATTTAATTATAATTAATTTGATATTCATATATGCAGGTATCAAACTTTTTTAAAAGGTACATTTTTGATTCTTTGTTTGTGACGGGTCTCTGTGCGTAGGTACACATGTGAATGCAGTTGCTCTCGTGGTCCAGAAGGCAGTGTTGGAATCTTTAGACCTAGAGTTACAGGTGGTTGCTGGCCATCTGATGTGGATGCTGGGACCTTGGCCTTAGCCACTGAGCCATCACTCCAGCCTCCGGTATCTATCTTTTCAAAATATTTTATTTATTTGTTGTTGCTGCACGCAAACTACCTGTCCCATGTGGTTTAATTTTTGTCATCTATAAAATAAAGGGAAGGGCTGGACTAGATGACACCCTAAGGGGCTTGTACTTCTGAGTAATTACAATCCCTGCTACAAAAACGGGCAATACCCCAGGCTACCGTATGAAGGGCCAAGGCCAGCAGGTCCTTCTCACCCTCATGTGAGGTCTCCTTAGAGGCAGTCAGTCAGGGATGGTTCCTGATGCTCCCCACTAGAGTCTCAGAGTTAAGGCTCACACCCACCTTTTCAGGTTTAGCCTAAATGCTATTTTATGAGGCTGAACACTGAGGGCAAAAAATGCTGGACTGACTAACGTAGTGGCTACTGCTACGTAAATTCAGGGTGGCTGCTCCAACTGTGGGAGGCATGGTGGTCCTTGTGTTCACTGATAAGCACCAGGAGAGCCTGGAAGGTCAGCACACAGGGTTGTTCCTTCAAGGAAAGAAATTCAACTCCTATTATCTGCCCAGAATGTTGGGAATGCATGTGCATTCTTGCCAGGTGACCTTTGTGATATGAGTGGTCAGAAACCACAATGGACCCTCCCCGGTCCTTATCATAAGATTGTTTCTCTCAGTCAATCTATAGAAGCCATCTTTATGGAAGGCATCTCCTGTACTTTAAAAGGGTTTTTGCTGTAGTAATGTTTTATCTTTATTTAGCTTACTTTGTTCCTCTGTTGTGCACACAGGATTGAGATTATCATTACTAGAGAAAGTTTTTACCAAATTGTGCTGTACTTAAATATGTCTAAAATAAACTACTTAAATATGTCTAAAATAAACTACTTGGGGTCAGACTCCCAAAGTTTGAACAGACACCAGCTATTTAGTCATGTTGAACTGAACTACCTTTGTGCCTCCAGAGGTTCATCACTTTGCTGGCTGTGGGGTTGCAGAGATCCCTCCTCCCCGTGCCACACCCACTATCTACCTATCCAATCCTGTTTCTCCTCCCTTCTTGCCTTCCAGGGAGCTCAGATGCCAGTCACAAATGCACAATGAAATGCTGGCAGTGCAGAGACAGAAACACACAAATGTTTCCTTTAATATTTTGGTCGGGAATGGAGACAGCTGTGAGAGGCTCTGGTGCCGAATTCCAACTGTGAGTGATGTGCCTGAGAATCTGTAGCTGGTGTTGGGCAGGAAATTGCCTTTACTTTTCTGAGAATGGCTCTTTGGTGAGGGGCTTGTGCAGGGAAGCCATGTAAGACCTGAAAATGTCTCTTTAAGGCATTGTGGTTCTTCTAGAAGCTTCCTGGGGTTCTTGCAGTGTTATGCTTGCTGTGCAGGAATAACAGGTGGTCCAAGGTCGGTCTGCAAACATGAACCTGCTTTGGGTGTACATCTCCTTGGTCTTTCTGTTCACAGTGATGTGGTCCTCTTCATGCCAATCTGAGGACAGCAAGCAGGTCCCACATTCCCTGAAGGGAATATTCCCCTGCTGTACTGAAGAACTGGTACCCGCCCCTGTGGTCTTTTCACTGCATCTCCATCTTCTGGGTTTGAAAGTTTCCCCCAAACCTCATGTCCCAACACCATCCTCAGTGTTGAAAGTGCCAACTGGCAGGACCGGTAAGAGGTGGTTAGGTCACCAGGGCTGTGTTCTCATGAGTTTATTAGTGGTGTTATTCTGAGAGTGGGCTTGTTATAGAGTGAGTTTGCCTCTGTCCTGTTCCCTGTGTGCTCTCTCACCGCCAGCCATGGTATAGATGGTGACAAGAAGCTACCCCTCACCCTGACCTTCATGACCTCCATAACTGGCAGTCAAGTAAACTTCTATTGCTTAAAAGTTTCCCAGAAACATTCCCAGAATGCACCACTCTGTATGCCCTTTGCTTGTCCTTGCACATCATCAGGAACAACTGCCATATGCTCTTCTGGAAGCTAATGCCTTTCTTCACTGACTCCGGAATGTTTTCCTGCCCACCATCTTGGTTTGAGGTATGTCTTAGTCAGGGTTTTACTGCTGTGAACAGACACCATGACCAAGGCAACTCTTTTCTTTTCTTTTCTTTGGGGGGTTTTTCGAGACAGGGTTTCTCTGTGTAGCCTTGGCTGTCCTGGAACTCACTCTGTAGACCAGGCTGGCCTCGAACTCAGAAATCCGCCTGCCTCTGCCTCCCAAGTGCTGGGATTAAAGGCGTGCGCCACCACCACCCGGCGACCAAGGCAACTCTTATAAAGGACAACATTTAGTTGGGGCTGGCTTACAGGTTCAGAGGTTCAGTCCAATTTCATCAAGGCGGAAGGAATGGCAGTGTCCAGGTAGACATGGTGCTGGAGAAGGAGCTGAGAGTTCTACCTCTTGTTTCAAAGGCAAAACAAAACAAAACAAAACAAAAACAAAAACACAAAACAGGAGAAAGACTGGCTTCCAGGCAGCTAGGATAAGAATCTTAAAGCCCAGACCCATAGTGACACACTTTCTCCAACAAGGCCACACCTCCTAATAGTGCCACTCCCTGGGTCAAGTGTATTCAAACCACCACAAGGCGGCTCTCTCTTTCATATTTACATAGGTTCTGGGGTTGGAACTCAGGTTGCCAGGCTTGCACGGCAAGCACTTTACCGGTGGAACTGGCTCACCTGTTCAGTCTTTCATTTCTTTAGAATTTTGTCACAGCAACAAGAAAAGTAATTAACACAGTACCATTGGATACAGGCTTTATCAGGAAGGGAGACAGTTATAGGTTAAATAACTAAATGCAAAAAGATGTGTTCAAGTCTTTTAGTTTATCTCTTATGTGTATGAGCATTTGTCTGCATGTATGTATGTGCAATGCCCACAGAGGCCAGAAGAGGGCGCAAGAACAGCCAGTGCTCTTAAGCACTGAGCCATCTCTCCAGTACCGTGTGTTCAAGTCTTAGCACATGGTACCCGTACAAGTAAAAGAAGCTGCTGCAGAAAGCAACACTGAGATCTTGTTTTTGCAAGGGTGGTTTCACGAGCCATGGCTTTCAGAGCCTCAGCTTCATGGGGCTTGCAGAGACACCATGGAAAAATTAAATAGAGTCTGAGAAAAATGCATTGAAACACACCCACTTACTTGTGGGTCCTTCAGATACAATTAGATGACACAGAGGCATCAGATTGTTTAGGTCAGAAGGGATTTGAGGTGTTTGCTGAAAGGGTCATTGAAAGATCACACACTGGTGCCTGCTGGAACCCCATATCCCAAGTCAGGTACAGAATGACATAGACACAGCAAGGTGGCCTCTGCCCCAGGCTGTACTCCCCAGGGCTGGGAAAGTCCCACAGGCTGTGGATGCCATCGGACTTCGTTGGCTGCTCATCTTTGTTCTCTCTGTTAAACTTATTTTTATTATTTTTAATTATATGTAGATGTGTGTGATTATGCATACGAGTGTAGGTGCCCGTGGAGGCCAGAAGAGGACATCAAGTCCCTTGGGGCTGGATCATTGTGCTGCTTGCTGTGGATGCTGGGAACTGAACTCAGATCCTCTAGGAGAGCAGCAACCATGCTTAACCATGGAACCACCATTTCTGCTCCATGCCCATTGCCTTTTTAGGCAGACACACGGGTGAATCTCCATAGGGAGCCTCTGGTAGATGCCTGACCTGAGTTCATGCTGTTTACCAGAGTGGCCTGACTTAGCAACTAATTGTTACCTGTGCAGTGGCCTGGTCCTTGCCCCTATTTGTGATGATGTAACCAAAAAGTGCCCAAGTTCTTTGGCTCTACCCAGAAAGAAACTGTGAGAAGGCAGGGAGTAGCTCTTCCACTGGTGCTGGTGGGTCTAGGCTAATGGATGGACTGACAAATTTAGAGGCTTATAGCTGTGTGTGTGTGTGTGTGTGTGTGTATTTTAATATAGTATATGTAATATGGATATTACATATATGTTATTTATTTTATATGTATGGTTGTTTTGCCTGCATGTATATCATGTGTGTGCCTGGTGCCTGTGCAGGTCAGAAGAGGGTAGTGGATCCACTGCAATTGCAGCTACAAATGGTTGTGAGCCACCATTTGCGTTCTAGGAATTGAACCCAGTTCCCTGCAAAGGTAGAAAGTGCTTTTAACTGCTAAGCCATCTCTCCGGCCCTGGCTTGTAGTCCTGAGTCCTGAGAACTAGAACCAATGGCTCCAGGCTCTAGGACCAGAGACTCATGGCTCCAGATGCTCACACACAGGCCTATTGCTCAGCAGCTAGTGTAATCTCCAGCTCTTAGCAGTAGCTAGTGTCATGGCTGCCAAGTCTGGGTGTTGAGACTTGGCCTTTAGACTGATCGGCATCATCGATCTTAGGTCTTGGGCATAGAGATCCTTGTCCTGCAGAGCTTGGTGGCTCTTTGAAACTCTTGTGGTGGCTGAGGCTTCAGTTTCTCCTTGTCAGCTCTTCACAGCCTTCTCTGTACCTCCACTGTCCTTGTCCTTTCCAGTGCATTCACCTGCTGGCACTTCCACTACTAGGCACTCTGGGGAACTCCACTGAGCTCTTGCTGCTGCTGCTGCTGCTGCTGCACACAGCCATTGTAGGCCAGCATGGCATCTCTGTATTTCCAGCTCAACACATACTACTTACCATACAAATCAGAAGTGGACTAAGCAAAAGGCCAACTAAGAGAAGCCTTTTATTGGGCCTAGAATTGCTGCAGGGGCTTCACAGGAGGATGACTCCCTGCTGACTTGAAGAATGAGCCAGTACGTCCTAGATGTGTGCATCAGTCACTGAAGGTCTCTGTTTACACCACCACTGGCCTTCTCCTTAATGAGTACTACTGGCTCAGTGAGTTCACCAAGGTTTGTAATGGCAAAAACTCTGTCTGTAGCCATAGGGGCAGGAATAGTGCCTCTCGGAGCTGGAGCTGGGCTTCTGCAGCAAGCAGCCGTGGTTGCAGTGCAGTTTCCTCAAGGCATCTGTGGACTGAGTGTTTGAAGCAGCTGGGCTCCCACGAAGACAGTCTCGCCAGTTGCCAGAGAGAGGCTGCTTGGCTGACAGACCTCTGTTCAAGTCAGCTGAGCACCAAGGAGGTGGAGGTTAATAGCAGGGAATCAAATCACCTGATTCCCAATGTCTTAGCTGATTTGAAGGCAAAATAAACTTTAAAAGAGGTGCTCTCAACAGAGGCTGACATCACTGCCCTCAACACTGCTTAAGAGTTCTCTATTCTTCACCAAATGTCCTCCTAGACACTTAGCTCATTTTTAAAAATTCTTTTGCAAGATCCTCCATGCAGCTGTGAATTTCCCATAAGCTGCTCTGTGTCCTGCCCTAAACTCTGGGCTTCCATAACCTTCTTACATTCAATGTTCTCCAGAGTAGATGCAATCTAGGTTCACCCACGTGGGCAGGGACATCCTTCTCACTTACCCTGGAGAGATGAAGGGCTGCATAGCATTATCACAAATGGTAGCAGAGAGGTCAGCCTCAACCTGGCATAATCATGTCCTCCCAGTGTCCTTCACACTTGCTCAGCATAGGCAAGGAGGGTTGGGGAAGAGGCAACTGCTTGCGCTGTCTTTCAGTGAGCAGAGCAAGGTGTCCCTGTAGAGCTTAGTTTATGTATTAGTTTTTTTCTTGTGTTGACAAAATATCTAACAAAACCAACTTAAAAGAGGAAGGAAGAAAGGAAGAAGGAAGGAAGAAGGAAGGAAGGAGAGAGGGAAGGAAGGAGAGAGGAAGAGAGGAAGGAAGTGTTAGACTCTAAAGATCCAAAACCAGGGGACGCTCTCCCCCAGAGATACTCATGGACAGGACTCGCTGCAATAACATGAGGCTTATTGATAAAAGCCTCATTTGATAAAAGTATCATTTTATCCATTGATAAATTGATAAAACCCAGTGCACTGGGGTTCCCTTGCATGCCGGCAAGAAGAACCCCGAATTAAGGTTGGGAGCAGTTTTTATACTATATTTATAGGGATCATAAAGGCAGTTTTGTCTCTTAACCAATAACCACAAAGGCTGACGTCAACAGCCATTCCCAAGCTCGGTTTCTGTTCCCAGGCCTGATTGCTGAGTAACTCAAATTTGCACCTTATCTGTTTACAACAAAGAAGGACAGCTTAAGTAGCTTCTGTTTAGCCAGGTTTTACTGTGTTAAAGGCTCATAAACTCCTATCTTGGGTCTTTCTTCCTGGAATGTTTGTTTTAGTCTTTGAAATGTGCGTCTCCCGGGATGTGTCCCTGGGGGAAGTTAATGTTTGAGTTTAAAACCGAAATAGGAGCTTTTTATTACTTTTAAGTTTCTACAGAAGGAAGGAAGGAAGGAGAGAGGAAAGAAGGAGGGGGAAGGAAGGAAAGAGAAATAAAGGAAAAAGAAAGGAAGGAAGAAGGAAGGAAAGAGGAAGGAAGGAAGGAGAGAGGAAAGAAGGAGGGGAAAGGAAGGAAAGAGAAATAAAGGAAAAAGAAAGGAAGGAAGAAGGAAGGAAAGAGGAAGGAAGGAAGGAAGGAAAGAGGAAAGGAAGAGGAAGGAGAGAGGGGAAGGAAGGAAAGAGGAAGGAAGAAAAGAGACAAGAAGGAAGAAAGGAGAAAGGAAGAAAGGAAGGAAGAAAGGAAGGGAGGAAGGAAGGAAGGGTTTATTTCAGTTCACCATTTAAAGACTTACAGTTCATCATGGTGGGACACTAAGAGTGTGCAATGCCTGCTCACATTGCATTCAGAGTCATGTTAATCAGAACTCCATCACATGGAGTGGTGCTCCTCACATTTAGGCTGGATCCTCTCTTTTCAATGAATCAATGTAGACAGTCCTTCATAGACATACCCAGGGACTTGTTTGCTGTGTCACTCTGAATCCTGTTAGGTTGAGAATCACACTAACCATCACACCATGGTTCTTCTATCTGACCCTTGTCTCCTCAGCATCATGCTCACCAACATGTCCCACCGTTGGTCCCCAGAGTTATTTTCTCTGTAAAGGACCTCAGAGAGCATGTTCTTTGCTTTCCTTTCTTCCTTCTGCAGACTGTGGAGTCAGAAATGGGTTTAAATATAGGGGGAGGGGATAACTGAACTGTGGTGCCAGTTGCTTGGATTCTTTATCCCAGCTGAATGTCTGCACATACTCTGTCTGTTCCTCTGTCTCTGTCTGTCTGTCTCCATCTCCTCTCTCTGTCTGTCTCTGTCTCTGAATCTCTCTCTCTCTCTCTCTCTCTCTCTTACACACACACACACACACACACACACACACACACACACACACACACACACACCCAAGTTCTATCTGTGTAACCCTAGCTATCCTGAGACTATCTATGGAGATAACACATAGACACCCACTTATCTCTGCCTTTTGAGTGTTGAAATTAGAGATACACACTGCCATGTTCACCTTGGATAACATAGTCTCTTGGTGGTATTGTGTAAGGGACAGATTCCATGTTCTCCTGCATACATGGTGATTGGCAGGGGGGAAGAGCCCTGGTCTCCAAGTCCTTAATGGTCCTAGATGCTAGAGGCTGAGACCTTAGGTCTATTTCTTCCTGCCTTGGGCATCTGGAGTTTGTGGTAGAAGTTGTAGCCTTTCTCGTTTGTGGTTTGGAGAATCCAGCCATCCATTTTGGCCAGTGTCCTGGCTCCCATGTAGATATCCTGATATATGGATGACACTTCCATTAGCTCAAATGATCTTATTGATGGTTGTCTAGGCCAGCTGGACAATCAAGTGGGATCCTTAGACCCTGTGGAGAGGACTGAGATGCTCGAGAAAATAAAATGGCACAGCAAGTCAAGAAGTCTGATCAAGCTGGCAAAGATTTTATTGTTCACACAGGTTATATATTCTAAAAACAGGATATAGGAGGAGTAGGAAAAAAGGAGGGCTTTGCAGGTGGAGGAAGCTAGCTGCAGCTGCAGGGTCTAACTAAGTTATTCTCACAAAACCTTTCTGTCACCAGGGATTCTAAAATCTAGAACATCTAGCAGGATGTTGGCTAAATCTAGAGATCAGGAGGAAGGGTTACTAAGGTGGGTTGCTATGAGGCCTTGTTTGAAGTTCTGAGAACTGACAAGTGAATCATGGAAGGTAAGCAGAAAGAAGAATAGTAGATAGGAAAGCCAAGGGTGAGTGTTTGCCAAGAGTAAGGCCTTGCCATGGCTTCCCACAGGTGGTGTTCTTGGAAAAGGTACCCATGTTAAGCTTTCCACTGCTCCTTGTTCCTGGCTCTACCTAGAAATACCTCCATGTCCTGTGGAGCACATCAGGTTCTAAGGATCAGTCATTGACCCAGCATGTTTCCTGAGTGCCATGGTCCTAGTGGTGATGGAGAGGCAGGCTATGGAGTTGGGGGAACCCCAAGATAGTGGGAAGATCAGGTGGCCTTTTCCAAGAGTCTCGAATAAGAATCAGGATAGGTTCTTGTTTCAGCTTTCAACTTTCTAAGCTTTGTGGACCAGGAAGGAGGTGGTTTGCTATAGCTCCCTGCATGTACTGCCTGCCCCTTTCCCCTTCTTTTCCCACCACCTATGTGACTGGAAGGCTAATGACCTTTCTTCTGCTATCAAGGGTACCCCTCCTAATCTTTCACTCTTTCAGGCTGTGTTTCCTCTGGCCCCACCATGAGTGGTGACTTTAGGATCTTCTGTCAGCATTTCTGCATCCCCAGGAGTCCCTTGAGAACACAGCTTACTATTTGTCCATCTACCCTTGGTGCCATGGAGTTCATCCAGGAAGCATAGGCCTGAAAATGGAGGCCATCCTCCAGTCACCGGGTCACCTAGAGGCTGGCTGTGTGCAGGTCTCTTTTCTCCAGCATCAAAGGAAAACATACTGACTCTCTCCTAGAAAATTCTAGACACACCAACACGGCACCTACAAGAACCTTGGGAAGCGTATTGAGAAACACTGTTCTGGATATTTATGTGACATTCCAAATAACTTTAGTTTTCTCTCTCATCTTAAAGATGAAGGCTCCTCTAACAAAAAAACAAAAAACAAAAAATTGTGTTGAGGACTTCCTTTCCAGCAGGTGGCGATATTGAGAAGTGATTGAATCCTGAGTCCCAGCAATCAATCCATTCCTGAGTTCATACTGCAAAGGCTATGGAGAAACCTGGGGCAGGGCTGGCGACGAAAGGGTCTGCTTGGCCTTTTCCTTGGGTATGTGCCTTTTGAGGGTACATCTTGTCCTCCCTCTGCCTTCTGGTATATATTACACCCCCCATCCCTGTTGTGATGGTCTACCTCTCCAGAGACAACAGAGCCAAGTGACCATGGATCAAAATTCTGAAACCACAAGCCAGACTGGACCCTTCCTGCTTTAATGTGTTTCTCTCAGTTATTTTGCCACTGCTAAGGAAAGGCGGGTGGTCACGTCACCAGTGCTGTTATTATTGTGACAAGCCAGATAATTTGAGTGTAAAACTCAAGTGGAGACAAAAATCTGGGCATCAGTCCAGACCCTTCTTCACAGTTGATAGATCTGTCATGTTTGCCTACAGATGCTGGTGTTAGGGCCAGGGCAAGGCATTCTTTGGGAAAACTTCTGCATGTGAGTGAGATTACAGTTAGAGGGAGAGGGAAGGTACAGGCTCAGGCCATTCATGTTTTCAGAATGGTACAGTGGTTGTGAGCAGGTCCTGGCTCTCTGGGCCATGGGGAGTCTTATCCCCCTGTACCCTGGGGTCTCTTCTCAAGGGCAAAAGAGAACAATTAATGCCAAGCAGTCTATATACAAGCAGAAAGGTAGGCTATGAGGACCACTGGCTTCAGGGTCTTCACAGAAGGGACATCTGTCCCTTGCAAAGGGGAGGCACATGATTTTGAGTAGTTCTGGGCTGGGAGATTTGAGAGTGCCAGGAGAGGTTCTCTTACACTTTAGGTGAGGGTTTTCAAGATTCTTCCTCAGAGGCCTGTGGTGGAAGGCTGTCATTGGACATGTGGGGAAAATAGAGAGGGTGAGAGAAGGCTGAGCTCAAGGCTGCCAAACAGGCACTGGACAAGTGAAGCTATCGCCATTCCTAACCAAGTATTAGTTGAGGGACAATAGATGTTCACGGAGAAGAAATACAGCCGATTTGTGAAGTCAGTGGCAAGCAGGCCTCTTTGTACCTTGAAGCAGCAGAAAGGGCCAAACAGACTCATTGTTGGTATTTGTGGCTTTGAGAAGAACCTTTATCTGATTGGTTGGATGAAGAACAGAGAGGGTGTTGGAGAAACTGGGAGCACACAGCAGTGCTATGTGGATTGCATCTCTACATAATCACACAGTGGCCACAGACAGCGTTATCACATGGCATTTGGCAGCCTCACCTCAGACCCTGAAGCTGGACCCCACACAGAAGGCCCAGAGATTCAAATCCTTGGTCTCTCCACGGGGGATGTGAGCACCTTGAGTCCTCTTACATTGTAAGCGATGGGCTGTTAGGAATGACAGCCCAGGAGTCAACCAAGGTGGTTTTCATGCACTCATTTGTCTGCCCCAAAACACTTCATTCACTTGGCAAGTATGTACCATCAAGCTGAAAGGACTGATAACCAGCTCGCAAAAGAGGTACCATGAGTTCCCTAGCCACAAGTGAAGTGGCTCCTCTGGAGTCAACAGCTGGCTAGGGGCTGCTCTCCTTCTGTGCTTTCCTGCGTGAATCTTCCCCATAGGGTCTGGACCTGGCCGGGTACATTCTGTGTGACTTCCGTGATCCTGGCTATGCACATTAACTGTAACACGATGACATGATTATAGAAACAGAGAACACCCTTCATTGCCTCAGTCACCTGCCCTGCTCAGCAGCAGCCCCAGAATATGCTGGGAAAGCTTGGGTGCACCAACTCCTCATTACAAGCTGAGGCTAGCAATGAACAAAATAGATATGCATTGGAGACTGAACGCTACAATTAGTGTTCCCGTGTGGCTAAAGAAAACGAGAGACGTTTTAATTCCAGGCCTCTGCTTAAACGTTAAGTTGCTGTTAGGGAACGGTCCTTGGGGGTTAACCTGTGAGGGACAGGCAGAGTCTTAGGATCCTTGGTGTAGGTGGTATTCAAATGGAGCTGCTATGCTATTGGATAGCCCAGGGCTGAGTTGACTTCCTAGAGCCAAGTGAACACTCCCAATTGTAAGAGAGGCTGGCATCATCCCCTGGCACCCAGGGCCCGGGTGAATCTATTCACTTAATAAATAATTAATGTGAGCATATCCTTTGTTCCTGGTGATGTTAGAAAGCACTTTTCTCACTGTCTCCCAAGTTCACATCTAAAAGAGTGATGCTTTGATTTGCAACCTCCTTAAACTCAGTGCTGGGGACAATCTCAGAACAGTGCCCTGCTCTGCCCTTGGGGTAGCTAGCCAGCCAGTGGATTTTGAGCTTTCTTGATTACCGAATGGGAGACATTGGCATTGCTCAAAGAGAACAGGGCACATGGTCAGGCCAAGGGGCGATGGGACTATGTGTATCCCTATTGGGGGATACATAGGGATTTGAGGTGACAGATAGGCAATCTGGGGGAATCCCCTGCATGGAGCCCAGGAGAGTCATAGAGGAGGCTCCCTGGCTTCTGGCTTCTGTGTTCCCAGGTACCAGCGAGTACTTGTAGTAACACTGTGAGTGAGGCCAGTACTTTCAGGCCTCAGTAATTACTGTTAGCATTCTGTCTAAGCTCTGCCCTACAGTTACCTGGCAACAGCCAGGTATGCTCCGCCTGGCAACTCCAGGTAGGCGTGACCCATTATAAAAGGGGCTGCTTGCCCCTTCCTTGCTCTTGCTCTTCTCTTGCTCCCTTACTCTTCCCTTCCCCCCCTCTCCCCATTCCCTACCCCCACCACTCTCTCCACGTGCTCATGGCAGGCCTCTACTCCTCTACTTTTCTACTCTCTCTCTCTGCTTCTCTCTGCCTCTACTACCCTCTTAACTCCCCTCCCTATGCCCGGAATAAATTCTATTCTATACTATACCATCGTGTGGCTGGTCCATCAGGGGGAAGGGATGCCTTGGCATGGGCCCACTGAGGCACTCCCTTCCCCCATACCTGACTATACCTCCATAAAACATACACCCCTCTCTTTATCTTTTTTATAAGCACAACGGTTACAAGAATTGTAAAGCAGGCTATAGCCTCACCCCAGGCAGTGCGGCCACAATCAGCAACCGGGAGGATGCAGTACTGAACTCACAGGCATGAGAAGATTGTTCACACGGAGAGCTTTTTAAACCCCAGCTTAGGATGAGCTGAAGAATTCTCTTTGCCATTCAAGACCGTCTTCAACAGAAAGCACACTGGAACAGAGGTCCTGAAACACCTGTGTGACGAGCAGAGCAGAGATCTGGAGTACCCTGAGACCTCAACTACCAGCTCTGTGCTCTGTGGATGGACAGCGCCCCCTGCAGGACAGAACCTCCAGATATAGACGACGTGTTAGACACGCTTATGTCCAGAGAACCTTCTATTTTGTGAGGCCTGGGGCCCGGTATTCATCCTGGATTTTCCAGAAGTTTTCTTCCTTAACTCAAAGAGAAATTTTAATTTTATTTTGAAACGGAGTATCCCATAGCCCAGGCTGGCCTTGAACTCTCCGTGTAGCTGGAAGATGATCTTGAGCTTACCTTCCTGCCTCTACCTCTACCTGTGGCTGTGGCTATGTCACAAGTGGTGCCAGGAATTGCCAGAGCCACAGCAGCACCTGGAGGTGACCTGGAGGTTGGATGCCAAACTAGGCTCAAGATAGCAGACTGGGAAAGTCTAAAGTCCTGAATCCTGGAGCCAGGAACTGTTTCCAGCCTCACATTCTGGAGACACAGGAACAAACTGTCCTTACCCCTGGGCTCCACTCATGCACCCTGTTCCTCTGCTGAGCGGGTTGCCACTCTAGGCTGCTGGTGCTCTGGGGGACTGTTTCCCCTTCTGCACCCTCCAGAGAGGCTTTTGGAACCATGTCTTAGAGCACAAAGCCAGGAAGTTTGGCCTCAGGCTCCAGCATGATCAATTGGTCCTCAGTGGGGATCCCTGTGGATTGGCTTCATCCCTGACTTGACATCTAATCCAACCTGCCCATGCAGTCTGGAGGTGGCTGGCACTACTTCTCACTCAGGGGTCTGGTTGGCTGTGACAAGGGCATAATATAGCTGTTCTTTCTGTCTTGATTTGTGACTGGCAAGGGGAATTTAAGCATCAGTCCTGAGGGAAAAAGAAACTTCTTGACAGTGACACATGTACTTTGGGGCCTGTGTTTGCCTGCTTGAGATTCCTGTGTACTTCAGCCTGTGGGAAGCCTCTTTATTGGACCCTAGGGTGATGAATATTGAGCGGATGGATGAGGAAACACTGTGTCTGGCACTCAGCATGCAATTAACAACTGCTAATTGATTCAGATGACTAACCTGGGAAGCAGTGAGTGGACTAAAAACTCCATGAAAACTAATTGGCTCAATCAATTAGGAATAATAATAATAATAATAATATCACAGGATGACTGCTTTTGGAATAGCCTTTTAGGAATATGGGGTTCCTTTTAGGGGTGGTCTCTTCAAAGCACATCCCAAGCAGGATGCAGGCAAACTGTGGCTTCCGTAAGGATTGGTCAGGAAATCTCTCATTGCAGTGTGCAATACACTTACTGGCTTCTCCATGTGCCTGGCAGTTTCTCTGGGCACTGCTGGGTGGAAGCTGTGAGCTCTGTCCTCTGTCTCTGACTCCTGTGACACATCGTCACCTGCTGGGACTGCCATCTTTTTGCTGTCATCTCTCTGCGTTTCATCCCTTCTCCCAGACTCAGTTTAGAGATGGTGTGCCCTCGTTTGCCTGCAGATTGAAGCACACTGCAATCACATTCTTTCTCTTTTGGGCTACACTCCACTGTGGGAGATTCCAAGTCTATCCACACAAGCTTCAAGGGAGAAAGGGAGCCATAATATATGAGCCCCAGACCCATCCATACAAACTGCATAACCCAGTGGTTGGTGGGAGATTTATAAAGTCAGTGACTGGCACTGAATGCTGTTCCAGAGGACCTAAGTTCAATTCTCATCAACCACATGGTGGCTCAGAACTATCTGTTCTACAGTCCCAGGGAATCCTATACTCTTTCCTGGCTTCTTCAGATACAGGCATGCATATAGCACACAAACATACTTGCAGGCAAAATATCCATATCCATAAAATAAATGAATTATTCTTATTAGAAAGCTTGAGGGCCACCACCTGTATCCATTTCTCATTGCTATTTGATCAGCCAAGGTGTGAGGAAGTGGCCTCCTGGTGCTATCCCTTCCCTGCTGTGATGGACTGTCTGAAAGTTAAACAATGAAGCTGTTTAACTTTAGAGCAAAAGGAACACTGCGCTATTTAGCAGCCATTTCTCATTCTGTCGTTGAGAATGACCTGTTGAGGATGACCTTGAACTTCTGATCCTCCTCCTTCCCCTTCCCAAGCCTTGGTATTACCAGCATGTGCTGCTATACTGGTACCTTTTTAATTTTGGAGGGTGAATTCTTAGACCCTGTGATGACATCATGTCAGTGCTTTGAGAATGCTTCCCTGGCCTGAAGCTCTAATCTCATCTGCATTCTATACTAGCAGGTTTCCCATGGCAACGATCCCACATCTTGGTACCAATGCCCCATGTTAGCTACCTTTCTCATCGCCATGATGTGATGCCTGGCAGAGATAGCTTGAGAAGGACTCACAGTGCTTTGTGGCTTGAAAGGAGACACAGTCCATCACCTCAGAGAAGGGATAGCACCAGGAGGCCACTTCCTCACACCTTGGCTGATCAAATAGCAGTGAGAAATGGATATAGGTGGTGGCCCTCAAGCTTTCTAATCAGAATAATTCATTTATTTTATGGATATGAATATTTTGCCTGCAAGTATGTTTGTGTGCTACATGCATGCCTGTATCTGAAGAAGCCAGGAAAGAGTATAGGATTCCCTGGGACTGTAGAACAGATAGTTCTGAGTCACCATGTGGTTGGTGGGAATTGAACTTACGCCCTCTGGAATAGCATTCAGTGCTCTTAACCACTAAGCCATCTCTCCAGCCCCATCCACCCTTTTAACCTTCTATTCAGTCTGGCTCTCAGCCTATAGGATGCTGCTGCCCACATTTAGGACAGACCATCCTTCTTCCAGTAAGCCTCTCTAGAGGCACTCTCACAGACACACCCAGAGGTGTGTCTCCATGGTGATTTTCTAATCCCATCAAGCTGACCATTACTGACACCAGAAAGGTTGTCTGATACACTAAGAAGCTTGATTTGCATGAATCAAAGCCAAGCAGAATATCTACCCATCAGGAAAGTCACTTCTTAAGTTCTCAACATACTAAGAGACATTTAAGAGTCAACAATGTTTAGAACACAAATAAAATATGAATAAATACAACATGAATTAACATGATGTGGACCCTTGTGGTCAGGGAAATAAAATTCAAGAGGACCGTCAAGAGCTCTGCCAGGAGAGTGCTAACCAAGCCAACATGAAGATCTGAGCTGGTTGATTCTTAAAAACCCGAGCAAGGTGATGTGACCCATAATCTCAGCAATCTCTGGGGGAGACAGAGACAGGAAAAATCCCAGGGTTTTCTGGTCAACTAATCTAGCTGAATTGATAAGCTCTGGGGTCCGTATGAGACCCTGTCTCAAAAAAAATTAGGTTGATTGTGATAGAGAAATAAATTTAGAAAGTACAATAGAGAAATTCATTAACCTCTGACCTCAACACTTGCACAAGTGCATGTATACACACAGCTCTGTGTACATGTATGCTTATACTCACATGTACATATACAGGTATTGTGCAAGCTGCGTCTCTCTCACACACACACACACACACACACACACACACACACACACACACACACACACGATTGGCAAAAAGAAGACTTTCTACTGAACTTGATGGAATTTACAGAATTCTTCATTTTGTTTTAACTTGACCAGACAGTAACTTATTTTATTTGGGGAGAGGTAGGAAGAGAGCCATGGTTAAATCTTACTTTCCAGTGATTTCTGGTGTGAGGATGAGAACCTATCTCCTGGGCTTAGTTGTCAGGCAGAGTGTTGCAATATTTTCCTAAGCAAGAGGTTCTGGTATAGGGTTGGAGGATAGAGCTCTAAAGCCTGTTATCACAGAGTAATTCTATCTGCTTCCCTAAAACCAACAACTCACTCTCTCCAGCATGCCCAGCTGTGCCAGACATGCTGTGGCGGTTGGGCAGCAGCCCCCACCCCTTATGCTACCCCCGTGCAGCTCTAGAGAGTGTGTTTGAAAATTGGATTCATTGTTGTGCTAATGGTTGAAATGATGTCCCGGGAATGTTGAACATATTAAAGTGATTGCTTATTCTCCCACAGATGTGGAAGTCCATTACCGGAAAAAAAAAAACCAAAAAACAAAAAACCATGCTTTCAACTTCCTTCATTACCCATCGGAGGGCTTCTTCCTTGCCTGGACAGTTTGTTTAAAGAGAAATTGTGTTGGAGCGATGATGAGAGACATGCTGGGCAAGGCTAGGAAGATCTAATGATCCAAAGAAGAGGTGGAGAGGCGACATAAGAGAAAGAAAATAAACCTGGTGCCAGCATTAATGTGACCGCTACATCTACAGATTTCATTTCAGGGGCACACCATGTAAGGAGGTGCCATGTAAGGAGGTGCCATGTAAGGAAGTCCCATGTAAGGAGGTGCCTTTTTTTTTTTTTTTTTTAAGGTAGGGAGCTTGGCATGGTGACTCAAGCTTGTAATTCCAGCCCTGGGTAGCCTAAGGTCAGGAGGATCACATGAGTTCTAGGCTAGCCTGGGTTACATAAGTTAGCTATAGGCTAGCCAGAGGTACAAGTATGAGAACCCCTCACAAAGTTAAGACAATGTCAGTGAGATGGCTCAACAGGTAAAGACCCTTGTGCAGGACTGGTAACCTGTATGGAACCCCCAAGATCCACACAAATGTGGAAGGAGAGAACTCACTGCATAGAGTTGTCCTATGACCTCTAACCCTGCGATGTGGTATACATACACCTGCACACACGTATGCGTGTGTGTGTGTGTGTGTGTGTGTGTGTGTGCCTTAATTCACACTTAATTGTCTATTCCCTCTTTGTAGTTGCTGAGAACTTTCTTCTATACAAAGTTCTGGGTTTCGAGCAGGCTAACTGCAGTCAAGATTAAGTTTTTTTTTTTTTTTTTTGACTTCATTAAGAGATATGAAGAGTATCTTCAGCAAAGGAGTTTAAAATCAAATTTAGACAATATTCTCAGGCTGGACGTGACTCAGCCAAGCTGGGGCTCCTTAGGGGAAATGCTTGGGTTTAAACAAGCCCCAGCTTCCATCTGAGAGCTCGAATTCAGCAAAAAGCCCAATGGTATTGGTCATTGTAAGTGTAGACACGAGCCGACAAAATACAGAAGTCTCTTGCCAGACTTGGGACACCTTAACTGACAGCCACAGAAAATCTAGATCCACAGACCCGCCAGCTTTTCTGGAAATACACCTTTCTCTTCTTAACACAGAGCCGTTCTGCTGTTTTGCTGGGCATCTGTATTAGTTACTTGTCTATCACTGTAGTAAGAGACCCCAACAAAAATAAATTAGAAAAGTTTTACTTTGGCTTCATCCTAGAGAGAGAGGGGGGAGAGGAGAGAGACAGACAGGCAGAGAGACAGAGAGAGACAGGCAGAGAGACAGAGACAGAGAGGAGAGAAGGAGATATGCTTAGATGACCAAGGACATATGCTTATAAACCCAGGACAGTTTTATTTCCTAAAGGTTTTATAACCTCCCCAAACAGCGCCACCAACTGGAGATCAAGTGTTCAAACATATAAGCCTATGAGGAGCATTTATCACTCAAACACAACATTCAAGTATATTTTCAGTCATATTAACTGGCCTTCCATTGTGTCTCTCAGGGTTGGTATGTTTGGGTTCTTGCTGGCAGTAACTACAAGGGTCTTTAGGTCTACCAAGTGGGAGCCAGACTCTGAACCTGCCTCTGAGATAGGTGGTACCAAGGTGCCTGTTCTGTGTTGTGGCTCAGTGGTTATATTAGAACATGACTATCTTCATGTGGCTCTGTCTTAGGCTGTGTTCCCTTTAGTGCTCTATGATGTACAAGATATAACAATTCTTTTTCTTCTAGGAGTAAATGTCTGGATGCTAAGGCTTCAAAAGTTTCTTGTTAAAAGTTTCCTGTCTGGTCCCAACTTTGGAGACATCTGAGTGTCTCTGTTTCTCCTCCATTAGCCAACCAAGAGAGTTCTTTTCCCTTCGTGGGCATGCAATACCAAACAACGTAGGTAAAGTTAGTTGGTAGAAGGAAGAAGCCCTGTTGGAAGGTGACTTCTATTTGGGGGATAAACAAAGTGATGAATCAGAGAAAGATTTGATGGAATGAGTAAGAGACAGGATACATCCAACTCCCATGAGAACAGACAGGAATCAGAGCCTACTTAAGAACAGGCAGAGGGAGACAGAGACAGAGAGACAGAGAGACAGACAGAGAGACAGAGAGACAGAGAGACAGAAACAGATATTTACTGGGACAGTTTTACAGACAGGTTAAAGAGAGAACAAGCTAGACACAGGTGAAGCAGAATGAGCCAGAGAATGAGGAACCAGAAGAATAGGGCAGGTTGCCAAAGTTAGTTTGAGGCCAAGCAGAACAACCTCGAGAAACTGAGAAGTCAGATTGAATCCATCAGCTTGAAGAAGAGTGTGGGCCAGAAAAGCTGAGTTGAACCAGCCAGCCAGAGTTCAGAAAAAGCTAGAAAAGGTGACCTTATTCAGCAGTAAGCCTCTGAGATGACAATTACACCAGGTGAATAAAAGTTACTTTTACTAATATGTATGCGGAGTACACATGAGTGCTGCTGTCAGTCAAGTGAAAGTCTGAGTCAGACAGAAGACAGATTAATCAAAAAATGACCTGTACTTTTTTCCATCATAAAATGTAATGTCCAGGAATCCTGGGAACTACACATGATGCTGAATGATTCAGGGTACGATGTTGTTTCGGATGCTCTTCTACACTTCTGTAAAACTTAGATTTGTCCTTGGAAATGTGGGCAGGGTCAGAGAAAGTACAGGGAAAGTAATGGAGACTTTGTGTTTTGAAAAGGTATAATTGTCAGTTTTCTTTTTATTTATTTAATATTTATTCTTATTTATGTGTACATGCATATGTGTATATGTGTGTACCTACAGAGGCCAGAAGAGGGTGTTTAAACCCCTGGAAGTAGAAATACTGAATTCCTTACATGGATGCTGGGAATCAAACTTAAGTCTTGTGGAAGAGCTAGACATGCCTTTAACCACTGAGCCATCTCTCTAGCCCCTGATATTCATTTTTGTCAGTTTGACACAACCCAGAATCACTGGAAAGAGAGTCTTAGTGAGAAATTGTCACATTGGATTGGCTTGTAGGTGTGTCTGTGGGGATTGACTTAATTAAGTTAACTGATGTGGAAAGACTCAGCACACAAGGGTTGCTGAACTGTCAGAGTGGATAAAATTGTCTGTGTGCATGCAAGTGAGTTAGCAGGTACCAGTTGGTTTCTCTCTCTGCTCTTGGCTGTGGATGTGATGTGACCAGCTGCTTCAAGCTCCTGTTGCTATGACTTCACTGCAGTGATGGACTGTAACCTTTTAGTGAAAGTAAACCATTTCTTCCTGGTATTTTATCAGCAGCAGAAATGAAATCGGGACAGAAGGAATTTTTATCACATTGCCTAGGCTGATTTCAGATTCCCAGGTGTGACTAACCCTCCTGCCTTATCCTCTTGAGTTGCAGGTGTGTACTATGAGGCCTGGTCATGGGAAATATTGTCACAAATCCAATGTGACAGCACTGAGGATGGCCACTAAAGGAGCCTGACTTTACAATGTGCCTTTGTGCAAACATTGCCAGCCACCAGCTGTAGGTTCTCAGGCAATTACTTTACAAATTCTAAGTCTTTATTAGCCAAAATACTGGCCAATGTTTTTATTGGCTTTATTAGTGGCAAGGTAGATCCATCAAGCCAGGTATGGTAGTATACGCCTTTAATCCCAGTACTTGAGATGCAAAGGCAGGTGAATCACTGAGTTTGAGGCCAGTCTAGTCTACAGAATGAGTTCCAGGAAAACACAAACACACACACACACACACACACACACACACACACACACACACACACACACACACCTGTCTTGAAAAAAAAACCAAAATAAAAATATGGCTCCGGAAATAAAATATTTGCTGAACAAGCATGAAGACCTGGGTTCCATCCCCAGGACCCGCCCACATACATGATGCTCAGAATCCCAGTGCTGGGGAGTAGAGCAGAGACAGGAAGCTCATGGTGGCTTGTTGTCCAGTTAGTGAATCAGCAAGAGACCCTGTCTCAAAGAATAAGGTGGAGAATGATTGTGGATGATCTGGTGTCTCTCTGGCGTCCATATGTACATCTATACATGTGCACACACATGAATGAGTTTCCACACATACACACAGTTTAAAATGTGTGCTCTTATGGCTGCAAGGAGGAGCCAGAGGTTCTGATGTCCTTTTCTGTCCTTTGCAGGCACCAAGTGCTTGTGAGATACACAAACACACATACAGGCAAACACCCTTATGCATAACTGTGTTAAAGTGTTTGAATTCTGCCAATCCAGAGTAAGTGTGTGTGCTGGGGCCATTTAAGAGCCCTGATGACGAGGATGATGGTGACGACGAGGATGACGGTATGATAATGACAAGGGTGATGAGTTCTTGGCCTTGTCCAACTTTCTGCACATGATTTGTTTGGAAGAACTGAAGTCAGAGGCGTGTCAACGACTGCCGACTGAGGCTCGCCACACAAGCAGCTTGCCAGCCTCCAGCCTCGCAGAGTCTTGAGAGGGGAACACATCTCAAGATTTCTATTCACTGCTGTCCCTATTCCTGTGAAGAATGGGGCTGGGAGTCATTCTTCTCTTGTGTCTTTGCTTCTGTCCCTGGAGCTGCTGAAGGGTCAGGCTGACACACACGCCACTTTATTGGAAAGCTGTTGGCACTGTTCATGTTCACACCTCTGCTTCTCTGTAAAATCAACATTCAAGTGCACAGGTGGGTTTGTAGCTCACTCATCACAGAGCTGGGTTCTTCCTAGAGCTGTCGGACCCACAGCCCCCTTGACCCTGCTCTGTGAGTCAAGTTTGCTTTAGCCAGCAAGATGCCTGTCTACCCTCCACCCAGGGCCCCCCTACTGGCTGTACTACTTTGTGATATATACTCTTAAGTCACTCTCTCGATCTAGTTCCCAAGATGGTCCCATACCCTATTAGAAGCAGTTGGTTTGTGTATGTGCTAAAGAGAGAGAAGGGGAGAGGGGCTGCCATGCTTGTTATCAGTAGCTACACCCCAGCCCCCACTTGAAAGCCCCACCTCTGTTAGACCTTCACCTCCTGCTGTGGGAGTGCCTAAATGAAGGGTGGTGAGGTGGGTGGATGGATGAAGGGCAGAATGGGGGATGAATAGAGCCAGGGGTTTGGAAATGGAGGAGGCAGCTTGTCTGAGAGCCTGCTGTTAGGCATGGGGAGGGAGATACTGGCTGCATCCATGACAGGGGTGGAAAAGAACAACTGTTCTACAAACCCAACACCACGTACTCTTGCATCCTCCTTTGTCTCCTCAATACCCATAGGCCTCTGTCGGGAGCATTTAAAGCAGAATGCACAGACTGGTGTGTAGATGGTGGCTCTGTGTGCCACTAGATCATGGTTGGGGGCTATGCAAGGTGGGAAGGGAAGAGGAGATCTGGTATAGAAGGTGCTAGAAGAAGCTGACCTGGTGTGGGCTGAGTTTTAAAGGCCAATGAAGATTTATCTCCAACACTGTGAGTGATGATTAACTATCTATATCTATATCTATATCTATATCTATATCTATATCTATATCTATATCTATATTCTTTGTCTCTCCAACCAATGCATTGTTTGTGCAGGCTGACCCCCTCTGCCATATGGCTGCATGACTCACCAAACCTGTTACTCTAACATCAGGCCCTCACGAGAGTAAGCTTAGAGGTAGTAACCCTAATGACCCTAATGGCAATTGTGAAGGAGGAGCAAAGGAGATACTGTTCATAAAGAGAGATGTCTGGTGTGGTGGTTGGAATGAGGGAGCCCCACAGGCTCATGTGTTTGAATATTTGGTCCCCCCTCCCCCCATTGGTGGAACTGTTTGGGAAGGATTTAAGAGGTGTGGCTTTGTTGACAAATTGTGTCACTGGGGCCTTTGAAGCTTCAAAAGCCAATGGCACTTCCAGGTAGTTCTCTCTGCCTCATGCTTATAAACCAAGATGTAAGCTCTCAGCTACTCTTCCAGCACCGTGCATGCCTGCCTGCTTGTTGCCATGCTCCCTTCCGGGATGGCCAGGAACTCTATCTATGCCGTGAAACTGTAAGCCCCCAAATGAAACACTTTCCGTTACACGTTGCTTTGGTCATAGTGTCTTATCACAGCAGGAGAAGAGTCACTAGGATGCCTGGGAAAACAGACTCTTGTTGACTTTGCTTTTGATATCGCTCCTACTTAAGATGTCAGACTGAAGCAAGCACCTTTTCTCCAGGGAAAAGCCATGCCCACACTGTGAGCCAAGTAGAGCAAGGGAAAGGGGACAGACAGACCCTTGGCTCTCCATGTCCTAGGTGAGTCACCCCAAGTAGTGTCCTTTGAACTGATTGATGCACTGGGAAATAGATCCTGCTCCCCCCTGGGGCCAGTTGAGTCAGAGTTTTCAACAATTGAGTCAAAGCTTCCTGGTGTATATTCTAAAGAGTGCGTGATATGAACTGTCATCTGTCATGGAGATCAAGAGTGAACATATGTCAGAGATCTTCTGTAACTCATCAAATAATCAGGATGCTGCTGAGATGTAGGAACAGTGTGAAAGAAAACCCAGAACCAAGCACACAGAGGGGAATAAAGACTGTTATGAGAGAAGGTACAGGCAGGGGATGGAACCCAGCTGGCAGAGTTCTTGCTTAACATACGTGAGGCCCTGAGTTCGGTCCACAAGTACCTAATAAAATTTGGCATAGCAGCAAAAGTATAGAGATGTTTATCTGTGTGTCACTAGGTCATGGTTGAGATAGAGACAAAGGGATTAGATGTTTAAAGTACCTCCATATCTGTATAGTGGGTTTGAGGCCAGCTTGATGAGACTCTGAATAAATCACTCAGTCACTCAGTCACTCACTCACTCAATCAATCACAAGGCGATCAAGTTTGTCTTCTCACATGGGAAGAGAGGAAGGAAGCATCCTTCTACCTGGGAGGTCTCATTTGCACATCTGTGGGCCAGGTCCATTTGTATTGCTAGAGATATGTATGCCTTGCAGAGCACTGGATGGAATGGCAGGTGTAGACTTCGTGGAATAAGAACCTTCTGAATTAGATAACACCTGGGTCTCCTCAGAAGATGGCAAGTAATCATTTGGGCCTATCTATGATGGCTGACTTTGATTGTCAGTTTGATTAAGAAAGGTCCAGGCCACACTTTTGAGTTTCATTGAGTCAGAGAGCTGGCTCCTGATACCACTGAACCTACTAAAGAATTCCATCCTTACAGCTCTGCTTGGTACCACTGATGAGATATAAGGGAGGGCAGAGGTGGCTCACTAGCTCTGTAGGGAAGAGGCCCAGGCAAGGGCACAGGAGGCTCAATTGTGCCCTGCATAAGGGATGTTAGCAAAAGAGAAAAGGTCCAGCAGGTTCTTAAGAATCCAAGCAGGCTGGAACTTTATAGCCCCTTTCATCAAAGGCATTTCTTAAGCTGTCTTTAGTAAAGATGCTGACTGTCATGTGTGTATGGTCACTCTTTTTGTTGCTGTGACAAAGAGTATCTGATAGCGCAACTTGAAAGAAGGCCGTGTTTTGGCTCACAGTTGGAGCACACAGTCAGTCATGGCAGAGATGTCATGGAGGGAGGGACATGGTCATACTGCATCTGCAGTCAGGAAGCAGAGAGAGGAATGCCAGTGCTCAGCTCACTCCTTCCATTTATAACCTAGGCTGCCCTTGAACTCGTGATCCCCCATCCCTTCATCATATCCTGTGGGTATGTACCATCACACCTGGCTCACTTTTTCCTTTGGACTTGTCTCAGGACTACAGTTCGTGGGATTGTGCCACACACATTTAGAGTGGGTCTTTCCTTCTCAGTTAAGTCTTTTCCTGAAACCCTCCTAGACACACTCACACTTCCAGGATGATTCTAAATCCTATCAGGTTGACCATCAAAATTGACCATCACATTAAGCTTGTTCTATAAAGGCTTAGGGGGGCACAGAATACATGTGAGGGTCCGCCAAATGACACCAACTCCTCATTTTGAGTATTTAGGACATATTGATGTGGCTTTCCAGACAACTGAGTACACAGAATCAATATAGAATATCAATGAAGAAATGGTGAGGGTAGGGATGAGGGAATGAGAGAGAAAGAGAGTAGAGAGGGAGAGGGAGGAGGAGGGAAGGAGAGAATACAGGCTGCTGTTAGGACAGCATTTGGTATACAGTAGTCACTATACTGTGACTTGTCCAGGTGACAGTATCACTCACTCTCCTCAGGAAGGAGTGCACCTGACTGGAAGGTGCTCCCATGACCTGGCTGTCTGTGGGACTTTGGGTCAGCCTAGGCCTAGGGCACAGGCTCTCCATGTACCCTTCGTTGTCCTTGGCCTGAAATAGTCTCCATCTTCTACCCAGACCCTCTAATACCTTGTAAGCAGGCCCCCTGAGGGTAGCAGAATTGTCATTCCTCATCCCTTGAGCCAATACTCCAGGCTCTCCACATACACTCTGGTCTCTTTACTGTCTGCCTCAGATTACAGAGATGAACGGAGACCCACACAGATCTGTATTCGATGGGATGTCACAAACCTGTTAATGGAAATACAGAGACACGATTCTGCTATGGATGTGGGCTTCTTGCAAAGGAAGGGACAAGGTGGCTTCAGGTAGCATGTGTATGTGTGCATGTAAGTGTGTGTATGTATGTATGTATGTATGTATGTATGATGTATGATGTATGATGTATATGTGTGTGTATACAAGTATACAAACATGTGTCTATGTCAGAGGTTGATCTTGGGTTTCATTCCTCAGGTACCCTTCACTTGGTTTGTTGAGACAGCGTCTATCACTGGCACAGAGCTTGCCAAGCTCTGGTGGATCAGCCTCAGAGATCTGCTTGCCCCTGCCTCCCTGGTGCTGGTATTGTAAGCACATGCTATCATGCATGGCTTATTTCCCCTTAAATGAAGCTTTGAGGAATCAAACATAGCAACTCAGGTTTATAAGTTCTGCTGGTTAGTTTTATGTCAACTTGACACAAGTCAGAGTCATCTGTGAGGCAAGAACATCAATTGAGAAAATGTCTCTGTAAGATCAAGTTGTAGGGAAGCCTGCAGGCTATTTTTGTACTTAGAGATTACAGAAGAGGGCTCAGTTCATTGTGGGTGGGGACATGCCTGGGCTGGTGGTCCTGGCTTCTATAAGGAAGCAAGCTGAGTAAGCCATGGAGAAAAAGTCAGTAAGCAACACTCCTCCATGGCCTCTGCATTAGCTCCTGCCTCCAGGTTCCCGCTCTGCTTAAGTTCCTGTCCTGATTCCTTTGATGATGAACAGTGTTATGGAAGCCGAATTACCATACCTCCAGTTGCTTGATCATGGTGTTTCATCCCAACAATAAAACCCTAATTAATACATAAGATAAGCAAACACTTCACCAGCTGAGCTGTCTCCCCACCTCAGACAAGATGGAGAGCTGGGCATGGCAGCAGACATGTCTTGTGTATCTGTGTGTTGGAGATGGTGTAGTGGCCGATGCAACAGGGACATGTGGCTCTGCATGACCTCAGAGGCTAGTGAGGGCATCAGCTGTCTGTTCTGCCGGCTCTGCCAGTCTGGAGGCTGCTGCAGGTGGAGCTGAGCTGTGTGGCCCCCTCCGGTATTGATCGTCTAATGAGGTGACAGATTGCATCCGTCCCAGCTGTCTTGTCAATGAGAGAGCCAAGTCATTAAGTGTTAAAATTGTATTGCTTCACTGCCCCAAGCTGTGCTTGCTTCGTGTAAACTGAATGACAATAAGAGGTCCCATGGTGGCTTTATAAGCGGTCTGTCATCTCCCATGGGGAGGAAAGTCTGTGGCCAGCAAGACCTGCTGCACTTCAAATGTCCAAGATGACAAATGGACCATGCCTTCCTCCTTAATAACAGTGATCTATCTCCGCTGATGGCAGAGGAACAGGCTGGGGCTGTCCATCCACCTGCTTTGCTGAAGATAGCTCCATAAGAGGAGCTAGGGGCTCAAAGTGGTTCCAGGGACCCCTGAGGCCAGCATGGGTAGACAGCAGATCCCGGTTGGCTGGTTTCTCCATGGGTCCCAACACACAGCATCACCCCTGCCCCAGCCCTTTTTGTTCCTGGTAGAAAGATCAGTCACTTCTTCTTGTGAAGCTTCCTAGACTATGGGCTGTTGTTTTATTTGGGGATTAACAATTATGGCCCCTATGTTGGTGAGACGGCTCAGCTGATAAAGGTGTTTGCTGCTAAACCTGACAACTAGAGTTTGATCACTGGGACCCACATGTTGGAAGGAGAGAACTGTCTATGTTGTCCTCTGACCTCCACATGTATGTTGTGGTCATGCGTGCACCCCACACGTGTCTATACATGTACATACGCAAATATAATAAAAATATAACAATTGTTGTGGGATGTTGTCCTTAGATTTGACATAGATCTAGTCACCAGGGGAACTAGGATTGCCTGTGGGAGAGCCTTGCAAGATCTGGACCACCAGTGGTCCCTGATTGAAGGAGTCGGGAATGCCAGCCCACCTGAGATTGCAGCCTCTTGCTTTGTCTGTTCCCAGCTCTGCTTGCAGCTATTTCTACCCAGGCTGCTCAGTCTTACAGGGTGCTAGAGGATATAGAAAGTCGAAGGGTGTGTGAAGGAGGGGTGCTCCACCTCTGCAGCTTTGGGGAGGCCATACATCATCCACGCTGGAGTGAGAGTTTTCAGTGGCGCACATGTCCACCCATGCTCCTGTAAATAAGCACAACAAACTCATTCATCCGTCAAGCTGGATTTGGGTGGAATGATTCTTTGCTCATTATCAGGATATGGGGTGTCCTGTCTTCCCACGGAAAAACATGCAACGTTAATATTTATCATTGCAGTTCCTCATGACTGTAAGCCTCAGTGGCACTAAGGATATCCATGGTGTCACATAACTATCCCTACTGTCTGGACCCAAGAGTTCTCCATTTTCAACATTAGCTCTACATTCATTCCACAGTAAACCCCTCCTCTGGGGTTGTCCATCTTTCTTTCTACCTTTGTGGACTCCCCCGTTTTCACGGTGGCATGTAGCATCTGCCAGTACTTGTTTCACAAGCAGCTGTAGTTCTGAGGACCATCATATTGCAGCATATATTAAGATTGCATTCTTTTTGTTCTAACTATGTGATATTTCATGGTCTGAACATTTCACCACGTTGGGTTTAGGGACACCAGGCAGCCACTGTTGACTGCTACCTCAGAGCAGGTGGGAGCTGAGGTCTTTGCTACAGAAGTGTCTCAGTAGCAGGTTTCATTGCTCTCTGTCCACTTTGACCCCTTCTTTGTCGGCCCAGGGCATGTTGAAAGAATCACAGAGCAAGGCTCTGGGCAACACAGGAAATCGAGAGCAAGCTGGCCCTGTGCTGGAGAAATGCCAGGCAAGACGCTAATGAAATGAGGAGAAGGCTGTTGTTCTATACAGAGGAGCACCTAAGTCTGTTGCCATGGGGACCACGGAGGGGACAGCTCAGCCAATCAAGATCCCCAGTAGCATGCGGGGCTGAGAATCATCACTGAGTGCTTGCTCCCCTCTGTGCACTTGAGCTTTGGGCTGAGTGACAGGCCACTTGTCATGGCTCTTGCCACTGCAACCAGGTCCATGAAATCATCACTCAACATTGATCCTCAGAAGAACCCAAGACCCCTTCTCTTGATAAATGAGGAAACTCAGGCTCAGGAAGCAGTGGATGTGCCTGTGTTTTTTGGTTGTTGATTACTGATCCTCATTCTCCTGGCTTCTAGGTTTTTCCACCCTCATAGATTCTACATCTGAATTGACAAGTAACTGTGAAGGTCCCTCCAATGAGGGACATAGAGAGATGCAATGGCTGGTGTGTATGTGTATATGCACAAGCATATGTGCATGCATGTGTGTGTGTGCATGTGCTGCATGAGTGTGTGTGTGCACATGTGTGTATGTGCATGTGTGTATGAATGTATGTACATGCATGTGTGAGCACACGTGTGTGTATGCATGTGTGTGCATGAATATAAAAGCTGGAGGTCAGCTTTAGATCTTATTCCTCAGATGTTGTCCACTCTATTTTGAGACGTGATCACTCACTGGCCTAGAACTCACACATTCGGTAGACTAGCTGGCCAGTGAGCCCCAGGGACCCACTTATCCCTGTCTTCCCCATGTCACCATGCATGGCTTCTTTACGTGGGTTCTGGGATTGACCTCCGGACCTTGTGCTCTTGTGATGAACACTGTATCTGCTGAACTGTCTCCCCAGCACTGCTGCTGTATTCTTGTAGACACATCACTAATGTTACACCTTTTAGAAGCCTCTCCTGTCTGCATGTGGCTAAATCCAGAGGAGCTGCTCCAGAAGCTCACAGAGATCCTTTCTGCCTGTATCTCAGGCAGAGTTTTGAGGCTCTCATGACAACACGATGCTCTTTGGCTGGGCTGTGGATGCTGAGCTTGAGGTGTAGATTCTTGAGAGGGAGCTTGGGCTGAATCTGTGAGTAGGGAAGGGAGAGCCTAGGGGCAAAACAGAGGTGGTTGCTCCTCCCACCAGCGTCCTGGTTGGGGAAGTGTCAGCTTTGTACCCACTAAGCGTTTTGTACCTTCACAGGTGGCTCCCTGAGTGGAGGACACTGGAGGGAGGGATCACCTATCATATGTCCAGCAAACAACTCGGAGAATGGGTCTTAGGAGATGTGGACAGGGCAGTCACTCTGTGGCTGTGGGATACCGATGTCAGAGGGATACCTAGAAGCCAAGCAGGATTCTCTGCTCCTGTGACCTAGACTCTGCTCTTGGATGCTGAGCCAGAGAATGTCCTTGGATGCTGGCAGCCAGAGATTGCCTTCGCATGCTGCCCTTGGATGCTAGGCCAGTTTCTCTGGCCACCAACAGCCACTCACCCTTAGGGCCACTTGGGGTTTTATCTGCACTGACTCTCCCTGGTGAAGGGGAAGGGAAACAGCTGGCCACTGCTCAGAGCAGGCAGGACAGCCACGAGCATGAGCCTGGGCAGAGCCCAAGAAGCACAAGGGACCTGCCACATCCGTGCGTGGGTGACCAGAGCCTTTCCTGCTCTGTGTCTCCTGTGTTCTTCCTGCTTGAGGGAAGTGAGGAGGTGGGTTGAACAGTGCAGTGGCACTTGGCACCAACAATGCCACAAAACCAGACTCCACTGTCTCCTTCCTCTGTCAGACTCATCCCTGGAACTGCCTTCAGGATTTTAGTGCAATAGCAAAAAAAAAAAAAAAATTGTTTAGTTTTTTTCTTTTTTGGACACAAACATGACTGTTCCCTGATGGATATATTTCTACCATCAATTTCAAAACCTCAAATGTGGCTGGGTGTGCTGATCCTTCCTTTAAGCTCAGCACTTAGGAGGCAGAGGCATCAGCTGTCAAGAGGATCGGTTCCAACTGTTTACAGAGAGAAAGAAAGGGTAGACTGGGGCCCAGGGAGGACTTAGCACTGGCTTGTCTGGACTCTGGGTCTTGTATTAGCAACTTGTCTCACTGCAGCGACAAAAAGCAACGTATGGGAGGAAGAGGAGCAGAAGGCAGCTGGTCACAGTGTACCCAAGGTCAGAGAGGGAGGGAGACACACGGGGGGGTGGGGGAGACAAAGAGACAGAGACAGAGGAGGGAGGGAGAGACAGAGAGAGATAGAGATGAACAGAGGGGGAGGGAGGGAGGGATAAGAGAGAGACAGAGAGACACAGAAAGGGACAGAGACAGAGAAGGGGACACAGACACACAGAGAGATAGAGACACAGAGACAGACAGGGAGAGGGAGGGAGGGAGGGAGGAAAGTAAGGAGGGAAGGAGAGACAGAGAAACAGACAGAGTGGAGAGAGAGGGAGAGGAAGAGAGAGACAGAGAGACACAGAAATAGACAGAGACACAGAGAGATAGACATATAGAGAGACAGAGAGTCACAAAGAGGCAGACAGGGCATGGGAGGGAAGGAAAGGGAGGGAGGAGGGACGGAAGGAGAAGAGAGAGAGAGAGAGAGAGAGAGAGAGAGAGAATGAGAATGAATAGGCAGTGACATGGGGTGAAAACTCCCAAATACCAGTGAGCAGCTTCCTTTAGAACTCCCCTTCCTAAAAGTCACACAGCTTTCTCAAAGTGTCACCAGCTGAGGACCAAATGTTCAAATACGCAAGTCTGTGAAGGACATTTTACATCCAAAGTGCAACAGACCCTACGCTAGCAGAGGCTCTGCTGATGTCCATAGCCAACATAGATCCTGTGTCCAGAGCCCTGGGAGCGTCTGCTTATTGTCCTTTGTGTGGTGTGCAGTCACCCCGGTGGCTGCGGGTTCCTCTGGGAAGGGCAGGACAGAGGTGAGGATGATGTTAATTCCGGCCAATGGCATGGAACCCTTTTCTCTAGCAACCTGGCCACTCCTTTAGCTGGTCTTTATCTTTTTCCTGCAGAGCTGGGGATGAACCTGGGACTCCTCACATGTCGTAGGCATCTACCACTGACCTCCATCCCCACCTCTCTTTTTACCTTTTATTGTAAGACGTTGTCTTTCTAGTTTATCTAAACCGATCTTTGCCTCACTCTGGTAGAAACAACAGGCAGGTTGAGAAAGGGAAGCTAAAACTAAGTTTCTGGGCTGAAATTAAAGTGAGGCTTATAGATTGTTTTATGGCATCGGATACTTACGTCAGACAGAGAAAATGGCAGGAAGCAGCAGTCCAGGCCTTAGGGATTAGGAAAAGGTCAGAGTAAATTCAAGCTGACAGATAGAATGAGTGAAGACATCAGTACAAATCAATGAAGATAATGGAAAGCACGTGAAACAATGAATACGTAACTCACCTGGTTTTAGACAATCCCATAAAGTACACACAGGGAAAAGCACTGGACACCATACACATTTTATTCTTACCCGTTAAAATATTTTAAGATACGCAAAATTCTAAAAACCAGCAATGGAAGCAGCAGGTATTACTACAGACCCTACAGACATTCAGGGATTCCAAGGCCTGTGACTTTGACAACTTACATAAAATTGGCCAATTCTTTGGAAGACAAAAACCTATCAGTTATTTACAAGGGCTAGAGAGATGGTTCAGTGGTTAAGAACACTGGCTGTTCTTCCAGAGGATCTGGGTTGATTTCCAGAACCAATATGGCATTTACATCTGTGAACTCCAGCTTCAGGGACCCAGCGCCCTCTTCTGGCTTCTGTGGGCACTGGACATACATGGTACACAGACATACCCACACATGTCAAATAGATAAATCTTGAAAAACTATTCAAGAAGAAAAAAGCTACTTGCATATACTGTAAGTACCTACATTTATAAAAGAAATTGATTTTATATACAGAGTTAAAGGATCAGATGGTTTTATTGACAAATTCTAGCAAACATTAGAAGTAACATAAAGTCAATTCTGTATTCTCTCTCACAAACATGCGACAAGGAAGAGACATCTTCCATTTGTTTTACGAGGCCAGCTTTACCATGATATTGAAACCAGACAAAGTCATTCAGCAGAAACAACCCTGCATATGAGCTTCCTTTATTGCAAACATATGAAGCTATCAGCAAGATACTAGCAAATCGAATTCAGTGACACATTAATAGGATAATACGGCATGGTTCTAGGAGACCCCTCCCAGGAATGAGAAGCCGATTGAACATTTAAAATAAATTAGTGTAAGTCACTGCACTAACGGACTAAAGGAGACAAAGCTAGGATGATCTCGAAAGATGAGGGAGAAGAATCTAAAAAATTCAACAAGCGCTTGTCTAAGTGCTCTTAGATAAGGTATTCAGGAGAAGCATCTCAGCATCCACTTAACGGTGAAATGCTAAGTGCTACTGAGTCCCATCTCTGGTCTTCAAGCTTGGCGGAAGTCATCTTTACCCTCTGAGCCACTTTACTAGCCCTGGAAACATTTTTTTTTTTAAACTTATTTTTTTCCCTCTGCCAAATAATAACTTAAAAATATTTATTGTGGCAATGTAATACATAGATGCAAAGCACTTTGGTCATATTCACCCCTCTAATTCTCCCTTCTTCTCAACACACCCTTTTCTACTTTCCATACCTTTTTTTTAACCACTGAGTTTAAAGGGTGCTTGCATGTGTAAGGATTTGGGGCTAGATATCAGAGTTTGGATAACTTAACAGTTGAAGAAAAATGACTCTAGTAGCAGTCACCTGCTAATAACTCCTCACAGGAGTTGGAGCCTGGTGAGCCACTCGTCTGTCTGTGCTGGAGATTTGACTACCTTGGTCTTGTATAGGCCTTGGACAGGTAGCCAGAGCTGCTGTGTGGTTGTGAGTGCGGTGGCCATGACATGTCCAGGAGACAGCTTTCCCCAGCACTTCTCCCATCCTGTCTTCCAGGATGCTCCCTGAGTTTTAGGAGAACATCAGGTCTTTTTCAGAGGATGCATCTATTTATCTGTGTCCTCTGAATATATCATACTTTTGCTCTGTATGTTTTGTGATGGTTTTGGTTATAAACTGGACATTTGAGTCTTATAGTGGGTGACACTTACATACATCAGATTCTCTCCTTCCTGGGAACTTAAACATGAAAAATCAAGCCAGGTGGTAGTGACATGTGACTTTAATCCCAGCACATAGGAGGCAGAGGCAGGTGAATCTCTTGAGTTTGAGGCCAGCCTGCTCTACAAAGAGAGTTCTAGGATATCCAGGGCTACATACAGAGAAACCTGTCTTAAAAACAAAACAATTTTTTAAAAAAAACCCCAAAGTATGTGTATATGTATGTACATATATGTGGGTACATACATGTGAATGCCAGTGCCCTCAGAGGCCAGAGATAACCAATCCCTGGAGCCAGAGTCATAGGTGGTTCTGAACCACTATGTGGATGCTGGGAACTGAACTTGGATCCTTAGCAAAGAAAAGCAACTGCTCTTAACTGCTGAGCCCCCTCTCCAGTTCCACAGACTTAATTTTATTTTTCTGTCTCTGTGCTAAGGATCAGATCCTTCCCTGCAAAGGACAGGGTCCCTCTGTCTACCCTGGCGCCTGCAGGCATTGTACAAGGCACCCTGGGGACATGTCCTCACTTATCTACATGGTTTATGGTGGTTGCTTTGAACTAAGAGCCGAACTTGATTGTTATGAACCATGCTTACCGTCCAAGCCTTCCCCTGAAAGCTCAGCTTTCTGGGACAGACTCTGCGGGAGCAGTCATTGTGTAGGTAGGGAACGGACTCCACCCAGCCACCCCTTTTTCAGTTGTTTGGGGTTTGTTTTTTTCTTTACCACCATTATAATCTACTGACTCAAACCTAACTGATGCACATTAAGCCATTGAAATTAGGAATCAAATTGATGTTCAAACCCATCATTGGCCAACAGGCATCTTTTCAGGCTCACACTGTGGTACTGCTCTCCCTGGCCCCAGTTTTCCCTGATAACTTCCGGGCCTCTGTAATGGCAAGATGCTCCATGCTGCCTGGAAATCATTCTCTAAGGATCCCTGACTCACTTAGATAGGAATTAGTACTTAGGACCACAATCTTGTGCTGGGTGCTTATTACTCCGGGATTAGTCATTGTTTTCAGTGGGGAGAGCTAGCAAATTACAGACCTGCACCAAGGTTTTGTTAAACTCATGGATCTTACATCTGCCCCTCCTCATTCTATTCCAAAGAACTCAAGATCCACTGACTCCCTCTTAGCCACATCCCACCCTTATCCTGTAAACCCCGCACAGGGGTTCCATAATAGTTTGAGTACAGTACTTACTGCCAACAACATGAAAAGCAAAAGGTTTACACTTTTTTTTTTCCTTTTAAAGAGGGCAGCTAGCTCTTTGTTCAGAGGCTCCACCCCACTAGGTAGGTGGCTAAGACCCAAGAACTGATTTTTTAAAACAAGATGGGTCACTGCCTGGCCCAAGAAGAAGCCACACCCCAGGAACAGTGAGATTTGTGGGTTTTATTCTGCTGTCGATATGAAAGGAATGCTCTTTGAAACCTTATGTCACTTTAAAAGACGTAAAATATTTATACCAAAGCTATAAAACAGGCACAGTCAAGGACTTCTAACTCCTAACTTTGTTTTCGCCTCCTGTAAGTAACAATAGTTAATATTTTATTACTTTCCTTTCATTTGAAAAAAAAAAAAAAAACTTACAGTATAGGGGGCTGGAGAGATGGCTGCAGTCATGAGTGCTTGCTGCTAAATTGTGCACCTTGGAATCCAGCACCCACATTACACGGTTCACAAACACCTGTAACTCTGCTCCACAGGGCCTAACTCAGGCATCCATACACACATGTGCATGTCCATTCCTGCAGACTCACAGACACATGTACACACATACATTTATTAAATAAATAAGTAAATAAATAAATAAGCACCGCTTTCCTTTCTCAGATCAACCGTCTCCTTGCTTATTAACAACAAACGCTGCAGTTGCCCACGTGTAGGGTACAGAGCCCATGCTCTGGCACATCACAGCTTGGCAGCATCTGTGGTCTGTCTGTAACTGCCACCCATTTCATTCGACCAGTGTTTGAGTCTCTTCCAAAGTCTTCCACTATGACAGGGCTGTGATGGTGACATTGGGTGTCTGTCTTACCTTTGAAGAAAAACCTATCCCTCAGACTTATTTAAAAGTTTTGTTTATGTACATGTTTTAGACAGGGTCTCAAGAAACCCAGGCTGGCTTTGAACTTTCTACATAGGTGAGTGAAACTTTGAACTCCAGTTTCTCCTATCTCCACCTATAAGATGCTGGGATCACAGGCCTGAGCCACCACACCTACCTGACTTTTTAACTTTTCCAAGTGTAAAAGATTTAATTTTTAAAAAATGTACTTGAGTTAGTCTTTCATCCATTTTCTTTGTTGCTTCTAGATTTCGAGCTATTGCTTTTGTGTTGTTTGTGCGATGGTTTGAGTGAGAAATGTTGCCCATGGGCTCAGACATTTGAACATACTTGGTTCCACACTAGTGATACTCTTTGGGGAGGTGGTACAGCCTTTCTGGAGGAAGTGCGTCACTAGGGGGGCAGTATAAATGGGTGTATAAATCTCAGGGCACTTCTGGTTCCTTTTCTCTGGTTTGTGTTTGTGGTTCAAGACACTCTCTCTGAGCTTCCACTAACTGTGCCATACCCACTACTTGCTGCCACCTCTCCCACCATCTTTCTTCTGTAAGTTGCTCAGGTCATAGTTTTTATCATAGCAACAGAAACACAGTTGGCATTTTGTGATTTGCTTTTGGACAAGATTGTACTATGTAGCCCAGGCTACTCTTGACTCTGTACTACACTGCCTCCGCCTCTCAACTGCTGGGATTATGGGTGTGCACGCCCCACATGGCTGAGGGATTGTTAAGAGATCTATTCATGCTTCCTGGCTTGGGCTTTACCATATTTTGTTCTAGAGCATATGAAGACTTTTGTGTTTTCTATTTGCAGTGTCTCCCTTAACCAGCTAATATATATTCTGGAGAAATAGACACAGTCTTCTATTAGTCTAACGTTTATGCATATATACTCATTTCACTTACTAAAAAGCTGTTCTTGGGGTTGGAGAGATGGCTCAGTGGTCAAGAGCACTTGCTGTTCTTGTAAAGGACCTGGGTTCAATTCCCAGCATCCACAAGGCCATTTAGAACCATGGGTAACTTATTCCTGGGATCCTACATTGTCTTTCGGGCTCTGTAGGAACTAAGAATGTGTACATACAGACAAACATCATAAACATAATTTTTAAAAAAGCTGATCTTATGTGTTTGGGAGTGTCTGACGGAGTGGAGATGGGGAAGGTAAGGGGTGGATACTATCAAGATGAATTGTTTACATATACAAAATCATCAAAGTACAAACAAAAGGATACTATTTTTAAAAGAAGCTGACCTTTTCCCTAGAGACTTCAAATGCTGGCTTTATTTTATACTACATGTGGGTGTCTAGTGTAATCCCTCTGTTTTAGTCCTGGGCCTATGAGTTCACTAACACTAGGAAGAGTTGGGATCGGATTCTAGGATTCTGTCATGATGCTCCTCTCCAGCCTGTGAAGAATTATTATCTCACCAGTGTGGAGGAACACATGACATATTACTATTTGTTCAAAATTTTGTCTGTTCTCTCTGGAATGTTTTTCTTTTTCTTATCTTCTCTTAGGTTTTGGACATTGTAGCTGACCCAGACATATGCTGCTCAGATTGCCTTTCAAGAAGGGTCCGGCAGTTGAGGAGATGGCTTTGTCAATAAAATGCCTGTCACATATAAGTATGAGAGCCTGAGTCTGGATCTCCAGCTCCCATGTAAAGGCCAGACACTATGGGGTGAGTGTGTAACCCCAGTGCTAGAGGTGACAATGGAGACAGACTTTCCAGACCTGGGGTCTGAACTAGCCACCACTATATAGTCAGCCTTTGTCCCAAAACCAACCAACCAAAACAAAACAAAAGAAGAAAGCTTTAGCCTTCTGTCTAAACTCCACCACACAGTTACCTGGCAACAGCCAGGTATGCTACACCCACCCCGTAGTTACTTGGCAATAGCTAAGTAGGCCTGACCCACTATAAAGGCGGCTGCTTGTTTCCTCCTCCCTCTCTTGCTCTCTTGTTCCTCTCTTGCCTTCTTGCTCCTGCTTTGTCTTTTCACTCCTTCCCCATTCCCCACCCTCACCCCACCCCATCTCCACATGCTCATGGCCGGCCTCTATTTCTCTTCTCTTCTTTTCTCTTCTTTCCTCCCTCCCCCTTCCCTCCTTCCTCCCTCCCTCTCTCCCTCCCTCCCTCTGTCCCTCTCTCCCTCTCTCTGCCTCTATTACCCTCTTAACTCCCCTCCCTATGCCCTGAATAAACTCTATTCTATACTATACCATCATGTGGCTGGTCCCTCAGGGGGAAGGGATGCCTTGGCATGGGCCCACTGAGACATCCCTTTCCCCCATACCTGACTACACGCCCATAGAACATAACCCCTCTCTCTTTATCTTTTTATAAACACATCAGAAGGTGCTGTAAGCTTGGGAGCAGAGTTAGCCCTGTGTGCATGCATGTGTATTCACGCACAACCTGAGTGTGGAGGTTGAAGGACAATTTGCAAGAGAAGGTTCTCTTCATCACTCAGGGGGCTAGAACCCAGGTTGTCAGGCTAGGTATCAAGTGCCTTTACCCATCGAGCCATTTCCCTAGTCCCTCCCACCTGCCTCATCTTTTTCTTTTTAAAATGTAAGTTAGCATACGAGAAATACTTGATTTCATTATGGCATTCCCATACATGTATGCCGCTTTACTTTGTTCTTATTTGTCTCCATTAGGGATGGAGAGCTGTTTTGGGTGCTTATCAGGCAGTGTGATGAGATTTGCAGGCTGGGATGGTCCTGTATCCCATCCCTGCCTTCTCCCCTCCCTGCTCAGTCAGGCAGGACCCCCAGGTCTCTTAAGGCTTTAGCATTTGGGAGCAGATGAGACAAGAAAGAAGATGAGCGATTCTGAGTTCTTTCCACCAGAAACAGAGGCCATTTAGGGGGTGGATCATAGCAGTCCCCACAGCAGATTTCATTTCTAAAGTTGTCTTTGAACAGACGGTCTTCGTGTACCAGTTTTCTTGAAGAAACTACGGAAAACAAGCAGATGCAGTTATATCTAAAGAATTAATGGTTAAAAAAAAATCTTTGGGGACTGTTGGGAGGCTGAACACTTGGTGGGGGATTCTTTTTTCAAAGCGTGTTCACTCAGAAGCTGTAAAAGCTTTTTATGACCCTGCATTAAGCAGCCTGCTGCTAATGGGGCAGGAGCAGTTTTTCCTTTGATAATTGCCTATTATTACTCAGAAACTAACATCTTTAGAAATGCCTCGAGCTCTTGCTGCCAGCCCCAATCCCACAGCTGATGGGGCACCTGAGTCTCTCTTTACACTCATCAGCATGTGTAGAGACTGTGGCAAATGCACAGGCCCTCAACTGACCCGTACACACTGAATGCTCTGAAGAACAGGCTGAGCCAAGCCCTCTGTGCATAGAAACATTGCTCCAGCCGGTCTGGCAGGGGGGTTCCCTTGGGCTTAAGAGCCAGATGTCCCCAATTTAGCTTCAGATTCCCCATCAGCACTTGAATAAGTCACCCACCTTCTTGTATCCAACTTTCTCGTCTATTGGAAAGCACACATTCCTATCTCACAGCACAGCCAGCAGGGTAGCAGAGAAAATTACATATAAAGGCATTGAGCAAGAGACTGGCGTGGAGTGATTGTCTGCCGAATTGAAATCTGTGCCCATCTGTGGTTTGGGAGACCCCACCCCCTCCTCCAGTGGTTCCCACTGTCTCTTAGCATCACCTGGAAATGAGAGCACCAACAGCATGGAATTCTAACAGACACGAAGCCCTGTGCCTGCCCTGGACCCGTGCTGAGGAGTACACTCAATAAAGATGGCCTATCATTCCGTCTCCATAGCACTGTGAGGCAGTGCTCCCTGGATTTTATTAACAAGCCTTCCTATTATCATTTGGAAAAGAGAAATACCAGTAAGATGAGGAGCCAATTTTCAAACAGAACTTGTTTATGTAGCCTGGTGTAGTGGCACATGCCAGTAATTCCAGCACTTAGCAGGCAGAGAAATACCAGGACTCCAAGTTTAAAGACCGCTTGAGTTACATGGCAGAGACCCAGTCAAAAAGCTGAGGGGAAAAAAAAATAATACAGCAGGTACTGTGTCAAGCAGATGCTGGACTGGAAGGCACCCCACTATCTGTGGGACTTTGCAGCCCTGTAGATGGTTACCAAAGAGCTCTCTGTAAGGAGAGTGTCTGTTCTGGGAAATGTCTCCATGACCTTCACTAAACCCTCCCAAAAAGCTAAGTTCAGATGGAGCATCACGGGATGGATTACACCAGTGCTGCCCAGGCCTTGGGTGAGTAGGATGTGCCACAAGCAAGCACACGACCATCTGCCTACATGAAGAAGGGTTCCAGCCAACCCCACAAACTGCTAACCGACCCATGTTCCTTCTGCCTGAACAGGTGGCCTCAGAGGGCCAGTTTGATTCAAGATTCTTCAGTACTTTGGGGCTTTCTGTGGAAAGATGGTTATACCATGCCTGTACGTCCCAGCCCCCACTGGAACCCAGAGAAGGGGTGGCCATGCCACGCCTGCAGGTCCTTGCTTTCATTGGACCCGGGGGAAAGGTGGCCACCCCAATGCCTGTAGGTCTGTGTCCACTAGAACCTGGGCCTGCTTGATGCTTTTCTTACAGAATAAGTGACCTGTACCTGGCAGGGAGACTCCTTGCATGTGTGTCCTTGGGCATACACTAGCCCTTTCAAGGGTGGTCCCTTTTAAGACGTGGAGTTGGGGGCAGACCATCACACATTAAGTACATGCAGCTGCTAAGCAGCAAGTGTGGGTAGGACGAGACAGGAAGGATGAGGCTGCAGGAAGCCAGAGAACGCACCTGTGATTTGTGAGGTGTGGTCCAGAAAGGGCTGGGGCCCCTGTACATCTCCTAAACCTGTGTTAACCCCTCTACCCCCACCCCACTCATAAGGGACATGATCTGGAACCCAGGGCAGTATGTAAAGGCAAAGTTGACCGTATGGTTGTGTAGGTACCCATGGCATGGTATCCTCTCACAGGCTTCTTCATATAGGCAAAGGGAGTGCCCTGGAGGCTTATGGATTCTACAGGTGTGCATCTGTGTTTGGAGGAGGGCTTCAGTGGGGAGGGAAGTGGGCCATGCAGAGGGGAGTGGCAGTGATGGGGCAGTGACCATTTAGGATATAGGGGAAATGACTGCAGAGAGGAGGCAGTGAGGCACAGCTGGGCTCGTGGCCAGGTGTGGGTAAGATGAGACTTAGGAGGGATGAGGCCGGGAAGCCAGAACCCGCACCTGTGATTTGTGAGCATCAGGGACGGAAACTGGAAGTGTTTTCCAAAGATTAAAAGCTATGGTCCAGATAGGAGTGGCCAGTGTCTCAGGCTCACGCACATGTTCATGCATATATTAAGTGTCGTTCCCTAGTGGCACTTTATATGCAAAGTGCAGGGCACTGAAACCTACCCTGTGGCACATAAATAGAACCTTCTCTGCAAGTTAGAACTCTCAGATTTTATTTTCTTTGTAGCTTTAAAAAGACACAAACCCCAAACCCACCAAAACAACCTTCTGGATTGCAAAGAAATCCAGTCTCTGTGGGATTCTGTTTTTAAGAGTTCTATTTATTAGCTGGTTTTGTAGCACCGGGAGCTTCTACCAGGCTCTGCAAGCTGTGGTGTTGTTCCAGATAAATCATTTCAGGTTCTGCCCCGGGGATACGAAGGACAAATAGCCCAGAAATCTTCCCCGACTTTCGTTTTCATTTCTGTCATGAGACAAGCTCCTCGGAGGGAGAACTGTGGAATGAAGTGCGGAGCCCTCCCCCGGGGGGAGCAGAATGGAAGTTTTGAATATGACTTTTCCACCAAATGAAACAGAGTGGGATTTCAGTATGGTGTAATCAGCTCCACAGGACAAGCCTGTTGTCATGGAGCAGCTGACAGCCTTTGTGACAACTGTGCTGTTTGCATCCAAGCCCTAGTTTCTTGTGATGGAAAATGAAATGGTGACAATAGTAGGGTGACAAGAGATGCCTGGGGCTGAGGGGACAGCAAGCACAAGGACCTGAGTTCGAGTTCTGGAACCCACTTTTTAAAAGCACAAGTTCATCATCCCAGGACTGGGGAGGTGGAGACAAGAGGAACTGGGGGTTCAGCAGCCAGACAGTCTGGATGAATTGGGGTAAACTAAGCCAATGAAAGGCCCCTTCTCAAGCAAACAAAACCAAAACAAGGTGAATATTGAAAAAATCACAGCTGATTGTGAGCTTCTCTTTGCACACTCACACGCACATCTCCACCACATATAAGAACATGCACACACACACACACACACACACACACACACACACACACAGAGAGAGAGAGAGAGAGAAAGAGAGAGAGAGAGAGAGAGGTACATCTACCCCTCATATGAGAATATGCATTCACAAATTAAATTTTCAAAAAGGAGAGGTACTTAGGCACAAGCCAACGAGTGGCTCCTTAATTCAAAGTCTATGTCTGCGTCCTCCTGGCTGATATTGTCTAAAGTCACGCTGTTCTCATTCTCCTTCACTGTGATTGGCTTAGATTTAGTATGACAACAATCTGGTCAATGAGAACCTCTAGCCACACTGCAGTCATGAAGTGAACCAGCCTAATGCCAGGTCCCAACTGCTAAGATTATCAAAGAGAGCAAGAGAAAGAATCAGGGTCTTCTGGTATGGGGGAGGCTCCGGGGCATCTACGGAGGTGACTCTAGCTGAGACTCCTAGCAATGGGAGATATGGAGCCTGAAGTGGTCATTTCCTGTAGCCAGGACTCCCAGTGGAGGGATAAAGACAGCAACCCACCCACAAAGTCTTTGACCCAAAATGTGTCCTGCCTATAAAATGTGCAGGGACAAAGATGGAGCAGAAGCTGAGGGAATGGCCAGAATGACTGGACCAACTTGAGACCCATCCCATGGGCAAGCACTAATTCCTGACACTATTAATGATACTCTGTTATGCTTGCAGACAGGAACCTAGCATAACTTTGCTGAGAGGTTTCACCTAGCAGCTGACTGAATCAGATGCAGAAACCCACAGCCAAACATTAGACAGAGCTCAGGGAATGTTGTGGAAGAGCTGGGGGAAGGATTGAGGGACCCAGAGGCAATAGGGACTTTACAAGATCAACAGAGAAAACTAACCTGAACCCTCGGGGGCTCCCAGAGACGGAACCACCAACCAAAGAGCATACAAGGGCTGGACCTAGGCCCTTTGCATGTATGTAGCAGATGTGCAGTTCTATCTTCATGCTGGTCCCCCGACAACTGAAGCAGGAGCTGTCCATGAATTTATTGTCTGCCTGTGGATCCTGTTCCCTTAACTGGGCCACCTTGTCTGGCCTCAGTGGGAAAGGATGGGTCTAGTCCTGCAGTGACTTGATGTGCCAGGGTGGGTTGATGCCCAGGGGGGCCTTCTCTGAGGAGAAGGGGAGGGGGAGTGGCTGTGTGGGGGAACAGGGAGGAAGTGACCTGCATTTGGGGTGTAAAATGAATAAACAAACAAATTAATGGAAAAAGAAAACAAGAATCAGTGTCTTGGAAGATCCAGTGTGTCAACGAGTTAGCAGTTCCTAGAGCCATCTTATCCTAAAATTTTTACTAAGCAAGTAGCACGTTTTCCTTCCCCAAACTGACGTTGTTCTCTGCCACAGGGGACATGGCAGTCTCCAAGCCTTCCTCATCTCTCTCGGATATTTATGCGTCTAGTGATGTCATCAGGGGAAAGGGAAACGAGGGCATCTGAGTTATCTCACTTTCTAGCCTGACACATTTTGGCTCTATCCACACATGCGTTCTTCATAGTAGAGCAGTCTGATAGAGCACTGTGTTGAGAGTCCAAAGGTGGACTTCTTGGTTCTGTGACACTGAATGAGCTGGTGAGGAACATGTTGCTGTCTTTGGACCTCATTCTTCCTATGTGTAGATACTGAGGTTACCCTGGCATCACCCTGACACTCCCAGTTGATGGCCCTAGCTCCTTTCACCCTACCAGTGCCATCCTGGGTGATGCCTGCATTGCCTGCCCTCTGTCCCAGGAAAACAGGAATTCTCTTATTTATATGCCAACGGAAGGGACTGGTCTAGCACCTGGGCTAACTCTCCATTTTAATCTGTCATTGAGGAGCTCAAGGTAGTGTTCACATGAGAAACTCTTCAGGGCTGAAAAGTGTGTGGATCCATAGGATTGTGTCCACAAAGTCACCATGGAAACCACGGGTACATGCAGAGTGGTGTCTGAGTCCTGTGGGTGGTGTTTGTGCAATAGGAACCCCAACTAGTTCAGAAACAGGTACCAGGATTATCGGGTGTTGCTGTGAAAGACCTGACCATGTTGTTTTGGGGAGGATGGTGGAAGGACTTTGGAACTTTAGGCTGGGAAAGCCACTAAGTGTTCAGAACTTAGCGAGCTGCTCTGTGGGAGATAGGAGCATAAGAATGTTGAGTGCAACACAGATATGGAGACCTGGCTTGTGAAGTCCCAGAGGGAAGTTTGAGAGTCACTTAAAGACTGTCAGGGACAATTGCCATTTTGAGTTGAGAATTTGTGTTGGTCAGCTGGGGCTACAGAATCAGCTGTGATTAACTTGAGTCCAGAACCACCAAGTAAAACTTTTCCTTTACTGGGACAATTCATGCCAGTCAGCTGGGGCTAAGAAATTATCGATGATTCAGAAGAGACCAGCATCATTGAAATTAAATCTTCTGGGAAGTTTTTCCTCAGGGTCAGCACACAGCTGTATTCCAGAGGTAGCTAAGGTTGAACCTTGTGCTGACAACCAAACTTGGTAGTGTAAGAGTCCCCCGGGTGGTACTGGTTTTGACGGCATGATGGAGCCAGGAAGAACAACTGAGGCTTGGCACTGTGAGTGGCCAGGAGAGGCTCTTATTGAAGGTGCAGCCCCAGTGGCAGTTGGAGGCACAGGATTAAAGGAATTAGGCAGAGAAGTTGAGGCTTGGCATCATGAGGAGAGCCCAGGTGAGGCGACTGGTAAAAGTGCAGCCTAGTTGCAACAGAAGACCCCAGCCTGTGGCGGAGGCAGGCCAGACTCTGGGATTTCTCAGTATCCAGCACTGTTTAAGAGTTAAATACACGTTAGTGGAGTTGACCATTGTGGGGCAAACTGTAAGTATTCATGACCAGTTATTGGCTCTGGAAGTTTAGAATGAGTCTGGTGGTTCTAGTGGCTCCTTGCCATGGGCACACTGCCGTCTGCTCCTGTGCTTGGCCCATCAGCCACCTTGATCCATCTTTCTTAATTTTAAGTAATCTTGAACCTTCCTGCCCCAGCACAGCCGTGTGGGACGTGGTCCTTCCCTGGCCCTCTCTTTGCCCCCTGTTTCACCCACACCACTCTGGTTAGTTGCCCCCATGCTTGAGTGTTCAGAAGGAAATCCAGCTACTTAACGATTTATTGAGAATTTATAACAAGCAAGGCCTAGGACCAGGAGCTGTGACGCCTCTGCAGCAGCCCCACCTAGCCCCACCCCAGCATAGACCCAACCTGGGCTTTCCCCTCACTGAGTTCTTCAGTTTGCAAAATCACATCTGCGATTGTGGCTGAATGTCTGAGTCTGTCAGGATCCTGTGGACAGAGTCCTTGCTGGAAGGCAGGGCTGTCAGAGCAGAAGTCCATGCCTGGTGCATGATAAGGACTTAGTCGACAAGCCTTGAATGAGTGACTGGAGTAGCAGAGAGATTCTGCTGTCACCTAGCCAACCTCCAGGACATGGGCCTGTCTTTCCATTTCACAGATGACTCAAGGGCTTGAACGTGTGTTTGTGGCACTAGGGAGAGACTTTGGTCTGAAACACCAAGAATTTTGTATATTTTGAACTCATATTGCTTCCGTTTCACTCAGTATTTTGACCTTAATGAAAGCATGTGCAATAATGTCAGGCTTCTGTTTGTTAGGGAGAGGGTAGATGTTGGAGCCTTAGAATGGGTCTGTGTATTCCCTACATGGGGGAGCAGGTGTGGTTGGCTTTGTTCTTGGGTAAATTATTCTGAAACCCGAGGAGATGGGAAGGTATGCCACAGAAGTCATCGCAGGAGGGACCTCTCTGTCATCTCCTGAAACTTCCCAGGCTCCTCTGTTAGAAAGGATGAGTGAAACATATATACATATACACATACATATACATCATATACATATGCATATACATCATATACATACACATACATATACATTATATACATATACATACATACATATATAGATCTTAAATGAAATGGCCAATGGCCAGAGTCTCTGGGAGTAGATAGCAATAAGCTATCATGTGTTGGGGGAGGAGTGGAACTTTAAAAATTGATTACTATTTATTGACAGACTACACGGGTGAAAGCTCACTCTATCATGTGTTGGGGGAGGAGTGGAACTTTAAAAATTGATTACTATTTATTGACAGACTACACGGGTGAAAGCTCACTCTAGAGACTCTGGATTCTTTTTTGTTTTACAGGAATGGATGGGCATATCTTTTTGTGGCTCTGTCTTTTCTTTATACTCACAGTGGGGAAGAGAATAGTCACCAGAAGGAGATGGGGCACACACAGGGATGGAAGCATGAGGAGGATTCCGGGAAGTGACATTAAAACAGGGAATCCTGGGATTACTCATCCAAGAGAGATGTCTAGGAAATGCCCGTCAGAGAGAAAAATGTTAGGAACATAGAACTAGAGAGACGGAGCCTGGGGCTATCAGATAGGAATCCTGGGGGGTTGGGATGTGGGTGAACGGGACAGGGTTTGTACAAAGTCCTGGGTTCAATTCCTCAGCACACACACACACACACACACACACACACACACACACACACACAAAATCTATGTCTACACATTCTATGTAATATGTGCACGTATAGAATATACCCTTTTCTTGGGGTTTCCATTGCTGTGAAAAGAGACCATGACTGTGGCAACTCTTGCAAAAGAAAACATTTAATTGAACATGGCAACTTTTACAAAATAAAACATTTAATTGGGGCTGGTTTATAGTTTCAGAGGTTCAGTCCATTATCATGGCTGGAAGCATGGTAACATGCAGGCAGACATGGTGCTGGGGGAGCTGGGAGTTCTACATCTCGATCCACAGGCAGCAGGAGACTTATATCCACACTGAACATGTGTGTGTGTGTGTGTGTGTGTGTGTGTATTCTGCCTACACAGTTACACACTTCCTCCAACAAGGCCACACCTCCTAATAGTGCCACTCCCTATGGCCAAACATTTAAACACATGAGTCTATTCGTGGGGGCAAACCTGTTCAAACCACTGCAGCCCTAGAGAGAGGAGTCTTGAGAATATACTATCAAAGATGCTAGTGGTGCACCTGAGAGAGATGCTAAGCCAAGGAGAGGGATCCAGGGAATGCTCATTAGAGAGGAATGCTGGGAATGCCATCAGAGGATGCTCCTCCTTTCTCCCTCCTCCTCCCTCTTCCCTTCCTTTCTTTCTTCCCCCCATCCTTCCTACCTCTTCGCCACCCTCTCCTCTTCCACTTCCCACCAGACGCCTTTATCGCTAGCCTCTTGAGTTCTCATTTAGGAATTTCAGGTTTTGAAATCTTTAAGACACTAAACAGTACAAGGTGTTACTCATTTTCGGATAAATTTAAGAGCGATAGATGGTTCATTATGACACATTTAATCAAAGCGCTAATTCTTTGATAGCCTGGGAGACTATTACGCTACTTCATCTAAATCTCCAGTGGACAGTGTGGAGCCTCCCCAGCCACACAGTGAACCAACCTGCCTACCTTCTGGGAACTTGGCAAATACCAAATTCATTTGCCCAGGGGTGAACCCCAGCATGCCCATAGAGCAAGGTGTGCATTTGGCCATCATGTTGTAGGGTCAGGGAAGGCACCTTCTGGCACCTTTAATGTCTTTTGTTTGCCTGTTAAGATACCTCTAACCAGTCAGGGGCAACTAAATTTCCGAATTGGGACAATCTGAGTGGAATTAAATCTTTTAAAAATCATGTCTTTATGGCAGTTGAAACAATTGGGTCTGGGCTATGACTGGACAGCTGGTACTTGCTCATTTGCTTCTATGCTAATGTAATGGGCTCCTCTGGGATAGTTTCCTCTTGGCTAAGACTTGTGCTTTGAGTCTGTCTGTTCCTACCCACTGCCTCAGGAGGAGTGCACTGCCGAGCTCTGGGCCCGGCTGCCTTTCTGCCAGCAACAGGTTCGACTCCCCACACAGACAGGTGCTCTGTAAGTGTGCCGTGAGCACAGCTGATAAGAGCAAGTGTGGGAGCAGGAAGCATTCACGGACAGCTGTGACTGGCTGCTCAGCAGGAGGAACAGCACAGAGCTAGACTCAGATCTTCTTGGTGACTAGCCAAGTGGCTTTAGGGAAGTCACTAAAGCCTCCCTGTGTGTTTCTCAGCTACAAATGGCAAATACTGTGCCTTTGCTGGGGGTGTGGTGTGAATCTGAAAAATTCCTATCCCCAGGTTCATTGGGCAATGAAACCATGGACTGTGGTGTCCACAGAGACTGTTTTAAAGCATCTGTATCCCCTCTTCCTGATCTTCTGTGTCGTCCCTTTCTGTCCCACTGTCAATAACATTCACTCAGCAAAGCCGGACTCTATGACAAACTGTGTGAGCCAGCTGCCCATGGAGAGATAAGAAGATACAGCTGTACTCTGAAGCCCAGGGCACAGGAGACAAGAGTGGTATTTGCTGGTAGGAGGTGGAGAACAGACTTCCGATGAAGGCCTTGTGTCCCTGGTGCCCTGCACATGAGGTCCTGCACATGGGGAGCAGCCAGGAAGCATCACCAGGCCTTCCACCCACTGAACACATTTCTATGGTTATTCTAGAAATGAACCCTCTCATTAGTCTTGAATCTTGATTCTGGGCCAGCTCCTGGCGGGAAACACACTCGTGCGCATGTGTCAGTGCTGAGATCTTTCTCCCTCCATCTCGGCTTTCTCCTTTACACAATAGCAACTTAACATATAAATCTGTCACACTCCAGCGAAGCCTGCCTGTGCAGCAGATGCCGGCCTACGAGTCACTTCATTTATATTTAGGCTTGCCATCCCTCTATGGTGACAGAAACTTAAATTTGGTCACCTTGGGGTCCCTCCCCATGATTAGTATTTAGGCACTGGAGTATTTATTTATACCACACCAAGACACAGGTAAGGACCGGTGATGGCTCTATTCCTTGTGCCTACACTAATGTTATTTGCCATCTACCTGCAGTTCATCCCGTCTGGAAGGGTCTAGAAGCCTTGATCCCTTTATTTATCTCACCCTGTGCTTGTGCCTCCCTTTTCACTTCCTCAGACAGACAACTGTCCAGGTCTGCATCCTGTAATATAGGTACAGCTGAGGGTTTGATGGCTGATCCCTCTGTGTGTCTTCTTCCTCATGGATGTGTGAGGAAAGCCAGTCTGGAAATCCCACATATCTGCCTTGGGTTTTGCTTTTGGATTGTGTCGGGTTATACTTTAAGGTATCACCTGACTTGGGACAAAACCATACCCTATCTCCACTCCATAAAGCTAGGCCAAAAATCACCTTGGGGACAAGAATGCAGAGAGCACACACTGATTTCAGGCCAACAGGTATACCCCAGACAGTGGAGCTGCTTGGGGAGCAGGTCCTGCCATGTGTGAGGTGAGGTTCTTTGTGGGGAGGAAGCAGGGAGATAGTCTACAGATCTTACGGAGCACTTAGGTCTGAAGCAGTTACACAGCCGCCTACTCATCCAGCTACTTGCTGAACCCCCATCTGTGTGTGTGTGTGTGTGTGTGTTTGTGTGTGTGCACGCACGCGTGCCTGCATGCATGCGTGCACACCATGCTTGTATGTTAAAGTTGGATCACAGCTTTCAGGAAATAGTTCCCTCCCCCTCCATGGGGGGTCCAAGGATCAAACTCAGTCCTTTATTGCTCAGTAAGCATTTTTACCTGCCAAGCCGTCTTACTAGGCTTTCTAAAGGTCTGTTAAAATACTGGAGGGCGATTGTTTTTAAACATAATCTTGACAGGACATGGGACTGTAAGGCAGGGGATGACACACAGTTGGGACACATTTGCGAGGGCGTGGTTCTTTACATCACTCCATCTGAACGTCTAGCCCATGGGGGAGGTGTGGCCTTCTAGGGCGGAGTTTCACCATTACCCTCGACCACAGGGCTATCTATGTCAGCTCTGGCCGCTGGTGTTATAAACAGACGATGCTGATGTTTACTGTTCTGGAAGGCTGGAAGGCTAAGGCCAAGGTGCTGGTGGCTGCCTTTTTACTCTGTTTTCTTAGCCCTTCCCCAGCACCCACATTCAGAGACAAGATAGACTCATTCCATCCTCTCAGTACATCAGTGGTTCTCAACCAATTGGTCACGATCCTTTTGGGAGTCTTATCGGATACCCTACATATCAGATCTTTACATTGTGATTTATGGCAGTAGCAAAATTAGTTATGAAGTAAATAATTTTATGGTGGTGGGGGGGTCACTACAACATGAGAAAGTGTATTCAAGGGTTGCTGCATGAGGAAGGTTGAGAACCACTGCTCTGGACACTTCTTACAAGGCCACCAATGCAGCTCAGCTCACTTTCCTGCTATAGACAGACCTCTGAAGCCTCAATTCTCAGAGCTGCCTGCTATGGGCGGGCACAGGAAGACCGAGTGAATGCCGAGCTACTGTGGTAGACTCACTGTGGTGGAATTCGATCAGGTAGCATATCTGGGCAGGTGGCCATCAGGCCTGAAGCTATACCTGCTGGGAGATGTGGCTTGCAGGAGGGCAGAGCTTCCTGTCTGGAAAACAGGATGGCCAGTAACATAGAGTGGAGTGTGGAAAGGTTGCTGTGTGGAAGGAGCGAGGCTCAGATTCAAATCCCAAATAGTAACTGCTTAGTCCTGCATTGTCCTTGTAGACAATGGACCAGAGAGCTGGTGTCACATCCAAAGGTCATGAGGGGTGCAGCTTTGGCATGGCAGCTCAGGCGGGAAAGATGTTCTGGGCCTCGCATGCAGAGAGCCAGTGCTTGTGAAGCGTGGGACTCAGCATTGCTGTTTGCACGCCTGGCATCTTCTGCAGCCGGTGCTGCCAGCATGGGGGTTAGAGCAGGGAGGTAAGGTGCTAGACCACTGGTGTGGGAACTTCCGGTTCTTTCATAGTTGGAGGTAGAGCTCTTGCTGTCTAAAGAACATCAGAATGTAAGACAAATAGACACCACACACACACACACACAGTCACACTCACACACACACACTCACTCACTCACTCAACATGGAAGGCAGGTAGTTGGGAGATACATTAGTTATAGGAATTAGTAAATTTGGATTTCTATATGGCTAAGTCAACATAATAACGACAGTTTGTTCAAGTAAAGCCCTGGGAAGTTTCTGACGCAATTTTTCTTGTTTCTTATTATGTTTCTTGAGACGGTGCCTTCATTTTCTAAGTCTGGGCAGAGGACGCTTGATATTTAGAACACTTTTCTTGGCCTGGAAAACAGTTTCCAGCTCCAGAGGGGAATACAGTCCCCCAGCAAGGTTAATGGTTATGTGACATAGCATTGACTTTACGGCAATTACTTGTCAGCTGGGCTGGCTGGAGCTTGTGAGGAGAGCACTGTGGAATAGAGATAAGAAAACAATCAATTTTCCATAATTGGAAGTATTCCCTACTCAGTGTTCAGATGAGGAAAAGAGAGGAAGGAGTTTGCCCAATATTGTTTTTTTCTCTGATCTGCTCTTAAAATCCAAATGTAATATTAACATTGATTCGTTTGTTCAGTATTTTGCAGAGAGATGTCCACACACTGTTGTATCTCAGCTGTACTGTGTCATACTCTCTGCTGTGTCATGTCAGGAAGAACTGGGTTCCAGCCTTTGAAGGCTGACATTGTCCCCCACAGGGCGAATACTGCCAAGATAGAGGAGTGGAATGGGGCACAAAATAGGGAGCCCTACACTTCTGTCTCTGTGTCACTAAATAAGACCGTAGGACTGAGCTCTGGTTCAGAACAACGGGTGGTGTGCACCAACCAAAGTCTCCCTGGGCGTGAGATCCAGGAATACAAAATATGAAATGTCTATGGCTGGGGCTCAGCTGGCTGAGCGCTTACTTAGCATGCCCCAAGCCTTGGGGTCAATCCTCGGCCCACACAAGCCAGCATTTGGGAGGCGTAAGTAGGTGGACCAAGTCAAGGCCATTCTCAGGTACATGGAAACTTTGAGGCCAGTCTGGGATACGTGAGGTCCTGGAGAGTGGGGCTGGGGTGGGGAAAGGGAGTAGAGAAAGACCATGGGATGACAGTAGATAATTATTATGATATAAAAGTTTCTCACAGATTTCAAGCAAATGGGTAGCAGATGTATAGAACAGAGTAGAAATGGCTGCTGTTACTTTTTGCCTCTGAAAGTGGGGGAAGAAAGGGGAGGTGTGAGGTCCACACAGTGCTCATGCCCAGTCACCATGTTGACCCAATAAGAAGCTAAGCAGCCCACCAGGATGATGTCATACCCTGAGTTCTGTTACAACTTGGTAGCTTCGGGGTGGGGCACTGTTTAATTTATGGCTTCTCACTGTAGACTCAAAGACTGTCCATATGCTTTGGCCCAATGGTTGTCCATTCAGTTCCCCAGGCACCCATGGGAAGCAGAGCCTCGTATCCTAATAACCTTTCTTTTCTACTATCTCTGGTGGGTGGTGGGCTAAAAGAGAGGTTAAAGCATTTAAGAACCATCATTAGAAGTCGGGTTTGAAAAATTAGACTATAGTCACCACAAGAAAACCTACAGGGTCAACTAACCTGGGCCCATAGGGGTTCACAGAGACTGAATCACCAACCAAAGGGCATGCATTGGGATGGATCTAGGGTTCCTACACATATGTAACAGATGTGCAGCTTGGTTTTCTCTTTCCCCTAACTGGGCTGCCTTGTCTAAGCTCAGTAGGAGAGGATACGCATAGTTCTACAGCTATGCTTAAGAGGCTAAGCTAAGCTGCTAAGGTGGCTTGATGTCCACGGGAGGCTCTCCCTTCTCTGAGAGGGAGGGACTGGAAGCAGGGGAGGAAGGGGAGCTGTGGTGGAGATATACAGTAAATTAATTAATTAATTAATAAAAATATAAAAAGGCAACTAGACCTCACCACACACTTAGAAAGCAAATGACCACACAGTAACAGAGGAAACAGGTGATCAGGGATCACTTCTGGGAAACACAATTGTCACCCCAGAGGTGTTAACAAGAACCAGAGGCGGTGAGGAAGAAGAACAAAGGAAAGACAGTATCCAGCTTCTGGGGGAATCCAGGTCATGGAAGTTGTTTATCTTCTTTGGGAGAAAATTCTGGAAGAAAGTGTAGGTCAGGTTAGATGATATCAGTTTACCCAAAGGTTATGGTCTAGGTTGGTCTAACCCTGGCAACACATGGGCTAAACTCTGAAAACTGATTTCATCTTTAATTGAAGTATAACTGATGTAAGCTTTCCTCGTTGAAGTTTTCAACCCAGTATCTGTGAATTTATTTGTAAAGACATACCACCAAACATGTTCTTTGACCATAAGAGAAACTTTTCACCCCACCTAACCCCCGCCATGATGCTAATTCTTTTTTTTTTTTGGTCCATCTCTCCTCCATGATAACTGTTGACTACTACCTGTCTCAGTGGACCTGCCTATCCTGAACAGTTAATGTAACTTGTGAGTTATGTGTCCTTTGGTGTCTGTGGTTTTTTCCATGACATAATGTTTTAAGATCCAGGTAGAGCATGAATGTGTACATTTGATTTTATAGATGAGTAACAGTCCCTTCTATGGATGTAACACCATTTGCTTTTTTATGTATCAGCTAATAGCCAAAAAAGTAAAAACTAAATTCTATCATAAATTGCTGCAAACATTTGTATAGAAGTTTTTATACAGCATGTGTTTTCATGAGTATGTATAGATCTGGGACTGGACTCACTGGGTCATATGGTGAATTCATGTTTACTGTTAACAGAAATGCTGTCCCATTGGTGTCTCCACCCAGCAATGTCTGAGGGTCCTGTGTTCTGAACAACTTTGCCAACACTTCCCATCACAGCCATTCCAGTGGATGCAAGGTGGCATCTCAATGTGCTTCCCTTGCCTGATTCTGTTGGCCATATTCCTCATTCCCTCAGCCTCAGCCTGGCAGATGTGAACTCTCATGGTTCCTGTGTACACTGACAATCAAGGTCAGCGACAGGTGAGAACCCAGGACCTCTTCAGGTTTTTTTCTGGACATGACATACCTTCCCCCATGGGTGAGTTAGTTATTCTAGATTTCTTAGAACTGTGGTGAAGTTTTTCCAAGCCCCTGTAACAGCTCAGCTCCTCTTTTCAAGTGTCTTGGACAGCTTCTTACTAAGCCAGCTAGTGTCCTTGTGAAAGGCAGCACCTGATGACTTCTGTAGACAGGGGTGTCCAGTTAGATGCTAATATCCTGATGAGTGCTATAGACAGGGGTTCCCAGTTAGATGCTAGTCCCCTGATGAGTGCTGTAGATAGGGGTGTCCAGTTAGATGCTATTTCCCCTGATGAGTGCTGTAGATAGGGGTGTCCAGTTAGATGCTAGTCCCCTGATGAGTGCTGTAGACAGGGGTTCCCAGTTAGATGCTAGTCCCCTGATGAGTGCTGTAGATAGGGGTGTCCAGTTAGATGCTATTTCCCCTGATGAGTGCTGTAGATAGGGGTGTCCAGTTAGATGCTAGTCCCCTGATGAGTGCTGTAGACAGGGGTGTCCAGTTAGATGCTAGTCCCCTGATGAGTGCTGTAGACAGGGGTGTCCAGTTAGATGCTAGTCCCCTGAGTTTGCAGTTCTTCCACCATTAAGACTCTTCCTCCACACTCTTGCAAACAGTAGCTTAGCTTCCAGAATTCCAAGATATTAGGGGATATTTTGGAGCCATTGATTTGATGAAGGAGCAGACATTTGAGGTCCCAACTCAACATTTCTGCTGATGTCATTTTGGAATTTCAAATTTTTGACCTTCTGGCTAAGGTATAGAAGAATTTATTGTCAATCCAAGTGGTCAACACTTAGTTTTTAAATAGTAAATTTGACCAAAATCCTTTCTTCTTAGTACCATACGCTGTTGTCGTGGACTTGGGTCTGAGTTCCTGCCAGACCCACACACTTTGAGCAATAAATGTCTTTTTCTTTGTCAGGGAAAAGGTGTCATCTGGCTATTATGGGGCTGTCCATGTGACCTGACTATTGTACTCTGACATACAATTGTTTCTTAGTGTCCTCAGGGAATGGGTTCTAGGATCCTCTGGTCAAATCCAAGTCTACAGGTGCTGGACTTATATGAAACATATTGTTTGTGCACAAATGAATGTCTCTAGTTTACTTACGACACTCAACATGATGCAAATACTGTGTACACATTCATTGCACTATATTAATTAGGGAACAATAACCAAAAAAACATGTGTATACTTGGTATTTATGCTTGGTTGAATTCACAGAGGCACAAGCCTAGTTATACTTGTCCTCTAGGCTGAAAAGCAGTCCAGTCAGCCAGTGAAGCCTGGGATCTAAACAAAAGGGTTCTGATGACAAGATCTATCTAAAAAAAAAAAAAAAAAACAACAACAACAACTACTTTGATTTCTTGTTCCCTGAATGAAACACCATTAATGTAACTGAGCACATTAGCAGAAGGAAAGAATACAGGAGGCTTAGAAAATGTGCTCTGGGCTTTTGATAAAGTTTAACATTCACTTAATGATGTCTTAAAAAAGAAAAATAGCACACAGAACTATAAGCAAACTTATTTAATGTAATAAAGAACATCTTTTAAATTTACAGGTGTCCTTGTAGTTAATGGAGAAGCATTAAATTAATTTCTATTAAAACTCAGAAAAAATTAATGGTCCCATGTTCACAGTATAATTTAGTGTGGAACAGAAAGTTCTACCCAGGGGAGTAAAAATAGCAAACAGAAATTTTATGGATTGGGAAAGAAGAAATAAAGGGTATCATTTTTTTCCCCAAATGAGATAATTTACCAAGAAAATTCAAGAGATGAGGAAAACCACTAAAAGTAGTAAGACATCAGCAAAAGACTGGTTTTTAAATTATAATTGTATTCTTAGATACTATTCATTAGCTATAAAATGCCATTTGGAATTACACATCACCCGGGTATGGTGTCTCATGCCTATAATCCTAGCACTTAGAAGACTTTCAGGAACGTTGCTGTATGTTCCAGGCTAGCTTGGGCTTCATTAGACTATGTTTCAAACAAACAAAAAATTATTTTTTTATAATGACTACTAAACAAGCAAAAATGAACTTAGCTACTTAGAAAAAAATCAATGTGTATAAGACTTTCGTGTAGAAAATGGTGAAATGTATGGGTTAACATTTTAAAAACTCCTAGATGCATGTCCCATTTATGGATAGAAAGGCCATATCATGAAGATGTGGATTGGAAGGTGGGGCTGCTGGCCCTCAGTTGGTAGAGGGCTTGTCTACATGCCCTCTACTAATGTTAACATGCATTAACCCCTGAGTTTCTGCAGAAACTGGGAGTGGTGGTACAAGCTTGTAATCTTTGAACTGGGGAAGCAGAGGCAGGAGGATCAAACATTCAAGGTCACCCTCAGCTACTTATTGATCTGAAAACTAGTCCTGGGTTACATGAGACCGCATCTAAAAAAAAAACAAAAAAAAAAAACAAAGGAAGCTAGCAGCCAAACTATCAAATGATCCATGGGCTTTATGTGATTCCAATTTTATAATTTTATAAATGGCAGGAGGATTTTTTCCCACTACACTCAACAAAATGATTCTAAACTTAGTGTATGGGAGAATATAGTCTCAGAATAGCCCCAGGCGTGGCGGTGGTAATGGTGGATCTCAGAGCATCTCGTGCAGAGCTTTCTGTTTGTGCTGCCCATGATATACAAGTTGAGCTTGGGGAACCATGGAGGGGCTTCCCAAGCTTCTGCACATGTGGGAATGTGCCATGCACAGAGCCGTGGTGGGGCAGTGGATGGAAAACGGACTATGTAACAGATGATGTTGGGGTAACTGGTAATCTACAGGGTACACTGTAAAGTCAGAGCTGCTTCTCTTAGCTAAGTCAGGGTCTAACAGATAAACATCTTAAAGTTGAGACTGAGAGAAAACTATTTGGAAGAGTGGCTTTACAGTCTCAGAGCAAAGTGGGATCACTAGGTCCCTGGTGGAGAAGACTGATGATACATTTACTGTTTATCCAAACATTATAAAGACATTTAGAAGACAAGTCACAGGGCTGGGGAGATGGCTCAGTCAGTAAAGTTCTTGCTATGCAGGCATGAGGGTGAATTCAATCCCTAGGCCCCATGTAAAAAAACTGGGTGTGCTTACATGTGTTTGCCAAGTTCTGGGATGATTGGCAGGTAGATCCCTGGGCTTCACTGGCCAGCCAGCCTATCTGAATCAGCCCCAGGCCAATGAAAGACCCTGTCTCAAAACAAACAGGTGGATGGCTGCTAGGGATGACACGTGAGGTTGGTCTCTGGCCTTCACATACAAGCATGTGCATGTATGCATAGACACACAAACATGTGCGTGCAAAAACTCTCGCAGAAAGGCAAGTCACAAGCTGAGGAAAGCATCTTAAATACTTAGCTGACACAAGATTAAAAAAAATTCTAAAAGTACAAAAATAAACTACTGAACAGAATAACAAATACAGAAGGCAAATAAGTCATAGGAAAACTGAAGGCATTTTTAATTTATGGAGAGGGAAGTGCAACCATATTAGCAAAGAAAGGGATGCAAACTTGGTCCCTCATGGGGTAGCATTTCACCTTCACTTGCTGACTGCAAGCAAAAGTCTGGGGAGATGCAGTGTCAGTGAGGGTGCAGACCTGGGGGATGGCTCATTTAGATACCAGTGGGACTGAGGAATAGCTGGTTCAGAGAAAATCAATACTATTTCATCAGCTACAAGATTCAGCTATTCTACTCAAAGGAAAAAGATCTTATATATACATGAACACCGTAAAACAGGGAATATCTACAGTGATGGGGTGTGGTTTATAAAAATTACAGAGAAAAACCCTCCAAAGTTCACTGACAAGAGGCTTGGTAAATAAATGGGGATATATTTATATAGTGGGATGCTACACGCACCATGCCCTCAGTAAATACACTGAGCTACATGGATTGGTCTAATCTGAGGAAGAGCATGTCACTCTAGAAGACACACAGCTGAGTGTTGGTTTTAGTTATAAGCCTGCTGGGCCTGGTAGTAAAGTCTGTCATCCCAGTTACTCAGAAGGCTATCACAGGAGTTCAGGAGTTTTTACATTCAGTGCTAGCCTGGACTACAGAGTAAATTCAAGGCTGTTTTGGGCAATTGTCTCAAAAAAATCTAAGTATGTGGGGTAAAGATAAAGTGTTTATATAGTTTTTGTGAGGCTTTCTGTTCACTTCCCAGCATTGCAAGAAGGGGGGGGGGGGGAAACCAAGAAAATAATAAATATATAAACCTGACCATCACAGAACAATTATGGCTGAGGAAGGTTTGCATGGGATAGCTGGCAGATGGACCAGTGTCTGGCCCCTAGTGGGTGGGTGTGAAATGTTGGGATGGACCATCTGTGTGCTGATCTGGGCTGTGCAGAGATAGCCAAGGTTTGTGACTCACAGAGGAGGGTCAGTAGCTTCTGCCTCTCAGTGACTCTGAGACCAAGAGTCAGGGCTGACTTTTGTCTCCCTCAGAATCCTCTGTAGGCCAGAACAGCTTCCTGGTAGGCTGCCTCATCGATGTGGTTCTTAGTCACTTCTGGAAACAAGGTTTCGAGTCTGGGTCTTCATCCCTCCCAACAATTCCGAAAGCCCACCACATACTACATTTCTCCCTCCTAAGTTGGGACAGTGGTTTTTGCTCTTGAGACATGATCATGGCATGACCCTGGGGTGAGACAGCATTGTACAGGGATGGAGTTATAAAAGAGACAATCTGTTGACAAGTGTGCAAAATCGCTCTCTGGGAACATTGAACCATGCTTTGCTTCATTCCAGGCCACGGATATGACAGTCAACAGCTTTCCAGTGACTAGATGTGTTAAGGAAGGAAACAGAAAGGGGATTTTAAGGAATTTTATGTAATGGATCACTCAGGAATCTCCCAACAGAAATCAGGAGTGAAGAGCTAGGGATGTCTCAGTGGCAAAGTGCTTGTGTACAAGCAAGAGGGCCGGTTGGATCCCCAGAACCCATACAAAACCAGGGTGTGGTGCATGCTCTCTTATAATCCTGGTGCTGGAGCTAGGGTGTGTGGAGACAGGCAGATCCCAGGGGCTCTCTGGTCAGCCAGTAGAGCTTATCTGAAGAACTCCAGGCCATTGGGAGACCCTGTCTGAACAGGAAAGTGGGCAAGGCCTAAGACACATTTGAGATTGGCCTACACACACACACACACGCACGCACACGCACACGCACACGCACACGCACACGCACACGCACATGCACACACACATGAAAGCAGGAATTAGAGGAGGCAACAGAAACTACAAAACTTGTCAAGAGCATAACACCTGACCACAGGATGAAACCCAGACCATCAAAACATGGATTTCAGTCTTGAGAGGGTTCAGAAGTCAACAGGAAGTTATTGGCTGCTATGGCAGAGTAGTGTCTCTTACAAATCAGATTCCCCTTTGTAAACTCCCTGATTCCTTTCAGAAGATGGATGGAGACCTACCAGGTGACAGCAAACATGAAATGTGGGATGGTAGAAGCCCCTCCCCAGCAGTGCCCCCCACTTGTTTAGGGGAAGCTGCTAATAATATACATTATGTGTTCTTCCCCACGGAGCAAATTGCAATGCTTTGCAGGAAAAAATACTTACATAATGATCATACAAACTCGATCTTCAGGCAATTAAGTTGTTAATTTGGGATTTAATTAACATGAGTTCTAGATACAAAACAAAGTTGAGTGTTCTAAGACCTGACAAATGCAGAGTAATGGAAGAGGGGGGTCGCTGGGGGGGGTGGCAGGGTGCACAGGAGTACAAGAAAGAGTTCACTTATCGCATATAATGGAAAACAGATACTTTGTGTAGCCTGCAAAATCAAGAGTCAGAGATCTTTGTATTTTCAAAGATATTACATTAAGCAAACACAAATGATTTGTAACTAAAAAGTTCTAGAAAAGGAAGGTAGGAGACGGCAGGAGTTGGATGTTGTGTTTTCTGGTCCCTGGGGTTCAATAGCAGAGGAACAATTATGAAGACACAGAGACCTTGGGGACCAAGGTTAGAGGACTGGGGAGGAAAGAAAGGTGGGGGTCATAGAATTCTAAAAATGTCACTCTTGGGCTGGAGAGATGGCTCTGTGGGTGTAGTGTTTGTCCTGCAAGCACAAAGACCTGAGCTTAAATTCCCACAGCCCCGCCCCCTCCAAAAAGCCCAGAGCGGTGCTAGCCTGTAGTCCCAGCATTTGATAGAAACCAGCAGATCCCTGGAGCTGGCCTGCCAGTCTAGCTGAATTGGTAAGCTCCAGGTTAAGTTAGAGACTCTGAAAAACAAAGGAAGTTAGAGAGCAGTTGAAGTCAGCTGACATCAACCTCTGGCCTCCATATGTATGCATACCTGCATGTGCTCGTGCACATGTGTTGTACACACACACCACACACGTGTGCGCACACATGCCATATCCCCCTTGATTACCCAAGCTTTTCAAAGCCAGTGTAAATCTGTTTTTCCTCTGTCCATCCCACCCCACTTCCCTCTCTCTTTCCCTCATATAGTCAACCTCTCGTGGATGTTGAAAAAAAAAAAAAAGCAGCTGGACCTTTCCAAAACGAGGCCTCTTGAAGCTGAAGACGTGTGAACAGAGTGGCTGAGGGGGATATGGCCACACCAGGTGTTGAAGCCAAGGGCCCTTCAGATGGCTCTGAGATCCCAAAGCAGGTATCCAAATGTCCCCTCTGGTCCTGTTGACAGCTCATGTGAAAATCTTGGGTCCAGAAATGTTTTCTATCTGTGGCTCTGTACCCCATTTGCTGTGTATGTTTTACCTCTTTGAGGCCAGCACCCCAGCTTGGGGCTGCTGCCCAGACATTTGCACGTGAGCATGTTTGCATCCTTGTGGTCTTCTGGAGTCATTTTCCCCATCTCCACAGCACAGTGGAGATGTGGGGTATGGTGTACATGCTGCTACATATTGACAAAGCTCAGGGTAAGGTCCTCTCTGGTTCAGCAGATTATAAGCTTTGTTTAAGATAGATAGCCTGTCAGGCATGGTAGCACACATCTTTAGTCCCAGCACTAGGCAGAGGAGGCAGAGGGCAGAGGGCAGAGGGCAGAGGGCAGAGGGCAGAGGGCAGAGGCAGGAGAGGCAGAGGCAGGAGAGGCAGAGGCAGAGGCAGGAGAGGTGGAGGCGGAGGCGGAGGCGGAAGAGGAAGAAGGAGAAGAAGGAGAAGAAGGAGAAGGAGAAGGAGAAGGAGAAGAAGGAGAAGAAGGAGAAGAAGGAGAAGAGGAAGAGGCAGAGAAGAGGCAGAGAAGAGGCAGAGAAGAGGCAGAGAGGCAGAGGCAGGCTGATCTCTGAGTTCAAGGCCAGCCTGGTTTACAGAAGGAGTTTCAGGACAGCTAGGACTACATAGAAAAACCATTCCTCAAAACAATGTTGCTCCTCTTAGCCTCCTTCTCCCCTCCCAAAGATAGATCAACCTTGGACACTGAAATAACCTTTTCATGAGACTTTCTCTAAGTGGCCCCAGGACATCCATGAGGCTTTTGTGCTGGGGATCCCTGAGATGCGCTATAGGAGGAAGGAGAGGGGCCAGGCCCACAGAGGACACCTTACAGGGATGGAGAGCTGGGGGAGAGCCGGAATAAAGGAAGCTCCAATGCCCAACTCCTGTTCTAGGGACAACACCCCAGGATGGTGAAGCTTTGCAGGATCAGTGGAAGCAGAAGGTCAGATTGCAAATGTCCCAGTGACTAAGCAAGAGGCCACAAGGTAGACAGGGGTACTGTGGTGGAAACAGGAAGTATCAACTCCTTCCCCATCTGTGAACAATACAGAGTACCACCTCTCCTCTCCAGGACCCTTCAGGCTGCCCCATGAGTGGCATGATGACAAGCTGTCTTGAATGGTGGGCCTGTGACTGTCCCTGCAGATGGTGACAGGTGTCTTGTGGACAAGGCTAGAGTTTCAGGCCGCCATGTTGTGGGGGGGAGGGCTTTGCTTTTCTTGGCTCATTTCCTGCTCCATCAGCTGAAGGTTTCAGAAGTTAAATTCAAAGTTGCTGGTGATTTTGAGTCACCTTTTTTTCAATAGCGCCTCTTGAGTGAAGATTAGGCGGCTGTGTGGGTGGCTGTTAAGGGTGTCTCATTTCCACATTGAGAGCTACCCACACAGCAGATTTTAGTGGTACTTGAAACGGGACCTGATTTTGCCTCTCAGCTGTTACATTAAAATAAAATGCCCTTCGTCTGATTATGAAGACAGCCAATTTAAATGTATAGATACCATTTCCCCGAGGAGAGAAACGTCTTTATTGATTCTGAGACCTCGTGTCACTTCGTGTGACATATCATGTGCTTGGCACATACACTTTCTAAGAGAGAGTGGCCCAGGACAGAGGAGGGGATGGTTGTTTGAGTCATGGCTCTGTGGCTGATTTGCTGTGCAGCTCCAATGAATCACCTCCCTGAGTCTTAGCCTCTGTCCACATGGGGACAGTCACACCTGCTTGTGCAATTGATCATGACATCCTGAAGACTGGAGGCTGAGGGATGGGAGGCTCTTAGTGCACTGGCTGTCCTGTGGCAGTCTCCTTGCTGTAGTTTGGGCAGTCACAACCTTTACGTTTGTCTGGTCTTTCTTTCTTGTTCCCTTTTCTCTTTGGACACCTCCTGCTGTCACCTCCTCTCTTTCTGCCTGTTATAGCAAGTAACTTAAGTGGTCTTCTTTCTTTTACCCAAACTACAAAGCACACAGGCCTGAGCCTGGGGCTCAGCATGGGATGAACTTGATGTGTGGGTAGGTGCTTTGTTGATTTGACTCAAGCTTGAGTCATCCAGGAAGAGGAAGCGTCAGTTAAGGAATTGCCTCTACCAGATTGGTCTGTAGGCAACTCTGGGGTGGGGCATTTCCTTGATAGCTGATTGCTGTAGGAGGGCCCAGCCCACTATGGGTGTGGTCACCTGGGGAGATGTTGCTGGATAGTCTAAGAAAGCAGGCTGAGCAAGCCGTGGAGAGCAAGCCAGTAAGCAGTACCCCTCCACGACCTCTGCTTCAATTCTGCATCCAGATTCCTGCCTTGGCTTCCTTCCCTCAATGGACTGTGACCTGGGATATGTAAGCCAACATATGCAAACACACACACACACACACACACACACACACACACACACACACCTACCTGCCAAGTCCCTTTGGGTCAGGGTGTTTTATCACAGCAATAGAAGCCTAGCAAAAACATAGAAAATCTCTGGGGCATTCATAGTTCCTTCTACCAGTCTGCATTATTTCTCTTCTGTGCTGAAGCTCTGTATTCTATTCAAGGCAGAAGTACTCAGACTCCTGGGCTTCCCATGTTACCAAGGTACAAACCCTTTTTAGCTTCCCTTGCTGCTGTTTGACTTGAAGGGGCCATGTAGCTGGGTAACGCATTGTTGGGTCTCCCAGAAGCTTTGCTGTGGGGGTGCCTCCACTAGGTCCATTGGGACCATAAGGTCGCTTGCTATATACATGGCTCTTCACTTGACCTAGATGCCCCGTGGGTGACCGAATGGACAGGTTTGGCATTGCTGCCTTCCTTTTGTGTCAGCCTATTAACTGAGGTAAGCTGCAGGTCAGAGTCTGCTGGGCCTGCATACAGAATGCTGGTTGCCTGCTGAAGACGAGGTGTGTGCATGTGTGAAATCCATGCATGACACAGCCTGTACATGTGTTTATATGTGGGCTGGGAGTCACATGACAACTTGGGGGAGGGAGTTGGCTATCTTCTTTCCCCATGTAGGACCCAGGATGGAACTCTGGCTGCTAGGCTTAGTGGCTGGACTAGCAAGTGCCTTTACCTGACAAACCATCTCAAAGCCTCCTACCCTTAATCTTAACCCTACCCCCATCCATAAAGCAGTTCACACATTTAACACTGTCCAGTCTGTCATAGGCTCATACTGAACCACACATGAGGGTGTTTGCCCAGGATGATGGCTCCAGCCACAGAGGAACTCAAAAGTTTCTGTGACAGTCTGGTCACAGGCCTGGGGAAGAAGGAAACCATCTTTTGACAATAAATACAAACTTTTACCCTACCCCAGAGAATCAACAAAAACTGGGCCTGCCTACTTGTTTGGAGAGCAACCTGGCTTCGGATAGCCAGTGCTATGTCCCCCTCTGATTGAGAGCTGAAACCTCACAGAAGGTTTGATTATAGGTTTGCGATGTTTGCTCTTATTATTTCCATGTTGGAAGTCGTTCCCTGGTGTCTTAGGTAGGGTTACCCTTGCTGTGATGCAACACCATGACCAAAGCAGCTTGGGAAAGAAAGGGTTTATTTGGCTTAAGCTTCCACATCACAGTTCACCACCAAAGGAAGTCAGGACAGGAACTCAGACAGGGCAGGAACTTGGAGGCAGAAGCTGATATAGAGGCCATGGAGGGGTGTTGCTTACTGGCTTGCTCCTCATGGCTTGTTCAGCCTGCTTTCTTATAGAACCCAGAACCACCATCCCAAGGGTGGCCCCACCCATAAGGGGCTGGGCCTCCCTTGTCAATCACTAATTAAGAAAATGCTGTATAGGCTTGTCTACGTCCCTATCTTAGGGAACCATTTTCTTTCTTGAGACTCCCTCCTCTCAGATGACTTTAGCTTGTGTCAGGTTGATGTAAAACTATCTCGCATACCTAGAATTTCCGACCTCCTCTCATTGGAAAGCTCTGGTTGTCTCCATCCACAGGAGGCTGAGAATGTCTTTTCTGTAGCAGTTAGTGATATTCTATCACTAGACCCTTCCTGGGCACTCGGGACAAGTCTGTTGCATGAACACATGCCTGGACTCAAGCTGCCCTTTTTGCTGGGAGCATTGTTTGTCTGTAGGTCTTTATAGATTTAGTTAGCTGGGGCTGCATCTTCTCAGAGATCTTTAGAACTTCTCCAAGAAGTCTCACTTTCCCATTGGGTTAAGTAGGTTCTACTAAACTACAAGCCTTGTTCACTCACCTGATGCTTCCTTGATCTGCTGGCTTCTATCCCATGGTCTCCTGTTACTTGCTTGAGGCAGCTTTGATTTGGAGTCTTTTTCTCTCTAGATTCTGAGGTCAAATCATGGGAGATGGGGGGGGGGGGTTGGGAGAACGCCTAGCTGTTGCATCTCGTAGAAGATGAGTCTATACCACACTCACAAAGGGTAGGTTCTTGTGTTCTCTGCTGGAGTTGCAAGGACCTGGCCTCCTTTCCAAAGTGGGAGGCAGAAGACAGGGGTGTGACAGGTTGTCTGAGGTTTCTACTGTACCAGTGACCTGGCCATCCATTCATAACATCCCTAGCCATCCTTAATTGGGAGGGCTCCTATGGTGTCTGGCCCATCTCTTACTACTAGGTCTTCTCCCACTAAGCAGCCCATCCACAGCAGGTGGAGCAGTAGCTTTCTGTCCGGCAAGGAAAGCAAGGGCTCCACTTCTGGCCCCATCTCCTCTCCAGAGAAAGTAGCAGCTGACTTGCTTACCAATCCACCCAGGAAGTTGGCAGTATGCTCCCTGCTCGCTTGGCAAGGAAGCAGCTGTAGTTCTCTGAGGTACCGTGGCACTCAGGCAAGACTGGCTTTCCTGGGGGCTCTGGGTTTGTGCTTATCTGTCTTGGCTACCATCATAGAGAAACATGGTGGGCAATGGGTTTTCTGCCTGCTACCCAGGAGATTACACACTTGTAATTCCTGAGAGGTTGAGGCAGAAGGATCGTTTAAGCATAAAAGCCTTGAAGCTAGCCTGGGGTTACATAGCAACACTCTGCCTCAGAAAAAAAGAAAGGGAGCTGCCATCATGGCTCAGTGGGTTGAGGTACTTGCCACCAAACCCAATGACCTCTCTTCTCTCATCCATCATTCCATGGATTCTTGCTGGCTCTCCTCTCTAACTCTGGTGATGAAGGGGGATGGTACACAGCTGGCTGGCTTGTTCTGCCATGTGTTTGTTTCCTTTGTGAGCTTGAGGCATCATTTATTGACAATTCTTTCCCAGAACCCCGCAGAGTAAGGGATCAGAAGGCAATTGTGAGGTGAACAGAGTCAGCATTCAGTTCTGGGTGCGTTGTCTACTATGGATGCTCCCAGCATTCAGTTCTGTGTGTCTTGCTGAGTGATAGAAGAAAGCATTATAAGGGACATTCAAAGGTGGCCCTCCTGCCAAGCCTGCCAACCGGAGGCAAAGGGAGTGAGGTAACATGGTGGACTCATGGTGACACTATGTAGCTATTCTTAGTGGTCTGCTATGGACTTCACTGGTCCCAGCCTCATCCTCTGAGGTTGAGTAAGGAGGGAGCAGAAGAGCTGACTGGGCTGAGGCTAGCACTGTCCTCGGCAGCCTGTACAGCTGTCACAAGTCTGGAGCACGGAGAGAGCATGGGTCCATAGATAAGGACTAGTCCCTGCAGGGCTGGCCAGCAAGCTGCTATTCCCAGGATCTTCCTGACTTTTGGTATGATAATGACCTTGGGCGGTGTTATTAGTAGAACAGTAAATGGGGCACAGTGACACACACTTGTAATCCCTGAGAGGTTGAGGCAGGAGGATCACTTAAGCATAAAAGCTTCGAAGCTAGCCTGGGGTTACATAGCAAGACTCTGCCTCAGAAAGGAAGACAGGGAGGTGGCAATATGGTTCAGTAGGTGGAGGTACTTGTCACCAGACCCAATGACCTGAGTTTGATCTCCGAAACTCACTTAGTAGGAAAGAACTGATTCTTGAAATTTGTCCTCTGATCTGTGCGTGTGTGCGTGTATGTGCGTGTATGTGCGTGTATGTGTGTGTGTGTGTGTGTGTGTGCTATCCCTTTCCCACACGCTCTACAAATTAGTTGATAAATAAACAAACAAACATGTTTAAAAAGAGGGGGAGGAGAGAGAAAAGAAACAAAATAGTTCTTAGAAATATTGTTTATAATTTTTACTTATCACTATTGTATGTTACATGATGCCTGTGTGTCGGGTAGGGAGCAGTGTATACAGGAAGATTATCTCCTACCTCTTTAGGTGAGTTCTGGGGATTGGACCCAGGTTACAGTCCTGGAGCAATATGAGTCTTTACTGGCTGAGCCATCTCACTGGCCTTTAAGTCCCCTAAAAATAAATGTGAAGCTCCTGATTGTGAAAGGCCTTCACTGGGATTCTGTCTTGAGCTGGGGAGACAGAGGCACATGGCCTGGTGAGGGAATGGGAACAGGGCAGTCCTTGGGCAGCTGGACCACAGTCATGAAGTTCACTGCTTCAAGTTTTAATTACAACTCTTGAGGGAGAAAGTCGGCTTTTAAAAATAGTATGCATGGCAGCCAGAAGATATTTGCTTCGAAGTACCTATTTCCCAGCATTCAGTTCTGTGCACCGTCTACCGTGGATGCTCCCAGCATTCAGTTCTGTGTCTACCACGGATGCTAGGTGATTTTCAGAGTCCCTAATAGCCCCTCTTTTCTAAGTCACAGCTTTTTTTTCATGACTCACCTCTTCTCTTGATTTTAATTTTGAACAGGGCGGCACTGAGAGGGAACTGGCCCAAGTCTTGCTCAATTCCCCTGTACATGATGTGACCACGTGCCAGCAGGTCTAGCAGCCCTTCAGACACTTGCCATCTTCCTCTGTAAAGAGCAGGGGCAGCTGTTTGTGCAGAGGCTCAGGGGAGACTCAGGGGGTGCTGAAGCATCTGTACGCCACGGAAAGTTTGTTCATTCACAGGATCAGATTCCTGGTATTTATTGTCAGCTCCCCACAAAGTAGGATCACCTGGGAGAGTCTCAACTAAGTAACTGTCCTTATCAGTTTGGTCTAGTCATGTCTATGGGAGATTGGCTTAATCATTCATTTATGAAGGAAGATCCAGCCCACTCTGGGTGGTGCCATTCCTAGGGAGGGGTTCCAGAACTATGGGAGACAGGAGCAGGCTTGGTGGGAGCAAGCAGGCAGCAAAGCTGCCTCCTCTCTCTATGCTGCGGACTGTGGATGTGATTGTCTGGTTTCTTGCTCTCAGTCCTATCAGTAATGCAGTGCAACCTGGAACTGAGCCAAATAAGTCCTTTCTTCCCCTAAGTTGCTTCTGGTCAGGGTGTTTAATTGTAACAATGGAAAGGAAGCTAGGATGGGCCTTAATGCCCTCTTGAATCCCATTTTCCTTGTTCTGGACTGAGGCTGTGTTATCTGGGAGTTTCTGTCTTTGTCTGTCTGTCTCTGTCTGTCTCTGTCTCTGTCTCTGTCTCTGTCTCTGTCTCTGTCTCTGTCTCTCTTTCTCCCTAACAAAGACAAAACCTTGACTGTCCTAATGCCCTTTCTGTCTACCTTCTAATTGCAAGGTTCCCTTTCATCTATCATTTGATCCTTAGCTTATTCGACCCCGCCCCTCAGCCATCATTTGATGCTCAGCTTATTTGACCCCGCCCCTCAGCCATCATTTGATGCTCAGCTTATTTGACCCCGCACCCCAGCCGTGATTATTCCTCTTTAACGACCTTGTATCCCAAGCTGCTGCCTCCCAGACACATCTGAAGCGTTTCCTCATTTAAGGTCAACCTTGTTCTGCTTTCTCCTACTTTCCATCATCCAGAATATATTGAGACGTTTCAAAGAACTGACAGGAATGAACTCTTTGGGGGAAGGGCAGGCTGCAGAGCAGAGCTCTTCCTCTCAAAGGGTTTACGAATTTGTTTTCCATCTTGACATTTGACTTAGTGTGGGCGGTGGTGAGATGGGACATGGGTGAAAGGAGTCGAGAATGTTTTAACTTCCTGAAAAGTAGGGGCCAGAGGGAAAACTACTCAGAGCACCAGGAGACACAGGCTCATGTTGAAGCTCTCATGGTGTGTGTGTGTGTGTGTGTGTGTGTGTGTGTGTGTGTGTGTGTGTCTGTTTTTAAAAAGATGATTAGATTTCCTTTGGGATCTAGAGGCATATGTTTAGACATCGGATGCGTCCAGAATCCATGTTGTGAGAGCCATCTTAATTTTCTTCTAAATGATAGCGCATCTTAACAATGCCATGTGTTGGCTCATCCGCCTTCTCCTCATTGATTTGAAATATTGGCTCTGTGAGTTGCCAAGTCCATCCTCTATAGATCTGTTCCTGGGTCCTCTTTCCTGCTCATTCATTTCCTGTCTCTGTGCCAACACCGAATGTTTTCTTGATTGGTGAAGAGCTGGCGATTCTGAGCCAGGATGCTCACGGACTCTAGTGATCTGCTTTTTCTTTTTACAAGGGTAAAGGATGCTTGCAGAATCCGTTGTTCCCAAAAGCCATCTGGCAACCCTCAATGCTTGGAAAAGTAATAGAAAACAATCACTTAGATTCTACTTAGTTGTTTTTAAAAATTAAATTTGAGTACCCTTCTTAATAAGACAGCCTCAAGCTTTTGAAGCAAGGGAAAGAGTTCCAGGCTTTTAATTGATGGCATGTTTGCTACCGGGAGATTTGTTTTCCAGTTTAGTAACAGTTTATTCTCATGTCTTGGGAAAACAAATCAGATTTGGGCAATTTTTCTGTTCTTGTTCCAACATTGGTGAGTAGTTCACTCATGTGCCATTTAGCTCTGAATTTGTGTGTGTATGTGTGTGTGTGTGTTTGAGCATGTGTGTGTCTGAGTATATATGTATGTGTGTGTATTTGAGTGTGTGTATGTTTGAGTGTGTGTGGGTTTGTGTTTGAGTATATTATGAATATGTGTGTTTGAGCATGTGTGTGTTTGAGTATATATGTATGTGTGTGAGTGTGTGTCTGTGTTTGAGTATGTGAGTGTGTGTTTGAGTGTATTATGAGTGTGTGTTTGAGTATGTGTGTGTACACTTGTGTTTGAGTGTGTGTGTATACCCGTGTTTGAGTGTGTGAGTGATTGAGTGTGTGTGTGCATGTGAACGCCAGCATGCTCAAAGGCACCTTTTATATGTAGACTGACAGCTCATACTGAGGTCAAAACCAGCTTGTCACAAGGTTGCTGGCTGACAAGATGCTGGTCTCAGGCCACCAGCTGTCCCTCAGTTATAACTCACTGTACCTGGTAGTGAGTCAAACATAAGAGGATTTCCTCAAGTACTGCTCACAAATCTAAACAAAGTCTCCCATAGTGAGGAGTGATTGGGGTATGTGGCTACTTCAGGAGAGGGTCGTCATATCCATCAGGCCTGGCTTGCCCATCATGGGATGCCTTTGGAAATTACCTCACTTAATTCCTAGGACTGTAGAACGGATGAGCCAGAAATCAAGTAGATATCTGAGGCAGGAGAAGGAGAAAAGGGATATGGCCAGAACAATTCAAGATTCCAAACCAGGTCCAGAGTGCCATGGTCCACCCTTAGTTGGGCTTAGGTGATCCAGAGGAGTCCTAAGAGACATCTCTGTGTCATTCCAGCCACAGTGCCAAGAGCTAGAGAAGTGTCCCCCTCAGTCTCCCCTGCCCTCACTGTCTGTGATGTCAGAAGGCCCAGACTGTGGCCCCACAGACAGGCTGTTTGGTATCAGCTTCTAGTTGGTGCTACAGGTTTATCCACCTAACCAGAGCCAGCATTGCAGCTCAGATGGACTCTGGCTGGTCATTCAGTGTTCATCATGTGGCAGATGGAGGCGTCCAAGCCGCTTGCTGTTTTCTGACTGTTTACGGCACATTGCACCATGAAAAGAAAAAGGTCCAGTAGTCCAGAGGGGATTCAGTTAGGGCTTGGCTATGCACATATAATCATCCATGGTGGAGGAGGCTGCCTGGTCCCCAAGAGCTTAGTGGTGTTTCATTCCTTAGCATTACAAAGAAGGGTGGGAACAGACTGTCCCCAGAGACTACTCAGAATCCTGCATTAGAAGCCACTGGCCTGGCTGAACGATGAGCGGCTGCCTGGGGGCTGGGCAAGGGTGAAAACAAGGGCAGTGGGGTGGTGGATGTCTGCCCTTGCTTGTGGCTGTGGTCGGAAGCAGAAGCCTGTCAGTCGTACTACAGACGTCAAATGTTCTACAAAGTTGGTGACATTTACACCCAGATGCTGGCCCTGCCTGGGGCTTTCATTCCTGCTTCCTGCTGAACCATGCTGGGAAATGACCCCAAGTAAAGTTTAGATATTCAGCTTTTTAAAAGATATTGCAGTGCTTAAAATTTATATTAGCTTACAGATCAGGGGAAGGCTGGGGAGCCAAGGTTTTCTCAGCAGGACTGTGCGTTCTCATTGTCTGATTTAAGTTTCCTGTTCACTCCACGAGCAATGCTATTTGCTAGTGCCATGTCTAGGTTGACACACAGGGCTCTACCATGTTACAAAATGTAGTCGGTGTCTGATGGACCTGCCCTTCTATGATATATATATGATTATATATGATATATAACACATATGGTCTATTGCTGGGCCTGACTGTGCAGGCGCTGACGTGGCAGAGACAGATTGCAAGTCTGTCTATGCAGCCTGGGCTACATAATGACTCTGCGACCAGCTGAAGCTGTGTAATAGGACTCTGCCTCTAAACAAAGAGGAGCCAGTGAGGCAGCTCAGTGGGTAGTGACACATGCTATCAAGTCTGGTGGCCTGAGTTAGATTCCCAAGACCCACATACTAGACAGACTCAACTCAAGCACACATAAATAAAAACACATAAATAACTAACAAAACAAAACAGATGTAGGGGAGGAACAGCCCCACCATCAAAACAAAATAGCAACAAAAGCCTGTCTGTCCTTCTAGCACCTGACTGTGGTCTGTCCTGAGCCCCTTCAGAAGCTCATAACAGTACAACTTCATCCCAACAACCTTCTTGGCCCTCTGCCTCTGCTGGGGCTCTCAGGATCCAGTCATTAGGATTCTGCAGTTTGCTGTCTTTACTTCCCACTCTGTTATGCACACTATACACACACACACACACACACACACACACACACACACACACACACACACACAGTGTTCTTTGGAACACAGAGACATGCCTTGTAGCAATTTGGTTCCATAGAGACACGTTTACTTAATCCTATTGTTAGGCTTACAGGCTGTCCCCAGTGTTTTGCTACCATAGGTTGTATGGCTGCCAGTTTATCATTCCCAAGGCAATAGATGTGAAAAGTTGCATTGTTGCCCAGACACTGTGACTTTAGGCAGGCCACTTGACCTCTCTGTGCCTCCTTAACATGTAGAGACAATAATGGTGCCTTTCTCAAAGGATCTAAGTCCTTAGATCAGGGACGCCTAACACTGGTGTCTCAGGATCCTGGTCCTTTGGTTTCCCATTTCATGCATATTCTTTTTTTTTTTTTCTATTAATTGACAAGGTTTGGAGCATGCTATTTCCAAGTGTGGCACTCTGGCAGGTTGACTATTTCAAGTTGAAGGAATTTGTGAAATAGCAGATATAAGAAGAGTATTCCTAAAACACCTCAGGTCCTAACCTAAGAGGTCATCTCCCCATAGATGAGTGGAACTCCTTGTCTCCAAGATCCAGAGACAGGAAAGAACAGGCCCTTTGCCTTTGTCACCGTATTGGATTTCCCCAGAGATCTCTTTGAACCATTGAGATCAGCACAAACACTTAGATGTAAATGCTGACATGGGTCTTTATTTCCTTCCTTAAGACTCCTGAACCCACGAGGCACACAGCATGCATTTGTGGGCTCTTCTCCTGTCAAAGGATGTTGAGGAATAGAACAATGTGTTCCCTCTCTTATGAGGCCATGGCACTTCTCTGAGAAAGAAAATAACACACTGTTGCATGATAGAGTGCACACACTCAGTGGCTCTGAGCCCCCAAACTTAACACTACTCAGTCCTGTGAATACCAGCCACATGGGCTGAAATCCAGGCCCAGGCCTTCTGGAAGCCTGCCTATCCTCACACAGATGCCTGTCTGTTGCTAAAGGACTGACAGCCTGCCTTTCTTGCTTTTTTTTTTTTTTTTTTTTGACAAGGTCACTCTCTGTAGCCCTGGCTAGTCTGGTGTCGAACTCAGAGATCTACCTGCCTCTGCTTCCTGAGTATTAGGATTAAGGGTGTATACCACCATGCCTGGCTCCCTGCCTTTTTTTTTTTTTTTAAAGACAAGTTCTCATGTAGCCCAGGCTAGCCTCAAACTCTGTATGTAATAAAGGATAATCTTAAATGACTGATTCTCCTTCTTCTACCTCCTGGGTGTTAAAATGACAGACATGAACTATTCTGCCTGGCTTAATGCAGCCCTGGGGATGAACCAGAGCTTCCTGAACATTGAATGAGGCAAAACTCTCCAAACTGAGTTTTGGTCACAGCCTCCTTTAAAGATACCAGACTCCGTGGAACCCTGGACAACATCCTGCTTTAAAGTCTGGTAATTAGACTGCAATCTTGTCTCCTTTGCCACACAACCCAGCACATGCAGTCTAGGGACTAAGTGTGGGTATATTTTGAGGGCCTCAGTATTCTGCTATAGGCACTGTTGAGGCTGGAAACCCACACATTATACAGCACCTCATGTTCCTATCCTGCTAGCTATCAGGCCTTTGCATGGGGCGATTCTACTTTGCAGTCCCAGTAGCAGCAGCTGTCTTAGTTACTGTTCTATTGCTGTGATGAGACACCATGACCAAGGTAACTAAGAGGAAGCATTTTCTTGGGGGCTTGCTTACAGTTTCAGAGGGTGAGCTCATTAACATTAAGGCAAAGAACACAGCAGCAGGCAGGCAGGCAGGCAGGCAGGCATGGTACTGCAGCAGGAGCTGAGGACTCACATCCTTCTGTAAGTTGCGGTCAGAGAGAGAGAGAGAGAGAGAGAGAGAGAGAGAGAGAGACAGAGAGAGAGACAGACAGACAGACAGACAGACAGACATGGGCTTTGAAAACCTCAAAGTCCACCCCCAAGTGACACACTTCCTCCAACACAGCCACACCTCTTAATCCTTCCCAAACGGTTCCAGTATGGGGACCAAGCATTCAAATATATGACCCTATACAGGCCATTCTCATTCAAACCACCATAGCAGCTGAGACTCCTGCCTGGGCTATGGCCCTAGCCACGTACTGGCAGCTCCCTTGTCTCTGTGTAGCCTTCAGCTCATGTCAGCTTTGCAGCTTTGATGTGATCACTGCTTCCCATCCCAGCTCACTGCAGTTCTTTCCGTCCACCATGGTCTCACAGCTTTCTGCACACGTATTGTGCACATGTTCCGTGTCCCTCTAGCCCGTCCCAGAAGTGGTGGCAGGAGTGCTGGGTACGGTCCTGGAATGCCACCAGAGCACTCAGTGCCATCTTTGGCTCTCTTCATTTAACCCTTTCTCTCTTCTTATTTTTAAGACACTCAGACATGGCCCAGGTCACCAGCTGGTAGGGGGCTGAGCTGAGACTAGATCCTAGGGCTGCAGGTACCTGATGGCTGGAACTTTGCCACCTGCTCAGGGACTAGCCAGGACTTAGCTTGGGGCCTTGGAAAGTCTGCTGGGGTATGGATCTCCTGCCCTAAACTCAGCCCCCTTTGGTGGTCTCTTGCTTCAGGATGCTGGTCCTCCCCAGGACACCTCCCCTGCAGCCTCCTGAGACATTCGTCTCTTAAGGAAACTGTCAGTCACCTATGTACCACTTTTCTCCTTGCCTTGGGGTACCTTGGAGAGCTTCTAATTTATCTGGATAAACTCACCACATGCTGAAGATATCTTTCTGCTGTCATGGCCTGTTCTGTTCAAATGGAGAAGGGCAATCTCAAGTCAAACTGACCCAGGGGACACATTGCAAACAGGCATAAGTCATCTAGGCCTGGTAGAAATCTAGGGAAAGCCAAGGTCCCCGAAGGCTGTCTGGGGATAACCAAGATAGCATGCATGTCTGTGTGTACCTCCTGCTTAATGGATGCATGCTTAACACATCACGGTTAGATGTAATTTAACAGTTTAGGGTTGCTAAGCTGTGCTGATTTAAATGCCACTGAAATAAGGACAGGAGAGCCAGCTCAGTTGGGGAAAGCACTTGTTACTCAAGTGAGAAGAGCAGACTTGAGCTCTGCAGCACCCGTGTGAACAGCAGGTGAGCCAGCCTCACAGCCCAGCACTTGGGAAGCAGAGGCAGGGGACCCTTGGACCAAGCTGGCTAGCTGCAGTAGGGAACCCATGACCCTGAGTGTAAACAAGAGACCCTGCCTCAAAGCATAAAGTATCGAGCGATCGAGAAAGACACATGACATCCACCTCAGAGTGTGCCTACGCATGTGCAAACACAGGAACACACACAAGCACCACATCTACAAAAATAAAAAAGATTCAATGAAATAGTCAAATGTTGGTTTCCTCTGAAATGTCTTCTGTTGATTACATTTAGAAGAAGCTAGCCTATCTCTGCAGTTGGAATAAATATGCAAGTCTATTTTTAACGAGCTCCCCCGTCACATAGTTATTTAACTCCTTCGAGCATCTGGAATCTATTTGGGGGTGCCTGGTATTAGATGTGAGACTAATGCAGCTCTCACCTCAAACACACAGCAACCCCCCCCCCCCATCACAGTGTTTGGCACTGCTTATTTTAGTGCATATTAGATTTTAATATGCAATGGAATCTATTATAGGCTGTGAGGGAGCGATCCACGTAGCCATGTAAGGACATCGTGCGGGTCCCAGCACGTCATTTCGTAGCCACGGATGTGAGTGACAGCTTGTTTGGGTAACTAATTCTCAAGCGCCTCCTCTTCTGCCGAGCTGGGGCCTGTACGTGCATTTCCTTTGTCATCAGGAAGTCAGGTTATTAGAGGAATCAAAGGCGGCTATGATTCACACCCTTCATTGTAACCCGCCTCCTCCGCTCAGTGCTCCATGAATCCTCTGTTCCTTGTGGCAGAGAGTTTATGTGATGCTGTCAGGGTGAACAGCCTTTGCTTATAAATTTTACCCCAGCATCTGTGAACCTTTCTTTGTGTCCAGCCTGGGTCCTGTCTGGCTTTCTCACACCACTCTGCATGGCATCCTGACTTCTTCCTTTATTGTTTTGTCTTTAATTTTTTAATGAAATTAAAATTTTTTATTTATACTTATTTTTAAAAATTTAAAATACAGAAGAGGGTGGGTTTACTTGGTCTACTGTGATTTGTAGGATGCCTTCTATCTTTATTTCATGTTTATGAGGGTTTTGCTCACATGTATGTATGCGCATCATGTTCCTGCCCGGTGCCCACATCAGATCCCCTGAAACTGGAGATGCAGACAGTTGTGAGCAACCGTGTGTGTGTGTGTGTGTGTGTGTGTGTGTGTGTGTGCTGTGAACCAAGGTTAGGACTGCTGGAAGGGCAGCCAGTGTTCTTCATCGCTAAGCCATCTCTCCAGTGCCTGAGGCTTTCTTTATAATTTTCTCCCTCCCTTTTCCTTGCTTTTTTTTTTTTTTCTAGTCTTGGGGATTAAATGCAGGGTCTCATGAATGCTAGGAAGTACTCCAGCCCTGAGCTACATCCCCAGCTCTCTCTTCCATTCTTGGCATTTAAATAGCCTAGACCGGCTTTCAACTCATTCTTTAACTCAGGCAAGGTTAAACTTACAATTCTCCTGCCTCAGCACTTCAAGGAGCTGACATGATAGACATGCACTAGTTTGTAAGCCCAGCTATGGTTTTCTTTACACACATGCACACATACACACACACACACACACACACACACACACGCACACACACGCACACTTGCTGTAATCCCATCTCATTTATTTGAGAAGTGACATCAGCCACTCCACACTGGTCCCCCGTGTCTGTTGGCCTTGGTGATAAGATATTGATCTTAGGTGAGTGTTTCAGTGGCTGTCACCATGTCTATCTCCCCGATGTGTGGAACATACAGTCTTTGGTTTCCATGCTACATGTATGTGTGCCTCAGACCTCATGTCCTCTCTGTAAAGCCAGGCATGGGTTGTTGGATTCGACTTACATTTTATTGGGATTATAGTAACGAAGTGTCACCGCTTCCGAGGATAACAGCAATGCAAATGTGTTGTATCACATGCTGGAAACCAGAGGTACAAGTCAAAGTGTTGTCAGGATCATGCTCCCCCTGAAGGCTCTAAAAGAACTTTTCCCGACCTCTTCCAGCCTCTGCTAGTGTCTGGCATTCCTTGGCTTGTGGGCTTCTCACTGTCTCTGCCTCTCTTTACATGGCATATTAGTTACATTTTTATTGTTATCATTAAATACCATACTGAAGCAACTTGTGAGAGGAACTTATGAAACCTTTATTCAGGTTTTTGGTTTAAGGGGACATACTTCATCATGGCCAAGAAGATGGGGTATTGCTCCCTCTGCATCCTCACAGTCAGGCAGAAGAGACAAATGAAGGCCGCTGCTCAGCTTTCTCCCTGTCATGCAGTCCAGAACCTCAGCCTATGGGGATGGTGCTGCCCATGCTTAGGATGGGTCCTCCCACCTCAGCTGACCCAATCAAGAAGCCCCCTCATGTGCATTTCCAGAGGTGATTCTTGAGCCATCACTCATGGCTCCTCTTGAATGTTTGGCTCCAGTGTCCTCTCCTAAGAACATTGATCATATTGGGTAAGGCCCCGCCTACTCCCATGCCACTCCCCATTAACTGATAATATTTAAAGTGACTGACTCTATTTCTATTATATCATAGTATTGGGGATTAAGACTTTCATGTTTTGGCGAAAGTGGTTCAGTCGTGGGCACCATGTCACATAGCCATCCCTAGCTGCAAGGGAGTCTAGAAAATGGGAGATAAAATCCACATCTACTCATGATTGGATATTGTCATAAAATAGAATATGCTGGCAGCTAACTAACTGCTTGCCGTGGTAGCCTAACCAAACTACAGCTACTCACCCCGGCTGGGGTGCTCGGTCCTAAGTTATCTGTTCACTCCAAACTGAAACTTCTCTGATGCTACATGGGACTCAGAAAAGCTCCATGTGAGCCAACCTGTAGTGTCCAGGTGTTCCCTCAAATAGCCTCCCTGGCACTCACTGCAAGAATACTTTGTTTTCATGTCATTGTGTATCTCCCCCTCCCTCTCTGTCTCCCTCTCCCTCTCTGTCTCTGTCTCTCTCTGCCTCTTTGTGTCTCTCTCTGTGTCTCTGTCTCTGTCTCTGTCTCTCTCTCTCTCTCTCTCTCTCTCTCTCTCTCTCTCTCTCTCTCTCTCTCTCTGTGTGTGTGTATGCCATAGTCCATGTGTGGAGATCAAAGGACAACTTCTGACAGCCAGTTCTCTTCTTCCACTGTAGGTTTTTGGGATTGAGCACAGGTTGTCAGACTGAAGTTATCATGGTCCTATAGTAAGTTCTTTTCAGATTTATTTTATTCATGACTTTTGTGTGTCTGTGCGTGCACACACACACACGTACAAATGCCTGTGGCAGTCAGAGGTGTTGGATTCTGCTTGGAACTGAAGTTGCAGGAAAGCTGTCAGGCGTCTGTCTAACATAAATGCTGGGAACTGCACCTGGATCCTCTGTGAGAATAGTTTGTGCTCTTAAGTCACTGAGCCATCTCTCCAGCCCAAGTTCTTAATGTTCCAGACGGTGAGGGCTCATGATGTACAGCCCTTCCTCCCATGCTCCTGTCCTTCCATAGGTCTCCCTGCTGTTCACGAACCCACTAAGGCACCCCAGCACAGGACCTTCCCCTCTCCCCTGAGTTGCATCCACAGAGTAAGGATGATGCTGATGATGGCCCCCCTGTGATGCCACAAGTCACTGGGATGCTCTGGTACTCCTTGAGCTCATGTAGTCATGAAATTAATGAGCAAATTAACCAGGAACTGACTATTCCAAAAATAAACCACAGCCCTAGCTTCTTTTCTTTCTTTTGGCATCAGCTTTTGAAGTCCCGCAACTTCTCCTGATGGGGACGAAATGAGATATTTGCAATTTTAACTTTTAAATCAAGCTACAAAGGAAAGAACAAGAGTTATCAACAAGATCAAAGGGAACAGGGAGCTCGCAAAGAAGGGGAAAGATGTCATTTGCCATGCTGTCTGCAGATTAGGAAGACAGAGGGGAAATCTCATGGCAGTGACTCTAACATTGCTGTGAACAAAATACTTGGCAAAAACAAGGAAGGAGAAATCCATTTTGTCTCATAGTTTCTACAGGGTTCAATCCATTATATCAGGGAAGGCAAGGCATGGGAGCTGAAATCATTGAAGCAAGAGTGTGGTGGGAGTTGTTCACTACGTGGCAGACTGAGCAGGAGTGAGCTACAGCCTTCAACAGCCCACCTTTAAGGTCCACTTCTTCTGCCAGCCAGATCCTATCTGCTAAAGAGTCCACAGCCCTTCCTAAACATTACCACTGTCTGGGGACTAAACGTTCCAAACATAAGCCTCTGAGACATTTCAAACCATCACACCATGTGGTGGCTCAGGACAGCAGAGAGCTGACTCCTGGTTATGGATGATATAGTTCAGGAGTCCCATGGAGTCCAGTGTGAAGAACATACTGGCTGCAGGAACGAAGGTCGTGGAGGCAGCTCACCTGGGAGCAGGTGTTGAACCTGAAGGTCTCCTCTCCAGGGTGAATCTGTGGACTCTGTCCTCTTCCCCCAGGGTCCTTTTTATTCACTTTTGCATTCTTGGTGGCTTTCTAGAAGAGAGTCCTGGAATCCTGTGAAGATTCCCAGAGTTTTCTAATTCATGTTTCCTGTTTTTTCTTCATTCACTCCCTTCCTTTCTGTGTGAGGAAGGAAATGCCCCCTGTGTGCACGAAGTCCAAGGTGAAGAGAGGAGAATAAGGTTGTGTGGAAAAAGGTGTCTGGGAAGACCTTCATGGAAAGATCACTAGCAGGACCCTGAGACCACCTTGAAGTCAGCCTCTAACTGCCATGGGTGTGCAGAGCCCATGGCCCTGGCCTGGTGCACAGTAGGACTTCAGGTTTGGGGGAGGCACATAAGATCCTGTAAGACAATGCTAAAGGATAGCAGGTAGAAATTTCAAAAGGAGAGACCTTCCCTCTCTTCCTTGCTTCCCTTTCTCCTTCCCCTTCTGAGGTGGTTTCATTGAGAATGTTCCCCACAGGCCCCTCTATTTGAATACTTGGTCCCTAGTTAGCACTCTTTGGGGAAGGTTTAGGAGGTGTGGCCTTGCTGGAGGAAGTATGTCACTGGGGGCTGGCTTTGAGAGCTGGAGGCCCCACTCTACTCCCAGCTTACTCTTTTTCTGCTTTGTATTTGTGGTTGGGAATGTGAGTTCTCAGTTTTCTTCTTCGGTTGCTACACTGTCCCTGCCCTGATGGACCCTAACGCTCTAAGCTGTAAGACCAAATAAACTCTTTTCTCCATAAGTTGACTTGGTTATTGTGTTTTATCACAGCAAAACAGGAAAGTAATTAATACATCAACCATATCCTTTTCTCCCTTCCTTCCCCCTTTCTTCCCTTTCTCCCTTTCTTCATTCCTTCCTTCTCCCTATCCACTTTTCCTATCTCCTTCTCCTATCCATCGACTTTTCCATTTATCACCCATCTCTTTCTACAAAGCAGATAGCCTAACAAATAATAATACCACATATGTTTACAAAGTTGTTATATGAGAAGAGCAGAGGGGAAACAATGAGAAAGTCAGCCAATCCAGGCAATACAGTGTCCCACAGAACACTTTCTCTGGGCCTTTGGCATCTGCTTAGGAAGGGACACCCAGCCCCAAGCTTTCTAGCAGCCAGCAGAATGGAAGCATGCTAACATGTTTGGCACCCTTGACTCCCAGCATTGTAAGGTAAAAATAAACCCGTTGCCAAGGAAAAGTGTGGCTCTGCATGATTCCAACATCAGGGAGAGTTCCCTGGGCTTTTATGGAAGTTGAGATTGGAGGTGTTATGAGGAGCAGGCTGTGGGATCTTGTTTTTAGTTAAGCAAGATCAGGACAGCCAGAGGATGGCGTGAATGGCTTGACTCTGAAAGGCTGCAGCCAGTTAAAAGGTGAATGATTAAATTATATATTTATTTTTCCTTTCAATGTAGTGATTTGCATTTCTAAAGAATATAAATCAGGGGAAGAGTTGGGAAGATCTGGGGGAGGGAGAGAGAGAGAGCATGTCTGTATTCTCTCTCTCAAGAGAGAAGTCGAGAGGTCTTAAGACACAGGTGGTATCTAAGTGAAGACACAGTAGCTAAGAGGGAGCCACTAAGTATTTCAGGGGCAGAACATTCCAGAGAATGGGGTTATAACTCTAATCATGTAAGTATCCTAAGTTATCTCTCTCACATATAAATCTCTCTACATAGAAGTTCACTTCACATGTTTAGTTGAGGTGACACCAGAGGACTCAAGCCTGAAAGACAGGGTCACTCATTGGACAGAGTAGCCAGCCTTGGGGTCATATCACCCTGGAGAAAGTCTGGGCAGGAGGACTTTCAATCTTGTTCCTGCCCACCGTCTGCTTGGGGTCTTTCTTCTCTATGGGTTCTCTGGTCCAAGCTGAGGCTGGAGTTCTCTTTCACCTCCACATTTATGACAGGTTAGCAGAAGCATCCGGAACCCAAGAGTCCAGCATGGCCCAGTTTCAACAGGCAGCAAACCCTGCCTCTGTCCTTACTTGGTATGGCTCCCCAGAATACATGAGCAGGAAGATGACTGTCCTTACCCTCCAGCTCTGATCTCTGTACAACATCTGAGTTGGAGAACTTGCCATGCCCATCTGAAGAGCCACCACCCATTAGATTCATTGGGAGAGCATGGGCGACCCCTATGGCACAGTTGTGACATTCCCCAAAGTCCATTGCTTTTATGCATGGGCTATACTGCTGTTTCTCTCTGGTTTCATGAGTGACTGAGCAGGCACTATTGCTCAGGGAGTGAATCTCTCCTTCAAGAAGATGTGGACAGTCCCTACCTGAAAATGGCAGATGACAGCTGCCCTTGGGCAGTCATCCAGGCTCAACAGCCCTGGCATCTGTAGGGTGGGGAGTGAACATTCCAGAAAACAGTAGAACTTGTGCTGTGCTGGGCTGGGCTGTGGGAAGGCTATAGAGGGGACTCACCTGGATTTCCCAAGGCTTCACTCAAACCATGGCTCCAGCTCCCAGACCCTCTTGTGTTGTTGGGTCTCCTACCCTGTAAGACCTCTTTCAGTGTCTCTTCCATGCAGAGTACAGGTTTCTCTGTATGTGCTCCTAAGAGCTCTCCCGTAGGACAGCCTATGGAAGGCTTTGGACAAGGACCCTAGCCTTCCCCCTCCTCCTAACAAACTGACATGGCTCTCCCTCCTGAAAGAGGGAAGTTGAGGGTCACTGAAGCAGGTCTTATAGACATTCCCAACATACACACACCCTCCTCAGACTCCACTCATTAGAAAAACAGAGACCTTTTCATTATTCACCGATTTCTAAAGTTAAGAAGATACACACCCCCAAGATCAAAGTGCATTATTCAAGCTCAGCCTTTAGTCTTACAAAGTGAGAGGGATTTTTTTTTTTTAATAAAAAAAGAATGATTTATGACAGAGCAAAGTAGGTCAACCAGGGCTGGCTCAGAAAAATCTTTACTCCATCTTCATAGTGGAAATGTTCTGGTTGAAGAGCAAGTTATTTGTACGGGAATACCACCATTGAAATGATGGATGAGATTTTGCTTCTAGACAGAGGTAGTTTTCCCAGTCCCTTCATTCACTCAGGCTGAGACTCCACACAACCTGGAGCAAGGCAACCTGGGAGGAGTAAGGAAGGCAGCCTGGCTCAGCTTTGGGTGAGGAGACTCATGACCCCAATGACATGGTGGTAGGTGCACTGGGCTTTCTTGACTCCAGACCCCCAGATTCATAGCAGAAGAACTCCAAACGAATGAGCACAGATGATCAAAGTCCAAGTGCAAAAGCCTGCTCTTCCCGGCAGAGTCCTGGGAAGTGACTGCCACCCCAGTCGGAACTGCATGACTGTGGCTGCCATGAGAGAGGGAAACACAGGGCATTGCACTCTGAATGTGATTCGTTCTGGAAGCTTGGTCTTCCTCCTAAGGGTTTAGTTCATCTCACTTCTAAGAAAGCACCTGGTCCTCAGGACACTGCCCTTGGAAGGGGTTAATGCTGGGCTCAAGGAATGAGTGAACTGGAAAGAGGGCCCACAAAGCTGGGCTGCCATGCCATGTGTATGTATGTATGTAGATAGAGATATATAGGTAAATCCAATTCTGTTTTTACTTCTCTGCCATGTTCTAGTGAGGCCAAGAGGACCCCATTCAATGCTGACCTGATGGGGCTACTTGATTTTAGACATTCAGACTTTAAAACCAGTGGGAGTAAAACGTTTTTCCTTATAAACTACTTAGCCTTGGGTATTTTATTATAACATTTTTAAAAAAGGGACTACTACAGGCACTAAGCATTCTTCCCCACAGAACAACAGCATGCTGCTCCAGTGCTGACAAAAGCTAGCTAAGGCATCTTGACTTCTTCAGAGGAGAGGCTATCCTGAGGTACCTTCTTCTTTGAGGAGACACAATGACCAGGGCGAAATGACAGTCAGTGGCAAAAGCAATGGGAACAAAGACCATGAGAGTCTCTGGGGCAAGTGGGGAAGATGAGTAAGATGACAAGGACTGGACAGCTAAGAAAGGCCTGGGTAGGGTAGGAAGATAGGTCTTACACGAGCTCCTATGCCCTGGATGTGTCCCAAGTTTTCACTTTTCCTGTCCCCACAGATACCTCTCATGTGTGTGTCCTGGGCCAGGGCTAGCAACACTGTTGGAAGAGTCTTTGGTGAGCTGTGGTTGCAGTCTGGAGGAAGTGGTGGTATTCTGGAAGCTTCATTGCCATCAGAGGGGTTCTCCATTGAGTTCACATGCAAATACAATTTCCCCAATCCTCTCCCACGCAGCCACGGACTCCAAGGCCATCTCTCATGTCACAACCCTATCACACTAGCTCCCCAGTCTTCAGCTTGCCTCCTTACTTGCCTTGTGTGGGACATGATTTTTTGCTTCCTCAGCCTACGGATGAAGCCTCAATTTCTTCAAGAATGTAGTTACCCATGATCATCTGGTGGCTATTTATGGCAGATGCCATCGAAGACAGAGAAGACAGCAACTGGGGACTTCATATAATACAGAAGCACTTGTGTGCCATGAAGTGGTGGTGTCTCCCTTCACTGACGTGGGTCTGGAGTTAGATCCTGGGTCTCTATGCCTTCCCCACCTCCCCAGTTTTCTCATCCAGAGTCCAACTCTCTGGTCTATAAAAAGCTCAGCAAGATACTGGCTGCATCCTTACTTGGCCTGGTCTATTCTAATTGCTTCTGTTACAGCCCAAAGACCCTGATGATCTTTCCAGCAGGGAGTGACACTCTGGAAGACGCTAGACTAGGAAAGGCTGGCAGCTGCCTCCTTCCCATCTTTATCAGCACATTTTCTTCCTCATTCATTGAATAAACTGCAGTGCCTACAATGTGTTAGAAGAATGCCAAGAAGAAACCTCTAGAACTTTCTAGAAAGAATTTGGCTCATAGGTCTCAGGAAACAGAAGGAACCTAAACACTGAGGGATGACAGACAGCTGGAAGGGGGACAGCCTTACCTTGCCTTCTATTACTGTGATAAAGATGATGACCAAATGCAACTTTGGGAAGAAAGGATTTATATTTCACCTTGCAGGCCATTGTCCTTCACTGAGGGACATTAAAGTAGGAACCTAGAGGAGGAGCTGAAGCAAAGGCCATGGAGGTATACTGCTTAATGGCTTTCTCCTCTTGGCTTGCTCAGTTTTTGAATATATATATATATATATATATGTGTGTGTGTGTGTATGTATATATATATATATATACACACATATATATACATATATATACATATATATGTATGTATATATATACATATATATATATATATATATATATATATATACACACACACACACACACACACACACACACGGATATATGCCAGGACCACCTGCCTGAGAATGACACTTCCTACAATGGGCTAGGCCCTAGCACATCAGTCTTAGTCAAGAAAATGCCCTGTAGACTTGCCTATGGGCCAATACGATGGAAGCATTTCTGCATTTCCTCAATTGAAGTTTCTCTTCCTAGATGATGGCTGTTGTGCCAAGAGATCAAAAGAACCTTGACTGCCATTGTGCAGGGCTGGCCCTTCAGATGAGGACCTAGGAGACTCTGTTGGGAAGGGCAGGTCTCAGGCTGGAGCAGATCCACTCTCACTCAGGAAAGATACTCTGGAAATGGAAAGCCCTAAAATTTGACATGTCTGTTCCCACCCTCATCTATAGCCTGAGCTATGCTCTCACTCATATACACCGTCCTCTGCAGCTATACTGGGCCCAGGGTACCGCAAAGATAGTGATAGAGATTTGTTGAGGGGTATTTTTCCTCAAAGGGAGGTCAGAAGGGAGGTGAGCCACTGTTGAGGGCTGCTGTGGGCACCTCAGCATTGTAGCTGGCCTCTCTACGACCCATTGTTTGGAACTGGACAGCAGTAAGCATGCAGGTGTGAGCCGGTAGCCAGCTCCAGGACACTCTGAAGGATGTCGTCAGCAAAGATGCCTTTCTGGGCTTTGTTTTATTTTCTTTGTTTGCTTTCAAATAAAGAACGTATCAACAGATGCACCAGGCAGATGATGCCTGCTAGCATTTCACTAAACACCAGCAGCCTCAGATGCCTGCCTGACAGATTCCTGTCTTCTCGGGCGGTCTGCGGGGATGTGACGGGATTCCTTGGAAGAACTAAGTAGTCTATCTTCTCTCTGCCAGGGGCCACAGAGTGGGGCTGGAAGCCATCTAACTTAGTCCCCATCTAAGACTACCTATACCAAGCTCTGCTCTGACCCCAGAGACTCCATAGCTTCGTCATGTGGTCAGCTGTGCCAAGAGACATGTCTCTGAGCATCTTCTTGTTACCAGTAAAAGCTTTTAAAGCACTGGTTCTTAACCTTCTTAATGCTGTGACCCTCTAGTACAGTTCCTCATGCTGTGGTGACTCCCAACCATAGTTATTTTTTGTTACTTCATAACTGTAATTTTGCTACTAGCGTGAATTATATTGTAAACAACTGATATTTAGGGTATCTCATATATGACCTCTATGGAGGTCACAACCCATAAGTTAAGAAACACTGCCTCAGAGAGTATACTGACAATTATGGGATGTGTGTGTATGTTTTACTGACATATAGTATGCAAAAGTATCAAAAATAAATGAGCCAGGGGCCCTGGCATTGAGCAGCCAGGACCATGACCTACACCTGTCTCTAGTATAGTATCATTGGTGACTTGGTTAACTCATGCTTACTGCTGTAGTTTACAGGTGGGGTTTCAGACCACGATCTTACTGTTGGTGAAGAATTTGATGCTTGAATGGAATGGTAACAGTTAATGGGAAGTAGACAGAACTCCAGATATGGGATTTGGCAAGGCTGTCTGCCATCTTTCAATGTCCAGGTTCCTTCTCTTTTGTTTGTTGAGATCTATGAGCCAAATTCTTTCTAGAGAGTTCTGGGGGTTTCTGTTTTAGAAGAACTTTTTAAAGACTTCTAACCATGAAACAGGCTAGTGGTGTGAACATGTGCAACAGTTTGGTGCCAACTGTTAACAGCACAGAGAACTGGGGGAAGGGCTTTCCTACTGCAGCAGCCAAAGCCTGGGAAGGCAGTGTGACATCTTAGAAGGTCAGCCCCACCTGGACCAGAGCTGTTTGGCTAGCTGCCAGGGATGGAGTGGGTGGGAAGTATCTCTGCCTGCTTGGCTCGCCATCTCTAGAGTGGTTAGTATGTAGGTACATCACTCATTTCTAACTTGAAAACTTGGGAAAGACCTTCCACCCTGAGATGGGTCAACCAAGAGACGGCTGGTGACTGGCTGCACCTGGGTCAGAGCTGACTGGATGGATACCTGTGTCGAGACCTTCTGACCTCTTGGCTTCAAGATGAACACAGTGAGTCGTCTTTCTTTTCTTCCTCCCTCCCTCCCTCCCTCCCTCCCTCCCTCCCTCCCTCCCTCTTCTTCCTCCTCCTCCTTTCTCTCTCTCTCTCTTTCTTTCTCTCTCTTTCTCTCTTTCTCTCTTTCTCTCTTTCTCTCTTTCTCTCTCTCTCTCTCTCTCTCTCTCTCTCTCTCTCTCTCTCTCTCTCTCTCTCTCTTTCTTTCTTTCTTTCTTTCTTTCTTTCTTTCCTGCTTGCTTGCTTGCTTGCTTGCTTGCCTGCCTCTTCTCTGGCATGTCCCTCAGTCTTGAGTGTAGTCAGGGCAGAAGCCACCCTGAGTCTGCTAGCAAGGGAAACAGTTGCCCACTCTTCAGATACAAAGTATCCCACGGATGCTATTCATATTTACCTGAGGCTATCAAACACTCCAGGCATAGACAGTGTGAAGCTGAAACCCCTAGCTTGTTGCCCAAAGACCCCTATAGCACACCTGGTGACTGGTCTCACCAAAGTGATCTAATTCCTTGGTTTTCGTTTGTTTGTTTTATTCTGTTCTGTTTGCATTCTTTTTCTATATGTCTTGAAAAGCTAGCTGTTTGGGCTTTTAGACCCAAACTTCTAATCAGTGTGGGATTTGATTCCATTGGATTCAGTCATAACTCCAAAGGGGAGTGTTCCTGTCCCCTTTACATATTTAATCTCTGTATTTATTACTATTGCCTGTGTCTGTGCAACATACATGTGTGAGGTCAGAGAACTTCAGGAGTCTTTTCTCCTCTTCTACCTTTGTGTAAGTTTCAGGGATGGAGATTAGCAGCTTTGGGGCAGGAGCCTTTACCCACTAAGCCCTCCTGGCTGATCTTTCTTTCTGAAATGCTTATTTGGAGACTGGATCTACTTTGCCAGATTGGCCTTGAACTTGAGATTTTCCTGCCCCACCCTCCCTAGTAGATGCAATTACAAGTCTATACCGCATGGCTCCATAACCCTTCTGTCTTAACTCCCTTGCTCTATCCTGAGGAGCCGTGGCCAGGTCCTCACAGCGCCATGCTTTCCAGCTGCACTTGCTGAGACTGGCTGAGCCATAAGCCTTACAGGAGGGAGCAAGGTCCCCTGTTATGCCCTACCTCCCTCATGGACTTCCTTCTTAGGTCCCACATCTCAGTGCTTGAGCCTGTAGACACTGCTTCAGATGCCTCACAATCTTTCTACACCCCTGCAGCCCTAGCTTCACCACCCCAGACTCTTTCAGTCACCGAGAACTCTGTAACTTCTAGGCTGGCAGCCTTGTGTCCTTGTGGTTTGTGGACAGGCGTGAAGCTATGCGATTTCCTCCATAGTGCATTACGTATTTTAAAATATTGTTTGCTGGCATTTAGAAGCCAGGATTTTTCACATACATATTCTAATTTCCAGAGTCTCTGGAAGAATCTGAGGCTCTACTAATGATGACATCGACTTCAGGCCCCTTCCTTCCCAAGAGGACTGCAGGAGCCATTTTGTCCTGTCTGGGCCCTATGACCCAAGGCCACTGTGGCCTACAAGTCTGTTCCAGTAGACCTCAGAGTTATGTAAACCATGCTCTAGATTCTACTAGAACATCTGAATGTGACAAGCTGACAGACAGTCCACTTTAATAGGCTCTGGTGGTCACTGCCAGCCTCACTCACATGTCACAGAGACCATTTGTGTGTGAGTGTGTGTGTGTGTGTGTATGTGTATTTGTTTCTTTGTGTACATGCGTGAGTGAACATACAAGTACATGGGTGTACACTCAGATACCAGAGGTCAACCTTAGATGTCTTCACCTATTGTTCTGTACCTTAGTATTTAAGACAGTCTCTTAATGAACCAATTCAGCTAGATCGCCTGTCCAGCCAGCCTTAGGGATCTTCTTGTCTCTGACTCCCCATAATTAGATAAGGAAGTCTAGCCTATCAGACAAACATAGGGCCCATGGCTTCCACCTTCCTGTTAAGCATAGCGGTAGGGCTATTGATAGTGGATTGTTCTATGTTTAACCAAACACATCCATGCAAGGAAGCCACTGTTTACTGCTCTGTTACAGCTTTTGATGATAACTAGGTGAGAAAGGAGAATTGAGGTCCTGTTGTTTTCCAGCCCATGGGGCGGTGGCCGGGGACTGACGGACCACCTGGAAGAGAATGGGGGGACAAGAGATGCGAAGAATAGACAGCAAGTCAAGAGGTCTGATCAAGCTGATAAATTTTTATTTTTCCCACAGAAACAGGATATGGGGTAAGGGGATGGAGGAGGGTCACTTTGTCTCTAGGGAGTGCAGGTGTTCACAAGAACAGAATGTTGGCTGGGTAAAAAGTTCAGCAGAAAGAACAGAACATATCGGGTTGCTAGGTACATGTCCACAAGATCTATAGCTATTTGTTCTCAGATGGGCTAGTACTTTCCCACAGAGGCCAAGACTTTGTGCCAGTAAGCAGTATGGCTGACAAGCAAGGTCGCTCCCAACACTGCTGGATTCTGAGAGTGCCTAAGGCTTTGCCATTAGCACCATCCTCAGTACCTGCTCTGAACTTGATGAGGATGGCCTGTGATATTCTTTCCTTTACTAGGCACAAACCTTGAGAACTCACCAGCACACTGGGGTCACCCTGTTTTGGTGGCAATGGGCTTGCTGCTCCCTCTCCAATTGCTGTCCAGACAGTATGGATTGGGAGAAGTGGTCCAGGTCTTTGGGTCAAGCAGGTGAGATCCCTAACCATGACTTATTATTGTCTGTATTAGTGTGTGTGTGTGGGCGGGGGAGAAGTTCTCAACCTATGGGTCATGACCCATTTAGTTAAACATCCTTTACACAGGAGTTGCCTAAGACCATCAGAAAACACAGATGTTTGCATTATAATTAATAGCAGTAGCAAATTACAATTATGAAGTAGCAACAAAAATAATTTATGGTTGGGAGTCACCACAACATGAGGAACTGTATTAAAGCCTTAGAAGATTGAAAACCACTAAAATAGAGGATGAGAACTAATAGAATAAATATATGTATGTGTATATGTGTCTGTATATGTGCATTATGTACATGTGTATAAGTATATGTGTTATGTGTGTATGTATATGTGTTGTGTATATGTGTGTATGTCTGTATATGTGTATGTCTATATATATGTATGTGTGCATGTGTATGTATGTATGTATGTATGTGTGTATGGGATTTATTAGAGTGGCTTGCAGGCTGTGATTCAGCTTGTTCAATGATGGCTACCTCCCAATAGAAAGCCCAAGAATCTGATAGTTATTCAATCCATGAGGCTGGTCTTCAGTCTACATTGGAATCCAGAAGAAGTAGGATTAACACCGATGAGGGACTGCCTCAGCAATGGGATAGATGAACTTGCTATCAAGAGTGAAAGCAAGCAGGAATAAAAGCAAAGCCTTCCTTCTTCCGTGTCCTTTAATGTGTGTAGCCACCATATGGTTTGGCTTAGATTTAGGATGAGCCTTCTCACCTCAAATGATCCAACCAAGAAAAACACCTCACGGGTGTGACCATCTGCTCGGGTTTTAGTGGATTCCAGATTTGGTCAAGTTGACAAGATTAGCCATCACACCGCAGAGAAACCTTGTACAAAAATACAATGAAATCACCATGTAGGTGCCATATAATGCCATTCCTCAGCAGCCTGCACTTAGGTGAACACACAAGACTTTTAGTTTGCTGTCCATATTATTTGAACCGTAATTTGGTGCTAGCTTGTAACGCAAAGAGAAAGCATGTTTACCATCAGATGGGAAAGGCAGGCCAGGGGAGCAGTCTCCAGAAGAAAACCTAGTGCTTCCCTATTTGAGGAGACAGGGAGGGAGCTAGCCTTAGGTTCCCCCTGAAGACTGGATCCCGAGATACTGAGCTCTGTCCTCAGGGAGGGGATGTCTCAAGACCAGAGACTGTGAATAGGCCCCATACCCCAACCACTGCATCCTTTGGGCGAATGAGTGAGATTCTGATTCTGGTACCTAGAGTGTGCTGCAGTCTGTGCAAAGGCTTGCATCTTCATCCCAGGGCATGGTGGGGTTTGGGGGTAGTACCAAGAGGTGCTTTGGGAGCTGGAGAGCCTGGTAACCAACTCTACCCTGAGGACCAGGGTCAGTTATCTCTGAATGGTAGCTGCTAGTCTTAGCCAAAAGTCACAGAATCCATTTGTGTTTGTGTGTGTGTGTGTGTGTGTGTGTGTGTGTGTGTGTGTGTGTTCCTGTGCATACATGCAGATGTCAGAGGTTGACTGTGGCTCCCCATCTCTGCCTCCTCAATGCTAGGATTGCAGGTGTGTGCTGCTGTGCCCAGCTGGAGATCTGAACCCAGATCCTCATGATTGTGCAGCAAGCACTCTACATCATGATGTGTGTGAGACACACATCAGCCCAGCATCCACCTTTAGATGTTACAGCTAGATTCAGATCTTGGCGCTTGCATCTGTCTGCTACATCAACTTTATCCTGAGCTGTTTCTTGAAAGCTATCTCTTTGGGCTCCAAGCTTTTCATGTATAAAATGGGACTGGTGTAGGTGGGACCTGGAATAGTGTAGGGCAGATGCTGGAGGGCCCTGGAGGGCACTCTATAACAGGAAGCATCATTCTGTGCCCTCAGTTTCTGCAGCCTGGATTCTGGTCACCAAGAGAAAAGCTTGGATGATACTTGGAACGCTCTGGTACCCAGAGTTCTAGGAAGGTGTGCTGGATGCAGACCATGTAACAGAGCTGTCTGCCCTGAGGACTTATTCTCGGTGACTTGTCTGTACAGGGACTTAAAGCAAATTGATCTGATAGGCTCCCCATGTTCCCATTTAATACTGACCTTAGATGCTTCTTTCCACCAGGCCTGGAAGATGATTCTAGCTGTCAGAATGGCTGCATGGGGCCACCAGCACAGGAAACTTGGGGGTCTGCAGCAGATGTGGCTTCTTGATTGACAGACAATGTCAGGTGAAATCCAGGGAGGAGTGGGGGAGAGGTTGTGGAGCCAGGTTATTGAGTTGGTCAGAGGGATGGCATCCAAGTAATGAGAGGTTCTTCATCTTGGCTGAATGTTTGGAATCTCTGGGAAGACTTTAAAAATGACAATCACCAGGTCATGCCCTCGGGATGGTGGCTTATTTTGTGTTTGTTTTTATTTGTGTGTGTGTGTGTTGTGTATGTGAGCATGTTCATGTGTGTGGAAGAGGGACATCAACCTTGGGTGTCATTCTTCAGTAGCTGTTTACCTTGTTTTAGATGGCAAAGACTCTCACCTGGACCTGGAGCTTGCCAATTAAGCTAGGCTGCCAGCCAGCAAGTCCTGTAGAGTGAAAAATTATAAAGACCATTTTATGAAATATATATACATATACATATATATACACACACACACACACACACACACACACACACACACACACACACACATATATATATATATATATATATATATATATATATATATATATATGCTTTTTCTTTATTCTAAACCTGAGCAAAAGAATGCAAGTCCCAGAAAGCGGAACTGAATGTAAGATTTCAGGTTTTCATTGCCCCGGGACACATTCCGGGTGGAGGGCATTATCCCTGAATCAGAGGACACTTGCTGGATTAACATTCCTCAAGCCTCAGGGTGGGGCTATGGCAAGTGAGAAATAGTTAACCTGAAATAGTTGGTATTGACAGGGTAGGGCACAGTGACATGGTAAAACTACATTTTTGAGAAGAATGTTCCACTGTTCTTGGTTACCCCCCCGCTTGAGGTTTTCCCAGTGTTATAGCCTGCTGATGTTCAAAATTTGTAAGACAACCAATCATGTGTAACCGCGCGAAAATTCCTTCCTTTCCCCACCCCATGCTAAAAAAAACAAAAAACAAAAAACAAACAAACAAACAAAAAACCCTCAGCTTGCTGGCCTTTTGTCAAAATTCTGTTCCTGCATGGATGAGCAGTTTTGACCTTGACTATCCAACTTTCTCCCTAATAAACCTCTGCTAATTGCATCCAGGTATGGTTTCTTGTGATTTTTGGGTGGTCGTGATTTCCCAAGACTTAAGGAAGGGTCTCCCCAGTTTGGGGGTCTTCAGTCCTATCCTCACTTCCTATCATCTCTGATAACTACCCACTCCTGCCCCTGCCCCCACATCCATAAGCCTTGAGATTTCAAGTGCATGCCTGGCTTTTCTCATGCCATTTTCTCTGGCATTCAGACTCAGAGCCCCAGGCTTGCACCACCAGCACTTTACTGAACCAACTCACCAGCCTCTCAGGGTGGTGTGACCCAAGGTTTGCCGGCAGCAGGAGGTGTGGAGGAGGTCAGCAGCATCCACTATCACCCGACTGACTGCAAGAACAGCCTCCCCTGCATGAGGCAACTGGACAGGTTTTCCCATTGCGAGTAAGACTCCAGCCAGACAAGGCATGTCAGAACCCGTCCTCAGGAGTCAAAGGTCTCCAAGCACCAGTTAGAGCATAGATCTCCTTGTGATGGGGTTATCTGAGTCTCTGTCTCTCTAGACTACAGAACATTCTAGAAGGCATCACCTCTTTTATTTCAGTCCAAGCACCCACAAGTGTAAGTGTCATGTCTGGCCCAGGGCAGCTCCTTGGTCCGTAGGCAAAGAAGCAAACAATCCCTGCCAAGGGTGGCTGGTCTGGTCCTACTCAGGCATCTAGGTCTCCCCTGACCTGGGGACTCTGTGAGTCTGTATCAGGAACTCGTGATTTCAACTTGGAAAAGAGGAGCCTGGGGCCTAACAGACTCAATGTTCTCTCTGATTACTTGCTTAAATGAAGACTTTATTTAATTAAGCCATGACTTCTATTCGCCCCGAGCTGCTACATTTTATATAGCATTTTAAAATCTGGTTTAATCTTTTTTGGCTTCTGCTTACACACCATTAATTGTTGCACTGGAAGCCAGGGTTGGGGGTGGTGATGTTCGCAATGTTCATTTGCGAGGGGAGGTGGCAGTCACAGAAGCTGCTTTTCTGAGCAAGTTTAGTCTGTCAGCTCTGACCTTTCCCTTCCCGCTCACTGCTATTCAACAAAATACTTTGACATTTAAAAAGCCAGCCACATCCGGCCCACATCTTTATCTTGCAGGGCCGACCACTTTTCAGATCCTTCTCTCTGCAGAGCAACAGCTAAAATCATCCCTGGGCATCTCCACTACTCCTATCCGGCCCCTCAATTTCTGTACCATGAAGAGAGACAGATGGGAGATGGAGCTCTGAGAGCTGCAGGCCCCATACCTGCCCGTCAGCTTAGATGGGCCTGTGTTTGCTGGTGGCTGGCTGTGGGTCTAAGCACAGCTCTATTTTCCTTTGAAAAGGGCAGGACTGCAGGTGTCAGGAAGCAATCTGAGGCAGGTGGAGACCCACTTCAGCGTGTCTATTTTTAGATCAGATTCTATTTAAGTGGAAGTGATAACTTCAAGGTAACTGGCAAGAGAAGAGGAGTCTGTTTGCACAGTAATTGTGTTGCCCATAAAAGGAGTGAACACCCCTCAAGTAATCCAAGGGCTGAGAGTAAGGAAATATCAGGACAGGTAACTCTGTGAGGAACCTCCACAGGGGGCCTGGACTGCAGAGATGACCCACTCATCTGCTGCCATGGGCCAAGCACCCACTGCTGCCCTATCTTCCAGGCTCCTTGGCAGCTTAGAAGTCCTCTGTCCCAGCAGGAACAGGAGTCCCTGTTATGAAGGCCAGGCAATGCAGGGGACTTCTTGGTATTTGGAAATCCTGAAGCCAGGACCCAAGGCTTGGTCACAGCCTCTAACTTTCCAGATCCTTCTATATGGGTGCTTTTCATCCTAGATTCATGAACTGTCTTCTAGACCTCTCTGACCTCCTATCCCCCTTCTCTCCCTGGCATGGACACCACGGCCATCTCTCAACTACATTCATGCCAAGATCTCAACCTACTTGTTCCCAGTTGAAGCTGTGCTTCTCCTTGCTGCTAGAATCTCTGTACTGTGACAGCTCTGCCTGCCCCTATGAAGGAGCAGGGACACTATTTCATCTGTCTCCTTTCTTCATTGGGCTGACCCAGTAAGTACTGAGGGACTGTCACCCCAGACATGTGAAGTGGCAATGGGATAGAATTCAGAGCTCTACTGCCTCTGTGGCTGTTTATACCTGGATGGGATAATACTCAGTTTATTGTCCCATAAGACTCTTAGGTACCTCATGGAAGGACTTCCTTGCCCAAGGCTAGTGACCTGTCAATCTTGACTAAATCTGCCAGAGATACTACAAAGGACACTGGTATTCGCTGGGGAACAGCATAGTACACCAATTGTAGTAAGCGAATGGTGTGTCCAGGGATGTTCAGGGAAGGTGTCTAATTAGTGTGCAGAGACTGTGCACAGCAGCGGGCATGATAATGCCAGATTCATTCAAGAATATCATATACTTTGATTGTATTTACCCCATCAGCCTCTGCCACCTGTCTCCCTCCTCTTGTTTCTTTGTGTGTGTGTGTGTGTGTGTGTGTGTGTGTGTGTGTGTGTGAAATTTTACTAACTACTTTTCATGTTGTTGTAAGAAAAGCAACCTTAGGAAGGAAGGGGTTTGTTTTGGTTCCGTGATGGGAACATGAGACAGATGGTCACATTGCACCCACAGTCAGGAAGCAGAGGGAGACAAATACCAGTGCTCGGTGCACCTCCTTTTTATTTAATCTAAGACTCCTGGCCCATGAGATGGTGCTGCCCATGTTGAGGCTGGGTCTTCTCACTTTAATTAATCTAGACAGTCCCTCAGACATGCCCAGAGGCTCGTCTCCCGGGTGGTTCTAGATCCCGTTGGGTTGGCAGTCAACATTAACCCTCAGAGTAGGACAGTAGACACGTGATGCTATCTTTCTGAGTCTGCCTTATTTTGCTTACTGCGATGACCCCCCCCCCCCCAATTCTGAATCAAGACAAAAATGAGAGGGCCGTACTGATATTTGTAATGATAATCCTTGGCCATAGTCATGGATGACGAGAGAGAGAGAGCCCTTCCTCTGAGGCTGAACAGACACCTGTGCAGAAATATTTGCATGAGGTCCAGTTGGTACCTGGCAGATTCTTCTATAAGCATTCCTAGCACGAGGTAGTACACAGAAATCCTTTCCTTAGAGCCTCCTGGCTTTACCTACCTTTCTGTGAGGGTTGACACCAGGAACACCATTTTGATTTTGACAATATTCAGATCTCCTGCAGAGCCCTCAAGGATGGCATGAATGGGTAGTCATCATTTCCATGAGCTCACAAGGAGTTACGAGGCAACCTAAGGCTTCTTTGGGTTTGGAAGAGGTTCTCCAGGGCTGGATAGGGTGAAGGGTCCTGGACAAGCAGAGAACCTTCACATTCATATTTTCCTTGCAAAATAACAGGTCACCGTGAAGATTGCTTTTGGCTCTGACATCAGGTAACTGAAGTCCCATCAAGCTAACAGGTAGTGAAAACTTTTACTGAGAGTTAAAATACACTAGCTCCCTGTCCCTATTGGAAAGGAATCTTTCCCATATCTGAGGTAGAGAGTGATGGAGAGAACTCATCAATGATCCCAGGAGATGCACAGACCCAGACCAGTGTTGGGAGAGGATGTAGGGCCCACTCCCCTGCCAGTGGAAAAAGGGAATTAGGAGTTCTTGTGTATCCTGCCAAGCAAGATGCAGCCCATGTTTCTGCTTGGATCTTTCATTCCAGCAGGCACAGATGCTTGTCCATCACTCATTTGCAAAGAAGATTAAACACAAGAGCAACAACCAGCAGGCTCCAAAGTTGCTGCAAGAATTAAGCTGTTGAGCATGCACAGTGTTTTGAAGGAGCCAGTCCTGTGAGCTTGAGGAAGGATGTCATTATTCCCTGCTTCCTTCCTGCTGCTTAACCTTTCCATTTCTGTCCCTCGGATAAAAGTCTCCTAGGGTGAATTGTTTCCCGCCTTTTCTAGTGCAAAGAGGCTGCCTTCATTTTTGCCTTCGATTCAGTTCCATATGAGAAATTATTTCCTAATCTTGCGACTCTTTCTCTCCCTTTGAAAATGTGCCCTCCCCCTTAAAAACTTTTTCAATGAGTCATTGTGATCTTGGCAGCCATATCACATTCCAAATCAAAAACCAAAATAACTGGAAGGAAAAGAAAAGTCTTTGAAATGGATGGAAACTGTCAGGTAAGATAAGACTCGGACTTACTTCAGAGCAGACTTCCTACCTACGGTGAAGACCTGGGCAGAGGGAGGACAGGGTGGCGTGTCTGAAGACAGGAATGGACTCTCAACAATGTTCTCCCTCCCTGAAGTGGCCTGTGAATATACTTAGGAAGTAGAAAATCATCTATATCTGATGACTTTCAGTTATAAGACTTTGGAATAGCACATTCTACTTCCAAATGACTTGTGCTGTTTACTTATTTTGAGGTGCTTGGTAGCACACACCACTTGTCCTCTCAGTACACGTACCAGAGGGACATATGTGTGCATGAACAGAGCAGAAGTCCTTGAATACATTAGGTCACTGCCTACTACGGCTCCCTGTCTCTCAGAGTTGAACAGCCAAGACCTCACTGTGGCCTCTGCGGCCTCTGTGGTCTACTGCCCTCTCATACCTTTGCCCTTCCCATCTCCTATCCTCAAAATTACCAGACACCCCCTTACCTTGGGGCCTCTGCATTTGCTGCCCCATTTGCCATGCTCATTCTGCCCCCCAACCGCAGCACCAGATCCCCATGTCTTTGTGCACTTTTAAAATTTTACCTTTAAAAGTTCCCACCTGCCTCAATCCCCCTGGACGGACATCCTTAGATCCCCATGGTAGGAATACCTGCATTATGATCCTTATTTCTGACCAAGTTCCTTATCTCCTCTCTTTGGAGCTCATTACACCCAGTTTATATCTAAACTCCCATTTAAAACAAAACAAAACAAAACTAGGAGGTGGGGACAGGCAGTCTAGTAGACCTCATTAAGGGCAGTCCCTCTCCATGGTATTCCCCTGAAACTGTATAGATCTTTAGTTCCTATAGGGACTCCATAGATCTACCGCATATATGTTGGTGTACTATATGAATATCTGTGTTTTACTCATACAGTAAAATGTTTGCATCCCAGAACCATTTTTTTTTTTTTTTTTTTTTTTTGAGACAGGGTTTCTCTGTGTAGCCTTGGCTGTCCTGATCCTGGAACTCACTCTGTAGACCAGGCTGGCCTCGAACTCAGAAATCCGCCTGCCTCTACCTCCCAAGTGCTGGGATTAAAGGCATGTGCCACCACTGCCTGGGCCCAGAACCAATTTTTGACCTCTCGAAAATCATATAGTTCCTGTTAAAGATACCTGAGTTACAGGCTGTGGAGATGATTCAGCTGTCAGAGCACTGCTGCTGCTGCTGATGCCCCAGCCATGTTGGGCAGCTCACAACCACCTGTAACTCCAGCTGCAAAGGATGCAGTGCCCTCTTCTGCCTTTCACCATCACCCATACACATGCACAAAGCCCCACACAGATACATGTCCGTATGTAAAAATGGAAAAAAAAAAAAAAAAAACCCTCTAAAACTGATGCCCGAGTTAGCAATCTGGATATTCAGAACTCTAACTGAGGCTTCACAAAAGATACTTGGAAGTCTCAAGGTAGAAATGGAAAGTTAACAATATGGGGACAGATCTGAGCTGTGTCCACTATGCCACTGGCTCCAGCTGGCAGTGAAGGTCCAGCAGACAGTGGTCAGCAGAAGTGCTGCTGGACATTTGCAGCGAAGTCCAGCACCAGCATTGGCTCAGCCCATTCCTTGTGCACCACTAAACACGTTGTGACCAGGAGCTAGAGGGCCAGCCCAGGCAGGGGTGATTCACAAGGGTAGTGTGGTTAGCTGCCTCAGAGCCCAGATATGAGAGAGAGGAGCACCCCTCCTACCAGATGCTCTGTAGCCTTTCTTCCCTAAGCTTCACTGGTGCCCCAACTACAGGCAATATATCCAGTCCCCAGCAACTGTGGTGTCTGACCTCAGTGTCCATCATGGTCACCACTGCTTTATAGAATTGGACTCCTTAGTGCTAGTCTAAGTTAGGGTTTTACTGCTGTGAACAGATACCATGACCAAGGCAACTCTTATAGGTTCAGAGGTTCAGTACATTATCATCAAGGCGGGAGCCTGGCAGTGTCCAGGCAGGCATGCTCCAGGAGAAGCTGAGAGTTCTACATCTTCATTGGAAGGCTGCTAGGAGAATACTGGATTTCAGGCAGCTAGGATGAGGGCCTTAAAGCCCACACCCACAATGACACACCTACTCCAACAAGGCCATACAATAGTGCCATTCTCTGAGCTGAGCATATACAAACCATCACAGTCACCACTGTTTTATAGAATTGGACTCCTTAGTGCTCTTGCATTTTCTGGACCTCTGAATGAGGCAGGACTGTGGGGGTTCCCATCTGCCTCCAGGATCAGGAACTAATTACCTATGTAGAGAAGTAAAGAATGCTTGGTCTTAGAGACTAAACTTGGCATTGCCCAAGTGTTATTTAGGAATAATGGGACACCTGATTATTGGAGGTGGAGATAACAGTTACACCCAGCAATGTGCTAGCCATTCCTAAGGCCTGTAGGAGCCATGCAGCAACAATGGGAACAGCAGATGCTGTTCTGTAAACAGAGTCCTGCCTGTAAAGCTTCGTTAAACTAACAGATGATATTTTAGCCCCCCCCCCCCCACCGGAAGGAGGAAGTTAGAATCTGCCAGAGAAACAGAAGACAGCTGAAACTCAAGGTCAAATCGAGCTGTTCAAAGCAAGTTTCCATTCTTGCTTTCAAAGCAAGAAGTGTAGGAAATGGAAAATTCAAAGAAGACATGTGGATACAACCATCAATGTAAGCTCTCAAGCATAGATGACAGAGAGAAAGAATACAGTGCACCCCAGTGACAGCAATTTCTGCTCTGTAAGGAAAAGGCTCCGTCTTCTAGGTGGGCTCTCTGTACCTATGGCCGTGGTGTATGCTGCTGCCTTCTGGCCAGAATGGTGGGTTGAGGGTGAACACCTCCCCAGGTTGGGCCACTTAACAATACCACCAATGACCATCTGGTCATAGCTAACTGGTTGGCCCTAGAGCATGGGACATATCAAGAAAAATGTCAGACTTTGAAGCAGTCATGTATTAAATGTGTTAACATATACATATATGCACATATATTAATGTTGGGGTCCACACTAGCCCCACATTGGGGCGGCCAAAAACCGTCACAGCCCAGGCAAAATGTTGAGGCCCGGGCTGACCCACGTTTGGGCGACCACTGTATCCTGGCCCAAGCTGCCGCTCCGGTCCGAGGGTCGGGGTTCAGCAAGAGCGAGGGTGAGGGCAGACTCGAAGAATGGAGACCAGACAGGGTGTGATTCAATCCCGTTTATTCTTCAGTCTCTCTTCCTCTAAGTGTCTCCTTCTCTGTCTCCTCTGTCTGCTGTGTCTGATTCTGTCTGGAGCCAAGTGTCTTCTACCTAATGTCTGATGTGTCTGATTCTTTGATCTCAGTCTGATTCTGATCTGTTCTGTCTCTGCCTTTTATATGTCTCACTTCTAAGCCACGCCTCTAAGTTACACCTTTAATCATGCCCTTAGGTCTTGTCTCTAACTCTGACTTCTAAGTCATACTCTTAAGTCACACACCTTTTGTTGGGAGCCGACTTTAGTAGAAAGCGGCTAGATCAACTTTGAAGCCATCTGGAACCATATACCCTGATGAAAGACTTGGTTGTCAAAAGCCTATAACAGCCGAAGCGCACTCTGATAAATATATTGTTTATCCCACATAGCTGGTTTTGCTGTTTAGTGACCTCAGCTGTATGGTGCACATGGTAAAATGTTTTCACCTGTGTTCTCCTTGTGTATATAAATACCTCAGAATTCCCTTCAAGAGGAGAGACTCAATAAAGGAGACTAGAGACTTGAGCACTTAGCCCCAAAGCGTTGAGGCAAAGCGTTGAGGCAGAGTACGGGTCACAACACCTTTAATCTCACACACCTTTAATCTCACGCACCTTTAATCTCAAGGTATCTAAACCAAGATTATCGGAGTGTTCTCAGCTGTTGTAGGCTATTGTAATCCAAGTCTCATGTCAGGGTATATGGCTCAAGATGGCTGTAAAGCTGATAGCCACTTTCTGCTAAAAGTCGGCCCCCAACAATATATTACACATGTAAACATATATTATAGGCCTATATATGTAAGTATATATAATGTGTAAATATACACGTATACACATGCACATATATAAAGGTGCATATATATGTCAGCAAGCCATACAAACACACACAATATATATTCAAAGTAGATAGCTAGCTTTAGATTGCTCAGATTCCCTGGGGTTATTTGATTATACAGATGTCTCTCTTTCATTATCTCTCATGATTATTCCACGTTTTAAAGATTAAAGTTATCCATGGAGACATGATGATGATGAACATAGCTCTTTTCACAGAAATAAAAAAGTGCCCAAATTACAAGTGATTCCTCCCATGGGGAGAAGTCAGGTTTGCATCTGTTATCAGCTTAATTTCCATTTTCTGATTGCATACAGCTATGTCTGATGTCTGGACCCCTCTTCGAACTGTTTTTTCCATCCTTCTGGTTCTCTACTTAACTGTTTAGTGAAGAGTTAGACCAATTCTTTAACTTGTACCATTGCATATTTCTATCTGAGTATTCATCAAAATGACAAAATTTGACCAAACAGAAACAAAAATAAAAAGTGATATCTTAATAGGCTTGAGAAGAACCAACGAGAATGTGGGAGTGTTGGCTGCTATGCTTGTCTGTGAGCAGAAGTCTGCAGTGAGGAGAAAATGAACTGGACATTTCTGATGGCAGGGAGAACGACAGGCACACATGGAGACAGAGAGAGAATGAATATCCTGGAGGCACATGAGTCCTTTGGTGTTGCTGAGGTCTGAATGTGTCTTCTGATTTTCATATATTGGGACAACCATCAATGTGACAATGTTGACAGATAAGGCTGTTGGGAGATGACTAAGCTGCCTCACCAGTGGGCCTCGTGTTCTTATGAAGTCATAGAAAGAGTTTCCTAACCTCTCCTCCATCCACCTTTCCTCCATGTTGAAGATGTAGTAACCTGGACTTTGATCAGAAGCAGAGAAAACTCACTGTAGACACTGACTGCAGGGTTGTTGATCTTGGGTTTCCCAAGATATGACAAGTCCACTTTGAGTGTCTACTGCTTATAGGTAAGGTCTATATCCTACATGCTTAGATACAGGTCTAAGTGTTTCATTACAGTGGCAGGAGTGGGCAAGGACACCAATGTGCTGCCTGAATGAGACTCACAATAAAGTGGCCTTTTTTCTGGTGCCACTGCAGCTTGGCTTCATCTGCTGTACCCAGGGGCCTCCACAGAGCCCTTGCATTGAAGACAGACAGACTAAGAAGCAAGGGACATGTCTAAATCTAGACAGGTCTGATGGGGAGCAGTAGGCAAGAGAGATCAGCTGATACACAGCCAAGTGAAAGGAGGTAGCAGGGGAGACATGTCCTGTGGCACAGCAGGGTGGACATTACTGAGACTGGGGGATTCATAGCAAGATGACAACCGGGTTTGAGGAAGAAGCTCAGAGCCACTGGCAAGCTAGTCCACATCCTTAGAGGAGTACCCTTAATGTCCCCAGAGTGGAAAAGTCCTCAGAACGATTTTCCAACTGTACCAGGCACCATAGAGGACCATACCCTCCCCTGGAGACTGGCTATCGCAAACACGACTTTGCTTTGCCTGTATGATAGGGCAGCCAGACAGTCTTCCCTTGATAAAGCATCCATGGGGGCCTATGATAGTGTGCCATTTGCACCCCAAAGTTTAAGTATAAAATAAAAGATGAGCAGAAGCTACCATGGGAAAGGGGAAAGGGGAAAGGAGCATTGCCAGGGTGTTGACAGCCCTGGTTATCTTTCGAGTTACAGAGAATGTTTGAGAAGGGTATATTTTATTTCCTTGTTTTTTTAAAAAAAAAACTACCTAGTGATTAGTGAGATGAGGAAGTGGTAGCTTGGTCTTTCCTGATTACTTTGAACAAATGTCATTAAGCCTAACACAACAAATGTCATTAAGCCTGACACATGTTACCTAAGACTGCCTCCAGCAGGGCCCCGTGAAAAGACCAGACCAGAGTCCATGAAGCATGGGTTTATTACCTAGTTCATCTGTGGATTAGTCATGTGATCTCAGGTGAGAACCTTATTGCTCCAGAGCCTCAGTTTCTTAAACTACAAAATAGGGTGCACCTGTTATCTTTTGAGGCTGGTGGCTCATGTGTTGAAGGACTGGTCTCTAGGTCTGGGTGCTATTATGAAGCAGTGGCATTGGGAATCAGGGCTTAGTGGAAGGGAGTTGGTCATTGAGACTGTATCTTGAAACACAAGCAGCTGCTTCTCATTGGCTCCTAACCACTCTTAGAGAAACAGCTTCCTTCTCCCACCCACCCCACACCTTATGTTCTGTCTCAGCACAGACCCAAAGCCATGGGTTCAAGGTACCATAATGGAAACCGTGAATCAAACCTTCCTTCTCAGTTGATTTCCTCGAGTATTTTGTCATAGCATTGGAAAGCTGACTAACACACCGTTCGATGACAAGAACTACACATGGTGTGTGACCAATACCCTGACCGTACAGGGCGACAACAGAGACCTTATAAGGAAATTGGCTCATCACATTTAGTCTATCCTCAACAATCCCTGCTCTTTCCCTTTCAAGAGGCAGGCAATGCATGAGCCATATCTTTTCCAATATTCTAATTTGATTTAAATTGACTTTCACGCAGAATGAGGCCAGCTGGGAATCTATATAGAGGGCTGGTCGGTCCCACGCAGCTGACAAAACAGCCCGAGGCGGATGTCTTTGCTGAATTTTACTAGCCCTTTCTCTCCCTACTGCCTTCAGAAAATCCACCCTTAGAGCATCAAGTCTTCATTCTAAAATGTGTTAGGTAGCAGTCCTATCTGTGCTCGTGTGGGGACAGAACCCCTGAAGCTGCAGCAACTGCAACCGAGTGCACTGTAGGAATCATTCAGCTCAGCCTTACTATTCCTCACTTCCCAGCTCTGCCCAGAAGCAGCTGCAAGAAGGTGAAGGTAATCAAGGGGTAGAGACGTTTGCCCAGATCCTCCTACTCAAAAATCCTCCCACTCTCAAACTCCTCCCACCCAAACTCCTCCCACCCAAACTCCTCCCACCCAAACCCCTCCCACTCCCAAACTCCTCCCACTCAGACTCCTCCCACTCAGACTCCTCCTACTCAAACTCCTCCTACATGTCATTATTTATCTCTATTGTTATTAGTTAGGTACCTGCCCACTCTGTCAGGAGAACAGAAGTGGAAGGCACCAGTTCTCTCTGGTGGAGATGCTGTGACAGGAAACGAGGCCTGGAGCATGGCAACTGGGCTTCCAATGAGAGCAGCCCTGCTGTGGCTGCTGCCCTCATCACTATGGATGGCTCCCACATTGAGCGTCTTTTTCTAACAAGTGCTAAGCGGTCATGATACCTGGCAGGCAGATACCAACGGGTCCTTCCAGTAGGCTGCCCCACCCATAGACTCTCCTGCTCACTCGCCTGGATCCTGCCAGTGGGAGCTAAGCTGTGTACACTTGAATAGCTGAAAAAAAATGAGTCCAGTCTCTATAAAACCCATAAGTATATGCTAGTTAAAAAACGAAAACAGACAAACAAACAAAAACAAACCATTAAAAATAATCAGACTGAGTCATGGAATGAGCCTTAGCCATCATTCCATTTCAGAATAGTTTGGTTTCATATACAGTGGCTTCTCATGACTGAGGAGATAGCATTTATAATCCCCATAGGTAAGTGTCTATCACCAGAATCAGGGGCCTTTCTGCTATCAGGGACGCTCCCCTAGTCAGCTGTACAGAGAATCATCTGCATACCAACTGGGCATGGTAGAGCATGGTAGCTTTGGGTATTTTAGTAAACCTGAGACCTGCAAAGACCTACATGTGCCCCACTGGTCTTTCTCAATGAGCCATGAGCCCCACCCCCACCCCGTCCCCCTGCCACCCCAAACAAAGTAAGGAGTCCTATAGATATGTTATTGCAAAAGTCAGGCACAGAGCAAGCACCAGCAAAAGAAACTCTTTATGCCTCCCGATCTCTTCCCCTCCCTTCTTCCCTCCCTCCCCTTTTTTCACCAACCAATGGACCATCACAAAGCTGCTGAATGGATAAACATGGAACAGCTAAAAGAGGCCAGTCTCAGTTCCAAATGGTCCCATGTGGAGGCTGCCTACACACTTGTGTAGAATTGGAGAGGGCAGTGCAAATCCTGTTCTTTGGCCATGTGCTGCATGGCCTGATGTGAGTGTTCAGTACTATCCTGTGTGGGATGGAGTAGAAGCCATCTACCTGGTGCTCTAGTGAGGATTAAGAAAGAGGATTAAGAAAGAAGAGACCGTATCTTATGCCTTTTTGAGGGGCGGATGATAGTGTCTCTCTATGAGCATTAGGACACATGGTCAGACTGTCAGACCCACCACTTCATGGAGAAGCTGGTGCAGGAGGCTGGAACAACAACTGCTTGACTCCTCCCTGATTCAAGGTCCCTCCCTTGGAAGCATCACTGTAGTGTCAGTGCAAGAGGATACATACCTGTCATCTTCCCAGAAGGCCTTACAGAGAGGGGTGGTGTCAATGATGGTGGGCAAGATCACCTATTTTGGAAGTGGATAAACTGAGGATGACAAGCTCAGACATGTGCATGGTCTCCGAGGGACCAAGAAAGTGTCTAAAGAGGTGCCCTGGCTCGGAAGGTCACCATGCTCCAACTCCACCCCATGGCAAATACAAGGACTGAAAAAATTGGGGTAAATAGTGCCGGACTGTACAACTTACCCTGGCACATTCAAGTCAAGTGACCCATATAAAATGATGCCAAGCCTTCGTCCTAGCCTCCTCTTCCCTGCTGATGTAGCTGTCCAAGAACAGTGGTTCTCAACCTTCTTAATGCCACAGCCCTTTAATACAGTTCCTCATGTTCCCCAGTCATAAAATTGTTTGCACTGCTCTTTCACAACCATAATTTTGTTACTGTTATGACTCACAGTGTAAATCTTTTTGGAAAGAGATGTTTACCAAAGGGGTTAGGACCCATAGGTTGAGAGGCACTATCCTAGCAGGAAGCCTGCACATTGGCTTCCCCACACACCCTTGGAGATGAGTTGACCACCAAGTACAGAGTGAGCCTGGAAAAAAAAAGATCCCAGGAAGGGAAGGACTGTGGGCACCTTTATCTTTTTGCTCCTTCTGTGTAAATAAAGTATAGTCCTTGCCCAAGTGCCACTGACAGTTGAGGGGGTATCCTGAGCTGCTCGGGTCTTCTGTAGGCTGATCAGAGACATGTAGTGGCTGCCCTATTATGGTCACACACTTTCCTCCTGAATGCCCCAGAGGATCAGCATGGCCCCAGAGCAACAGGCACGAGAGAGATCATTTTAGAAGTAGAACCCTAGTGGCATGTGAGAGTAGAATGAGGTAGGCACTATGCCCAGTATCAGGGCAACTGAGACTGTGGTGATGAGACAGGGCACTACGGTAAGAGAAGACCAACTGCCAGAAGATGCTGGAAAGGATTTGCATATGTTTTAAGCCTCTTTGGATGTCCACGTCTAGCCACATGACAACTCAGACAAGACTCCTCCACTGTGTGACCCAGCACATACATGGCTCACCTCTGCGCTCACCTCTGCGTTCTTTCTACCCTGTGATGATATCTGGAAATTCTGCCCAGACATCTTAAAGGGCATGCCCTCCCTGGTGACTCCTGCTCCTCTTGTTTCCACATCCTGGGCCCCTTTGTGCATGTTTCTGACCTTAGGTCACAATGAACAGCCCCATTGGCTCGTGTACCTTGTGTCCGAGTCTCCTGCATATCTCTGAATTTCCCTAGTTAGATCATTCTGCTTTCCTTTAGATGATCTTGCTGACACAGTCCTAAAGCAGCATGGGGCATCACATAGTACGAGATGTGTAGATGTGTGTGTGTGTGTGTGTGTGTGTGTGTGTGTGTCTGTGTGTGTGTGTGTCTGTGTGTCTGTCTGTCTGTCTGTCTTCTGGTCAGTATCCTCAAAAAAATTAATCTCTCTCTGTGTCTGTCTGTCTACCTCTGTCTCTGTTTGTCTCTGTGTCTCTGTCTCTGTATCTGTGTCTCTGTATCTGTGTCTCTGTCTCTCTGTCTCTGGAATGTAGGTAGAGAACACTCATGTGAGACCAGAGGATGATACTGGATGTTTTTTTCTATCGGTCTCTACATTATGTCTTTGAGACAGGGTCTCTCACTGAACCCAAAGCTCATTGTTCTTTGGCTAGGTTAGCTGTCCATCAAGCTTTAAGGTGGGTGGGGGGCTCCCCTACCTCATTGTTCTTTGGCTAGGTTATCTGTCCATCAAGCTTTAAGGGGGGGGGGCTCCCCTACCTCATTGTTCTTTGGCTAGGTTAACTGTCCATCAAGCTCTAGGGGCTCACCTGTCTCAGTCCTGAGGTTACAAGTATGCATGGCCACAGCTTTTTTGTTTTGTTTTTAATGTGGGAGCTAGGGATCTGGACTCAAGTCTCCATGCTTGCACCACAAGTGTTCTTTCCCACTGATCATCTCCCCAGCCCTCCTCCTGACAAGCCACCAAGATTCAGCAATGAACAGTCTACCCTGATGACTCCCTTCAGCAGTCACAGTGAGCCCCTCCATAGTAGAAGAGGCTTTGGGAGATATTCCAGCCACAGCCAAACCGTAGCCGGTGTTCACAGTGTACAGGGCCCCATCTGTCTTGTCCTGTTCTGGACTCAGGCTGCCAGTGTTCACACCCTGTTTTGCCAAAATTAATCCACGTGACCTTGGTTAAATAATATCACACCACTTCAATATTTTCTCTTCGGTCAAATGACACTAGTTGCTAGCACTCACCTGGCTGGGCTGTGGGGGTGGATTAGTTTAAGCAGTGTTAAGCTCCGAGAACACAACTGTTGGTCATGATTCTTGTCTGGGGCTTCCCCAAGTCCCAATGATCCTCTCTCTCCCCTGGGCCTCCTGGCCCATGAGCTCCTTTTTAGCCTCAGCACCATTTGGCTGCCAGCATCCTACACAAGTATGAGTCCCTCAAACTCCACCACTGTCGGAGACCATGGTTTATTCTGGGGGTTGCATTGAGCAAGAACAGGTTTATGTCCTGCAGTTCCTGGGCTGAGGGTGATGGCATGCGTGTCTGGGTCAGCTTAAAGCAGATAGATGTCAGGTGACCCTGGGGCCAAATGACACCAGCATATGGGACACCAGCCCAGCGCCCCTTCCCCCAGTAAGGCACACAGCACTTCTTTCCTCATCTTGCCACATTCACCTCACAGGAGGTCACCCCATCCCATGACAGTTATATGGGTGGCCAGGCCAGTATAAGCAAGTCATAAAAGGCAGGTTTCATCTCTGCCTTTGCTTGTGATTCCTCCAGAGGCAAATCATGATACAGAGGCCAGTCTAAGCACATAACTTGATAAATTGTTAGGGAAGAGGTCCCCAGGTGAGTGAGAGGAGAAGGGAAGGCAGCCCTCCCTCAGGATGGCACCAAAAGTCACTACCATAGGCACCTGCCTGAGTTAGGGTTTCCAAGGCTGTGAGGAGACACCATGACCAAGGCAACTCTTATAAAGGACAACGTCTCATTGGGAGTGGCTTGTAGGTTCCGAGGTTCTGGTTGTTGTTGTTTGTTTGTTTTGATCTTACTATCTACATGGCTGACTTTACATGAACAAAAAGACAAAAAGAAGTTTCCAGTTTCCTAGGATCCATGTGAATGGGGAGAGTGCCTAGGCCCTTGGCTTGGACCAGGCTTTGTGTCTTTCTCTCATACCTTCATGCTCTGAGTCAAGCTGACCAGCTTGCAATGTTCCACCACTGTCAATCACATATTTTTATGCTTGCCAGGAATATCGCATGGGCTGGACCGAAGTCTTACTCTTTTTTAGGAATGCCGGAACTCTCTAAAGTGTAAAATGTGTTGTGTTAGACTCAGGAAGAAAAAGACATTTACTTGTTTGTGATCTGTGTCCTGCTTACTTCCAGAACTTTGCCTCCCGTGGGAAGGGCCAGCCAGTGGCCCTTGATGATGAATCCATGGCTGTCTGAGGCAAATGCTTCTTCCTTCTAAATGGGGAAGCTGTCTTCGAGTTGTGCTAATTGTTTAAGGCTTAATGGATGCATTAAGAATAGTCCTGGATAGTCAGTGAGCCCTGGCAGTGTTACCCAAAAGAGAGGGAGGACAGTTACAATGATGATTGGTTTGGACTGTAGACTTGATTGGTTTAAGAAACACCCAGATGTGCGTTCATGGAGCACACTTTTGAGTGTGTCTGAAAGTGTTTCCAGCAGGTCAACCATGAAGACCATATGAGCAGCACCATCCAGAGGCTGATATCCTAGGCTGAATAAAAATGGTAAAAAAGAGAAAAACAGTTGATTGCTATCATTCCCCATTCACAGAGCCTCTTCTACCGCCACTCAGTACCCACCACGACAAACTACAGGTCACTGAACCCCAGGCCCCAAACAGCCTTCCTTCTTTTATGTTGCTTTGTACCAGGTGTTTGGTCACAGCCACAAGAAGTGACACTAGCACATTTACCTAAGCAGAGTATTTAAAGGAGAAGCTGGCTCCTTTGCAGGAGGCTGGAAGGAAGTAGCATTGGTAAAAGGCTTAATGTTTGTATTTTTATAAATGCAGAAAAGAAGTCTTATTCATGCTGCCCAAGGTCTTGAGGCTCTGGGTGATAAAATAAAGAATCTGGAACCTTGTGGAAACCTGAGACAACCCAATTTCCAAAAATGGGCAAAAGGCTGGAAGATAGCTTAGCAGTCAAGAGCATGTATTGCTGAGGGAGAGGACCCAGGTTCAGCTTCCAGCATGGATGGCACACAGCTTACAACCACCTATACCTCTAGCTCCAGGAGATCTATACTCTCTTCTAGACTTGGTGAATACCTGCACTCACGTGTACATGTACACATACACATGCACATGTGTGTACATGTGCACACACACATAATTAAAAAATAGATATTTTTTAAATGGGGGAAAGTTCTAAATAGACAGTTTCCCAAAGAGGTTATGCAAATGCCCAAGAAGCTTGAGAAAAGATAACAACATCAGTCTTTAGAGAAATGCCAAACCAAACCACAGTGAATGGCCACTTCACACCCATGAGCTCTGAGGATGGCTCTAGTCAAACCAAAACAACACACGTGTTGGCAGCAACATGGAAAAACTGGGCCCTTCACACACTGCTGGTGGGCACAGACCATGATTCTGTCATTGTGGAGAAACAGTTTGGCAAGTTGTATAAGATATAAACATAAACTCACTAGCTTACCCAGCAATTCCAGTCCTAGGTATAACTGAGGAGAGATGGAATCGTCTCCACATAATTTCCATATATGTATATGTGTATATGTATGTATATGTATGTATATGTATGTATATGTACGTATATGTATGTATATGTATGTATATGTATGTATATGTATGTATATGTATGTATATGTGTATATGTATGTATATGTGTATGTATATATATGTATATGTATGTATATATCTGTATGTATATATCTGTATGTATACATATGTATATGTATGTATATGTGTGTATATGTGTACATATGTATATGTGTATATATATATATGTATAATTGGTTAACTCATGCGCATGCACATACACACACACACACACACACACACACACACACACACACACAAAGCCAGGAACAATCCATATGTCCATAAACTGCTGCAGGGCTCAACACCATGAGGCTCAAATACCGATAGGATGTCTATTAGTCATAAAAAAATGGATGAATATTAATACATGCTACAGCCTGAATGAATGTCAAAAGCATTATGCTAAAAATAAACCAAGCACAAAAGGTCCCATATTGTCTGTTTCTATTTCTATGAAATGTCTAGACTAGACAAGTCCCTAGACTCCATGAATCCCTAAAGACAGTAAACAGACCAGGTTTTCAGGGGCCGTGAGGGAAATGACTTGATAATGGAGGATTTTTGTGGGTGACAAAAAATATTCTGGAATTAGACAGTGATCCCAACCACACGCCATGCCTGTACCAAAAGCTGTTGTGTTGTAAACTTCCAAGTGGTGAATTTTGCTGTGGTGATAGAAATATTCAAAGAGGAGCTGTAGTCAGCTATAGCTGTGGGGCTTCCCATTCAAAGCCCCGATCAGACATTCTCATGACTTTCAGAATGATGACCACAGAGCATCCATGCCAGGGATGGCCCAAAGCAGGAGCAATGAAGACGCTGGGGTCTCGTTCTGGGGCCTCCACAGCAGGAGCAGGGACCTCAGCTCCCCATGACGAGTCTGCTACTCTCACGGGTTCACCAGAGCTCTGCTGTCTGATGCCCTGGTCCTGCCTTGGCTTAAGCTGTCTCCTCAGCTCCTTGTAACATCACTTCTCACTGGTGCTCAGAGTCCTGATGGTTCTACACCCACATTCCTGGCAGAGGGCCTGCAGTGGCTGGCTTCAGGTTCTGGAGATGTTTCCCATCCACTTAACAAAGCTGACGGATACCTACCTACACATGTCTTCCAGGATGGGGGCGAAGACATGAGGGCCACAGCCTAGGAATCCTTCAGTAGTTAGAGAGATGGGGTCACTCCTAGTGAATCTCCACTAACGCTGTATAGTCTAGGAGAACAAAGGGGACAGGACAGGATAGCCCTGGGGTCTCATTCTTCCTTCCCATCCTCCCTCATCGTGTTCTCTGAAAGCAGACTGTATTCCTGACCCTAGTGACTCAGGGAACCATTATAGATATTCCTATCTATAATGAGGGCTGAGCCCATTGACTATGTAGCCCAGGACAGACTCCTGAGAGTGCCCACAGGGGACTAGTGCTGGGCACTGAGAATTAGAAGCTGGGTGTTGGGAAGGAGGAGAGGAAGTGGCGGTATGGCTGACTGTCACACTAAGAAGTGGTGTTGGGGGCCGACTTTTAGCAGAAAGCAGCTATCAGCTTTGCAGCCATCTTGAGCCATATACCCTGACATGAGATTTGGATTACAATAGCCTACAACAGCTGAGAACACTCCAATAATCTTGGTTTAGATACCTTGAGATTAAAGGTGTGTGAGATTAAAGGTGTGTGAGATTAAAGGTGTGTAATTTAAGAGTATGATTTAGAAGTATAGAGATCAGAGTTAGAGACAAGACCTAAGGGCATGATTAAAGGTGTAACTTAGAGGCGTGGCTTAGAAGTAAGACATAAAATGCAGAGGCAGACAGTAGGATTCAGACATTAGGGAGACACAGCAGAGAGAAGACATTAGGGAGACGAGAGAGAGAGATTCATACACATCAGACATTAGGTAAAATCTGGCCTCACCCTCGCTCTTGCTGAACCCCCGACCTGAAGACCGGAGCGGCAGCTTGGGCCGGAATACAGTGGCTGCCCAAACGTGGGTCGGCCGGGGCCTCAACATTTTGCTCAGGCCGAGACATTTTTTGGCCACCCCAACGTGGGACTAGTGCGGTCCTCAACAAAGTGGGATTAGCTGGTTAACATGGGAACCTGAGACAGGAAAGCAGATCTGCCCTGTGGGATCAGAAATTTCATGTCTGTGATCGTGTAAGGAATAAAACCTGCAATGAAATACCTTGAGTCAGGTCAATTGCAGATGTAGCAGGAAGCAGTGGCTCCCTAGGGGATGGCAGCCTGCTGAATTAGCCACCCCCATTCGACTGCAACCTAGTTTAGCTACAACTGCCCCACACCCTGTGAAAGTTTAGAGTAGATAATCAGAGACAACAGAACTTGTCGAACAACCTGCCGATGTGGCAAAGTCATGTGTCTGATCAGCTTTAAAACAAACAGGATGTGAAAGGCAGAGATGCACTCTCACATGGTACAGGGAACAAGCAGACCAAGATGGTCTGTGCAGGATTGCACCCTCTTCATCCGTCAACAAGTGAGGAGTGGGAGGGGCTTGTTGAGTTAGACTAGTGGTTCTCACCCTTCCTAATGCTGTGACCCTTTAATACAGTTCCTCATGTTGTGATGAACCCCAACCATAACATCATTTCATTGCTACTTCATAACTGTAATTTTGCTACTGTTATGAATTGTAATGTAAGTATCTGATATGCAAGATAATAGATAGGGGTCCCTGAGGGGGTTGGGACCCACAGGTTGAGAACCACTGGGTTCAGGATTGTTGTTTTTTTTTTGTTTTTTTTTTTAAACTCTGGGTTCAAACCAACCAACGTACCTGCAGTTTTAGGCTGACATTCTGCTTTTCGGGGTTGTGAAATAAACTGCCTTCCTTTCACTACCAAGTCCCCGGTGCTCTTATGAAGAATTTGTTTCTTGAAGCAGTGCTAAGGACCAGCCTCGGTTTTTAGAGTTCTGAGGAAAGGGTATTTGAGAGTGGCAATAGAATCGACTCAAAATCATGGGGTACAAGCTGATAGCCTTAGTTCTGCTTGAAACAGCTTACTCTTGGAAAAAAAAAATCTGGATAACATGTCTTGCAGACTAAAAGCTCAGTCTTTTATTTACCTCTCAACTCAGTTATTTACCCACGAATTTTCCCACGAATCAGCATTCCATGACCCCAGTCCCTTGATTCTTAGAAAGAGACATCAGGCACATTTTTTAAAACATTGCAAATGAATTCAGAAATCTGCCTGCTTTTGTAAGCACAGACAATACGCTGGCTGGATCCCATCCTAACATTACCATTCCCATCATGCCTGGGCCCAAACTATCTTTGTCCCAGGCTGACACTGAACTCAGGAATCTACCTGCCTTTGTGAGTATAAACAATAAATTTATCTGAGTGGGATCTTGCCCTGTGATCACCAGTGCCTAAATCTCTATCTCTTTCCTAAATAGCTTTTTGACAAGCTGGCTCATAGTGCAGCTGCCTCTGCTCATTTGGGTTTGTGAAGCTACTTATATAATTCATATTGCATCCTTATATTTTATGTAGTTGAGAAATTATGTATTTTTGAACTCAAGTTTTCAGAGATCTTTCTCACAGCCTTAAAGGCTGTCCTGAATGTCTCAGTATTTAGCCTTTGCTGAGACATTAGACACATCTTTAACTCCTGGACTCACACTGTTTCTAATTATCATGAAGTCATTAACCTTGGCAGGGAGAACATTTCCCCAATAACCTTGGCAGGGAAAGTATTTCCTGAAGAAGGATCATGATGTAATTAATATATATCTAGATAGAGATAGAGATGGCTGGATTTTGAACAGGATGATGTTTCCTCTGTTGATGAAAAGCACACCCAGCAGAGGGAAGGGGATGACCAGGAGTGTGAAGCATCCCCAGGGAATAGCTAGCCCTGTGGGTCAGCCAGACACACTGAGTCAACCAGACAGACACAGGAGAGAAGTGAGATTTGAAAAGCCAGGGGGTCAGGTAGATGTTGTCTTGGGTGGTATCTGGCATTTCTTAAAGGACCACATTCTCATCCCAAAGGAGATTTATTTGCTTCAGAGGAACAAAGGCCAGGGAATAAGAGACAAAGACAGGAGACAGAGAATTAGGGACAAAGGTAAGGAAACAAGGAGGGATATTTGCCACAGAGGGACAAAGAACTGCCACTGGATAGACAGGAGACAGACATGACCCATAGGAAAATGGAAGTTTATAAAGGTACAAGGTACCGCTCCAACCTTCATGGGTTGGTTAATTTTGGTTGGGCATGTTAATTAAGGGGGACACAAGGGGGCTTTTGATTGCTGGACTTCAAAACTGACAGCTGGATCTTGGTAGTCGGCCTCCAGAAAAGGAAGAGGCCAAATAAGGCAACAGGCCTTGGAGGCTAACTTTAGGACTTTAATCTAATGGGTTTTAGCAAGAGAGAGGGAAAGGGGAGAAAGGCCAGGCCAGCCAGAGCCACACTTGCCACATTCAATTTTACTAGAGTCTCTTCAATTCCTCCAGACTTTCTCTTCATATATATGGTCATCATGGCCGCTGGTTATGGCTCTGGTTTTACTTAGAACCAGAGACATCTGGCATAGTGAGATCCACCAGCCAGATGAGGTGTGACACTCCTGATGAGTCTTACCCCCCTACAGAGCAAAGTGTCTTCCTTCTTGGACTCCAGCCACTCTGCACAGTACTCCGAGTCTGAAACCCCATAGGTCCCTGGTATAAGGCAGGAAGGTTTATTCTCTAAACCACTTCTCTGAGCCCGGGGATCCATGTCCAGTTCCCCGGCCCATCTTCTCCCTCCAGATCCACAATCAGCATCTCATCCACGGTCAGCTCTCCCTTCTGAGAACCTACACTTAAAAGGCAACCTCAGGACAAGAGTGAGCAGCCACCGAAGTGGAGCAAGCTCTTCTTTACATCAAATTTTCTTAAAATAAAATGTTGTGTCTTATTGCAAAGCAATACATATTCATTTGAGAAAAGTAGAAAACATTGAAAAGCAAATAGTAGAGAAAAAATCCCTTTGTGATTACTGTGTGTGTGCACATGTGTACACACACACGTGTGTGTGCATGCACACACATCTACATGTGCATATATGTATATATCCTGGATTTACTTCTGCTTATTTAAAAGTTAAGCTAGCAATGGCTATGTTACTAATTTAAAGCCCACATTTTTCTACTAACAATATGCAGTAAACTTGTGCATATCACTAAGTCCCTCCTACTATATACAAATGCCTATATCATATCATATCATATATCATATTCAAGCTCCCATCAAATTGGTCCTTCGATTCTTTCTGTACCTCCTTTTTTGCTTTTGGGAACAATGCTATGTATGTCCTCATAGCTAAGTTTGCACGCATGGATGATTGATTTCTTGGAGTAAATTTCTGAAAATCCAGGTAAGATTGTTTACCCACCTTCCCTCTTTCTTCCTCCCTCCCTCCCTGCCTACCTCCCCCTCTCTCTGCTATTTTGAGATGAGGTTTCTCTGTGTAACAGCTCTGGCTGTCCTGGTATGAACTCTGTACACCAGTCTGGCCTTTAACTCACAAAGATCTGCCTGCCTCTGCCTCCTGAGTACTGGGATTAAGGGCACTCAGTGCTGGGCGGTGGTGGCACACGCCTTTAATCCCAGCACTTGGGAAGCAGAGGCAGGCGGATTTCTGAGTTCGAGGCCAGCCTGGTCTACAGAGTGAGTTCCAGGACAGCCAGGGCTACACAGAGAAACCCTGTCTCGAAAAAACCAAAAAACCAAAAAACCAAAAAAAAAAAAAAAAAAAAAAAAAAGCACTCAGCACCACCCACAGCCCAGTTCTCCTTTAAAAACTGAAGCTCTTACTTTGAACTTCTAGACTCAAGGGATCTTCCCATTTCAGCTTCCCAAACACTGGGAGGATAGATGTGCTCCCCAGGCTGGATGCTGATGAAGACTTTTGATGCATCACCAAAACCCTTCCTAAAACTTTATATCCACTTTTGTGCCTGAGCATTTGTGAGAATACCACTTTATTTATATCCTTGCCAGCCAAATACTGCTGTCTCCCATCATTGCCAACGGAAGAATAAGGCAAAATGATATTTCAATGTATATTGGTAGGTTACAGTTCCTTCTTAAGAATCATTCCTCCCTATGCATGCTTGTCTTCCCTCTCCCTCCCTCCTTCCCTCCCCCTCTCTTCCTTTCCTATTTTCTTTGAGAATGGGTCTCAGGATGGAGCTCTGGATGGCACAGAACTTGCATTCCTCTTGCCCTGTTTACCTCTGTCTGTTTCTCAGTCTGTTTCTATCTCTCTCTGTCTCTCTCTGCTGTGTCTCTCTCTCTCCCTTTCTGTTATGGTAATTACACTTCTTATCAATTGCCTTTGTTTTTGGTGCTAAGGATCAGGCCTCACAGAGTAAGTTAGGACCCTGCCACTTAGCTAGATCCCTGGCCCTTTTATTTTATTTTGAAGTAGGATCTCACTTAGTTGCCAGGCTCTATAACCAGGCTGCCATTGGACACTTTCTATACCCAGGCTGACCTTGGTCCCACTATATGCCCAGGCTGCCACTGGATTCACTGTGCCCAGGTTATCCTTGGACTCACTTCATAGCTGCTTTCTGGCTTTAGTTGACTTTTTTTTTTTTTTTTTTTTTTTTTTTTTTTTTTTTTTTTTGTCTCTCTGTGTGGTAGACACAAAGAACTCTGATCTCTTTTCATCTGACAAAGTCAGTGTCATCCTGAGACCTCCTCTTTCACAATTCACAACCTCACCTAACACTAGTCACCTGCTAAAGGCCCCTTCTCCGACTATCTTCCCATGGAGCATTGGTGCTGATGAGTGGGAACTGAGGAGTGCAAACACTCAGACTCCTGCCAGGAATCCCCCAGCTCCATAAACAAACACAGGTAAAGGGTCCCATAACACAGAGACAGGACCCTGTGAGAACAGAAATGTCATGCTGAGGACACACTGATTCTCAGACCAGACCTTCCCAGGCAAGGGAGGAAGATGTCTATAGATTCTGCGGTTGCCTGTGGCAGCGAGAAGTGGGGTTGCAGCCAGAAGAGAAGCCATCTGCTTTCGGTTTCCTATCTACTCGTTTCCCTGGAGCCTGCATCCACTCCGACCGACCAAGACTGTGGCACTTTAAGCCAAGGACACTTTACTAAAGTCATGTGTCTGCTGTCTCCCTGAAGGCTTGGCCATTGGCCGCTTTCATGACCTATTGAGGCTTTGCAGTGATGTGTGTTGAGAGACAAATGAGGACTTTAGCACAGTGCAAAGGTGGAGAGAGACCTAGAGGTGGGCAGTGCAGGGTGTCTCAACAGGTGGGGTGCAGTCAGGTCCCAAGCATCCCTAAAAGATCCCACAAGGCCCTTTCAGCAGGCCAATCAGCAATGAGAACATCAAGGGCAATTGTATGGGAAAGCACAGGTGCTCTCTGGTGGAGGAAGAGTACCCCAAACCCCTGTACTAGCCTAGGACAGCACCACAGTCAGGAACTATACTCTAGAGGTAGCTATGTGGGCTACCTTAGAATGTTTTAAGTTTGACTGAGGAAAAAACAGCAGAAAGCCTCAGAATGAGCAAAGGAGATGGGGACCTGAGGAGGCCAGGCCTGTCCCGGTGACCTCACTCTGTCTGTCTAGCTTCTGATGGGTTTCCTCAATATCCCACTGAAATGGCTCCATCTCCCATCCAGGAGAGAAAGTGACTTGGTGAGGGGCTTCATGGTCACTCACTGGCCTGGTTCCCAGCTACTCTGTTCCTCAGTCCTTCTGAAACTCCTGTTGTACCACAAGCTCCCCATGTGGGAACATGGCTCCTTGCTCTGGCACCCAGTGAATACAAGTAAGTCCAGAAGGCCTTTGCTATTTTTTGTATGTATTTAGGAACATTACACACACACACACACACACACACACACACATACACGTACACGCATGCGCGCGTGTGCATGCGTGATGGAAGTATGGTCGATTCCTCTCAGATTGCTCTCACAAGATGGGCACTAGAGTAATAACAGACATACACTGGACCTTCAAGAAGTTTCTAGGCCACATGAGAAGGAGGCTGCAAACAGAAATGAGCTGCTGAGAGGAATATACAAAACATGGCTGAGACAGCAGAAGGGACAGTGTTGAGGTCATTTGCCAAGAACTGATCATGTGAGGGGCACCCAGCCCTAGTGCTATGGGAACAGACGCATCCCTGCTGGGAAGATTCAGGAAAGCAGTAGGACTCAGCACAAGGAAGCTTGGGAGGAGATGCTCATGTCCTCAGGGCCAGGCCTGAGCTGGACAACAGTGTCCCCAGGAGCCATGTTTGCCATCCTACTGGCAGTGACCCTACAGCATAGAAGACAGGGAAGGAATAGGTTTGGGGAAACTGAGGCCTAGAACAGAACACATTCATGAGCTATAGCTGGCTGGGTGGGCAGGGGGTGCTAAGCTGGAGAGGGTAAAAGGCATGTAGGTGAGTTTCATCAGAGTAGTGGGTGGTAAGGGTGCAGGGAGAGTGTGGACAGAACCAGCTCCATTTTGGAAATAGTCTACAGAGGGGCAGATAGAAAGGACAGGCAATTCTGCAGCTGGAGCCAGGAGCCTGTGTGTCCCTTCCTTTTGGTAGGAGAACAGATGTATCACTAATGGAAGCTCTCTGGACACGACAGGTGGCTGAAGGGGAAGGAGACTATAGTCATCTCTGCTATAAAGATTGAGAGACAGCTGTGAGAGAGTCTTTGGGGCTAGATGCCAAGAACTGGTGGACGTGAAGCCAGAGATGCTGGTTGGCATCAGGTAAACGGAGAGGTGGAGAGACAGACACTGAACAATTTTATCCAGCCTTCCCACACATGGTCACATCCTTGGTCCCAGCTTCCAGGACTTTCTCAGTATCATCTCGACTGGTGATGACAGAAATGTCTCATCTTTGGGTCCTGGTCACATCCCTTCTGCTATCCTAAGGCCTCAATGACTCTGTCATTCTGCCTCATAGAGGAATCACCAGCTGGTTCACCAAGGTACCAAGACTTAGGATTTTCCAAGAGGAAAACCTGGAAGCAGAGAGTTAAGTGGAACTTAATAGAAATCAGAAGCAAAACATAGAACACGACAGAGCCAGAACAGGGCATGCCATCAAACTTGGACCGGCGTGGGATACATGGACCTTTACCTGCTGGAGAAGCCCCACAAGCATCTCCCAACTCAAACTCGAGGGGCTCACCCCCCTCCCCTGGACCTGGAGATTTTCCTGAGTACAGCTCGACTCTTGTCTTCCCTTCTCATCTCTTCTAAGTCTCCAACCACAGACTAGCGCCCTCTGTACCAACTACACAGCAGGCGTCTCAGGTCCTCAATGTCCATATGAAGTCAGTATTTCCTCATGCTCTTGTTGCAATCCACCACATCTTGTCCCTGTCACCACAGGAGCCCCTCAAAGGACTTCAGGACTACCTAGCTGGCCCTCTGTCCTCTGCTCTTGCCTTCTTATGCATCCCCACCCAGACTCTTGACACTGTGTCTTGGGAGTTTTCTTTTTAAGCATTCCTGTGGTACAGTTCCCAGCGACTTCCAAACTAAGCTCACACGCTGGCACAATCTCCCAGCCCTTCATAACATACCCTATTGATGAGCTTCTCTCTTCAGACATGCTTCCTCACTCCCCTAATTGACTGGCCCATGTGGTTCACCCCCAATTCTCTGACATCAAAGCTCTCTGTGCCCAGCCAGCCTACAGGGTTGCTTATCCCAAGGCTGCACAGCTGTTGTGATGTGCAACCACGCAGGTGACATTGTTCTTGCTATTTACCAGATGAGGGAAATGAGTCTCCAAGAGGGTGGCATCTGGGTCACACCGAGAGTGGGGGCTCGAAGCCCCGGGTTTTAGGCTCCAGGATTTAAAACGTTGCCAAGATTCCCAGTTGTGGGTGTTTACATGTGCAGAAATAGCTGAAAGGCTGGTCACAGTGACTGCCATTGCCTCTGCTCTCTGAAGGCTGCTATCTTTAGCAAACTAATTACTAATAATGTTTGCTCAACAACCGGGGTATGCACGAGAGAAAATGATCTTTAGGGATTTGTTCTTCCCAAGTGGAAGTTTGGTGTCATAGCTGCAGCTGTGGGAGGCTCTATTCTGTGACACAGAGTCGGGGCCCACTGCAGGACACCCAAAGGCCTGTTAATACACTTGGGACCTACAAAGCCAGTTCCTGCCACAAAATCCTCCCCAGGGAACCTATGTGGGAAGAGAGCAGTGGGCTATGGGCCGCCAACTGCGGATCTGCCACTCTCTCATCTCAAACATCAGTTTCTTTTCCTATAGGTCATTGAAAAAGTGTGTGTGTGTGTGTGTGTGTGTGTGTGTGTGTGTGTGTGTGTGTGTAAACTATGCATCTTGGAGTAAAACAAGACTCTAAGTTTAAAACTCAAGTTGCCACACACCCCAGGCTTAGCCCTTCATTTTCAAATAGGGTAAAAATGGTGCTGTCTCATGTGGCCCTCGCTGGTCTGTAGACTGCACCATCTCATGTACAGTGGTGTCCAGCTTCACTATCAAGAGATAGTGTCCAGAGAGGCTCAGTACACAGGCTGCAAGCCAGCCCAGCCCATGGCTCTCTCTGTTATCCTCCTGAACCTCCCTCAGCTTCAGCCTGGCTCTTCAACATCATCTGGAAGGATGTCCCCTGCTTTCTTCCACAGGTGGGTCCCTTATTCTCTATTTGGAACTCATGAGAGGGGGACAGTGTTTGGTTTTCTGTAACCATCACCTTGCAATGGGTCAATCACAAGGTAAACATTTAATCAGAGCTTATTGACTAAAAGAATCAATTCTGTCACAATCCTCTGGGCCTGTGTGCTTATGTGTGCATCCGTGTGTACACACCTCTGTGTGTGTGTGTGTGTGTGTGTGTGTGTGTGTGTGTGTGTGTGTGTGCTGGAAGGAGTGGGGGACACTGTTTCAACAAGAAACATTTTTATGTCCCCTCCAGGTCTGGAACAAGTTGTGCATGGGTGGGGGCAGGGAGGAGGGGACAGCAGATTAAGTTTGGTCAAGGTCATTTTACAACCATTTCTCAGCAGCTGGCCCAAGCCAGGGTCCTATATCACTTCCATGGTTAGAGGTCAGTCCATGAAGAGATTGCTTGGAAAATCCTGTCACACTTCGGATTGGGCAGTTTGACTGGGACCAGGTAGAGAGATTCGTCCATGTCCTGTTTGCTGTAGAAATCCAGGCTTTGTGGTTGAGGGGGTTGTGGTCCCACCCACACAGCTGTTACTTACTGCATCGGTCACTGTGGTGACTACCCAGGCTGGCTCACTTGGTCATAATTCTTCTCCCCAAGAACACTTGGGACCCAAGTGATGGGATATGAGGGTGACACAGGGACAGATGTGGACAAGGCCTTTTCCTAGTTGAGGGGGACTGCCAAGGGGTTGGCTGTGGGAGAAAAGCATGCCAACTGAATTGCAGGTGTTCCAGGAATCCTACTGAGGTGGTGTGAGCTGAAATGTAGGGACAGAGGCTCGGGACGAGCCCAGAACACTCACATCTTGGACTGGAAGAATTGGAGTTTCAGCACAGATCTTGGAGTATGTCCAAAAAAATACATCGAGACAACTGAAACTTGGGAACAATGAACATTTTATTTCCCATAACAGCCATCATTTTGTGTGAGGCAGTAGACCAGGCCACCAGATAGAAAACCTGGTAAAGATGAGCAGATTCAGGAACCCCAGTAATTCTCATAATTGAGAATGGTAGGTGTTTAAATCTACTCCTGACTAGGTTTCTGTCCTGGAACACATGACTACAATACCCCATGAGGAGACTGTGACAATCAATCACATAGGGACAACACCTGAAGTCCTTCCACATGCAGATGAGGCATGCCTAACATCTCAGACCAAGCCAATAGAAAGCATCTGCCTCTAGATCCCAATCCACCCCCAAATGTTTATAAGGGGGCTGGAGAGATGGATCAGAGGTTAAGAGCACTATCTGCTTTTCCAGAGGTCCTGAGTTCAATTCCCAGCAACCACATGGTGACTTATAACCATCTTAATGAGATCTGGTGCTCTCTTTTGGCCTACAGGTATACATGTTTATAAGGTCCTAGGCACAAAGAATTAAGTGCACCCGTTATTTCACCAAAGATCATCTGAGTGTGCTTGTCCTATTGAGCTGTAACACTACAGGGAAGAGTTTTCTTTCCCAAAGCTTTCCTTGCTGGACCCCAACCCAGCCCAACCAGCTGGGTGTGAGACCTCCTGCTGGGTGGCTTTGACCTTGGCCCCTAGCTGCCCACTGCACCTAGCCATCTGTTACCAACTCCAGGACAGTAGCAGCTGTGGAGGCCCACCTTGCTTCAGCTTCCCCTCGGGAAGCTGTAACTCTTTGGCCTCTCCTGTCAGGCCAGAGCCTGGTGAGTTCCTGCCAACAGTGCCCAGTATGTAGACTAGCAATTTTTCATGGAAACTCCCCCAGTCCAGGGCATAGAAAAAGATCTTAAACTTGTCAGCATCTTATCATTTAGCTAATCACTTTGCAGGCACTGAGGACATTCAGAGGTAGATGCTCTGGCTCAAGGTCACCCCCTGACCCTCGTTCCTTGTCTAGGTAGCATTTGGACTTAGAGTAGCAGAGCACAGTGGTTTCTGCCCAGCTCTTGCTCCATACACAGCTGAAGGAAGCAGGTCTTCCAGCTGGCCTCAGAACACCCTAAAGCACAGTGAGAAACTATCAGGTGTGTCCAACCATTGACACTGGGAAATGTTATCATTTCCAGAGATTATGGCCAAGAGTCACAAAATTATGCTACAGAAAAGATACAGAAAAATTCCTTTTCACATTTTAAATAAACTTACAGTTTTGTGTTGGGTCGCATTCATATCTATATTAGGCTTAATACAGCTACATGAGGATCCCAGGCCACAAGTTAAACATTCCTGCTTAGACCCAATCACACCTTGGAGAAGCAGAGAGGGTGGGTGTGGCTTCTGGGGACTCAGGTTTATGGTTCTTCCCTGCACTGCTGCTAGGCCACCCTTCCTGGGCAGGTAAAGGGGTTCCCTTCCACTTCCCACTATCAGAGCTCATTCTGAAATTCTATCTTGAGTTTCATGTCTCAGGGATTTAAGTTTACCAGCCTCACTTTTCTACATAGAGGAGATTGTTAGCACATAGAAACCTCTGCTTTCTCCTGCCTTATTCTAGAAGCCAAGACAAGGTAAGCAGGAGTTGACAGCTGGTGGCTATTCTCCCCTGGGGACAGGAAACCTAGTGGCTCAAATGGCTGAGGCTTCAAGACATCAAGATTCAATGTGACTAAGATGTGTCCACTTAGCGTTTTCAGGGTCTGGGGAGAGAGGCAGTCTGTCCATCTGCCTGTTCCCTTATCGGTCTCACTGGAAGTCCCAGGGACAATGGAGGTAGATGGTTTTGGCTGAGATGTCCATATAAAGGCATGTTCTGGACTCTGAACTAGAGGAAGAGTGACCAGTGTGATGTCTTGCCCAAGCCTGGTGGCATTAGCAGTTGTGCCAGAACAACAGGTGTAAATGGGGGCAGCTAGGGGCAAGCTGGGCATAGGTTCATCCATGGAGGATGCTAAATATTATGGCGGCACTTTCCCCCTTCGTCTTTTGTAGCCCCTCCTTATACCCCATGGTGTCAAGAGACCAGATGGGTCCTGACCCTTCTGCCACACTAGGTTAGAGCATCATGAAAAGCCCAGTTTTGGAGCTAGCCAGTCTTAGGTTTGCACTCTGGACAAGTGGCTTGATTTTATGAGCCACTTCTCCTTTGTGAAGTAAGCCACTGGCCTCACACAGAGGTTGTAAAGGGACGTACAGAAAGGACTGGTGTGATGCTTGGAGCTCAGCAGGCATGCATGGACATCATGCATGTGGGAATGCATGTGGGAATTAGTTCTATCCTTCTACCATACATGTTCCAGGCACTGACCTTGGGTCATCAGACTTGGTGGCAATAACCTTCATCCATCTAGCCATCTTGCCAGCCCAGAAGGTAGATTTTATTTTGTGTAATGCTCAGAACTTATGAGCTCTTTTCTCTGGTCACCTCTTCATCTCCGTTGCAGCTGAGACCAGAACTTGCAATTTCAAGACCATAAAAATTTGTCAGTGACTGTCCCAGTTTGCCCCAGCCCCTGGAGGTCAGCAAAATGTTGTTCCTATTGTGTTGTGTTGCGTTGCATTGTATTGTATTCCATTGCAACAGACTCCACATTAGCTCAGGCTGCCTTCAAAATTACAATGTAGCTTAGGCTGTATTACATTGCAACAGAGTCTCCACATTAGCCCGGGTTGGCCTTGAATTTGAAATGATCTCCTGTTTTGACCTCCCATGTGCTAGGACTTGAGGTGTTCTTATCTACCTCCCCCTCCCTTCCTTTCTTCTGAAGCACTTTCTCATACCTTGGTGTCTGGCTGTATGCTGTGCAGAGAGATTTTCAGAGAACAAGACCCAGACCCTATTCTCTAAGACTGATAGGGATGGGCCAGGTGTGGAGACAACTGTTATGGACCATAAAGAACCCTGCCTGTGATGGTGTGGCTTCTAATCCAGGTACCCACAGATCCAAGAGGTGGAAGGCAGATGAGTCACCCATGGTGGGCAGGAGGGGAAGTGACAGTTAAGCAGGTTGTGCTCAGGCAGGGAGGTCAAAAGTTCATCTGTGGACTATGAGGAGAATAGAGAGGTAGAGGAACACGGAGAAAGTGGGTGAAACAGCTGAGCAAACGGCGTTCAAAGGATGCACAGTTGCTCACACCTTTGTAACTGCCAGGAAAGTCACTACTTCCACGATCCTTGTTCCCAGAGGTGACACTGGCCTCTCATTTGAGCACCTGATGAGCTCGGTTTTTCCGTGAGTCCTTTTGCACGTCATTTCATTTGCTCCCGGACACCTCCCTATGAGACTCTGACTCCGATTTCACAGAAAGCAAGGTGGCTCAGAAAAATCAAACAACTTGTTCAGGTAAAGTCAGAATGAAAACCCAAGTCTGGCTGACTTAAAGTAAGGCATTTTACATTGCTGTAGCCTGGCATAGAAGGGCACATGGATACACACACACACATGCACACACACACACACACACACACACACAATTGAACTGTCTTAGGATTCTACTGCTGTGAAGAGACATCATGACCAAGGCAACTTTTATGAAGGAAAACATTTAACTGGGGCTGGCTTACAGTCTCAGAGGTTCAGTCCATTATCATCATGGCAGGAAGTATGGCAGCATGCAGGCAGACATGGTGCTGGAGAAGAGCAGAGAGTTTTACATCTTGATTCACAGGCAGCAGGAGACTGTTTGCCACACTGGGCATCCCTTGAGCATAGGAGACCTCAAAAAGCCATCCCTACGATGACACACTTGCTCCAACAAGGCCACACCTACTCCAGCAAGGCCACACCTCCTAATAGTGCCACTCCCTATGGGCCAAGCATTCAAACACAGGAGACTATGGCAGCCATTCCTATTCAAACCACCAGACAAACCAACCTACATTTTAGCATAGGCAAGCACAGAAGCAGGCTTAGAGACGTGCTATGGGATCTTCAAGATCACATAGCCTAGTCTGCATTTTCACGCATCCACCCAGGTCTCAGAAACCTTGGAAGACACTGATCAGAAAGACGCTAATGGGCAAGGGACAAAGGAAAGTGACAAACCCATATCAGGTCTCACATGTTCAAAAAGAAAACCACAAACTCTCTGCTTCAGTGGATGAGGGGACTCTCCCTAGATCCTTGGGGGTGAGCATCCTGCTTTGGGGGGGGGGGGCCTTAGCAGAGAGAAGGGCTTGGTTGCCATGGTTTTCTGGTGGCTGCTACTGGCTCACAGCAATACTTGCTTGTTTCAGCTATATATTCTGAGTCATGCCGGATCTGAGCTTTGGGAATCTTTGCATTACTCAGGAAATTGTGATGAGGATAGGGAAGTAACCTGTCCTGTGAGGTGGTGGGTTTCTTGCATGTACGTATGTGTGCGTTCCTGCATCCAGTGTGTGTCATCACCTCGACTCAGCACCACCTCACCTACTCAGTACCTCCACGTACTTAATCACTCACACACTGTGTGGCCACTCTCAAGGGCAATGAAATATTCCTCGTTCATTTGTTCATTCACTAATTCATTCTGCTTTGAGTACTTGCCATAGACCAAGCCCCAGGCCCCGTTCCAAAGTGAGGAGCTGAACACAGCCTTGTACGTGCCCATGAACAGCAGGTAGAGTTAATAAACATTTGCTTCCTGAAAGTTAACATGGGGGACATGAAGACCGCCTGGGAGCCTGGAGCACAAGAGGGTTTTTGTGGCCTGAGGACCCAGGAAGGGAGAGTAGACCTGGAGTGAGCAATGGTAACGGAGAGTCTAGCAGGGTTAAGGTATTAGAGGTAAGGAATGAACCATTAGCAGCAGGACAGCAGGAGGTGGGACAAACTGTTCCTGGCTGTCTAAAGTGCCCACAGGGGCGTGGGGGTCCTGAAGGAGCTCAGTCTTGTTCTATAAACGTTACCCTTGAATGCAGATCTGAGTGTCTCCCAATCCTTTCTTGACCCTAGTTCTGCCTAGGAAGCAACTCTGTCTGTCCTGCTTCAGTGGCCACTGGGCCCTGGCCACTGGGCTGTCACAACTCTTCCAGAAATTATGAATTAGAGGAAAAATGAGTGTTCATCCCCAAATATCCACTCGGTTCACCCCAGCCACATCCTTGCATTAGGGGTTAGTAAGGGTAGGGGTCAGGTAGCCTCCCTGGGTGCAGCTCCTAAGAGTTTGTACCTCTCGATTTCTCAAGCCCAGGAGACTGAAGGAGAGAGGCTCCCCACTTTCTGCCCACACTTTGCAAGGATTTTCTTTCTAACTCTCTCCAATTCCCTACTTCCCCTACTCTTATCTACCTGACCCCGACCAAGCTCTGTTCTAGGGCAGCAGCTGCTGGGGGCGGGGGGGAATTCTACAAATCAAGGGCATTGTGGCTTAGGGTCCTACCAATCAGTGGCTTCAAAAGTCTGAGGAGCCCTCAAGTCCCTGATGCAAGTGGAGGAAACCATTTAGCCCAGGTAGTGGCTACCTGGTTGGACAGGGTGCCTGGGAGTGGGGTTGGGGGTAGACATTCTCAAGTTTGGCTCCACTTTAGGGTAGAGAGCCTGGTAGGCTGTTTCTATGACTCAGAGATGGCACAAAGCACCAGGGAAGGAGACCGTAGCTGGAGAAAGGTGGCAGTGGGCTGGAGTGTACTGGATACTCCATCTCTGGCCCCAGAAAGAATGTGTTTGGGCTCCTGACTGAAAACCTCAGTTTCCCATCACTGAGGTTGCAGACTCCTGTCTGTTTCCTCCTAGGACTTCAGGGGACATGGAAAGCCAAGCGTCCCCAGCACTGGATGCTGAGGTAGAGCAACTGTTGACAGACACTGTGATGATAGGAGCTGTTTGCTCATTTCTCTCTGCCCCTCAGCATCCCTGGACCCTGTTTCCCTGTGTGGGTTCAAGGTCAGAAGTAAAAGCAACTGGAACAACTCTGTCTTAGCTAGGGTTTTACTGCTGTGAAGAGTCACCATGACCATGGCGACTCTTATTAAGGAAAACATTCAGTTTCAGAGGTTTAGTTCATCATCATCATAGTGGGTAGCATGGCAGCATGCAGACAGATACAGTTCTGGAGAGGTAGCTGAGAGATCTATATCCAGATCCAGAGGCAACAGAAAGAAAGAGCCATGAGGCCTGGCTTGGGCTTTTGAAACCTCCAAGCCCACACCCAATGACACACTTCCTCCAACAAGACCACACCTACTCCAACAAGGCCACACCTACTCCAACAAGACCACACCTACTCCAACAAGGTCACACCCACTCCAACAAGGCCACACCTCCTAATCCTTTTTACTAGTACCACTTTCTGATGACTATGCATTCAAATCTATGAGCCTCTAGAGGGGGCATTCTCATTTAAACCCCTACAGGCTCCTTTCCATCCCTTTCAGTCAGGTTGTGGGGGACACTTTCTCCCACCCCAGAGGATGACCAATATCTTCGAGAAGCTCAGGGGGACCAACTGGACAGAAAGGTCAGGTTTCCCCCACAAGGCTACATGGTTCCCACAGGCAAGAGAGACCCACACTCTATAACCAGGCATCAGCACTGGTTTTCAGTTTCCCAGTTGCAGCCTCTGGAACACCACAGGGAAAGGACTCGCTGTTAACTGGTGTGAACCGGTATGAAACTTCAGGATCTTCTCAGTGAGTTATCTCCTAGAAAGTCCCCAGACCTGTGAGGCCCATTCCATTGCCAGTTGAACAGGTAAACAAATGTGCTACATCCACGAGATGGAATAATAGTCGACCATGAAAACAGAATGACTGCCGACACATGCTAAAATATGGATGAGCTACCAAAACATGATCCTAAGTAAAAGCCAGACACCAAAGGTCACATACTACAGAACTCCATTTACGTGAAGCTTCTGCAATAGGTAAGTCCTCAGACTACTATAGCTTGGATCTCGACTATCACCCAGAGGACCTGTGTTAAAGTGTGGTCCCAGCTGAAACTATGAGAAGGTAGTGGTACCTTTAAGAGGTGGGGCCTCATAGACTGTCCTAGGTTACTGGGGGCGTGGCCTCAACAGGACAATGGGACTCATCTCCTCCTTCCTCCCTCTGTTGCATCCAGGCTGTTAGGTGAATGGGTACTCGGCCATGATATGCCACCACAAATTTAAAAGCAACAAGGCCAACAAGGCTGGATCCTCCCAAACTGTGGGCTAAAATAAACCATCTCTCCTTGTAAGAGGATGAGCTCAGATGACTGTCATGGTAACAGAAAACTGACCAACACATAGACAGAAGCAGACTGTCAATTGCTAGGGCATTGGTAGGTAAAACGGACAGTGCCTGCTCCATGGGAATCTCCTTGGGGATGACAAAAATGTCTTAGATATGGATACATGTGTTGAGCAACACTGTGAATGTGCTGAACATCACCGAACTTAGTTAGAATGTGGCCAAGGCTTGTTTTACACAGCGAATTAGATACAATCTTTCTAGAAGGGCCTGGGATCTTGGCCCTGTCCTAGAGTAGACCAGAGAAACCTAACAAGAAGTGCCCATTGGTGAGGGCAGTCCAGTGATCCTGAGACAAAGGGCTGCCCCATCATGAGCAGGGAATTTGAAGGGTCTTGAAAAACTGTAGTGAGTCCTGGTATTTCCATCCAAATGCTTAAGGGCCTGAACTAGGGAAAAAGAGGAGGAGGATAGCCTACAGCCCCCCAGCATCCCCCATTCCTCTGTTTTACTCTTCCCCAGGACAGATATGGATACAAGATATTTTGCTGTTGACCCTGAGCCTGGGAGTGATAAGAGTCTCCCTCTAACAAGCATTCCAGCCAGCTCCTGTCTCCTGGAGAGAGCACAGCAAGAACCTTGGCTAGTCCCTCTAGTCCAGCATGGCACTAGGTAGAAGGAAACACCTTCTGTGCTGGCTAATTGGGAGTGTCAATTTAAATGAATCTGGAACCAAGAGTCACACTCTAGGCAGGTCTGTGAGTGCATATACCTGGTTGCCACTGCTGCTGCTGCTACCACTACCATTGCCACCACTGTTACATCTGAATGCAGTATCTTTATCCTTGCAATATGGACTGAAGGCCAATGGTTCTCCAGCACTCCAGTCGGTCTTCAGGCCCAGCTGGGAATGGAGACATCTAACCCTGTGAGGTGAACAGTTCTCAACTTCTCCATTGTGCAGATAGCCATTGTTGCACCACCCAGCCCTATGGCAAAGCCAATCTAATAAATCTCCTGTGTAGTATATAGTCACGTGGGAGCAGACACAGTCCTGTGTAAATGTGTATTGTTGACATGAACAGGGCCCTGCCAAAGATCATAATGCCTCGTACTCATGGGAATGGAAAGACTTCCCCCTAGTCTGAGTATAGATGCTAACAGTGTGTGCAGAAAGTATAAACTACACCTTCCTCCTCTAGGATGAGTGTAGCTAAGACTGCTCCCCTACAAAGACCACTAGCACAATTAGCTAACTTGCCTCCTAGGTCAGCTGTATACAATAAACTTGCCTCCTCGTTCTGCTGTATTTAATAAATGCGTCATTTCCAGAATGCTGGAGTGTCTCCATCCGAACACATGGTCCAACCCATCCCAGTTCTACATCTGTCTGTCCTTTCTCCATTCCCCTTTGTCCTAGTCAGATCATTCCCAAGGCTGTGCATGTCAAAGTAATCCATTCTATTCATTCCGTTCCTCTGGGGAGAGTGTGCATGTGTCTCCGCAGTAACATCTGCAGAGCCAGATCTTCAGCATCTGAGAGACTGCTCTCCAGAGCCCTCCTGGAGCTCTGCCATCTTGAGGTGTTAGACTGGAGCTGATTCCTCCACTCCAGAGCTCGACTCTTTATCTGCAGCAGTGAGATGGCAATGTCTACTCTCAGAATGGATGCCCACTAGAGGATTCTGGGATGCAGCCAGGACAAGTCTCAGAATCCCTGAATTTAGGGTATAACCTGGAAGAGAACAGCTGCCTGGCCAAGAGTGAAGCAAAGTCATGGCTTTGATGCTTTCCCCCCCCAGAACTCATGTTGCAGACATAGTCCCCAACATATATGTTAATCGTATTGGGAAGCAATTAGAATTCATTAGGATCCTACTGAGAATCCCACGATGGCATAAGCGGCTTTATAAGAAGAGGAAGAGAGACCAAGCGAGTGTGCTTATCTGTCTCTTCCCCCCATGAACGATGTCATCCACCATGTTGTGATGAAACAGGAAGCCCCTGGACTGATGCTGAATGGACACCAATGCTAAGTTCATGTGTGCCCAGAACTGTGAAGTAAATACACCTACTCTTTATAAATTACCCTAACTCAAGGACTTTGCTATAGTAACAACAGACTAACTTAAGAAATAACTCACTTAGTGACTGTATGGTATAGAATGTTCTGGATGGGTCTGAACTTGCTCCAGGGTTGACTAAGAGCTGCATACAGTAGCAGCATGGGGGCCTGGAAAGTCTATGTTCTGGCACTCTTGTCTGTTCAGATTTGAAGATTGGCCATACCTACCCCAAAGCCCTGGAGCTGACCCAAAAAGCTCTACAGGGCAACTGGCTTGGGTGAGCTCCACTGCCAACAGTAAGCACAGGCTGTGAGGAGCACCAGGTACCACCTAACATGCTCCTCAGAGTCTCCCAACTCCAGCCCTTCACTCGGACACGACGAATAATACAGTGGCACTCTATCAAGGTTAGCACCACCTACCACTCCCGCCATTCTACCATCCCAAAGGTAGATGAAGAAGTGGGCCAGTGACACAGGTAATCCCAGGTATTGGAAAAGCTAAGACAAGGGAATGCAAATTCAAGGACACCTTGGACAACTTAGAGAAACTATCTCAAATTAAGAAATAAGGCCAGGCATGATGGTGCGTACATACCTTTAATCACAGCATTTGGGAGGCAGAGGCATGTCACGTAGATCTTTGAGTCTGTGGCTAGCCTGATCTACACACTGAGTTTCACTCCAGCCAGGGCTACATAGCTGCATAGTGAAGGGCAGGTAGCCCAGTGGTAGAGTGCTTGTCTAGTAGAAGTCATGGGTTTGCTTCTCAGAACCACAAAAGAAAGAAAGAAAAAAGATGGATCCAATTTTGATTTTCTGTTCCATAGCCCCTCCTGGAGAACCACTCACTCCCAGGTAACCTCTTTCAAGGAGGAATTGACTCAGGGTCTACCATGACAGTCTTCTTCCCAGGTCCTGTTTACATGGGTGACTCTGAGCCCCTACAGAGAAGGAACAACGTTGCCCAGGGGACTCAGGAGAAAGGTATGGGCTATCCAACTCTTCCAGCTGGGAATTGATGCAGAAGATATATAAACCTGAAGTGTCTCTTGGCCATCTCTAATCCCCATGTCTCCCTATACCCCTCAGGAGACAGCTGTATGTCTGTCTGCTATGGCAGGACACCTAAACCATAGGTATCAGTGGAAGCAATGGCTACTACAACACACTCAACTTCCTGTCTATGCTCTCTTGACCCCAGGTCTCTACAGAAAGGAATATATAAAGAGAAAAACGCAAGAAGAGTACCAGAGGCTCCCCAGTCCTGCCAGCCAAGCCACCATTAGGCCAGGACCGGAAGTTTGTTGGTTTGTTGCCTGTCCTTTCTTGGCCCAACAGGCTGTGGGGGCCATTGAGGAGACCCATGTAGACGCACATCCTTTGGTGACACAGCTATATTAAGATCAATTCCATTGTGCAACAAACATTTGAATCACTCACAGAGCCCTAAGTGCTTAGATTTGAATATTCATGAGAAGCTGCCCAGAAATGACTAAAATACATGCATACATGTGTATATTTAGTCAAAAATCAAGACAGCCCTGTGGGTGAAGAATAACAAAAGGCAATTTGCCACTCTGGTGTGAGGGTGCAGCAAGTGTGGGGCTTTGTACAGGATTCATTGAAGAAGACTCATTCATTCACCACTGATGTGCAAATCCAGGGCCACCAGCAGCTCTACCCACACCATCCCCATAGTCTACCAAAGTCAGAGTCACTAGGAGTCCTGCCAACACCACATAACATCCCCAAAGTCTACCAAAGCCAGAGTCACCAGGAGTTATGTCCACACCATCCCATAATCTTCCATAGCCAGGGCCAACAGGAGCTCTGTCCACACCATTCCCACAATCTGCACCACTATATATATTTATATTCTAGAAGAACTCACCCCATCCATGTTAACCTTCCAGGCTCAGACTTCATAACCTGACCAATGCAGAATGGGGGGAAGTGGTTCTTAGTAAAGTGTTGAGAGCACAAGAGTGAGCATTTGACTTTAGTTCTCAGCACCCATGTGAAGAGCTGGCCCTGGTGGAGCGGGTTTGTAGTCCTAGCACTGGGGAAGCAAAGACAAGAGGATCTCTAGGGCTTGCTGGCTGATCAAGCAGCCAAATTGGCAAATTCAAGGCCCCAGTGACAGACCCTGTCTCAAAACAATACAGCAACAAAGGAAAGCTGGACAGTGCCTGAGAATACCAAAGTTACCCTCTGAGCTCCACACATGTATATCTGGGGACACATGAACATACACACATACACACATAGACACACACACAGAGGTACATGCAGAGGCACATAGACAGACAGATAGAAAGACATATAGAGGCATATACAGACACATACAAAGACACACATATGTACATACAAACGCACATGTGCTCACACTGATGCTTCTACTCCCTGGAACTCTACAGAAGGACAGACATGATGAGAGCATGAGTCAGAATGAATAAAGAACACTCAGGAAGAAATAAAAAGAGACTTCCTGGAAATTAAGGGTCATAACTCTGAAACAAATCAGTTAAAGAAAGGATAAAATAGACAGAGTTGAAGTCTGACAATAAAGATGATAAAGTCAATGAAATTCTCCATGGACACAGAGCAGAAGGAGAAAACCACACACACAAACATCTTGAAAGCACACACGAAGTTAATATACACATACAGTTGATCTTTGGCTTTTAGTAAGAATCCCTGAATCAAAAACAAGAACAGGAAGAGGAGAAAAATGAAGGAAGCAGTCACAAGAACCCACCTCTCTGCTAAAGAAAGATCTACGTGTTCAAAGTCCCTTCCAAACAGGGGATGACAAAGGCTTACTTCCTAAGTAAAATTTCATGTTCAGAATGAATTGCCAAATTCTAAAGATACAGAGAATTCTAAAAAGCCCAGGATTGAAGCATCAGAAGATTTTGTGAAACATCCCCCATAAGTTCTTGTTTGAACCTCTGGTCTCGCCCTGGCTGTAGTATTTTGGAAGATTGTGGCCTAAATAGTGGAAGTGGCTCACTGAAGGCTTGGTCCCGAGGGTGATAGGAGCGTTGGGTCCAAGCTCTCTGCTTCCTGTCTGCCAAGATGTGGATGAAGTGTGCTGCAAGCTCCTGCCACTGTAGAACAAGCCGCTCCAGCCACCATGACTTTCCCTCATGATGGACTGTGCCCTCAAACCATAGGCAAAATAAACATCTGTACCTGGAAGTTGCTTCTGTGAGCAACTTTGTCACAGCATTGAGAAAAATAGCAAATACCAACATGCAGAGAGAAACAAGAATTCGATCTGTTAACCTTGCCTACTGGGTCCTATGACACAAACATGGGGACTGGATGTCCATGTGCATAGACCTACCCTGAGAGACACACTCAAGGACAGATCTCCGGGAAAATGAACAATAATCCAAGAAAGAATCTAACAGACTAGCTGGGGGAAACTAAAAATCTACCCACCCACATCCAAGCACAGGGTGAAAAAGTTCTAGTCCTTGAGGACCCCAGGTGCAAATCCAGTCAGGAATCTAGAATATCCTGAAGAGAACATCTTCCTGAGGAAAAGTTCATCATGTTTAACAATCACTATAGTAACTGGTTACCCCGGTGGCAAGGAGCAGGCTTGCCAAACCTCTGAATTTATGGCACATGCACCGCCCCTGCTACTCGGTATCAAAGGCCGTTTCCTTCCTATATCTGAGATGAGGGATGGTTGTATAAAAGATTTCAAATGCTGGTTGTTCACTTAAATTTCTTTGGTCACAGCACAGGTATAACTATAGGCCCAGAGTTTTATAACTTGGCACAACTAGGAGGGGCAGAGGGGCCTCTAATCTGGTTTCCCAGCAGTGAAAGACAAGAGTTAGTGGCAAGAACTTAAGTGTGAGAAAACAGAAGTTTAAGCATGTTATATAAAGTAACAGAGGAATTGGAGAGGTAAAATGTTAAATGCGCTTGCCAGAGCCCAGGGCTGCAGGAAATCTTTATTAGTATAGCGTGCTGAAGTGCCTCCCTTCCCAGTGAGGGAAAAGGCTCTCATCCATTCTCTACCTTCTTAAAGAGCACTGACTATGTGACAGACACTGGGCAGTGTGCTCTGGATCCAATGGTAAACAAAATCCTGGTCCCTGTCCTCAAAGAGCCGACAGCCTGCTGTGTGAGAGAGATATTCACGGCTTAAGTTAGAAATCACATAAACTAAAACAAAGTTGTAGGTGTGACAGGTGTAGATGAAGAGACACGGGGTCACAAGGGCAGAAGCCAGAAGCCAACTTAGTTGGGGATCAGGGAAAAAGTGATCTAGCTGAAACCAGACCAAAGAGATAAAGAAAATCTCTCCTCTAAGGAAGGAACAGGAACAAACGCTCTGTGGTAGAAATAAGAAGCCAAGCAGTAGAATGGGGGTGGAGAAAGAGAAAGCCAAGGTCCTGGAAGATAGAGTACAAGGGACCAAACAGTAGAAATGGCTGAGAAGAAAAAGAAAGCCAAGGTCCTGGAAGATAGAGTACAAGGGACCAAACAGAAATGGCTGAGAGGGAATAGAAAGCCAAGGTCCTGGAAGATAGAGTACCAGGGACCAAACAGTAGAGATGGGACCTGGGAGGTAGATACACACACAGTCACAGGGGCTGGAGGATGATTTCAGTCTAAAAGCATGGGAGTCATGGTGGTCTTCTACACAAATGGATGAAATGAAGTGAAGGTTCCCAGCTCACTTCATGAGGCCGGCCCAAGCCTGACAGCAGCTCCAGAAAACATGGCACTACTAACCAAGAAAACCAGAAGTAGCCCGTGTCACTTGTCAATTGGGAAACAATATTAAATTTTAAAATGTTTTGTTAGCAAGTGGAGTCTAGGAATGGATTAAGAGAAAATAATATCTTATGACCATACAGAGGTTGCAGACCCAAAGTACAAAGACAAATAAACATTAGAAGGTCATTTAATCATTACATCTCTATAGGGACATATTAAAGAAATAGAAGCACATGATTTTTTAAGGGACTCTGGCCAGCTTGAGTGTTACAAGCATGGCACTCGCAGGCCTTGCACTTCTCCCTCCTTCCCTCTGCCTTGCTAAAAACATTAGGTTACATTCCTAAAGCTAGCCACCAAGGTCTATGCCCCTATTTGGCCACTTCCTCCTCCTGAGGCTGACTACCAAGGTCCAGCTCTCAAAGTATTGAAGTCTAGCAATCAAAAGCTCCCACCCTGGTTCTCTTAATTAACATTCCCAATGAAAATTAAACATCTCATTATAGCATGGGGTTTCCCCTTTTACCTTTATAAACTGCCATTTCCCTATGTACCATGTCTGTCTCCTCACTACCCAGAGACAGTCCTTTGTCCCCCTCTGGAACAAATACCCTCCCCCTCCTGTTCGTTCCTTTCCCTTCTCCCTTATCCTCCATCTCCGGTCCGTTGTCTCTTATTCCCTGCCCTTTGTCCCTCTGGGACAAATAAATCTCTCTGTGCTGAGAACTTGGTCTTGGAGATCCTGAGCCAATACTTCTCCTTACAATTTTGATAAGGTATATGATGCCAAGATAGCATTCACAGAACGCAAATGTTCAGTCCATCTTTTAAGCAACTAGAAAGCCAGCAAGAGAATGCAAGGTTCTTGTCTTGATGAAGGCTATCTACCAACAGGCCCTGACTCACCAGGGAAAGGCTATGGAGAACCATACAGGATCCAAGGTGCCCACCCCCACCATGATGAGACAAAATGGGGCTTAATCACAAAAGCAAAGGAGGAGGAGGAAGAAGAGGAGGAGAAGGAGGAGGAAGAGGAGGAGGAGGAAGAGGAGGAGGAGGAAGAGAAGGGAGAGGAAGAGGAGGAGAAAGGAAAGAAAGAAAGGAAGGAAGGAAGGAAGGAAGGAAGGAAGGAAGGAAGCAAGCAAGCTGTTCTTTTTGAAATCACCAAGTGAAAGAAAAGCAACTGAAGAATCATGAATGCTAAGATGGATCCAGCAGGGCTCAGGTTCCCAGCGGGCCAACCATAGCAGCCACAGCACCACCAGAACCTGCTACTAACTGTGTCTCAGGCCTTCTTGTCTGGCTGTGAAACAGAATGGAGCACTGACCTAGGGTGATGGTTAATATTGCCAGCCTGACAAGGTCTAAAGTTCCCCAGGAGACAAGCCTCTGGCTGGGATGAAGTCTCTAGATTGACTAACTGAGGTGAGAAGAGCCACCCTGAAGGTAAGCAGTACCCTTTCATGGGCTACGTACCAACATTTATTTCTCTCTTTCTGCTTCCTGGCTGTGGATGCAAGGTAACCAGCTGCCTCACACCCCTCCCCCACCTGTGCAGGTGGGATGGTTCACTGCGTAAGAACACTTACTGTGATTCCAAAAGGACTTGAATTCAAGCCTCCAGCACCAATGTAAAAGCCAGTCATGGTGGACCATGCCTGGAGCCGCAGAATCACGGAGAGGAGACACATAGGAAGGAGTTTTAAAACTGAGTGGCTTTCATTTCTAAGGGACTTTTTCAGTGTCTAGGGACTTTAAGGCAGTCATCCCTGGATAGAGCATGAGGATGACTGTCACTGGTTGCCAACAGTCAAAGGCCAGAATGCTAACCACCAGCCATGCAGAGTGGTCCATGATAAAGAACTATCAAGCTCAAAGTGTCCACAGTGCTGATGCTGAGGACCTGAATTCCAAGAACCACATGGTAATGACCATGTAAAGGGCTGGAGAGGAGGGCAGTATAGACAGAATATACATTCTGAGACATATTCTGAAGAGCTGAGAGGTTCTCCCAGAGCAATTGAGAGCCTAGGAGAGCTTTGCATTCCCAGTGGAGCTTCCTGGCATCAGAATGGACAAGCAAGAAATAAGGTTTCTCTGTGAGGTTCTGCAAGTTCTGAGGTACCAGAGATCTCCAACCAGAAGAGACATTGATTCTTCTCTACCGAGTCCCAGAAAGACTGACAGGGCAAAGACAATGTCTGGAACATGCTTCCAGGAGCTTCTCACATCCCCTGACGGCCCTAACCTTGTTGGAGGCAACCTGGTATGTAAATAGACCACACATCAACAGTCAGACCTGCTGGAAGCCCATTTCTTCTCTCCTGAGCCCAGAGCTGTTGGACTGGGATGATTCAGAGGTGGTGGCCTCCATGGAGCTCCATGGCCATCAGCTCTGTCCCTCTCATCAAACCGTAGCTTACCATAGGCTTAATGTTTCACTCACTCAACAAGCACTCAGCCCCAGGCAAGGCTGGGTTTAGAGTTTCTTTCAGTCTATTCCATGGCATGCATGGGGTATTAGTTACTCTACCTGCTCTATAGATGATTACTTCTTATGGTGGTTTGAGGAAGAATGGCCCCCATAGGCTCATATATTTGAATGCTTAAGCATCAGGGAATGACACTGCTTGAGAAGGATTAGGAGGCGTGGCCTTGTTGGAGGATGTGTGTCACTGCGGGGTAGGCTTTGAGGTTTCAAAAGCTCAAGCCAGACTCAGTGTCTCTCTTCCTGATGGCCTGTGGATCCTGCTGTAGAACTCTCAGCCCCTTCTCCAGCACCGCACGTGTTTTCCTGTGTGCTGCCATGCTTCCCACCATGATGACAATGGACTAAACCTCTGAACTGTAATCCAGCCCCAGTTAAATGCTTTATTTCATAACAGTTACTGTAGTTATGATGTCTTTTCACAACAATAAAACACTAAGTAAGTGTTGGTTACTTGGTAGTTGGGTTTTTGGTAAGGGATAGAGTTAGACAATAACAAGTCAATGAAACAAGGTAGGTGCTTGAGAGGTCACGGACAGCTTCCTGGAGGAGGTGACCTAGCATCTGTACCTGAAAGCATAAGCAGGTGAGGGTAGAGCATCTACCACCTTTGTGCTGCTGAGAGATGCATGGGCAAGACAGAATGGAGGCAGCTGCCTCTTCCACAGTTCTCTGCGACACCAGCATCCACCTTGCTGTATCCCTTGCTCCTGCAATGACTGCCCTAGGAGCCTGGGCCTTCTTCGCAAAGGACACAGGAATGAAGGTTGTAGCCTGTAGGGACAATGGGTATCTGCTAGGGACAAATTTTTAACTAAAAATTATGTTAGCAGGGGAGAGCCAAATTCATGCTCTCGTTCTCTCATCTTTCTTTCTCTCTCTCCCTCTCTCTCTCTCTTTCTGTCTCTCTCTGTCTGTCCCCACTTCCACTATCTCCCTCTCACTCTCCTTACCCTCTTCTCCCACTCCCCATCCCTCTCTTCCAGGCCATGGGGTAAGTGGGTTTGTTTCTATTTGATATGTCAGTAACCACAGACCAAGGCAAGAAGGCTAATCAACCATGGGCATCTCTAAAGCTGAGACCCCAAAATAAATCTTTTCTATTGTCTATCTTGGGTTTTAGCCATGATGATAGAAAACTGACGATGGTATCTACTAACAGAGACTGTGAAACTGGAAGAAGCCTGCTAGGTAGTGAAGGGAGAGGTGTCAGTTTTATAAGCCAATGACCCAACCCATCTGATGGCAATCTGACAGCCATGCAAATGCAGGCTGAGGAATGACTCTTGCAGCCATGTAGAAAGACAGCCATCAGGGAGGATTCCCACAGGATGGAGCAGGATGGAGCAGAGACAATAGACCTGGACATTTTCCCTAACAGCAGTAGTGAAAGCTACTTGGCCATTTTTCCAAATAGCCGCTCCTGACCAGGGAACATAGGAAGTGCTCCAGGCTAGGAATAACTTGATTGGATATTTTCTAAATGTGGGCTCTTAACTGTTCTTTCTCTTAAAGGTGTGCAAGGGGCATGTGGGTTGGTAGGCCACCAATCTACAAGCTCGGTGTTCAGGCATGATGGTTCAGAGGCTATTCCTGGGGACTTTCACTAGATTTGATGTCTGACACACAGAAAAGTAAAACGGATGCTATAATGAACACTCAAATACCCACAAACTGAATGTGACAGTTCCTAGCATTTACTGTTCCTTGATAGACCTTTACAACAATAAGTGGCGGAAGTGCATACATATATGCATTCCTCTTGAAGATTTCAACATTGCTCTCCAAAAATAAAGTGAAAAGTGAAGCTCTTTATAGGTGTTCTGGGATTTTGGTAACTAACCAGGTACCTCAGGGCACCAGGCCTGTCCCAAGTCCTTCCCTACTTTGCTATAGGGCTCTGTACTGATCATCAATGCATTCACATGTGGCCATGGTCTTCACTAGGTCCCAGGAGCTCCATAACATGTCTGTCCATTCATCAGCAACCATCTGACCTGGTTGCTCCCTGAGGCTTTGTGGGGGAGGGATGGCAACTCCCACACCAACACAGGCGTGAGAGTCAGAATATGAGGATGTTCTAATGTTTTTCCCTGGTCAGAGTGGCCCACACTGGGCAGAAGAGGGGACTCTGCAGTCTAACCCCAACTGCAGACAACATTGATGCTGCTGCTTCTGTTTCTCAGGGGCTGCAGAGTGAGGGGAGTCACTCAGAGGAGGGAGCACAATGAGTGTGTAACACATCTGGGAGACAGGAAGTGACATTAACCTTTCAGATCCTTCTCTGTAGCCCCTTATTAATTCTCTGGGAGTCCAATTCCTTCCATGGAATGTTTTGAAACAAGAGAATAGAGTGTGACTTTCTGCACCTTATACACGCTCAGGCCAGTAACCCCAGAAACAGAAAAGGTTGAGTCGACAGGGCAGCCAGAAGGTCCTAGCCTCACCCTTTGTAGTCTGGATCATCCTAAAGCCCAGTCACTGTACCCTGCCTCAAGTCTCAACCCTCAGGCTCAATGCTAAGGCCCCCACCTGCATACAACACTCCTGTGCTCCAGTTGGTCAGCTCAGAAGGACCCTTGGGGCCTCCTGTCCCCAAGTTCTATGGCCTCTGGTCTCAGAACAGAATGCTGTGGACACTTCTTAGGGTGGAGGACAGATCTTCCTGTGGCCCTGGGTTAGAAACCAAGTTCTCTGGGAAAGGAGAGAGCCAGAAGTGGAGGCAGTTGCTTCAGGAGACAGTGGACTTCCTCTTTTCCTTCTGTGGGAAGAGGTACACACACACACACACACACACACATACACACACTCTCACATACACAGAGACACATACAGACACACAGACACAAAGAAATGCACAAATATGTCCAGACACACATACATTTATGGACACAGACATACACATACATGAACACAGAGATACAAACACACACACACACACACACACACACAGAGAGAGAGAGAGAGAGAGAGAGAGAGAGAGAGAGAGAGAGAGAGAGAGAGAGAGAGATGCAGGTGCTGAGCTTGGTCACACTGTGGGGAGCTGTTAGGGGGGCTATTTTCCAGGTTTATTTCCAGAGCCTCTGTTTCACTTGGTGAGACCCCTACCTGTGACCATCTGTGGGTGGAATGGGGATGGGCTGAGCCATAAGTGAACGTAGAGACCCAATTGGGAGGGGGGGTCTAGTTTCCACAGACAGCTTTGGGGTGCCAAGAAGCTGTATTACATTCCCACATTCTGTTTCCTTCATGTGGAGGAAAATATGTGAACCCTAGAGTTTCCACAGTGTGAATTTTGTTCCAAGCCACTAGGAGGGCACACAGGGGCAGTGTTACCTCTGAGTCAGGGAGGCGGCCAGCAAGGGAGTGAAAACAAAGATAGAAATCTGATTGGTGGGTAGGGATGGAATTCTGAGGGGCAGGAGGGTGCTGAGGACAACAGAGGCTTCTGGTGCACAGGGGTGGGTGACAAGCCATACACAGGGGTGGGTGACAGCCAGCCATGGGCCTAGTGTAGTGGAGAGAGTAGAGATGAGGGTGAGATGTACTTTACAGCCATGCTATGGAGAGAACAATGATAGGCCTCGAAGCCCTCCTTCACCTTGTAGTTGGGGTGATATGAAAGAGCAGTAAAGGGGATTGCCTTGCACCCCCATCCTCACACAAGAGCAGACTGGGCAGCAGTTAGCATCCTCAAGGGTCCAGTTTACCTGAAGCCTAATTGCCAGGGTCTCTGGCCAGACCCTCTTCTGGGTCCTATAGTTCAACACCAGGATGCACTCACACAGCCAAGCCTAGCAAGGAGCAAGACAGCCAAGGAGCTGGCATGGAGAGCGTCGATCCTCGAGGCTGAGCAGCCGTGCATTAGCAGATGCTGGGCATGTGTGTGAATGTTTATGCCTCCCCAAGTCTGGGGAGTCACTGTGGTAAACCCAGCTTGTTTTCCCAGCCGTGCTTTTGACAATGACAGTGATCCTGGTATGGTCGTGAGTGTCTGGAGAAAAATCCTGCCAGCGCACTGTCATCTACTATTGTCAAGCCCATATGAAGGAGGGACTGGAGGCTGTGCTGAATGAGAGGTTAGCAACAGTGGCTGTAGACCTTGGTCCCTCAGGAGGGAAGTCTTCCTGGGATTATGCAGTTATTTGGTCCACACTGGTGGCTTCTGTAACTGTGTGACCATAGACAATTTCCTGTCAGTTCAGCCAGAAAGGGGGTGGAGAATGGATGACATCTTTCAGCTCTAGCTCAGTACCTACTTCTGCCATCGGTACCAGCTTGTGGCTTCTCCCCTTTGGACCCAGGTCCTCCATCTGTGAAGCTAAAGCTAACTCACTCATTGGAGGAGTTGCAGACAGTCCCTGAGCCTGGCTGTCCGAGATCTTCACAACGAAAATAATAACTAAGCATAGAGTCTCCAGTTCTTTGGTGGTCTCTCCTGTTTGGAAGCCCACACTGTCCCTGCAGCTATGCCTTGGGCTGCTACAGGCACGGGAAAGAATTTGTGTATGTTGGGGGTGGGATGTGGCTTTCCACCTTGGATATATGGGTGTCAGTGAAATCCTTACTCTGATGGTAAAATGCGACACTAGGCACATCATGCTCAGAGCTGTCTTCCCACAGGCGACAGGTGGGAGGCCTCTGGAAGCAGTGTTTCTCATTTCCCCAGAGGAAATCTGCGACATCAAATCATTCGGGGGGTTGGGGGGGGCAGGCAGCCTTTCCCACAGAGTGAGGGAAAGCAGGAGCTGGGTCTTGCAAGCAGAGAGGTCTGTGAACTGGTGGCTGTCACAAGGCCATTGCTAGTGTCTTACCTGACTTATCGCTCTCCCCAGGGAACAAATATCTCAGATTACCCTATTTATTTTATGTGATACATCCAGACTGAGGCTGTAGCTCCTTGCAGGTGGTCAGGAAAGAACCTGAATGCCACATGGCCACATATCTGCCCAGAGCAGCTTACCGAAGGATATATACTGACCTTTTTTCTTACCTTATAAAACACCACCACTAAAGCCAACCCACCACTTACAAAATGAAGCCTTCCAGAGACTGGATGACAACATCATTCACCTTATTAGGAAGCTGGGCCAGCCCTGAGGCGTGGCCCTGGGGCTCTGGGCTCTGGTCAAAGCTGCTGGGTGTGGGTAGAGTAGAGTAGAGGGTGGCTGACCTATGTTCAGATGAGTGAGTCAGCTGAAGATTTCATCTGGTTCTCACCACTGTCACCTGCCTATGGCTTTAGTTTTCTGGACCTCAGTTTCCCCATCTATAAAACCAATTGACCAGTTTACTTCCTGTGTTTTTTAATACCAAACAAAGCATTTTATATGTCACCACATATCCTTTCCTTGGGGAAAACACATAGAAATTACTTTGTATTTACACACATACACAACTCCACTCTAAATAGCACAGCTATACACTCTCAATGTTAACAGAGGCAGAACAAGGTATCCCTGTGACCTGCTCACAAGTGGCTCAAAGATGTTGATCCAGGACCGCAGTGCCTATGTATGCAAATACTCAACAAAACCTTGTTTTTCTCTTAAAATAGACTTTCTGCAACCTCTAAAACACTTTCTCAGTCTTAACAGATGTGGGTAATGAGTGATGCCCACACAGAAAAATAAACAAGTGAGACAACATCCCCAGAAGAGAGATGTGAGCTGACAGTAGCTAGGAGTCAGGAAGATGGAGGAGAGGCAAGTCTGAAGTGCAGGGATCAGGCTGAAAGAGAAGCCAGGCAGAGAATTTTCAGGAGTAAAGGAAATGGGGAGCTGAGAGCCTGTGACACAGTAAGGACCCAGATAAAAAGGTCCTTTTCCTGCAATTCCTACCCTTCCCTTTCTCCTGGAGCCAACAGCCCACAGGTATCCCTCCCACAAATCCCAGCTCCTAGCTTCATTGTTCTTCTGGAAGGGTTCTTGGGCAGCCCTGGAAGCTACCTTAGATGTCTTTTTCAGACCAGGGTGGACAAACTTCCCCTGTAAAGGCCAGAGAGAAAGTCACTCCGGTTCCATGGGACATCTGGTCTACCTCAACTTCTCAGCTGTGTCTTCTACCTCCTTAACCATCACTAACAATCCCAAAATACACAAACAGGCTGGTTAGTTCCAATAACACTTTATTTATGGACAACAAATTTTGAATGAAAAGTACTATTCACGAGTCACAAAATGTTATTCCTTTGATTTTTTTTTCTTTTTCAACCATTTAAAAATATAAAACCTATTCTAAAGTCACAGGCTGTGCAAAAACAGGTGGTCCACCAGGTCTGGCCCTAGGCTACAGTTCACAGATTTATTCTGATTGTTCAAAGTCATTCTGTGGACTAGCAGCCCCAGGTTCCAGCTGCACCTGGAAGCTTGTTGAGAAAGAATATTTTTTTTCAGCTCTACAGATGCAAACCCTGGATTCAACCCAATCACCATGACTCATGTGTACTTTAAGTTATAAAAATACTGACACTGAAGGGCCATCTCAGACATTCTAATTTCACAGCAATGGGATGTAGCCTGGACACCAAGCTTTCAAAACTCCACACCCAACCCCTGGTGGTTCTAATGTACAAGTTTTCAAGTACTTAAAACCCAGACTGTCCTGGGGACTATCCTGGCTCTCAGAACATCCAGACCGATCCTCTATGACAAAGCATGTCACTGTGTAAGGATCACTATCAGTCACTCAGTTCCCCTGGGACCAGTGTTCCACTGGATCCTAGGCTGTGGAGATCTCACAGATGGCTCACTCCTTAGGGCTTGGTCTTCCACTCCTGAATGAGCAAAAGATGCTTTGGAGCGCTGAATATTCTTCCCTGTAACTCCCCATCTCCGTCTCCAGTACCACTGCCCCAGAAGGCAGGGAACACAGGAAGATGGCCTTCTGTCCCAAGGTCACTCAGCTCTCTTTAAGCCCTGAGCTTCTCCCTCTTCCTGGGGCTCTGAGTCCTCAGAATGGTACCCACATCCTAGCTTCCCAAGGATTCTGCATAAAGGGGACAAATAAAGGCAGGCTAACCTTTCAGCAAATCTCCTAAGCTCCAAGAACTTACATACTCTGGTAGTCCCTGCCTCCCCTATCTAGAGTCTCTACTTCTTTAGACCCCAACTTCTTCCTCTGCTTTTTATATTCCCAGGACCTGGTATCAGCCTGGAGAGATGTGAAGAGGAGGCATACGCCAGTTTGGAGCAACCAGTGAATGCCTTAGCCATCTTGACTAGAAGTGCTAAAGACCTTCAGAATCCTAAATGAGAGGGCTGGAGGGACATGGGGCTGTCCTTGTATCTCCTCAGATGGCCACTGATGTCATTGCTACATGGGCCATCTACCCCAGGTCTAATCCTGAGTATCTTAACACTGAAGCCATGAAGTGACCTTGTACCCTGATGATAGAACCTCCACTCTCAAGACTTCTCCCTCCAAATGACAACCTCCCACCTCCTAGAGACACTGCCATAAGAATCAGAAGCCCAAACCTTGGGAATTCTGAAAAGGTAGACTTAGAAAGTGCCCTGAAAAATCAGCCCTCCTCATACTTCTGGGAAAATCTGTGCTCAGGGAACAGAAAAGAGCCACTCAGAGTGGAGGCAGAAGACGCCTCTGTCCCTCCCTTTAAGCCCTCTACCTCCTACTCTACCACACTATTCCTTCCTTGGTGAACCCACAGCTGGGGTAGGGTGCTGGGGTGAAGAAAAAGGTTTTGCAGCTCCTAGAAGGTGGAAAACCACAAAGGGTTAGGCACACAGGCCCAGCTTAGCCTTTGGCCAAGAACAGCCCTATAGTGTTGTGCCCATCTTGAACTGTCCTCGTGCCCAGCTAGCCCAGACCAGCAGAGACCCCATTGGGCAGGCATAAACTCTCCCCTTCCCAGCCTAGGATGATAGAAACAGCTACGACTGTTTCAATAAATGCCATCTTATGCCAGGAGCTGAATTAAGAACTGTGTTTCTCTGAGGTCCCCCTGACATACAAATCACTTAGGAATTTAGACCCTCCCTTATAAGACCCCTAAAAGGCCTCTGCCCCAATACAGCCTGTTGTTGGAGAGACCACATGGGGACAATCAGAACCAGGGCTGAATTTCTTTTCTGTTGTGACCCTGAGCCTCAGTTTTATTACCTGTAAAATGGGGTGGCCAGTCTACCAGGGTAGCTGGAAAGGAAAAGGGGAATGTGAAAAGGGCTACACCACAGGTGACAACTATGAGTTAGCTGCCCCACCAATGGGCTTTGTCACCTCTCCTTCCTCCCCAAGCCTCAAGGAGCCCAGCTTTCCCACAGAAGGAAACAGGAGAATGTCTCCTGGAATGTGGCAAGGCGCCTTGGAGCTGAACCCTGCCTTGCAGCCCTTCTTTAATTAGCTCTCAACTAAAAATAGCTGCCCCCACTCCCTCTGGAGCTGCACACCTCCTTCCTGGCCTGGTGCTAGGGTGTGCAGTAGTCACTCTGGGGGTAACCAGCCTGAGACAACCCACAGCATGGAGCGTATGCTGAACAGGAGGCTTTATTGAAGAGGACACAGAAGCAAATGTGGGCTTGAGCCAGACCATTCTGACAGCCCCAAGTGGCCCTGCGCCTCCTGGATTCCCCAGACCCCCTGCACCTGGACAGCTGGCACCCAAGAAGTCTTACCCAGTCTTGGCAAAAGTCTGCTCAGGGGAGGGCTGGAAGACACAGGCAGCTCCTCTGAAACCACAGACATGCCTACTGACATGTCTACCCAATGGTTTTGTCCATCCACAACCCAGTCTGTCCTTGTCAGGGAGCCCAGCCATCACTTGCAGCTCTGTAGTCGGGTCCTATGATGCTTCTCCTCTGTCAGCAGGGGAATGAAGGTATCACTGTGCGAGAGCTTCAGCCGGCTACCCCAGCTTGGCCCCTCCCTGGCTGCAGGCTCTGGGGGCAGGGTGTCCAGGTCACTGCGAGAGCCCCCGGGCTTGCCTTCTGCACTGCTGGAGTTGAGCTCCATCAGCTCCAGCTCATGCTTGGCTGCTGTCTCTAGGACACGTTGTTTGTTGTAGTACCTGACAAAGTTATTAATGATGGGGTGAATGGGTAGGGCAATGGCAATTACCCCACACAAGAAGCTGATGGCCGCGTTGAGCTTGCCCAGAGTGGTCTTGGGGTAGATGTCACCATAGCCCACTGTGGTCATGGTGATGATAGCCCACCAGAAGGACTGGGGGATGCTCTTGAACAGGGTTTCAGGATGGCTCTGCTCCATGGTGTAGCCTAGTGCGGAAAAGACGAAGATGCCCACGGCCAGGTACATAAGCAATAGCCCCAGTTCCTTGAAACTGCGCTTGAGGGCGTAGGTGAGGGTCTGCAGGCCGGAGGAGTGGCGGGCCAGCTTGAAGATGCGAGCAATGCGCATGATTCGCAGGGCCTGCACAGCCTGCTGCACGTTGGTCAGCTCCATCATTCTTGCGCCCAGGTGCGTGAGTGTGAGGCTCACATAGAAGGGGAGAATGGCCAGCACATCCACGATGTTCATGAAGGACAGGGCAAAGTGCAGCTTGTTGGGCGATGAGAAGAGGCGCAGCAGGTACTCCAGAGTGAACCAGCCGATGCAAGCAGTCTCCACGTTCTCCAGCGTCGGGTGCTCCACGCGGTTGCCTTCGGAGTCCACCACTTGCAGCTCGGGTATGGTACCCATGCACATGACCACGGAGGAGACAAGGATGAGTAGGAAGGATAGAACTGCCACCACCCGCGCAGGGCACGAAGACTCCGGCTTCTCCAGGAACTTCCAGACACACTTCTGGCAGCGGCGCCAGCGGCCCTCGGCAGCGTCTACACCCAGGTCGTCCAAGATGAGCTGCACCCTGCGCGCGATCTCCTCCAGCTCCTCACGCTTCTCACTCAGATGGCTCTTGCAACAGTCATCCAGGAATTTGAGGTCCACCTTCCAGAAGTCCATCTCGTTCTTGAAGCAAATGGGGCAGATGCCCTTCTTCATGTGGACCTCCCCGAAATAGTATACCTCAATGACACACTTGAACGCGTCCGGGTCCCGGTCAAAGTAGAATTCGCGCTTGCCCGGGTCGTAATCGTCGCACAGAGAGAAGATGGTGTCGTAGCCCCCCGCCAAGCAGTTGATGAGCTCTGCCAGCCGAGTCTCAGGGTACTGGCTAAGCAAGTCTCCGTAGAGCACCTGCCGCACGCCCCCCACATTTACCACGATCTCGATGTCGTCGCCTGCCACGGAGTCTTGGCTGCCTGGCTCAGGGAGGCTTTGGTCGGCAGATGCGTCCATGCTCCCCGCGGGTTCGTTTGCAAGCCCCGGTTCCATGAGCCCTGCCGCAGCCGCTGCCAATGCGAGGCCCTCGGGGACAACAACCACCTGCCGGGAAAGGCACTCACAGCGGGCGGGGGCAGACTGGGGAGCACCGCAAAGGAGCCATGCACCCTGTGGCGGGGCTGCACTCGGGCATCCAGGAGCTCTGGCGGGGGACTCTGTGGCCGGTGGCCTCGGGTGTTGGGGGCACTCACCCACAGGCTCCTTCAGCTCGGTCCAGGACAGGACGAAGTTCTTCTCACAGGCAGTGTCCTCCTTCCCTGGGTGAGCGGCAGCGGCGGGTCAGCCCCAGAGCAGCGCGATCCAGGCTGTACAGAGAGCTAACTTGGACTGGCTTTGCCGGAGCAGGTCCGAAACACAATAGGAATTCCAGCCTGACGTCAAACGCTTTGCTACTGTACCCTCTTCTGGTGAGATTTCGCACCGCACGCGCTGCAGCTGCCCAGGAATGAGTTAACCCTTGGGCAGACCTGCACAGCTGCTGCCACCGTGCCACCCGCTGATCTGCGAGGCTCAGAGGTTAGGACCAAGAGCTTTAAGGCCACCCAGGCTCGGGCTGCCCAGTCCCTCCTGCGCAGTTAGGTGAGAGAGGAAAGGAGACTTGTCTGTTGCTCACCAAGTCCCTCAAGGGGCAGCAGCACACTCCTTGAGCACATCCCTTTTGTCCTAGGGATTGGTAGGCCCTGGAAGAGTCCCTGACACTCCTGAACACTGTCCTGCTGCTGCTGATGTGACTTTGTCCTCTACCCCTACAACTTGTCCCAGCCTTCACAATAAAGAAGAAATTGCTTCAGGTCACAAGATGGAAAGGGAGGAGAGTTTAGCCATCCCTTAATCCAGGGTTTTCCTGCTAGCCTAGCTGCTAGCTTCCAGCAGGCCAACACCATCACCATTAGCTCCCAGAACCCTGGATTCCTATGGCCCCTGTGCCCATAATCCCCTCTACTCTGAGAGAAGTCAGTTCTTCCAGTTGGATGCCCCTATACTCCCTGTCATCTTTTCTGAGGCAGAGAACATCTCTGGTTCAGATCTAAGTTCTTAACTGCCAGCGTTATCAACCTGGATCTAGCTATGGCCTGGAATTAGATTTAAAACATAAACTGGGCAGAGGTGTAGCTCAATTGGTAGAGTTCTTTGCCTAGCATGCACAAGGCCCTGTGTTTGCTCTCCCGTACCACATAAACTAGGCTGCTTGTCTATGGTCCGAGCTTGCCTCACTTAGGAAAGGGAGGTAAGACGATCAGAAGTTAAAGGTTATCCTCTAGAGTTGGATGCTATCCTGGGCTAGGGATTGTCTGTCTGTCTGTCTGTCTGTCTATCTGTCTATCTGTCTCTGTCTCTCTGTCTCTCTCTCTTTCTCTCTCTCTCTCTCTCTCTCTCTCTCTCTCTCTCTCTCTCTCTCACACACACACACACACACACACACACACATACACACTAAGTTGGAGGGATGAACAGGCAGAGCCAATAAGAGGGACAGTGAAGCTATTCTGTTTGATTGTGTGGTGGCAAACATGTCATTCACACTTGTCAAAGCCTACAGAATGCACAAAAGCAAGAAGGGGTCCTAAAGGACACAGTGGCCATGTGGGTGATTACAGATGCTCAGTCCTCCGTTGTGACAAGCATTCCACTCCCACAGGAATGTTCACAGTGGAGGGAGGGAAGTGCTGATGGTCGGGGAAGCTGTAGAGACAAGGGTCTGGGAAATTGCATTTTTCTGTACAAATTTTCTGTGACTCTAAAACTGCTTGTTGAAAAAGACTATTAAAATGTATTCTGTAAGCTGGATTTCTTAGCTGCTCAAGACCATGCCTGTTCATGAATCATGAAACTGGTATACTGGGCCACTAGCAATATTTTCTTTAATGGGATGATATAAAAACCAGATGCAGTAGAATACAGTACATAAAATATTATTGGGGAAATATCTTAACAATTTTGATTTTATTTCCATTCAGCACCAGTCTATGATGTGTTGCTCAGAATAGAAAATTGAGGCTGAGAAAGGTCAGATAGCAATAACAGTTAACACCAATATAAGAGCACTGTACACCTAGCACTCTGGGTGCCATAAATATATGTATATATATATACACACACATATGCACGCATATGTATGTATACGTGTATATGTGTGTATATATACATATATATGTATATATGTGTATATATATATACATATATATGTATATGGTTTTTGTTTACTCAATCCCCAGCTGCTCTCTGAGAAAATAAGACATCAAGTAACTGCCACCATCACCCACTGCATTTGGGATTAAGGCTGCTAGGCTCCAAGGGCCCTTTCCTTGGTAGGCAGCCAGGCCACCATCTCCACACCCTTGGGTCTATATTTTCTGTGCTAGTGTTCCTCAGCCCTCTCCTGTTCTCCTATGTACCAGCAGAGTCCAGTGCAAACAGCATCTAAGTCTGAGCTTTATGGACTTAAAAAGGCCATTCTCACTCACATGTTCAAATATTTACTGAGGTCCTGTGCATGTATACATGCCACACCCACCCTAGGTAAAGATAGAATTTATAATCTACTGGAAATATATATATGTGTGTGTGTGTGTGTGTGTACTATATATAAATAGATGATAGATAGATAGACAGACAGACAGACAGATAGATAGACAAATGCATATATATATATATATATCAATTAAAGTTAGGGCAAAACTTAACAAGAGAGGAAAGAATGTATGGGATGTATGGGGTGATGCTTCCTGAGTTCCCCCATAAGTGATGCTGTCAGCTGGTTGGAAGAGGGAGGTGCAAAAGCAAGGTGTTAAGGCCTGGGATCACACCTCAACTGGGGAGTGCTTGCCTAGCATGCAGGAAGCCCTGGGTTCCACCCTCAACAGTACAGGAAGTTGGATCCGGTAGAGACAGGAGGATCAGGAGTTCAAGGCTGTGTAGTGAATTTGAAGGCAGCCTGGGATACAGTGCACCCTGACTCAAAAACAAACAAAGCCCACGGTGTTCACAGTGTTCCTGTGGTTTGATGTCATTGTGCGGAACGGAACCTCAGCCACCACCCTAGGTCCCATCACTGTGTGGGGGTGTTTTATGCATGTGGAGGTTTGTAGACATCTCTCCAGCTTTAGTATAGAGTGGTGACCCAGTCATCGTGTTCTTACAAACCCTAAGAAAAGGGCACAGGCAGGGTAAATGCAGACTTGACCAGGCGGAGCTGGAAATAAGAAGAAAGTGGGAGCCTTCACTAGGGTCTCCAGAGGAAGATCAAGGCAGGGCAGAAGAAAGAACTTAGGCCTAAGGGAGCTGAAGTCCTTTGGCAGGCTCCGGGTAAGAGTGGTCTCCATTGCCAGGCAGTGATGGCACACGCCTTTAATCCGAGCACTCGGGAGGCAGAGGCAGGCGGATTTCTGAGTTCAAGGCCAGCCTGGTCTACAGAGTGAGTTCCAGGACAGCCAGGGCTACACAGAGAAACCCTGTCTCGAAAAACCAAAAAAAAAAAAAAAAAAAAAAAAAAAAAAAGAGTGGTCTCCATTGTTTTGGTTCCTGGGTCTGGGATGATTTAGGGCAGGGGAAATACCTGTCCCATGCCAATTTGGCTAAATATGCCAATGTTGTGAGGATTTACTAAGGAGATGGTAGGATAGGGCCTGGGACTGAATTGGTCATCCCCACTGGAAGGAATCTAAGAGTGGACTAGTCCTGCAGGGACAGTCTCTTCTCAGGCTTTGTGGTCACAGGTGCCTTAGCAGAGACCATGGAGGAACACGGCTCATTGGCTTGCTCTCCATGGCTTCCTTAGGTTCCTTTTTAATGCAACCTGGGGACCAGCCACCGGTCTCTGGGTAGCACCACCCACCCTGGACTGGGCCCTTCTACACTAATCGTTAATCAAGAAAATGTCCCTACAGACTTGCCTACTCATCCATCTGGTGGAGATGTTTTCTCAGTTGAGGTCCCTTCTTCCCCAGTGACCCTGGCTTGTGAAGTCAACAATAAAAATAACCAGCATGGTGGGTAAACTGCTCTCCTTGCAGCACTTGCTCACCCTGAAGTGCAAGGTTCAGCCTTATCAAGAATAGAAGAATAGAATCGTGCCAGATTTGGTGGGATCCAGTTGCCTGGCCAGCCTTCAACTGCCCACTGAAACTCAGGTGGTGGTTGATACCTTCACCTACCAGGACCCAGACAGAAGCCACTGGCCACCTAACTTCTGAGCATCTTGAAATGTGGCTAGTGCCAGGGAGAAGCTAAGTGTTTTAGCACTATTTGATCTTACCAGCTTTATTGAGAAATAACTCATAATACATACAACTGCTCCTGTGTGTGTAGGCATGTCCATGTATGTATATGTATGTGCCGTGTGTGTGAGAGAGAGCACACATACATGTTCGCACATGCATGTGGAGGTCATATGTCAGCCCTGGGTATTGCTCTAGGAACCTGATATCTCTCTCTCTCTCTCTCTCTCTCTCTCTCTCTCTCTCTCTCTCCCTCTCTCCCTCTCTCCCTCTCTCCCTCTCCCTCTCCCTCTCCCTCTCTCAATAACATCTCTCACTGCCATGACTCACATATCTTAGAATAGATTGACTGGCCATGGAGTCCCCAGGATCTGCTTGTCTCTGCCTCCCTGGAACTGAGATTACAGGCATGCACCACCATAGTAGGAATTTTGGCAAGGGTTTGAGGATTGAACTCAGATCTTCATGATTGTGCAGCAAGCACTTTACTGACTGAACCATCCCACCACACCCTCAGCCCCACCTTCCTCCTTTTAAGTAGACAGTGGCTTTTAGAATATTCATATTTGTGCACCATCTCCACCAGGGAGTTTCACCACGTTTTTTGGGTTGGTTTTGAGACAGGATCTCTCACTATGTAGCACTGACTGTCCTGGAACTCTCTCTATACCAGGCTGGCTTTGAACTCATAGAGATGCCTGCCTCTGCCTCCTAAGTGCTGAGATTAAAGGAGTGTACCACCACACCCATCTCAGTTCCTTTTTGTCATTCCAAGAAACAGCCCTGGTGAGGAGCAAGAGAGATGGCTCACTGCTTAAGAGGTCTGGATGATCTCCCAGAGGACCCAAGTTCAATTCCTAGTACCCACATGGTAGCTCACAACTGCCTGTCACTCCAGTTCCAGGAGACATTGCACCCCCACACAGGTATAAATGCAGGCAAAACACCAATGCACATAAAAATAAATAAATTGAATTGAATTAAATACATTAAATTGAATAAATAAATTGTACAAGATACAGCTTTTTGTAACAGGTTGATTCTTTTCACTACAGAGGGCTGCCTTTTCTAGCCTCAGTGGGAGAGGATGTGCCAAATCATGCAGAGACTTGATGCACCAGGGTGGAGGGAATACCCGGGATGGGGGCACCCTCTCAGAGGCAAAGGGAGGGAGAATGAGGGGAGAAACTCTGTGAGGGGGAACCAGGAGGGGGACAGCATTTGGGAGATAGATAGATAGATAGATAGATAGATAGATAGATAGATAGAGATAGATAGATAGATAGATAAAAATGGAGTTATGTTGTTAAGGCATTTATCAGTTCTCAATCCTTTTTATGGCCGAACAGTGTTCATTATACTGATAAATCACACCTTATTTCCAGCCCTTTGACCAGTAGCCACTGTATTAAGCATGCCAAATCAAAGTGGGTATGAGTAAACAGATTGATAGCAATTCAGTCAGGAGGGACCACAGCCTGGGTCCTGGACCAGACATTCACTTCACACACCTGAGTCCTTGTACTGCAGTGATGCACACCTTGCCCTGGGCTTATTATGTCCCACCCTGCAAAGCTCCATCCTCAGGGTGCATGCCTCTGACAGGAGGTCTCCTAGGACTATGATGCTTCACCATGGCCCCTCAGTGATGTCAGCCCTTTCTCTGCACATTTACTGTCTCACAACACAGGGCCTAGACATCTAGGGGTTAGGTATGTACAGGGAGAGAAGGCAGGAGAGGTGACTTTACTATATACAGAATCTTTCTATACGATTTGGAAGCCCATGAGGGCGTCTGTGTCTGTGATGAGCTTCCATTTGCTCGGCTATCCTTCAAAGTGGCATCAGCAGTTTCTGAGGCATGTTAATGAGAGAGGCTCATCCTCTGAATGGGCCATAGAACTGTGGTAAGCCTTACTGAGAGGCGAAAGACACCTGGGTGCTGAGTGGAGTAGGACCACAGCTGGTGGAGGGGCTGCCATGGGGCCTCAGCTGGTGGAGGGGCTGCATCACAGCTGATGGAAGGGGGTTGCTGGAAAACCACAGGATAGCCTTCTTTCTAAAAACAGAAATAAAAATCAAACAGGCATTTTCCTTCAAATCTGGAAGAGGCCAGCAAGAAACCAAACCTGCATGTACTTTGATCTTGGGCATCCTGCCCGGGAACTGCAAAACAATGGCTGGTCACTGGAGTCTAAGTGCTTGGTCAAGTCTTCCTTTCCTTGAGACTCCCTCCTTAAAGCCCTCAGGCCAAGCCCTTCCCTTCTGATCATCAGCCAATTGAGGAGGCTTGAATAAGGTTCCGTGGCTTTCAAAAAGGCTCACGTTTTTTTTTCATGTTGCAATCTCATTGAAAGCCACTGTTGCATTGAAAATTCAGAGCAGTCTGGGTCCATTTAGAATTTCCTGAAGGGTTAAGCAAGACAGAAAAGCCCAAGCTTTTGGCTAAAAACAGAAAGTCCCTTGCTGTGGTATGTTGGGTCCTATATTTGACTTCTATGGGAATATCGTACATTTCACAGCCTCCTGCAGGGGGTTGGAGCAAGTGAGAAAACCTCCCAAATCTTCTATTAGACACCAGCAAACTCATTGGCTGTCCATTTAAATAGGGATGAAAAAAGAAAACCACCATCGAGTTATGAGTTTTGGAAAGCAATTGTTTGAGCTACACCTTCCTTTATTAGCTGTGTCTTTTAAAAGTAAAAAGTTATTGAACAATAGCATTTGGGGCTACAGAGTGTTCCATTTTTTGTGACATTAATTAAAACCAGCACATGTATACCTCGGTGATTATCTAGAGAGAGGAGGATGCAAGCTATAATCTGTTCCCCCTTTATGAGCTAGCTAATCAGCTCTGCTCAGTGAAGGTTTCTTTGTGTCTTGCTCAAACTAATAGCACCTCTCTTTTGTTAAGCTTTGGCTCCGTGCGACTGAAAACTTCCATTTCATTATTTGCTGGGCACCCCTCAGCACTGGCATGAGCTGACCCAGTAGTCAAACACTCCTGAGCCCAGCCTCCTACCCAGAACTCACTGACAGAAGGCTCTTTGGCGGTCAAGCGCAGGAAGTAAGCTGAACTGAGGCGATGCTGGACAGAAAGTGGGTAGAGAAAGATGTAAGCCAGGATCACAAGCAAACTTCAGCTTCCACTGAAAACACCCAAGCTGCTGTTTTCTTTCTAATACCTTAGTTTTCCCATCTGCAAAATGGAACTGGTGACCCTTTTATTCCTTGAGTGCAAGATTTTATAGAAACTAAAATACTGCGTGGGTTCTGTAAAATGGTCACATGCTTGATGCAAACAGGCAGGTGGAGCGGAGGGAGGGCCGGAGTCAAGCTGGCCTCCTGGCTCCCTGTCTCAGCTGCCAGGCAAGGTCCACAGAAGCTCCACAGCCCCTCCCTGCTTCCGCCTTTGCTTAGCCTCAGCGGTGACTCATGGCTTGGGATGGTGGGTGGGAGGGAGAACTATGCAGATGTTGGCGCTGAAGAGCTAGAGAAAGAAGTTTGAGCGTCTGTACTATGTATATTGTAGGTTCACTGGGGCTGAGAGAGAGGAAGCCTGGGTTGCTCTGACTCTCGGAGAGAAAGGAATGGACTTAGGAAACAAAAACAAAGCTCGTGCTTCCAGCCACCAGTGTGGAGAGAGGGGAGCTAGGGAGCAGAATAGAACTGAAGTGGGCGGGGCTGTGGAGTGAGGTGGAACTGGAGTGGGCGGGGCTGTGGAGTAAGGTGGAACTGGAATGGGCGGGGCTGTGGGTTGGGTCAAGACCCCTAGAGTCTGTTTGCGTTCATATTCCCCCTCCCCACCTCATGCAGAAGCTAGAGAAGTTTGCTGGGTGCCTTCCTTTACTGTTCTCCACCTTATTTTTGAGCCAGGGTCTTCCACTGAAGCTGAAACCTGCCATGTTGGCTAAGCTGGCTGGCCAGCTATCTTCAGCCCAAACACTTGAGTTACAGGCATGAGTGACCATGCTCAGCTTCACATAAGGTGCTGGGGGTTGAATTTAGACCTCTTGCTTTTACAAGTACTCTAACCTTCTAACCCACTGGGCTGTCTCCCCAGCCCAAAAGAACTCTCCTTTAAAAAAAAAAAAAAGTCCTTTACAGCCAATATTTACTTGGAGAGAGACACTTGTGAGGTCCCACCGGTCCCTGAGCATCTACAGGCAGTTAGTTAATGGGGGTTAGGGAAGGAGAGACATTTTCTTTAGTGGTATGGCCACTATTAAGGTGCCCACACTCCTGCAAGTAACCCCTCAGCCATGCTATTTTTTTTTTTTTTTTTTTTTTTTTTTTTTCAGCCATGCTCTTATAGGTAACCATAACTAAACTCATTGGGTAATACAAGCCGAGAGGAAAATGGCATTAGTTAAGAAAAGGAAAAAGAGAGAAGAGAAGGAGACATGAGTGTGTGACTAATATAACCAAAATACGTTGTATGCATGTATGAAAATGCCATGAAGCCCATTGTTATGTAATTAATATGTGTTTTGAGGGGGTTGTTTTTGTTTTGGCTTTGTTTTTAGTTTTTGGTTTTTTGAGACAGGGTTTCTCTGTTCCTTTCCTGTGACTATATAACAAACCAGCTATGTGGTTGCTTAACTCAGACCTTTCCTTTTCATATATGTGTATGTGATATGACCATGTGTCTACACATACATGCTTACATGTGTATGGGTACACATGGATACAGCTATGTGTGTACATGTCTGTGAACCTGAGGTTGACATTGGTTGTGTCTCTGCATCTTTTCCTATTGTAATAAAATATGCCGATAGAAGCAATTTGAGGTGGAAAGGGTTTATTACAGCTCATAGTTCTTGGTTACAGTCCTTCATGGTGGGGAAGCCCAAGTGTCAGGAGCTTGAAGCATCTGCCCACATCACATCCACAGTTATTAGAAGACAGCAATGAATGCAGCTACTGCTCTACTTACATCTCCCACTCTTTAACAGTCCCTAAGCCCCTGCCTAGGTGTAGTAAAAATATTATTAAAATTCCTGGTGCGGAGTTTCTACCTGCCTTTGACCATTTATGTTCTCAGATGAAAGCTACATATAGTCTTCATATTTTTAAATATGTCTGAGGCAGCACAATAGCTGGGCAACTTCCTACCCTCCATGTTGTTAGAATTTACTTTCCTATCCACACCTCAAGTTATTGTTTACTATGTTTTATCTGGGCTGCTCTTAGCTCTAATTGGCTAGCCCATATGGCCATGATTTTTATGGTTTACCTCACCCATGGCAGCTCTCCTTTCTCCTTTCCTGTATGTTCTTCTATTTCATGGTTCTCTCTCTCTCTCTCTCTCTCTCTCTCTCTCTCTCTCTCTCTCTCTCTCTCTCCGTGTGGTCTCCTCTCTGTGAGCCCGTGAAAACCTCCAACCCCCCCCCCATGTCTCTTCTCCCCAACTATTAGCCATAGGCATCTGTATTTACCAATCAGAATTAACTTGGGGGCAGGGTCCCAGGTTTTGATGGCCTGCACTTAGCATTACAATAGACAGTAAAAGACAAAACTCAAACATCTAGGGATTGGTGCCACCCATGGTGTTCAGGTGTTCCCACCTCAATTAATATAAACAAGACAATCTCAGATACTCACAGATATGCTCACAGATCTAGCTAATCTAAACAACTCCTCATTGAGACTCCCTTCCAATGCGACTCTAGATTCTGTCAAGTTGATTGACAACTAACACTAACCATCACAGGTTATCTTCCTCAACCCCTTTCTATTTATTGAGGCTCAGTCTCTCACTGAACCCAGAGCTTGCCATTTTGTATAGTCAGGCTAGCCAGCTTACTCTGGTGATCTTGTCTCTGCCTCATAAGTGCTGGGGTACAGACAGGCTAACATGCTTGCCCACAGTGTATTTGGGTGCTGAGGATTTTGTAAGGAAAGTACTTTTTCCACTGAACCATCTCCCTGCATAGTAATATCTCCTTAAACTGTGGGTTATGAGCCCATCTAGGATTGTATAATTGAATGTCAGAGGTCCAACCCCCAACACACACACATACCACCAAAGGAACGGTAATACTAAAAGGTTTCCCAACACACAATAAGCAAAAATTAATTAAAACCACAGGTGTGATGAATGAGTGGTGTTCCTGGAAGTGGTCACCCTTATATGTCACGTGACCTCCCTGCAACTGTGGTCCTAAACACATACATGTACACTACGCACCACGTGTGCCATGAAGCCATACCTCAACACAGCCCGGAACACGTAGGCTCAGATGCCAGACTGTTGCAAGCGATGCACTGAAGTGTTTTCAATGCACATATGAAGCTTTCTACTTTTAATAGAAACATAATAGCTTAGTTACAGAAAACAAAGACAGAATGTTCCCCCTACCATCATTCCTTAGCGTGAATCACATTGGTATATCTTTGGGGTTAGGATGCTTGATTTCAAATTGCTGATCGAGGAACTGACTTAAAATTCATTTTTAAAGAATTGCTAAATGGTTTTGGGCTTGGAGTTAGGGCAGAATTTCCAGCAATTCTTGTTATGGCCTAAACATACTTCGGCCATTTTGTACTCTGTATTTATGTGAAGTAGTGTTGTCAGCATTGAGAATCAAAATATTGATCAACACAGAAAAGCACTGAAGGTACTCAGCATCCTATAGCATCGAATACACAGACAAGACTTAATTCTTTATGTAAAACTAAACAAGCATATCTACCTCATTAGTATGCAAATTTGCCTTCATCTTTAGTAAATGGTAAAATTGTATATATACCAAGGAATTGTTTTAAAATAAAAATCCTGTGATTCATTGTCAGTAAATGTTTAATCTGCATATTTATTTGTATATACCTATATTCCTGGGATTGTACAATAATCTCTTGGGTAAAAAGGGAGTCATCAGTGGAATCTGACTTAAACATCTCACATTAGTCTTGTCAGGGTTTTCCAGGTTTAGAGGTAAGGATATGGCTTATCCAGGTTCTCATTCTCTGCTTTCACAGGCTTTTGGTCACAGCTGGGACTCAGCTGAGGCTCAGGGTCCTCCTTGATGTTCAGAAGGCAGAGTCTATTTCCTTGCAGCTACAAAACCTACCAAAGTCTGATACTTCTTTTAGATCAGCAATGACATCTCTGAACTCGGAGTTCAAGCTTTCTCTTAAGTACACTTGACTATGGCGGGACCGTACAGGAGATTTTCTCACTTTTGATGAGCTCAGACTCATACTGATAAAAGGTCATAATTGTGTTCTCAAGATGGCTTCACTTTTGCTAGGTAAGCCAGTCAGAAGTCTAATATGTCTTGTTCACAGTCCTGCTAACACTCAAGGACACCCTAGTGGAGACGAGAGGCACAGGCTATTTTGGAATTCTATCTACTTCATAAATTATCTTAATTATCTTGTATTTCTAGTCCTTTCAGATAGATAGATAGATAGATAGATAGATAGATAGATAGATAGATAGATAGATGAGAGAAGAAAGAGGAAGGAGGGATGGCCAATTTTTTATTTAGTAATGACACACAAGTTTTGATGCTTTGTATATACTCAGCCCAGAGAGTGGCACTATTAGGAGATGTAGCCTTGTTGGAGTAGGTGTGTCAACTGTGGGTATGGGCTTAAGGCCCTCACCCTAGCTGCCTAGAAGTCAGTATTCTGTAGCAGCCTTCAGATGAAGATATAGAACTCTCAGCTCCTCCTACACAATGCCTGCCTGGACGCTGCCATGTTCCTGTCTTGATGATTAATGGACTGAACCTCTGAACCTGTAAGCCAGCCCCAATTAAATGTTGTCCTTTATAAGAGTTGCCTTGGGCATGGTGTCTCTTCACAACAGTAAAACCCAAACTAAGACACAAACATTCCACATTAGCATTCATGGAATATTTTTACCTACTGCCCTGTATCTGGATATTAAGTTCCTTGCCAATCCTTATGAAAAGAATGATTTAACAAATTCACTTGCAGCTGCAAATGGAGGGACAGAGTCACTAACCCACAGTCAAAATTCCTGGCCCAGAATTGTTCCTGTCTAAAAGAACTGCAGGGACAAAAATGGAGAAGAGACCGAAGGAAAGGTGGTCCAATGACTGGTCCAACTTGGGATCCATCTCATGGAGGCACCAAATCCTGACACTATTACTGATGCTCTGATGTGCTTACAGACAGGAGCCTAGCATGGCTGTCCTCTGAGAGGCCCTACCAGCAGCTGACTGAGACAGACACGGATACTTACACCCAACCATTGAACTGAAGGCGGGGACCCTTATGGTTGAATTAGGGGAAGGATTAAAGAAGCTGAAAGGGAGAGTGACCCCATAGGAAGACCAGCAGTCTCAACTAACCCAGACCCCAGGGAGCTCCCAGAGACTGAGCCACCAACCAGGAACATACGTGGGCTGGTCCAAGGCCCTTGGCACATATGAAGCAGAGGATGGCCTGGTTTGGCCTCAGTGGGAGAAGATGTGCTTAATCCTCAAGAGACCCCAGGGAAAGGGGAGGCCTGATGGGGGGAGCACTCTCTCAGAAGCAGGGGAGAGGAGGAATGGGATGAAGACCTGTGGGTGGGGGGACCAAGGATGGGGGGCATCGGCTAGAATGTAAATAAATAAAATAATTTTTAAAAATAAATAAATAAAAGGGGGGCAAAAAAAAAAAAAAAAAAAAAAAAGGAAATCCACTTGTTTGTTCCATGTGCTTATGGGTCTCTGCAGGGTAGATGCTACCAGGGACTTGTTATGCCAAAGATCGGGCATTTTAAATTTTGGCAAAATGGCTCAAGTAGCTTGCAAACCCAGACCCTCAGTGACAAGTCCCTACTTCAAAGACTTCGTGATTTCTGAGTAAGATTTAAATTTGTTTTTAAAATGTGGTTTCCAGCAGAGTAGAAATGAGGTCTTGTTTTCATTTTCGTAGACCATTTGTCATCTGACTGTGAATGGAGCCTTCTCATTCGCTTGTTTTAGTCACTTTTATTTTTCATTGAAGCTTGGCCCTCCCTGACTATATTGGACAACAGCATTAGACAATCACCCAAGACACTTTTATAAAGTCCAAATGGCAAAGCAGCTATGTGCATGCCTTCTTTCAGACACACCCTGTGCCATCTCTCACTTCATATACTTTCTGGACTCCGGACCAAGCATGGGAAATAAAGATATAAAAATGGAATTGTTCGGGCTGGAGAGATGGCTCAGTGGTTAAGAGCACTAATTGCTCTTCCGGAGGTCCTGAGTCCAATTCCCAGCAACCACATGGTGGCTCACAACCATCTGTAATGGGGTCCAATGTACTCTTCCAGTGTGTGTCTAAAAACAGCTGCACTGTACTCATATAAATAGAAAAAATAAATTTTAAAAAAAAGAAAGAAAATGGACTTGTTCATGCCACCAAGTCTGTCCATGCTCAAGGGTTTTATTTGTATAACAAAGCCTAGTTTAAGTGACATCATTTACCCTAAACAGGGAGGCCAGATGAACACTACCACCACTAATGCTCAGAGGACACTGTGGAAGAAGTGCCAGACGTGGAGGAGCGCCCTGAAATGCTGTCTTCTGTGCTTGACAGGGCTGTTGGATGGATGAAGTCACAGCAACTGTGATTACCTATGTAAGATCAAGCCAGCCAAAGCCAGCCAAAGCCAGCCAAAGCCAGCCAAAGCCAGCCAAAGCCAGCCAAAGCCAGATGATCTTTGGCCCCACCTCTTACTGAGTAGATACAGGTAATAGTTTCTGAGGGAGAGGGACTCCTCCTTCCAGGGGGATATGGACAATGATAGTATTCCCATGCTTCTGTGAATGCCCCCCACCCATGCACATACGGGCAGCACAACTGAACTTAGTGGGTTGTTACCAACATCAACAATAAAAGGATGGAGTTAGTAGACACTTAAGAGGATGTGTGGGAATGGGGTTACTTGTAGTCATATTTCACTGAACACCTGTACTGAGTTTACAGGAAAATACTGTTAATTCTCAAATTTTTTCAAAGACATAAAAAAAAAATCAAACATCACTCAAAGGAACACAGACTTTATGAATAGCCCTTTGTCTATTAATCAAATGGGAGTTGTTACTATGTCCTTCCTATAAGAGAAGTCCAGGCAGGACCAGGTGCTTCTCTGAGGCATTTGAGATGGTGTGACACGGGCACAGAAGACACACAGACCACTGGGGTGGAATGAGAGCCTGGGAGTAAATCCTCAAACTTATGATCAACTGATTCTCTCTGCACCACAGACGCTGCGAAGCCACTGAGACAAGTGACACTGGATGAAGTTCGTGCACGAAAATGAAAAATCCCAAGTCTCAATCAGTTCCTACAGAATGTATTGATGCATTAGCATTATAAATTATTAAGTGAAATTATTATAAATCAAAGAGTCAAAGCTCATTGTGTAATAGTCTACTGTGCTGTCCCAGCCTCAAGAATCTCATGTTCAGTGTGTCTTTTGGTTCAACAACAGTCTTTATATCACTGAGAGTGTGCAATCACTCTGCAGTATTTCCATAGCCGAAAACCAATGATCTAACAAAGCCTTCCTCAGAGTGCATCCCCATCAAACCATGTGTGACTTCCATGATCATCACAGTGGAATACTATTCAGCTGTAAAAAGGAAATAAAGTCATATTCATATGCAAAAGATCAGATCTCTTTCTACGATTAGGGACCAGAACAAGTCTCAAAAATCGATTAAAGGTTTGTATAAGACATGCAACCATAAAAATCTTAGAAGAAAACACAAGAGAAAGCTGCTTGCCGGTTTTGTCTTGGCAAAATTTTCATGGATTTAAAGAACACAATGACAAGGCCACTGAGGACAGACCAGAGGACAAATATCTGACTTCAAGACTTAACTACTACAAAGGCACAACAACCAAGCCAGGATGGAATCAGGAAACAGACAAGTGGGTCAGGGTAACGGATTAGAGAGCTCAGAAATAGACTCACCAAAATAAGGCTGACTGATCTTTGACAGAGAATCAAAGGCAGTACATCAGATCAAAGATCACCTTTCAACAAATGGTGTTGGAACAGCCAAGCATCCACATGTAAAAGAAGTGACTCTAGAAAGAGTGTACACACTTAATACAAACTTTCAAACTGGACCATAAAGCTGGGTGTAGCAGTACATGTCTGTAATTCTAGCCATCAAGAGACTGAGGCAGGAAGAACTTGAGTCTGAAGCCAGCCTATGCTACATTGTAAGTTCATGTTTCAGAAAGAAAGAGAAGGGATGGAGAGAGAGGGAGAGAGAGAAAGAGAGAGAGAGAGAGAGAGAGAAGGAAGGAAGGAAGGAAGGAAGGAAGGAAGGAAGGAAGGAGAGAGAGAAGGAAGAAAGGAAGGAGAGAGAAAAGGAGGGAAGGAAGGAGGGAGAGAGCAGCAGGGAGAGAGGAAGGAGGAGGATGAGGAAGTGGAAGAGGATGAAGAGGAAGAGAAGATAAGAAGTCACCTGAACCTATAAAGTACGAGAAGATATCACTAGAGAATTTAGGTGACTTTGGCTATGATGAGGACTTTTGTCAGACCTGACACCAGAGGTACAAGGCACAGAAGAAAAATAGTGATGTTGATTTTCATTAAATTTAAATTCCTGCCCCAATGAGGACAATGTAAGAGAGTAAGGGGCTAGAGAGATGGCTCAGCAGTTAAGAGCACTTTCTATTCTTGCAAAGGACCTGCACCCATATCAGACAGCTCCCAACTGTCGGTAACTCCAGCTTCAGAGTATCTGGCTCTTTCTCCCTTCTGGCCTCCTTATGCATCTGCACCCACGTGCACATGCCTACCAACCCATCCCAAGTAGCACCTATCCATATAAAAATAAAATTATATTGTTTATGAGAGGTTGAGAAACTAAGCATACATACACTTAGCATACACTAAGTGTAACAATGGCAGAACAAACGACAGGGTTACAAGATCATGAATATCCCTAGATAGACACCTCACCAAAGCATGTATCCAGGTGACAAAGAAGCCTATGAAAAGATGCTCAACATCACATGACAACAGAGACGTTCAAATTAAAACAACAATGGGTATCTTTAACTAATAGGTTTCTCAGCTGAGGAAATGAATCAATTCAAGCTAAACTGAAAAATATAAAGGCAGGTTTATTGAGAAGCGGCTCTCAGTCGAATTCACCCATCTCATGTGTGGATGTCAGTGAAGTCATGCACCTGGGCTAAACCAAGGGTGGAGAGAGGTTATGGGTTTTAAGCATGGGGTGATAAAGTGTGAGCTAGAAGCTGAGATGTCCATGTAAGATAAAAAAGCTGAGCCCCTGGGTGGGCACTCATGGGTGGGTAACCGGAAATGCAGAGAGATGGTAGGTTAGCCCAGAATTTTCTCCTTGCCAGTGGGGTGGGGGAAGATCAAATGGGGTTTCTTAGCTTGTGCAGGGGATGAGCAGGGGTTCTAACCAAACACCAACTACCTGTCAGAGTGTTCCAAAATTCAAAAATTGACAACACCAAGTACTGGCAAGGACATGGAGCAACAGAACTGACTGCTAAGAATGCAGTGTTGCCTCCATTTTGGAGATGATTTTGGGGGCTCTTCACAAAACCAAATATCCTCTGACCCCGTGGCCCATAATCATGCTCTTTGTAAGTTAATCAGCTGAGTAAAATATACCCATCCATATTTACTGCAGTTATCTGTAATTGTCAGAAGAATCCAAGGTTTCTTCCAGTGGGTAAGCACATGAACTGCAGTACACCTGGATGGAATTTGTGCAGGGTGAAAAGAAATAAACATTCAAATCATGGAAAGAGACAGAAGAAACTTAAGTGTGTGTTGACAAGCTAAAGGAGCTGGTTTGTACGAGCTATGTTCTCTAATTCCATCTGTGCCATTCAGGGAAAGGCAAAGCTATAGAAAGCATGTAATGATTAGTGTTTACAAGATTATTGTGCAGGGATGAAGCATGAAAGATTTTTTTTTTAGGACAGTAAAACTATTGGTGTGTGTATGCATGTGTGTGTATGCATGTGTACATATGCATGTGTGTATGTGTGTGTATGTATACCATGGTATTCTTGTGGAAGTCAGAGGACTTTTCCCTAGATAGTCCTTTCCCTCTGTCTTACTTTGAGACACTGTTTCTCTTGTGTTTTCTGACTCCAGGTTAGCTTAGCCCTTGAGCTTCTGGCTAGTTCTCCTATCTCTAATTCCCATCTCTATAAAGAGGTGCTGGGATCACAGACACACATCTCTATATCTGGCTTAAAAGGGGGAGGGGTTCTGAGGACCAAACTCAGCTTGTCAGGCATATGTGACTACATCTTTCACCTGCTGAGCCGTCTCCCCGTCCCCTCGAAAAGTAAAGCTTTGTAACTGTTACTATACAGTGGCTACATATCCACCATTGTATACTTGTCAGAAGTATACATGCACCAGGCATGAAGCCTTTTAGTCAACTCTGGACTTTGGATGATGATGTGCTGATAAGGTTTTGTCAACTGCAACAAAGGTACTGGTACCATGAGGGCGCTATACAGGGAGGGGAAGTTGGAGGAGGCAGGGAGTATGTGGGCCTTCTGTGTACCTTCTGTGCAATGTGTCGGTGGAACTAAAAGTGCTATGAAAAATAATTTATTGTGTTTTGTTTGGTTTTTGTTTTAATGGGTAAAGACTCATGCATACTTACTGGCTACAGTGTTGTTTAGATCCCTTTATGCACAATGAAATGATCAAATTAGGCTAATTACCATATCTGCCACCTTAAATAAGGCTAATTAGCATATTCGCCACCTTAAATATTTATCGTTTCCGTGTGCTGGGAACACTTAAAAACCTACTGTCCTAGTTAACTTGAAATGTCAACTTCTCAACACAGCCCAGAGTCACCTGAAAATCCCTAAAATCTTACTTTAGGGTGATCGTTTGTTAGTGTAGGAGGTGGCTCCATTCCCTAGGCTTGTGGGCCTAGGCTGTATAAGAATGCTGCGTAAGCATAAACCCATGACTGAGCTATCATCAGAGCTCCCCCACAGTTTCTGCTTTGCGGTCTTTCTTGTGTTTCTGCCCTGACTTCTGTTGATGACAGACTTCTGACTTCTGTTGTGACCTGGGAGTATAGGTCAAATAAACCCTTTCCTCCCCTCAAGGGACTTTTGATCAGAGTCTTTTATCACAGCAGCAGAAAGGATACCGAAACACATTCTTTTAGCCATTTTGAAAGGCACATGATATTATCATCTTTGGCCACTGTGCTAATTAATAGGGCCCCAGAAACCATTGTTCCTGTTCAACTGAAACTTCCCTGAGCCTCTGCTCCTCATTCACTCCCCAAGGCCCCAGCCTCTGGATGTTCCATTCTACTCTCTACTTTAATGAGTTTGTCTTCAAGATTCCACTAAGAAGTGAGGTCCTGGGATGTGCAACTTCATGCCTGACTTATTTCTTTTAGCATGAAGTGCCCCTGTTTGACCCTCATTGTCACAAATAACAGAATGCCTGTTTATCTGGTTGCTGAGTGGAAATGAGGACATGACCACTCCTAGATATGGTTGAGAAGAAATGTTTTATTGTAGATATGAGGGAGAGGACAGCCAGAGGCACCTGAAAGAGTCCAGACTGGACTGGGCCCTGAGATGTGGGGAGGCAGAGAGCAGGAGAGGAAGAGAAGAAAGAAGGGCCAAAAAAGGACAAGAGAGGAGTCATGTACCAAGAGAGTCAGTAGCCAAATGGCTGAGTTGTATAGGGAAGAGAAAGAAGCTGGGGCAGGGAAGCCCTGGAGAGGTTTAGGATAGGAGGTGGGGTGAGAAGGGCTGGGAGGAGCCACAGGTTCTGCAAGAGGCTTGTCCTGGGTTTCTTTGGGACCTGACAGTCACTATATTGTGTACATATACCTGTAACCATGGCGTTTCTACTCCCGGTGAGCATTTCTATGCCTACCCTTGCTCTGAATAATGACATGGAGACTTATTTTTATTTATGAATGTCTAGGCTTTAAGCCAGGCTTGTTCCCAACTAGCTTGTAATTCAATTATCCTGTTTATACTAATCTTAAGTTCTGCTCCACGGCTGGTTATCTCTCTTCAGTTTAATATGTCCGATGCTATCCGAATCTCCACAGAGACTCTCCCCTGCCACCCTCTTTCCCAGAATCCTTTATTCTGTCCAGAAGTCCCACCTTACTACTCTACCTTTTGCTGTAGGTCATAGGCTTTTAAAAAATAATAAAATAAAAATGTTATTTTAACCAATCAGAAAGTGCCTTGGGCAGACAAGGAAGGAGGGAGACATGTCTTCACTCCATGTACAAAACATCACTCCACCATGTCCTTCTCACCCATTCACTAACCAGTGAGCCCTTTGGTTATGGTTTTATTCAAAGACATTAATATTTTTTCTAGCATCCTTCATCAACATGTATTCAATTAGCGTATCTTTTGGTTGCAGTTGTTAAAGATACCTGATTGCTTTAAAATGCTGATTGAGTTGCTGAGTTTCATCTTTAACTCCATTTATTTATATAACATTTTATTTATTTACTTATTTAAAGTGTTGTTGTATGTGTCTGGGTATTTTGCCTGCATGTATGTTTATACACCGTGTGTGTGTGTGTGTGTGTGTGTGTGTGTGTGTGTGTGTACTGGAAGGGACCCAAGAGCAGAGTGAGAGGTGATGGAGAGGGGTGGAAATGTAGAATGGAGGAGAGAGAAGGGGAAGGGGAGAGGAAAGGGGAAGGAGGAGGGAGAGGAAGAATTCCAAAACATCTTGCAGCCTTTGGAAGAAAATGCCACATTGGGCAGAACTTGTTAATTACTGTCATCTGTGGGATGTTTGAGTCCACAAGAACCAAATAATTATGATGTCATGAACCTCCTAGTGCAGTCCCCCAAGTGAGCATACAGTCATCAGAGGTAGTGGTTTGTATGTCCTCGGGGGCAGATTGTGCCTTAGTCACAGCACAGACTTTATGGCAGCCCTCCAGGGAACAGAAAGAAGATACCTTGTGTGGGTAAACGAATCAAACAGGACTGTGCATGAACAGAGATGAGCCTGTGGGGAAGCTTGGTCTCCAGAGAGTCTGGACCATGTGAGTTGACCTTCCATTCAAAGCAGTCTCTGCCACTGTCACCCTTCCAGCAGACCTCAGCCTCAGCTTGGATGCCTCTGGTTACACAAAGTTCCTGACAGCAGCATGAGAGGCAAATGACTGATGAGGACGCTCACTCTGAGGTGCTGCCTCTGCTGTATACCAGCTGCATGACCTTAAATGAGCTATTTGATCTCTTTGAGTCTCTGTTACTTTCTGTTCTGGTTTGATTTCTGTTGGTATAATAAAATGTCCTGACCAAAAGCAATTTAGGAGAGGAAAGGGTTTATTTCACCTTACAAACTATAGTTCATCGTTGAGGGACATTTGGGCAGGAGCTCAAACAGGAACTTAAAGCAAAAACCATGAAGGAATACTGCTTGCTGGCTTGCTCACATACTTACGTTTGTCTAGATTTCTTTTTTTTATTTTATATTTTCATATTTTATTTACATTTAAGATGCCATCCCCTTTCCCCATTTCCCCTCTCTAGAAAACCCCTGTCCCATGCCCCCCCTTTCCTTTTTGCTTTTATACAATTTTTTTAAATGTTAATCAAAGGATTTATAAGTTTGGTAATGCTCAATCAGAAGCGTAACCCAATACCCAACCTAGATATAAAAATTATCTCCAACTGGTGGAGACACGTGAACATCTGCCTCCATGTCCCCTCTCTCTTTCTCTCTCTCTCATCACCTAGCTTCTCCTCTCCTTCATCTTCTCTCCTTACTCCATCTCTTCCTCTCAGTACTCCTTCCCACTTAGCTCCTCCTACATATCACTCTTCCTGTTAAAGTAAAACTTTTCTCTCAAAATACAATTAGAGCATACTTATTCCTAATTGTACCAGTGAGGTACAAGATAGTCCTAATACCCAGTCCACCATTTTGTTTTGTCTAGATTTCTAATAGAGCCCAGGATCACCTGCTCAGGGAATGGTGCCGCCCATAGTGGACTGGGCCCTCCTACATCAATTAATAACCAAGACAATCCTACACAGATGCCCACAGGCCTATCTGATCTAGACAATTCTTCATGGTGACTCCCTAGTCAGGTGGCTCTAGTCTGTTTCAAGTTAACAGTTGAAGCTAACTAGGATACCTTCTATGAAGAATATAGATAACTGTCACTAGACCTGCATCAGATGGTACCCTTGAGTGACTGAAAAGGTGCACTGTGAGTGATGAGTGATGACCTGTCCTTATACCTATTTGTCATAACATTGGGCTGGGAAAGGACCTAAAATAAGATAATCAGAAACAAACACAAACTATTGTGTCCCAGTCAACAATATTTACATAAGTTTTAATATCCTTATCTATAAAACTATGTCAATAGTCATAAAGAAAAAAGTAGATAAGGTTGGGTCAGGAGAGATGTCCATATTTTGTCACATCTTACAGTGGTACAGGTTCTAACACAGCTTGGCTCACTGCACTGGCTTCTTCAACCTGTATTTCCTCCTCCCTATCCCCAAGGAATAGTAAGCATGAAATATGAATCAGCTTTGTCCCCATCTCCTACTCCATCTAGTTGGTCCTGATCAGTCTAAGCCACTCCCATCATCTTAGTCCATCCATCTCCATTATCATTTTGTAGAAAGGTGAGTGTCCCCCTCCCAAACCACCCAAAGTATTCCATGGCCATGAAGATGAGGAATGGCCAGAACTCACACTGTTCCAGTCACAAATATAACAAAAGATGTTGTTATGGTGAGAAAAACTCCCCTCCCTTCTGCACGTGCAGCCAACCTTTCAAATGAAGCAAACGTGCCCAGAGGCAGTGTGGAAGGACTCACAGGGATATTGTTGTCCTCTTATTGCTGAAACACTAGGTCAAGGCAGTGCTGAAGCTTGAATCTGTACTTTCTACTGAGAGACCCAGTCTACTTAACAGTTGCTTAAACCACTTAGGTCACTTTCAGCAGTACCCATTTTCAAACTGTGTACAAGGAGATATTAACATGGAACTAGAACTTAAACCTTGGGGTTGGTTAAATGGCAAACAGCCAAGGTGCCAAGCTGGAATGTCCACATTTACTTAGCAGCCATAAAACAGGTGTGTGATGGCCACGTGCTGTTCCTTGAGAGAACAAACATACTTGAACATGGAAGAAAATAGGATGTTGGGATGGGTGGCTGCTTCTCTGAGCCTCTGTTGTGGTCCTACAGGGGAAGGCTAGAGCACAAGGAGACCATTCAAAAGCAGAAAACAAGAAGAGTTTTTATGAAGGTATTGGGAGCAGAAGCCAAGCCAGAAAGCTTAGCAGGTGCCCAGATGAGTCTTATGTTTCTTTTCTTGGACACATTGGCAGTAGCTGAGGACAAAGGAAGTATCAGGACACGGCCACCGGGCACTTTGGAGTCAGACAGCCTCCTGCTGTGTCTCCTGAACATGCTCTTGGCTCTTTCAGTGGCTGGCTATGGAGCAGTGTAGCTAGAAGTGAAGAAGGAGAGGGAGGGCTGGATGGGAGTGAGCTGAGGTCTGGGATAGAAAAGACCAGAAAGAAAAGAGCTTACCTAAAGGACGCGGAGTTAAGAAAGGCCCCAAAGTACTAAAATCCAGAGTGGGGAATGGTACAGCCTTGACCAGTTTGCTTCAGGATGCCTAGGTTAACTTCAAGCCTACTGTTCTTTCTCACAGGAAGGCAGGCTGTTCATGGGAGCCTGAGCCCTAGGTGGGGGCCTTCAAGATAGATACTAATGCCTGAATCATTTAAGACCCCCCACCCAAAGCTTTGTCCAGGAAGGAGAGCTCAAGTGGGCTGTGAAGAGCTGAGTAGAAGTGGATGCTAATTGGAAAATGAGGGTTATGGCTAAAAGCAAAACAACAACAACAACCGCAGTGGTGGGAAGAGGAAGGTGAAAAAGACAAGAAGACGTAAGGGCAGAAGTCAAGGTTAGCAAAGAACAGGTAAAAATCATGCCTAATAGAAGGGCGCTCCTGCTTTGGGGCCAAGTCAGGACAGCCCCCACAGGGCTGGCTAGTTTCCTCTCGGGTTTACAGAATGCCAGGTCTGTGCCATGGCACAGATTTGTATAGACTTGGCAGACATTGCCTGTGCTAAACAGGGAGCAGACTTCAGGACTGGCTCCCACACCTGAGGACTTGCTTTTCCCAGGAGCTACTTGGAAGGCACTCCTGGTTAAAGAGTGTGCATGTTAGCTTAGTGCGTTCATAAAACCTCAATCACCAGCACTCATTCACAAGCCAACATCACAACATCAGGGAGGTGCTGATCTCCTGGATGAGTGTGGAACAGTGTCGAGATCTCCAGTGACAGGCAGTCCCAATCAGCCCTCACGGCTTATCTGCCTCCAGATCTAGCTATTTATAGAACTACAACCAGAATGCACACCTGCTCTGGGGACCCTGCCCAAGGCAACCTCAGACAAGCAAGCCAGGTGGCCACCTATAATGCTCAACTTACCCAGCCTGAGCCAAGTGGCTTTCATATACTGCTGGTCTGGACCATGCTTTTCTGACTTGACTGTAGTTCAGTGGCTGCCGGAGCCTGCGGTGGGAGCTGCAGGAAATCTTTGCAGCCACTTGTGGTTGGTTCCTCCTAACTTTGTGGGCTCAGATGGGTCATAGTGCATGTGTGGGTTTCCTAGTGGCTGTTCAGAGGGACTAAGTAACACAACTCAACTGACAAAGGGGTAAGCTTCATGGGTGAGCTTTAGGCAGGAAGGGAAACTGGAGATTATAAGGGCAGGCTAGAATCCTTTGTCTTTCCCAGAATTCCTCTGTGTAGATGTGACTGGAACCAGCTACAGTGTTCTTAGGTTGTACTGACCTACCTATTTATTCCATCAGTCTTCCCTTCCCTTCTGGCCTCACTGCCCTTGGGCTTCATCCTCGCTTCTCTGGAATTTCAACTCCCCCAATCCTTCACGACTGTTCCCTGGGCTCAGTTTTCTAGAGAGTAATGAGCCAAGGCAGAGCCATTCCCAGAGAAAGCCACTACCGTCAACCCGTAAGCACCCACAGCCCAGACACAGAAGCCCAGTCACCCATGGCATCTTTACAGCATCCTGTGTTTTATGATACAGTCTGAGACAGCGCAGGCTTCCACATCCTTGGGTCGTGCTGTAATTACTATGCCTGACATCCCGACAGCTTCCAGGACCGTGGTGGCCTCACCTACCTCATTATTCAAGTTACACATGTCATCATAGGGCTCCCACCTCAAAATGCATGCTGAAGTTTTACCCTATTTGGGCAGAGTCTTCATGGGTATTCTACTTTTGTTTCTGTTGGTCTGGTAAAATACTTTGCCCCCCCCCCCAAAAAAAAAGTGTATGAGAGGGGCTGGAGAGATGACTTAGTGATTAAGAGCACCAGCTGCTTTTTTCAAAAGACCCAGGTTCAATTCCCAGAACATACACAGCAGCTCATACTGTCTGTAACTCTAGTTATAGAGGATCTGATACCCTCATACAGACATATGTGCAGGCAAAACACAAACACACATGAAATGAAAATAAATTTAAAAAAAAAAAACTAGTAGAAGATTTTATTTCACTAAAATTCCAGGTTACAGTCCATCACTGTAGGAAAGTCAACTTCAAGCAGCTAGCCACATCATAGGCAGTCAAGAACAAAGAAAAATTAACATATGTATGCTCACTTGCTTACTTACGCTCCATTTCCCCACTCCTACATAGTTAAGGACCCTCTACCAAAGGAATGGTGCTACCCACAGGATTAAGTAATTAAGACCACTCACAGAGTTAGACATATGACTCAGTGGTTAAGACTACTCACTGCTCTTCCAGAGGACCTGGCTTTGGTTCCCGTACCCACATAACAGCTCGCAAATATATTTTAATTCCAAAGATCCAATGTCCCCTCTTCTGGTCTCTGCAAGAACTGTACGCACGTGAGACACTTGCAAAACACCAATACATATTAAATAAAAATCTTGTGTGTGTGTGTGTGTATGTGTATGTATATGTGTGTGTGTGTGTGTGTGTGTGAGAGAGAGAGAGAGAGAGAGAGAGAGAGAGAGCGCCCCTACAGACATGTCCACAGACAAACCCAATGAAGATGATACCTGAGACTCCTGTTCTAGGTGACTCTAGGCCATGTCAACTTAATAATTAAACCAACCACTCCAACAGATATTAGCATCAAGTTAAGATTACTTATGAACTATGGGTGGACTCTGATTCTATACTGACCTGTGGCCATATATGGTTTATGTTCCCAACCAAACCTCCTAAGATAAAATGGAGATTCATCTATGGGAAAGTGGGTGTCTCCTAACGATAGTTCCTCATATCCAAGTTGTCCCCCAACTATGAGTCTTTATGGAAATCTGCAAACTGGATATGTAATAGAGATAGAAACCGAATCATAACAATGCTGTGTGTGATGTGCAAATTCTTCAACAGGTAAGAGCCATGGCAGTGCTGTCACTCCTGTAACTGCTGCAGCCAGTCAACCTGTGCAGATGAGCAACACATCCATCTTTCCAAATGGAAAGGGAAAACTAAGAAAACAACTCCAGTGACACACGTGGCTATGATTTTATCAGACCATGGCCACAGCCAGGCATGCTACTATGTGCTTGTAACCCCAGGACTCAGTAGGTAGAGGCAGAAGGATCTGAAGTCCAAGGTCAGCCTAGACTGCCTGAGGCCTTGCTTCAAAATTCTAAACAGAAGTCACTATCTGGGTCAAAGGTTTATTTGTCTGGTATGCATGGAAGCCCTAGGTTCAGTTCCCAGTACATGCCCTCCTTCCCCCATTAAAGAAAAGACCACAGTCTTCCCAGTGAGTCATTTGCCCTGGATATTTAATGAATTGCACAGTGCCTGAAGATTATCTGTCATGAACAGGATGTGAGGCTTTTGTCCTTGTTTTATTTTCTATGAACTAACCAAAGACAAGAGCAGCCATTAAAGTCCCCTTTCACCCACAGAAGATCCTCTGGGGTCAGGGGAGTGTCTTTTACTCCCCTTCTAACTATCATCTTGACACAGTCTAAAGTCACCTGAAAAAGAATCTCAACTGAGGAACTACCCAGATGAGACTGTCCTGTCTGTGAAGGATTGCCTACTGTGGGTGCTCCTGAACTCAGAGGGCAAGCTGAGTGTGAGCCTGTTTGCAAGACAAACAGAAGCACCATTCTCAGAGGTTTTTTGCTGCACTTCCTTGGTTGAGTGAGTTCCTTGGTCAGAGACAACAGGACATGAGATAGCAAGCAGGCCTGGCTTCATGTTTCTCCTCGGACTTCCCTCAGTGATGAACTACAATCTGTGAGCTGAAATAAAACCTTCCCTCCCGCAAGTAGCTTTTGGTCATGGTATTTGTCACAGCAACATTATGAAACCTGAACAGGAAGCAGATTAAACCATGTTCCCAAATTTGGTGCTAACATGTAGTATGGGGCTGTGGACAATCATTGAGTGTGTTTCGGTAGCTATGTCCCTATGCCTGCTGAAGTCAAGCAAGTAAACTCAGAGGCGCGAGGGCCCAGATAAACACCGCCTGCCTCTGTTTTACAAGCTTGCTGTTTAGCCCCTCCAATCCAGAAACACTTCCTCCATACTGAAGACTTTCTAAGGCTTTGTCAGGAAAGAGGGGGAACCCTGTTCCAGTCCCAGCCATCTCTGTGGTGGGTGTTAACTAGCCTTGTGATCACAGGTCAACATCTGTACTCTCATCTTAGAAGGTAGGCAATTTGCAGCTCAGTGGATGGTTGGTGGGTTGGGGATGGGAGACAGCTGAGATCTTACAGGACTATACATGGAACACAGGAAGAAGAGATCCCTGAGATCCCTGAGGGTGGCTGCCTGCCTTGGCAAGCAGGCTCCCCGGCAGGAGCTCTCACACTGGGTGATTTCCCCCTCTCCCAAATAATAGATTAGTTTTCCCTCTGTGGTGACTTGAATCAGAATTCCCACCATAGGCACCAATGTTTGAATACTTGGTCCCCAGTTGGTGGAACGGTTTGGGGGATGTCTAAGAGATGTGGCTTTGCAGGAGGAGATACATCACTTAGGTGAGCTTTGGGGTTTCAGGGCCACTTGACATTCCCAGTTTACCCTCTGCTTCCTGCCCTAGCTTCTGCTCCAGCCACCATGCCTTCCGCTTTCCCATCACTGCAGGCTCGTATCCTTCTGCACCCCGATTAAAGCTTTCCTTCTGTAACTTGCCTTGCTCACATAGTGTTTTATCACAGCCACAAAAAATATAACTAAGGCATCCTCCTCCAACCAAAGAGCTATGTTTGTTGGACTGTTAGACTGCATGTCAGTCTGTTAGCCATAATGAATGAGAGATTTGTGGAGGACTCTAGCCTGACCTGTCCCTGTTGTGTGGATGTGCTTAGTTTTCTCAGAAGTCTGCTTGCTTTTACAGGGTGTAGACAGGACCTCCAGGCTGCTGGAAGTCCTGTGTGCTATATAGAACACTAGTTGATCACTTTTTATAACTGGGGAGAATTTTGTTCCTAAAATGTGCCTGGCCTTGAGTGGCCTTGATTTTGACTATCTCTATCCAAACTACCTACCAGGCCAACAGGATTATATCCTAAGAGTTTTTCTAAGACCTCTAAACACTGGCCATTTGCTTCTTTATTAGGATTCTCCAGAAAAATGGAACCAACAGAGGTGTGTGTGTGTGTGTGTGTGTGTGTGTGTGTGTGTGTGTGTATCTGTTTCTGTGTGTGTCTGCCTGTATTTCTGTGTATCTATGTGTGAGTACATGTGTGTATATGTATGTGTGTAGATTTGTTAGAGTGGATCACATGACCAGGAGCAATCCAGAGTATCACATTTTCTTATAGCAGTTCAGACTAACCAGTATCTGTTTTCTCTAAGGAAGAAAACCACACGAAGCTAAAGAGAGGTCAATAAAACACAATAAAGAAAACTGGCAATTGCATTTTCGATATAAAGAATTAACCTGGGCCAGGCATGGTTGTACAAATTTGTAATCTCAGCACTTAAGAGTCTGTGTCATAAGGGCTGCTGCAAGTCCTAGGCTGGTCTGTCTACTGAGTCCTAGTTTAGTTGAGGATTCATAGTGAGATCTACATTCAAAGTTGAGGCGGATTTTTTTTAAAAGGAATTTATACTCACTGGATAGAGGAAAATAAAATTAAATCTCAAGGAAAGTTAGGCCTGGGGGCACAGCTTAGTCAGTAAAGCATTTGTCCAACTGTGGGAACCTGAGTTTGGTCCCCTAGAACTCCCATAAAAAGATGAGCATGGTGGCTGGCCAGCCCCCCTAATCCATCTGCCCCTAGACCCCAGTGAGAAAACCTGTCTCAAGACTGAAGGAGCTGAAAGGGTTTGCGGTTTGCGGCCCCATAGGGAGAGCAACAATACCAACCAGCCAGAGTTCCCAGGGTCTAAACCACCAGCCTGGGAGCACATAGGGAGGGACCCATGGCCCCAGTTGTATATGTAGGGGAGGATGGCATTGTCAGGCATAGGTGGGTGAGGAAGTCCTTGGTCCAGTGAAGGGGGAAATCGTGGGTGGGGAGGTGGGAGTGGGAGGGTAGGTGGGGGCATATCCTCATAGAAGCAGGAGGAGGGGGGATGAGATAGGGGGAGAGGGGAAAGAAACAAGGTAAATGGCTCCTAAGGAAGGCTGAAGTTGACCTCTGACCTCTGCACAAACAAAACCATGAATTTGCACTGCCAGGATTGACTGTGGGAACTGCTTCCCAGCAAGCTAGAGGGGCAAGCAGAGTACAGGAGGAGGGCAGGCAGGGAGGGTAACACAGAGGGCACCTCCCATTGTGTACTAGCCTAGACCCCGGGCCTTGCACCCTTAGCTCTCCCCAAAATTAGGAAATGGGTTCTCAGCTAATACAAACAATGGGAGAAACCATGACATCAGAGAAGTGTGTAAACAGTGAGCTCACATTTGCACACCATACTGATGGCCTGGTTGACTTTTCTCTCTGTCACACATCAGCCATGGACTGGTGTGTTTGTTTGTAACAGCCTTGTATTTTTCTGTCCTTGACTCTGTGCAGGAAGGAAGAATCAATAACCCTCTCATACAGTCAGCCATCTGCATCCCCTCAGGGCAGCCAGTTAGAATCTTGAATTTGGGGGTGAGAAGAAAATACCACCTGAGCCAATCCCCTGAAAGTTTCCCCACTGAAAAAAAGTCTTTTCAGTGATAATTGCTGACTTTGTCTTGTTATCAGCATGCGGCAAGCATACACACACATACACACACACACACATACACACACACGCACGTGCGGCAAACAACTGGACTTCCAAACTGTCTGCTGCCTTCCTGCCTACCTGCCTGCCTGCCAGGGGTTCATTCCTTAACTCATCCATCTCCTATTACACTGTACAAATGGGAATGCTCACACATGCACCCTAAGACCACAGACATCTTGAACTTGATGTGCTAGACACTAATCAGACTTGTGGGAGCCTAAGTCATGATCCCTGTCCCCAGGCTGGACAGTCCTGATGGAAGCAGAATATGTTAGGAGAAATGAGTTGACAAGGCAAGAGTTGCATCTTAGCATGGATGTGGCAAGAGACGCGTTCAGGGGCACCTTCTGAACCTGCAAGGTTTCTGCCACCCCAACAAGCCTGTGGGGACTTCGCCACAGCTCCCTGGTGATCCGAGTAAAGGCTATGCTGTACGGGGAAGAGGGGGTAAAGCCACTGACAGACTGGCCCCTCAAAACCACTGGCTGAATGCATGGCAAACCAAGCTCAAGCTTCAGCTCATTTGTAGTCTCCAGCAGTTCATCTGTATCAAATAAACAGCTGAACAAAGAGACTTTGATTTTGATGGTCTTAAATGGAAGCAGGCTGATTTCACGCCTTCTTTGACTTCTGAAAAAAAAAAAATGTGCCATTTGGGCTTTTGAGCACTCTGTCCCCATCTCCTGGGGGTAAATGGGCTTTTAAGTGGACAGACCTATATCCCGAATCAGGACAGGAGCGGATGTGTGCTCCTCCCCCACCCATCTAAGCCCTGTCAGCATCTGAGGGATTTTATGTGCTGACTCCCAGTGCATCGATCTGACCTTTTCCAACCCAATGGAAAAAGCTTGTGGGATCTGAGACCCTAAAGAAGAGAGTCACAGCTGAGCAGAGCACAGGGGTGACTCCTAATGGCATGAGTGGAGTCACGCAAGAAAGACTTATGCTGCCCCTCTGTCCTCTTCCTCTCTGTGTACTATATAAGAGGACAAGGCCCAGGTACTAAGAACGCTGGTCCCCATTCTGGGGACTTATGGGAGGTAACAGAGCCATCAGAGCAGGCTGTTAGCAAGATCCAACAGCTGAGGAGTGTCCATTATTGGTTCATTCACTCACCCACCCTCCTCCATCACTGCCCAGGCACTGGTTATCCACCACCCCTTCCCTACCCGCAAGCACACATGCCTGATGCTACTGAAGGGATGGGGGTTGGCATGAATAATGTCATTTGGGTCACCACTACTCTGTCCTCAGGTGATCCCAAACATCAAATCCTCAGTCCTACAGAGACAGTCATTGAGAGTCTCTGAGCAGATTATGACCATGCTGTTTCTTGGATGATGGTGGGTGTGGTGGGTACCTGTTAATGGCCTCTGAGAAAGGCTGAGTACCTCTGGTTGGCTCTGGTCTACCTCTTTATGTCTGGCCTCAGGGACCTGCCCGCCTTTGCTGCCATAAGCCAGTCTTGGATCTGTGCAATGTTGAAGCCATTAGGCCCTTTGGCCTGTGGGCACCTCTGCCTTCAGGCAGCTGGTTCTCATACACCAGGATATGGTTTTTCATAAATAGCCACTCCCGGCTGAATGAATCTGATAAGGTTCCTACCATCAAGTCTCACCCCTACATGGGCAGCGAGGTTTCATTTAATATACTTCTTCCAGCGTGTCCTTCCACAGAGCAACTCTGCATCCTGTATTGTCCAGTTGTTCTTTCAACTGGAAATTGGCTCACCTACTGTATACACACACACACACACACACACACACACACACACACACACACACACACTATAAGCTCTTGCCATAGATGCCACAGAGCTGACTCGGGGAAGGTAGCGGGTCTCTTCATTTCTTCAAGACCTGTGCACTGTGTCTAATTTAATCCTCTTATCGATTCAGGAAGGGATGGCAATTATCCTAGTTCTGCAGAAAAGAAAATTAAGTTTAGAGAACTGACAAGACAACAGATCAGCTAGAGCAGCATTCCTCCTCAGTCCCACAGCATCTTTGTCTGACAGTGCGGGCTGCAAGCAGAAGCTCTTAGGGCCATTAGAGTGGCTTGAAATCCAACACGACTATGTCGTTATACAAAAGAGGAAGTAGGACATAGAGCTAGAGGACACAGTAGGTGTGTAGATGCCACAGGAAGATGGGTGGTTGGTGTCCTGCAGGAAGAAGGTAAACACCTGCCCTCTCTGCAAAAGATCAACTGAGAACCACTGGGGGCTCAGAACAGGTCTGACATTTAGTGATCCGCTGATAACTAAGGCAAAGCATAATTTGCAGGGTAAGGTTACCCTTGTCAACAAATGCGACTAGATGTCTGTATGCAAATAAAATAAATCCTACCTTCACACCTTACACCACATACAAATATTAAATTATAGCATAGACCTAAGTATAAAATCTAGGACTACAAGCCTGAGGCCAAAACATAAGGAAGAATCTGTTGACCCAGAACTTCAGCGAAACTTTTTAGGTGGGACAAAAAAAGCAATGATCTAATGTAGAGAAGAAAGGGGAGTGCTAAATCCATAAATGTTAAAGACTGATCTTTGAAAGACACCTGTGAAAACAAGAAACAAATCGGAGGCTGCAAAAAATATTTGCTAAACATGTGTCTGACAAAAAGATTATGCACAAATAGTGAAGCGGTAAATGTGAATCCGCTACAAAATCTCAATGGGTGCACACACCTCCTCTACACCCACCCAAGTGTTTTGGATTCACAAATGAAACACACACATGCCAGGTATTTTTAATACGCCTTACCTGGCTCAATGGCTAATGCACTCCCCTCCGATATTCCTGAGTTAATACTTACTAAATCTATATTTTATCTTTGCTGCCCTGGACCCTTCTGGGCAGCCCCCTGGAGCTGCTTTCCCCTTTGCACCTACATTTTGGCTGTCTCTCCCTCCTGCAGCTTCCTGGTGTGGTCCATCTCCTATGCCCTTGTTATGGTGGGCACCCCTTCCTCTTTCCTCAGTCCCTTCCTAGGAATCCTAAAAGTCCCACCTCTTGTCGCCCTTCCCAGCAATTGACTGGCAACTTTAATTCCCAATCAAAACCAATTGGGGACAGGGACCAGCATCGTCTTAGAAACAGATGTGAGAATTCCCATGTAATTTGGGAATCCATTAAATCAAATTCACAACATCTCACCCTTTTTATCCATTAAAGCCCTTTTCTCTCATATATACATAGAAAATAGTTAACAGTCATGTAAACTAAAAGTATGCTATACTCTAATAATGTCCAGTCCATCAATTTTGTAAATTTAGGTACATTACTCTAACATCTATCTTAACTTAAAGAGCTTACAATTTTATACCTGAATTATGTTTTGATTTCAACTTGCATTACCATCTGAAAACCATTCTTTCAAATCTACATCATCTTCCTCAATGCTAACCAAACTTAAGTTTGATTATGAGACTAAAAGTAGTCTTCAACCCTGTCAGGGTCCAGGGCAGTAGTCTTCAACACAAAAACATAGCTTCCAAAACTTAACCAATTTGCAGAGATAGCTGACTACCTGGACAGTTCCCTAATTTCTCATAATATTGGAGCATCTGTCTTGAGTCTTCTGGCCTAGAACCATCTGACAGACCTTAAGTGAAACAGGAATTATGAAAGGACTAGCTTACCCTGTCTTGGCAGAGCTTAGCAGTCAACTATTCCACATCTGTTTGTCCTTTTGGGACAATATTTTTGTCTGCAGATGAATTAGGGCAATTCTTGCCCAGTGGCTACTTTGCCACAATCAAAGTAACTTTATCTGGAGGAAATGATATTCAATATCTTCCTTGAAGGAGAAAAGGGATACTGTCAGGAGTAGACATGTCTCCTAGTCAAACTTTCTATTAATAATAAAATGTAGGTACAAAGGAGAAAGCAGCCCCAGGAGGGCTGCCCAGAGGGTTCAGGGCAGCAAAGATAAAATATAGATTTAGTAACTATTAAGTGAGGAATATTAGAGGGAAATGTGTTAGTCATATGGGGGTTTAAAAGTGGCCCAGCCACTGAGCTAGTTAAGGCATATTAAAAATAGCTGGTGTGTGTATCTTTCATTCGTCAATTTAAAACACTTGGGTGCCTGCACCAGTTGGGATTTTAGAAAGGATTAACATTTATTTCTTCAAAATAGTCTTTAATTTCAACGTTTTAAAAAAGGTTTGTTTTTTTAAATTTAAATTTAACTTAATCACTCATCTATTTAGAGTGTTAGGGATAAAACCCCGGGGCCAAGCACATGGTAGGCAAGTGCTCTGTCACTGAGTCACACTCTGTGTCCCAAACAAGTGGAGCTTATTTTTCAGTTTGGCATTTAGTTGACCCTTCACTGAAGAAGAAATCTGAGTGGTAAATAAACATATGAAAAATGTTTAATGCCATTCAGCACTGGAAAATACAGGTTAGAGCTACAATGAGAGGTCACTATGCCCACGGAGGGATGGGCACATTTAAACAAGAGTATGGACAGAGGAAGTGGTCAGAACAATGCAGGATGGCTGGAACTCTTACTCAACAGGCCAGCAGCCATCTTAGAAAATAATTGGTCAGTTTGTTAAAAAGTAAGGGTTGGGAGAAAGCTAAGTCAGTAGTGAAATTTGATCCCAGTGGCCACATAAAAGCCTGCTCATTAAACGTCCCATCGAGAGACCCTGTCTCAAAACACAAGGTAAATGAGATCCTGAAGAATAATATCAGAGGTTAGACTCTGGCTCCCTCTTCCCCCTGTCCTCCCCCTCTCACACACACATCGGTGCACACAGACACTCAGATGCACACATATACGCTCACACAAAGTAAAAAGATGCTAGTACCACATGATCTAGTCATTTTGCTCTTACAGCAGTAAAGCCATATACCCATATTAGGACTTGTATGCAAATTCACAAAACTGCATTTATAATAGCTCCAAACTGGAAACAATCCACAAGTCCTCCAACAAGAGAACGAATAAACGCGTGCTGCTTATGCCTCAGAACAATGAAATGCACCACAATGAAAAGCAAAAAGCTATCCACACACTCAACGTTGTGCATGCGTTTTCAAAGCACGATGCCAAGTCAAAGAAGTCAGATAGAAAAGGCTACTGGATTTTTAAAGATTTATTTTTTATATATGCATTGTGAGGGGAACATATGAGTGCAGGTACTAACTAGAGTTAAAGGCAGTGTGAATCACCTGATGTGGTTACTGGGAATTGAACTCTGGTCTTCTGTAAGAGCAACACGTGTGCTTAACCACTGAACCATCTCTACAGGCCCAAATACTGGATTTTAAAATAGATTTGTTTTTATTCATATGTGTGTGTGTGTGAAAGAGAATGTGTGTGTATACATGTGTGCACTACACACATGCCCTCCAGCACCATCAGAAGAAAGCATAAGATACCTAAAGCTAGAGATATAAGTAGCTGTGAGCTACCCAACACAGATGCTAGGGAGTAAATTTGAGTCCTCTGTAAGAGCAGTGCACACTCTTAACTGGCGAGCTATCTCTCTAGCTCTGAAAATATTTTTAATATATCATTTAGAAAAGACAAAACCACTAAGGACAGATATCCAGTTGATGGCTTCCAGAAGCCGGATGGCATAAGAGAGACTGCCTTCAAGAGAGAACTGAGATACTCTGTGTGCATGCAAGGGACAAGGACATGTCCAATTATGTATGGCCAATCTCTGTAAACTAGGCCTGAGTTTTTCAGTATGTGAACCCTGGATAACCCTAATTTTAAAACTTTGTAAGTATTACCACCATCCTGTTCAGAACTTACTTGCTTCTTTTTTCTAGCAGGAGTTTATTGTTAGATGAAAGGAAAGGGGGCATTATTTATTCCACTCTCCTCTGATTAATACATGACTAAATACCATACTTTGTATAGCGGGAGCTATAAATACTGAGGCTCTCACACAGCCACACAGAGCACGGTACGCATCGTACCTGACAAGAGCTTTTAGAACCTCGCTTCTATAATAATCCCGGGGACAGAACAAAGGTGAGAAAAGTAGCAGTTATGTCTATTATTATTCTGTTCCTTACATGCATCTCTAACCACAGCCACAGGAGTGGGCAGGGCTAGAATTATTACCTCTGTGTTGTATGTATATATACAGAGGCTAAGGAACATGCTACAGAAGCTGGGGAGGGCTCAGGGGTTAAGAATACTGGCTGCTCTTGCAGAGGATCTCTGTGCTGTTCCCAGCACCCACATGGCAGCTCATGACCAACCATGACTCCAGCATCCCCATTTGGCCCCCATGAGCACAACAGACACACACACACACACACACAGAGTGTATTTACATATATGCAATACATGCAGGCAGAATACTCATAGACACAAAAATAAATCCTTTTAAAAACTAATAAATAATTTAAAAGAAAAGAAACTTGCTACAGACACTAGTGAGACAGCTCAGCAGGTAAAGTCACCTCCTGCCAAGCTCAACAGCCTCGTGATAGGAGAGAAGTGAATCTAAGTTAGTTGCTGGCCTTTATACCTACACCATCACACACACACACACACACACACACACACACACACACACACCAAATGAATTTTAAAATAATTAAAGAATCTGCTACAACTCCCACAGTAAGCTGATGGCAATCCCTGAACTTGAACCCTTGTCTTTTTTTTTACCACAGAGAACATTTAAGTTTTCCTTAATCTTTCTCCCCAAAGGCAAAGAATGGACAGTGGCCAGCATGATCCGAAGCACAGCCCAGCTGAGAAAACTGATGGGCAGGAGGGAAACTTGCTTTCAAACCTGTGATCTTTTTTCAGTGTTTTCTAGAGACTTGAAAAGGCCTGGAAATAAATCTGAAAGGGCTGTCTATGCCTTGGAGCTGGGAGGTGGAGATGGGTGTGGGTTCAGATGTGACAGGAACCAGGACATGACCTCCATGTGCCCATGAGATAGACAGAGCCCTTTGAAGCCACATGCCCAGAACATAAATCCAGCCCCATCTGGCCCATAGTGGCTTCCATCAGCCAGGAAAGAGCCTTGGAGCCCAGGACAACAGGGAAGGGAGGAGACCTCAGGCAGAAGCTCCCAGCCCTGGGCAGGCAGAAAGACCTTCCCCTAAGGACTGGAGAAGCCAGCATTCTGTGGAGACACTGCCCTTCCTGGGTCACAGGAGTAGACTCCATTTTGTCTCCTCTGCCCCTAAAGTTTATCCTCTGTGGCCACCTTCCTATGGTTGACTCTATCTTGATCATTCAGTGGGTCTGTTTGAGGCCTAGCATGCTGCAGGGTGTGTGATCCACCCTTTCTGGTGGTTCCAGAGTACTGCTTACAGCAGCCACTCTGACAGTCCTCAGCCTGGCCCCTGTACCATCACCTGGATCTTCATCATTGCTCACAGTCTGCAAGGCAAGGAGCCCAAGAAGCTGAGCCCTGAGAGGTCTGCATACAGAGGTCCGTTCCAGCATCCCCATACAGGCTATTAGAACAGAGAACATTTCCAATCTCAAGCATTCTTGTCATTTGTTAAAGCAAATCATTTAGATGATTTAGAACCAGACCCCACTCAGAAGAAACACCTGCATGTCCAGTGGGTTGAAAAGCTGCCCTGGCCACTCCAGGCTGTTCACTGCAGAAGAGGAAGGTCCTGCCCTTGGTGAATTATAACTTCTTAAGTTTCCAAACCCACCTGTAGCTAGAAGCCACCCGTAGAAACATGCACTCTGTGACCATGCACGGAGCAGCCCCACCACGGGCTGTGCAGAGGCTTGAGATCGAGGTAAAAACAGAAAGCTCCTACAGATTACAGGTGGCAGACACCTGAAATCCCAGCACTTGAGAGGTTGAAGTGGGAAGGTCCCTGAGAGATCAGCCTGGGTTAGAGTGAGATCCTGTCTCAAGAGAACCTAAAACCAGCTCTCGACACACCCCCCCCCCAAAAAAACACGATGGAAGCTTGTTTTTCTCTTATGTAAACAGTTCAGAAGTGACCCTATTCTGCAGTCATTCAGGGAATCCCTCTACTTCTTTGTAGTGTACCCATTATTCCATAGTGACGGCTAGTTCTGGCTAGGAATCTGTCCATCCACCATCCACTTTTCTTTCTCTCCCTCCTCCCTCTGTTCTTTATTTTTATTTTATTCTCTCTTTTTTGCATCCTCCTTCCCTCCCTCCCTCCTTCCGTCCCCCCATCCCTTCCTCTCCGTCACCATGTGTAACTAGATCAAGGCCCTGAACCTCCTCCTCAGCCCTCTGTCCACCTGTCTTAGGGTTTTCAGGTTCACGCCCCGGTCTCCCTTCACTCACGGCTTTGCCTCCACTTTCAAGCCTATAAGAAAGCAGGGAGAAGGCGCGTGATTATCTTAACAGAGAGGCCTGGAGGCCGTGCACTGGTTCATTCCATTTGGCAACTCTTGGTCACGTGACCGTGTGGGCTGCAGGATAGTGGGGAAATCCTTTTATTAGGGCATCGCATGTATCTGAAGACCTCATGAGGCTCTGTCATAAGAGAAATGAGGTGAGAATAAAAACCAGGACTGCAGAGCAACTGAAGTCAGTTCCCAGCATCCACACCAGAGAGCCCACAGTCGTCTACACCTCCAGCTGTAGAGGACTCAACACCCTCTCCTGAACATCTTGAGTACCACACACATGTGGTACATACATAAACGTGAGTCTTAAATCTTGTTTTTAAAAGACTTATATGTTGCTAAATTTCAACTATTTATCAAGAAGAGGTAAAGATCAGAACATAAGAGATTTAATAAACTATCCGAGAAACATGCTTACATTTCTATTCTCTTAAGTCCACTCCCAGGTGCAGTGTCAGCCCCAATAATTCACCAAGGTGATGGCACATTGAAAATCCTTGTAACTTCCTTCCTGCAGGTGACAGGGCACCAATGAGGCCCAGTTGGGTTGTGTCTTTTTCTGAACAAGTTATAGTTTCTTCAAAGATGTTTTATTCTAAATTACTCATTTATTTATTCATTCAATGAACACTTCTTAAGCAACCACTCTGCCTGGTTAAGTACCAAGGGTGCCACAGTGAGCAAAACCAAAGTGAAATTCTTGCTGCTAAAGAGAGCACTTAGTAGCATTTACATGCAAGTGAAGGGGGCAGACATTGTCCTGGCTTTATTTTTGTTCCTGGCAGGTGGCCAGGAACCACCACCTGGGTGGGAATGAATACACACACACACACACACACACACACATACACAAACATACAACTTCTAGAGATAATTAGAGGACTGGAGAAGAAATGGCTCAGTGATTAAGTGTAGAAGTTAGGCTTGGTTCTGCTTCACAGCCCAATGTTCCTCAGACTCAAAGTATATTTACAAATACCTTGGCTCTACTCTGACTACATCATAACTTAGATAACCCATTTATTTTAACCTGCATTCTGCCACATGGCTGGTTACCTGTGCTCAGGTACCATATGTCCGTCTCCTCAAGTCTTCCTGGGCAGATCTCCCCATGCCTGGCTCTATCCCAGAATTTTCTCTCCTACCAGATGTCCCACCTCCTATTTCCTGACTAACCCATAGGCCATTAGATTTATTATTGACAGGTGCCACATCCATACAGACATAATATATTCTCTCTACAATTAAGAGCACTTGCTGCTCTTGCAGAGTATTGAATTCAGTTCCCAGCACCCACATAGTCACTTACAACTAACAGTAACTCCAGTTCCAATGGATCCAGTGACTTTTTCTGACATATTTAGGCAGCACATATATGTGGTTCAAATACATGCGTACAGGCAAAACATTCATGCACATAAAATAAATCTTTAGGAGAAAGGAAAAGTTGGAGCTGAAGAGATGGCTCAGTGGTTAAGAGCAAGCACTACCCTTTCAGAGGACTTGAATTTTCCAGCACCCAGGTCTGGTGGTTCACAACCACCTCTAACTCAAGATCCAGGAGTAACGACACCTCTGGTCTCCATAGGTACCTACACTCACATATATATACCCGAGAGAGAAAGAGAGAGAGAGAGAGAGAGAGAGAGAGAGAGAGAGAGAGAGAGAGAATTATTTTTAAAAAATGAGAGATAGGGGCTAGAGAGATGGATCTGCATTTAAGGGCCCTGGTTTCTCTTTCAGAGGACCTGAGTTCAGTTCCTACCAACCATGTGGTGTCCCACAACCATCTGTAAAGAGGTCCAATGACCTCTTCTGGTATGTCTGAAGACAGTGACAGTGTACTCATATACCTAAAATAAATAAATCTTTTTTTAAAATGAGAGATAAAGAAGGTCTTAAAATCTTAAATTGCAATCCACCATCTCAAGTAAGTCAAGGTATAAACTTGAAGCAGCTAGTTATCGCCATAGAGCAAAGAGCAGATGAATGTGTACATGTGTACTCAGGCTTAGCCTTTGTTCCAACTCGATCTATATAGTCCCTTGTGGAGATTCTATTCTCAGATGAGTCTAAATTCTATCAAGTTGACAATTAAAACCAACTACTACTGATATTAATCAAAGAATCATACAAATCTGTGGCTTCCTGTTCTTAAGGAAAAGAACATGTCGCCTAGGGAGCAAGACAGACAGCTGGAAGTAGGCAGTGATTGATGAAGCCTCTCTGAGGACTAGTGAGTGGGCCAAGGAAGGGTGTGCTGCTGTTCATGCAGAAGAGGGTTGTGATCATTATGTGTGCTTTTCCTCCTCCCCCTGGTGGAAACAGTCAAGGCCAGCTACCCCACCCACTGACCAGCAGCAGGACTAAGTGGAAAGAGCTCAACAAAGGACAGAGATATCATAAAAGTTTGCTAGTCTAGGGAGGGGAGAGAAGCTACATTAAGTAAGGGACTCTTCTATCAGATTCTGCAAACCAAGGGACAGTCAAGACCCACAAATAAAATCTTTATGGTTTGGCTGAGACACCGCCTTCTTCAGGCAGCCTCTGAGCCTTGCCTAGGAGAAAGGGACTCCCCACGCTTCTGACACCAGATCACCGATCATCTTCCTGGGGAGCATGAAGCACTTTCAGCCTTCTGTTGTGGGGGACTTATTCATTCTTCTTCCCTATCTGAACTAGGTGCTATCAACATTTAACCAAAGGAAGGTCGGAGAACTAGGCTGGTACACTGGGGTTGACCTGAGTAATGAGCCAGACTCTATCAAGACGATTCCAAAGTCCACGCCCCTGGTAGCTCAACTTTAGATCAACAGAAAATCTCACAGGGGGGAAGAATGACCCCTTCTTTTAAAATCCCATACAAGGGCTGGTGAGATGGCTCAGAGGGTAGAGGGACCTGTCACCAAGCCTGACCTGAGTTCAATCCCATGACTCACAGGCTAGAAGGAGAAAACCAACTTCTTTAAATTGTCCTCTGATCTCCACACATACATACTGTGACATGTACATGCCCACACATGTGCACACAAAATGAATGAAATATTTTTAATGTCATATAAGTCCCAAGTCCTCAAAATGCCTGAAAATCTATGTGGAATCCTCTACTCCTTAAACACCAAAAAGTTATTGAAGAACTACTTGCACATATATCCATGTACACTATATATGCATCTATATGACTCATCACATCTATATCTAGAATACTTAAGCTATTGGCATAAGCAGTAACATCTTCAAGTTCTGTAGCCTAGGGATTCAGAGACAATTAAAGCCTTAAATAAGATTTTCTAAAAGAAAATTCTACTCTGAGCGTGGCCATGCAAAGAATGAGGGGACCTGCTACCCTATGATACGGTGAAATTAGTTTTTTAAAAACAAATTGTTTATCCCAGCACTCCGGCAGCTAAGGCAGGAGAACAAGGTTCATTGATTGTCAGCCGAAGCTATATAATAAAAGAAACACCATCTCAAAAAAAAAAAAAAAAAAAAAAAAGGTTTAAGGCTGGGTGGGTGGTGATAGCTCACATCTTCAGTCCCAGCACTCAGGAGGCAGAGGCAGTTGGATCTCTATGAGTTCGAGGCCAGCCTGGTCTACAGACCAAGTTCCAAGACAGCCAGGACTACAGAGAAGCCCTGTCTAGGAGAAGAAAAAAAAAAGGTTAGAGTCTTTGAAAATGATCCTAAAGGCTCTGATCAAATAAAGAGACATTAAGGAAAATCTACAGAATTCATCAAAAGGAGTGAGAATTTGTAACCTTTGAACTCAAGTCCCGTGCCTTTGTTCCATCTCAGCTGGAGGTTTCATGACTCTACTCAAGACACAGACTCAGTGCTCTGGCCACCCCATCTCCTTCAGTGGAAGGCCCCCAGGCCATGGTATCTTCCTGGCTGCCTACAAAGAGCAGAAGCCAGTATTTCTCATCCTGCCTCAGACCTGTTGCAGAAATGAGAACTGCAAAGAGGTTGGGCTCCCTTCAAGATCAAGGGTGTCCTTGAAAACAGTGTATGCTGCAGTACTATATAAGTCAGAGAAGACTGGCATATTCTGGAGATATTAGTAAATCTAGGCTGGTTAGGTATCCTGAGAGAGCCAGGGAAATGCAGAGTTAAGAAGGAGTCAGAACAAATCTTAGGTATGGGCCTCAGAAACTATCCTCCAAAGAACTTAATGAAAGCCATCACTAAACTGATTTTAGGGTAAGGTGAAAGGCCAACAGAAAAGCCAGGCAGTGATTTGTGAACTTTAACATGTGGCTGCGGTCAAGAAAAGAGATAGTTAAAGGGTACTGCCCCAACCGCAGGGTGCCACATTTGCACAAGGCCTGTGCTGGGCAACTGATGGTGGGGAAACTCACCAAATAGTCCAGGTAGCTTTGACATAAACACACCCCTGAGGATCACTACCCAGACCTGCTATATGATCTAAAATGTCCACTTACCAGATATGACTGGACACCATCCTCCCTGAGGATGAACTTTTATAACACCAAAAGGTACTGTGCAAGCTGCCAAAGGGGACTGTCCATGAAGAGATGGACATTTCAAAACAACTCTAAGTAGAAAATCTGGGTTGTAAAGTGTAGGCTCAACAATGGGCTTCACTTGGCAAAAGAATTGCCAAACTTCGGGGCTGGGGAAACAGAGCTCTTGCTTGTACGCGCAATGCCCCGAGTTCAGCTCTCAGCGTTGCAACATGGGCAAACAAAGCCAACTTGAAGATACGTAACAGAGATTATGCAACTTGAAGAGAGAAAAGAATGAATATGGATTGTCTCCCCCCTGAAAAGTGGGTTACCATTAATTATACCAGCCAACATATAAAGGAATTACCAAAGAGAAGAAAAAGAGATAAAATATTAAAGTAAATAATGCCAGGCTAGAATGGTGGCTCAGTGGACAAAGGCATCTGTCATCAAGCCTGACAACCCGAATTCCATCACTGAGACCCACATGATGGAAGGAGAACTGACGCCAAGTTGTCCTTTGACCCTCACACATATGCTGAGGCACAAACATGCCTACACACACATGCACACACACACACACTAAATAAATGTTAAAAAACACGTTAAAGAAATGACACCTCTAGATTCCCCAAGCTTGATAAGAAACATTAACTGATATATCCAAGAAGGTCAATGAACTGTGGGATACAAAAAGATCCACAGACACACACTGGAATAGAAGATGCTCCAGGCTGGAGCAAGAAGACAGCCTTAAAATCAGCAGCAGAGTAGAGAAAACCTCAGGGGGCAGACCTCAGTCTTTTTTTTTTTTTTTTTTTTTAACATTTTATTTATTTTGTGTGTGTGAGTACACTGTCACTCTTTTCAGACACACCAGAAGAGGGCATCAGATCCCATTACAGATGGTTGTGAGACACCATGTGGTTGCTAGGAATTGACCTTGGGACCTCTGGAAGAGCAGCCAGTGCTCTTAACCACTGAGCCATCTCTCCAGCTCCCAGTGTGACTACTTATTAGAAACAATAGAGACTAGGGCACAGTGGGACAATACTGAAAGCACTCAAATTAAACAACTGCACCCCTTACACACACACACACACACACACACACACACACACACACACACACACAAACTTCAATCAGCAAAGCGATCTTCCAAAGAAAACTCCATAGATGGAACAGAATGCTTGGTTTGCAAGAAGGATCAAGACAAGTCCTTCACACTACAGGCAAGCAACCCAAGAGGGTGATTCAAATCTGCATGAGAAACTAAGCACACAGGCAAAGAGAATCTGGTCAGCATGAGAGACACTAGAAAGGCCTTGTTCTCTGTTCCACTCACTGCACTAGCTTGCGTCTTTACAGCTACACCATACAGAATTGAAGTGTACTCCACAGCAGTACAAGGGAGTTAGTGAGAACAAAGCCACACTAAGCTAGGAAGGCAGCTTCTGGTGGCAACACAATTAACAGGAACAAACAAAAAGAACCAGAATTATGAAATATGGAATTTAATATAATAAAGGCTATAAACATACACTTAATTGCTTTCCTTTCTTCCCCCAGACTCTTTAAAAGACATTAAATTATATAACATAATAATATAACAACATGTTATAGGTTTGTAACACATGTAGGTGTAATACTGTTGAACAGTAATACGAGGAAAAAAATGAGAAGTAGAATTATATTAAATGAAATTCCTAAATCTGTCACCAGAGTTGTCTAATCTAAGACTCTGATCGAATATCTCTTTCACACACACACACACAGAGACACACACATACACAGTCATGTACACACAACCAATCACAGACACACACACACACACACACACACACACACACACGACAAACCCTGACTGCTAAGGAAATGACTTCAAAAGAATACATGGGAGGAAGTCATAGATTAGCGGTATTCTCACCTCAGAGGAGCTTCTTTTGCAGTGGGCAGCAGTCAATGCCAAGACATATAATTGGCCAAAGTGCTGAGAATAAGGGACTGCTGAGTTCTCAACCCCAAATGGTCCATCTATATAACCCCTCAGAAAAGGGGATTCTGTCTCACCCCTCAGAGGAAGGAGTAAAAAGAATGAAAGGCAGGGAGGAGGGCTGAGAAATGCTGATCTCTGGACACAACATGGCTGCTGCATGCGTGAACTCCCAGCAGCTCCAGTTACCTGTGCATAAGACAAAGCTGGACAATAATTCCAGCATGGAAGGGGAAGATCACACGAGGCTCTAACCATGGCTGAGCAGTCATTGGCACCTGATTGGCTGGAGGAGAGGGTGGCTCATTTTTCTTCAGGGGTATGGCCACTGGGTGATTGCGCATGCTTACGTCAGCAGCACTAGTTAAATTCATGGATCATAAAAGAATAAATTTAAAACAAAGGGCAAAAAAAAAAACAAAACAAAGGGCATGGCATTGAGAGGCACATTTTGGGGAAGTCTCAGAAAACAGAAGGGAGGAGTTGGGATGAATATGATTAATATATATTCTATATATGTGAATATATGAATATAAAATTGTCAATAGTTAAGTTCAAATTTTTTAAATATAGGGGCAAGTAATTAAACTGCCAGATTTAAAAATATCCACTGAATCTAAATGAAAGATATATAGGAATAATTGAGCAGGAAAAACTCGAAGCAAATAGAAAACCAAAGTACAATGTCAGAGGGAAAGCTGACTACAGTTACCCAGTCAAGAACAGATCAAATACACTGCCGTGATCGTCAGATCACAGTGGCGATGACAAAGTCCTTTCTCCTGGTAATGTCACAGCCATGGTGTCATTGTAAAGTGACACATTCTTCTAGTGTTTGGGGCAATGCTGGTGTAAGCAGACCTACTGTGCTTCATCTTCTAGAAACTCACAGTATATTCAATAACATGTACACAATACTTGATAATACACAGCCATGTTTCTGACTGTACAGTAACTATGGTATACTTTATATGACTGGTGGGTATGGTTCTCTCTCTCTCTCTCTCTCTCTCTCTCTCTCTCTCACACACACACACACACACACACACACTTGTGTGTGAATACAGGTGCATGTTGCAGACTGTCAAACTTTTAACAGTGTCAAGAGGGCTAGTCATTTGCCTGTGTCACCTAGCAAGTCTCCAGCAAAGCTGGGACCAGATGATTTTCCCAACCCTCAGTGCAGAACACCTTCAGCCACGATGCCAGATGTATCAACAAAGGAAGCTCCTTAGTTCCTGTGAGCGTGTTTGTTACAAATGGAATGCTGTGGTCTGGGCTGAAGCTTAGGAAGTGGCTCCGTGACTCATGGAGACCTGAACAGGCTGTCTCGAGGACACCAAAACAGGAGATGCTCTGAGAGAGGCATAGCTAGAAGTTGAGCTGGCATTTGATGAGATGCCAGGGACTTAGGCAAGAATTCCTGCACACCCAAGCTGGGGCAGCCCTCCCAGAGGGATGGACTGGCAGGCGCCAGCAGGGCCCAATGATGTATACTTCTGTGCAACAGCAAATCTGCAGGGGCCCTAGGCAGATATGAGCCCAGCGTCCTTCAGAAAGCCCCCCATCCTCATTCCCACGGGTTTGGAGGCCAGGGTCTCTGGGGACCAAGCAAGGCTCTGGGTCCCCCAGGTACCTGCCAGCTTGTGTGGTTAAGTATATTCCTCCTTATACACAGTGATCAAGGTTCCTGTCCAGGTTTTTGGAGATGAACAAAATGAAATCATGCATAAAAGTCCAAATAGGATGATAGGCACAGCTGACTACTTCAGGGACCTCAAGCACACAGCAGCCCTGAAACCCAAAGACAGGTACTTGACTGGGTTCGTCCAAGACCATAGCTTCCAAGGCTGGCTTAGGGGGAGCCAAAGACAGAACACCCACAACTTTTGGCTTTTCCTAGATCAAGAGCAAGATGAGGAGCCTGGGAAATAATCTGTCCCTGGTCGGTGAGTCTGAGAAACACTCTTTTCTGATGAACACAGCATAACTCTGGGAAACACTGCCTTTTTCTGGTGAACCCAGCACGGCTTGGGCTCCACCACATGTAATAATTCGAGTCCTCATGCAGCCTTTATCTTATTTAGAAATCCTCTGTTTTTCCTTCTTCTTCCTCAATTATTCAGAATTATTCAATTTTGAATTCAAAATTACTCTTTGTAATATCTGCTAATGTGTCCTTTTTTCCCCCCTAATTCAAAGTCCTTAAGAAAAAAAAAAATAGGGACCGTGGGACCAGAGAGAGATACTTAGGGGTTAAGAACAAGTATTGTTCTTGCAGAGGACCTGTGTTCAATTCCCAGCACCCACATGGCTGCTCACAAGCACCTATAATTCCAGTCCCAGGTAATCTAATTGCCCAGTTCTGTCCTCCAGTCACCATGCATGCACATGGTACACATTCATATATGCATGCGAACATTCACACACATAAATCAAATCTTTTTACTAGAGTAGGCACTAGGCCTGTCTAGTCCTCTGCTGTATCTCCAATGCCTGGTACACAGCAGGGTCCGCTGAATCTTTGCTGACCCACATCTTTTCAAGCCTGCTTCCTCCTCTGTAGCTGCAGTCATAGTACAAGAACCTGGGCTGAGTAGTATGTCCAAGAAAGGTCAGTATTTCTACATAGTGTATCTGTGTCAATCTTCATGAGCTTTAAAGCTAGAGACAACCTCACTAGAGACAGAGACCACTAGGCTATGGCCTTATAAATAAATACTGAGTCCCAACATGGAGGAGCAAATGTGGGACCTGAAACTGCCACTTTCAGCCTGTCCAGGGCAAACACAAACAGAAAGCTGTTCGGCAGCAGAGGGGATAGTGCTGCCCCCTGTAGGTCAATAGGTGCAATGTCTGGTACCTCATCAGCTCGTGTTAATTCTAATACACTAAGATGGTGAGCCTTTTCCTCTTAGGATCAGAAAAATGAATATTGTTCCAAGCATCCCCTCCAACTATAGGCGGCAGGGAAGGTTTTGAACATGGAGCACTTGAATCCTAGACTCCAGGTCCATCCACCTTTGCAGTCCTGACACTATATCTGCTCTGGGAAGGACAGTGTACCCAAATCCTCATTATGAAGCTAGAACATCTTCTACCTTCAGATTGTAGTGGAGATAGAGCCTTTGAGGAGGATATTAGTGTAGAAATGGTCGTGGGGTGCAGCCCCCACCTAGTAGAACTGGTGCTCTTTTAAAATGAGGTACTGGGGGCTGAGGAGGTGCCTCGATATATAAAGCACTTATCCTGCATGCATAAGGAACTGAAATAGGATCCTGGGACCCATATAAAAAGCCAGGTGTGGTGGTGTGGCCCTGCAATCCCAGCACTGGAGACGAGAGGATAGTCCCCACACTTGCTGCCCAGTAAGCCTAGAGCAGTGGTTCTCAACCTAGTGCTGAGACACTTAAATACAGTTCTCATATTGTGTTGACCCAAAACATAAAATTATTTTTATTGCTACTTCATAACTATAATTTTGCTACTTTTATGAGTTGTAATGTAACTATCTTTTTAGATGCTTTTAGATGGTCTTGGGTGACCCCTGTAACCTCCCCCAGCAAGGGATTAAGACCCAGAGGTTAAGAACCACTAATCTAGACAATTGGTGAACTACAGATTCAGGGAAGAGACCCTGACTTTAAAAATAAGAGACTCAATAGAGAAAGACACCCAATGTTGACCTCTGACTTCCATTCAAATGTACATGTACATGTGTGCGTGCATGTGCACATGTGCACGCACACACACACACACACACACACACACACACACACACACAGTACTTCTATGTGTCCATAGTGTGAACACACATTAAGAAGGTGGCATCTGGGATCCAGAAGGAGCCTTCATCATAATTCGGATACATTAGTATCCTGGTCTCAAACTTTTAATCTCTTGAGATTATAAGAAGGTAAATATTTATTATTTAAGCCTCTCATATCATTATGACAGACCAGGCTGACTAGCACAAAAAATTACCAAAAGCAAATAGTTCCGTGTCGCATAAACAAGCTCTCTACTCAGGAGGAGAACCCCTTTCCCTATTGTTCAGTCTTTTAGAGAGAAGGGGGGAAAGAAGGCTTAATATCTCCCAAGGAAGTCATAGAGTTTACAAAAGAACTGGGAACTGAGGGCCATTGGTTTAACTGCCTCATAAAGAATTAATAAGGCACTAGTGCTCCCCGGAGCTATGAGAAACCCTTAAAGCCTTTCTTCCCAATCTGATGACTCTGCCTTAACAATGCCTAGGCCCTTCTCAGCCCTGTTCCCAAAGGCTACTTTCATGTCTTCTCTAGATGCACCTGCTCTGTAAATCCCTTCATATCTTCCCAGTTAGTGTAGAACTTCCCAGTTAGTATAGACCCACTGTGTTCTATACCATCACACTGAGTCAGGAGGGGTTCATCCTCCCGTTTCTCACAGTCAGGAAGCTGGGTCAGGGGGTCACCTGACTTGCTGTTCAACATCTGCCTTTGACCTGCATCCATCCCTGCAGCCCGACAGTAAGCAATAGGCTTGCACAGTGTAAACATGTACATTTGAATAAATTTTGTTAAATAAATGAATCCATTTATGGGCAAACAATTAGCTGCAAAATGACAACTAAGTAATTAGAGCTATTTGAACAACAGCCAGAAACAGAAGTAACCCAAAAATAAGGAGAAAAGTGGGAGAGAGGAAGCAAGAAGAGGGAAATAAAGGGGGAAAAAAGAGAGTTTTTTGCTCTCCCCTATTCACAGGGAGGCTCCTAGTGGCCATTGATTAATTCTATTCTACTTGCAGTCATTGGCAGAGGACCGATGGGCACGCACTGGCTACTGCTAAGCCTCAAAGATGAGTTGGCCAAAGTCTCCTGGAGACTCGCTACACTTTATGCCAATTCCCTTAAGCTGTGTTAACTATCTAGCAGAACCTGTGAGTGGGAAGGACCAGCTGCCATGGAGGCAGGGGTGCGGGGAACCACTCTGTCACCATGAGTCTGTGGCCTGAATACATAGCTCCCCAACATTGCCATCCTATCAACCTCAGAGCACATGAGGAGTCCCAGAGTGTGTGTGTGTGTCAGGCTTCATCATGCAAAAAGTGCTTCTACAACCCTGGGCATATTGTTGTCTCAACAAATGCTTGGGAAGGTGGTGCAGTGTGGTGGTCAGTGTTCACAGTCAGCCTCACAGAACCTAGAATCCCTTGGCAGACCGGGTCATAGGCAGGCCTGGGAGGGTTGTCTTAATCACTTTGATTAATGAGGGAACATGCTTATCTTAATTATGGGTAGGACCTGAGCTATGGAAGGACAGAAACGCACTAGCTACATTTATTGTTGTCCCCTGTTGCTGATGATGGATTTGGTGTGACCTGCTTCCTTAAGTTCCTACCACTGTGGCCTCCTTGGTAGCATGGAGTATAACCGGGAACTGTGAGCTAACAGAAACCTTTTCTCCCTTGATGCTTCTGTTAGCATCCTATCAGAGCACAGGGGGAAAAAGCTAGGACATATGGTACCCAGCTCTGCTGTGCAGAGGCGGGCCATAATAGTTAACCTTCACTGCCCACTTGACTGGATGTAGAGTCACCTAGGAGGATTGGTGAGGCTCACTTCTGGGTGCTTCTATTTCTAGACAAGATTAGCTGAGTGAGAAATACTTATGTTAAATGTAGGATACACCACCCCAACGGCTGGTTGTCCATACTCTTTCTCCACCATGATGTGAGCTGCCCTGCTCCACAATGCTATCCCTGCCACGATCGCTTGAACTCTCAGCAAAATAAGCAAAGTAATACTTCTCTTACTTGTTTGTTGGGCATCTTGGTCATGGTAAGTAAAAGCTAGCTAACAGGGACAGTATGTCTCCCAGATATCAAGGAACTTGTCCAAGGTCACATAGCTAGTAAGTTACCCAGCAAGGGTCTGAATTCTCATCTTCCTGATTCTAAACCTATGCTCTTTCCAAGTGGCTCCTGAGTTTCCTAGTGGAAACTTCGTCTTTCCGTGGATGCATATGTCCAGCCTGGCACATCATCTGGGCAAATTTGGATCTAGACTCCTCTCCCATTCACCCTGGAATGGGGAGCAATTTGTGTCCTTTGAAGGAAGCTCTTTGCACCTGTCATTGCAGGCCATCTGAAGCTGGCAAACGCCTGAGATGAGCCTTGCAATCTGCTGAGCCACTCAAATGTGGGCCACTGCCAAGGGCAAGATCACTCTGTGCCTGCTGACCAGCAGGAACTCTGTGCACAGAGTGATGGAGCAAGGCCTGCAGGGGTCTCTCCAGATGCTAACCAGTGAGTCTCCATCCCGTCCTTGCTGTGGCTTCACCATAGCCAAAGCCTCTGCTTCCTTCTCAGGATAGCTATAACGTATCCTACACTTCTCAGAAGAGAACAGAGTGGTAACCCAGCCCTTTGTCAGGTGTTAGTCCTTCGGCAACACTTGCCACTTCTCCAAATCAAAAACTGTTTTTAACTTATTACATAAATATTAACACAGTCATAGAGTTGCAGATCTGCATTCTGGGGTGTTTCTGAAGGCAGTCTGCTAGAAACAGAAACACCCTTGCTGCTTCCCAAAATGCACAAATAGCCCCTTCATGAGATCTGAGGAGTCTTGGGTTTAGGGGAACATGGTGTGAAGGACAGCACTGAGGTTTACATGGGACCCGCTTACAAATGTTTCTTCCCCAATATCTAATTATCCCATTCAAACCCCCAGTACATTGTCTTCTAAATTTCTAAGTGGTTTAATAATAGAATTGCTTCATTAACTCTGATGCGTGCTTGGGAATCAGGCAAAGAAATTTAAAAACAGCTAGAAAAACAAGCAAATGCAGACACGTGCATTTGTGAGTTTCAAGCATTTATGAACTTGGCAGCAGGGATTGTTCTAAGAATAAGCTGGGGCTTCGGCTGAATGGTCACCCAGGATACTACTGACTTCCCTGTTCTCCCTAAGCCAGGTCTTGCTTCCTCACAGAAATGAGCTGCAGGGGTCGGGGTTACTGCAAGACAGAAGCTGGGCATCCCTCAGAGCCTCTTAGGGAGCAGGAATCAAGAAAAAAAAAGCTGGTGAATAAAACCTTATATTCTAGCCCCTGGTTGGTCTTCCAGTAGATGGTAGATGATCATACCTTGATGCCTACTCTCTGGATTGGGCTGAGTTTTGTTTGGTTTGAAGACAAGTTTTCCAATAGTCTAGGTAAGCTGGTCTCAAACTTGCTATGTGACCAATGCTGCCCTTGAACTCCTGATCCTCCCGCCTCTACTTCCCAAGGGCTGGGATTACAGGGATGTACCACCCCAGCAGCACACGACAGGCCCTGCAAACTCCCTCAAACCACTTACTTCCTCAGAGCTCCTGACATCCCACCATCCCACCTGAACTTAGCATCTTCTCCATCACTCCAGGTCAAACGGGAGTCCGACTCCTCCCCTAATGGCTAGGTACTTAGGGTCCAGACTCACTCTTTCCTTCCTACAGGTCTCACTTAGATGCCTCTTGGTACCATTTGGTGATGCTTCAACCCACCTGCCACCTGCCTCCTCCAGTCTCAGAACATCCATCAGCACTTGCTCCTGATCATTGGTCATTCCTTCTCCTACATCACAATTCCAGATCCCCCTAATGTCACTGAGGGTCCCTCTGTGGTATGTACCACACTGTCGGGCTCAGGGTGTGGAGAGCTAGCAGCTACTTCCCTGGATTTTGGTCCCAAAGCTTATTTAACATACATGTGAATGCCAGTGTAAGAGAACCAAGACTACTGTATGAGGCAAGACCTCCCTTCAAACATCCTGCCAAACCATTGCTGGAATTATTTCCACACTGCAAAGGGGTTTCATGTGGAAGAACTCCCAACACAAGCCCAGCCCTGAAGACGTGATATGAGGGATGCTGTCACACTTCTGCAAAGCTGGACACTGGGAACTTCCCAACAAACGTCATTGAGTCCCTTGTGATGGGGTTCAGAGATCTCCAAACAGAGACCACTAAGTGTTTGAAGAACCAGCCCAACTTTCAGTGACCTTTCCATGGCCACTGTTATGTAAAGACTAGACTAGGGGAAGAGTGTGAAGAACAGCGCCAAGGGGCTTGGGGCCCAATGTAAGGTGAAGGACACAATTGATTAAGACTCTGATGTCCTGTAGGAGGCCACAGGTGCAGCATCAGGGACCCAACATAACACTGTTAGAGGAAGGAAACCTGACCTCAAAGCCATCTCCACCTCCACTTGGCATGACCAGCAGTGTTCCTCCTCACGACCACCAAATAGGTGACATCACTCACACAAAGAATCCTTGCCAGGGAAGGAAGTTATTCCTGGTGATGCCTTTTTACAGAGAAATGCTAGGTCCCCTGAAGATCGGCTCCCATCTCCTTTGGCTGGGGCCAGTCACCTGTGTACTAGCCAGAGGAGAGCATTTATCATTATAGCTAATCCATCTTCACCCCTGGGCTAGGGAAGGTCCTAAAAGTCATCCACCCCTCTACATCTGCAAAAATCTCAGCTTTCAAGTCTAGAAGATGGAGATGGTACCCACTGACAGGAAGAGTCTGGAGGGTGGGATGATACCCATGGACAAGCAAAACCTCAATACAGCCCACCCTAACTGCAGGTTAACTAGATTCAGCACTTCCTCCTGTGGTGGGGAAAAAAAAAAAAAACACAGGCAGAGTTGGGAGAGGACAGCATTCCGGCCAATGATCTCAAAGGGTATGGTGTTTTGAGATTTTTGTGGTTGTTGTTGTGGTGGTGGTGGTGGTTGAGGTTGAAGTTGTGGTTATGGTTGTGGTTGCTGCTGCTGCTGCTGCTGCTGCTGCTGCTCCTACTGTTTCACTTTTGAGACCTACCAATCACTTAAGCAAGCTCTTTCTCTCTCCCTGAGCCTATGTTGTCCTCATCTATGAGGTGGAGACTGTAATCCTTCAGGTGTGGAAGGGTAGCATCCATATTGTGTAACCTTAAGCAATGTAAAGGAGCCCCTTCCCTTCTCCTCAAAACATGTAAAAATGATTGTGCTGTGGATACAGATCCCTGGCTGGCACCAATGGAGGCTATTTTGGGAGGCGTGGTTACTAAGAAACAGTAGGCTCTGGTTGCCTTGGCAACCATGGGTAAGATGGAAGCATGGTACACCAGCCTTCTGTATTCTATCCTTGTCTCCTCACAAAGTGGGCTGTCTGGTGATTCATTTATGAGCAAAGGTGACTCCCAGCAGGGCATGAGCCTGGCTAACCTGCTCCTGGCCAAAGGGTCCAGATGGGCTCTAGAAGAACATAGTTCCTCAATCCTGCTGTCACTGTGAGAAAGCCCAAGACAGCCCTCCAGGGAGCTTGCTTTCTGCTTCCCTCCTTGGGATGGCCCTGATATAATGATGCAAATACCATATGCAGAAATAAGGGCTGGATGATTGAGAAGCAGTTCTCAACTTCCTAATGCTGTGGTTCTTCAATACAGTTCCTCATGTTGTGGGAACCCCAACCATAATGTTATGGATTGCAATATAAACGATATCTGATATGCAGGATATCTGATATGCAGGATATCTGATATGCAGGATATCTGATATGCAATCCCAAAAATGTCGAAACCCACAGGTTGAGAACTGCTGCAATAGAGCAAACAAGAGAACAGTTACAAGAGATGGGCAGGTCTTCCGAAAGACCCACAATGGCAATGTGCCCTTCCAAATTCAACTGATCGAACCACCATTTGTATTGAGTAGATGGAAATGCCATTAATAGGTATACATAGCAGGGTTTGGCTATATACCCAGCAATGTCTGTCTGTCTCATGGGTCTGTTGTAAAGGCAAGTGAGAGATTATACCCTATTACCCCCAAACAGGAAGAGATAGGTTACTTTAGAAGGAATGATAATTCAGACTAAGATTTCTCCTTCTCTTTTCTCTCTATACAAATGAACACACATGTGACCATGCACTGAGGCTGAGACAAGGTGTGTGAGTTTCAGACCAGCTTGGGGAAGACCCTGTCCCAAAGAAAAGTGGGGGGGCGGTGAACAACAGACAGACTTGGGCACAAATGGCACTTGTATTCTTTGTCTCCAGTGAGTCTTCTTGCATGTGCCCACTCAGGAGGCTGCATCCTGACATCATACTGAAAGCTCCTTTTGTCCTACAAGGAGCACTTTCCAGACAGAATATGAGTGAGCTGAGTGAGCCCAGAGCCTAGGATGGAGAAGAGGTAGTCCTGGGGACCTGTTACCCAGACCATCTCTACATGCCGCCAGGAAACAACTTGGCCAGAGTACTGTCGCTCAGACAAGGCCTCCTGGACATGACGTTCTCAGCTTCTCCGGCCACTTCCTTGTAACTAGAACCACATAAACATTTCCCTTGTAAAGACTTGGTCAAGCAGGTCCTTCCTGCTGAGTGGGCCCCACATTCTCTTTTTAGGGACAGTTACAGAAGCTGAGTTTTCCCATAGTCCTGTCTCCATGGCAATAATCTGTATATTAGAAATAGCCCTGCTTTTATCTTGAAAAAATTATCCTGTATTATATAGTATGGGATCAGCTAGGTAAGAAAGGGCATCTCAAGTTTTTGATGGTGTCAAATTTAACACACCGACTTTGCTGATCTTGGTTGATCCACTTCAATCAGGCAGACACTAGTAGCACACATCATTTTGATAATCCTACTACAAAAATAGATCCCGGCACTTGAGGGGCTAAGATAGGAAGATGCCACAAGTTAGGCTATAAAGTGAGATTTCATCTTAAACAAAAGGTGGGTTTGAAAACATGGTGCATTTATTGCTCTTCCAGGGGACAGGAGTTTGATTCCCAGAACACACATCAGACTTCTATGGGCACACACATACACACACACACAGAGGGGTGGGGGTGAGAGGGTTGAGGGAGAAAGAGAGAGCGCGCATATATAGACACACACATGCACATAAATAAAAATAAATATTTGAAAGGGTGGTATGGAAGGAAGGAGGTAAGAGAGAACCAAAGGAGGGATGAAGGAAGGGGAGAGGGAGAGAAATGAGGAGAGAGGGAGGAAGTAGAAAGGAAGGTAGAAAGGGAAGGAGGGAGCAGAAATTATAGACATGAACCAGAGCCTGTAGAGTACCCACTGAGATGTCAAGGTTCTTGTGTACCAGGAAAAAAAAAAAAAAGCTCTGGACTAGGGACACATGGATAATGATGGAAATTAAAAGTTAATTAAGAAAGAGAAATACTGCACACACATCTGTATGAAATGTATGCATGAACACACACATACACACTGATTTTTTTTAATAGAGAAAGAGAAAAACATTCCTGACAGTGGAAGTGGGCCAAGGGCTGGGAAAGGTCTGAGGCTCACAGACCTGGGCCATGGGTCTCTGTCCTTTTAGGTCATTTCCAACAGTGCCAGCCTTTGGAGATGGGCCTTTGTTCTCCATGTGCTGTTTGATTACATAGAGCCCATGATCCGAAGGGTTGCCAGCTGTCCTCTGACAGTAGGATTTTTTCTAGGTGTTATTCTTGATGTCTCTCTCCTACATCAAAAGGAAAGGAAGGGGAGACATGGGAGAGGAAGGGAAGGCTGAGGAGGGGAGGAGAGAAAGGCCTAGTCAGACCTGTACTGGAGAAAAGTAGGCACCAGAAAGTTGCAAGCCTTGGTTGGCAAGCCCTATGGAAATGGACATGGCCTGGACACGAACAAAGCTCTCTGGCCACAAATCCTCACTGCCCTCTTCCCCTGCTGGCTCTACCCCAGGGTCAGGGCAGCAGCAGTGACTCAGACTTTCGCAGAGGGATATTGTGGATGCTATCATAGCCCATAATTACAAGCTGGAACAGCTATGACTTCAATACCATATTTAATTTTTTTTTGCAAATACTTGGCTTTTTCATTGCATCTGAATAAAAATGCCCATTACCCTAACCAGATACCTAGAATTAGAAAATAAGACATTTTTTTTAAAGACTTGAAACATCTACCGGTGTATAATTACTCACTGCCTACAGACTATACTTTTAAAAATAGTCGCAAAGAGCATGAATAATTGAGCTGGCACAACTGCTCCTACATTAGAGCAGCATTGTGTCTCAGTCCCGCAATTAACAAATTCCCTTCTTGATTGAAGCTGGAATGCCCAGTGAGAGTAGCTGGGTCTCAGGGTCAATCACAGGAGAAGGTAAATGGAAACAGGGTTTTGATTAAATAACACGCAGGGACTGGCAGCATGAAGACACTGTCCTGGACCACCCACAAGGCAGAGAGAGTGTGAGTTAGGGGACACACTGAGAGGTGCAGGCAGTCACCCCCTTGAAGCAACACAAGAATTTTCAAAGAAAGAGAAACCCTAGGACAGGAACAAACCAAAAGAGAAGCAGAAGGCTGCCTCAGGTGGCATCTGAAGCTGGGTCTCAGGCAGCCAAGAAAACAAAGCTAGCACGTGCCCACAGCTGAGAACCTCACTCCTAACACTGGACAGGGGCTCAGACAAAAGGCTTGACCAGAACGAGATGGGGCTAGGAATGTGGCTCAGTTAAAGTGCTGCTACACATGCCTGCGGACTTAAGTTTGGTCTGATGGCACACGTTGCCTAACTTAGCTGCTGAGCCCCAGGACAGTGGGAAGCTATGATATCCTGAGGACCTCTGGCACGCACGTGCACACATACACACATACACACACATACACATACACACATACACACACACACACACACACACACACACACACACGGAAAATCAAAACTGATTTAATTTGGGTCTCTCACATATGGAAAACCCAGTAGGCATTGAGTAACAGCCACAACAGCCACAGCTGATAGAAACATCAAAGTAAGGTTTCTGCAGGCAGAGAATGCAAAGGAAACCCACTGGTATTTTCCACTGAACAGTCCACCAACTGTTCTTTCTGAAAATCTTGGGAGAATCATCAAATCTGTGCTGGGGAGTCTGGAAAATATAACTATGTAAATGACTGGAGAACGACTGGAGAGCAACACCAGGGTGTGTTACTGTGAAGGCTGACAGTGATTTCAACTCTGATGTTGGGATGATGGCCTAGGATGCTGCAGCCTAAAGGATAACCAATGAGAAACAGCAAAGAGAGGGCAGAGAAGTGGTTGTTCTCTCTCTCTCTCCTCTCTCTCCTTATTTTTTTTATTTTATGTGTGTAGGTGTGTTTGGCTGTGTGTTCATGTAATGGCCACAGAGGCCAGAAGAGGGCACTAGATCGTACGGATCTGGAGTTAAAAACATTTGGTAGCCACCATTTAGGTACTGGGAATCAAACCCAGGTTCTCTAGAAGAGCAAGGAGTGCTTTTAACCGCTGAACCACTTCTCCTGCCCAGGGGAGCAGGGGTCTCCTTAATTCCAGTCTGTCCCTTGCTTCTATGAGCCTCTGTTCAGTCACTGCCTGCCTTTCCTGGGAGGTTGCTGCATCTAGAATCTGACATGATAGCAAATAAAAGCAGGGGCCTTTTGGGGATCCGACAAAAACAGGTGATGACAGATACCCACACACACCCACAGGTACCCCAAGGTGCACCCACACAGCTGAATCATCTGAAAGGGTGTCTGTCCCAAGTTTTCTCTTCCCTGAGGGGTCATAGGTACAGCCTTTATCAGAGCAGGGGTCATGCAGGAAGATAGCACATAGGAGAGGTGCTCTCTCTATAGCACTCTCAGACCAGCAAAGGCCCCACCCTGGACTCTTCCTACCCACCTGAGCTGCCTGTACATAGACTAACTGACATCCTTACAGAGTCCCGAGCTCACAGGTCACAGAGTTCCAAGAGGATAGCCCTGAAACCAAGAGACCCTGTGGACATTTTTCACTGTTGAAGCACATGTGTTGGAAGACCAACATAATACTAAATGTGGCCAAGAAGGATGAAGCCAAGTGTGGAGCCATCAACTCGTAAGCCCAGCCTTAGGAGTCTAATGAAGGAGGAGAGTGACTAGAAACCCAACCTGGAGTTACAGTATGAGGCTCTAGCTCAAAACTGAAAATAGGTTAACCAGCGCCAAACGGTCAGCCCTGAAAACACATCCAAACAACATTGTAGAGGCCAAACAGGTTATATTTAGGAATTCATATGTATATACATATATGTGCATGAAAAACCAATGAAAAAAGAGTCCATGAATTTGATGGCGAGCAGGGCAGGTTAATACGGAAGCATTTGGAAGAAGGAAAATGGAAACAGAAATGTTGGAATCATATTATTAATATAGCTATTATTGCAATTATTAAAATATTAAATAATTAATTGTTAATTATAATTACAGACTCAAAATAAAGATAAAATAACAATAATAATCATACATAAAATCAAGGAAGGATTAACAAGAATTATTTGTAAGAGCATAAAAATTCCTTATGATTACTAGTGTGTGTTTGTGTGTGTGTGGTGTACGCATTCCCAGGTGTGCATTTGGACATCAGTTTCAGGGTTCGGGTCTTTCTTTCACTGTGAGTTCCAGGGCTGAAAGCCACGTTGTCAGGCTTGCTCAGCTTCCCTCGCTGAGCCTTCCCACCAGTCCATGTTAGTCTTGTTTTAAATGGAGGAAAAGCATCAGGAGAGGTCACGTGTAAAGCACTTGTCATGCAAGCCTGGTCATCAGAATTCAATTCCTAGAACTCACTTAAAGGTAGAAGGAGAGAAGCAACTCCATAAAGGTGTCCTCTGACCTCCAACACACACGCCCACACTCCCACGCCATAAAGACAGACACAGTGATAATTAAAATTAAATTAAAATATGTATTTAAAATTAACCAAAAAAATCCATTTCTAATTTAATGAAGCAAATGAAGGGCTAAGGACTTGAACATTCTCCAAAACAGGTGCACAATTACGGCCAATGAGAATAGAGAAAGATGCTCACTGTCAGTTGTTACTAGGGAAAAGCAAACCAAAGCTACAACTAGGGGGCTGGAGAGATGGCTCAGCAGTTAAGAGCACTGGCTGCTCTTGCAGGGAACCTGGGTTTGGTCCTCAGCACCCACCTGGTGACCCAGAGCTGCCTCTAACTCCAGTCCCAAAGAATCTGATGCTCTGACGCCCTCTTCTGGCCTTTGGAAGCACTGGACACGTTTGTGGTCTGAATATGTGATGCAGGTCTATACACATACAGAAATAATAATAAAAAAAAAAATGGATGTTATTACATACCCAGTCAGTTAGTTGTTACTCTTAAAAACTGAAAGAGCAAGTGTTAGTAAGAATGTGGAGAAGTTAGAAACCTTTGTCCTTTGCTGGTAGAAGCTGTCATGATATAACTACTATGGAAAACAATCCTTCAGACCCTGGAAAACGTTTAATATAAAATTACCACCAGATGGTGGTGGTGTACACCTTTAACTCCAGAGGCAGAGGCAGGTGCATCTCTTAAGTTCGAGGTCAGCCAGGTCTACAGATCAAGTTCCGAGACAGCCAGAGCTACATAGAAAAACTCTGTCTTGAAAAACAAACAAAAAATGAAAGATTATCATGTGATTCAACAATCCTGTGTGTAAGCAGGCAACTAAAAGAAACAAGAAACCACCCCACTCTCCTCCTCACCTCCTCTCCTACCCAGTTTCCTCTCTCCATCCACCTCTGATGACGGACTATCTAGTTTCCCCTTTTGAGTGAGATCTGAGCATCTTCCCTTGGTACCTCCTTATTAACACTCTCTTCAGATCTGTGGATTGTGGCATTGTTGTCCTGTACTTTATGGCAGTCCATTACAGTAGGGAGAGAGACTGGGCTTAATATTGCATACATATGCATGCTGAGTATGTGTGTGTGTGTGTATCCTTGAGATTTTGTTCCTGCTAGGATTCAAAGTAACTCAAGAGATGAGATTAAGGACATCACTTATCTCTGAAGCCTTCAGCCAAAGTGCAGACACAAAGGGAAGGCAGAGAGACAGGCAGCCTTCATCCCGTTTTAATTACCTCGTGGGTTCAAGTTAGGGGTCAAGGCTTTTGCAAAAGTGGCTTTTAAGTGCATGTCCAAGCTATAGTGAGCGAGTGTCTAAATGGAATCTAATGGTTGTACACCCAGCTGGTGTCTAGAGAACTGGGGGACTGGTTGTTGATGTGGAAGACAGCCCCCCATTTGATGTCAGAAGTACTTTGTATAAAGAGAGACCCTGGTGTGAGGCTGACTAGGTTTCAGAGTTTTACACACCACATTGTGTTTCCTTATTCATCTGCCGATGGATGCAGGTTATTTCTACATTTGGTTGCGGTGAGTAATGGTGACATGTACATAGATATATGAATAGCTGTTTAATTCCTGGCTTCTGTTTCTTTCTCTTTTTTTATTCACTTTACATCATGATCACAGTCCTCATTTCTCCCACACTTACAAGTTTCTCCCCCCCCATTGTCCTCTTCCCTTCATCTCAGAGAAGGGGAGCCCCCCCTTTGAGTACCACCCCATCCTGACACATCTAGCCCCGGCAGGACTAGGCACATCCTCTCCCACTGAGGCCCAACCAGACAGTTCAGGTGGGGGAAAAAGGATCCAACATCAGGGAACAGAGACGGAGACCATCTCTGTTCTACTTGTCAGGGGTCCCACATAAAGACCGAGCTGCACATTTGCTGCAGATGTGTAGGGGATCTAGGTTCAGCTCCTGCATGCTCCCTGGTTCCACCTGATGTTTAGCTGAGGGTCTCTGCATCTGCCTCCATCTACTGCTTCTCAGGAGACAGTTATACTAGGCTCTTGTCTGTAAGCATAAAAGAGTATCATTAACAGTGTCAGGGGTTGGCTCTCTCACATCTGATAGGTCTCAGGTGGGGGCAGTCACTGATTGGCTGTTCCCTCAATCTCTGTTCTATCTTTATCCCTGTACATCTTGTAGGTAAGATAAATTTTGGGTTGAAGGTTTTATGGGTTGATTGATGTCCCCCTCTCTCTTCTGGAAGTCCTGCCTGGAGGTGGCCACTTCAGTCTTTATATTCCCCCTCTGGTAGGAATCTCAGCTTTGGTCATCCCCATAGACTCCCTGTATCCTCTCCCAACCCAGGCATCCAGCTAGTTACCAGAGATGCCCCTCCCCCTACTGATTTCCATTCTCACTCCCAGCCCTCTCCTGCTCCCCTTCCCCTTACACCTGATCAGAATACATTGGTACAGGAAACAACTTCCTGAACAGAGCACCGATGGCTCAGGCTCTAAGATCAACAATTGATAAGTGGGGCCTCATGAAACTAAAAATCTTCTTTCTGTTAAGGCAAAGGACGCCATCAATAGGACAAAACAGCAGCCTACAGATTGGGAAAGGATCTTCACCAACCCTACATAGGTAATACATCCCTTTAATCCAAGCACTCATGAGACAAAGCATGTTGTGCTCTATGAATTCAAAGACACCCTGAAAATTTTATTAAAAAAAAGAAAAAAAAAGAACCAAACAAACAAAACCCCTTTCATTTGGATACATTGTATAACCCTAAATTATACCTTCAAATGAAGTTGTGTATTTAAAGGAGAATTGGCAAATCAAAATTGGTCAAGATTTAATCACTGATACTGGTAATACATTCAGAGATAACTCTAATTCAACTCTGCCTCCACTTATTCCTGTGAAAACTGTCCTAATAAAGTTCTCAAAGTCAAAATTATTATCCAATTCCCTCATTCTGTCCCCTGTGAAGACCCTTTGGGGACTAAAAATGAAGAACAGAGGCCCTTGAAATTTACCAACTATGGCAATTGTGAGTAGCTCAATGGTGGAGATGCTTCTGGGGAAATGTGTCCTTGTTGCTCGTAAGAGTCTACTTCCACTAACCTACGCAGATGTCATTGCATGCATCAGCTGCACAGCATCAACCATCTCCCCACGTCTAGAAGCTGTACAGGATAACACTGCCCTGTGTGCTGCACTGGAAGTTGCAGGTAGCTGCAGCACCACAGTGTTTGTGTACGTCAGTGTCTACACATAGTAAGAGCACACAGTAAGAACACTAGGCGAGAGTCTGGGGATGCCACTCAATTGGTAGCATGTTTGCCTAGCATATATGTAGCATATATGAAGCCCTGGGATTGATCCCCGGCACCTTGGAAACCTTAAGTATGGTGCTGTACACCTGTAACCCCAATGCTGGGAGATAAATGCAGAAGGATCAGAAGTTCAAAGTCATCTTCCACTATGTAAGAGATTTGAGGACAGTCTGAGCTTTGCAGAACATTGTCTCAATTTTATAAAATATAGAAATATCAGCCAGGCAGGGCATAGTGGTGCACACCTTTAATCCCAGCACTTGGGAAGCAGAGGCAGGAGGATCTCTGTGACCTCAAAGCCAACCTGGACTATATAGAGAGTTCCAGGACAGACAGATTTACCTGAGACCTTGTTTTGAAGTTAGAAAGTGGGGTGGAAGAGAGGGAAGAGGAAGGGGAGAGGGAGAATCAGTCAGGCATGATGGTGAATGCCTCAATCCTAGCATTGGGAGGCAGAAGCAGGCAGATTTCTTTTAGTTTGAGGCCAGCCTGGTCTATGTAGAAAGCTTCAAGCCAGCCTGGGCTACACAATGGCCTGTCTCAAAATAATAAAGTCATTAATTAGTTGAAATAATCTTTTTAAGAAGAATACTAAGTGGTAGGAAATTTCCAACTCAGTTAAGAGCTTTCCTGGTTCCTCACAGATGGAAATATCATGCAGTACATGCTAGTGAGTTCTAGCTGTGCCCTCATGAGAATTCAGGGCAGCCGTAAGGTCTTAACCACTTCCATATGGCGACTGTGGGGAACCAGGATGGACAGGACTTATTCAAGATCACACAGGCTGCACAGCTAGGCCAGAACCTGAGCCCAAGCTCCTCTCTGGACCCTTTCTCACCTAGCAATGCCACCAGGCAGCATGATCCCAGGACCCTGCGAACCCCCTCCCCCAATAGGGGAACTTCTGCCTCCACAGAGCCTTGTGATCCACTTCTAATGAAGTTCACAAAAAAAACTTCCTACAGGGAAATTCTAACCCAGTGATTAGCAGTCCTGATTGGCGTTAATTGCCTGGTAGTTACCATGGTTATGTCTAACTTCGTTCCCCCTTGAGGCCCAAACAGGAACAAACCTCATACCCGCTGGTTCAGTGGGAGGAAAACAGCCCAGCAGACAGTTCCCTGAGCTGTTCGTAGAGCTTGTCCAGTATCTACATTTCCGAGAAGGCTCTCACACAGAAATAGATACCAAAATGCCTAAGGAACACTTTCCTAGTATCCTGAGCCACAAGCCACGTGTGTGCAGGGGCCAGCAACAGGCCAGCTAGCTCTCTGCTAATGTTTCCCGGCGAGCTTGATGTGCTGTCTTGTATTGAACATTATATCTCAAATATCTCAAATTAAACTGGTTTTTTTTTTTTTTCTGTTCAAAACAGGTTAGCTGGGCCTAGTGGTGCATGCCTGTAATCCCAGCTACTCAGCAGGCTGAGACAGGAAAACAGAGAGTTCCAGGTCTGCTCGGGCTACCTAGTTTCAGCCTAGGCTATGCTACATGGTGGGACTCTATCTCAAACAAAACAAAACACCCGACCATCACTTCACTGCAGCTTTCTCATCTGAGGTTTCCCTCAATCTCAGTCATCTAGACCACAAAGGCCTGTCCCAAGCCCAAAGTCCCAGAGTCTTCCTCAAGTCTGCCATGAAAGCGCCTCCAAATACAGTTCATTTAAACTCAAAGCCCTGATTTCATACCCCAGGTCAGTATATCTTCTTGGAACCAAATCAACGAGTCTCTTGGTACTTCAGCTTATAGAGAGAGATAGGTGGGCTATACTGAGAGTCAATATTAACTGCTCTGTGTGTGTGTGTGTGTGTGTGTGTGTGTGTGTGTGTGTGTGCGCGCGCGCGTGTTAACCCTCTTGGGTCAGTGCTGTTGCCTCCCAGGATGGGCTCTCAAAGTTAGGGGGACCAGCTGGGTGTATGGGCCTGGAACACATACATTCCTGGCTGGTGAAGTCTCTGGATCCAGGTCCACCTCTCCTTCCTTGACTATCTTCCAAAGCTCACTTCCTCAGTAGTCCCTTATGCCCGGGATAGCTGAAAATGGTTCCATTTTCTTTCAGAACAACTGCAGTTCAATTTCCTATTTCATGAGCTAGAGTATTCAAATTCTATCTTCCTAGGGTAGCAAAGAAAATGGTTTTTATAGATAGTTTCATATTAAGATAGATTGAACATTTCTGTCTTTCTCTCACTTTTTTGAGCCCTGCTGTGTGTATGCCACTTGTAAGCACTCAGCCCAGCCTCTCTCCCCTATGCTCTCTCTCTCTCTCTCTCTCTCTCTCTCTCTCTCTCTCTCTCTCTCTCTCTCTCGCACACGCACACACACACAAGTAATCCAGCCCTTGCTCCTAGATAGCGCCCTCTTCTAGGGAGCTACTGAAGACCTAGGGTTCCAGCAAGTTTGTTGGCAGTGTAGCAACTGGAATACCTGCCCAGACAAGCAGAGAGAGATGCAGACATGTTCATGATTCTAAGACCATCCTGAATGTATCATGCCTTGTGACTAGGTAGAAATTGTGCTAAAGAAAAGTGTGTGCTTTACAAGGAAATCAGAGGGGAGAAAGACACCAGGATAGTCTGGAGACAGCTGGAACTTAGGGATTACTTTAGGTGGGACTGAGGAGCTAGCTATGAAGACACAGAGAGAATTAGCCTAAAGACATCCTGACACTCAGGAATCCGCTAGCACTGTCTAGAGCAGTGGTTCTCACCCTTCCTAATGCTGTGACCCTTTAATACAGTTCCTCATGTTGTGGTGACCCCCAACCATGAAATTATTTTGTTGCTACTTCATAACTATAATTTGCTAGTTATGAGTTATAATATAAATATCTGATGTGTGATCCCAAGGTAGTCAGGAACCACAGGTTGATACCTGCTGGCCTGGAGGCCTTGAGTTACAGTCACAGCACAAGGACATGGGCCAAAGGGGCCTGAGCCTTCCCATGGATCTGAACAGAACTCAGGCACTGGTGTGCCAGGTACTCTCTGTGATGCCCAAGAGATGTGTGGAAAAGGCTTGGGAAACAGAAGAACAGCACAGAAGAAAGACATGAATTTAGAGCCCTCTGGGGCTTTTGGAACATCAGAAAATGAACTTGAGTTAAATATACCACGAGTGGGGAGGACTCCAAGAAGGAGAGAAAGGTGTATATTGTCAGTGTTCTCCAGAGAACAGACACCCCCCCACAGATTCAGGGGAACAGTGGATGACACCATATAAAAGGTTCAGGTGTACAGACATTCGGCTAGGCTCATTCTGTTTTAGCCTGTCCACCTGGCCTGACTTTGCTAACAGCATAAGCCCTTAAAATCTATTACCCGCTATATGTGTCTGCTACCGACTACCTGGAAATGTAAGAGGAGAGAGGGTAATGGATAATTTCACTTAATCTCCTGAGGAAGAGAGGGCCAGCTGACTTACACGGGCATTCTAGAACACTGTGTTCCTGTATAATTTGATGCCGCATCTAGAACGTTTACCCTGTTGTGAGCACACTGCTGCTAGGAGACAGCCAATGAGCAAACACCCTGACTTTCTATTATTGTTTCATCGCGGCAAAGACCATCTGAGTCTCGGTGGCTATAAAGCCAGCAGCGTTATATCATCGTGATACCTGTGTTATACCAGCGACCCCTCAGGTGCCAACTTACAGTCACTAGTCAGTCCAACTAGAGTGTTCTTGGCTTACACTGACCATAACATCTCCCTCCCAGGCACTCCTTCACCCATTTCTTCCTTCTCAGGTCTTCCTCTCAGCCTGTTTCCCGAATTCGGGGCTAAACCCAACACCCACCACCAACAACGCTGGGATGGGGTGGGGTAAAGCAGGATCCAGGCATCAGCAAGGAGAGGCCTCACTCCAGGTCTATTTGAGGCCTCAGATTAAGTATTTAAGTTCAGACCTAGTGTTCAGGTGCTGTCCTGCATCCCAAAGTGGCTGGCTTGTTCCAGCCCAGTCCTAGCCCTGTCCCCTTCCTAACTTTCCTAGGTTATCCCACAGATATCAAGGCTGCACCCTCCACACCCACCCACAGGGCTTTACTAGCTTGTGTCTGCAGCCCAAAACTATTCCGCAGTGCCACTCCCTGACTTCTGGATCCCTCCACCCGGTTCACCTCCTGGGTACCACCCTCATCATCCTCTCAACCCTATCTACTTCCTACTCTGCTCTCCTAAGCACCCCTCACAAATGATGCATGGTTCAGCACTCTGCTCAAGTTCCCATAACTGCTCTTGGTTTGTCCCGTCACCAGCTGGGTACCCCTCAAACATGGCAGAATGAGCAGAATGCACTGTGGAAACCAAGTTGACAATATCACTGAAACCCTAAGTATAGCTAAACATGGTGGCACATGCTGGAATCCCAGTATCTGGAGTGGGAGGTAGGAGAATCCATAGTTCAAGGCCATCCTCAACTACATAGCAAGGTTGAGGCCAGCCTGGGCTATGTGAGAGCCTGTCTCAAAACAAAAACTTAGAGGCCCTTCCACTCAGCAATGTTGTTTCAGGAGGTAAGATCTACACACGCATTCCTATGCATAAAGGTATCAATTGTGCTATTATTGCCATAGTGAGAGACTAAAGCCATCTCAATGACTAGCGTAGGGAAGGTGGTGCAATGTGCTGGATCCATGGAGCATGTTATGATCAATAAAAAGACTGAGGCTACTCTAGAACTCATGAACATAGAAGACTTATGGGCCCCACAAATAAAAAGCACGGTACAGAGAGGCAGGAGATACAAAATTAGAAATCAGATATCTATGTGAACACTTGTGTTCAGACTGGTCCAGGATTTAAACTTGTAACAATGATCGCTTCTAAGAAGGGGACCTTGGCTTCCTCCATCAGGAGAAAGGGGAAGTGGCTAGCTTATGTGTGCTTTCCCTACCGACTCAGTTCTCTGTGTGGAGCACACATTCTCTTTTCATATAAAGATGCATTTGGAGAGCTTGTCTTAGGGTTTCTCTTGCTTAATAAAACACTATGACCTAAAAAAACAAGCTGAGGAGAAAGGGTTTATTTGGTTTACGCCTCCATGGCATAGTCCATCACTGAAGGAAGTCAGGACAGGAACTCAAACAGGTCTGGAACCTGTAGGCAGGAGCTGATGTAGAAACCACGGAAGGGTGCTGCTTACTGGCTTGCTCAGCCGCTTACTTACAGAACCGCCAGCTCAGGGATAGCACCTCTCACAATGGGCTAGGCCTATCCATCAATCACTAATTAAGAAAATGCCCTACAGGCTAACCTACAGCCTAGTCTTATGGAGGCATTTTTTTTTTTTTTGTCTGTTCCATTCAATTATTACTTAGTTTTTTCTTCCTTTTTTTTTCTTTTTTTTTTAATTAGATATTTTATTTACACTTCAGATGGCATCCCCTATCCCCATTCCCCCCCACCCCCCTTAGGAAACCCCTATGCCATGCCCCCTTTTCCTTTTTGCATTTATACATTTTTTTTTTAAAAATGTTAATCATAGGCTTTATAAGTTTGGAATTGTTCAATCAGAGGTGTAACCCACTGACCGACCTAGATATAACAACTATCTTTGACTGGTGGAGATACATGAATATCTGCCTCCCTGTCTCCCCCCTCTTTCTAAATTGAGCATCCTTGGAGTTATTCTAGTTGTGGTGAGACAGTCACCAGGCAAGAACTGCCACTTTCCTTCTACAGACAAATTATTGTCCAGAAAAAGACACACTTGCAGAATAGTCGACTGATTATATCTGCCTAGACAGAGTAATCAGCCCTTAATAATTCTGCAGCACTAAGGTCTGTCAGAAGATCCTGGGCCAGAAGGCAGAAGAACAGATGCTCCAACATTTTAAAGTAGAGCGAGTGTTCAGGTGGTCAGAGGTCTCTATAAATTGGCTAAGTTTTAGAAACTACGATTTGTGCTTCCCACAATTATAGTTAACTCAGTCATTCTGGATTTCTGATGGGGTTGAAAACATATAGCTATTGACCTTAAGAGAAAAAATTTGAGTGGATGGTCGTCAGCTGACATTCATCCTAAAGCCAGGTTCAGAACTAAATGTTCTAGTTAGAATAGATGACAGAGGAGCTGGTTAGTCAACAAAAGGATGGACTGGGTATTAGGACTATCCTGTACCTCACTGGTACAAATTGGCATAATTATGCTCTAATTGTATTTTGAGAGAAAAGTTTCATTTTAACAGGAAGGGTGATGTGTAGGAGGAGCAAGGGTAGGAGGAGTACAGAGAGGAAGAAAAGGAGTAAGAAGAGGAGAAGATGGAGGCATTTTCTTAATTGAGGTTCCCTCCTCTCAGATGGCTTTACACCATGTCAAGTTGAGTAAAATTATCCAGCACAGTTGATTCCAACTTGAACACAAACACATCACTGTTAAGTCACAACCTTTGCTTTCTCATTCATCCCCCAAGAACTCACATTAAAACTTTAAAAAAAAAAACAGTCTTTACAAATGCAAACACTTCTAAAAGTTCAGTCTCTTTACAATAGACCATCTCTTTTAAAATCCAAAGTCAATTAAAATTCAAAATCTCTCAACTGTGGGCTCCTCTAAAATCAAAACAATTAAATACTTTTTACTTCAAGAGGGGAAGACCAGGGCACAGTCACAATCAAAGGAAAGCAAAATCAAACTCCAACAGTGCAAATAACCCAACACCCAATGTCTGGGATTCACTCACCATCCCCTGGGCTCCTCTAAGGGGCCTGGGTCACTTCTCCAGCTCTGCCCTCCGCAGCACACACAGCTTGACTCCTGGGTTCTGGCTGACTCCACTCCATAGCTGCTATTGCTCTTGGTGCTCATCCCATGGTACTGGCATCTTCAAAATGCTGGGGTCTTCTGCTGCAACTGGGCTGCACTTTCACTGTTAAGTCTCTCATAGACTCTCTTCATGGTGCCAATCCTCAACTTCTCTGTATGATCCCTTCAATCCTGGGCCTTCGACAGCCACTGAGGCTGCATCTTCACCAATAGCCTCTCCCCCAGCCTCTCAGTGCCAAGCCTCAGCTGCTCTTCATGCCTTCAAAACCAGCACCACCTGGGTGACTCTCACGCTACCGAAAAGCTGCCAACACAAGATACAACCTTGGCTACCTCCAGAACACAGCTTCTGCATGCTGACTCCAAGGATGCTCTTCCCAGAAGATTCTACCTCATCAACACTAGTCTCTTTTTATCAACTTAATCAGCTCCAGCTGACAAGCATCAAGTATCCTTGCAAAGCAAAGGTTTCTCTTAGTGGTTAATTGCAGCTGACTCTTCAGCCCCAGCTAGCCAGAAACACAGAATCTTAATTCAAAGTAACAAACGGACCCATAGAGTTTTAAAACTTCCCTCTGAAATGTCACAAGCCAGGCCTCCAGCATCTGCATTGCCCTCGACATTCTTATTCTCCAAACTCATGCAGAACAGTTCATCAAGCACTGAACACTCAATGGATTTTCTTGCACAAAGTTCCAAAGTCCTTCCACTATCCTCCCGAAAACAGCATGGTCAGGTCTGTCACAGGATTACCCACAATCCTGGTACCAACTTGCCTTAGGGTTTCTATTGCTACAATGAAACACCATGAGCAAAAAGCAAGTTGAGAAGGAAAGGTTCTATTTGTCATATACTTCTACACTGTAGTCCATCATTGAAGGAAGTCAGGACAGGAATCAAACAGGGCAGGAATCTAGAGGCAGGAGCTGGTGATCGTGGCGGGGTGCTGCTTACTGACTTGCTCATAATGACTTGCTCAGCCTGCTTTTATAAAACCCAAGATCACCAGTCCAGAGATGGTATCACCTGCAGCAGGATGGTTTCCTGCTGCTGCTTCTACTGCTGTTTGTTGAGGCCCACATTCTGCCTCAACACTTTGCCTCAACACTTTTGGGGCTAAGTGCTCTGGTCAAGAGAGAGTGTGGCTCTTGGGGCAAGAGACTCGAAGAATGGAGACAAGACAGGGTGTGATTCAGTCTCTTCTATTTTCTCAAGTCTCTCTCAAGTCTCTCTTATTGAAGGGAATTCTGAGGTATTTATATACACAAGCAGGAGAACACAGGTGAAGACACTTTACCACGTGCACCATACAGCTGAGGTCACTAAACAGCAAAACAAGCTATGTGGGATAAACAATATATTTATCAGAGTGTGCTTCAGCTGTTATAGGCTTTTGACAACCAAGTCTTTCATCAGGGTATATGGTTCCAGATGGCTGCAAAGTTGATCTAGCCGCTTTCTGCTTAAGTCAGCTCCCAACAGCTGTTGCTTCTGCTGCTGCTGCTTTGTTTGCAGTGGAGCTGATGTGGGAGGAGCTAATGTGGGAGGAGCAAAGAGAGGAAGGAGAAGTAAAGGAAAAGAGAAGAGACACCACGGGGAGGAGGGGAGAAGATGGCTGGGATGTCCTAGTGCCTCTAGCAGTTTAAGGTGGTTATATATCAAGGATAGGTAATTGGGTTAACAATTCTAATTGTGCGGGCATCTTGTTAATTGAGCATTTCCAAATATATAAATATTATCAGGGGCTCAGTCCAGACAGCGTGATGGATTGGCAGAGCCAACCACCATGCTGGTGGCTCTCAGCTCTAGTTGTGGCACGTGGCCTCTGGCAGCTTTCCAGCTGTGGTGTGCTTGGCTTCTGGCCATGAAACATGGTGGCCTAAGCTAAACAGAGCCAAACTGCCGCCTGGGTTTGTCGGTGCAGAGCTTTTTAAAATATCACCCCCAACAATCACCCACAGAGGGCTGGACCCTCCACCCAAAATCACCAAGAAAATGCCTTACATGTTTGCCTAAAACCCAATCTTATGAAGGCATTTTTCTTAATTGAGGTTCCGTTCTCTTAGATGACTTTGGCTTGTACCAGGTTGATGTAAAACAGGGCTAGTTTTTTAAAAGGGGGAGCGGGGAAGGGGAAAAGGCACTTCCCTCCAGACCTTACAGCCTGAGTTCAATCCCCAGAACACACATAGTGCAAGGAGAAAATCGAGTTTGATAAATTGTCTTCTTATCTTCACACGTGTGGCGCACACTCACACACACACACACACGAGGGAACAAACAAATGTAAGAATAACGTACATTCCACTGTCTTGCTGCTATAAGCAGCAACCTCAGAGAGTAAATCCCCTCACGATACTCCCCTGTTTTACCTCCCCAGGAACTCTGTATAAGGATGTCTCAGGGGGGTCACAGTTTCTATAGCTGCCGGAGCAATTAATACCTGTTAATTACTTTTAGCACCTTCTTAATTTCAAAAGCATTCTGGCGAGGACAATAAATTATATTTCTACTCTCTAGTGGCCCTAACAGATAAAATCTACCCATGTTACCGTGGACAGACCATGTCCCGCCCACTCTTAGACTCACCCTATCCTGAACCTGGCCAGCTCCAACAACCCCAGGCACACTAAACTAGGGGCTTGCCTGCACACAGTCTATCTCTGACCCTTCAGCCTTTGCTCACTCTGTACCTTCCTTTTGGAATTCCTGGCATACCTACCTGCCCAGCCCCAGCTCAGGAATCAGCCTGCCATGTGCCCTTCAGAACACAGATGTTACCTGTACCTCACCCCCGCCCTCCCGCACAGAAGCCCCGCCCACACAGCCCTAACAGCCAGCAGACCTCTTACAGAGGTGTCACACACACATTCCTCCCCTCCTGTTCAAGTCACAACGGTGCCTTGCTTGAAATGGAAGGAAACGGTGCACTGAAGTGGGCTAGCTTAGAAGTCAGGGCGCTCAGCTTTAGATCCTGTATCTGCTACTTAACTCTCCGTGCAAACTCAAGCCAGTTCCTGAATCTCCCTGAGCCATCCTTTCTGCTTGTCTTAGTTGTTTTTCTACCACCATGATAAAACACCCCGGCACACGCAACTTAAGGAAGGAAGTCTTATTTTGGCTCACAGTTTGAGGGTGCTGTCCACCATAGCAGGAATTCGTGGCAGCAGGGGCGAGAGGCAGCTGGTCACGTGGCATCTGCAACTGGGAAGCAGAGCGGGTATAAATACCGATGCTCCGCTCCTGCTTGCTTTCTCTCCTTGAGCTTAGGACCCCAGGCCATGGAATGATATCAGCCACCTTTAGGATGGGTTGTTCCACCTTGATCAACCTAACTGAGAAGATTCCTCACAGGCACACCCAGAGACTCCTTCCTACGTGTCTCTAGGTCCTGTCGGGTTGACAATCCGTACAGACCGTCACACCGCAACTCTCTAATTTTATGTTACTAACGTACTTGTTGTCATTCTTTTGGTCTATGAATGTGCGTGCACACGGGAGGGGTTGGTTTGTTTTGCTCAGTGGTAACAAGCATGACTTGCCAGGATTCTGGCTGTTCTCCCTCTCAGGTACCCCCATCCTGACACGGTCACTTCGTGTCCACAGCTCTCCGTTTCTACAGGCATCCTCATCCAACTTGGGTGTGTTTTCTCCTCTCCCATCTGCTTTCCTTCTCTTTCTTCTCACTGTGTTATCTCAAATGCTTTGGGGGTGAGGCCGGGCTGACAATACGAAATAGAATACTACCAAACTCCAGGTGAGACCTTCAAGATGGTGGGTGATACAAAGAGGTGGTGAGGTGACTGAGTATCAGAGGGGGCCTCTGGAAGCTTTTCCCTTGTAGTGTGTGTGTGTGTGTGTGTGTGTGTGTGTGTGTGTGTGTGTGTGTGTGTGTGTGTTGGGAGATTGTCTTTTCATATTTTTTTGCATCAAGACTAGGGGTTGCCCTGAATTTTTTTTTTTTTTTGGTTTTTTTTATTTTTGTTTTATTTTAGTTCTGAAATGTCTCACTGTGTTACCCAGGCTTAGCTAAAGCTGTCCTCCTGTCTCAGCCCCTCACACCCCATGGATAGGTACATACAGTTATGCCTGGCTGCTTAGTGATTATCCAACTTCCTCAGCTTCCTCACATTGAAACATGGATGCCAGCCATGCCAGCACCATACAGCTGCTGTGATTAAATAGCTCGTGAAGCCCAGCCCCTAGCAGGTGCAATGCATATCAACAAACACAGTGATGACCGGGGAGCTGCAAGGTTCTTAAAGAACTCCTAGATGAAACTGGCTCCACTGAACTCAGGATCCAGGCTGAAGTAGGAATGTCCTCAAAAGCGTACAGCTGCAACCTTGTCTCCTGAAGCAGTCAGATCTCACACTGGCTCTCTCCACAGAGAGCTAGATCCCTCCAGAAGGATCAACTCTTCTGCCCAGAGGATGGGATATCTGACCCAAGGCTCTCAGCCAGATCCTTCTGTATTTAGGACAAGTCCATCCCTGAACCTTTCGGCCCTTCTGCTAGCTGCTGACAAGGAGCCAAATGGATCATGTCCTTCAGGACAGAATATTAGGGGAGCCTCCAGCTACCATCTGAGGAGACACCCTTCTGTTATAAAGAGATGAACACCGTTGTTAGTAATCATGAGAAGTGAATCGGACCCACCTAGAGGTGAGCTGTGGCTCCCATCCCTGTGTGCCTGAGCCTGTGTTCTCGGAGCTTGTGGCAGGCTCTGCTCTAGCACTGTGCCTTGGGTGGGCCTGGGAGGCAGGCGGGTGTTGGAGATCCGCTAACCTCCTAGCCATTGAATCCCCTGAGCCTGAGGGTAAGAAGTCAGCGTCCCCAGTGGCTATGGGTAGCAGAGAGGGCCATGACAGAAAAAAGGACAAAATGAAGGTCACAGGAAGCTCTCAAGATACAGTACCAAGCCTGGTGGTCCTCCATGACAGTGACATCAGGGTGTAGCAGAAAGGACAAAGTTTCCAAAGCAGAGAGCAGCACCTTAGGAATGGCATGACTTTGAGCACACCATTCAACGCTTCGGCGCCTCTCTTCACTCACCCGTGTGGTATAGATAAGACAGACCATGGGGGGGGGGGGAATGAGGGGAGACAGACCAAGAGACATACAGTGGGACTAAGTACTGCATAGTTCATCTTACCATATTTAAGTGTGTGCAGCCATGAGAAAAATGCAGCTCTTGCTCTCTCATATCTGATCCCTGCCTCTCTTGTCACCTCTGCCAGCTGTCAGTTTATTAACTCTTCAAATCCACCCTTCCTGTAGGCTGTAGGATGCTGAAATTGGGCCCCTGAAACCTTCCCCTTTGCCAGCTGGTTCAATGCTAGGTTTTGACAGTAGAGGGCGGTGAAGAGAGACCACTGGTTCTCGGAGGAGGGACAGGCTGCTCTTCCCTCCTCCCGGTGCCTGGTAGGGAGAGCCACAATTTCTCCCCGGCACAGCTGCTAGCGGGATGATGTTGGAGTGCTAGCAAATCTGGCAAGTCACTCCATCCTCATGGCAACCCTACAGATGGGAACTGCTACTGTCGCCACAGGATGGACCACAAGGTCTAGGCACAGGAGAGTTATAAAAGCTTCCAGGGGCTTCCTGATCTTGAATGACAGAATTCAGGGCAACCCCTGGTCTTGATGCAGGCTCTAGAGTTCACCTGACCTTCAGAAAGCCCCCATGAGCTTTCTGGAAGCCCTATAACCTGAGAGAACTCACCATCCAGGCCTCGTAAAGCAACTGCTGTACACAGTCTGGGAGGCTACCTGAGGCAGACCCATGTGGCCCAGCAGAACAGACACAAGCATATTAGAATTGGCAATGTTCCTTGCTGTCCTCCCACGGGGCGAGTTCACACTATAATCAAACAGTGTAAATTTAATTCCCTTATCTCTTCTAGAGTCTGCTGTGCAGGTGGCGTTTAGAGCATGGCAGGAAGAAATCCATCTCCCGTGTGTTTTTTAAAAAGACAACCTTGGGCCAAGGGAGCATTGTCCATCATCCAGTGAGCCAGTATTTGTAGATCCCCAGGTTCTGGGTCCATGGATAGCATTTAGGAACTGAGGAAGACTTGATTTCTCAGAGCACCAATCTGAAGGAATGAGAAACGAGGCCATAGGTGTGACCATGTCTACCAATGGTCTGTTACAGAATAGTGGGGGGGGGGGCAGTGGAGGACCCAGCCCCATGGAAGGAGGGGAAGCCTTTCAGAGGAGGGGGCACACAAATCCAGAAGCCTCCAGAATGTTCCCTGTCCGCTATGAGTATTTTTCTCTCTGAAGCACAGTACTGAGGGCAGTGTCCCTGGCCCACATAAAGCACTTGCCTTTGATCTAGCATGAGAGACTTTTACATTTTAAATCACAGATCACAAGTGGAGCCCAAAAAGCACCCAGAGGAGCTAGTTGCCTTGCTTTGAAAGCCTGCTGCCTGAGGCTGCCAAACACAGACAACTCACAGGGAACTTTTCTCCCAGATCTGTGCTGTGGGATTTTGTGACAGTCAGGAGAAAATTTCTAATGCCCAGTTTAATCCGCCTTCAGAAGTTTGCAGAGGTAGGAAAGGGGGAGGAGTTTATTTTAGGATTCAGTTTCCCTGTGGCAGCATCAAAGGGTAATGAAATAGAAGTGCTCATGAAGACATGAGAGAGCAGGTGTTTCTACAAGTATAGAGACCCAGGTGAGACAACCAGGTACTGACAGCCCGAGTTCCACTTTCAGACGCCCGGTGGTATCAAGCCTTGGAGATATCACTTCACTGGTCCAGCCTTGATTCCCACATCTTTTATTTCATGTGTCTCCTGGAATATGTTGTGTGCCAGGCATTCTGCCTAGGGACACATGTGAGCCTGAGTGTTCAGCTTACCTTCCTGAGCTCTGGTCCATCCATTCATGTGAGAAGGGTATATCTACACTCGTGGGTACAGGTGCACCAGCATCCTTGAAATTTCTAAGAAGAGATTGAAACATAGCTGAGATGGTGGTGACCTTGTCCTCTCTACCTGGGCAGAATTAGAAGGGCAAGCCCTCTGGGGGCACTCTGGGGTTCCTGCAATGACCAACTAAGAAGTCCCAGTGTGAAGGGGGGGGGCAAACACACACACACACACACACGGGGGGCGGGGAGCAGCTAAAGATGAGCCTGTCTTCATTCTAGGAGGAGGTAGCTGTGGTAAACAGGGCGTGAGAGTGTGGGAGGAGGTTAATATCTGTCTGGTCCAGGTTGATATCTGTTGCTCTACAAAGCTGGCCTGATCATGGGCTGAGTGTGTAGGGCAGTAGCCTCAGCTGTCCTGAGCCAGAGTCTGCATCTGACCTTGCTCCAAGAGAGTGAAGGGGATATTTAGGGGTGCTGGCTTCTTTCCATACCCCAAAACCATCCATGTCTCCACTCTCCTGCTGTATTCACTCCCCACAATCTTATAAGGAAAAGTGACCCAGAGATTCCAACTCCCATGTCTTGGGGTTTCTGTAGCTAGAGTAGGAGTCAGATCAACCCTAGATTAGAGTCTACCTTACATTTCCTGGGTCCCCAAGATGGCCCTGGACACCCCAGTTTCTCCTTTCTCTACTCCTGACCTTTCCAGACACCCTCTCCTCCTGACAGAATGCCTCGTCTCCCCCAGACCCAGCTTCCAGACTCTGCTACACCAAAGAAGATGCTGACAACAGGATTCTGCCAAGCCAGGACACTGAGGTTGGGACCACATTGTGTAGCATAGATGGTTTGAAATCTCTACCACAGCATCTATTTTTATGATGTAAGATTTTTTTTCTTTCTTTCTTTCTTTAGACATAAACATTTTATTGAAGCCTGGCACACAAAGAAAAATGTGCACAAATCATGGGCAGACAGTTCAGTTTCCACAAGCAGATCTTGCTGAGTAACAGAGCTAGCGGAAGTGCCTCCTGGTGGTCTGTCCCTGTCATTACTTCCTCCAGGGTATCTGCTTCAATTTCCCAGTCCATTTCTGCTACTTTTTTGCTGTCTGTCTATCTGCTACTTGCTAGTTGTTCTTTTACCCTGGGCTTGCTATATACTTAGTAAACTCACTCGTTCCAAACCGGAAGTATGGCTATTGTAGATCATTCTCAGGATTGAACAGAACACCCCCACATCCAAGTCTCTTGAAGAAGGTGCCTGTGTGGGAAGGAAGCCCTCTCTGAAGGAAAAGAGGCTGGGTAGAGAGCTCCATTACTAAAAGCTCTGAGTGGCTCCATGGCCAGAGGAGACAAGTTTTCCATCTGCCCCTGCACAGTTAGCCAGTCAAAGGGACGCAGGATAGCAGGCTCCTTCTAGCCTATTTGGTACAGGTGTGTGCGTGTGGCCAGGTTGGTAGGCATAGCCTCTCAGGTAGTGGCTGCAGCAGGAGTGGCTTGGGCCTTGTAGGAACAGAAAGGCCAGCAGCTTCTCCCTAAGAGTCACCCAAGCTAATTTCTCCCCCTTAGTGAGCCGAAAAGACTCTTAACAAAATCACTGTGCTTCCACAGGCTGGATGCGGGATTTGAGATTTTAGGAAAAGCTCCTGAAACCAATCTAGAAAGATCATTTGGAGAGGCTGATGAGATGGTTCGATCAGGACAGCGCTTGCTCTGCAAACATGAGACCCTGAGTTGCATCCCCAGAACCTGCACCAAAATGCTAGTCGTGGTGCTGCATGCTTTCAAGCCCAGCTCTGGGGAGACGAGGACAGGGCTTGCTTGCCTGCCAGCCTTGAACTAACTGGTGATCTCCAGACAGACGGGAGGTAGGTAGTGTTTCTGAGGACACTGGAGGTTATTCTCTGGACTCCAAATCCACACATACGAATACACATGCGCCTGCATTTAGAATAAGGGGGTGGGGCAGTGAGATAGCTCAGGAGGTAAAGGTGCTTGCTGTCAAGACCTGAGTTCAATCACCAAGACCCACGGGGTAGGAGAGAATCAACTCCCAAAAGCTCAAAAACTGTGCTTCAACCTCCATGCACGCTCTCTGGCCCACGTGTAACCAACACACAAACACACAAGCAAGCAAGCAAGCAAGCAAACAAGCAAACAAACAAACAAACAAACAAACAGTATTTTATAGGGAAAAGAAAAGGAAAATCAACTACTCTTCCTGACGATGCTCCCAGGGCTCTGTAAAAGGCACGACATGAAACTTTCTAGCATAGGGCAGTTGGCGCCACCTACTGGTCTTTATGCTTATACCACCAGTGCGATACCTCCCCCACACTCCAACCCGTTTCTCCCTCCTCTCCTCCTTTGAGAAGGGGGAGGCCCCCTCTAAGTATCACCTCCCCACCCCCACCCTCCATTACCCCAAACTCCAACCCCACCTTCATCAGCTCATCAGGTCGCTGTAGGCAAATTCTCTCCCACTGAGGTCAGACCAGGGAAACAGGCTCCACAGGCAGGCAAACAACAATGTATTCAGAGAGGCCCTGCTCCTGTTGTGCAGGGGGCCTAGGTCTAGCCCGTGCTTCTCTTTGCTTGGTGATTCAGGAGCAAGGACGCTTCCTAGAAGGAGTGACAGGTTAACATCTGGGCTTAGATTTAAAAGATTAATGAGAGTCAGCCAAAGGCAAGGAGGGACCAGGCCCCTAAGTTGGGACAGAGAAGGAGGGCTTCCTTAGAAGACCTTAAAAGGACCCTTGGCTGAAGCTGACAGCCTTCCCTCAGTGAAGCCACCAAGCCACAGAAAATGACATGCCCTTCCAGATGGCCTGACGGTCCATTTAGCCAGGCTTCTCATCTTCAAAAGACTCCAAGGTTCATCTGTTCCAAGTGAGAGCATGGAACACAAGGACACACTTGGCAGAGTGGGAAGAAGGCCAGCTGCCCATGCTCCTGTGAATTGGTGTCCTGTGGCAGGTCACCTAATTTGCAATCTGCAACTGTCTTTTTTTTTTTGGACTGGACAGTCAGATTTAAAAAAAAAAAAAATCCCTTTCACTTACAGAACTGATTCCGCTCAAAATAAACCCATCTATCACAGGGCTGGGTAGAGCACAGCTCTTGCTCTGGGGTTAATTTCCAGAGCACAAAACCAAACAGTCATAATACTTTGACATATTTTTATTGATTAGTATGTTAAATATATATCTATATCTATATATCATATATATATCTATATAATATATATCATATATATCAATATATCATATATATCAAGGGTAGGGCAAGGCAGGGCCTCTCTCAATCTCCAGAAAGTTCTGGGGAAGGTAGAAGGAAAAGAAACAGAAACGAAGGAGGGAGCCATTGTACTGCCAAGGACAGAGATGTCAAAGCCTGATGCGGGATTTAGGGGTTTTGTGGTGATTTGGTCTTTGTTATTGTTGTTTAGAAGTTCTTTTCAATTATGTGTGTTGTATGTGTCTGTATATGTGTATTGTCTATGTATGTGAATATGTGTACATTTATGTGTATGCATGTGTGTGTTTTGTGTGCATATGTATGTGTCTGTGTGCATGTGTGTATGTGTCTGTATATATGTATGTGCATGTATGTGTGTATGTCTGTGTTGTGTGTGTCTCTTTTTGTGTGTGTGTATGTATGTGTCTGTGTATGTGTCTATGTCTCTCTCTCTCTCTCTCTCTCTCTCTGTGTGTGTGTGTGTGTGTGTGTGTGTGTGTGTGTGTGTGTGTGTAAAACAGCATGCCTGTGAAGGCCTGCGGATAACTTTCAGGAGTTTGCTCCTGAAAGCCCCAGGAACTGAACTCAGGTACGCAGCCTTCAAAAAATGCTTTTATTCCTTGAGAAGTCCTGTTTATTCTTGTTGTTTTGTTTGTTATTTTTGTTTTTTTGTTTTTTTTTTTTTTTTTTTTGAGACAGGGTCTACCTGTGTAGTTCTGTCTGTCCAGGAACTGAATATATAGACCAGGCTGGCCTCTGCCTCAACCTTCCAAGTGTTAGGATTAAGAGTGTGTACCAGTATGCCTGGCTCAGCTTTTGTTTTGTTTTTTGACAGGATCACATGTAGCCAGGCTAGCCTCCAACTTACTAGAGAGCCAAGAATGACCTTGGATTCTGGATCCTCCTTCCTCCACCTCCTGAGTGCTAGGATTGCAGGCATGTGTCACCCTGCCTGGTTTTGTGCGGTGCTGGTGGTCCAGCCCAGGCCTTCCTGCATGCTAGGCAAGCACTCTGGCAACTGAAGGGGGATATGTATGCACAGGAAAGAGAAAGATCTGCTAGTGTTTCAGCTCTGTGAATGGGGAAGAAAATGATTTGTAATATACTGTGTCTCTGACAAGAGTAGATCCTGATAGGGCAGGATCTTTTGTTTGCAAAGCCCAAAGTCAACATCCTTCTTGTTGTGGCTTTTGGCAAAGATCCAGGCCACGGCAGAGAAAGGAGGTGTGTGTGTGTGTGTGTGTGTGTGTGTGTGCTCAGAGAACTGGGGTGCTGGCTGCTTGGCCTAGGGGCACCATAGAAGAACCACTGTCCTTGGTGCCCTCCAAAAGAGGGTGTGTCTATTATTTTACTTGGCTGTGACAAAAGCAACTGGATAAAGGAGGGTTTATTTTGGCTCACAGTTTGAGGCCACAGTCCATGGCAGGGAAGGCATAACCAACAGCATGACAGCAGGCATGTGCAGCAGCTGGCTGAGCTGCATCTGCAGTCGGGAGTAGAGAGAGTGGATGCAGGTACTCAGCTTGATTTCTGGACTTTATCTCAATCCCAGGGGATGGTGCTGCCCACGTTGAGGGTGGATCATCCCCCCTCATGTAACCCAATCTAGAAACTCCCTCACAGACATGTGCAGACATGTGTCCATGGTGATTCTATATCCTGTCAAGTAACAATATTAACCAGTACACACACACACACACACACACACACACATACACAAAGTTTTTAAAAGAAAAATAACACATAACTACAAACTAAAAACAAAACAAAAACCAAATAAACAAAAAAATACTAAGTCAAACCTGATAGCTTATACTTATAGTCCCAGCATTAGAGAGCATGAGGCAGGGAAGTCACCAATGTAGTTTGAGGATAGCCTAGGCTTCTTAGACAGACCCTATCTCAAAATACTGAAAGGAAAAAAAGAAAAGGAGGGAGAGAAGAAGGATGGGAGGGAGAGAGGACAGGAGGAAAGCTAGTGCAGAAATTCTATTATAAACAAAATCTTTATTTAAAAGAAGATTTCTTTTTCAAAGCCAAGAGGCTGGAGAAATGGCTCACTTGCTGAAAAAGCATGAGAACCTGAGATCTGATCAGTAGCAACAGCATGCTTATGAAAAGATGAGCACAGCTGGGTGCACTTGTAACCCCAGGGGTGGGGAAGAGAAGTGGTCAGAGACAGGAGGACCACTGGTACTCTCTGGAGAACCAGCATAGCTGGAAAAGCTGTGGGCTCCAGGGTTAATGAGAGATTCTATCTCACAGAAACAAAATGGAGAGCAATATCAGAAGACACTGGACAGCCTGCTTCCCTGTGGATGTTGGTTCATAGGCACACATGCACCCACCCCCTATGGTGGTTTGGATAGTTTTGCCACCCGTCCCCCCATAGATTCATGTGTCTGAGAGCTTGGCCATAGGGAGTGACACTATTAAGAGGTGTGGCATTATTGGAGGGGGTGTGGCCTTGTTAGAAGAAGTGTGTCACTGTGTAGGTGGACTTTGAGGTCACCTATGTTCAGGCTCTGCCCAGTGCATAAGAAAGTCTCCTTCTTGCTGCCTGAGGATCAAGATGCAGAACTCTTGGCTCCTCCAGCACCATGCCTGGCTGCACACTGCCATGCTTCCCACCATGGTGATAATGGACTGAACCTCTGAACTGTAAGCCAGCCCCAATTAAATGTTGTCATTTATAAGAGTGGCCTTGGTCATGGTGTCTCTTCACAGCCATAGAAACCCTAAGACACACCCATACAACTTTAAAAAAACAGAGTATTACAGTTTGGGGGGGGGGGGGTCCTCCCTTTTGGCTCAGACTCTGCTATTGATCCAGAGGGCACTGCAATGAGGTTTGAACCATTTCAAGCTTGTTATAACAGTCTCACAGATGCTATACAATTATTACAATGTTTGTTGGGCAGCTATGGAAACTGAGGCCTAGAAAGTCTGGAGTCCATGGGGACACTGCTGACAAGGAACAAAGTCAGCACTAGAGGCAGGTATTCTAACAGCAGGACCTAGCTGAGCTCTTTGTCTGTCAGGTCCCTGGATGAGTTCACTTACCCCCAGAGAAGAAGGCTGCCTTGCCTGTCTCTTGCCTCACTCTGCTTCATCAGCTTCAGAATCCACTTGCCAGTATGAGCAAGAAGATCAAGGCCAATTCTGTAGGGCCAGAAATGAATGGAGGCTCTGGACACAGGAAAAGAGCAGAGTCTTGAGGTGGTGACCTATCCCATGTCTCACCCCCACCCCCACCCTCAAGGGCTTCCCGTGGTGTAAGACCTTATTGGTGTCCTACTCAGGGTTCTTTGCTGTAAAGAGACACCATGACCACAGTGACTTTTATAAAGGAAAGCATTTAACTGGGGCCAGCTTACACACACACACACACAAGTTTAGTCCATTATCATCATGGCAGGAAGCATGGCAACATACAGGCCGACATGGTGCTGAAAAGTAACTGAGAGTTCTACATCCTGATGTACAGGCCGCAGGAAGAAAGAATGGCATTGAGCTAGGCTTGAGCTTTTGAAACAGCAAAGTGACACATTTTTTTCCAACAAGGCCACACCTCCTAATCCCTTCAAATAATGTCACTCCCTGGTGACCAGGTATTCAAATATGTAAGCCTAGCGGGACCATTCTTATTCAAACCTCCATGTTTGGTCAGCAAATTCAGCAAATCAAAGGTTCACACTCTATGTGTCTCTGTTGATGGGCAATTGGGTGGCTTCCCTAACCCATCAGCAGGCTGGCAGAGCACAGTGGCAAAAGGCCCAGACACACAATCTTCCTGCCCATCCACAGGCCATTAGCAAAGAAATGCATCATGTGTGACAGACTGTTTGCATTCCAGCTTAAGAGACCCAACTCTGCCAATACCTCCCAAACACACACAGTGTAGGAAAACATGTACAAATCCCCAGTCTGGGGCCATCGATAAGTGACTGTCTTTGTTAGGGTTTCCATTGCTGTGAAGAGACACCATGACCAAAGCAACTTTAATAAAGAATATTGAATTGGGGCTGGCTTGCTGGTTCAGAGGTTCAGTCCATTATCATCAAGGCAGGAGCATGGCAGAGTCCAGCAGATGTGGTACTGGAGGACCTGAAAATTCTGCATCTTGATCCAAAGGCAGACAGGAGAAGACTATTTCCCATGTGGCTAGGAGGAGGGTCTCAAAGCCCACCTACACAGAGACACACTTCCTCCAACAAGGCCACACCTACTCCAACAAAGCCACACCTCCTAATAGAGTCACTTCCTGGACCAAGCATATTCGAACCACCACAGTGACTATCACAATAAAGGGCTTACATTAAATTATAACAAAAGTGGCTGGATCATGGGAGACACATTGGCTCTTCTATAATAGGTATGGCTGTAGATACTATTGGAAACACAAACGAAACCAAAAGTTTCTACTAACACTTGGCTATAATCTAGAATGATCAGGTTCTTCTTAAACAAAGCCTTTCCATCTGAAAGTTGAAATATAAAATAGGCTTTGACTACAGATACAAAAGAAATCCCTTACCCATGAATTCCTTCATGTCTCCCTCTGTGATTGGAAAAACTATCAAACTGACACAACCTAAAATCACCTGAGAAGAGAGTCTCAGTGAGGTATTGTCTGGATCAAGATAGTCTGGGGGCATATCTGGGGGAATTATCTTTTCTTTTTTCTTTTTTTTCCTGGTTGAAAACTTTATTGCTGGCAACGGGTGGCTGATGCTATAAATTTTAACTTGGAATGCAACAATGGACAAGTAATGGGCACAGTTTGGGTAGAACCTAGCATTTTATTTAGATCTTCATTAAACTGTTGGAATTGAGAACCAGACATATGTAATAAACCTCCAAAAATAGATCCTGAAAGGCACTTTCTTGCTTAGGGCAAGCAGTCATGGAATAAGCATGTAAACAAGCTGGCTTCTCTGGACCACACCAGCCAAGTCAGCTTTCTCCACGGCCAGCTGCACCAGATCTGTCCTCCCTTCTGTTAACACCAGCCAGACCCCCTGTAGGTCTAACCCAAGGTTTTTCTGTAGGACACCTTGGCCTACCTGGGAATGCTGGAAACATGTTAAAGGAATCATGGTGTTGAGGGGAAAAAAAATCTTTTAAAAGCTGCCATTTGAGGTGATGACGTCTCTGTACTTACGACACACCCCAGAATACAATAAATAAGCAATCAGAAACTGTTCAAGTATGAAGGGACTTCCTCCTCCCGCCAAAAGCACTGCTCTCTGAAGGAAGCTGGTTTCTCTGTAACTACACCAGCTGTTCAGAGAGCTCATTGGACCTGGCTTTGAAAATAAAGCAAAGTTAAAACCCTGGGAGGAGCTATTGTGCAGTGTGGAATACTCTTTCTTATAAAGAAAAAAGTTGCCTGGTACCAAAGTGTGCGACCTACAGACCCTCAGGTACTGCCCTGTGACTTCTCTGTATATCACAAGGGTGCCAAGTGCCTGGTTTTCTAGACTAAAAGTTGGTGAGGTTTGGCTAGTGCTGAAACCATGCATAGGATTGGTTTACTAAATAAAACCTTATTACGTACGTCCTCCAAAGACAGCTGGAAAGTGGAGAGGTTTGATTTGGTGCTGTTTGAGGTGGCAATTAATAGCATAAGCACAGGGAGATGGTTTAATTGTAACTGCCTTTTTTTTTTAAGTCAGGCTAGAGCTCCAACTGAAACTTTCGTTTCATGCAAGATTGATTGGATAGGAACACTCCCTGACAAAGAACTACATAATTAGAAATGACTGAGTTACAGGGAGGATTGTAGGCCGCCATCCTTATGCGGCTGAATAAAACAGCACCACAGAGTTGACACGGCTGACTAAAACAACGCTGCACCGCGTCAACTCTGCGGGCCAAGGGCGCACATTTGCGCGCGCCAGCCGCTCTGAGGCGGCGATCCAAGATGGCGCCTGCCTAGGCTCTGGTAGGAACTACCAGAGGCCTGCGCATGCGCAGTTCAATTTGGCTCCAGCCCCTCCTGAACGGGGCATGCAAATGAGGTACCACTAGGGTACCACGAACCTGGCCAATCACCCCCTCCCGGGCGGGGTATGCTAATGAGTATGCTAATGAGTCATTGCAAATTGACCAATCGGACACCTCCATGCGCTTTGCCACGCCCAGGACTGGGGGTATATAAGCAGCCCGTTCTGGGCATTCGAGTCAGTCTCTCCCAAGAAATCTAAAAGAGCGCTTCCAATAAAGGCTGTTGAGAAGGATCCGGTTTGTTGCGTCTTCCTTGCTGGACAAGCGGGGTGTGACAGAGGATGAGGGAAGGGGCTTCACATTCAATAAATAGAGCTTAAGACATTACAAATTCATGCTGGCAGGGCTGTGGCATTGCCAGAGTCTATAGGCAAACTACAAGAACTTTACCTGCACATTACAAGGACATTTTCAACATCTGGTGGGAAAGTAATTGCAATTAGAACTTTGGAGGATTAGGTGATAGGGCACAAAGGTTCGATTTCTTTTTGTTTATTTTTTTATTTACTTTTTATTATTTATTTATTTATTTTTGGTTTTTTGACACAGGGTTTCTCTGTATAGCCCTGGCTGTCCTGGAACTCACTCTGTAGACCAGGCTGGCCTCGAACTCAGAAATCCGCCTGCCTCTGCCTCCCAAGTGCTGGGATTATAGGCGTGCGCCGCCACCGCCCAGCAAAGGTTCGATTTCAAAGCATTATTCACTACAGTGTTTGTTTCTAGGCAGTTACATGGGTCACCTATGCTCACTATATCCATTATAATGGTGAACAAACCACCTAGGGACAGAATAGCAAGCCCGACTTACAGTCCCCGACAAAAGCTAAAATTCATGTCATTGATTAGAGTGACTGCAACTGATCAGGAGCTGAAAGAGGACAGAAAAAATTTAGAAAAAAGGCCCTTTCCCTCAGAGCTTGAAGGCTTCTCTGTAAACCTACACCAACAAGTCTGGGGGGAAAAAAGGCTAACACTTTCAATATTTAAGCTTTTTGGGTACTTCCCATGGGAAGCTGTCCCTACCAAAGTGGCTATAGGCTGCAGTCCTCTGATAAATTGGCTTCTTCAGATCCAGATCCCTGACAATGACCCCAGGGCGAAGATCAAAATTCTTCTTTACAATTTCTAGTAGCTCTCTTCTACTCTTCTGAGAAGTGCCATAATGGAAAATGGAGATCAACAATGGATGAGAAACTCCAATAGCATAAGAGACCTGAACAAGAACCCTCCTGCACAGACCTCCTCTAACAAGGGACTTTGCCAGCCTACAAGCAGCTTAAGCAGCCGAGTGGTCCACTTTGGTATAATCCTGTCCTGAAAAGGCCCCTCCTCCATGAATGACCCAACCGCCATAAGTATCCACAATGATTTTTCAGCCAGTCAAACCAGCATCACCCTGAGGCCCACCAATAACAAATCTGCCACTTGGCTGTAGGTGGTAAATTGTATCCTCATCAAGGGACTTTGCAGGTAACGACAGCTTTGATCACTTTCTCCTTTAGAGCATCCCTCATCTCATCAAGACAAGCTTCTTCATCATGCTGAACAGATATAAGAATCATGTGGACTCTGATGGGAAGCACAGCACCCTCGATCTTGCATATACTGCACAGTCACTTGAGTCTTAGAATCTGGGCGTAACCAAGGCAATGTGCCATTGCGGTGTAGTTCAGCCAATTGAGCATTTAGCTTGTGTGCTAAGACAATGGTTGAAGGCATACACTCTTCAGTTTCATCAGTGGCATAACCAAACATCAAACCCTGGTCTCCTGCACCAATGTCTTCCTCATTCTGGTCAAGATGAACACCCTGGGCAATATCTGGTGACTGTTGTTCCAAGGCAACCAACACATTACAAGTCTTGTAGTCAAACCCTTTGGAAGAATCATCATAGCCAATGTGCTTTATGGCTTCACACACTACTTTCTGGTAATCAATGGCAGCTCTGGATGTAATTTCCCCAGCAAGAAGGATCATTCCAGTTTTAGCAACAGTTTCACAAGCCACTTTAGCATCAGCATCCTGCTGAAGGTGTGCATCAAGAACAGCATCACTGATTTGGTCACAAATCTTATCTGGGTGACCTTCCCCTACAGACTCTGAAGTGAAGAGGAAGCCTCATGGAAGCCGTTGAACTGCCTGTTCATGGCAGCGGCGGTGAGAGAAGGTGACGCTAAGGAGACGAAGCTGCAACAACGCAAAGGGAGGATCACTTCAGTTCAGGGCAGCCTGGAGACTTGGAGCGAACCTGGGGGAATTATCTCGATTGTGTTCTTTAAGGTAGAAAAACATGCCCAGTTTGGGTGGCACCATTCCCTATACAGGAAATTCTGAACTGTGTAAAAGTAGAGAAAGTAAGTTGACTACAGGCATGAATGTATTCACTCTCTGTCATTATCGAACAGTACAGGAAATAACACATGAGGAAAGTGAAATTATTTTTTTATTATTTATTTATTTATTTATTTTTGGTTTTTCAAGACAGGGTTTCTCTGTGTATCCTTGGCTGCCCTGGAACTCACTCTGTAGACCAGGCTGGCCTTGAACTCAGAAATCCACCTGCCTCTGCCTCCCAAGTGCTGGGATTAAAGGTGTGTACCACCACTGCCCAGCTGGAAAGTGAAATTCTTACAGAAATCTTTAACAGAGTTTTCAAAGGATTAAGTCTCTGACTCCAACTGACCCAGACAAGAAACAGTACTATAAACATCATTATTTATCAACTGATGAATATTCACAATAGGAAATGGCTTTCAAGTGTTTCATGCTATCTATACAGTTCTGAAGATCAAACCCAGAACATCCTAGCAAGGGAGGAAAGCACTCCATCATCTGAACTACATCTCCATTTGTCTTATTGGTAAAGTCCATGAAGCCAAGCACATGGTACAGAGCACAGTTGTGGTGTAGAGTAGGCACTCAGGAAATCTGTGCTGAGAGAAAGAATCCATTCTAGTGGGAAGGAATAACCACATCTCTTTTAAACTTAAGATAAAAAAGAACAGGGGAAAAACTGCATCTGGTATCCCAGAGCCTCGAAGCTCAGATGCAACAATAGTCAGGATGGACTGGGGTTTGCTGCAGTAAATACAGAGCCGAACTTTGGTGGCTTGTTTCAATGAAAGGTTGTTTCTCTCCTGTTTAGTGTGTCTCTCCTAGCCCAGCTTCCACTCAGCTCCATAGGGCATCACAGGGCCTAGGGATGGAGTAGTCCCTATCAGAGTCCTGCTGATCTCAAGGCAGTGAGTGCTTAGAGACCATACACCTGACTTCTACCCACAATGATGTAATAAAGCAGGATACAAATTCTAGGTTGCCAGCAGCAGTATCAAGTGTAGCTATTCCTATGAAAAATATTGTATCAACGTCTCTAAGTTAAATCACAGAATCACCACAGGAGTGGGAAAGTGCATTCCTAGTCATATTCCCTAAGAGCTGAAGATACCCAACCATCAGTGACCATAGGAACATTAACACTGAAAGGGAAAAGGCCCCCAACTGTCTACCGACAGAGGAATGGGTAAAGAAAACGTGGTGCATTCTGCACTGGGAAACTATTCTGCCTTTGAAAGAAATGAAATTGTAACACATGCTATGATATGGAGAGACTTTAAAAACATGTGTGGCAGCATACTTATGACATGTTGGATGTAGAAAATAGGCTAGACTCTAAAAGGACAGAATTGATCCAGCCTGTACGGGGCATTTACATAGGGCAAATTTTTTAAAATGGGAAGTATGATGACCAGGGATGAGGGGGAAATATGAAGTCCTTGTAGGCAGAATTTTGTTTGGAACAATGTAAACTCTAGTTGTGGACACTGATGGTGGCTGCAGACCATTATGAGGGGCGGGGGATGGCTCCAAGGCAGAAGGCTTGCTAGCATGTGTGAGGCCTTGGGTGTGATCCTCGGCACTGTGGGAAAAAAATCTAAAGCAGCAAATTTTATATACGTTTTATTACCACAGTGAGGAAGCAAACAATAAAGAGATTAATTCTGGGTTCTGTGGTACCAGGGTCTTCACTGAATCCGAACCCAAGGAACACAGCAATATAGTGTGCCTTTGTCTCCTTGGCCTCTGTTGTAGGCTGTGTGCTCCCTGGCAGTGACTGTGCCTCTAACAGGACCTAGCACAGTTAGGCTGTGTCTTAGATTTTCGTTTGTTTGTTGTTGTTTTCCTGTTGGGATAAAACACTGACCAAAAGCAACTTGTAAAGAAAAGGTTAATTTGGGTTACAGTTACAGTCCATCCTAAAGAGACACAAAGGCAGGAAGCTGAAAGCAGGAACTGAAGCAGAGACCACAAAGGAACTCTGCCACCTGGCTTGCTTCCTAGCTCACGGTCAGTCATTTTTCTTATTCAGTCTAGGACTACCTGCTCAAGCCAGTCTCTGTGTATAAGACTGCAAGCCAGTCTCTGTATACAGTTCCACATTCGCCTTACTCTGCGACATTTCCAATGGGGGACCTCATGAATCATGAAATGGACCAGAACTATTACCACTAAGAGGACTGGTTTTGAGTAGGACTATGGTGTTCACATAGCAGGCCTGAAGAGGTAGAGTCAGCTAGTGGCTTCGAACACACACCCCTTTTTGCTGTATTGCGGAAGCTTGGTGGTCAATGTGAGGAGGGGGCTGGGTTAAGGAATAAGAAATGAGGGGACTCCCTGCAGGTAAACAGAATTAAACTCCTAAGTCTGGATGAAAACAGGATTCCCAGTCCTTATGCCTCAAGGGAAAAGATCTCACTGGAATTCAGTTCTCCAAAGCCGCATATTTCAGGGGGAAACATAGAAAGCTGAGGCAAGCCTCAGAAAAAACAAGTAGCATTTCACCTCAGGGCCTTCCAGGAGAACACACTGGCCCAACTATGTCTCTCCGCAGACCTCACACCTCTGCTCTGACTCCACACATAGCTCTGTGATCACTGGTTGGCGCTCTCAATGAACCTTCTCAAGAACCTTCCTGCAAAGGTGGAGCTAACCAAGGTTCCAGAGGGACTTCCTGTCCCAAAATAAGCAGTGGGAAAGCTTGCCTATGGCTTAGAAGAGCCAGCCTCATGGTTCTGGTGACCCTTGGAGCCTCCTTTGCCTGCCAGTCTCTCCAAAGGCACTTCTAGGGCTATACCTTCCAACTGGGTACCACCTCTCCTGGAGCCCTTTGTCCATGAGAGCTCTGGCCAGGGTCAGCATTGCTTTGTCATTCAGTACTACAAAGAAGCTGCAAAGAACACACCTCCAAAACAACAAAGAATGTTCACAGCCACTCCAAACATCTGGGGGGGGGGGGTCAGAGGAAAAGATAGTGGTTTTACTATTATTATTATTATTATTAAATTTTTTTATTAGCATTGAAAAAAATTAGGATCTCATGTAGCCCAGGCTGGCCACAAACTCACTATGTAGCCAAAGCTGGCCTTGAACTCCTGATTCTCTTGCTTCCTTTCCTTTAGTGTTGGGACTACAGGTGTGTCACTATATTCCTTAGAGTTACTGTAGCTGTGATGAAATGGGGAGGAAAGGGTTTATTTGGTTTATGCTTCCATGTTCCTTATTCAAGGAAGTCAGGGCAGGAAGGCAAACAGAGTAGGAACCTGGAGGCACGAGCTGATGCAGAGGCCATGGAGGGGTGAGGCTTACTGGCTTGCTCCTCATGGCTTGCTTTCTTATAGAACCCAGGACCATCAGCTCAGGGATGGCACCACCCACAATGGGCTGGCTCCTCCCTATCAATCACTAACTGAGAAAATGCCCTACTGTTGGATCATGTAGAAGCATTTTTTTCTCTCTCTCAATTGAGGTTCCCTCCAGCTTCAGTCAAGTTGCGGGGAAAACTAGCCAGCATATTCACCATGCTGTGTTTCTGTGGTGCCAGGGATCCAAGCCAGGGCTTCATGCATCTTAGTCTAGCACTCACACCAACAGAGAGGCATCCCCTGCCACTATTTTTCAACTGTGTCTCACTCTGTTAGCCTTAAACACCTTTGTAAATATTGCCAAACAATACATTTTAGCCCTCGCCCACAGAGGCAAGAACGATAAACCCTGCAGTTTAAACTCTGAGGGTCTAGGGGTCACATGAGTGAACAAGGCTTTGCGGTCAACTTAACAAAATAAATTAGTTTGCAATGATGCTATATACAGAATAAGTTTGGCAAATGGTTTTCACTGAATACTGAGTTCGCGAACAAAAGAATAAATAAGGTCTCAAACACACTGAAGACCTGGGACTCTTCTCCCAACATAAAGAGACAGGTCAAGGAGTGAGAGCTGGAAGGGGCCACGAGAGAGGCAAAGAGGAAAGAGAATGAGGGCCTGGAAGAAATGAAGACCCCCTTAGCCCTGTTTGTTTGTTTGCTTGCTTGCTTGCTTGCTTGTTTGTTTTCAGTTAACCCTGAAAAAATTTAAGGGAACAAGGAGTACCCCGCAGGGACAGGGACGGAGGGCCTCTGACCCCGCCCCTTCATTCCCCGCCCATTCTCGCCCTGCCCCGCCCCGCTTCGCTCCACCGCTCGCCCCCACCCCCACGGAAAAAAAAACCAAACCGGTAACCTCTACCCGGCCGCTTTCAATTGGCCATGAACATGAGCGAAGTCCACAGAGACCAATGAACGGTGGCCACGGCGTGGCGAGCCCTTCCGGCCCGCCTCCGCGCGCCGGCGCACCGCCCGCTAGAAGCCGAGGGCGGGACGTGGGCGCGGCAGAGCCGAGGCAGCGGCGGCGAGGACGGAGTGCAGGTGATCAGCATGGCTCGCCTGGTGCTCGGTAAGCGCGGGCCTGCGGTGGGAAGCCGGGCGGAGGCGGCCTGAGGGGTCGGGGTCGCAAAGCAGGACGGAGTGGAGGAGCGGGATGCCGAGCCTGCCTGGGGACTTCGCGGCGAGCTGAGTGGGAGAGGCCAGGTCGGGCCCTCTACAGGAGGCCCCGGGGAGTCGGAGACTTGCAGCCTCTGCTCCCCTCGAGTGCGGTCCGCCTCCGGTCTAACTCGGCCTTCACTTTTAGAGGCAGATATCAGAGGCCGGTCCCGAAGGTGTCTTAGAAGTGAGCAGTGCCCTCTGAGAAAGGCCTCATAGCTCCTGAGCACTTAAAATGCATTGAACGTTTACCCAGGTGTCCGGGAATGATGTTTAGGATTCGGTGGGCGAATTTGAGGGTCCCCTCATTTCCCGGCTGGCATTATAAATAGACCTATAGTTTCTGACTTTATTTAACGCAGCCGATCCTGGCTAGAAAGTAGGGTAGGGAGGTGGGTCCCTGCACTCGGTCTCCCTATACTGACTAGTTGAGACCCGGAGCGTATTTTCTCACCTCTCTGCCAGTTTTTTTTCAACCGTTGTTCGCTCCGTGAGCTATAGTACATATTTAAAGAGAGTAAGCAAGAAAAATACTACTTTCTGGGTTACTGTAGAGAGCAGATGAGAGGGAAAGATTTAATCTTTAGTTTTCCAATGAGTGGCTATGAAAGAGTAATTCTGTCAATTAACTCATTACTTTAATAAGGTAGTCAGCCTTTTTGGGGCCACCCTGCTTGACAGTGGGTGCCAGGCAGAAATGTTACTGGTGTGAATTTATAACACCCTTAACCGCTACAGAGATTGAATGGGAAGCCACAGATGGCAAAACCATCTGCACGCATAGAATTGTGGACCCCGTGAGTTCTTTTATTCCGGTGGTGCTCATTATCACTGTGTAGCGTGGCCATGTGAATTTTAGAAGCAGGGTTTGATGGGTCAACATTGACCTGTTCAGCCATAGTAAAAAACCACCCGCCCCCCCCCCCCCCGGGGTCGGGGGTGGGGTTGTTGCTTGGAGAGCAAGTGCAAGGAGCAGTGTGTTTGATTCTTCCTAACCCTGTTAGATCATCTTGGAGCCATCGGTTGGTAGACTGAGGCAGAATTGGGTGGTTCTGCGTCTCTTAGCCATTAGGGCAGCAGAGGAGCAGGCATCTACAGGGATGAAGGCGCCATGCCTCAAGAAAGGCATTTCTCTTCCGTGGGCGATTTGTTTTCCTAGACACTGTCTTTACACTTTGCCTAGTTCCTCAAGAGCTTCCCTTAACAGATGGCTACCCAATAAAAATACCCTATCCAAGGTCCTAGGTGCTTAGACACCTTAAAAGTTGGGGTGGCCATCAGTCAGAAGTAGATTGCAACAAGGTTTTGTGGGAGGTGATAGCCCATAGTGACTTTACCTACAAAGTGTCCATAACTTCAGACTTTTTCTCCACCTTTGAATTTTCACAAGACTCAGTGTATCAAGCAAGTATGAATTCACAACAATTTCATAAGCAAGATAAGCTTACTGGGCATAGTAGCACATGTCTTTTATCCTAGCACTCTGGAGGCAAGCTCTATTATTCCCTTGACTGAGCATCACCATCCAATAGAAATAGAATGCAAACTCTGTAATAGTCTAAGTTTTCTAGGAGCCACAAATAAAAAGGCAATGCAGAACAGATAACAGTGCTTTGAGCTAAGTTTACTTACTAACTGCATTTATGATGGCAACCCCATTGGATTATATCCCCCTGATGATGAGCTGGCTGCCCCTATTGTGTCTTTGACCCAGTGGTGAGACAGTCTCCATGCATGCTTCTCAGCACACATCCTGTCCTTAAGCCACACGCATGTACTTAACCCATCATGATTTCAGCACATAATCCGTATGAAAATAAAAATGTGTTTCTGTTTTTTCTTCAAGTCTTTGGAACCAATATGCTTTCTTACCATTGGAGAAGCTCTCAGTTTGGGGTGACCACATGTGGCCGATGGCTTTCATGGGGATAATAGTTTGAGGGAACAGCCCCACTGGCTGAGCCAGCATCTTACATACTCCCACTTAGTGAAATAGTGAAATAGATGGAAGCCTTGGAGAGCTCTGGCTCGGCTGTTTGTTCAGATCCTCAGTGTCCTCAGCCTCTCCCACTCTGCATACATGTTCACGCAGGCCACTCAGATCTCTAGAGCGATGCTTCCCTCCACCCCACACAGCTCTTCCTCTTTCCAGTTCTTCATAATGAAGCTCATTTAAACAGTTGTCTGTGTTCTCTAGACTTATTCCCTCCATTTCTCCAACCCTCTGCCCTTGACTGCTGGTTATTTTCACTGTCACAGTAGCCCAGGTGCTCACAGACAACTTTGTCATTAAGGGCAGTAGCAGCTTCAGCCTTCCCTGCTCTGCCTTCTGGTTGTAAGTTAGCTGTTAAATTCAGATGCACTGTACTTCTTAGACATTTATATTAGCGTATATTCACTGTACAGAATAGTAGATTTCCTTGTGACATTTTCATACATGTACGTAATGTACTTAGACTATATTCATTACACACAACACACACATTACCCATTCTTGCTCCCTCCCTCTCTCTGGTCCCATCCCCTTTCTCAATAGTTCCCTTCTGTTAATCTTTGTATTTGTATGTGATGTGGGCGGGCATATGTGGCACATTCACTTGAGTGAACAGATGTATACTATGCCTGACCCGGCAGAGGCCAAAGGGGCATGTTGAGTGTCTTCCTTTGTCTACCTTACTCCCTTGAGAGAGGGTCTCTAACTGAACTAAAAGCTCACCTTTCAGCTCTGCTGGCTGGCCAGCAAGCTTTCAGGGTCCTCCTCCCTCTGGCCCTCTCCTCCTCCACAGTGTGTTACAGATAGTTAAACCATGCTCAGCTCTTTTTGTGGACACTAAGGATACATGGATGTTTATGCTTGCACAGCAAGTGTTCTTATTCATTGAGCCATCAACCCTGCTTTCACATCTTTTTTTTAAAAATGGATTCCATCAGATACAATGTTCTTGAATATTGTATCTGTTTATTCATCCCAAGACATACTGAATCAACAACTTGGAGACAGGAGTTCGAGAGCTACTCTGCCACTTGATGTATTTGGATTGAGTATACATGGGGATTTTCTTTCTGTGTTTGCTTATTTTAAAAAATGAGGATGATTTCCAGATTCTAGCTAGCTGTAAAGACTCAAGTGATTTTACTTGGAATTAGAAGCAGCAGCTGTCATGTGTCATGGTTTAGAATGCTCCATGCCCTTCCTGCTCAGCACTGCAATGGGAAGAACGAAAGAGCGGGAGGCAGGCCTGGCCATCCTCTTCTGTAAGGGCTTTGGTTGGGGAAGATCCTCATGCTGTGGACTGTGTTATCACTGCTGCGTTTTTGTCATTTGTCCAGGTCTGGTGAGCTGTACCTTCTTTCTAGCAGTCAGCGGTCTGTATTCCTCTAGTGATGATGTCATCGAGTTAACACCATCAAATTTCAACAGAGAAGTTATTCAGAGTGATAGTCTGTGGCTCGTAGAATTTTATGCACCATGGTATGTATTATAAAGTAGTTATGTTTTTTTAAAGACTTATTTTGTTTTTGTTTGTTTGGTTTTGTTTGTTTGTTTGTTTGTTTGTTTTAGACAGGATCACTAGCTGTGGCTGACCTGGAACTCACTCTGTAGATCAGGCTAGCCTTGAACTTGCTGAGATCTGCCTGCCATCTGCCTGCCTCTGCCTCCAGAGTGCTGGGATAAAGGTGTGTACCACCAGGCCTGCACATGAGTGCAGGTTTTCTGTGTGTCTGGGTTGGTCTGGAACTCCACTATGTATCCCAGACTGGCCTAGAACTTACATGTTCCAAAGAACTGACATTACAGATCTATACCACCAAATTCAAATAGTTGTAGAAATAGAGAATAGGAGACTGGCCTGCCCACGTCAGGTCTCTTGAAACCATGGAGACTGAGTCAGTTGTAGGGTGGTCTGGCAAAGTGTCTGAGGGGGTAAAGTGCTGCCATGCTTGGTGGCCTGAGTTCAATCCTTGGGACCCACGTGGGGGAAGGAGACCTGGGAGTTTCATGCATACACAGTCTGTAAACATACTATGTTTCCACACGTAGTAAACAGTGTTGTATTATTTACTAGTTAAAGCATTTGATGAAATGATGAGTGGAAACTATGTGAAAGTGTCAGGGTTGTAGTTGTAAAGTAACAGACTGTAAGACCCTGAGAGAAGTTAGTCTGCACACCACATGCCTCTGAAGATGAGCTAACACAGGTTGGACTCTCAAATGTGAACAGTATCTTGTAAGCTTTGGAAAGGGATATTCTTAGTTACTTTTTTATTGCTCTGGTAAAACACCATGACCAAGCAGCTTGTAAGAGAAGGACTTTATGTAGATGTACAGCTCCAGAGGGTTAGAGGCAGCAGACAAAAGTTATGGTTCTAGAGCAGCAGAGACAACTAGAAATGGTATAATTCTAAATTCTCAGAGCCTGCCCCAGTGATACACTTCATTAAGGCTGCACCCCCTAAGCCTGTCCAAACAGCGCCATCCACTGGAGACTGAGTATTTTAGTGCCTGAAGCTAGGGGGTGGGGGGGGTGGGGGAGGCGGTATCTCATTTGAACCACCACAGGATATGACATGAATTTTGTTTAATTTTAAAGCAGGTTCTTAACAGGTTGCGTAGGCTGGCCTTGAATTTACTTCCAGGTCTCAGGGAAGCCTTGAACTTGTTTCTTTCCTTCAACCTCCCAAATTGGTGGCATCACAGACCTGTGCTACATGACCTGGCCGAACATGACAAAGTCTTACCACTGAACTCTGAGGTCCTTCATGGTGTGTTCTAGGATGTGCCTGATGAAGGTTCTCTGGTGAATTCTGAAATAGTTCTAGAAATAACCTGCTTCTCAGCAGACTTTTTTAAAGGGTTGGTGTAAAAATAGAGGTGTGGTGTCAAACACTCATACTGCAAATTTGGCTCTTTTTAATGCTTTGACTGTCTTATGTTTTTAAGTCCGGTTGCTTGTGGCTAGCCCATCTGCATCAGTATAGGCAAATAACTGCTTGTATTGGCTGTTAATAAATGGCTCTATGAGATGTTCTTCACATCAGCTTCTTACCTCTTGTGTTGTGGGTAGTTGATTTGTTTCTCAGAGCCACAGTGCAGTTTCCCTGTGAAGCTTTACTTGATGGTGTGTTTTTTTTTTTAAGGAGGCAGGGTCTGGGTGTGGTGGGTAATGATTAGTAGTCTAAGTAAGAAATGTCTAGTTAGAACAGTCACTTCAGCCTTCTACGTCTGATTCTTAGCGCCATAGTGAGAACCTGGGTAGAGCCAGCATCATAGCCCATGCCGTTAGTTCTCCACTCCAGCTGAGGAGGGAGCACTGGGAGTAGTCCAGGGCTACAGAGCAAAGCCTTTTCTTTAAAAAGAAATAAAAAACGAAACAAAAACTTGGGAGGTTAGGCAAGGGGGTCAGAAGTTCAGCATCAACCTCTGGACTGTGTGAGACTCGAAAAAGAATAAAAGAACCGGAGAGCCAGAACATGCATGAGAGGAGACATGCATGATGTCTCCTCTCCAAAATGCTTGGAGCCAGAGGGGCTTGAAGTTTCTCAGATTTTGAAATATTTGTACAGATTTTACCTATTGAACAACTCTAAAATTCAAAACCCCAAACTGGACGTCAGACAGTGCTCAGAAGGTTGCACACTTGGGTGGTTTTGCTTGGTTTTACTCTTTGCAGTGCTAGGGGTAGAACCAAGGCTTTGCTCACACGAGGCCCTGAGCTACATCCCCAACCCTGGAATTAAAATTTCAGCATTTTGGACACTTGACTTGCACTCCTTTTCTAGAGTCACAGATACCATGAGGCATCAGTAAGTCTAACAAGTATGTAGTTCTAAAGTTGTTGTGGACATAATGATGTTAGAATGTCTGCAGCAATTGTAATGATCATTTATGATAAGAATAGCTGTGGTTTTTATTCATGGCAGCCATTAAGTAGTAATTTCATCAATTGTAGGATGTTTACATTTATACTAGAAATAACTCCGACGTTTTCTATTACAGCTTAGCAAAAATGGATTCATTTTTATGTGGTACTATAGTCTGTGTAGTGCCTAACATCAGACTGAAGGGCCGTGTGCTCTAACAGTTTGAGGCCCCCCTTCTTAGACAACTGAAACCTAAGCCTTGTGAAAATTTGACCTCTAGATTGTAAGTGTCTCACCTAATCAACAAAGCATATATAAGTATGTCAAAGCACCAATTCAAGGGATTGCCCACAAATAATCTTGCTTAAAATGTTGGGATCCCTCTAGAGTATTATTAATCACATGACATGGTGTTTATGTGGGAACATGATGGGCAGAGGCTCAATTCAGAAAGGCAGTGGACACGGGCTGCCAGCACAGAATCAATTCATTTGCCTGTCCCTATAGTGAAGGCTTGTCCTCAGCTTTATATAGGTCCTGTGACATCCTTTGTGAAACTGAAGATGAGTCTTTAGAGACCCATAGAAAAGACTTGGAAAACCTTTTTAGAATGTACCATATTGTCTATAGGTAAACTATACTGTCTGCATACAGTGGGCATTATACAGCAGTGAGAATAAACACCACAGTTGCCCGGGGCCTTATTGATCAATAGAAATGGGTTTCTGTCTTTTGTCATATAGTTTACTTGGCCTTAAAGAGGTCCTCTTGTGTCTGCCACTCAGATGCCAGTATGACGGGTGTGCTGTCCTGTCTGACTTACAGTGGGTTCTGTTTAGTAGTTGTTTTATAGTATTAGTGCCTGCAAAACAAAGGCCTTTCCCCTTGTGTTCTAATAGGCCTGTTCCAGGTAGTAGACAAGAGATGGAGTTTATTTAATGATTACTAGAGGTGGGGTTTTTTTTTTTTGTTTTGTTTTTTTGTTTGTTTGTTTGTTTTGTTTTGTTGGGTTTTTTTTGTTTTTTTTTCAAGACAGGGTTTCTCTGTGTAGTCCTGGCTGTTGGCTGTCCTGGAACTCACTCTGTAGACCAGGCTGGCCTATTAGAGCTTTTTTTAGGTTGATGAGAAGCCAGTGTCTTATGTACGGTCATTGGACGGCTTAGTACTTGTCTTCCTTGCAGGCTCCCAGCCCCGGACATCCTCCTGGGGAGACCATGGTACCTATTTTATGAGCTGAAGATCAAAGGGTTTAACTATCACTGTGTTTGTATTTTTTCTCTCTGAAGGTGTGGTCATTGCCAGAGGTTAACACCAGAATGGAAGAAAGCAGCAAGTGCATTGAAAGTGAGTTTCTGAGAGGGTCTCCTTCACCTGTGTATGTTTAAATTTGGAGATGGTTTAGTTTACCCTGGGGAAGTGATTTCCACAATAAAGTCCTGCATGCTGGTTTTGTTGCCAGATGTCAAATTCCTGTTGTCTGTCTGTCTTTCTTCTGTCTGTTTCCAAGCTAAATTATGTAATTATCTTAGCTTTGCTGGTTCTGAAGGCTTTGGTGTCCAGTCCTCCACAGTTTCTCTACTGACTAGACTTGCCTTTTACACAATGTACAACTTACTCTCTCCTGGTTTTCAAGGCTAAAGTCTGCAGTGGTCCTTACAACTGCACGCAGCCCTTTCCCCTGTCCTTGAGTCTGATGATGCTGTAGTAGTAGGAAAAGGAGGTAATCCTTCTGTATTTCCTCAGGATGTTGTTAAAGTCGGTGCTGTCAATGCAGATAAACATCAGTCCCTGGGAGGGCAGTATGGTGTCCAGGGATTTCCTACCATCAAGATATTTGGAGCTAACAAAAACAAACCAGAAGATTATCAGGGTAAGGATTCTTCCTACTCCATTCTCCTGAAGGCATTTCCTTCTAAAACAGTTAGCCTGGTTCCTGCAATATAGCGCTGTTTTCTGTAACAGCATCGAGGACTTAGTGGTACCTCACGTTTGGAGCATTAGCTTGTAGAGAAAGGTGTGTGTGCTTGAATTATTTAGGGTAGTGGAGACCCACACATTTTTACCTCCCTGCCTTTTTCATTACAGCTGTTTAATATTTGCTGAAGATCTGTTTTCCTCCCTTTACTGTAAGACTGGGGTCTGGTAAAAACATGCATGGCTTGGCCCATAATCTTTATGCCTTGTATGCATATGCAGTTGACTATGAAACTGTTATTAGTGTCATAAACTATTGGTAATAGGGGCTCAGTTCTCCCTATTCTAGAGATGCAGAATTGTGTTAGGAGTCACGGAGGCAGCTAGAGAGTGCTGGCCCTGAACTCTGGGGAGCATGTTGTCTTAGTCACACTCTTCTGAAAGTGTGGCAGGCTGTGGTGGTTGAGTGGTGAGCTTGTGTTCAGCACATGCAAGGTCCTCCGTTGGTCATTGGCTGCATACACACAAACAGTGTCTGTCAGAGTTGTTGGATTGGGACAGATTGTGGTCCTAATGAAAGTGTTGAGCATAATCCGTACAGCCAATTTGACTGATCGTTACTTATGTGAACAGAAGTGCTTGTGGGCTGAGTAGGAAAAATCACAGTTACACACAGGCTGGGAGGGCCAAGGCTATGAAGTCTGAAGGAAACTCAAGGCAGCAGACTGCTGTGACTGCCCCACCTCTCCATGCTCAGGCCTTCGGGCCACACAGCACTTACTGCTCTGCCTTGCTTCTTTTTCTGTAAACAGGGTGGTAAAGCCTGTTTCAGGCTACCAGAAATGTAATTAAAATGGTACATGCAAAGACACATACCTGGTACCTGGTACCATTCCGTTTGGTAACTCTCCATACGTGGGAGGTCAGAATCCTTGGAGATAAAGCCTTAGGCACATCATCTCTTCTAGATGCCTAAACTGCAAAGATCTGTGAACGTTGGTTTCCAGAGTAAACATCCTGACTTTTTTCCTTTGGAATGATTATTGGTTAAAGTTTTGCTGTTTGACAAAAATGAAATGCATAGAGCATTCTTCTGCTGCTATATTTACTTATAAATAAGGTTGTTTTGTTGCATGTATTTATTGGTGGCATATATGGACTTTGGTGTTCACATGAAGGTCTTCGGATCAGTTTCAGGAGTTCTCACCTTCGACCTTGCAGGTCTCAGAAATTAAACTCAGGTTGTCAGACTTGCTGCTGAGCCATCTCAACTGCCATTGATAAGGTGTTTGGGACTGAACCTGTAGCTTTGTGGATTGGCAAGGTTGCTTTTGCATAGAACAGCAGGGTTTTGTGGCAGCAGGAGGTAGTATGGCCTCAAAGCTGGAGAGTACTTGGATGCAGATGGCCCATTACAGGAAGATCAGGTCAACACTGGTGCACAGTGGGAAACCCTTTCCCTAGATGAGCTCTGCTTCTGTATATTCTGTACAGAAGGTGGGACAGGAACTGGCTAGGACATAGAGCTGTTTGTAGTAAGAGTGCAAGGCTGCTCTCATACTGACTCTGGCCCTTCAGTTAGCTGAGCACGTCCTAATGAGTGCTCCCTCTGTACACTTGGTCTAAGACTCCTAGTAGATACCTGACCATTAAAAGTCTGTGTAGATGTCTCCTATCCATAAATTAGGCAGTTGGAGATTAATAGCAGTAACAGTAAAATAGAGCAATAAAAGTGACTGTTGTCTCATTTGAAAGAGTTAAGACAAACCATAGAAGATGGGAACCATGGGTCAGGGTGGCTCCTGACCTGTTTTCCTTCTAGTGTGATATTGGAAAGCCCATTAGACCTTGGCCTTTGAAGATGGCTCCAAGGCCTGCCTTGTCCCTGCTCCTCTGGGCCAGTTACTAGCCCTGGGGTCTTAAGTGTGTAGTTTTGGGTAGACTTCCATGCTTACTGTGCTTTTGTATGGTTGAGGTTTGGTTTGGGTTTTTTGAGCTAGGGTCCCATGCAGCCTTAGCTGCTTACTGAGTTTTAATGAGGTTGTCATTTAGGATTGAGTTTCTCTTAACAGCTAGCTAAACTGGAAGCAAAAAAGAAAAGAGGCCCTGACAGTTTTCTCATGACTTGGTTCCAGAGATGTCTCTTGTTCAACTCTTCTCACACATTTCAGTCTACTCTTTGTGTCTTAGAAAAAGGGTTATCACCTTTCCCCCATGTGTTTGGGGATTTTTTTTTTTCCTCCTGTTTTCCTGACTAGAAATTGAGTTTCTCTTCTGTGTCTGTGTTGTCCATACAGTGAACACGACATTTTCTTATTAGAAGATGTTGTTTTCCAGGTGGAGAACAGAAAGATCTCATTCACATTAGTATCAGTAAACTAAAAAAAGATAGAACGTGCAGCAGATAGTGCATGTGACACCTAATTGCTGCCAGTTGCCTCTGAGAGATGTATAGTTCCGAGTCTGCACAGGCCTCACAGAGGCCAGCCTGAGATTGCCTGCCTTCACCTGCCCATCCTTTGCTGTCCCACAGGTGGCAGAACTGGAGAAGCCATTGTAGATGCCGCCCTTAGTGCCGTGCGCCAGCTTGTAAAGGATCGCCTTGGTGGGCGCAGTGGTGGGTACAGTTCTGGAAAACAGGTAAGGCTGTATATTTCAGTGTGTCTTGCTTTCTGCTTGAATGTATGTGTTTCTTAGAGAGGGTGTCATGTAACCTAGGCTAGCCTTGGATGACCTGAAACTCCTAATCCTACTTTTATCTCCTAAGTTCTAGAATTGTAGGAGTGAATAATTCCTGTTCAGTTCCCCGTGATATTATAAATTGGTAAACTTTCTATTAAAATATTATTAAGAGTGGCTTATCAGATCCCAGAGAACAAAAATCAGCCACCCAGCCTGTTCACTGCCATCCTTACAGTTACAGGGCAATACCCAGTCAGCCCCAGAACATCTTGCCACAGTCTGATAATGAAGGTTCCCAGATAGATATCTTGGGCCTGGGCTGGAATAAAGAATTGGAACTACAGAGAGTGAAGCAGCTCTGTGCTAAGGGCAGCAGGCTCTGAGATCTCATGCCCTTCACAGTTTCAAGAGGAGAGTCATGGACTCACTTTTCAGATTGCCTCTGCATGAGCTCTTGGCCTGTATCTGTAGCAATGAGTCTGAAACGTGGGAAATTCTGTGGATAAAGAGGAAGAGACAGAAACTCCTGTTGTAGGGATTGCTGTTTTCATGCATTTGTATAAAGTGTGAAGCTTGATTATGATGCTGATGCATCCTTAGAAATGAAGTGTTGAAGTTCTTTATAAAATGGCTCTGCACCCCCTCAAGAGGCCAGAAAAACTAGCTTGAGATAGTCTCAGCACTATCCAGTGGTGACCCTGTTGTCTTGCCCCTGCCAAGGCAATTAGCCAGGTGACAGATGACACAGCACAGCAGAGTGAATGGTACTGTAGGTTTGGCTGAAGAAAATTCAGGTCTAAGGGTGTAGGTTCATGGCAAAGTGTTTGCCAGTCATATACACAGCCTGAGAAAGGAGATGAAACAATAGTTTAAGCTATTTCAAACTATCTGGGCCTCAGATACGAAAATGAGAAACAGTTGTGTTACACAGAATGCTCTGTCTGTCTGCATTCATCCCTGCTGTGGGGTGCTTGAGCGTCATAAAACAGCAGGTGCAGATCATATGTTGTATAAATGTAGCAGGAACTATTTGACTGTTATCAAACTTTCAGTGTAGTCATATTGAATAATGATTTTCATTTGTTTACTGATAAGCAAATCAAAAACTTGATTACCTTGTGAAATGATTGTTGTCTGTACTTGTAGTAGGAGTGGTGTTCATGTCTCTTATGTTGCTGTGACAGGGCAGAGGTGATAGTTCAAGTAAGAAGGACGTGGTGGAGCTGACGGATGACACCTTTGATAAGAATGTCCTTGACAGTGAAGATGTTTGGATGGTTGAGTTTTATGCTCCGTGGTGTGGACACTGCAAAAAGTAAGTGCCTTCTACCGCGTGGTGTAGTCAATCACGACACCTCATGCAGCTCATTCAGTAAGAGCTGTCCTATTTCCAGATAAAACCAGGAGACTGGCGAGTGTCCAGACTTGGAGTAGTGGTAGCATCCTTGGAGTAGTTGCAAAGGCTAGCGTCATCCCTCTGGTGAAGCTACCACAGTGTGCTGGAGATGTGGCATAAAACTGGGATTAGGCTGTGTACTCAGTGCAAGGACCTATGCTCTGAGTTCATTGTTCTTACAGCTTGGAGCCAGAATGGGCTGCTGCAGCCACAGAGGTAAAGGAGCAGACGAAGGGAAAAGTGAAACTGGCAGCTGTGGATGCCACCGTGAATCAGGTTCTAGCTAGCCGATATGGGGTGAGTGTGTTTACAGTTCATTTACTTTGAGAAATGCTCAAGATTTTCAACTGCCACTTAGCTCCTGGCCTCCTTTCAAAGAAGGCAGGGAGATGTTTAGAGGTGGTGTCCCTCACTGTCAAGTCTCGAACCCAGGACTTGTGGGTTCGTTCACCAGCACTTACTTGACTCTTGAAAGTTGATTTTCTTGCTCTAGAGTGCACACATTGTACCTAGAGCCTGAACAGGGTTTGCCTGGATGCCGCAATTATTGAACCTCTGATTGTGCTTCCAGCTGGGATATTTTTCCCCCCAGTTTAAGTGATTTAAGCCAGGACTGACATATGCTAGGCAAGTGATCTACCACTGAGCTATGGTTCCTACTCTTACATATTTGTTTTTGAGGGAGTGTTTCATTAAGAGTTGCCCAGAGTGGCCTTCCCGAATTATTGGAATTACAGATGTCACCATGTTTGGCTGGAGCATACCTTTGTGATAGTGAAATGTCTATGAAGTGGTTTAGAAACCATAAAGATTGTAGGTTTTTTTTTTTTTTTTTTTTATTCAAGTTTTCATTTTAAACATTCTGATTGTTGAACTTTGATAGATTAAAGGATTTCCTACAATCAAGATATTTCAGAAAGGCGAGTCTCCTGTGGACTATGATGGTGGACGGACAAGATCTGACATAGTGTCAAGGGCCCTCGATTTGTTTTCTGATAATGCCCCACCTCCAGAGCTGCTTGAGGTAAAGTACTTTCCCCCAGTAGTGAGGAAGCTTCCGGTCAGCTGATGGCAACTACTGCAGCAGTGAACCCCTTGTTCAAATGAATTCTTAGCTTGTTATACAGTTTGACTGTGGAGCCCAGGCTAGCCTTGAATTCACAGCAGTCTTCTGCTTCTGCCCCACAAGGCCTGAGATTATCAGCATGTACCTAATAATTGACTCCTTTCCTCTTTTTTAATTGAGTCCTTTTCATAACTTCCTGGCATTAAAATACTTATACTGTGAGCTAAAGCTCGCCTAAGCTGCTCAAAAGTGAAAGTGGACTCAGTCATACTTGGGTTCCTGGAGCACCTGGCATGGCCGCGGCTCTGCCCTGGTGTTTATGCAGACGTCTTCACTTCTTACAGCAGCACAAAAGGGAAAAAAAAATCATTCTTGTCTTTCTAGGCTTTTGGGGAAGCAGACAGCCAAGAGCCTCACACTGTGTAAATAGCCGTGCACAGATGTGTGGCCTGTGTGTTCAGCCGTGGCAAGCCAGGCTGGGTCAGGGCCTTGTAATTACAGAGACTACTAGGTGGCTTGGGAATGAATGGTGGCACTTGTTCTAGCTGGTTCTAGCTCAGGTGTCTATACTAGGCGGCATCCGTGTGGAAGGAGTCTCTGAGTGTTATGTTGCACAGTTCTCCAACTGCCCTTGTCTTCTGTGCAGATAATCAATGAAGACATAGCCAAGAAGACATGCGAGGAGCACCAGCTCTGTGTGGTGGCCGTGCTGCCTCACATCCTAGACACCGGTAAGCACAGGCTGTTTCTCATTGCTGTCACTGCCGGCTGCTTTAAGCAATTCCTAAGTGAACTCATGTTATTTCACTTTCAAAATATTTTATTGTAATCCAGGTGCTGCAGGCAGAAACTCTTACTTGGAAGTTCTTCTGAAACTGGCTGACAAGTACAAGAAGAAAATGTGGGGGTGAGTTCCAAAGCCCAGCTTACCTCTGAGTACAGGGCAGGCCTCATGACTGCTGGAGCGCTGTCTGTAGCCTGTGCCTGTAATCATCTGATTGTTGCTTACCAGCCCTGAGACTTGGGATGTGCACAGTAACCTAAGTTTAAGTGACACGGGAAGGAAGGAAAATGCCAAGTGGACACTGGAGCACTCCCCATGCAACACTCCTTTCTGAAGGTTAAATGTAATTTTAGTCTAGTACAAAAAGCACCCTTACCTAAAACCTGTCTGCTTTCCCAGGTGGCTGTGGACAGAAGCCGGAGCCCAGTATGAACTGGAGAATGCACTAGGGATCGGAGGGTTCGGGTACCCTGCCATGGCAGCCATCAACGCTCGCAAGATGAAGTTTGCCCTTCTCAAAGGGTCTTTCAGTGAACAAGGCATCAATGAGTTTCTCAGGTAATGTTTTCTTAGTTATTTATTGTTTTATCTGTTGGGCTTTGTTGGTTTTCATTGTTACATGTAAGCCAGGAAAGATGTTTATAAAATTGAGCTTTTCAATTATTTCTCTTTCCTGTGGCAGTAACCGTCCTGGTGTGTGGTGAGGCTGTGTGTCATATCGCACACTATCCTATCCGCCTCATTGTGACTCACAGAGTCGTAGACATGCTCAGGGCATGTGTCTTACCCATTCCTACCCTTACCATGTACTTGGTATTTGTATGTGATCCACTGGTTGTGGGCTTGCAGAGCTAGCTCTCCAGCCTGCCCTCTGTTCACCTCTTCCTCAAAGTCACTCCATCAGTTCTTGGGCAAATACAAGGAAGGCATTGACCTAAGAGATTGGGTTTCCCTAGCCCTGCTTTCTTCCTTGTTCATTTCTCAGCAGCCATGGGAAAGATGCCTGGCACAAAGGATACTTGAGAGTTCTGCACTTCCTATTTGGTACAGAAGTTTAGGGCTGCCTCTGTGCATAAACACACTGTCCTATAAGTGTGCCTGAACCAGGGGCTACACTGAGGCTGTTGTTTTAAGACCAAGTAGACTATAAGTCACACTGTACTGTGATTACCAACACTGAGGGATGTTGTATTAAGAACTTCCCTGTAAGTCCGCTAGCATCAGTAAACATGAGATGAGTGTGCGTGTTCCTCAAACATGGTAATAAATGGGACCCAAAGTCATGGTAAGGGTTTTGGGGGGGGGGGGGGGGGGTTTTGTTTGTTTGTTTGTTCAGTGCACTGTAGCTGTCTTCAGACACACCAGAAGAGGGCATCAGATCCCATTGTAGATGGTTGTGAGCCACCATGTGGTTGCTGGGAATTGAACTCCAGATCTCTGGACGAGCAGTCGGTGCTCTTAACCACTGAGCCGTCTCTCCTGCCCTTAGTTTTGTTTTTTGTTTGTTTGTTTGTTTTGGTTGGTTTGCTTTGGTTTGCTTGGTGTTTTTGTTTTGTTTGGCTGGTTTGGAACTCAGATCTGCTTCACACACACACACACTCACTAGAGAACCCATTGTAAAAGACAGCTTTTAGCCTATTGTCTGAATACTCAGGAGGTGAGGGCAGTAGGATCAGCCTGGACTACAGTAGTCTCAAAATACCACCACCAACAAAAATACTCCACACGTGAGCTAGAGTTGGAAATGGTGGTACCTGTAATCCAGCAGTTGTAGAGGCCAGAGGAGCAAGAATTCAGGACCAGCCTGAGCTATGTAAGACTATAAAAAAAAACAAAAACAACCTACCTTCAGTCACACACCATTAGAAGACAAAATGACTTCCTCCTTGCCCAGTTTTGCTGTTTTAGTGGTAATGAAGTTAACGCGTTATACTTGAGGATCTGATGATCAGGAGTTTCTGCATACAGAATAATTTCACTCTGTTTTGGTTTTGTCCCGGACAGTTGATGCCACTCAATCCCTGTCTTCCTCTCTTATTGTCACTTTTTGTGGGTTAGACAGACTGTATTCTTACTGACGGTATTTTTGGTTTTCTAGTAACCAGATTATAAGTCTTTTTTATGGATAGACATTTGAGTCTCACTGCTAAGCTGCTTTATACACCAACATTCTCCTAGCCCCAGGCTGGATTAGTTGAAACCATTCACCTCTAAATGCTTGTTTCGTATTTCTTCCCAAGGGAACTGTCTTTTGGGCGTGGCTCCACAGCACCCGTAGGAGGTGGTTCCTTCCCTACCATCACTCCCAGGGAGCCCTGGGATGGCAAGGATGGTGAGGTGAGTGGCATCGAGGGGCTTTCTCCCCAGTTTGTGCATCTCTGGAAACCAAGTCCCCATCAGACCAAGGACCAGGCGTTACCAGCATGCTCCTTAGAGAAAGAGTGTTCTACTAAAATCACAATTTAGAACCAGAGAGGTGGCTCAGCAGTTAAGAACCCTGGCTGCTGTTTCAATAGGACCAGAGTTCAATTCCCAGCACTCACATAATGGCTTAAAACTATGTGTAACTTAAGACCTGGTGGGTCCCAGTGTCCTCTTCTAGACTTCTGGGGTATTGAACGCACATGGCGCACAGACATACATACAGGCAAAACGCTCATAGTCATAAATTTTGTAAGAAATCAAGTTTAAAGGACAAGTGAGCTTGGTTTCATTTCTATAATTGTACATATGCCACTTAAAAGGCTGAGGCAGGAGGATTGCCATGAGTTTGAGACCAGACTAGACTGAACTAAAGAATGAAGCCCTGTTTTAAGCAGAAAGCCTAGGTGAGGTGCAGCCAACTGTGGTCAGGTGGTTGGATCTCTGGATTTCCGTGGAGTTATAATTGGTGCAAGAGCCAGGCTGGAATGTGGGATCCCTCTGGAATTTGCTTTTCTATTGAAACCTTTAGTTGTTTGAGGCTTTAACAGTCACTCTGTGTCCTAGCTTCCTGTGGAGGACGACATTGACCTCAGTGATGTGGAGCTTGATGACCTGGAGAAGGATGAGTTGTGAGGGCCACAGCCCAGCCTTCAAATATCTTTCCTTGGGAGCGAGCAGTTTTCCAGCAGTGAAAGTCCTTCCGGTCAGCTGTCTGCTGCTGGCCTTTCCGAGCAGGACTTGCTGGCCACTGGGAACTGCCACCAGTGAACCTCAGCGTCTCAAGAAAACACTGAAGAATTCTATGAATTGTAGCAGTGAATTGGATTGTATTCTCTGGCATCTTTTGAAGAAAACTGGGCTATTGAAACATTTTTCCCTCCTGACTGCTGCTTGAATGTTCTTGGAGGCTGTTTCTTATGTATAGGGTTTTTAAAATGTGATTCCTTTGTTTGAATATTAATGGCTTTTTCCATTAAAGAATAAAATGATATTTTGGACAATGCTGATAAACGTATGAAATTAGTAGCACATCATAAAACCAGAGTCAGAGGTTTAGCCTGAAAACTACTAGCACTGTGACATGATGGCTCACGTCTCCACCTCCCTGTAGAAATGGCTATAGGTGGAAAACCAGACCTTTTGGCAAGATTCTGTGTAAGAAACCTTGGTACCAAGTTTATGCCCTGAAGTCAGTCTGTCTTCAGCTTCACTATTAGGCTCAGGTTTTCAGTGTGTTCTCATTAATCTCCCATTAAAAACCCTAGTGGGTTGCCAAGTTACAGGCAACCCTGTAACTTCATGTAAAACACTTGAGAGAAAGTTTGGAGTTAACTTTAGAACACAAGACTCAGGACTGAGCACTTTATTGTAACTTAAAAAAATAAATACACTCTAACTAATGTCTGTGAGTATCTTCTGAGTCAGAATCCTGCAGGACTCGGGTGTCTGGCAAGGTCTGAGGCTGCAGTGAAACAGGCTGGCCACCTAGTCCAGAAGGCTGAGGTCGATGTGGAAGTACACATAGGGGAAATAGTCCTGGTTGCTCAGCTGCAGTCCAGGAATCTCCACGGATGCCTGCAGAGCAATGGCAAAGATGGTGCTTGTTTTTAAGGGAACTCTCTTGGGTTCTGGGCACACATTCTGTCCTGTGCAGTTGCCCTGCCACCACAGACATCCCAAACTTAAAAGTGACACCATGCATCCTGTGGTGGCAGTGCATCTGAGTCTCCGGGATACCTACGTCCAGTATGCTTGATGCAGCAACTTCATCCAGGTGCCGGAAGACAGAATTGAGCACCTCTCGCAGGCGTTTGGTGGCTGACTTTTTATGGGGCTGCAGGAGCACAGCCTGGAAGTTCACTGGAAGTCCATACCTGCTCAGACAAGACAGGCCAGTCGGGTTCTTGGTGTAAATACCAGCCAAGAGGGTCTGGCCAAAGTAGAGGAGCAACTCAGGTGACTTTGGCTGGAGAGATGGCTCCGTGGTTAAGAGCGCTTGTTCTACAGGGCTTCAACTCAGTTCCCAGTACCCATGTCAGGTGGCTCACAACTGCCTATAACTCCAGCTCTAGGGAATCCTACAGCCTCTGGCCTCTTTGGGCATCCGTGTATGTGTCGAGATACACTCATGCACACATGCATAAGAATAAACCCTAAAAAATGAATGAATAGCTGTAACTGATACAACTTAAAAAAGCAAAACTATTAAAAAAAAAAAAAAGTAACAGGGACAGGTATCCAAAGGCTAGAAATGATACTGTCTCTGATCTGTACTAACCATTTCTGAAGGTCACACCTATGACAAGAACCAAGAGCTCATGGCCCCAGCCACATGTACTTGAGTTGCACAAGCAGCAGATCAGAACCTTACAGCTGTTACTTGTGCCCACTGAAGAACAGCAGAAGTCCATCAGGGTGTATTCTTGCTCAGTTTTGGGGTGCATAGCAAAGAGCTTAAATCTGATCAATCACTTCCTTAAGAATCATTGTACCTGGGGTGTCCATTATTCCCAGAATAGCATTCAAATGCATCAGTGAGCCAAGGTTCCACTTCCATGCCTGGCCAGTAGCTGTACTAGTGTGTGCGCCAGATGAGCGTCCTCAGTGCCCTGCTCTTACCTAGCGCAGAATTTCCTAACTAGAGTGTGCTGTGGAAATGAGTTGGGGGAATCTGTGGATACCACCAGCATGCCCATGAATTCCTCCCTGCCTCCTAAACCTTCTCAGTCTTAGTTGTGGGCAAAATATTCCTGGAATATGACCCTGCCCTTCCCACTATGTCTGCAGGTGCCACTGGTGACAACTCTGCTTTTGCTGGCCAGAGAGGCTCCCTTGTACTGACTGCCCTTCCTCGAGGCAAGAGCCGTACTGGCCAGCCAGGTGATTATAACCGCTAGGCAAATCCCAGGTGCGCTGAGAGCCCAGTTGATTGTTGGCCAGAAACAAAGCAAGTGATCTTGCTTTGGACAATTACAGGCATGAGTACATTTGGCTTCAGAGCCATCTCATCGCCTAAGTCCTACAGATCTCTTGGCTTCTCTGTCCGTTACATTCAACCTGCTAACACTCCTGTGGCAGTTCAGATGAACATCATCCCACCAGGACATGATTTCAGCAGGGTTGGCAAGTTCTCCCACTGCCCATCCTCCAGACCACAGCCCAGGATACCCCCCTAGACTTCTCAGTAGAGAAGCTGCCTCCTCTCTGGTGAGGTCAGCCATTGCTGTTTGTGGGTGCAGACTCCCCCAATACTGCCCCATCCCACTGTGATTTAACATAAACATGATGGCTCACTGTCCCTTGAGAGACAAGTCTGCACACCTAGTGTCCTGTGTCATTCATTCTTCAACCACTGCAGTCCTTTGAAAAGCACTTGCTGTTTGATCCCTTTCCATGAAAACATTGAGAATGACACATATCTGAACATTAAATACTTGGGCTGGGGGAACCAGAACCATAAAAACCAAAAAAAGAAAAAAAAAAAGCACACACCAGGGTGTGTGTTTGCTCTTAAAACAACATCTGCCTGGTTTGCTCTATGACACTGGTGACTGAATTCTGGGCTTCATGCAAGCAGGCTGATGCTCTGTCAATCACTGAGCTACACTTTATCCCTGATAATTTGAATTTTATCCCTGGTAATTTGAATCCACACCTGTGCTAACCTATGGTTTGTACATTTTCAACAGTGACTCTGTCTTCCTTTTTTATTTTAAAATGATAGCAATTAAGATAAAATTTTTTCAGGTGTAGTTTTCCTATTTTAGTGGGGAGCTACCTTGAAGACTACCCTTGGAGGGTGGAGAAATAAGACAGCTGGGAATGTCTTCTAGGAACCACTGGGGCCCTGCAATAGCACAGAGGGTCTATGCAATACACAGGTGAGTGAGGCAGGCAGAACACACGAATGAGTCTGGTAGGAAAGAGTGAGTCCTGACGAGCAGGACACACGTGGCCAACTGGGATTCCTTTGACGGAATGGAGAACATTGTTAAGATGTAGCCATGGAAAGCAAAGAGCAAGAGGGAGGGAGGGAGGGAGGGAGGGGGGGAGAGGGGAGGGGAGGGGAGAGGAGAGGAGAGGAGAGGAGGAGGGGAGGGGAGAGAGAGAGAGAGAGAGAGAGAGGTGGGAGTAGAGCATCCAAGCTTCTCCTCAGGGGCCTGCCACTCAATATTTCCCAGGCCAGCATCCCTGCCACACACCTGAGCACAGACTCCACAAACACTCTCAGGGCCTTTATGTGGATCCAGGCAATAAAGGCCTCGCTGAAGTTCACCTTGAGCCAGCGCAGCAGAGGTCCCTGCAGAGACGGGAAAACTACATGAGCCTCTGGACACTCAACTGATAAATGCCAAGAAAAGGCTCAATATATACAGAGCAAGCCCTGAGACCAGAAGAAAGGCCCGGGAGCCAGCAGAAGCAGAGATGATTGGAAGATCCTCGGGAGGCTCAGGACTACTGCATGCAGGCGCCTGGCACTGGGGGAAGCTCTCAGGGCAGCCACCGGCACATGCGCGAGGCCACCTCAGACCAGCGGTGGGAAGGTAGGCAGCTCTTGACCTCAAGTCTGTCACTGGCCTCTGAAGGCTTTCATCTGACACTGAACAGTCAAGAAGCCCACCTCATCAGAAGGTACTGCTGCCCTCAGAGTCCCGCCCGACCATCCCTGAGCTGTACCTGACAGGGCTCTTAAAGCCCCATCTGGGCCAGAGCCGCTGCTGAGCCTGAGCCTGGTATGCCTGTTCCTCAGGGGCAGCCCCCACCTGACATCTCTAACTGCTGGGCAAGGCCAGAGATAGCCCAGCCAGGACAGGCAGGGAGGAATGCTGAGCGACCGAACCACCCACCCTCCAGCCAGAGCCCTGCCCATCACCAGTCACCAGCTCCAGCCACCTTCAGCCAGGGCACAGGCATTCTTGCCAGACAACAAGCCTCATTCCCTGCCTAGAGAGTCATGAAGGTTAGGACAGCAGGATTCTAGGCTCCAGTTTCAGCCCTCACAAGCAAGAGGAAACACCACCAGATGCATAGATTTGATCCTTAGAAGAGCCTCAGCTGGGGAGAGAATTGAGCCAGGAACCCCCAGGGTTCCCAGGGGTGCTTACCTCACCCTCGCCCTCACTCTCTCTGTCTCTGTCGATCTGCCCCGCAGTAGGCCTAGCAGGGTTACCTAGCGGGGTTACCTTAACCTTGTGGTCACGGTAGGTGGCTGATCCCTTTTTAAGAGCAACACAGGAAGTTTGCTAAAGGTACAGAAATGATTTATTAATCTTTCAGCAAGTAGGTATCATGAACACAAATAATTCTCATGGCTTGGAGAGCAATATGCAAGCAAGCTCAGGAATCCCTGCTCACAGAAGGGTGTGGCCGGGGTCCAAGGTCTGTGGTTTCAGATACTAGCCTATGTGCCTGCCTGGGTCAGGACCCCAGCAGCAGCAGACAGACAGCTCACAGATGTATCACTGAACTATGCTGACCTAGGGAGCTCATTTATCCAGCCCCTAACACTCAGGAACAGCTTCCTTCTCGACATTCATGGAACACTTTGGTATATCACATACAGGACACTAGAAAGGCACACAGCCAGGCCATGTCACCCTTTATCACCTGTCTGCAAAAGAATAGAAAACACAGGGTAATAACCCTGTGTTCCCGAGCAAGCCAGCCCCTGGCCTCCAGTGGGCCAGTAACTAAAGGACAGAGGATGCTTGGCTGCATCCATTCCCAACCAGACCAAATGGGAGAGATTCTCAGCGTGCTGGGGTGGGATGAGGGTTCTCACTGACCCTCCCTGAAGCTCCATTCACCAGCACAGTCACATGGAAACTCTAGAAGGTTCTCTGGGGGCAGTTGGAGCCACAGAAGTCTATGGGTAAAGACACTACCAACTGACAATCTTGGGGCTTAGAAAAGAAAACAGTAGGCAGGTGGGGCTCCAAGAACTATTTTGGAGGACTCAGAAAAGCCTGTCACTCAGCAAGGTTAGCTTGGATATGCTCAAGCTATCTGCTCCATGTGTGAGGAGGTCTGGGGCAAACACTGAGCCACGTGTGAAGCACTGTACCAACACAGCAGCTCTGCCCCTGCCCAAGCACATACTCAGCTGTGGGTACACACAGGCGTTCCTCTGAGACTCAAGGACTCTCCTACTCCTCCCACCTGCCGCTGAATGCTGCTAGAGTGTACTCTGAGGAAGCCTCGCTCTGCTGAGGCTGTTAAGAAGGAACCAGAAAACATCCACTGAGACAAGTGCTTTGAGAGTGTGGAACGGAGCCCCGTGCTGCCATCAGAGGACACCAGGGCCTGGAACACACTTTTGCAGAACACTGGACTGATGATCTTGGGGGCTACAGGTTCCCAGTTTAACACCACACTCTCAGTTTTGCCCCAGTGTCAGAAGCTGACCTTTCCATGAAGTGTCTGTGGCCACAGTGTCTCTGATAAGCACCCAGGCTCCTAAGAGCACTGGGGTGGTAAGCACAGGTGCCAGAGGCAGCCTGAACTCTACAGTCAGGATAAGAAAACTGGTGGCTGTGTAATCGCTGAGACAGTGGCACTAACCACTCTGGGCACAAATGCTTCATCCTGGTGCCCCCTGCTCTGGCTGATCTGTGGCAAGTCCAGGGCGATCCCCTGGCCAGGGTACACTTCAGTATCTCAACTCCTGTGGAGCAGACAAGCCCTTCCAGGACAGGGATCTAGGTTGTGAGCTGCATCAGAGAGTGGAGATCAGTACATATACCATCTGAACTCACATGTACCCAGCATGAACTCAGGAGATGGGAACAGTGAGACTGAGGAATGGACTCTGACCCGCAGAACATTAGGGAGGAGATCTCAGCTGTCTAAAGAGCCCCCCCCCCCCACGCCCAGTACTCACATACTGTTGTTTCTTATCAGACAGCAACCTGGTCATCTCCTCTCTTTCTCTTTTAATTTCTTTTTCATCATAGTAAAATTCCCGGACAATGAACCTTTAAAAAAGCAACTAGAGCTGTAACTGGGCAGAATCTGGACTGGACAAGGCAGGTACTACTCAGGGATTCAGATCAAACCTGCTGGAACCCATGGCCCACACTCTTACTTGTTTTCTTTGGCTTTGACTTTGAAATCTTCAATCACTTTTCGGAAAAGAGTCACCGTGAAGAGGCCACCTTCATTGTCCTCAGCGATCAATCTAGTAGGGAGAAGCATTAGCTGGATGATGGGGGATCACTCCCCCAGGCTCTGAGCTGAAGCTGGGCTCAGAGGAGCTCCTTGTCAACCTCAGGAGGTCATCCCCACTGGCAGTCAGGTTCCCTGGGCCCGGTAGCCTATGCTTCAATCCTTGGCTGGGACCAGGGCCTGGGAACGAAGGGTGCCCTGATAACTTCCCACTATCCACTCCTCCAGGCTCAGCCTCCAAGCTCCAGCAGAGACTCTGGTTGGGAGCAGCAACTTGTTTTGTCTTGTGCTCCTCAAATGGCTAACTGATCCAGCTCCACACAGGGCTCCAGACTCTGTTGCTGGCTATGCAGGTTCCAGTGAAACAAGTGGCAGAAGCCATTCCACAAGGACCACTGCACTTCCAATATCATGAAGCCCTAAGTGGACATGTCACTGCCAGCATGGGTCACTGTCCTCAGCAATTCGGAGACACTGGTCTAAGAAAGAAGTCTTGAGGGCCTAGGCATGCCTGGCTGGCAGGTCCCCTCACGTGTTTTTCAGAGTCCTTACCCATAGGAACTTTCCCGAAGCTTCAGACCTTTCCAGAATTGGTTGGTGCAGACTTAAGTACTCTCTTAATCATGAAGGGCCTGAGGTCTCTGCTCTGTGGCCCAGCACAAGTTGACCCTTCTCCAGAGGCAAGCCTCAAGAACAGAAGACATCTCCGCCTACCAGGCAGTTCCTGTCTGGTGCTACCAGACCAAAAAAGATGTGCCTCTTCTTCGAGCTCTGTTTCTCCCAAGACCTTAAGGCTGTGGCTAATCTGTTCTTTGCAAACCCACAATTTAGCTCCTGGTGGCTGTGTCTTGGGAGTAGTATGCTCCTCAAGGCCAAGCTCTCAGGAATGAATGGGTTGAGACAGGAAGGGGCAGCTAGGGTGGATGGGGCTGAGGGACTGAATAAGACAGGATGGGAGGCTAGGGTGTTATGGGATAGGGTGGGGTGGGATGTAGGAGGATGGGTAGGATGTAAAGGGATGGTGAGGGGATGGGATGAGATGGGGCGGGGTGAAATGGGCAGCTCTGGGTGCAGTGTGGTGGGGCAGATAACTGAGCTCATGTTACTTGTGGCTCATTCTAAACTGTCCTTTATGGCATATGTAAAGGTGCAGGATTTGGGATCACAAACAAGTTCTACAGTTAGGAGTCCCCTAGGCTCTGCCCAGTTAACTAGGCTGGAGACTCCTTGTCTCAGGACCCTGCGGGTGGTTTTTCCTCTCCTCAGTCCCCATGATTGGCCCAGGCACTGAGACATTCTTGTCACAGGTTTTTTGATTCTAGATAAATGACATGGTTCTGTATATCCCTGCTGTGGTAATAAGGAAGGCTCATATTATTTGGATGCTTAGTCACCATAGAGTGGCACTATTTGAGAAGGATTAGGAGACATAGTCTTGTTGGGGTGTGTGTGACCTGTTGAATTGTGACACTGGGGATGAGCTTTGAGGTTTCAAAAACCCATATTAGGTCCAGTGTGTATGTGTTCATATTCTCCCCACACCCCTGTGTGTGTGTGTATGTGTGTGTGTGTGTGTGTGTGTGTGTGTGTGTGTGTGTTGTGTCTGTCTGTCTGTCTGTCTGTCTGCCTATGGATCGGGATGTAGTTCTGTGCTATTGGTTCAGCACCATGTTCCCTGCTATGGTAAGAAATGGACTAAGCCTCTGAAAACATAAGTGAGCCTTCAGTTAAATGCTTTCTCTTCTAAGAGTTGCCCTAGCCATGGTGTCTCTTCACAGCAGTAAAACAATGACTAAGCCACCTGTCAACAACTAACATTTGGCCCATTCTCAAAGTGAGCTCTGATGTGTGTAGCAGAGTTGCTGGTTTCCATGGTTTCCATGGCCTACACAGGTTTAACCCAGTCCTACCCTTCATCTTTGCTGTGCCCTCCTGATGTTCCTTTTCTGACCCCAACTGGCCACACCCTGAGACTGTCCTCCCTGCTCAGACTCTGTTGCCAGCCCCTGGGCTGCTGCTCTGTCCAGGCATTTGCTGAACAATCTCTGCACCCACCTGCTTAGGCAGAACAGAATGGATGTTAAAAAGAGAACACAGAGAAGACGGGCAGAGAACACAGGGAGAGGCTCTGCTGAACACAGCCAGAACAGCCTTCACAGAGGAGGGACAGGGAAGTGGGGCTTTGAAAGACAACAGCAGACAGGAATACCCCAAGGTGCCAAGAAGGAATTCCGGGCCACAGGGACTCAATGCATGGGTATGGAGCTGTGAGGTGCCCCACCCTTGGTACATATCTGGTGCTCCATGAACATCTACACATTCCTTTCTGGGGACACAGACTAAGCTGAGGTCTCACTTACTTGGTTGACCGAGGTACCACCATGTCTGATAGAGACTCATATGTCTTCTGCCACTGTACATAACTTGACCTGTAAGGACACAAACTGTGGGATGCTTTGGGAAGACAGGGTTTCTACTATCTCAGGTAACTGCACCTTCTCCTGAAGACCAAAAGTCATGAGATAGAACCAGGGTGTGTCCCCAACATCCTCAAAGGTCCTGCTGTGGCCGGGTGTCATGCTGAGCCCAGTCTGTGTGCAAGGGCGCCAGGACTTCCCAAAAGGTTCCCATGTGGACAGCCCAGGTATTGGTATGTTTTGAAAGTCACTAATACTTTTCTGATCCTGGCCCAGGTCACCTGAGCCCAGGTAAATGGCCTTTTCAGCTTAATGCCAAAAGGAGCTTGAAGTTCTTCTTGTGGGCATAATACAAGAAGTACTCAAAAAATGCTCTGCCATTGCCACCATCTCCCTACTTCTATGGAGACACTGGCCCTCCATAGGCCTTTGCAGGAATGTCTGCTGACCTACAGGCAGCAGGGCACATAGGGCCCACCTCACTCTGTACAAGAGCCAAGCACCCCGCAGCCTTTCTATCCACATACTTGGGGACAATGACCAGCAAGGTTATGAGATATTCAGAATCGAGTACGAAGTCTTCCTTGCTGACAATATCGCTCAGTGTCCGAGTGAAGAGGTTCCCCCTGGAAGGTGGAAGGACAACAGATAAGACCATCAGAGAGAGGATCGCTGACCCCACATGTCCTATAGCATCCAGACAAACAGCAGGAAATAGAGCCCAGTCTGTCAGAGCCAGGTACAGCCAATTTGTAAGTGAGATAGTACCTCTTCCTTTGGGGCAGGGAGGCTGGCAAGGCCTCTGCAGCTATCACCTGTCACTCAAGGGGCTGCTGAATTCAACACCTCAGTGACATGCACTCTCCCCAAAAGCCAACCCAAGTGCTGGGAGGGGAACTCAGGTGGCAGGCAGCTAAAGTTATTCAAGTATCAAGACAGCAGCCAGGTCTCCGAATTGCAGGGGACAGATAGGCCTAGATAGAGCTAGCTCCGTGTCACTTTACACTGTTTAGTCCAGCAGCTGGGGACACTCACCTGAAATAGCTTTGTCTATGCCACAAGTCCTGGCTAGAATGAAGAGCATGGTATTATCACCATGCTGTGGCATGGACAGATGTGCCTAGCCAGACTAAAGAGTGCTAGCCAGAGAGCTCAGAGAACATGGGGGCTGCAGTGTTAGCCCGTGGCTTTCCACTTCCCAGGCAGAGTCAAGAGCAAAGCCTCATAGGCAGGAGAAAACTCCCATTCCCCAAGGGCTTCTCCTCTCCTGCCTGGACCACCACCACACAGCTGTGTGGTCATGGACAAATGCTGGTGAATCCCCTTCAGAGGCACCCCGGGCACAGGCACCCTATCACCATAGCACACACATTAGCCTGCTAGGAGACTTGTCTCTAGTACATAGTGCACCCAGCCCAAAGTAACAGCCCCACAGTGAGTAACTGTGACTTTTCAAGAGTAGAAACTGTTTCGGCATGTTTGGTGAAGGAGTAGGAAGAAGAGACTGTATGGGAGAAGAGAACATGGACCAGTCATCTGCTAAGATTCCAATTCTCTCTTTTTTCTCTCTCTCTCTTTGGTTTTCTGAGACAGGGTTTCTCTGTGTAGCCTTGGCTGTCCTCACTCTGTAGACCAGGCTGGCCTCAAACTCACAGAAATCTGCCTGCCTCTGCCTGAGTGTTGGGACTAAAGGCATGCACTGCCATTGCCACCATTGCCACCATCACCATTATCGCCAGGCTTTTCTAAATACACTTTTATTTATTCTCTCTCTCTCTCTCTCTCTCTCTCTCTCTCTCTCTCTCTCTCTCTCTCTCTGTGTGTGTGTTCCACATATGCCACAGAACATTTGTAGATGTCATAAGACAACTTGCAGAAGTCAGTTCTCTCCTTCTATCAGATGGGACCCAGAGACTGAACTCAGATCATCATACAGGTGGTAGGTACCTTTACCCACTGATCCATCTTGCCAGCTGCCAAGCTGTCTATGACTTGGTAGTGAAGTGAGGGGGTGGCCCACCACGATCTGAACTCCAGTCTCAGGAGGGACCAACCTATCCTGAGCTCAAGGTAACTTGTGCCCACCTTACAGCTAGCTCCTGCCCAGTTACCCTTGGACGGAATCAGACAACTGAAACTGACTTTCTAACTGCAGATGGACAGCAGCTTCAGAATCCCTTCTGTTTGAACTGGAGTTGTTTTGGACATGAGACTGTTTTATTGGAATAACGAGCTCTCTTGGAGGTAGGAGGTAGTTTAAAGCAGAAACCCACTGACTTCATACAGTACTCACACAATAGCTGCAGGCATGCTCACACAGCAGTTTTAGTCTTTGTGTGGTGACCACGGACAGAGCCATGAGGTTAGGTACAGAACTTTTCATTTAAAAAGTCATAATGATGCTTAAAACTTCCTCCTTTTTGGGGAGCATTTTTCATTTTGAAATTTCAGATTAGGAATGGTCTCAACCTTTGTTATTTTTTGTGACTAGAAAATCTGGCCTAGGGACCCTAAAGAGGGAAGCATAACTGGTGGTACCAAAGGGAAGGAGGGAAATGAGCTCTGAGCTCCTGGGCCACTCTGCTTTTCTGACCTCAGATTTAGGATCCAGAGGCAAGGGCTGGGAGCCACCTCATGCTAATTGGCCCTATTCTTCCTTCCCTCTCACATGGGAGCTTGCCCTATGTAACTTTGTCTTCCAGGGTGCTCACTACCATTCCCAAAATACTCCCTGCCATGATGGCCCTGAGCTTGCTTGTCTACTGACCTTGGAGCCTGGTCTGTCAGGAGCCTGAACAATACATTGTCCTTACAAGGCCAGCAGACAGTTTGAGGACTGAGTCCCTGCAGCTGTCCACTCTAGGCGGCTGCTGATCTTATCTGCCCCTTGAAGATGTTTGGGCTCTAACATCCCACCCTACCTGCTCACCTTGGAGAGATGCAGTGAGAGGCCTGGGAAGGCTCTCCAGAGCCACATAAACTGAGTGAGGAGCGGGGAGGAAGGAAAGAAGGAACAAGCAGGAGAGCATGTTCCTCTATGTTCAAAGGCACGGTAGCCACCCCACCTGGCTCTGTTCTCTCTTCATCTGCTCCAGGTTCCTAGGGCACGGCTCCATCTGTCCATCTGGCTCAAGAGCCACAGCCATGGGGATCTTCCCCACGCCAACCCCACCAGATACATGCACAGAGAATGCAGTGGGCACAGTACTCACGTGGATTTCTTCTCCAAGTTCTCCAGGTTGGCCTTCAGAACGCTGTAGGCGGCTGTTCGGGACTTCAGGTCTGTCTCGATTTGTGCCAGTTGCTGGGAGGGAGGGGGGAGAGACGCTCCTGGTGACCTTGAGGAGTTAGTGAAACTCTTCAAACTTCTCACCAAGCATCCATGGACACTTAACAACAGAGACAAAGCCAGCCATGGGCACTCATTCCTGTAAGTCTACCACTTGGGAGGCAGAGACAGGAGGATCAGTTCAAAATCATCCTCTGCTATATAGCCAATTTGAGGCCTAGGCCACAGGAAATCCTGTCTCAGGGTAAAGAAAGAAACAAAAGAAAAGAAAACCAGCAACCTGCTGACTCACCAGGGTGTTCCCATCTGTGTCCCTCCAGACTCTTCCAACCCCCAAGCATCTGGCCCTCTTAGTTTCCACATGGGGAAGCAGAAGGGGACAAGACCTCACTTTATAGGTGCGAGGTAGCAGCCACACAGCTTGCCCAGTGAACACTAGCTTGGGGTCCTTCCTAGCAAGCAATGCCAGACCAGGAAGCCCCACGGCAACCTTCCTTGGCCCTGTTAGAGAGCAGCCAGTGATCTATCCTGTCTTCCATGGTGACCTTCCATGTTCAGCCTCCCAACTGTCTACCTCTCCAGGCTTGACTGAAGCCTCCTTCCAAGCTGCAAGGGCACAATAACTGAGCGCCTCTGTTCCCTGCCTCTACCCAGAGGACGAATGCCACCTTTAGAAGAACCCCAAGAACAGTTAGCCACAGTAAGAAGCAGTTCAAGAAAGCTATGGTAACTAAGCTGAGGCCAGAAAGCACTAAGTGACTCAAAGCCACAGTGAGCCTTCCCCCGCAAAGGCTGAGCTCTGTGCTAATTTAAGGAAAGTTCTGCTCCCCCAAAGGCTCACAGAAATCTGGCCCTGCAAAGACACAGCATGACAGTGAACAATGCCCTGTAGCCACAACTACAAACAGGTGGGTGTGTATTTGGTAAAGCATAGATGCATGTCAGCTGACAGGCAGTGGTGGGTACTTCAGAACTGAGCATGTAGCCCAGTGGTTCTCAACATGTGGGTTGTGACCCCTTTGGGAGTTAAAAGACCCTTTCACAGGGGTCACGTATCAGATATCCTGTATATCAGGTATTTACATTACAATTTATAACAGTAGCAAAATTACAGTTATGAAGCAGCAGTGAAGATGACTTTATGGCTGGGGGGAGGGGTCACCATGACATGGGGAACTGTACTAAAGGGCTGCAGTATTAGAAAAGTTGAGAGCCACTGCTATAGCCTTTATACACAAGCCATCTGGCCATCCCCCTTGCTACCGTTTGGCAGAGGGCTGTGATGAGAGTGCTTGGGCCCAGCAGTGTGTATCTATGCTATAGGGCAGGGTACGATGCTGATGGAAGAGATGCTGGGATCATGAGATGAAACCCACGACACTGTGGAAGCTTTGAGTTTAAATACTCAGAACAGACATCCAAAAAAGGGGGTCCTCTCTGAACCTTAGGCACTGGTCACTGTTAGAGGGAAAGGGAACAGGAACAGACTTTCAATGTCCCTGTCTTTGCATTGATTATGGGAATGAGATTTATCTTTTTCTTACATTTTAAAAACATTTTCCTTCAGAATGATTAAATATTCCCAGGACATTACAAAAATGCTTCAGAGATCCATGTGCCTTGTGGGGTTTTCTTCACTGGTGGCATCCTACACACTAGGCTACACAGCCTACACAGCTACACTACACACTCGGATCATACCGCATGCCACACTCAAGGGGCGGCCACACCATGTGACTACAGGAAAATGTGCTATACAGACTGTAAAAACCCTTACCACCACCTCAGAAGAACCAAGTGAGGCTGGGGCTGGAGAGTGGAGCCACACACACAGCACAGCTTGTGGGATTTGTGGAATTTGCTTTCCTACCCACATCCCCTCCCAGTTTGATGCTTCAACAGTTGTGCACTTGGGACCCTGGACTAGAGGGGAGCCAGTTCTCCTCTATGATTCAACTGCTCTCTGATTCCCCCGAGCCAGGTCTAGTGTCCCTGGGACTCAAAATCCCAAGTTGGTGTAGCCATCCTCATAAAAATGTGTTCTCTGGCTCAGTAGTGGACAGGTGTGAGGCTCTCCTGAAAGCCATACCTGGCACAATACCCCAGCTGCCCCAGAAGAAATACCTTTGAGAACCTCTGCCTGATTGTCTTGGAAGGAGATGTAAGCCCAAGGAGCCACACCCAGATTCCCAAGAACCTGAAGAAGAAAAGGATTCAAAGCCACCCTTCCTGCCCTGACCTGTCTACTGCCCTCAGGGAAGCTCAGCTCACTTAGAGAACAGGGCAGCTTTGTTCAGAGTAGAGCTGGGATCTCCCCAGCCATAGGGCCAGCCAGAGACTTAACATAGATGGGGTTCTGTATGCATCAGCAACAGGGTTGGACAGTCAGCTTTCATCCATGTTGAAGGCACATAGAAGCCACCTTGGCTATGGAATGCCCACAATGTCCCTGTAAAACCCTCTGCTATTGGGACTTGTACACAGTGTGAATGAGCTGGAGACCATGGCTTCACAGATGGCACCCTGTCATGGGGCTGCCTTGTTATCACAAGACATTTGGGAGATGAGTTGGCACAGTGTGACTGAGAGGTGGGGGGTCCTCAGCCAAACTGTCTTCTAAAATGATAAGGTTTCTTTCTGGGGGAGCCAGGCTTGGTACCCAATGCCTGTAATTGCAGCTACTAAGGAGGCTGAGACAGAAGGGTCATGAGTTTAAGTCCAGCTTGAGTTACAAAGCTGGTTCAAGGCCAGCCTGGTCAAGTTAGTGAGGCCCATTCTCAAAATCAAAATTAAAAGAGGGCTGTGGTATAATGCTTTGTATGTGAAAGATTCTAGGTTCCACATCCAGTACCACAAAATCAATCAATCAGCCATCAATCAATCATCCAAGGGGCACTGGGTTCCCATGTGCAGAGTGAGGAAGAAAAATTAAGCCTTCCCATCATTGTGTTTGAAAAGAAGTAGGGGACTGAACTGAATTGGTGTCTGAGTCTGAGGTCAAAAGTCAAATACCTCAGGCCCATCCAGGGAACTGCCTTGTGAGACTATGGCCAGTTCTCTGGGTGATAGGGAAAGAAGAGTAGACACAAGTCTCTCCTGAGTTCTAACCTTACACGGAGCATGGTAAGAGGAGACCTACCCAAGGTCACTCAGGGAACTAGCATCCTAACCATTTGCTCTCCACCTCCCAGAGTCCCAACTCCATGCCCATCATCTCTGACAGCCAGATGTCTGCAAGCAGACACTCCTCACCTTGGCCAGTGTGTCCACCACGTTCACCAGTGGCTGCTTGGCAGGATATTTGGCCATGTCCCACTCAAAATGCGTCACGAAGGATGTCAGGTCAACTGGAAGAGCGAAGACAGCTTGACAAGTGAACACAGCTTTCCTGACTCCCAAGACTAAGACTGGAACCCAGAACCAAGCCAAGCTGAGACAGACTGAGCTTGTTGCTCGCACCGAAGAAGCAGTCAGAGAGAAGCTGAAGAATAGGCATGGGTTCTGATAGTGCAGATGCTCCATGAGGGAGCAGTTCAGAGCCATGGGAGCCATCAGTTTGTCATCAAAACACTCCAAAGCTGAGGGTAGGACACTGAAACAGGTGAACTCTAAGTCCTATGGTCTCCCTTGTCAGCTTCTGTCTGGAGTTTTCTATGAAGCCTGCTCTCCCTAGAGGTTGAAACCAAGATGGTAACATTCTATGGCCACTTGGTAACTTCTCCACCTTCAATAGTTGTTTGGCCTACCCTCCCCAGCTGGGTTGATGCTGTTTTAGGGCATCCCAAAGGCATACCAGAAAGCATCAAACCAGCCCCCAAAACCACACAGCCATGGCCTGTCACAGGTACCAGCTGTTTGGGGAACAGTCTCCCTGCTTCTTGAGCCCCAACAAGAGCAAGACAATGTTAACCCACATCATCCACTTTAAGGGAGACCTCTCACAGCTCAGCCATACATTGGAGCTTGCTTGGGACTGGCTTTTCCACCTGGAGCTATAGGCACCATTCAGCCTACTGTATTTTCATTAACACCAGACAAATTCCACTGTAAAGAAGGATGTTCCTACCTACCCTAGCCAGCTATGCAGTAGAGGAATGGGGGGACTGATGGTAGTCCAATTGAACTGATGAATTTTAATCCAAGAAGCCTTGCTGATTATGATATTTAGGGGTGTTTTGTTTTTATGTTTGGTTGTTTGAGACAGTCTCACTGTGTATCTCTGGCTGGCCTGGAATTCACTATGTAGACCAGGGTGACCTTGAATCAAAGTTTTGCCTATCTTTGCTTCCCAGTGAGCTACCATGCTCAGCTGTGATACTTAGGGTTTTTTTTTTTTTTTTTAAGACTTTTTTATTTATGTATATGAGTATACTGTAGCTGTCTTCAGACACACCAGAAGAGGGCATTGGATCCCATTACAAATGATTGTGAGCCACCATGTGGTTGCTGGGAATTGAATTTGGGACCTCAGGAAGAAGAGTCAGTGCTCTTAACCGATGAGCCATTTCTCCAGCCCCTTAGTTTTAATTGTTAACTGACACAATCTAAAATCACATGGGAAGAGAATCAGTGAGGGACTGTCTGGATCAGGCTGGCCCGTGGGCTTGCATGTAGATCGTGTTGATTAAGTAATTGACATGGGAAGACTGTGGGCAGTGCCATTCCCTTGGTTGGGGTCCTGGACTGTAAAAGTGTGGAGAGGGGATTGATCCTAAGAAGTACACAGGAATTGTTTTCTCTCTATTCTTGACGAAGGCTATGACTAGCTGATTCAATTCCTGCCTTGACTTTCCTTCAGGGATGCACTGTGACCTTTGTCAGGAAAATAAACCCTTTCTCTATTAAAGTAGCTTTTGTCATTTTTTAAATTATCACAAATGAAACTAGGACACTGGTTTAAGCCCCAGACCCCAAGCAAGAGAGAAACTGAGTCACTGTTCCTCCCTGAGAAAGTGGTCAGATCACGCATCTCTTATTGGCTTGCTTGTTTTGTTTTGAGACAATGTCTTACTATACAGTACCAGCTAGTCTAGGACTGACTATGTAGACCAGGCTGTAATCAGACTCCCAGAGATCCACCTCCCAAATGGGGAGATTAAAGGCATGCACCTCCACATTTGGCCTAAAGGATTAATTATTATACTCTGCAGATCCAGAAAGAGCTATGGGACCTTATAACTTCTCCTTCCCCCTTCCGTTTGTTTGTTTGTTTGTTTGTTTCTATTTCTTTTGAGAATTCTTTGTGTGGCCCACCCTAGCCTGAACTCCTGGGTTCAAGCCATCCTCCTGCCCCACTCTCCCAAGTAACTTGAATGACAGGTATGCAATACCACCCTTTCCTGGGTTGGGGGGAGGGGGATTCCCACCACAGGGTCCATACATGCCAGCCCTTCCCTGTGTATGCTTGTTTTTAAGCACATGAAGAGAACCTGCCATCACCCTCTGAACCTGTATGGAGTCTGACTCCCTGCTCTTGGGAATCCAGGGCAGACACTCTTCCCTCCCACCCTTAAGTGCTCATAAGTATGCAGGGATAGTTAGGTAAGCAATAATAGCATTGATGAGAGACAATATCAGGTTCTCAGAGAAGACACCATAGCTACAATTGGACAGGGACCCTGAAGAAGCTGACAGACAGAGGCTGCTGTATGTAGCTCTGAGAGGGTCAAAGGTCAGAATGACCACGGTGGACACTTGGGAGATGAAGCTGCTGGAGCAGGGAGGTAGGCAGGAGCTAGACAGGAAGACAGACCAGGTGTGAGGTCACATCTGTGCTTTCATGCCTGGAGCTGACATGGAGAAGTAGGACAGAACTAAACACAGTGGGAGAGTCCATGTTGGGAGTGGAAGGAAGCCAGTGGGGATGTGGGAGAGGAGAAAGCCGAGAGGGACAAGAGAAGCTCTGGGAGTAGAAAGAAGGGGACCCACTTAGCAGGATGTAGGGCCAATGACACACAGGCCATTAAGTAAAGTGATACCCACATTCCTAGGCTGGGTGGCTAAGTGGAGGGAGGGACACTAATTTACCTGGGAACCACAGAACAGTGGAAGGGACAAGGCAGAAAGACTAGATTCAGTTTGGGGCAAGCCCAACTTTGAAGATGAAAACCAAAGGAGATTCAGTGGGAAGTGGCCCTGGTACTCAACAGGCAGGAATGCCTTAAAATAACAGAGATGATGGTGCTGACCAGGAGGAGATGTGGACTGAGGCTCACCTTGAGCCCGGATACATGAATCATCTCATCTGACTTACTCTTCAGCCCTACTGAGGAATGGCATTGTCTCCATGGGGAAACTCCAGCCCATAGTAAGTTATATAAACTCCATTAGAGCGGGAAGAAAAGAAACAGTGCACCAACACCCTGTGCATCATGAAGGAAGGTCCGCGGTTCCTCGACCCATCATGACCAAACTCCCCACCCTCACTGTCACCTCGAGCATCAGGGTACAGCTAAGCTGCAGGAGGAAGGTGGCTCTCTCCTCACCGGTCCCTGCGCAAGATCCACACTCTTGATTTTTTTTTTTTCCCAGAGTGGTTGGACTTGGCAGAGGCTGTGGAGAGAATCTCTGTGTGTAACCACACTGTAATCACACTGGTATTAGAATTTACAGAAAAATCTCTAAGATGCTGGGGAGTAGAACACCTGATGGGATTCATGTTCTTGAAGAAGGGACATCAGAGAGCTCTCCCTTGCTCATGGTCTCCCGACACGCAGCCAAAGAAAGACTATGAGGATACAGACAGAGGCAAAATTCTCATTAGAACCTGAACCACCTGGCCAGTTGTGGTGGTGCACAACTGATTATGGTTAAGACAGGAGGTTTGCTTTGAATTTGAGCCTAGCCTGAACTGCACGGTGAGTTCTGGGCCGGCCTGGACCATAGAGTGCAAATGTGTTGTGGGAGCACATTATGGAATTTGTGGATGGTCCAATTGGACTAACAGATATTAATCTAGGTTTTAGCATTAGGACAAGTTTTGTCCTTACCATGACTCAAAAACTGAACAAGGTCACAAGAAGCCTCTCTAGAGATAGCAGTGCTAATTGTGGGGGAGCATTGAGCAAGAGAAAGACCTCCCACTGGTGATCTTAAGCCTTTCCTGAAGGTGATGACCCAGCAGCCAGAACAGATGTCACAGTGATGTGTTTTCAGGGCCACTCCCTCCCCACCCTCACCGCCATCTCCAGCCATGTCATCCTTCCACCCAGGCCATGTAGTGCCCAACCCCTACCCCCTCTGCCAGCGGCTCTGATGAGTCAATACTAAGTTGGGTATGCTGCCCTAACTGACCCCTTCCCTCAGTGTCTCCAGAGCCCATTACAGGACCCCACAGAACCAATCACTCCACAGAATGCTCAACCGTGGGAATTTACGCTCTACAGGCTGCTTAGCAGAGACAATTCACAGCAAGTTCTGTTCTTTATGCTTTGCCACCAAGTCCAAGGCCTCTGTGGTTTTCACATTCTACTGCAGAGGGCAGGGCACTGTGGGTCTCTTTCCTACCACCTGTGAACTTCCAGGGGCACTCTGGAGAATGACAATGATCTCCTGCAGGAGCCCAGTGGGCCTCTGGGTTGGTGGCCATACTCTCTTCATCCTTGATCCTCTCCCATATCTCCCACTTCAGTGCTATCTCCGGACACTAACCTTTGCTCCAGATCACAGCCTGAAAGTCCTTCTCTCTATACCTTGGGCCAGAATATTGTTCTAGAGTGGCCTCTGCCACCCCAGCCTTCCTGCCCTTTCAAAACATACTCCCCACAGGTGGCAGCCTCTTGAGCAACAATGACTTCATCTGAAAAACCGAGCCAAGGTCTTGCCAGTATACAGGATTCTGACTACATGGGTGGCAGGCCAATTCCTGGCTAGCCTGACAGGTCTTTCACAGTCCAAGCCAGACACATGCATGTCTGCTCTGCTTCTTCTGGATTCACATGGGTCTAGGGCTTACCGTGCTCCACCCTCATCTGGTGGTAAAGACAAACAAAAGTAAAGGCTCAGATCCTAGAATGTGACTGTTATTAAGTCCATTTGCAAGTAAGAAAAGTAAGTCCCAGAGAGTTGGCCAGCCAAGGTCAAGATGGACAGCAAGACATGACCAGATCTGACCACTTCAGGCCTTCATGATATCAATCCCCTAAATTCCCCAAAGGACATGGGATTAAAATCCCATTTGCAAAACAACACAAACTCTAGGAAATTCTCCCCAATCTGAGGGTGTCCTGCAAAAGAAAAGGCTTCTGGGAGATTTTGGGTTGAGGGAAGTTTAAAAGGTCTCTTGACCCTAGCTGGGCTCTTTGGGAGGCACTGATGCTCAGTTGTATGGTTAAGGTTGGGCTGTAGGCACTGTCTCATGGTGCTGGTAGGCCTTTGGCAGGGTTGGTTTGCAGAGCCTGCTCAGAAATAGCTTTGGAAATGACTGGGACTAACACACAGAAGCCTTGTAGGAGGTCTGGAGATAATGATACATGCCAACCAAGCAACAAAGACCAAGTTTCCTCATCTCTTAGTGAGCAGTCTCTTAGAAACAGTGCACCCAGGCAGGGTAGATCCCACACAGAACAGTAAAGTGGCACCAACTTTGAGGTGAAGGCTACGTGTATGGGTTTGTTTGCTTTCCACGGTTTGTTTGGTTTAGTGCCCTGTTAGGGTGGAACTCAGGGTCCGGCACTTTGCTAGGCAAACACAGCTGATGATCCCTGGTCCCAGCTCTGGACCCTGTGAGCATTTTGATCTACATTTGAGTGTATGCTTAAATCCTGATTCTTCCTTCTCACTTAGAAGACATTTTGAAATTTTAATGGAGAAAAGAACCTCCTCAGCCTCTCAGTCTGAGGCCCTTCATGTCACCTGCTAGGAAACAGGCTCAGCTGGTGAATTTCATAGAGTCTTTTGTTCTTAGGATTTGTATTCACTCTGAAACGACTTGCTTGGCCTGCGGATGTGGCTCAATGTAGCCTGGTACATACAGAGACCAGGGTTTCATCTCCAGCACCACATGAAACATATGCCGGGTGTAGTGGGGCACACATGTCAATCCCAGCACTTGGGGAGTGGAAACGCACTGATCACCCCGAGCTACATAGTAAGCTTGAGACCAGCCTTGGCCATGAGACATTATATCAAAAAGTAAAATGGGATAATATTATTTGTTCTTTCATTCCTCCAGTTACAGCAGATGAGACAAGATACAAAGCCTATTCTAGAAGACTCATGTGTACAAACCATCCAGGCCACACGACAAGGCCTGGCATCAAAGCTGACATCCTTAGAGAGCAGGTGGGACACCAGAGACAGACTTTAAGACCAGGAAGATAACAAGCAAAAGGATGCTGAGGTTCACCGAACCCCAGGAAGTTAACGCAGCCCAGTTTCCAGGTAGCATGCAGGTTGCTCAGGAGAGGCAGAGGGGGACAGGAATGAAACAACTTCAAGCTGCATCATCTGGGTATGGTGACCAAGCTCTAAAGTTGTTGCTTGAGAAACTGCTGGGCCTGATCACTGTCCCCCACAACCAGCCTGAGGCCCCGCACTCCCAGGGACATGCAGCAACACACTGAGCACGTGCACAGCAAAAAGACACAACCTACTCTTTAAACACTTCATCTTTTCCTTCAGACCTGAAACATAAGATGGGGTTATTAACCACAGAGTTCATGTGAACCCAGGTTCAGAATGGGGAGAGTGAGTATTTCCATTTGCTGATTTAAGCCATTAAATGCAGAAGACTTTTAATGTTAACAGGGGCATGTGTGCATGTGTGTTCATACATGTGCTACTTATCCCAAATGATAGAATTGTAAATATGTATGCTCTCATTTTCATGTAGAGAGTTAAGGTTAATTTTCTCTACAGATATATAAATATTTAATTCTAGAGTTTTCAAAGTGTCCAGGTTTTTGTGTGTGTGTGTGTGTGTGTGTGTGTGTGTGTGTGTGTGTTACTTTTACATACATTCTGAGACAGAGTCTTATATAGCTTGGTCTAGCTTTGAACTCACTGAGTATCTCAGGATGATCTTGACAGCCTCATCTTCCTGCCTACACTTCCCCAGTTGTAGGATTACATGTGTACACCACCACAACTGGACTCCGAAGTCTCCAAGCTATTGCTACACATTGAAAATATAGCCCAAATGGCATGTGCACATTTAACAGCCAAAGCAACATTGGATGGTATCAGAATATGTGTCTATCAGCAAAATTTTGGAATGAGAACACTGGGGAGAAAGGGTTTGGTTGGATGCAGCCCTGCTCTCTCTGGCTGGAGGCACTGCTCGGCACATGCGGCTGCTTCTCACACCTTGTTGGGTAAAACAATGATCAGTGGGTGGAAGCGTGTGAGAGTCTCTATAAATGGGACAGTAAGGGTTAACAGAGCTGGATATTCAGAGCTTCCGCTGTGGCCATGGTGAAGGAAATGGCTCCTGAGAAAGAAGAACTGTCATGGACCTACCTCCATTAGCCAGGAGGTTCTCGTGTACTTTTCCCTTGGAGTCTTCCATGACCTCCACCACACTCTGCGCCATTCTCTTTATGAGGCTTTGGGGAGAGAAGAAAGAGCCAGTGAGGTGAGGACCTGCTGGCAGGACCATTCCGCCCATCCTGCTGGCAGAGAAAGAAGCCCTCACAGCCACTGGGGGCAGCAATTTAGCAATCTGTAAGGAGAGACTTAAAACATTAAGAACCTTTGAACCAGTCGTTCCACTTCTGGGAAACCATCTTGAGGAAACAGGAAAAAAAAATACAGAAAAGCTTTCTGAATAAAAATATGTTCTTTGCGGCACAGTTGCTGACAATAAGAAATTGGAAGCAACCCGGAGGTTCAACAATAGAGAATTGTTTGAGGATGTCTATCCAGCAGAGGGATTATTAGGCAGACATTGAAAATAAGATTTACAAAGAATTTTAAATACTGTGGAACAAGGCACGTATTATGTTAGATGGAAAAACACAAGGCAGAAACTTAGACAGTAAGACGCTCACTGGCTGTGCTATGGGCAAATATTTCTACTTGATACTTTTTTTTATTATAATCTGGTAGTCATTTTATAAAAATGCCAAACCTTGGGCCTCCAGTAAACATACTAAAAGAACTCAAGCCATATACCAGATCACAGACGGGGGATGCAATACATTCTCTGTCCCTCTCATACTCTGTCTCACTCTCTCTCTTGTTCTCTTTCTCTCACCATACTCCAATTGATACACGGTTTCCTGTACCCCAGGATGTCCCCAAGGTTACTAGGTAGTTAAAATGACCTTAAACTTCTGATCCTCCTGTCCTCACCTCCGCAGTGCTGGGAATGCAGTTATATACCCCTCTGCCTAGGTTTTGTGTTGCTGGGGCTTGAACCCAGAACCCTGTACTATACCAACTGAGTTATGTCCCCAGCTCCAAGTCTTCCATCATTGCCAGGCACAAGTCCCACTGACCATTCATAGTGTGGAACCTTGGGCCTGCCATAGAAACTGAGGCAAAGGAACACCTTTAAAGGCCCTGTTGTTGAGAGCAAGAAAGGGAAAGATGGTAGGCATGTTTCCTTGACCAAAGTAATAGAACTGATAGCTGATAGAAACTGGAAGACACAAGTATAATGTAGTTTAAAATGAACAACCACAGCGCCTGCCTAACATGTGTGATGCCCTGGGTTTGATCCTCAGCACTACTTAAAAATACATAAACAAGCAAGCAAGCAAATAAGTGAGCAGGGTAAAGATACAGCTCAAATACTTGCCCAGCAGATACAAAGCCCTGGTTCAATGTCCAGCACCGTAAAGCATATGCAATGCAAGCACTCTGGGTGGGAGTGGAGGCAGGAGGTTCGAAAGTTCAAAGTCATCCCTGGCTACTTAGTAAAGTTGAGGCCAGCCTGAGATACATAAGACCCCATCTCAAAAATAAGTAAGTTTAGGCATGGTGGTATACTCCTTTAATCCCAGAATTTAGGAGTCGGAGGCAGGGGAATTTTCAGTTTGAGGCCCGTCTAGTTTGTACATCGAGTTCCAGGCCAGTCAGGGTTACATAGTGAGACCTTCTCTTTAAAAAAAAAAAAAAAAAAAAAGGCATATACATATATACATACACATACATATGGAACAACTATTGTCTTCCAAGCACAAGAAACACCAGTTACGCATTCTTCCACTGTCTACTTCCCAGGTGGGTCACCTGTGATTGGTTTAGCCTCACAAGGCTTCTAAGAAGTTGAGTACTATCCCACCTCTTACATGAGGAAACTGAAACAATCTGCTCCCCCTCAAGTGTCTGCAAGTAGGCTTCAAAGACAAGCTTCTTGGCCATTATGTCATGCTGCACTGTAGCCACTGCGGCCTGCCCTGCATGTAAATGCCCACCAGTGTGCCTGCATCTCCTTAATTACAGGTTAACAGTCTCAGTCTCACTTAGGACAGCACTGGCCACGAAACTAGCTAAGCTGTTTTCTGGGCCTAAGACTGGAGTGGTACCAACAGTGTCAAAGGTTCTTTGTGGAGAAAAGGATGCAGTCCCAGGTGCTGCTGTGATCGGCCTAGAGATGTGCTCTGGGTGCCTGGCTGACTGCTCTGGGTGCTCTGCCCTCTGGCTCCCAAGTGGGTTCAGCAGATCAAAGGGAGACCCAATGTCTAGTCTGGTTCCCTCCGGCAGAGTTCTCAGCTCTTGCAGCCTCGGGGTTGTCTCAGCCCAGGTCCCTTCATTGTCCCATAGACTCTGCTACAGTCCCACACAACCCTGGGCCTCTGTCACAAGACCACCTCCTCCAGTTACCCTAAAATGTGTGTGCCTCCTGTCCTCTGCTGGGACTCCAATTCAGGAAGAGACTTTATATACTAACTAATCAGCTACTGTGTACCTAGCACTATGTAGGAGCTGAGACTAAACAAAGCCCCTGATGTCACAAAACTTCAGTTTCAGTGCTACTAAAAGTTCCTTTTCTTTTTTTCAAATCACCATAGTAACACATACAAGTTGATCCTATTGCTGTAGGCACTGCAACCTATCTAGTAATTACCTATTTACATGAAGGTGGTAAGACTCTGACCGCTACCAGATCCCCTCGCTCAGCAGTTAGTTGCTCAGCAATGTCTGTTGGGTGAATAAACAAAACCAGCATGTCACAGCACCTCACCCGCCCGTGATTTTCTACTGTTCTCCATCTGAGCCCCTTCGAAGAGTCCCACTGCAGCAAATGTGGTCTCTCAGCACGTACTTGTGTTCCGAAACATCTCAGAATAGCATGCTCGGATGAAGTTTAATGGCTAGAAGTCTCTTGTTGCGCAGAACAAAAGCAACTTGCTGTGATCAGAAACTGCGGTCACCTAACCAGAACGTCGTTTTTCTTAGCAAAAGGAATGTATGTAAGGGTCATGTGCCATTTTCAAATTTCCTTTTCTCCCTTTACATCATGTGTGTAAATATCCGTCTCATGTCAGAAGCGAGCAGCTTCCTCATCTACAGTGTAGAATCCATCACCCTGCCCTGCCACAGGCATTCCATAACGCTAGGTTGCTTCCCCTTTGAATCGATGTTGCAATGATCCATATATTTTACCCTCTTGTACAGGTGTGTGTGTACACACACACGTGTGAAATGGGGTTCTAGAAGACAGAAACTACTGGGATTAAAAAAAATAATGGTCGTTTATAATGGCAAGTAAAGACAAAATCACCTCTAAATACAGCAAGTGTCCATTCCCCCTAGCAACGCAGAAGCCGGCTTGTGTCCCTAAACCCTCGCCAACACCAGCCTTATGAATCCTTTTAGTCTCTGCCCATCTGATAGCTGGAAATCTACACCTCATTGTCATCCCGATTTGCATATTTGTGATCAACAGGGAGGCTGCATATACCTCCCTCCTCAGACCTGCTGAATATAGAAGGCTGCTTTCTTCTGTGAATTACAAGTTCAAATCCATCCCAATCTCTCTTGTTTTATTTTCCTCTCTTGCTTCTTTCACTAATTTGTATGAGCCTCCATGTTTTGGAGACCTGATTCTGGCGACAAAGCTTTGGATCTTTCTCTACAATATCCAACCAAAATGAATATTAAAGGTCGGAGGCATGGCTAAGTGCCTAAAGTCATCTGCCACCAAGCATAAAGACTCAATTCCTGTGAGACTCGCATGATAGAGGGAGAGAAACAACTCCTTCGAGTTCTCCTCTGGCCTCCACACATGTACACACACACACACACACACACACACACACACACATGCAGAGAGAGAGAGAGAGAGAGAGAGAGAGACTATAAAATGTAATTAATTTTTAAAAAATGTAATGAGTGCTAGCCCACATGGGAAGATGTACAGATCATATTTTTAGTGAACATCAACTGCAAAAATTTGTAATGATCTCACTTGGTCACATGAATATACATATTTGTCAAAACTCACCAATCTGTTTACTGAAAATGTACACATTTCACTGTATATAACCCTTCTCTCTTTTATGTGTGTATGTGTGTGTGCATGTGTGTATGTGCACATGCTGTGCGTGTACATGTGTGTGCCTGTGTATGTGCACATGTATGCACATGTGTGTGCATGTCTGTGAGCAGGTACATGTGAACATCTGGCCATATGTGTAAAGGACTGAGGTCAACCTTGGGTATCTTCCTCATTCCCTCTGCATCTTGTTTTTTAAGACAGTATTTCTCATTGAACTTGGAGCTCAACTATTCAGTGAGACTGGTTGACCAGTAAGCCCAAGGTCCTCAAGTTTCCTTGCCACCCTCCCCCCAAGTGTGATTACAGGCTTGAACCACTTCCCAGCCTGTGTAAACAAAAGGAAAACCAAAATAATGGACAGCACGGGGGAGGTAGACCTGCAGCCTCCACATGCACAGACACATAGACAGGGGAATCTAGTCATACACATGCACCCACAAACACACACACACACACACACACACACACACACACAAAGCTGCAAACATTTTTTTTAAAAAAGATACAAACTGGTTGAAAGGTTGACTGTTTTCAAAACACAAAATAGATTTTAAAACAATGTGTCTATAATTTTATTTTCAATGCTTATTTTATCTTTACTCAAGTGTTTGTGTGGGTATATATGCCTGTAAGTGTAGGTGCCCACAGAATCTAGAAGGGGGAGGGGGAACAGATCCCCTAAAGTTGAAATTACAGGGAGTTGTAGCTGTGAGCTACCTATGTGGGTACTAGAAATTGAACTCAGGACCTCTGAAAGAGCAGTAAGTACTCTTAACCACTGAGCCATCTCCCTAGACCTTGGTTTATTTGTTTGGTTTTTTGAGACCGAGTTTCTCTGTGTAACCCTGTCTGTCCTGAAACTCTTGCTGGCCTCAGACTCAGAAATCTTTCTGCCCAGGGGTACAGATGAACAGCAGGTGGGAGAAATCTCAGATCCCTAGCTTCTGTAACCACAAGCCAGAAAATTCCTGCTGGGATCCTGGGGCCCTCCCAGGCCCTGCCAGGAGGTAGGAGGGCAGATGCTGCAGGCACTGGATGAATCTGGAAGGGAAGGAGGTTCACTCCTCAGTCACCTGAGTCACAATTTCCAGGACCCAAGCACAGAGCAGATTCTTCCTAAGTGGCCTTAAGACACAGTAGCCCCAAGGGATCTCTCTGCACATATTTTACAGCAGAGTCCCAGTGTCTGAGCAGCTCTGCCAGACAAGCCATCATCTGGAACCCCGCCTGCCCCAGAAGCTGCAGCCCAGTCCTCTAGTCTTCTGGTTGGAAGTGTTAGCCTGTTCCATCTCTCAGGTTGGCAGATGCAAGGTTCCAAGCTCCTGAGGGCAAATCTGAATTGCAAAAGCCAGGCTTTGGGGTTATAGTTGGTCAAGTGCTTGCCTCAGAGGTCCACAGAACCCATGCTAACAAAAAATAGTGTGACAGTGCATGTTTATAATCAGTGCTGGGGAGGCAGAGGCAGACAGGTTCCTCAGACTTGCTGGCCAACCAGCCTAACCTACTTGGTGAGACAGACCCAGGTCCCAATGAGAGGCTCTGTCTCAAAAGAAAAAAATGTATGTGTCCCCTGAGGAAGGAACATCATCTGAGGTTGTGCTTTGACCTTCACACACACACACACACACACACACACACACACACACACACACACACAGAGAGAGAGAGAGAGAGAGAGACAGAGAGAGAGACAGAGAGAGAGACAGAGAGACAGAGAGACAGAGAGACAGAGAGACAGAGAGACAGAGACAGCAACAGAGAGATCAATCTTCTCTTCCCTGACTCCTTTTGGAGGATTTTAGCAAAGCAGGATAGAGTTGGTCTGAAATTGCCCAGATGCCTGGAGAAGAGAAAAGAGGTTACAGGACCTGAACATTCTCTGGGCTTGAAGCACAAAGAACAAGTTCCACCTTGGGAGCCTTCTTTGGTCCATCAAAGGGACACTGCAGAACATCACCTGAATCCTTGCCGAACAAGACAAAGCCTAAGAGCTGAGAAAATGGAGACAGAGAGCCAGGAAAACTGGCCCCAAGTCACACAACCTGTCCTAAGCTCCATGTGTCTATCATAGAGACAGGTCTCCCTCTGGTACAGGTGCTGATGTATCTCCAGGACAACCAAAAGCTCAAAAGTTACCCTGTGTCCCACTGTTTCCAATGTGTCCAGATGGGAAATACCATACAGGAGAAGTGCCTGGCCCAAGAAGTGAGCCTAGAAGCTTCCACAGAGGGTGAGATGTGTCACTCACCCCAGTCTTTGTCACTCTGCTTCCACTACTGCCAAAGGACAATGACATTAGGCTATAGCAAAGAGTTTCTTAATGTAAAAACAAAGGTCAAATGAAGCTTCTAGAGGTGTCTAGAGGTTCTCCACTCCAGGAAGACACGCCTTGCTTTAATTCCAGACACTGGAATTGCTAAAGACACTGGAAGTTAAGGGCAGCTGGCTTTGGAGGGGCATGCCTGTGATCTTGGCTACTCAAGAGGCTCAGAGTAAAAAGATGGAAAACTCAAGGCCTTCCCGGACAGTAGAATGAGTTAAAGGGCAGGAAGCCTGAACAACTGAGATCTTGTTTGAGGCAAAAAAAAAAAAAAAAAAAAAAAAAAAAAAAAAAAAAAGTCTGTGAACAGATCTCAGTGTTTGCCTAAGTAAGCAAGCATGAAGTTGTAAGTTCAATTCCAGTCCACAAAACAAAAGATAGTCTTTTCAGACACACAGACACCCCCCCACCCCCCCACCCCCGCATCCCGTACACTGTAGAGCCACTCAACAAAATTTCCTTTGCCATGCAAAACAGTTTTTGGTTTTGTTTTTGTTGCATTCTAGAACTTGGATACTATGGCCCAGCAGAGTAGGCTCTCAGGAGATGGAGGAAGAAAGCTCAGGAGTTTAAGGTCATCCTTGGCTGTATAACACGTTCGATGCCAACCTGGGCTACATGAGACTTTGTCTCAAGAACTAAAGACAACAGAGAGCCAAAGCACCCTAAGCCATTGTTTGCTTGCCCCCAGAGGAGACACAGGTAAGGAAGGCTACTACATCTGAACTCAGCTCTCAGAGGACTATCAAGAAATGCTCTGAGGTCCCAGGCCTTTTAAGATGAGTTTCACACCCCCTGAGCATTGAGAAAGAACAGGGTCATTACATAGACATTTATATTTTGAACACCAACCAGCACAACCACTGTGCCCTGACACAGGGTCCTGTTCCCTTATGCTGGGCTCCAGGACACAAAAGGTGAAGGACACCCTGGGGAGGTGCCCAGGGGCTGCATGAGCAAACACAGAGAACAGGTAAAGCAAGAGAGCGGAACTACAGGTGGCTAATAGGCACTTGAAAGTGTTTAGTCTGGCTGGGAATCCAAGAAATATGCAGGAAAACAATCACATAGCCTCCTCCTTCTGCCAGGTAAATTCGCGTCTCTCAAGGGCACTTAGCTGATGGGGTGAGGAAAGGGCCTCTTGCCACACTACAGAACAGTTTAACAATATGTGCAAACAGCTTAAATATTCTGTGTGTAAATATTCTTAAATATTCACACACACACTACTGAGAATCAAACCTAAGAAGAACCCATGATTGCAATCTGAGGGTATAATTTTAGGGTAATTGAAAACAGAGTTACTTTAATGATGAAAGCAATGCCTAAAAGAACAAAGATGGTTAACATATTCAATGTGTTAATTATAATAGAATGAAACATGTATCCTATCACCATGAGAGAAAGGAAGGAAGGAAAAAAAGGAAGGATGGAAGGAAGGACATGCTTAGTGGTATAAACCTATATAATCCTAGTACTCGGTAGGGCTGAGAGAGCAAGACTAGGAGAGTTTAAAGCTAGTCTGGGCTATATTATAAGGGAGGCTCTGTCTTATAAAGCAAAAATGGAGGTTGGAAGATGGCTCCGCAGTTTAAAAAGCTTACTTTTCTCACAGAAGACTCAAGTGTGTTTCCCAGAACCCCTGTCAGGCAGCTTACAATTGCTTCTAACTCCAGCTCCCAGGAATCTCATGTTCTCTTCTGGCATTCACAGGCATTGTACACATACACACACACACACACACAGAGAGAGAGAGAGAGAGAGAGAGAGAGAGAGAGAGAGAGAGAGAGAGAGAGAGAGACAGAGAGAGACAGAGAGAGACAGAGAGAGAGAGAGAGATAAAATCTTTAAAAAAAAAAGAGTCAGCAGCGGGTCAGGTCATGAAGAAGATTTCAGAATCTCAAAGGTAGATGATATGGCTCCCGATTCACTCTTTAACAACACACCAATAGAATTTAAAATGAATAAAAGCAGAAATAACAATTTTTAAAAATCAACCTTCCAAAAATATAAGGAATTAAAACTGCAAAATACCTAAATTAAAAGTAAGACAGCATTGCCAAGCATGGTGGCACACACTATTAATCCTGGCACTTGGGAGGCAGAGGCAGGCCAGCCTGGTCTACAGAGGGAGTCCCAGGACAGCCAGGGCTACACAGAGAAACCCCATCTTGGAAAAACAAAGGGAGAAAAAAACCACAGCACACTACAATTGAAAGCAGATAATATACAGAGGCAAATTTCATTGCTTTTGGCATTTCAAAAAAGACCAAAATAAACAAAGTCTGGTGTGATGGCTCAGTGGTTAAGCCAGACCAACTAAGTTCCATCCCTGGGGCCCACCATGGTGAAAAGAAAGAAAATGGCTCCCATAAATTGTCCTTTGATCTATATTTGTGCACACACAACAAACAAACAAAAAATGTAATAAAAATTTAAACTAAACAAGCAATTCAGTATGCTTTCTTGGAAAAAAAATAAAAGCAGCCAATAAAACCACCCAAATAAAACATGAAGGGAACAAGATTATATGCAAACATTTAAAAATTTTAGAAGCCATAGGTCATACAACCAGAGAAGGGAAGCCTAGAGACCTCTTCAGGAATGATGTATCCACACTGGTCACAGTGTCCTCATGAGAACTCTCTGACATTGCTGTGCAGAGGTCCACCCTCAGCTATGGAAACTTTTATCAATCAACTCTGAGACCGCTTCACGGACTCACTAGGGAAAAGAAAAGCCACCAGTTATTCCATGACAGGTAACGTGCCCAAGGGCAAGTGGCAGGCAACAACACGTCAGAGGAGCGTACGAGGCACAGCTGAGTGACCAGACGCCTGTGAAATGCAATATATCAACCAGCACCACAGAACAGACTGAGGGGCTGTGAAGGACTCGACTCTTTAGAAGGGGAGGGGAGGCCTTTTCAAGATAAAAGCATTTGGTTTCGTAAATTATTTTTTTTCTAATGATTTACAGAGTAAACTAACATGGGCATCATGGAGGAATAAACTTTTCTAAAAACAGAATGCTCTCACAAGTGCAAGCCTTGCAGCTACATGGAAAAACACTCTTGTGCCCAAGTAAATAAATAATAAAAGGATATGGAAACAATACACCTTGAAAACTGTCCCTTCTCTGTTCCCCAGGGCAGAGGCAGCGCTGACAGGTTCCTGCTGCAGGACTCACAGGCCCCTCGAGTATTTATTTATCTAGTAACAGTTGAGTACCATTCAAAGAATTAAGAAGGCCACTCCAAAAGACTGAAGGGTTTATGAGTTCCTTCTTTCTGCCCTGAGCTCTAGTACAGACCGTAAGGCAAGACTCCTAAATACAGCCTTGACTGAGACTGTATTTGGAGGTGCTCACAGCACACAATTGTCCTGGGAACACACACACACACACACACACACACACACACACAGAGAGAGAGAGAGAGAGAGAGAGAGAGAGAGAGAGAGAGAGAGAGAGAGAGAAACTGAAAACAATACTTGGTGCATATAAACTTTCATTCTTACCACAGCTAGTGTCTGCTTTTAAAGATAGTTTTATGGCGTCCGTGTTTCCCAGTGACAGCCCTCATGCTGCTCACACGTGTGTGTTTCTTAAGCACATGCTGCATTACCACCAGGGGAGACTTGCATAACCAAAAGGCAGAGGACAAATATGAATGCCTATTAGTGGGAAATAGCATGCAAACAAAAAAAGTAACTGGAGAGCCAGAATCAACCTACAGCAGAGCTGTAGCACTATCTGGGCCTCTGGGAGGGAGGGAGGGAGAGAGGGAGGGAGGGAGGGAGGGAAGGAGGCACTAAGGTGTGCTCTGAGGGGCAGCTAACGATCTCATGGTCTAGAAAAAAGAGGAACTGCTGACCAGCTGCCCTTTCTGCAGGCCATCAGGGAACAGCCCACGCCTCCTAAGCCAGCTGTACATGGCAGTACACACTGCAGCCTGCACAGAGACAGAACTGAAAGCTCCAGGCAGTCTACAGCAGGGGCTGCTCTCAGGTTCAGCTAAACATGAGTTATCTGAAGCTGGACAGGCCTTGGTGTGGTGCAGAGCAGCCTCTAAAGGAAGGTGACACAAGGGGACTGTGCACCTTTTTCCTGGGTGACTGATGTGCTTTCACAGGTTCAAGACTGGCAGTATGTCTGTCCCATCCACTCAGCCATAGTGGCAGAGCAGTGGCCACAGTTTTCTCAGTCCTCATGGTTCGAGTCGTCTATGGCTTTGCAAACTCCAGTGATGAGGACTGCCTCCACCTATATGAAGCCAACCTCTCACATAGAGCAAAAAGACTGATCAAGGATCAGAAAACCCAATTTTCTTGGTTTTTTTTGTTTTGTTTTGGTTTGGTTTGGTTTGGTTTTGGGTTTTTTTGTTGTTGTTGTTGTTGTTTTTTTGAGACAGGATTTCTCTGTGTAGCCCTGGTTATCCTGTATCCTGGAACTTACTTTGTAGACCAGGCTGGGAACTCAGAGATCCTCCTGACAGCACTGGATTAAAGGTGTGTGCCACCACTGCCTGGCAGTTTGGTAGAGTATAAATGGGATCCACAGCTCTCCCAGAGGTACCAGGGGTGCACCTACAATTGTATGTGCATGGACTCTGAACCTGTGTCTCTATTTTCATCCCTTTACACATACACCAAGAAGACAGGCATCAGGGCACTATTGGCAAAGGGCCAAAGACTAGAAGAAGTAAGCGTCCAGCAATAAAGAGACAAGCAAGCCAGAGTACAGATGCTCAAAGTAACACATCCAGAAACAAACAAACAAACAAACAAACAGGCAGCCAGCCGTGAGCTAACATGAAACTCTCATTGAGGTATATTATTAAGCAAAAGGAAAGAAAAAGCAGTATATGCTATCATTTACATAAAATTATTCTCAGGCTATACAGTTTTATTTGTACAGTCTCTTGAGATGGTCTCAGGCATCCCAGGCTGACCTTGCTATACAAAGGGAATGACCTTGAGTTATGGACCTTCTTGCTTCTGCCTCCCACAGGTTGAGATTTTAGGCAAGTGCCATCACATCCAGCATATTTTGATATTGAAATCTTGCTATTTTGGGCTGAGTATAGTGGTGCATGCCTTTAATCCCATCACTAGGGAGGGAGACAGGCAGAGGCAGGCAGATCTCTGTGAGTTCAAGTCCAGCTTGGTCTACAAAGAGAGTTCCAGGACAGCCAGGGTTGTTGTACAGAGAAACCTTGTCCCAACATACAAACACACAAACAAAACAAGAAAAGAAGGCTGGACCAGTGGTTGCACAGGCCTTCAATCCCAGGATTCTACAAATGAGTTCCAGGATAGTTAAGGCTACAGAGAGAAACCCTATCTTAAACAAAGTAAAACAAACAAACAACAAAAAGCCAAAACGAGAAGGAAGGAAGGAAGGAAGGAAGAAAGGAAGGAAGGAAGGAAGGAAGGAAGGAAGGAAGGAAGGAAGGAAGAAAAAAGAAATCTTGCTATGTTGACCTAGCTGGTTTTGAACTCATGGACTCAAGTAATCTTCTGGCCTCAGACTCCTGAGTGCTGGGCTTCAGGCCTGTGTCACTGCACCCAGAAAGAGTATATACATATTGGCTTGTACTTTCAGAGGCTATCTCTGGAAACCTCACCTAGTAAGTTATGACAACAAAGCTTCAAGAGAGAGATAATGAGGAGGTGAGGGAACACAGAGGAGGCAAACAGATCCAAAGAAAACTTAATTTCACTCTATAGTCTTGTTTTGGATTTTTTTTTTTCTTATGTGAACACATTACTAAAAACAAACTGTAGGCAGACATGTTGCCTTGGCTAGCACTTAGCATGCTGAAGAAGTTTAAAGGCAGCCAGGGCTGCTACACAGTTGAAGGTCAGTCTAGGCAACTTACAGAGACTCAGAACAAAAGGAGGAAAGAAGAGAGAGGAAGGAAGGGAGGGAGGGAGAGAAGGAGAAAAGGAAGAAAGGAAAAGAAGGAGGGAGGAAGGAAAGGAAGGAGAGAGAGAAAGAGAGAGAGAAAGAGAGAGAGAGAGAGAGAGAGAGAGAGAGAGAGAGAGAGAGAGAGAGAGAGAAGGAAGTTGTCTCCAAAACTAAAAGCAACAAGGGATCCAGAGACCCAGTACTATTGACACAACATGCCCAAGTGACCCCATGGGTTCTTTCTTCTGGCTTCTGAGGCTAGGTTTAGACAAGTCATGCTTTGGTTTGGCCAAAGCAAGAACACTGTGTCCTCTGACAACAATGTCAAATTCTTACTTGTATGTAGTAAATAAGAAATATTTTACCTTTCAGCAAAGGTATCGAGTTTCCCCAACTCATCAGAGAGACCAACAAGGGAATCCAAAGTCCCCACCTAGAAAAAAACCATAAAGGAGTTAAGCTCATATGCTTTCTGGCTACCGAGTGTTAGGTGTTCTTGTAACAACCGCTCAAGAAACTCACTTCACATTGAGTTGGCTGGTTTTAGCCAACAACCAGACTAAAAAGTGGAAAAACATTTTGTGGAAACATACAGACTAAGAACTACATATTTTTATTATTATTATCATCTGCATGTGTGTATGCATGTATGTGCAGATACTTATACATGTGGAGGTCAGAGGTCAACATACAGTGTCTACTTTCTGTCTTGTTTTTGGTTTTTTTGTTTTTTGTTTTTTTGGGTTTTTTTTGGTTTTTTTTTTTTTTTTTTTTTTTTTTTTTTTTGGTACAGAGTTTCCCACTGAAATACGGAGCTCAGCAGTTCAGCTGGTCTACAGCTTTCCATGGATCTCTGGCTCTGTCTGCCCCACGCTGGGATTAAAGGTGCATGCAGTGAACCTGCTGTTAGGGATCCAAACTTGGTTTCTTACAGTACATAGAGCACATTACTACATAAACCTATGGAACAGAATGACAACAGAATAAGCTGACATATTTCTCTCAAAGGAAGGACTATCATGTTGGTGGCCTGACCTCAGTCCAGTCTATAGAGGTCCTTTTTGGATTATTCAAGGTCTGTTTCTTAGTATAAAACTTAATGAAGTGTCCAGAGATCCTTTGAAGGGTCTTTTCAGAGAGATGCTTTTCAGAGCAGGGCTACAAGTAAGCCACACCCAGCTTTTCTACCTGGGTGCCGAGGCTTGAACTCAGATCCTCAACTGACTGTAGCCCAAGCTTCCTCCCTCCTTCTCCCCGAATCCTCTCTCTGAGATAGGGTATCACAATTTAGCCCTGGAACTCCTTTTGGCCTAGAATTTATATCAACCCTCTTGTCCACCTCTAGAGTGCAGGGTTTGTGGATGTGAGCCACCAGGCCTAGCCTGGCCTAATCTTTTTGAAAAAGATTGTTCCTGGGGATGGAGAGATGGTTCAGTAGTTAAGAGCACAGGCTACTCTTCCAGAGAACCAGCACCCACATAGGAGTTCACAACTGTCTGTAACTCTAGTTCCAAGGTCTCTGATGCTCATAGGCACCAGGCACACACATGGTACACAAACATACACACATGCAAACAAAAAATGGATACAAACAAAATAATAAAGTAATTTCTTAAAAAGGGTTCCTATTTCCTCATCTTTAACATTTATTTCATCTTATCTTCCCTGTCTACAAGAGCCCTCTCAGATCTTGAAACTCCCACTGTATCTGGCCCCCACAACAGAATCAGAAAGACCCCAGACTTCCTGTACTACCTCTAGGTCAAGAAAAGCAGCGAAGTTCCTAAAGTACACATTCAGCTATGCTGTGGGTCTGTTTAAACGCAGTAGACTCTGAGGACCACTCGGAAGGATCAGGGTGTGCGTGCACAGTGCCCTTCCACTTCCCACCATGCTTATCTATGGCTTCCGGTCCAGAAGGGCCACAGTTAACTTGTGGCTATGGCATAAAGTCTCACTGACACCTCTGTCCATCCTCTAGCTCAGGCTTATTTATTGTCACTGTTCTACATTTGTCATTAAGTCCTTATCCCTGGCTTCTGAGAAGCCACCTCCTGCTCAGAAATCCCTGCCCTCCTCCAATCTATAACTTCCTCCCTCCTCTTGGGAGGTCTTACCTTGAAGTCTGGGATGGCAAACTTGGTGTTGTGGGACAGGTTAGACTTTGAAGTTACGCTGTTCATCCTCTCCAGAGCTTGTAAATTTTCCTTATCTCCAGGGGCCGAAATAAGCCAAAACTCAGACATGTTTGTAACTCTTCTGGTTATCTAGTTGCGGACAGGTACCAAGACTAATGCACACAAACAGAAACAGAAGCAGAGATGTGTCTGGTGTCTACTTCACCTTTCCTTACCTCAGAATTAATCCTCTCTGGGCCCTGTCACTCTTTCCATTTGTCACACCTAGCTGCCTTAACCTTCTAGTTCAGTTTCAGCAGCTTTAAGGACACCCATTTGCCACCAAGCAATATGTCTGTACCCCTGCCCCAGGGAAGCCCCAGGTCATAGGGAAGCCCCAGGTCATAGGGAAACCTCTCACCTCTCCTCCCTAGGTGGCTCTGATTGGCCCACACTATTTCCTTGCACTCCCCAGCTCCAGTGTACACCAGCTTGAAGATGGGCAGACAGTAAGCTAAGCATGGAAGGCTTTTGGGAGGATATTTTTTTCGTTTTGGTTTGTTGTATTTTATGGAATCCAGGAAGGGTGGATGAAGGTGGGAGACAAGGGATTTTTTACAGTATAACACCAGGTCAAGCTGGCCAATCTGAAGACTGGAATTAGCTTTAGAAAGAAACTTCAAAGAAGCTTTTCAGAGGGCTACTAGAGTCTTCTGCTGAGGGAGATAGGTCTCAGTAGGACCAAGTAGCTGGCTGGGCCGGCAGAACCAGCAGTTTCTACGTTTCCATAGGGGTTTAGGGGCCTCCATTTGTTCTGCTCATTTAAATGTGTGCACACCCACACCTTCCCCCTCAGCAGGTTCTCTGCGCCTGTCACCTCCCTAGTGCATCCCATCCTGGGACATCTACAGAAAACTGGAGAATCGCCGCGGGATAACGGGTACCCCCACTGAGTCCTTTTCTTCTCTCTTCCCATCTCACCATCTCATACGGACTTGAGACCCTGCCGGTCCCTGCTAACCTTGCACAAACCAAAAGTTGTTCTTTCCGACCAGAGTGAATATCGCCTGGGGCAAACTGGCCAGTGCGCAGGACTCTCCTCCTGGGGAGATGCCACCTGCCAAGCCAGGGAGAGTGTGGTGTGGGCGCCGGTTTCCCATGTTCCCATTCAGAAAGTGCACACCTGGACCACGAGGACCCAGGGAAGTACGGATTCAAACGAGGGAGCGCTTGTCGCCCCTCGCTCGTTGCGGCCTCGACAGCTAGCTCCCCACCCCTGCCTGACTCTTGTAGCAGCTGGGCTTCGAGTCCTTACCAGGAGCAGCGGGAGACTGTCTGAGCTGTAGACGATACGTGGGGACACGGGGCAGGAGGCTCTGCGGGAGCGCAGAGCCGGCTCCCGGGAGGCAGCGGCTTCTAAGGTCCGGTGCGCGCCCCGCCCCGCCCCGCCTTTTATCCCAGCGGGAGGGGCATCGCTGGGCCCCTCTGATATTTGCATACGGGCTGCCCGCCTCCCTTGGTGTCCGTGTCGGTGTGGCGCTGCTGGGGACCCAAGACTCAAGCTCCGGAAAGACAGTATGCAGGGAGGGTACAGAGGGGACACTGGTCGACGCAGGGGGTTCCAGGTCCCTTCTGCGCGTGGGTTTAGCCAAAAGGATTCCCAAAAGGAATTCCCAAAAGGAGGATCCTCCAGCTGCACCCTTTGACTTCCATTCCCTCTCCACCGCAGCCCAGCCCTGCCTCCAGGGAATCACCTGCTCCAGGGTGTATCGAAGTCCATGCACGAGAGACCGGGCTGACCCACGGAAAGCAGCGCAACAGGTTCACAGATGTTTTCCAACACACAAACACACACACCTGCAGGGAGGAGAGGCTCCTCTACAGTCTGCGTGGGCGCCAGCTTGCCCCTGGTTGCCCAGGAAACACCCATCTCTCCTCACCTACACAGAGGGGATTTAAAGCTGCCCAAGTCATGCTGAGGGACATAACTGAGGTGGACTGCGTGCCTAGCAAGTGCAAGGCCCTGAGTTCCAGCCCTAGGACAGAAAAAAATAATATGGAAAAAAAAGTTGCATAGGAGTTCAGTGTGACTAATGAGCTCTTACTAACCCAGCCCAACGTTCATTTTGGTTCCCAGCAAAATTAGACAGACAGGAAGATGGGTGGTTAGATGAACTGGTAGGTAGGTAGGTAGGTAGGCAGGCAGGCAGGCAGATAGATAGATAGATGATAGGTAGGAAGGTAGGTAGATAGGTAGTCAGGCAGATAGACGATAGGTAGGTGGATGGATGAACAGTCAGGTAGGTAGGCAGATAGATGATAGATAGGTAAATAGGTAGATAGACAGACAGACTGACAGATAAATATAGATTCTACTAAGACCAGGTCTTAAATACCTATTTTATCTATAATCAGAAATCAAAGTCGCTGGGCAGTGGTGGCGCTTGCCTTTAGTCCCAGCACTTGGGAGGCAGAGACAGGCGGATTTCTGAGTTCAAGGCCAGCCTGGTCTACAAAGTGAGTTCCAGGACAGCCAGGGCTACACAGAGAAACCCTGTCTTAAAAACCACCCCCCCACCCCCCCCAAAAAAAAAAACAGAAGAAGAAGAAAGAGAAGGAGGAAGAAGAAGAAGAAGAAGAGGAGGAGGAGGAGGAGGAGGAGGAGGAGGAGGAAGAAGAAGAGGAGGAGGAGGAGGAGAAAAGAAAAAAAAATCGAAGTCAAGAGATGGCCCAGCAGATAAAAGTGCTTGTTACCAAACCTGACAATCTGAGTTTGATCCCAGGAGCCCACACAGTGGAAAGAGAAGACTGACAGTTATCCTTTGATTTCTACAGAGGTGCCTTGGGGGACTGCACATAACACACACACACACACACACACACACACACTCATTCACACGACAGACAGACAGATCGATAGATCTACAAAAACTTGAAACTGCTGACCTTTAATTCCAGCACTTGGAAGACAGAGGCAGGAGGATTTCTGAGTTCAAAGCCAGGTTTACAGAGTGAGTTCCAGGACAGCCAGGGCTACACAGAGAAACCCTGTCTTGAAAAACCAAAAAAAAAAAAAAAAAAATTAATTAAAAAAAAATTAAAATAAAAAAAAATAAAAAAACTAAGAGAGAGAGAGAGAGAGAGAGAGAGAGAGAGAGAGAGAGAGGGAGAGAGAGGACTTGAAACTAAAAGGGGGAGACCCCAGGAATTAACTCATGAATGTAAAAACAAGACAAGAATCAGATATGGTGGCACACAGCTTTAATTCCAGCACTGGGAGACTGAGGCAAGCAGACCTCTGTGAGTTTGAGGCCAAACTAAACTACATATTAAGTTGCAGACCAGCCAGGTATATATAGCAAGACCCTGTCTGATTCATTCATTCATACATTCATACATACATACATACATACATACATACATTCAAAAACAAGGCAAAAATAAACACAGACACACAACCCTGTGAATTTCATTTTCTAGCCCTAAAAGCAGGTCTTCTGGAAGAGATGATGCTAAAGGGGCTGCTGAAGAAGGCATCTGTTGCTGTTCTATCACACTAGCCATATTAACACATTCATGTGAATCTTTTCCCATCCCTGCCTGGGGAAAGAACTTGATGTGTGTGAGATTTGCTGTGACACGTGGTGGGTGGGAAGTCCAGATCCAGGACACTTGTGGTTTCAGGTCAAGGTGATCCCACCACCATGCTTTGTAGCTCTGGAGCTCCTAGCACCTGCACTGCACATCGCGGTGTTGAGACACTATTGTGCATTAGTCAGTCCTTGCAACATGTCCTGAGGGAGGACACCTGAAACTGAAGGATGAGGAAACACTGTGCACAAGGAGTCTGAGTGCCTATTCCAGAAAAGGAGTGGCTTGGTAAACATTTGTTGGGGTGGTCTCGATCTTAGACTTCAAACCATTCCATGTTTTTCCAGGCCAGGGAAACCAATCCGATAGACCTGGGACCAAATCACACTGACAAAAGGGAGGAAGCTCAGGGAGTTAGATGAATTGCTCTGTTAACAGAGAACTGCAATAGACCTCAGGCGGGCTGAGGAGTGTCTTCACACTTGCCAGCAAGCCTACGGGACTGCGACAATGCTTGAACCCATGTATCCCTTACAGTCAACATTTTTCTACCCTCTATTGCTAAAAGCCACTGATCTAGCTTCCTCAAGACTGTGGTGGAGTGTTAAGAGTGTCTTTGGCTTTATAATACCATTCTTCCTATAAGTCTGATTTCCTTGAGTTTGCTGTGATTTAAGAGTCAAGACATGGCTGGAGTGTTGTGCAGTGCAGAACACTTCCATGGTATGTCTGAGGCCCTGGTTTTAATTAGCAGCACATCAAAATAAATAAACAAACCAGTAAGTAACTCAAACTGGTCATGGTACACATGCACACCTGCGTCTGGGATGCTGAGAAAAGAGGATTTTGAGTTCCTGGTGAGCCTGGACTTCACAGTGAAGCCCTATCTTAGATGTGCACACACACATATGCACACACACACACACACATGTACATGTATCAATATGATTTCAAAGTCAAATAACTCTAGGAAATCTGAAGGAGAAACCAATAAAGAACTACTGAGTTGTGTTTTCTTCCAAATCTTTCTCCTGAAAAACTGAACTTTTTCTAGTCTTTTATTGACAATTTCTTTTTTAAATATTTATTTGTTTTTGTTGTATATGTATGAATGCTTTACTTGCACACATGTCTGCACCTCTTGCATGCCGCATCTTGGATATTATAGATGATAGTTAACCCATATGATAGTGGGGATTGAACCTGAGTTTCTGGAAGAGTGGCCAGTGTTTTTCACCACAGGTCCATTTCTCCAGCCCCTATTATCAATTTCTTGTTCAACATTTACATTTATAGTGGAGTCAACTGCTGATTTGCAAGGGCAGCTTGACTTTTTCCATGTAACCTTTCTTCTGTTTTCTGTTTACAAAGACACTTCAGGGCTTACTACAAAGAATCTGGGAATTGGGCAAAGTGGTGCCTGTCTGTAATATCATTACTTCCCAAGGTTCAGGCAACAGGATAGCAAATTCTAGGTCAGCCTGGGCTATGTAACATGACCCTGTCTCCAAATACTGAAACAAAAATACTTTTTAAAAAAACAGAGAAAATATAAAGAAGCTAAAAATACTCTATAATTCTGTGGTCTGAGAATCACCACTGTTAACATGTAAATTCTGTTAGTTTTAATACATGCTCATATATACAAATGCAGATGGTTTTGTATGACTAAGTTTGTATGCTGTACTTAAACTTCAAATCCTGCTATTAATTGCCCCCCTCGTGTGTGTGTGTGTGTGTGTGTGTGTGTGTGTGTGTGTGTAGAAGTGATGTCCTCTCACTCATAGAGGCAAGATCAGCTTCTGATGTCGTCCTGAGGTGCCATCCTTTTGGTTTTTGAGACAGACTCATCACTGATTCTGCTAGGCTACCTGGCTGGGGAACCCTCAGGATCCTTCCGTTTCCATCTGCCCAGGGCTGAGATTACAAAAGTGTGCCACCACAACAGGCTTCTTTATTTTTAAATGTATGTTCTGGGAATTAAGCTCAGGTCCTCAGGTTTGCAAGACGAGCAGTTCCTCGATGACTGCTTCTTAAAGCTTCAAAGGTATCCTATGTATCATATTGGTGAAGGATAATCAGTGCCATCAGCACCTAGCATAGACAGAGACTTGTATGGGGGGCGGGATCTTTAACCTGTCAGAGAACTTACAATGAGATGAGGTGGGTTTGAGTCTTGCTCAAGAGGCTTTGACTTGTGGTTCTCAAGGGCAAACATGTCTGTATCTATTAGTTTCCCTATCACTTTAACAGAGAAATAAGAAGCCAGCTGTGGGTCTTGCCTCCTTGTTACATGAAGAGCTTGCTCTTCGAGTCCCAGGCCCCCAGCAGCCTTTTTGCTCTACAAGCAAAGCACTTTTCCTCTATGCCTGCAATGACCCTCTTCCTTTCCCCTTGCCCACACATCTCTAGAGTATCTGAAATCTATTACTAAAGCACCAAGAGTTCATGGTCAGTGCTCTTACAACATGACCCAGGATGCAAGCAGTGAAGAGCTCAGATAGGGCTTGTGAAAAACATGTCTTCCTACTTATTCCCAGGGCATTTCAATGTGTTAGCCAGAATCACCCACCTTGATCGTCTCCAGCCTGCTATGAATTTGGCTTTGTTGAGACATTCCTGAAACGTTGGCAAGGATCATGCACTGAGCGAGCTAAAGTCTATGCAAGATCGAACAGTCCCTTCAGGTTTGGGAACCAGAAGGACAAGGCTGGCCTATTTAGTCTGTTGTTCTCTGGCCACTCCCAGATGACAGGCTTGGGGACTTCTTTATTTCCTCATACAGATCTGAGGATGTATTTTACAAACTCAAAGAGACAGAACAGCATCTTGGTGAGCTTATGGACTTTTCTAGAAAATTTTTTCTTGTTCTCTCTTTGGTGGGGAAAATGGAGGGATGGGCCCACAAGAGCAGGTCTGGTGAAAGAGCTTAGGCTTTGGAGTCACACAATTGGATAAACTGCTTACCCATGCTGCGGTTCAGATTTCCCACTCAAAAAAGGAGTTCGGTTACACCCACATTTTCTGCCTATCAAGAGGACTGTAAGAAAGAGCTTATTTCTGACAAGAACACCTGAGGCTCAGTCCTCACGCTGATCACTCTTCTACAGCCTTATAAGCTCAGCAGTGTGTTATATGCTTTGTGTGACACACTGTGGTTACAATAAAAGAAGTACAGAACTCGGGTTTGGTCTGTGTTCTCTCTCAGCCAAAATCCCTCTTGGTTCTAGGAGCTGCTGACAATTGGTGTTGTTTCACTTTGTTCTTCCAGGACAGTGACTCATTATGTAGCTCCAGCTAGCTTTAAACTCACTATGTACACCACGCTGCCTCAAAGTCACAGAAATCTCCCTGCCTCTGCCTCCCCAGTGCTAAAATCAAAGGCATATGCTGCCATGCCCGATGTCTCTTCATCTTCTCCTTCAGTACCGGGGACTGAACCCAGGGATTCATCTTTTATGGGCATCACTCTACCACTGAGGAGCCCAGCCCCAGTGCCACTTTGTGTTGGACAAAATAAAGCCTGGAGAGTCTTGTGATTTCTTTTCCCAAGTATCACAGGACTCCTCTCTTCAGATCCCCATTTAATATGTTTTCCTCCCTTCCATCTGAGGCATGCAAAGATAATCCAGCTTTCAGACTGCAGCAGAGCAAAGCAGGCATGGTGACAACAGAGTAGCGAGAAGCCCCAGCTCTCTAAGGTATGAACACTGAGCACCAGTAGGAAGTGATACCTGAATAAAAATGAGGTATAAATATTCGAGAAATGCCGTGATCCTCATTTCACAGATGAGGAAACAGGCTCAAGGAGATTAAGGGCTCTCTCAGATCTGGTGCACGGATGGTGGTTCACCTGGGACCTGAAATTCATCCTTCTACCTCCTAGTTCCTGTTGTTCTGCAAGAGCCAATGGTGGTGCACAACTTTAATCCCAGCACTTGAGAGTCAGAGACAGGTGGATCTCTAAGTTCAAGGCTAGCCTGGTCTACAGATAGAGTTCCAAGACAGCCAAAGCTTCACAGAGAAACCCTGTCTGGAAAAAAAACAAAGAAACGAACAAACAAACAAACAACAAAAGAGCTAAAATACCCCTCTCTGGCCCAGTCCAAAAACCAAGTTGTTTGCCCTATTTACAGTTATGTGCCAGCTCTTCCACACTCTCACCAATTCTCTTGACTTCAGTGGACTTTTGCAGTGGGTTCTAAAATGTGGAAGATAATAAACACAGGTCTATCATCAGTACTTCTTTTTAAAAGATGTTGTTTTATTTATGTGTATATGTATGTCTGGGTTTAGATATGTGCACATGAATGCAGATGCCTGCAGAGGCTGGAGCTGAAGGATCTGGAGGTCGTAAACCAATCGACACTCAGGATGTTTGCAAGAGAAGTGCATGCTTTGTTTGTTTTGTTTGTTTGTTTGTGAGACAGGGTCTGTTTATAAAGCCCTGACTCTCCTGGAATTCACACCTACATTTGAGCAGCATATGCTTTTAACCACTGTGTAATCTCTCCAGACCCTGATCTTTATTCTTAACTGTCAGCTTGATTGGATTTGAGATGCCTGGGACATTAGTGAAGAGCACCACTAGGTATGTCTGTGGTGAAGTTTCTAGAGACAAGTAGATCTAATGAATGGATTAATCCTGCACTGATTTGTAATTCAATAGCATTGTTGGGACGTGATGAAAAGACAGAAGTGGAGCCTACTTGGAGGTGGAGGTCCCTGCTGGACACACCCTTAGGGAGTATAATCTTGCTCAGGCCCCCTTCTGTATTTCTCCTTTTCCACCAACTGGCTGCCATGATGTGAGTGGTTCTGCTGTCATGCTTTTCCTACCCTGATGGACTGAAACTTTTGAAATTATCAAACAAAATAAACAACTCCTTTTACATTGTTCTCAGTACTACAGTGACAGATATGTAAAAATAAGTAATAAAGAAAATTAGTAGCCAGAGTGGTTGCTGTGACTAACCTTAGCCATGTGCTTCTTGAGCCTTTGGAGCTGGTATGAAGGGGAACTGGTAAATGTTAGAAGATGGGTGCCTGAGAAGTCCTGAAACACTGTACACGTACAACTACTTGGTAGCTCAGAAGATACAGGCACCTATAAGAAAGGCAAGCTGATAACACTTCCTGCAGACTGCTCCATTAGGAATAGACTAGGGGCTACTTCAGGTTACATTCTGACAAAGATTTTAGTTACATTTAATCTGTGTCTGGAGGCTTTGTAAGGATGAATTTCAAAGTAAAGCCACTGGGAATGTAGCTCAGCCTAGCATGCAGGAACCCTGGGTTTCAGTCTCTAGCACTGTATAAAATGAGAGTGTGGTTAAGTGTATGACTACAACCTCAGCACTCAGAAAGTGGAAATGGGGGGGGGGGTCGTTAGTAAAAGATCATCCTTGGCTACGGAGTGTATTTGAGGCTCCCAAAAGACAGAAGAAGGCATCTGATCACCTAGAGTTGGAGTTATAGGCAGTTGTGAGCTACCAGACATATGTAGTGCTTTACTGAAATATCTCTCCAGCCCGATAACAAAAAGATTTTTAAAAATTGCAGTTTGAAGCTGGCAGGATGGCTCACTGGGTAAAGATGCTTGCTGTCAATCCTAACTGAGGACTGAATAATCCTCAGGACAACATGATGGAAAAAGAGACTATATTCTCACATGTTGTCCTCTGACCTCCATACATGCATAGTGAGACATTCACACCTGTACCATGTGCATACACACTCAAACTAAACAAATACATAGTTTTTAAAACACTTTGATTTGTTTTTTGTTTGTTTTATGTATTTGTTTTATCTGTGAGTGCTCTGCTACCTATCAGAAAAGGCATCAGATCCCTTTATAGATAGTCTTGAACCACCATGTGGGTGCTGGGAATTGAACTCAGGACCCTTACTAGAACAGCCATTAAGATGACTTAACCATTGAGCCATCTCTCCAGCCCCATAGATAAATATTTTAAAAACTAGCAGTTTGGCCAAAAAAGGATGAAGTTATAGATAGGAAGGGCATGCTTGTGAAAGAAATTAGAGCCTTAAAAAAAGAAACCAATGAATTTGCATTAACACAATGAAAGACACCTTGAGGGCATCTCAAGTATCGCCACATTAGAGCCCACCTTCAGCAGGCTCCTGGGTATCAAAGAGAAAAGATCAGAGTAGAGAGATCCAGTGAACCCTGCTTTTCTCAAGGTTTAGCTACTCAGGGACTCAGAGGCAACTCCAGTCAAGGTCCAAAGGAAGACTGGCAGACTACTGTATCATCCATATAATGCTTGTTTTGTAAACATACAAAATTCGTGAGTTATGAGGTTATGGAAGCTTTTACTTCTATTTCAGAGAAAGGCCTGGAAGTCAGGCAGTGAGTGACAGAGTCAGGATCCTAGAGGCAGTCCCCAAAAGAAGCTGTAAAGTTGTGGATGTAAAGTCTTAGCTAAAAAAAATGGAGACTTGGAGATGCTGGGGATGTCAGGAACATAGGACAACATATGGCCAAGAAAACCAGGAAATGAGTGGATCCTGTCTCTAAGGAAGGGCATATGTACTGTAAGTGGCAAGACGGCATGCTTGGCTGGAATGAGAAGTCACATCGTGATACCATGTGGTCCAGGGTCAGACACAGAGCTATTGGATTTGACATTTGTTTTTCAAGTTTTGTTCTTTCTTTAATCAAAGCATTCCTTTCTGTGTCCCCATTCTTCTTGGTTTGGATGGGAACACTTATGCTCCCTTATTGTACATTGGGCTATTTAAAATTTTTTATCTGTGTATTTTTATCTTTTGTGCAGAGGCTTAAAGCCAATGCTGCCTTCAGTCTCAGAGGAGACGTTGGACTTCATTTTGTTGATTTTGTTTTGTTCCTTTTTCCATTTTATTTATCCATTTTATATACAAAACATACGTGTTTGTATGAGCATGAACATTCAGGTACCATGATGTGTGTGGAAGTCAGAGGACAGCTCTTCCTTCTACCACGTGGGTTCTGGGGGTCAAGCTCCAGTGGTCAGGCTTGGTAGGAAGTGCCTTTCTTTGCAGAGCCAGCCTTGGACTTGTGTTTTTGACTGATGTCAAGCTGTAAAGCTCATGGGGATTCCTGGAGATGAGCTGAATACAATCTGCATTATGAGATGGATATATGGCGTTGGAGAAGACTGCAGTGGAATGCTATAAAGAGCTACATTTGGATGTCAGACTCACAAAAGGACCAGTGATGGTTGATCTTATTGTCAACCTGAGTATCTTGAAGAGTACCCAGAAAATTAGGGAAACTGCTGTGATGTATGCTTCTCTGCTCCACTCTGAAGCCATAAATCAAAATAAGGCTGTGCTACCCCCTTAAAATGTACTCTGTTGAGTACTTGGAATGCAGAAGTAACCAATAAGCTGCCCCCTGATGTTTCCCCAGGGAACTAAATGAAACCCAGAGAGCCCCTCTCACTCAGTGAACAAAGGTGTTCTTAGTGAACACTGCCTGGAGGAGCTCCAGCCTTCTGGGTGTCTTTCTTTCCTTTGTCTCTCATTCCTACCTTCCTTTCTTTCCTCTCTTCTTCTCCTGCCCTGGTGTAAACAGAATGTATGCTTGACACTCAGGAATTCAGTCACTCCAACTCTTTGATGACTGTCACTTGGAAGGTTAACTAGACCTTTCAGGACAATAGTGAAGACAGGAGGCCTCTCAGGCTTGAGTCCTGAGGTAGAAAAGGCCATACCTCATCTCAAAAGTATCAATCAGTAAAAATTTTTAAAAGGCATGGGAAAAGAAAGAAAGACAGGAAGAAAGAAAGGAAGGAAGGAAGGAAGGAAGGAAGGAAGGAAGGAAGACAGACAGACAGACAGACAAAGTGGTGAGGTTATCAAGGATCATTTTTGTGAGCAATGATGTTTGGAAAGCCAGGTCTGAACTACTGAAACATTTATGTTACAGCTAAATATTTGCGTCTACATTCTCAGCAAGTAAAGCTGTTTACCTGTTGACTCTCCTGTTCCCCACCTTCCAGCTCATAGCTTTGTTTTTCTTTACTATTTCTGAGTGTGTGTAGTGCATGTGAGTATTGCATATTCATACAGAACCAGAGCAGGACGTTGGATGCCTTCCTCTGTCATTCTCCAGATTATGGACTTGATATGATCTCTCACTGAACCAAAAGGCCACTGTGTCAGTTAGGCTGGCTGGCCTGGGCCTCACTGAGATCTGCCTAGCTCCATTCCTCTAGGGTTACCAGGATACATAGTCATGCTTGGTGTTTTACGTAGGTGCTGAGGATTCAAGCTCAAGCTCTCATGTGTGGGGAGCAAGCACCCTTCCCCACTGTTGGCCTCCCTCTTCACCTGGAGCCCATCACAGGAAGCCATGATACTATTTTCAGTACCAACCATCACAGACCCCATAGGACCTAATTTTATCCTTCCACACACAGTCACCCACCTCATGCCTTCATTTCTCGGTCTTCCCAAGCATGTTATCCTAATTTTTGTCTCATAGTTTATTTCATGGGCAAATAGCCATCCCTGAGGAAACCTGCCCATTGCCTGTCTCACATTGCCTGTGGCTAGGGGACCACAACTCTATACTCACTCATCTCCTCTAAGCTTTTGATTTGAAATTATGTCCAGCCTTTGATATAGTTCATAAACAAGTTACACAGAATCTCTCTGATCCATTCTATTTCTGCCCTCCAAAGCCCTTCTCCTCCCCTCTCCCCTCCCCTTCTCTCCCTTCCCCTCATCTTCTCATGTATGCCACACCTCTTCTCCATCTCCATCTTCAGTAGAGGACTTTGGTTACCAACTCTGTGTCACCATAATCATAAGTTCAATTTTTAGAGTATAATAATTAAACTTACAAAAGTTATAGAAATAAATATTTGTGACTTTGAATTAAGAAATAGTTTCAATATGATGACAACATTCACAAACAATAGAATAAAGATAAAAATAATTTCATTCAGAAATGTTTTTGGGGGGGATGAGGAGAAGGCCTGGTGGCTGCATAAGCATGAGGACCTCCATGTTTAAATCTCCAGTGCCCATGTAGAAAGCTAGGTGTGGCTGCACATCTGTAACCCCAGTGCTGGGGGTGCACAGGAAAATCATCTGGAGCGTGCTAATTGAGCTCGAGGTTCAGTGAGAGACCCTGCCTCCAGGAAATAAGGTAGCGTGCATGTGACTATAATAGGAACCACAGGGCCGCTGATCTCGCATCACTGATCTCGGTCTTTCTTAGTTAAGTCATTACCAAGCCTGGCACAAAGCTGGTAAGCAGTATATGTTTTCTTAATGATTAAGTTCTTATGCTGATTTTGCTAAACAGTGTAATATTGAATAATTTAATAACTATATAAATTAATCAATTAATAAGTACATATTACTCACCACTCTAATGATACATCTTTAATTTACCATGGCTGACTATGCTGGCTGGTTTTATGTCAACTTGACACACGCTAGAGTCATCTGAAAGGAGGGAACCTCAATTGAGAAAATGCTCCTATAAGATCCAGCTGTTGGGTATTTTCTTAATTAGTGATTGATGTATGAGGGCCCAGCCTATGGTGGGTGGTGTCATCCCTGGCCTGGTAGTCTGGGTTCTAGAAGAGAGCAGGCTAAGCAAGACAGTAAGCAGCACTCCTCCATGGCCTCTGCACCAACTCCTGCCTTTATATTCCTGCTCTGCTTGATGGACTATGATAAGGAAGCATAAGCCAAGAGTGGTGGTGGCCAACATTTCTAGAGAGCATATGGTCAGCATGAAGGTGCTGAAGTAGCTAAACCTGGCCTCTGGGACCCACCTGTTCCCTTTCTAGTTTCCTCCCTGCATCCAGCCCTGATGGCCACACAGCCGCTTTCTGCCCCTGTGCCCTGGTGTTGGCACAGTATCCCACATGGAGCAGGCTCTCCAGAAAGGTGCACACTGTGGGCTGTTCCACCTGGCCTAATGGAAGGAGACATCTACTTGGCCAAAGTCCAATGGGAGGAAATTGATGGACAAAGGCCAAGAACCATGGGAGGGGAGGAGGTGGCAGGTCTTGTCATCCTTGTGCTTCTATTCCACTGAGGGAGAAGCCACACCCCCTCACCCCAGCACCTTGGGAGGACAACTCAGGCAGTTCCTTAGGGTGCCAGATAAGATTCTTCTCTCTCTCTCTCTCTCTCTCTCTCTCTCTCCATATGTGGCATGCATGTGTGTGGAAATCAGAGTTCAATGTCAGGTGTCCTCCTCGATTGCTCTTGATTACCCTTGAGATAGTCTTGAAATCTGGAGCTGCCAATGCAGCTAGATGACTGGTTATGGAGCCCAGATCCTCCCATCTGCCAGTGCCAGGATTACAGGCTCGTGCTGCAGAGCCCAGCTTTTTAAGATACAGAACAAGCACTTATGGACAGAACCTCTCTCTCCAGCTCTCTCACTATTTCCTTAAGTTCCCAAGATGCCCTTTAGAATTGCTGGAGTCACCTGTGAGCATTTATCTGAAGAGAGCAACCTCTCTTCTCTGTTAATTCACTTAGAGTGGCACCCTGGTGCATGGGTTCTGTGGAGTGCAGCTTCTCTCCCTTTCAGGGGTACCCTTTCAGAAAATAAAAACTGATAACCGAACTTTAGATACAGAGGTTAGAAAGACACCCACATACAACTGTAATCCCAGCATTCAGGAGGCCGAGGTAGGAGGGTTGTGTAGAGTTCAAGGCCAGACAGAGCTACACAGGAAAACCTTGTCTCAAAAACAAATAAACAAAAATCCCACAAAACAAAAAACAAATCCCTAAAATTCTGTGAGAGCTGGGGATATAGCTCTGTGGTAGACTGCCCTTACCTAACACACATTGGAGTTCTGGTTCTGATGAAGATGGATGGATGGATGGATGGATGGATGGATGGATGGAGAGGGAGGGAGACTGAAGTCATGGAACAGCACCTATTCCTTATTCTCTGCAGTGGGTGTGGGCAGGTCACTGTTTGAAGCACACCAACATACAAACTAGACTACTGAATGTCAGTGAAACAGGAAAGCTCTGCTGTGGAAATAAAAGGTGTTTGGGATCAGCCTGGTTCTGACGCTAACCCTATGTCTTCAGCTTCAAAGGCATGGAGCATGTATGGGGATGTCCTGTTCCCTAGACTGGTCCAGTCCCCTGGTCTCCAGTTATCCCAGCCTTTGCCCCACTCATTCTTCTCATGGTGCTTTCCCAAGACCAGGGCTCTAAGGGCCAACTTCCAAGGCAGGTAGACTCCACTCTGTCTCCCACCTGCCTCTGCTTCCTGGTGGGGCATTGCCTAAGCACCGTGGGGACAGCACATCCTGGCCCTATGTCCCCTCATAACCAGACCACCATGATTCCTCCCATGCCCTCACAGAAGGCCCTGCTTGGCAAGAATCCTGCCATCTCCTTACCCACTCTGTTCCTCCTTTGAAGGGATGAGAGAAAGCCAGTGTGTCTCTAGGAAAACAAGTGCACAGAGGACTTACACAGAATAGATCCAAGGCTGCCTGGTTCACTATGGGCTGACGTTAATAAACAATACATGTTTTCTGGATGAAGGAATGGTTAATGAATGAAGGCAACGTTTCATCCAGTCACTCGCTCTGTTCATTGTAGACTCAGGCACTAATCAATTATTTCTATCCGGTCCAGAAAGGGGGGCTGTGTGCTCCCACAAAAACCACCTGGCTCCTCTGCATTTGAGCTGCGTTCTCCAAGACCTTGTCCTCCTGTCCTTTCAGCTGCCCACTCGTGGCCACACCCTGTACCTCATCAGCAGCTGAAACTGCTCCACCTCTGAAATCTTGAATTCCAGTATCCCACTCTCTCACCACAACCTGCTGCTCCTCCCACCTTCTGCTTGCCTGACTGCACCTCCCCTTATCCCGCATACACAGCTCTGCATTCTGTCACCTTCTGCTTGTCTCTTCCAGCTGCACTGGGCCTTGGTTGGCTGAACCACCCTCGGTACGTAGATTCCATGCATCCACCTCCTCTGCTAGTCACCCTGCCTTGGTTTAGTAAGGGCCTCTTATTTAGAGCTCTCTTCCTGCTACGCTGGAATGGGTCACACTGCTGGGCCAACTGGCCCTGCTATTGGCACAGGACCTTTCCCTGGCTGTCTTTTTCCTTTGGCTACTTGGCCATTCATGCATTCAGCAAATACATGCTGCACACTTGCTTTGGGTCAGCACTGAGACTGTGGGAACACAGTTATTGGCAACACAGGCCCTGATCTTGGCACTGACCTCTTAATGGGAGAGGCAGTAAACAGATGCATAATCATGATCAAGGGGCAGAATTAAGGGATATAGTTCCGTAGTTATCATATACTTAAGAAAAAGTTTGAAAAGAACGTTTAAAAGGAGAGAAAAGCTCACAGTTTCAGAGATTTATTCTATCATAGTACAGAAGGCACGGTAGCATGCCTGGGTGGTGATGGGAGTCTGTGGTGGAGGCTTCTTACTTCTTTTTACAATTATTTTTATTTTATTTTTTTTAATGTGTCTGGGTGCTTTGCCTCCATTGATAACTGTAAAGTACATGCATGCAGTGCCTAAGAAGACCAGAAGAGGGTAGTATATCCCCTGGAACTGGAGTCACAAATAGTTGTGGGCCATCATATGGATGCTGGAAAACAAACCTGGTCCTCTGCAAGGGCTATAAGTGCTCTTAACCATCCAGCCGTCTCTCCAGGCCTCAAGGTTTCTTTCTCGTTGAGGACCAGGAAGCCTAATGAGCTGACTAGAACCAGGAGCAGGTCCCAATCAGAGCAAGGACAACTTTCAAAGCCCAGGCTGCAGTGACCTATACCAACTAGTCAGTCCACACATCCTAAAGCCTGCAAAACTAATGCCACAAGCTAGGGACTTTGGTCAAACTACAAGCCTATCAGGGAGGACATTTCTTATTTGAACATAACAATTTCCACAACCCCTGACCTTGCTCCCTATTTACTGAATACTGGGATCATAGGCATGAGTCATGAGGCCCCAGGTTTGATCTTACCACAACAACAGAGCCGCAGCCTCCTGCAATTGGAGGTTTTGGTTTTTGTTTCTTTGTTCATTTGTTTTGTTTTGTTTTGATTTTTCAAGACAGGGTTTCTCTGTGTAGCCCTGGCTGTCCTAGAACTTGCTCCATAGATCACCCTGGCCTTGAACTAAGAGATCTGCCTGTCTCCTGAGTGCTAGGATTAAAGGCTTGTACCACCACCACCTGGCTGGGTTTGTTTGTTTGTTTGTTTTTTAAACTCGCTTATCTTTTTATGTGCATGAGTCTTCTGCCTACATGCACATATGCATATTGCATGCCTGGTGCCCAAGGAGGACAAAAGAAGGGGCTAGAAATCCTGTGCTGGAGTTAAGGATAATTAGAAGCCTCCCTGTGAGTGCTAAGAACCTAACCTGGGCCCTCTACTAGAGCAGCAAGTGCTCTTAACCACTAAGCCATCTCTCCTCTCTAGACCTGTTTTGTTTGAGATAGGGTCTCAGGTAGACCAGGCTGGCCTTTAAAGTGCTCCACAGCAGACGATGACCTTGAATTCCTAATCCTCTTACCCTCAGTCTCCTAACTGCTGATGTTATAGACATTGGCTGTCATGTCCCACCAAAGCCCTGGACTTGATCCTTAGCGCTGCAACAGACAACAGAACACTGGCTTCCTGGAATTAAAAATATTTAGTTTAATGCCATTGCTATTGTGTATATGTGATGTGTGCATGTCTTATGTGTGTGTGAGGTAGGGCATACATGCCATTGTCATGTGGAAGTTAGAGGGCAAATCTGTGGAGTCAATTCTTTCTACTTTTGTGTGGGTTCTAGAGATTAAATCCAGGTGGTCAGTCCTGGCAGCAAAACTTTATCCATTGAGACCTCTAACTGGCCCAGAAGTTTTTTTTTTTTTTATTTTAAACGACCAGATATTTATATACATTGTTTGGTTCCTACTTTCCTGATGACTACTCTTGTGGCCGACATCCATATGTTTTTATTGGTCATAAAAATACTATCATATATTTTATTAGATTGCTTTATCTTTATTGAGTACCAGGAGTTCTGTTTGGTTTTGATTAGAAGTTATATTTGTTTCCTTTACAGTCTTGGAGATTGAGCCTAAGATCTTATATACTAGGCAAGTATTCTACTAACAATTACAGCCATTTTTATTTTATATTTTTCAGTATTGAGGAAATATCTCCTTAAGTTACCTAGTCTGACCTTGAACTTGTGATATATATTTATATATATAAAATCAGACTGGTCTCAAACGTGCAATTCTTCTGCTCCAGCTTCCTAAGTTGTTGGGGTTATGGTGGGGTCTATGTGGTCAAGACTGGCTTTTGTTTTTTAATTAAATTTTTTTATTTCCCCCACAGACCCACCTACACACTCTGTAGACCAGGCTGGCCTCAAAGTCAGAAATTTGCCCGACTCTGACTTCTGAGTGCTGAAATTAAAGGCATGTACTACCATACCCACCTAATTGTAAATTGTATCCTTGTGCATCTGTATAGAAGAAATGTGTGCCAAAGCTGCCCTTAGAGGCCAGAAGAGGACATCAGATCCCCTGGAGCTGGGATTCCAGTTGTGAATTGCCATTAGCTGCTGTTAGGAACAGAAGAGCAGTGGAATTCTCTCCAGCCTTCCCTGGTGACCTAAATTAGCCATGGACTCAGTCTTCTTTCTTTAGCCTTCCTGGGGTTGGGATTACATGGGTACATCACCATGCCTGGCTAGGAGCTCTTCACAGATCCCAAACACTAGTCTGGTATATGTGTATTTTGTAAATATTTTCCCAGTCTCAATACATTTTTCCCAATTTATCTTCATTTATTTACATATGTATCTGTGTGAATACATGTGCATTTGTGTAGGTGGGCAGGTCTGTGAGCACACAGATATCAGGAGAAGGCACTGGATCCCTTGGAACCAGAGTTACAGGTGCTTACAGGATACAAGGTTTGTTGTGCAGGTGCTGAGATAGAAACCCTGGTCCTCATAACTGTGCTGCTAGTGCTCTTAACTGCTGGGCCATCTCTCCAGTCCCAGTCTTGATGTATCCTATTCATTTTCTTAAACAAGTCCTTTAATGATCAGTAGCTATCATCTCTCATTACAGAAATAGTGATGGGAAAGTTCTAAGCCATGTATAGTAGGCTCTTGTTATCATCTCCGCCTGACTAAATCATCCACAGAAGGAGTTGTGTTCTTAAACTATGTATTTTGTCTTTTGTCATAGCCTGTTCATTATGATTAGTCTTGTTAAGTAAAACATTCACAGTAAAACTGTGGTCCAGTTACTCAGATCTGACAACCAGAGTTAAATGGTGAGCAGGTACCAGTGTTGTGCACATTACACTGTTAAATTGCTAACCGATGTTTACATTTATTGAAAGCCTGCCCTGGGAGCAAAATTTGTCTCCACCAAAACTCTGTATCCTGGGTCAGGCTAACCATCTGACTCTGTAAGGGAGTAGAAGAGAAAAACAAGCACCTAACAGAATTTAAAATATCTCATCAGGCTAGAGAGAGGATTCAACCATTAAAAGTACAAACTGTTAGCCAGGCGGTGGTGGCGCACGCCTTTAATCCCATCACTTGGGAGTCAGAGGCAGGTGGATTTCTGAGTTCGAGGCCAGCCTGCTCTACAGAGTGAGTTCCAGGACAGCCAGGGCTATACAGAGAAACCCTGTCTCGAAAAACCAAAAAAAAAAAAAAAAAAAAAAAGTAAAAACTGCTCTACTGCTCTTGCAGAGGACCTGGGTCCAAGCATCCACACTGGACAGCTTACAACTGCCTGTAACCCTAGTCCTGCATGATCCAACACCTCTACGCTTCACTAACATTCACATGCACATATCTAAATATATACACAACCACAACTAGAAAATAGTAACATAGTTTAAGAAAATTGTATAGTCCAAACTTATAAAGCCTATGATTAACATTCTTTTAAAAAAATGTATAAATGCAAAAAGGAAAAGGGGGCATGGGATATGGGTTTCCTAAGGGGGGTGGGGGGGAATGGGGATAGGGGATGCCATTTGAAGTGTAAATAAAATATCTAATAAAAAAAAAAAAAGAAAATTGTATAGTTGAGAACAGTTACAAGGTAAAGTACTTCCAACAGATGTTACTGTTGTTTATCTCATCTGCAGTGGGAAAAGGGGCCCAGAGCTCATGCATGGTGAGGTCAGTGGAAAACTCCAGTTGACTTCCTTACCCTCCTTAGTTGACTTCTGTTGGATGTTTATATGTATGTTGGATGTTTATAAATATGGTGGGGCTCCCCCAGTGTGACATGTTGTTTTCCTAACTGGGCTACTCAGTCATCTCTGCCAGGTGTTTTTAGCACCCAATTTGATGTTTTCTTGTTTATCTGTTCTTCTGTCTGCTACTTGCTATTTGTTGTTTTACTTTTGCTTACTTTATATTTAATAAGCTCACTCATTCAAAGCCCAAAGTATGACTATTACAGGTCATCTCCTGGGCTGTGCAGAACAGGCAGTGACCCTCTGTGGTCAGGCTCTGCAAGTTTTGAGGGAATGAATTCAAACATGGTCACAATGTCAGGCATCAACTTCATCATAAAGACAGGGGTCAGGGTTGGGAAAAGCACATGCAGAGCAGTCTTGTGGCTAGATTGTAGTTCACGAATGTGATTAGTTAGCTTATGTTTGTTCTCAGTGAATATCTGACAGTCTTTAGCCAAAGGCTTCTTTTAAATACACATTACAGCATTTTAAGATAAAGAAATGGGGAGACAGATACGTGGGGTCAGAGGATATTTTGTTGGACTCAGTTTATTCCTCCTACCTGCGATCACCTTTACTCTATAAGCTACTTCCCTGGCCCTCTGACAAAGGATTCTACAATTAAACAGCTCGAGCCTGGTGTGGTGGCACATGCTTTTAATCCCAGTATTCAAGAATTTGAGGCAGGCAGATGTCTGAGTCCCAGGCCAGCCTGGGGAGTGGCAGACATTCTGAAATCAGTGATTTGCAGCACTTAACTTTCACAACAGCCAGCTGCAGTAGGCACAGTTATAAGCCTTATTTTCTCAAAGGAGGAACCAAAGGCAGGAGACTAACTCTCACTATGCAGCAGCACATGTTAGAGACAGCAGTGAAGCCCAAGCAGTCTAGTTAAGTCTGTGTTCCAAGGCTCCTCAACAAAGTTCACTGCCCCCTCCCCCCCACCTGGGGACAACTAGGTGCCTTGTTAGATAAGATGCTGCAAGCACTGGAGCAGACACTCTCTGAACCCAGCTACTTCCTCAGCGGCTGCTGTGCAAAGTAGGTCAGAGACTTTGCTCATGCTGAAGCAAAGCCTCTGTTCTCTTGTGTGCAGTTGCTGACTCTCAATTGTGCTGTTCTTGTTGGAGAGACAAGTGGATGTGTTTGAAATAGAAACCATCTTTGTAGAGCTGTGTGGTATCAACACAGGCTAAAGCACATCAAACACTGAAGGACCTTTGTTAGGAGCCGACTCGTAGCAGAAAGCAGCTATCATCTTTGCAGCCATCTTGAGCCATATACCTTGGCAAGAGACTTGTTTTCAGCAGCCTACAACAGCTGAGCACACTCTGATAAGCATCTTGTTTATCCCACATATCTTGTTTTGCTGTTTAGTGCCCCCCAGCTGCAAGGCACACGTGGTATCCATGCTATACATGCCTGTAAGGTGCACGAAGTATCGACGCCTACAAGGCACGTGGCAAAGCATATAAATACCCTGGACTTCCCTTCAATAAAGGAGACTTGAGACTTGATCAGAACCTCTGTCTTGTCTCCATTCTTCGAGTCTCTTCCCCTTCATTCCCACTCTCTCTCTTGCTAGACCTTGACCCAAGGACCGGAGCAGCAGCTGGGGTAGGACACAGTGGCCCCCCAATCCGGGCAGTGTGGGCCTCAACAGACTTTGGATCAGGATGACTTTTCCCCCTTCTTTTTATGTGTGTGTTGGGGATCACATTCATAGCCTTGAGCTTGCAGGCAAGTACTCTACCACTGAACTAAATTCCTAGCAAAGAGTGCTTTGTTCTGTATGTGTCTCTTCCCTCAGATTTGTATGTTGAAATCCTACCCCTCAAGGGGATGGTATTAGAGAAAGGGGTGGGGGTGGGGAGGCTGTTGCCAGTCAGCTTTCTGTAACTGTGACTAAACATCTAAGAAAGCAACTTGAAAAAAAAGGACAGGTTTACACTGGTTCTTATTCTCAGAGGTGTCAGTCCCATGGCTGCAAGGCTGTGGTGAATCAGAACACCATGGTGGCAGGAACATGTGCCTCAAAATGTCAGGAAGAGTGAGATAGAAAAAAGGAGAAAAAGAAGGCAGAGAAAGAGGAAGAAGAGGGAGAGAGCTTTCATAGGCATGAACCCAGTGACTTACTCCTCCAAGCTGGCTTCAACCTAAAATTTAAAACAATTCTTTACGTTATTTATTTTGTGTGGGGATGGGTGCACATGTGTCTGACTTGCCAGAATTCTCTCTCTCCTTCACTACATGGGTCCTGGGATCAATCTTAGATCACCAGGCTGGATACAAGGTGCTATTACCTGTTAAGTCCAGGCCTCAACTCTTAAGAGCCTATTCCAATATCTATTGATCAAGTTGGAGCTGTTATAATCCAATCACTTCTCAATATCACCATCATCGGGAGATCAGTGTTCAACCCACGAACAATTTTAGGAAGTGTGACAGTTCATATTCAAACCATAGTGGGGATGATAGTGTTGAGGGTGGAGTTCTTATGAATGTGATTCGTGTGTTTGTTTTTAAAGATAGGGTTTCACTCTGTAGAGCAGGCTGTCCTCAAACTCACAGAGACTGCCTCTGCCTCCCAAATGCTGGGATTAAAGGCGTATGCCGCCACTGCCAGGCTGTGACCCGAGTTCTTATAAAGTAGGTTATGGGAAGGTCATTGTCTTTTCTACCTTATGTCTTTTTTAGCACTGAGAAAATGCCCATGAAAGAAGTCAGCCCGACCAGAAAGTCATCCCAAGACCTCAGATGTGGACAACAGAGGCAGCTTGTATTGAAAGAGCAGTATAATTTAAGAACTTTCTAAAAATGATAACTGTCACATTCCAGTCTCAAACGATATGAGGTTCAAACTCACTTCCCCATCTCATGCTTTCTCGTACGATTTTTCTTTTCATTTTCGCTTTTTCCAACCCCAGAGCAACTGCACGTATCTCCGGAGCCGCTCTGCTCGTCTCTAGTGCTTCCGCCCTGGGGCGTCCAAGTGAGCGTGCGTTTCCGGAGCCAGGAAGTGCGTCATCAGCTCGCGCCAGTTCCTGCACGTTGTGCCGGGTCGCCAAGGCTTTGGATGCTAGAGTGTTCGGGTGGGCCGGCGTTCTGTAACTGCGTGCCGGATTCCGGCTGCTCCTCGCTGCGATGCAGGTCTCCAGCCTCAACGAAGTGAAGATTTATAGTCTTAGCTGCGGCAAGTCTCTTCCTGAGGTGAGTCCTCATCCCCTCGCCGCCTCCGCTCCTCTCATCGCCCCAATGACTGACATACATCTCTAGCTTACCACTGCCTGACTGTGGTGGCTGGTTTTATGTCAGCTTGACACAAGCTAGAGTTAACTGAAAAGAGAGAACCTCAACTGAAAAAAAAAAATGCCTCCATAAGATCTAGCTGTAGGACACTTTCTTAGTGATTGATGGGGAAGGGTTTAGCCCATGGTGGGTGGTACCATTCCTGAGCTATAACCCTGGGTTCTATAAGAAAGCGGGCCAAGGGCTGGAGAGATGGCTCACAAATAAAAATATAAGAAAGCAGGCCAAGCGAGCCAGTAAACAGTACTGCGCCATGGCCTTTGCATAAGCACCCTCCTCCAGGTTCCTGCCCTGTTTGAGTTTCTGTCTTGAGTTCCCTCAGTGACGGATTGTGATGTAGAAATATAGCTGAATTTTATCACGGCATAGAAACCCTAAGACAACACCTTTGTTTTGCTTGTATTAGGTTCACGTGTAAGAACATGCTGACTGTCTAGAAACTACTCTCAAATCCTTTAATTGAAAGATCATTGCCTGAAATACAGTCAGAGCAATACAGTCACAGACTGTAAGGTAGCTCACTTACTTCGGAGAGTTGGAAAACTGTGGTCCACCCCCAGGCTCTCCAAAGTATCATCCTGTTCCAAATACAGACTGCCTTGGTGTACACTTAGGGACTAGAGAGGTGAGTCTGCATGACTAGAGACTTCTAAAGATTATTTTGCCATGACTAGTAAGACTAGTACATTGGCTTTTCTCTTTTAAAAATGATTTTTTTTCCCATTTTTTTGGGGGGGGTGCCGTTTAGCTTCAGATTTATTGACATTTTAAGCTGGACACTTCCTTGTTGCTGGTGTTGTTTTATATAATGTTTGCTAGCATCCTTGGTCCATACCTACAAGATACTGGGATTACATCTACGAATTGTGATGATAGCTTTAAGAATTGCCATAAGCCTTCTGGGAAGCAAAATTGTCCCAGTAGAGACCCATCCACTCAGTGACACTATAACTGACAAGCGCGCTATTGTTGCTGTTTATTCAACTGTTGCCTGTAGAATAAAATTGGCTTTCAGTGAATGTGCTGGTAAAAACCACTCTTATCCAGGGTTGGCTATTAGGCCAGTCATAGTTCCTATTCTTTCTAAGAAATACATTTGGCTGGCAAAGAGATACGTTTATAATCCCAGTGCTTGGGAGGCTAAGACAGGATGATTGTGAGCTTGTGTTCAGCCTGGCTACAGAGCTACATAGTGTGACTCTTATCTCAAAACAGGCACATATACACACATTAGGGGAACTCACTCCATATAGAAATTAAGGCCCATCATTTTGAGAGTTTGCATTCTCTTAGCTTATAGATGGATAAATTTTATGCTTTTTAAAAATGCTTTGTAAAACAGATGTTTTAAAATTTGTTTAGTATATGTAAATATACTAGAGAGATGGCTCAGCACTTAGAGCACTGGTTGCTCTTCTAGAGGTCCTGAGTTCAATTCCTAGCAACCACATGGTGGCTCACAACTATCTATAATGGGATCTGATGCTTCTGGTGTGTCTAAAGACAGCAACAGTACACTCACATATATAAAATAAATACTTTTTAAAAACCTAGGAAGATGGATCAGTGGTTAAGAGCACTTTCTGTTCTTCCAGAGATCCTGGGAATTCCCAGCAACCACATGGTGGCTTGCAACAATCTATTCTGGGATCTGATGCTCTCTTCTGGCATGCAGGCATACATGCAGACAGAGCACTTACTTACATACATAAAAAAAAAAAAAATTAAGTAAAATCCAGAACATATGTTATCATGGAGTTAAGATTATAGAATAGTCCCACTTTCCATTTTATTATTTCCTGTAAGCTTACATTTTCTAAAATGAACATTATTTTGCAAGTAGGAGATAATTTAGATATGTTTTAAGGTGCACTCTCTGTTTTCTTGTAGTGGCTTTCTGACAGGAAAAAGAGAGCACTGCAGAAGAAGGATGTCGGTAAGTATGCAGGATACTCCAGCTCATCAGCTACCTGTGGGACGGTGTCCTCAGCTCTCTGGCTCTCAAGCGTGGGGTGTGGGAAATAAGCTTTTTGCCTTCTCTTTTTGACATTGTTGGTTACTGTCCTCCTGGTGGTATGATATCTCCCTTTCAAGATAACGAGGTAGCCTCACCCTCTTTCACGGATGGCAGCAAGGCTCCTGAGTCAGAGGCACAGACTTTAGTATTTATGACATGGCAAGATGGCAGGAATTTCAGCATGTTTATCCTAGTTGCCCCTTGAATGCCTTGGGAGGGCTTCAGCATGGCTCGGATGAGGCCTGCACACAGTGGGTCTGTGTGTCAGGGAGGAGCCCAGAAGTGGGAAGCCCACTGCTTTGGTAGCAGGCAGAAAGCAGGCCTGCTCTTCTGTGAACTCATTTGTCAGAATTCAGAGTTGCCAACAACCCTGAGACATGGCTCAGGTAAAAGTGATTAGACTCTTGCAGGACTGCCACCACGCTCAGCAAGATGGCCCAAGGAGGACTGTCTTTCAAAACAGTTTCTACTGTGTCAGAATTTTTATCAGTTAGTTGAATCTCTCTGTTTTGCAATAGAGAGACAGTAAATGTTTTCATTATAAACAGAAGAACTTTGTGTGTAAAATGTCTGGATATAAACAATGAGATCTGTTTGTAACTCACCTGGCTTTGATGAGTTTATTCACATTAAACATTTTTCAGTTCAGGTTGCCAATGAAAGGTGGCTTACCTTCCTGTAGATTTCAGTTTTAGCTGAGTCTCTAAAAACAGAGCGCTAGGAGGGTTTTTTTGGCTGTGAGATTGAGATCTTTTGGCAAGCTTCTTGGAAAAATGGGCTCTGTAAGGTACTAAAGTCAGGTAGAAAGTGAGATTTTTAACTCAGGAGGAAACAAATGCTGCTCAGAGCTTATAGACTGGGATTTTATCTACTCCCCTTCCAGGACGCTCATGTGTAACAAAGTGGATTCAGGTTATTTATGGGAAGAAACTGTTTCCTGGCCTGCTCAGGTCTAATAGGTGTCTAACAATTCAAGTGGTTCAGTATTTTTGTTGTTGTTGTTCTTTGTGGTGCCAGGGTTTGAACCCAGGGCCTCACACATGCTAATCATGTTATCTAGCACTAAGCCACACCCACAGACAGGCCTTACTCTAATCTTAATATTTGGGTTTTATTCACAAGGCATATATATGTCATAGATAAGCTGTGTTCGAGGTAGTGACCAATCAGAATCCTTACTCTGGTAGAAAAAAAATTTTTTTTTTTTTCTGAGCGTAGGTGTTTGTGCTGTGGCCCACAGAGGCTGCACTAGTCCTTCCTGTAGCCTGTGCCCTCCTGGCCGCAGAGAGGCAGAGCTAACAGGCAAGCATCAACTCGACGCTAACTTCTTGGATAAGCCTAAGATGTTGGAGGCTCATGCCTAGAAATGTTTAGCTGAAAACACTGTTTGTTGTTGCAGCAGTGACTAATGGTGAATTAGTGTTCCTCCTTCACCGAGGTCTTTAAAATTATCATTGTGGACTTTTTCTTTTCAATTAAAAAAAGATGTTCTTTCTTTTTAAAAAGTGAGAAAAAAGTCAGTTTTCCATTACCGTAGCCTCATGGTTTTGGAGGGTTTTGTCTGTGTACAACTGGTTTTGTTGCTTTGGGGCCTGTGGTGAGACAGCACGTGGTGGTGGGAGCTCAGGGCCAAAGGGGCTGTTCACTGTTTAGCATCTAGGAAACAAGAGGAGATGGAGCAAATGAATATCCTATAGTCTGCTTTGAGGGCATGACTCCAGTGGCTAAGACCTCACTACCCCTCCCCCAAAAGTTTTACTACCTCCCAATTAAAACATGAGCCCAGGAACCAGACCTTTGGACACTTGGCTCCCTGGGGAATTCAGATTCCAACTGTTAACTGGTAGGAGCTAAGAGGAAAGCTGGGTGGTCTGTGTTGGGGTCTTTCTCAGGGATGGGAGCTGTTGGGTTGTATACTGCTTCCTACAGTCATTGTTCCTGTCCGGCATGCTCTGTCCTTCTCCCCTGATGCCCATGTTGAACCCCCTTTCCATCCCACCCCCTTCTCTCTTTGTAGATGTTCGTAGGAGAATTGAACTTATTCAGGACTTTGAAATGCCTACTGTGTGTACTACTATCAAGGTGTCAAAAGATGGACAGTATATTTTAGCAACTGGTAAGCATCTTTGTGGTTATGATTTGTATGTGTTCCATAACAGGAAGTGCTCTAGTAGGAAAAGTTCACCCCCTTTGTTTACCTCAGTGTTTCATTATAAACGTTTTCAGACATACAGAAATACTCAGAAGAATTTAATGAGCCCTCATTTATCTGTGACCTAGATTCTGTACTGAATAGCTTACTGTGTTTATCAATCCATATCTTTTTAAAATGAATTTTCAGAGTAGATCACAGATAATAGCTTTTTATTTTTAATTTTTGGCCTCATTATATATCCTAAACTGGCCTCACAGTTTTCCTGCCTCTTCTTCCAGGTGCTGAGATTACAGGCATGTGCATCCATCCAGACTTTGCTCCACTCCATTTTAATGGCCTCATGTAAACACAGCCAATCCCTTTGTGCTATATTGATGGCTGCCATAGTATATCTAAGCCTGTGGGTTTGGTTTTTTGCTTTTTTTGTTTTTTTTAAGATTTATTTTATTTTTTGTATATGAGTATAGCCGTATCTTGTTAGTGAAATGTGTGTATGCCTTATGCCCAGAAAGCCAAAAGAGTTTTGGATCCCAGGAACTGGAGTGACACACAGTTGTAAGCCATCATGTGGGTGCTGAGAACCAAACCCTGGTCCTTTGGAAAGCAGCCAGTCTCTTAACAGTGAGCCCTTCGGCCTCTGTTTTTATTTTGAGAAACTGGGAAAGAGGGTTGAGAAGACCTGAGATGTTTAGACACAGTTATTGGGGGCTAGAAGGAACTAAGACCTTTAATTCAGATCTTCTAGATCCAGAGATACTGAATGATGGGCCCAGTGCTCTAGGGGGTAGATGAAGTGGAAGGATTTTGTTATTATTTGATTTAAACAGGTTCACACTGTGCAGCTCTGGCTGTCCTAGACCTGGCTGTGGAGACCAGGCTGGCTTCAAACTCACAGAGATCCACTTGCCTCTGCCTCCCAAGTGCTAAAATTAAAAATGCATCACCATGTCTAGCAAGAGAGGTTTAATGTTAAATTACACTTTCTTTTATGAAATCATTCTCTACTCCTGACAAGATTAATTGGCTTCTTACTTAGAATCCTTGGGTTTTACTTTGTTGTTGTTGTTGTTGTTGTTTTTGTTGTTGTTGTTTTGTTTTTTTCAAGGCAGGGTTTCTTTGTGTAGCCCTGGCTGTCCTGGAACCTGCTCTATAGACCAGGCTGGCCCCAAACTCAGATTTACCTGCCTCTGCCTCCCAAGTGCTGGGATTAAAGGCGTGTGCCACCATTGCCAGTTAGATTTCACTTTTACCTTTAAAAGACTTTTCATCAATAATATATGAACATTGATAGTCTCAGAATTGAAGTTTTGATTATAGTTGCTTTTAATTTAAATATCTCTGAACAGCTAGTGGCTGTTAGAGACAGTGTGGTTGGGTGCAGGGTCCTTTTGTTTACCTACATTCTGGACCTTTCCTTGGAACTCACAGAAGTGGATTTAGGGATCCACTTGCTGTCTGCTTATGTCAGTAGAGCTAGTCCTTTCATCTCTGGCTTCTGCCACTGCCTCCATCTTTATCACTGCTCTAGGACTTGTGGCTAAAATCAAGTTGGATAAAATCTGTCTCTGGAGATGTTTCAGTCAAGATTGGGAAATTAACTACCTGCAGGAATCAGACCAGGGCATGTGCAAATTGTGATCTGTCACAGAGCTAAGCAGCCTTTTGGCTTCCCTTGGAAGCATTGAGTTTAGAGTCAGACCAGATTCACACGCTCCTTTCCTTCTCTTTAGTGCTGGGGACCAAACCCCGTGCTTTGAGAGTGCTGTGCAAGTGCTCTAGCAACCAAGAAGTGTCTCAGCTGCAAATCTGTCCTCAGTGACCTTGTTAGACTTTACTGATACATAAGGATGGAAATGGAAACAGAGGCGCTGATTCTATCCAAATGTATGTTTTTGCCACATATCTTTTTCTCAAGAACCAAGATAATGTAAGTGAACCTTGTAGACGATGCAGAAATAAAAGGAAAAACAAACTCAAATTCCAAGCAAAGGCCCTGTATATCTTAGTAGTTTTTCCTGAGGCCCATCACACAGGTATCATCATCCAGTGGCAGACTCAAAGTCTACAAGCTTTTCTGCTGTAGGAAGACTTGCTGTCCTGTTGCTTTGGGAAACAGGATGTCTTCTCTAGCCTGAGTTCATGTGCCTGCTGCCTCAGCCTCCTAGTGCTGGGGTTATAGCCATGTATTACCATGCTAGGTATATTTTTTTGGTTTTTAAGCTTTTCTTTTTTTAAATGAAATCTTAGGTTTTGATTCATGTTAGAAAACTATTTCCTGTGTTTGTTTGTTTTTTTTATAATGTCATTTTGGTTTTAAAAAATGATCCTTATTTTTCCTCACTCAAGCATGGTACATTTATATGGAATGCAAACATTATAGAAGAATGTGACATAAGATGTGAGCATCCCCAGATAGTTGCTGTGTCTGCACTTATCTGCCCACCATCCCTATGAAGCTGCCTTTAGTTTCATAGAGTTGGGATCTTATGCACTCTGTTGCAGTCCTTCCTCACCTCTGGTCTTTGAACTCACTTCCCTTCTCATTGTGGGGGCTGCTGGTGACTCAGCAGGTAAAGGTGCTTGCTGAGAAGCCTGAGTTCAATCCCTGAACCCCACATGGTAGAAAGAGAGAACCAACTGCACAGCACACTTTGGGAGCCTGTTACTGGTGCTACGGCTCTGCTCATCTTTGTGTGCCGTGTGTTTCCTGGGGGTTACCACCGTTTATTTAAGCAGGGCTCTCTCAGTGGGGCCTGTTTGCTTTTAATCTTTGGCCATGTGTGACACGAGTTGCAGGGAATATTCTTCCTGTAGCTCTTGTGCTTGTGGCTGGGTTTCTGTAGTCCACAAGTGGTGTAAGTTGAAATACAGTTTCAAGGTGAATTCCTGTCACATACCTTACATGCATTAAACATTACCAAGGAAGTTGAATCCGTTAGTGTGTGAATAATTTTTTAAACCCTTTCACTGACAAAAATACTAAGCATCTTTTTTGTCTTGTCAAACTACTTAATTTTTTCTGTCTTTTACTGGATTACTATGAGTCTTCTTAGGTATTTATATTTCATTTTCTATAGTTCTTTGATTTCGGGATAACTATCCTACCTCAGGGCAGAAAGGACACAAAGCAGTTGTGTAGGGTGTGGCTATGCAAATTGTAGCCTTTGGTTTTGCATCATGCTAATTTTTTTTTTTTTTTTTATAGGAACATATAAGCCTCGGGTCCGGTGTTATGACACCTATCAGTTATCCCTGAAGTTTGAAAGGTGCTTGGATTCTGAAGGTAAGAGGCCAACTCTGGGCTCATAAATAGCTTTTCAGAATTGTCCATTGCACTGCTTTTTAAAACGGGAGTGGGTTGTGTGGTAGGTTTTGGTTGCTGTAGATTAAGTAGTTTATTTAAGATGGTGCTGCACTTAACAGGCTACAATCTGCATTGGCCACGCTCTGGGCTGTGCACAGGCTGTCCTCATGGGGTCGGCCAGGTGGGCTCTGACCTTTAAGGCTGGTCTAGAATAGGCTTCCAGCCTCACAAAGGTTATGGCTATGGGACTAGGAGGTGGTGTCTCCTTTCTAGCTGGGTTTCAGCTGGACTCCATTTGCTTTATAAGGCTGCCAGCATTTTTTTTTTTTTTAATCTTATGTGTATGGGTGTTTTGCCTGCATATTTATCTGTGCACCATGCATGTGCCTGATACCACAGTAGGCCAGAAGAGGACATCTGATCCACTCCAACTGGAGTTACAGATGGTGAGCTGCATGTGGGTGCTGGGACTCGAAACCTGGGTTTTCTGGAAGAACAACAAATTCTTTTAACCACCAAGTCCTGTCTCCAGCTCTGAGAGACCTCTTCTTTTAAGAGATTCATATGATTAAACAAATCTTCCCCTTTGTCATACAGTATAATATAATCTCAGGGAGTGGTGCATCAATAACTCACAGGTTCCACCCTTTCTCTTACCAGGGGGACATGGCACCCTGTAAAGGTTACAGGGGTCATTTCCAGAATATTGCCTAATATAGACAGCAAGTTAAAATGGCAAAGGTTTTATCAGCCCAGTGTTTTAGGAACAATAGGTAAGAAGTAAATGGGATACAGTGCTATGTAGAATTGCCCCATACCCTCCTAGTCTCACCCTTGCTGCCAGAGAACATAGAAACTTTGTATGCCATTAATAACAGCTGTTTTACTCTGGTTTTGTGTAGAGATAAACTTTGTTTAGGCAAAGAGTTACTGTTGCTTTTTTCTTCCTTTTTGTTTGAGACAGAGTTTCTCTTTGCAGTTATGCCTGATTCACATCTAGACCAGACTGGCCTCAAACTCACAGAGCTCTTCCTTCCTCTGCTTCCCAAGTGCTGGGAGTAAAGTCCTGCACCACCACATGAACATCCAGCCTGAGGCCCCATCTTAAAGCAGCATTTTAAAGGCTGCTCTTTAGTTTATAATTGAAAATCTTAAAAACTACTAAGAACACCTCAGCAAAACTATGGCAAAAACTTTTAGGAATCATTCTAAATTTACTTTAATTCTGTAAAAAAGAAAAAATCTAGACAATAGTAAAGACTAGCCATTTAGTATTAGTGGGAATGTTCTTCCTGTTGTATGGAGAGGTAGGACAAAAACAGCATTTGTATATAATTATTCACCAGTTAAAACCAATTAGAATCCTGACTTGAAGCTTGTAACGGTTTTGTTAGAACATTGGTTGGTAATTGCATTTTTCCCTATTATTTTGCAGTTGTCACCTTTGAGATTTTGTCAGATGACTATTCAAAGGTATGTTTTGTAGGGTTGGTTTGTACTTGGCTGTGCTCAAGAATTGAGTGAGGAAAACTTACTTTTTAAAAACATATTTACTTTTTATTTTTGTTGATATGCATGTGTGTGTCTATGTCAGCGAATGTCATGTGTGTGCAGTTGCTCTTAGAGACCAGAAGGGGGCATCAGATCCCCAGGTGATTGTGAGCTGCTGATCTGAACCCAGGTCCTCTGAAAGAGCAGCAAGTGCTCTTAACTGTCTCTCCAGCTCTAGAACTTACTTTTCTAATATTTTTATGATATTCACAGTGTTAAATTAAAAGTCACTGTGTAATAATAGGTTTTCTGTCGATTTTTGGCCATGTACATGTATGATGTGCAATATCTTTTAAAAAAAAAACATTGGGAGTGAACTTTTGGTCACCTTAATGTCAAGTTGGTTCTTAGCATCTCACGGCCTCACCTTTACTCTAAGGGATTGGTAGCAGTCACCCTTTGTTAGGTACCTCATGGTCTTGATCTGTGGTTCTGATTATTGATGTTAGCCTAGGCATGTTTGCCTTCATTTCCTTATTTATACAAGATAAGGAAGCCAACAGTTTGTTCAGTTCTTGTAAGTCAGTGAGAGGTTGTACCGTGCTGTGGTGCAGGTCTGAGCACAGCGGAGTAGACTTTCCTGATACATTGGTCCGTCTTTGACTTTTCATGGTGATCTTCAGTAGTTTTCAATTGTTAGGAAGCCCTTTCTCAGTTTAAAATGGAAATGATGGGAAGTGCCTGATGCCCTTAAGTATTCACCAGTTAAAAGGATTTCAACAAGCAAAACTTCTCATGTCACGTGCATCTTGAAAGAAAGTTGAATTTCATGGCTAACGTGGCTTTCTCTTCTGGCTTCAGTTCCTCCAACTATGAGGCACACAGATTGTCCTTTTAGCTGGCATAGCTGTTAGCTAGGATTTTGGTATGGTGATTTTATAACTTACTTTTTCTAGCACTGATAGATATGCATTTAAATACTATGTTAGGTTTTCATACACATTTCTGTCATATGCTAAATGTACATTTGTGTGCACACATCGATATATTTGTATTTGTACAGAGTGAGCAGGGGAGAGATGAGAGTTTTTCTTGCTTGGGTAGTTTTAGTGATGATAAAAGTTAAGCAAACAAACCTTGATTGTTTTCTTTTCAGATTGTCTTCTTACATAACGACAGATACATTGAATTTCACTCACAATCAGGCTTTTACTACAAAACCAGAATTCCCAAGTTTGGCCGAGACTTCTCTTACCACTATCCATCCTGTGACTTGTACTTCGTAGGTGCAAGGTACTGATCAGATTATTGTTGCTTTCTCCTTTCCACCTCCCACACAGCTAGCTGGCTTCTCTTCTTAGATCACTTGTAGACTTTTTCTACTTAAGTGTTCTTAATAGAAAAAGTGATGTGTCATTACTGTGAAAGGGAATCAGTCTTAGAAAAAGACATTAACACATACATACATACATACATACATACATACGTACAAACAATAGTCTATATGTTGATATGTAGTTTCAAGTAGGTGGTATTATGCTTTTTGTCTTGTTCAGTATCAATGATGAATTTCTCTGTGGGCCATTTTGTCACTAATGGCATATGTAGTTGTTGGGTTAAAACCTACTTAGGGGCCTGGGGATGTGACTCAGTGGGTGAAATTCTTTCTTTGCAAGCATGAGGACCTGGGTTAAGATCCTCAGTATGGCAGTGCAGGCCAGTAACTTCACTGCTGGACTATGGAAGGAGATAGATCCCTTGGAGCTGGGGTTACAGATGGTTGTGAGCAGTCTGAGAGGTGCTTAGAACCGAACTCAGGTTCCTGCAAGAGTTTCAGCTCTTAACCACCAAGATGTGGCAAATTCTGAACAAAGTGTATATATTTAGATTAAGTTTTTATCAGCTTTTCAAAGAGAAGTGATGGCTTGTGAATAAGAGCTGTGCATGAGCTTCTAAAGTTTATACTTACTCACAAGAAAGTGCTTGTAGATCACCAGATTCTCTTTGTTCCTTGCAGCTCTGAAGTTTATAGATTAAACTTAGAACAAGGGCGGTACCTGAATCCTCTCCAGACAGATGCTGCGTGAGTACTCCAGTTCCTCTGCTGCACATGTTTTGCCTAGGAGATGGAGCCAGAGGCTTGTGTTGTTATCAAATGACCTAGTTGCATTAAACCAGCATCCTGGGCATCTATAAGAATATCATTAACTATGCTCTTAATCAGAATTGAAAGTGTTGTTCAGTTTCTTTTCCTAAGACCACCATCGCCTGGTCCTGTGATTTCTTAAAAGTTTAAGTTCTATATAAAAAGACTTGTGATTTAATTCCAGCACAAAGGAAGCACAATTGGGTGGATCTCTGAGTTCAAGACCAGTCTGGTCTACATAGCAAGTTTCAGGCCAGCCACGATTTTATACAGAGATCCTGTCTTAAAACTCCAACAACAAAACTTCTAGTTTTTAAAAACTCAGTTTATTATTTTTACTTTTAGTATTAAGCTTTCATCATGATTTGTTTTATGTTACTTTTTTCTTGTGAATTCCTTTTTTTTAAGACAGGGTCTTTACTGTGTAGCTCTGACTGACCTATATATAACTCACTATGTAGACCAGGCTGGTCTTGAATGCCAAGAGATCTGCCTGAGTCTCTCTCCCAAGTACTGGGTTCAAAGGTATGCACTGTCACACTCAATTTGTGAGAATCTTTAAAATTCTATTCTTGAATTTAAATTTTTAGTTGTTTTTTTTTTTTTCCCTTTTGCTACATAGTCTAAGCTACCTTTTCCTTTTAAAAAGCTTTTTGGTAATTTATTGTTTTATACTTGTTCTTTTGCATGTATTTTGCTTTCTGTTTCCTTTTGAGATAGTGTTTCCATGTACCCTGTGTGGCCTGGCATTTAATATAGACCAGCTGGCCTCTAGCTTGTGGCAGTCCTCCTGTCTCTTGTCTCTTCAGTACTGAGATGACAGGCATTGCTACCATGCTCAGCTACACTTTTATTCAAAAAGAAATTCTACAAAAAAAAAAAAAAAGAAAGAAAGAAAAGAAAAGAAATTCTTCAGGAGTGACCCTACCATCTACCTCCTTATAATGAATGAGGAGTAGCAGATGCACAGAGGAGTGGACACACTTATGCCAAGTGTTGTGCAGCCCTCTCCCTACATCAGCTAACAGTGACAGCAGGTTCTGCCAGAGCTCATCCTGTCTCCATTCACAGAGGGCAGCTGCACTGGGGTAGGTGGCTTGCCCAGGGCCCTGCAGCTATGTAGGCATGAAGCTGGACTGCTGCCCATCTGTATATACAGAGCTTCTAACTTTGCCTTATCTCTGTAAGAGGATTCTGAAAGGAGAGCATGGAGTAGTAAAAATTCTGAGCTGGAAAGATGGTTTTGTTCTTCCCTGGTTTAAAGTACTTTATGTTTAAAAACTTGTAACTTTATAATACATTACTGCATAATGAAAAATTACCTGCTCTCCAGCTGCTTAATTTCCTGTTCATAACGTCTGTTATTTATTGCATATCCTTTATACTCTGGGCTAGAGCATTTTATTCTTTAATCCTCACAGTAACCCATTGAGGTAGGTCAAAATTCACTCTAGTGAGTAAGAAAATGAGGCTTTGTCTGCACATCCAGGTCTTGAGATTGCCATAGTGATGGCCTGTGTTCTTAAGAATGCTGCCTTGCCTTGGAGGAAAATAGAAGGTCCTTTCTTCTCATGGTGGGATAATATTTCAGAAGGAGGGCCTCTCATGTCTGGCATGCAGCAGGTAGTGTCTCCCTGGGTATTGGGGCTCTGGTGACTGTGAGCCATGCCTTTATTTCATTTGTGGATGAGAGTCTGCATATTTCTGTCCACAGGATTTGGATGTGCTACAGACTTAGAATGTTCATTGAGTGCCTCTTCTCCTGAACTAGATGCTCCCTAATACTTTTTCCTGTGTTTGCATTACTGTTTAGGGAGAACAATGTTTGTGACATAAATGCAGTGCATGGCTTGTTCGCCACAGGAACAATAGAGGTTAGTATGTGTTCACTCTGAAACAAACGTGTTTCATTTGTTTACAGTTTCAGTTTTTCTTTAGAATGTCTTTTTCTTTTTGCATTCATTGTGTGTGCATTCCACACTTGCCCCTGTGCTTATATAGAAATAAGAAGACAACTTATTTTAGTTGATTCAGTTCTTCTGTATGAATCCTGGGGATTGAAGTCAGGTTGTCAGGCTTGGCAGCAAGTCCCCTTACCCACTGAGCTATTTTTTCATTTTAAATAAGATTTTCTGGGGGCTGGAGAGATGACTCAGCAGTTATAGGTGCATTATTGATTTTGTAGAGAACCTGAGTTTGGTGTCCACCATCCAGGTAGAGCAGTTCACAACAGCCTATGACCTGAACTCCGGGGGAACCTGAGATCATCTTCAGGCCTCTTTGGGCACATGCACCTACAGACTCATACCTATATACAAACATACATATATATCTAATTAAAACCAGAGACCTGCCTAGCATTGTGTGACCTAGGTTTGGTCCCTAGCGGTGTCTAAATCCATGAGCCAATAGATAATCAGTCAAACCAATTGATTAATCAGTCTTTAGCTTTTAATCTATTTAAGAAAATTACACCTTTAGGCATGTTGAAAACAGTTCAGCGATAGCATCCCACACATTGCTTTTTAAAATAAAAGTGTTATTTTCTAAAAGGTTTTCTGAGCCATTTGGAAGTAAATCAATGAACATTATGACATTTCATGCCTAAATATTTGAAATATAATTTTTTAAAACAAGGACTCAAGCTGAGAATGGTATCACAACACTTGGTAGTTAAGTGTTAGAGAGTTAGAAGCTGAAGGCTAGCCTTGTCTATACAGTGAGTGCAAGCTGACCTTGGGTATAAAGGTCTTTGTCTCAGAAAGCCAAAAAGTAAGCTAGCCATGGTGAAGCATGCCTTTAATCCCATGTTGGGAGGCAAAGACAGGCAAATGTCTTGAGTTTGAGGCCAACCTAGTGTACAGAATTGAGTTCCAGGACAGCCAGGGCTACACAGAGAAACCCTGTCTACAAACAAACAAACAAAACCTCCAAAACTAAAAAAGTAATACAGATTCAAGATTTATCCTGTGGTCTTAGCTACTCTGAAGACTGACACAGGAGAATCACTTGAGCCCAGGAAGTCAATGTTAGCCTGGATGACAGGTTCTTATTCAAACAAACTGACAAAACCATAAAGACCTTTTTCATAAATATAAATGTCTTTATTGCTCCTTCCTCCCGTAGGAGCCAACTCAAGGGTCATGTGTCTGGTTGGGACTTTTTTGGTTTTTTTTGTTTTTTTTTCTTGGTTAGAAGTAAATCACCTTGTAGTGAAATACCCAGCACTGCCAGGATTGCAGGTTAAAAGCTAGGCTTTGATTCTGCATGGAACTGGTGATAGTAAATCTTATTTTGATAAATATTTACAAGCTCTTTTTCTTTCTTTCTTTCTTTCTTTCTTTCTTTCTTTCTTTTTTCTTTCTTCCTTCTTTCCTTCCTTCCTTCCTTTCTTTTAAAAAAGATTTATTTATTTATTATGCATATGAATACACCAACATTGATTTCTTCAGACACAGCAGAAGAGGGCACAAGACCTCATTACAGATGGTTGAGAGACACCATGTGGTTCCTGGGAATTGAACTCGGGACCTCTGGAAGAACAGTCAGGGCTCTTAACCACTGAGCTGTCTCTCCAGCACTTTACAAGTTTTCTAGTTGCAGCTTTTCCTTAAATATTTTTTTTTCCTCTGTTCAGGGTCGAGTGGAATGCTGGGACCCAAGAGTCAGAAAAAGGGTTGGTGTGTTAGACTGTGCATTAAATAGTGTCACAGCAGATTCAGAGTAAGTAGCAATCAATTTACAGGATAACTGTCAATCAACATTCTGATTTAAGTCAGTGCCTCAGTATGAAATTAATTGCCAGAGGATGAAACTTTCTGACTCACATCTGAAACTAGTGTTGGGGATTGTTGTCCTATAAAGCTGTGGGCAAGCCAGGGAGATTCCCTCTTTCCAGGACTGCTCAGAGCAATGTGGTGTTTTTAGTTTTCAGTCCTGTGGGATTGGTGACTGGGCAGGGCCATTACTCTTAGCAGGCTAGAAGATGTGCTTTGAATGCTATGGTGAAGGAAGCAAGGGCTGATTTTTTTTTTTTTTCCCTTGCTCTTATTGGTCTAATTCCTATGCTTAAAACATGTAGAGAGTAGTACATACTTGGAGAGAAAACACATGTTACACAGGTAACAGCTTGGATTAAGTAAGAAGAATGCATCTTTGTCATCCACTCACCAGTGTGGGCTGGCACAGGCTGGCACCACTGCCCAGGTGTTTGCTGTAGGATGTATAGGCAGACCACCCTCAGGCAGGTCTTTGTTCCAGTCTTATCTGTTGCAGTCAGTTCAGAAAAGCCTTTCTCTTTCACTGCTTCTCCAGCAATCCACGTGTACTTCAGGGAGAGTTTACATACCATCCCTTGATGTCATGTGGGAGGGTGAAGCGTCTGATGGTGACAGGTTGCAATGACAGTGAGGATGCTTTAAATTATTGCAAAGTTCTGTATGATTTCCTTTAGGGTGGAAATTCATAACTCCTTTGAAAAGATATTTATATGGAACATCTTTGATTTAAAAAGAATTAAGAATGACTTAGTTAGCTGATGCAGCTCAGCAGGAGGGCTCTTGAGGAGTATGCAAGGCTACAGGCTCTCCCCTGTCCATGTGGGCTGTAATTCCTGGGTCTAAGGGAGTCTCCTGAGTATCTGGTACATAGTAGACACACAGACACTCCACCCAGTTTATTGTTATTAGAAAGAACAGAGGTAGCAGTTAACTAAAGCTACTTGACTACTTATAGTGAATAGCTTCAGGCTGCCCTCAAACTCACTGGATGGTTGAGAATGGCCTTGAACTCCTAATGCTTTTTCTCCCAAATGCTGGAATTACACCACCCCATCCCTTAGTACTTGATATTTATTTACCAGAGACTTTGGTGAGCTCTTTATGTACAGAAAGTGATATTTTGTTAGGTACTTTAATTTGATGTGTTTTGTAAAAGAAAACTCTCCATCAATGACATACTCAGTGTTCAGCTCTTAAGAATTGTATTTCAGAAGTATGTTTGTGCAAGGAAGGGTATATAAATATACATTTTTAGGTATACCTTTCAGTGAGAAAGAACAGTTATCATAGAGTTTTATTAAAATTTTGTAACATTTTTGTAAAAGGATAATGACCATATATATATATGTGTTTATTGTCATGGGGAAAACATCCAGAGGCATACCAAAATGTTAAAAAAATTTTTTTCTTTTTCCTGCTGATTCAGTTTCAAGTGATCTTATTGTATTGTGTTTTACTTTTTTTAAGATTTATTTATTTTTAATTACATGTGTCTATTTGTATCTGCACATAAGTACAGGTACCCATGAAGCCCAGATGGTGTTGGGTCCTCTAAAACTGGAGTTATGGATGGGTTCTGGGAAATCAAACCCTAGTCCTCTAAAAGAGCAGCCAGTGTTCTTAACTTCTGAGCCATCTCCCTAGCCCCTATATTTATTTGTTAATTTAGCTTTAGCCTGTCACTTATGTTATTTAGTAAATTCTAGAAGGTAGAGAAGTTAGAAATACTGTCTAGAGGAGGCTGTCGTTCTTTCCTATGATTGACTGTCTGCCTGAGGAAGTCAGGAGGGTCGCCTGGAAACCAGGAAGAACCAGTAGGATAGTTACATAGGCTGGTTAGGAAATAAATGTGCAGAAGTCAGTGAATTTGGTATCCATTAGCAATTCCCCAGGAGGAGGAGCAGGAGGCAGCAGACCAAAGCTCTCATACCAGAAACTACAGTTATTGAAGGAGTTATTTACATGTCTGAAGAAAGTGATAAAATTGCATTATGAAATAAGCCTCAGAGGAGTAGGAAAACAATTCTGTGTGAAAAGTTATTCTAGAGTTCATTTTGAAGAGTGGGTGATGAAGTCTTTGAGGAGCAGCAGCCTCCTTTCCAGCCACTGCTCAGTGAAGCTCCAGACTAAGACTGTAGGTGGCAGGAGAGGCTCGATAGTGCTCAGGGCATGGTCTGGCCTGGGCTCAGGGTGGTAGCATGTAGCCCATAAGGACTGGAAGCAGAGTTCTTGTCCACTTCTTTTTGTGGGACGCGATCTCACTGTGTAGCGTACCTCAGCCTGCTGAGTACTGGGATTGCAGGCATGCATCAGCACAGCCAGCTCTGGTCTACGTCTGACCTAATCTCTTTTTTTTCCACCTCAATCTTTTGGTGCTAGTGTTTGTAGCTGGTGCTTGAGAAGCATGTTCTAGAACTGTAGCTGTACCTTTTGTCCTTCAGTACCATAGATATTTAGGTCTTAGTCTTTTATTTTCGATGAATGAAGTTGATCTATTTTATTTTTAAAACAATTTTAAATTATGTGTGTGTATGTGCCCATGAATGCAGGTGCCTGCAGAGAGCAGAGGTGTCAATCCCCTGAGCTGGAGTTATAGGTGGTTGTGAGCCACTTGATGTGGATGCTGGGACTTGAATTTGAGTTCTTTGCAAAAGCAGTGCATGTTCTTAACCGATGAGCTCTCTCCTGCCTCAGTGAAACTGATTTTACATCAGAAGTATATGCACCCATATCCCAAGATAAATTGCTTCTCTGAGTAATGATAGGGAGGTTTGGGGGCTCGGAAGAAGGCTCATCCAATAAAGTGCTAGCTGTGCAAGACACGACTTAGTTTAGATCCCCAGCATCCATGTAAACCAATCACTAATCCCAGATCTGCAGAGAAGGACCACACACACACACACACACACAAACAGACACACACATCCTGTAGAAGGTTCAGAACATTCTATTCAGACAATAGAATACAAGATGAAGGTGGGTTATGGGATTACGTTTGTATGGGTAGTGTCTTTTTTATTATGAAAGTTTGGATACAGGTAGACTGTAAACAAATAGCTGGTAATATGAGTTTCCTTGTTAGATTTGAAGTGAAGATAAATGATGACCCAGTTACCTAGTCGCAGAGAACAAATGTTTGCTTTTCAGGATTAACAGCTTACCCACCATCTCTGCATTGAAGTTTAATGGAGCCTTGAGCATGGCTGTTGGAACATCCACAGGGCAGGTAAATGTCGTATGTGAGCATGTGAGCCCGTATTTTGGATGTGTATTGAAAGGCACTTGGGATAGTGAGTGAGACTGTTCTTTTTTGGCTGGAGTGGAGAGGGTGCTCCAGAATAGTAGAACAATATTTTTTAGCGTGTGTGGCCCAAATTTGGAATTCTGTCAGCTTTCTACTCTTGGGGAGTCACAGTGGATTTAAGTACATATTTTGAAGACTCTGGGAATCCTGCAAGTAAGAATTATGTTCACTAAAAATTTTCAAGATATGTGTATGCAAGGAGCCTTTTGTTTTTTCTTTTGAGATAGGATCTTGACATATAATGTTAGCTGGCCTAGAATTCTGAGTAGAAGAGGCTGGCCTTGAACTCACAGAGCTCTGCCTGTCTCTGCCTCCTAAAGGCATGTGCCACCACACTCACTCAAGGTCACTTGTTGCAGCAGCACCTGCTATGTCCTAGGTCACAGATTTGCTAATTAACAAGTGAAACATTCTTATGAACATCTGTTCCTTTCTTAGTATAGATCAGTAATTGTCGAATTAGTAAATCTAAAAACTACTCCTGGTGTTAAAGGTGTAAAACTGTTCTAAGAGCTGACTTTAGTGTTAGGCTTTAACACTAAATTTGTTTGTCATGTTCATAGAAGGTTATGAAATAGGTGGCAGTCATTATTCCAACTTTTTTTATTTTTCTTTCTTTTCTTCATGTGTATGTCTGTGTGTAAGGAGGGGAGGGTCTCCTATATCCCATGTTGGTTTCATACCTTATATGTAGCCAAGAATGACTTTGAATTTCTGATTTTCTTGCCTCCATATCCCACGTGCTGAGACTACTGGCATGTGCCACCGTGGCTGCTTTTGCCGGGCTGGGGAATGAACTTTGTGGGTTGTTGGGTCAGCACTCTAGTAGCCGAGCTGCCTCTCCAGTTCCCATTACTCTGAGTATTAAATGTGTTCTTTGGAAATGGCTTGTTTGACTAGGATTAATTGTTTTCTCTTTTAGGTGTTGTTATACGATCTTCGCTCAGATAAGCCATTGCTAGTTAAGGATCACCAGTATGGGCTGCCTATTAAGTCAGTTCATTTCCAGGATTCACTAGATTTAGTTTTGTCTGCAGACTCCAGAATTGTCAAAATGTGGAACAAGGACACTGTACGTACTTTCTGCTGCAATTGCTCCCTGTTTTCCTTGCCTGTTCCCAGTGCTTCTTTTTCCATGTGCTTTGGAGGCTTCTGTGGGTCCTGGAGAAGGGGGTGCTGAGTAGCCATCTGGGAACCAGCAGGTCAGTCACTTTAGGTCAAGGCATGTCTGTGTTTGGGTAAAGCTGACATGAGCCTGTCTCCAGGTAAGGAGCATCCTGATCTATGTGCACTTGTGCATGAGGAGGGATGAACTCAGGTCATCAGGCTGGTGGCTAGGGATTTACCCCCTGAGCATTGTTGCCACCCCTGGTACACATTTTATTGGACATGTGTTAGATGGAGAGATAAATCTCTGTGAAACAGAATCTGCCTCTGAAGAGCCTTTTGGTCCTGCCCCCACCATCTTGATTTTAGATTTTTACCACTGCCTGTGAGGATGGCTATGTACTGTAACTGTAACGCACATGGAAGTCACAGGACAACTTAGATATTATTCTTCCACCGTGGGTTTCAGGATTGAATTCAGGTGGCACAGCAAATGCTTTCACCTGCTGAACCAGCTGGCTGGCTCCATCCTGAGACCTTTCAGTTTACTGACTACCCCAGCAGAGTTCTGGGAGCTGCTGATCTTCTTCCATTCCAGAGTCAGTGCATGTCCTGGGTTCACACCCTGTCCTCATCTCAAACAAGCAGGGTCTAGAAGTAGAAAGTACTTTTAAAGTAATTTCGTATATTGGTCAGTCAGTCTCTCTGTCTTTCTTTGTTGGTATTTCTAGGGATTGAACCCAGGTCCTTGTGTGTGCTTAGCCAGTGCTATACCACTGGATTCCATCCTTAGTGGTCTTTGTACTTTTTATTTCAAGAGAGGGCTTCAATAAGTTGCCCAAGTTGGCCTTGAACTCACTCTACCCTAGCCAGACCTTCAGCTTGTGATCCCCCTGCCTTAGTCTCCCAGTTGGTAGTATTACATGCCTGTGCTTCAAGGCCTGGCTAGCTTTATTTCATTTTTTTTTTTCAAGTAGTGTTTTCTTAGGAATATTTTAGTGTTTCCTCTCAGCTTCAAATGTTATTTTAAAAGTAACACAGTTCTGTATTGCTGATTTTAATCGGCCTTTTGCTTTTACTTCATTTATTTAAAGTTTTTTTTTTTTAAGATTTATTTACTTACTTTATTTATATGAGTACACTGTAGCTGTCTTCAGACACGCCAGAAAAGGGATCCCATTACAGTTGGTTGTGAACCACAATGTGGTTGCTGGGAATTGGACTCAGGATCTCTGGAAGAGCAGCCAGTGCTCTTGACCACTGAGCCATCTCTCCATTCTCCCCCCTCCCAACTCCCCAATTTTTTTAAAGACAGGATATGAGGATAACATATTTGCTGTGGCTTCCACAATGCCTAGGCTGAATTTTTTTTTTTTTTTTTTTTAAATCTAAGTATTAGCTGGATGTGATGGTTCATGCCTGTCATCTCAGTACTTAGGAGCAGAGATAGGAAGATCAATTCAGGTTCAAGGCTAGCCTGGGCTACAGTGAGGCTTGTCTCAAAACCATTTTGAGAGGACTGAAGGTAACTTCATTACATCAGTAAAATAAATTTGGTACAACAGTTCTCTTAATCTCTTTTAAAAATGAAAAAAAAAAAAAAAAACAACCCAGTTTTATTCATGTGCATATGTGTATCTGTGTGTCTGCCACATTGTTCAGGTGACCTCTTGGAGCAGGAATTATAGGCATTTTGTGAATTGCCTTAACTAGGGTAGTGGGAACTGAGCTCAGGTCCTTTGGAAGAGCAATAAGTGCTTTTAACTGCTGAGCCATCTCTTAAGCCTTACAGACTCTTAATAATTCTGAATTCAATATATACATTAATTCTATAGACCAAAGAGTTAACTTTAAAACTACCCTGAGATGATGCTGGGCAGAAGGCCTGTGCCCTCCGCACTCACTGCCTGGAGTGTGTACTGGGTTCTACAGGCACCTGTTGTGTTTGGTGTAAGGACACTGGTAGGTCAGACACAGTCCAGCTACCTATCATTCTAGCTTTTTCTAGCCAGGACTTTTGAGTTTTTTAAAGTTTGCATTTTGGGGCTAGAGAAATGGCTCAGTGGTTAAAAGCACTGATGGCTCTTCCAGGACCCAGGTTCAATTCTCAGCACCTACAGTTTTCTCAGCTCACAGTTTTCTGTGACTTCACTCTCAGAGGATCAGATGCCCTCTTCTGGCCTTTCCAGGCACTATATGCACTTGTTGCATAGCCATACATTCAGGCTAACACTAATACACATAAAATAAAAACAAGTTCTCAAGATTTTATTTCTGAGTTTTGCGTTTTAGTCTCTGGAAGTGGTGACCTTCCTTTATTCCTCTGGCTCTGTGTTAGTTCATAGCCTTCCTCGAGATGTATCCAGTCTTTACTATGTAACTTAGCAGCAGATGAGCAGCACAGACCTTCCTAAATTCTTGGAAACACTACCCTGATGCTTGCAGGGGTTGAATTTTCTTCTTGGTAGGCTTTGAGTTTGGGGCTTTTGAGGGCTCCTGGGAGACTTTTCATATCTTAGACCAATAATTTTTCTGGCAACCCTAACTAATTGATAGAAAAACACTTATTTACCTGTGCAGGGTGTACTTAAGGTACAGGGTGTAATAATTTCCACACTTAAGAGGCTGACTGAGGCAGAAGGGCCAAGAGTTTGAGGCCAGCTTGGACTATGCAGTGAGACTCTGGATCAAAATAATAACAACAACAACAACAACAACAAGTAGTCTTCCTGATTATTTTTTCATTGTGTAAGTACATACACTGTGTTTATTTAGAGGTAGTTTCACTATGTAGATAAAGGCTTACCTGGAACTCACTGTGGAACTCACACAGGCCTCAAATTCACCATCCTACCTCTACTTTCTGAATGCTGGGATTATGCTTGTGTGCTACCACATTGCCTCTTATTTCCAAGAACTCCCATGATGCTATAAAGAAGGTGTTCATTTGTCCTGGCTCCCATCCTACCAAAGCCAGTGAGTAGTTCCATTTGGATGTGTCCTTCCAGACCCCTTACTGCTCTGTTTCTTGTGTTCTGGTTTTCTGGCACCAATGGCCCCTTTTGTCCCTGTTGATCTGTGCTGTCATAGTTCTTGTTCTGTTCTTTCCCTTGCCTCTCCTTCCCACTCCAGTGGTAGATAGCTAGGCGAGGTTCATGGTTTGTGCCGAACGAGAACTTGGCTACTGATTTTTATCAACTTTGAAATAACCATCTTGCCTGGGCTTCAGCTCCACCCACTTCTGCCCTGGGAGCACCACATCCTGGTGTCAGTCTTTTGGTAATGACTTATTACTGCAAGAGCTGGCAGAACTTGTCAGCATCCCCATTTGAAGACATCACACTGTAATTACAGCAATCAATTTTATTTTGGTACTTTTTGTTTCTTAAGACTAAATGCTTCCTCTTGACTAACAGATTACCTGGCTTTGCATGACCTGCTTTCCTTGTTTCTCTTTCTCCTTGTCTTTTTCCACTCCTGCCTACTTCTGGGCCTTCTTCTTAGTTTTCAGTAGTACAGTAGATATCTCCCATATTTAAGTGGAATGTTGGAGCCTTCACAGTACGGTGACTGATGCTCTGGTCCCACAGGATTCCGGATTGTACTTCGTTGTCTCTTTGGGGTTTGGTGGCACTGCTGCACAGCTTCCCTTTAACCCTGACATCGTCTACTGTGCCCTGGCACCTCTGAGCTTTGAGTCTTCTTCTGTTTTGTTTTGAACAGGTCAACAGTTTCTTCATTTCTAAAACAAGAATATTTGATATTCTGATAAGACAAATAAGATTTTTGAGTATGAGTTCTTTCCATTAGGTTCTTTCTTTTATGTGGCACTATCTGGGTTGTGTCTCCATTTTATTTTCTCTATGTGCCATTGCTAAAGCTGTCTTTGATGATGTCAGTCATTCACTCTTTGCTTACTGTTTTAGGGGAAAATATTTACTTCGTTGGAGCCGGAGCATGACCTTAATGATGTTTGCCTCTATCCCAGTTCAGGTAGGCTCCCGCCCCTGCACTGTGGTTTAAGCTGCATTGACTTCATAAAGTGACCCTTGGATTGGATAGGACAGGACGGTTCTTGAGGTTTTCATCTACTTGGAAGAAAGAACAGGAAGTGGTATGGATGATTCAGAAAGGGTGCTCTTATGACTCAATGCTCAGTCCGCCTAGCTGTTAGTAGAAACTAGTAACAAATGGAGGCAAGGCGGCAGGTGAAATGCTATTTTGGTATATTCTTTTATGTGATTAGTAATGGCATGTGGAAATTGAGGTTAGAGATTTGAAGGAAGATGGAGTCACCTGGTAATAAAGGTTTGGGGATACTCTGCATCAAGTACTATTCAGCAAATTTTATATGATAGGTTTTGAAATTCAGCAGTACCTTCAGGGCAGATCTCAAGCGGGGTCTGAGGAAAGAATAAGAGAACTCTCCCACTCTCAAGCCGAGTCCTCCGAGGACAGCACATGCAGTAATTCTGCTCACAGGGTATACAGGAAAACCTGAAGTGTCCTACTGCATATATATAGACAGTACTGTGCCAACATTGGGGGTGGGGGGGCAGAGGAGCAGGGGAGGCTTTCAGGGTCTTATGTGGAAGGCAGTCATTGAATAAGATTAGAATGGCTTTGTGGGTAAGGTGATTCACCAAGAAGACAACATCAGAAGAGTAACAGGGTAGTAGGAAGGCTGAAGTGAAAGAACAGGTGGTGTAGGTGGTCACCTGATCAGCTGAGCTCCATCTGTCACCAGAGGGCCTACACAGGTAAAGAGTGAGCTGGCCTAGAACTGCAGTACCCACGAAATAGTGTCCCGAGTTGAGCAAGCCATGTGTGTTTCTGGCATTTAAGTATTAGGCAGTGACAATGAGGGGTAGTGATTGCTTGCCAGAGTTCCAACACCTAGTTCACCATAGCATATGTGTCTAGGTAAGCAGGTAAGAATGTTCTTAAGTACAGACTGATCATGGAAGGAGCCAGAGTGGGTATGAACACCCAAGGGGACATGTGAGACTGGAAATAGCAGGAGCCATTTCATTTAGAGCAGTGGGAAGAAGAGCGAATGGAGAACCTTCACAGGATTGGATACAGCAGTATCAAAGGACCAGGCATTACTGGTAGAACCTGAGACAGAGCCTGTAGCTTTGTAACTGGGGACTGGAGGAAAGAGCAGGCTCACTCACTGCTTTGAGTCTGAGTAAGAAATGCAAGTCTATCACTTATCGTATTATAACCCTGTATAGTCAGTGGCCCACAATTTGTTCTTTCTATCTGGCTTTTGGATTTATTTATAGTTTGCTTATTTTTGTTTTATTGAGATTCTCCCTATGCACCTAGACCTGCATATATATATGCATATGCGCACACACACACACAAATACACACTCTCACTGCATTTCCTCTTCCTTATTGTGCTAACTTCTGTAAGGTCAGGCCAGTCTTCTGTAGAGTGTCTATCTCTTGAATATATGTGATTGTTCCTCCCTGTGTCACTTAACTTGTTTTCTATCCTATGCTGACTCTAAAGTAGCAGTGAAGGATTGATTGAATTTAGCAGTGAGGTTCCCCCAACTTGATAGAATTTAGTCAGGTCTACATGTTTGATGAAGCGTGTTTAGGTGAAGGATCATGGACAAGCTGGGTGTGGCCTTTAAACCCAGCACTTGGGAGGCAGAGGTATGTTGCAGAATAAGTGTGATATTTACTGAAAACAACTTCTAGTTGTTGTGTGTCTCAGCTCTTAGCACACACTTTTAATCCCTTTGGCTGGTATACAGACATGCCCTTAGTACACACCTTTAATCCTAAACAATGAAGGTAAAGTTAATTTGTAGAAGAAAGCACCCACAGTTGAAAGTGCTGTCTAAGTGATTGGCGGACAAAGTGACGAATCAGAGAAAGAGTTGATAGAATAGGATATGCCCAACTCTCATGAGAGAAGGAAGGAAAGGGAAGCTACTTAAGAGAGAGTGCAGAGAGAGAAGGCAGGCAGTTTTACTGGCAGAGTAATAAACAGGTTACAGAGAGAACCAAAAGATTAGAACATATTGCCAAAGTTAGTATGAGATCAAGCAGAGCAATTTAGTAAGAAATTGGGAGAAGCTAGATTGATCAGTCAGCTTGAAGAAGAGCTGAGCCAGAGCAGCTGAGTAGGACCAGCCAGGCAGAGATCAGAAAGAACTAGAAAGGGTAAGCTTATTCAGCAGTAAGTCTCAGAGGCTGAAACATTCTAGGCCTAAATTAGATTGTACATAGGCTAAAAGCTTCCAGAACTAGGTTAGCACACAGAGGCAGTAAGCCTTCAAGACAACAATTACAACAGGAAAATAAAAATTACTTTTACAGAGGTCAATAAATCTCTTGAGTTTGAGGTCAGCCTGGTGTACAGACATAGTTCTAGGACAGCCATGGCTACACAGAGAAACCTTGTATTTGGGGGAGAAAAATCAATGGACACACCTCAAGCCAAACTGCAGGCCCTACATGTCAGGTCTTTCCAGTAGATCATTCGCATGGGGAGGATAAAGTTGGTTCAGTGTGTTCAGGAATCTTTTACCATGTGTGGTTTGGACAAGGAATGGCTTTTTCTGTCAAATGACTTAGAGGAGTATGCCAGCCAAGCCAATAATTGTTTCACAAGACGATGTTGTAGTGTGTGCTGGCCTTGCTGGTTGGCTTGGGCTTCTTGCTGTGCTCAGAGGTTGTGCTCTGCACTGGGTTTACCTTACCCATCGTCCCTCCACACTGTGCTTTGTCTTCATCACTGTGTGCTTAATCACAGTTTAGAGAAGGTGAAACCTCCTTTTTTCACACACTCATTTTTGGGATAATTTAGACCTAATCATGACACTTGTTTAGTAATGGTTTTTTGACAGAGGCAGGTCAGAATATTGAGAAGTGATTTTGCCTTCCTGGCCCTTACCTGACTGCTCAGGTAGCTCTTTGCACACTCTTTCCAGACATGGAGCAGCCATTCTGAAGGTTATGGCACTGTGAGAGGCAGCACAGCTCTGGGAACCAGTGTGCACAACATGATGACACAGGAAGCATGTAAAGATGATACATGTGTGAGTCCCACCCCAGCCTGTTAAAGCAGGACCAGAGGTCCAGCGCCATTGACAAAAAGGGAAGAAGATGGGCTTTGGACTTGAGAAAGTCATGCCGGGCGGTGGTGGTGCACGCCTTTAATCCCAGCACTTGGGAGGCAGAGGCAGGAGGATTTCTAAGTTCGAGGCCAGCCTGGTCTACAGAGTGAGTTCTAGGACAGCCAGGGCTACACAGAGAAACCCTGTCTCAAAAAACCAAAAAAAGAAAAAAGAAAAAAAAAAGGACTTGAGAAAGTCCTGCTTCAGGCTTAGTTATGCCCAGTATGACCCTTAGCTTTCTCACCCACCACAGAGAGCTGCAAGAGACCAGCTGGACTGTGGAAAATGCCATAGCTCTTGTCTCCATCAGCATCCTCCAACAGGATGACGTGAGGAACAACCATGGGGCATGGGGCATTTGCATATAGCGCTCACTAAGTGGAATTTCTGCTCCACATGTCAGTAAGAAGCTGAAGATGAGGCAGATGTGTTCCTGCTGCTCCTCTTCCCAGAATGTCTGCCTTGAGCCATCCAGAGTGCATTGAAGCTGTGTGTTTTAGTGTGGTGCTTTTCAAACATAGTTGACCACCCGCCTGCCTACTGTCTTTCTTTTTTTAATCCCTATGGTTTTAGCCTTCTGACCCTTTGCAGATTGCTAACTTTTGTAAACTACAGTAAAGATGAATAGTTAGCGAGGCGAGCACACATTGGGATAACATTGCCTGTGGTTTGTTTTGTCCTTTCTTGACACTGCTATGTTGAGCTGCCTACAAGCTTTAAGTTCCTTTCTGTACTTTCATCTCCCAGCTTGGTAGCAGGTTGCAGATATCCCATGGAGCTCCCCCTGAGCAGACCTTCCATAAACAGTTTCTGGTTGGGTTTTGTGTTTTGGGTGTTGGTGAGCCTTTCCATGACATACACCCAGATGAGTTCTGATGTGGGTATGTGTCCCAGGAGGGTACTGCTTATCATTATCATCACTTACATTGGAGGAGAGTGTCTTTGACTCCAGTTGCTGGGCTCTTTTCCTTCTCTGAACAGTTTTGTTTCTCTTAGGAACAGTAAGCAGTAGCATTTTGAGAAACTGAGTAGAAATGCTGTCCGTAATGCCAGTCTCCTCAAAAAACCACTACTGCTCATTAGAGAAGATGGCTACATTAACTCCATAGTCTTAGTTTTAAGTAGCCTTTGCTGCTCTTGGAGTCACCTTTACTATTTGGTTTGACATTATGTTAGAAGCAGCAAAAAGGCAAGCCAGTAGATCCCATATAGATGGTGGGATTCTTTTTCATTTTGTTGGGTGGTATTTAGACTACTTAATGGTTTATTTAATAACATAAGAAGCCTTTTCATTTTATCTGTTTTGAGTTGAATTTTTATGTTCCAAATTATATGGGGCTAGTGATGTTTATTTTGAAGGGTGCTATACTTGCTGAGATCATATACAAGCTTATAAAGAACCCTGCATTACCTTGTAAAGCGTCAGGGAGATGTCGGCTGACTTTGTGTGTAGTCATGAGATGGTTGGCTGTAGAATGTCTTGCCCCCTTGAGGTGCTTCAGAAAACTTGGGGATACTTGCTGACAATTGAACCAGCTAACACTTGATATGAAGTAGCTAAATGCCAACAAATTATGGATTTCTGGGTTTCTGTGATATAGGAACTTCTTTGTTGAATGACAGAGTTGCCCTTCAGCCTGGTTTTGCTTTCTCTGAATGCAGATGCCACAGAGGCTAAAATTAATTTCTCTTTTTAGTTAACTAAAATTAACCAAAATTAATTTCTCTAGTGGTCATTCTTTTAGAATTCCCTAAAATGATCATGGCACTCTAAGAGCTGTTTAGTGACATATGGGTCTTAAAAATATTTTATGTGTGTGAATGTTTTGCCAAAATGTATCTATATGCACAACATGTACTTTTGGTGCCTATGGTGGTCAGGAGAGGGCATCAGATTCCCTGGAGCTGGAGATCATTGTGAACCATCATGTATGTGCTAGGAACTGAATCTGGCTCCTCACAAGAACAACAAGTGCTTTTAGCCACTGAACCATCTCTCCAACTCTGACATGTGGGTCTTTTGGGAGAAGTTCTATATAACACTCCTATAATTGTTTTGGTCTGCAGTTGACTGCGAAGTTTAATACAGAAATTCTGAAGCTGGGCCTTTTGCCTCCTTGACTCATGATTCCAGGAGGGGAGCCTTTCTCTCCATTATTATTCTCATACTGTACATCTGATGCGTGAATCTGGAACCTCCCCAAACCTAGTGTAGAGCGAGTGCTTCTCTGGAGCTTTAGCTCATTAAGCCAGGGAATTCACAGACAGGGTCAGCAGCTTCTACAACTGAGGTCTCCTGCCTAGAAAGGCAAGACTGACTAAAGGACAACTCAAGCATTTTGCAGTTTGTAGAGATGGGTACTTCTTGTCACTTGTTTAACTTGTTCATTGTATTTACTTTTAGGAATGCTTCTCACTGCCAATGAGTCCCCCAAGATGGGCATTTACTACATTCCGGTAAGAGCCAGCAGGAACAGGCACAGAGAGTTTTTGTGTTTGAACTGATAGTGTTGACAGCCTTTGGGCTCTGTGTGGCTTTGCTGCACTGTAGATTCACTGTAGATATAGTGTGCTCTGCAGCCCAGTAGAGCAATGTCTCAGTATTCTGTTGGCCAATTGTTTTGTGCTGTTTAACCTAGGCTTGAAATCTAGTAGTCTTCAGATAAGCTTTGTTGTTTGTTTTGCTGGGAAGTATTTCAGAATCTAGAACTGTTGACTTACCAGATGTCTAAATCAAAACTCAGAGTCTAGAGCACTGGTTTTCAACCTTCCTAATGCTATAATACAGTTCCTCATGTGGTGGTGACCCCCAACCATACAACTATTTTTGTTGCTACTTCATAACTATAATTTTATACTGTTAGCATAATATAAATATCTGATATGCAGCCCTTGTGAAAAGGTTGTTCAATCCCCGACGGAGCTGAGACCCACAGGTTGAGAGCTGCTGGTCTAGTGTTCTTCTAGCCACCTCACTGTAGTTTTGCATCTTTTAGAAATAAGTTGCACACTCAAGAAGCCAGATCATCAGGATTATCAGTGATGGCATGTAGTTTAGATTATCATATTGTCGTTCTTAAAAAATTGTTCTTCTACACCAGGAGCTTCCATGCTTTACCTTTTGGTCTATAGAAGGAGAGAAACAGGGATGTATCCTCTTAGTCAGTAAGGCAGCCTTCATGTAGAGCTGGCACGTGTGATGGGTGTTATCAATAAGAAAACTTGAGAGCAGTGTACTCTCTTCTGGCTTCCATCATGGAAATCTTCATTGGAGTAGCTTGGCTGTCTGGATTGGTTTTCACTGGCCTCCACCTGCTACTGAGTTTCTGTTGTCTTAGGAAGCTGCTGCTGCAGCACTCTGTAGTGTTTGCTCTGAGTGATAATAAAGTGAAGGCTGTTCCAACAGGAAGCTGCTGTTCTCCTGTATTGTTAGATGCTCCTCTTCCCAGCCTCACGGATGCCGGTTTACCCATCTTCCCGTGTTTGTGGCTTAATAGGTATTTGTTGCATCCGCTATGTGTCAGGCACCATGCTGGATTCCTGCAGCACACAGTACATAGTACATTACCATTGCTCCCTCCTCAGGGTTACAACAGGAAGAAAGGTGGTTTCAGGTCTGCAGCATGAGCTGTAGGAGGAAAACTCTTTGAGAGTACCTGCGAGGAGAGACCCTTCCTGCAGAGTGTGCTAGGTGCCTGTGAGAAACTCAGTAAACTGCCCAGAGTGACTTCAGGGAGAGACTGGAGCTTGAGTCTGTAGACTAGATGGAGGGTCAGGGTGAGCCACAGAATAGGAGTAGCATCTCCGCAGCAGGAGAGTGCCTGTGGAGAGAGCTCAGAGAGAGGATCTCATGGAGCAGAGCAAGTGCCACATTGGAAGGGTCTGTAAGTGTGTGTGTGCTCCAGGGGGGCATTCGGAGCCTGGCACATCATGAGCACCGAAGGGAAGAAACCAGAGTTGCCCTTTGGAAAGGTGGTTTGTCTTTACAAAGAGAATGACATGGGATCTAAGCTGGAAACAGCCAAAACAGGCTGTGGCAGTGCCCACGAGGGAAGGCGGTGCCGGGCTGTCCTTTTCAGCATCAGGACTTTGGTAGGTCCTGGGACTATGTGAGAAAGAAACAAATCTGACTTGGAATCAGTATCCACCTGTGGAGATGCATGTGGACCATAAGAACGTCTTCCCATCGGGGTGCTCACTTCCTTCTCTAGGGTGTACTTACTGTGCAGCTACGCCAGTACATCAAGAGGGAGGTGCCAGAGTGCAGGCTGGTATCACGGTGGATGGTACAGGCCAAGAGCCCATGTGCCATGTGTCACAGAAGAGGCAGGTGTGGGTAGAAGGACAGACTTGGTAATAAGTTTAGATATGGGTTGTGAGGAAGAGGAAAGAAACAAGGGTGACACCAGGTTCTGCCAGGGCACATGCATGCATGCTGATGTCATTCCAGTCCAGGAAGAGGTGGGTGAAGAATAAAAATATTTTCCTTTTGATGTTTTTTACATTGTGAAATGACCTTTTGCAGAAATGGCACAAATGTTTTAATTATACAAATAATGTATCCATGTTCTTATTTTCAGTCTTTCACAAAGTATGAGGGGGAAGTACATACTCTGCCCCCATAGATGCTATTAATATTTGGAAACTGTCTTTTCTGTTATATTGTTAAATATGTGGATTTTATTTTATTTTTTTTTTAATTTTCAGTTTTGCTGTGTGTGAGAGAGACAGACAGAGAGAGAGAGAGAGAGAGAGAGAGAGAGAGAGAGAGAGAGAGAATGAATCAGAAGTGGGGGGTGGGGGTGGAGGGGGGGACTGGGTCTCATGTAGCCCAGATTGGCCAGGGATCTGCTATGTAGTCAAGGATGACCTAGAGCTCTTCTGATCTTAGCTTTGCCTCCAAGGTGGTGAGATAACAAGTGTGCTCTACCGTGAGTGGTGACATGGTGTTTTATAAGTAAATTGTATCCAATTCTATAGAATCAATATTAGGTATATTAACTTAAATAGTAAGTCACCTAAAGCTAGAAGTCACCTAAAGCTAGTATTCACAGGCACTGGGCTCAGTACTGAACACTGGAAGGAAAAAAAAAATCACCTAAAATAGCCAGGCACAGCGGGTGCACCCATGACTACAGAATTCAGGAGCAGAGGCAGTACATAGCAGTCATTTCCACTATATTTCTTCCTTTTTCTTTTTAAGATGGGATCTCACTGTCTGGACAGGTTGGCCTAGAACCTGAGCTATTTAACCTATGCTGCCTCAAGCTCTTGGTCTTCCTGCCTCAGCTCCATCCCTTCCCCTTCCCCTTCCCCTTCCCCTTCCCCTTCCCCTTCCCCTTCCCCTTCCCCTTCCCCTTCCCCTTCCCCTTCTTCCCCTTCCCCTTCTTCCCCTTCCCCTTCTCTTTCCTCTTCCCCTTCTTCCCCTTCCCCTTCCCCTTCTTCCCCTTCCCCTTCTTCCCCTTTCCCTTCTTCCCCTTCCTCTCTTCCCCTTCCCCTTCTTCCCCTTCCCCTTCTTCCCCTTCCCTTCTTCCCCTTCCCTTCTTCCCCTTCCCTTCTTCCCCTTCCCTTCTTCCCCTTCCCTTCTTCCCCTTCCCTTCTTCCCCTTCCCTTCTTCCCCTTCCCTTCTTCCCCTTCCCTTCTTCCCCTTCCCTTCTTCCCCTTCCCTTCTTCCCCTTCCCTTCTTCCCCTTCCCTTCTTCCCCTTCCCTTCTTCCCCTTCCCTTCTTCCCCTTCCCCTTCTCCCTTTCTTACTTTCTTTTTTGGGTGGTGGTGGTTTTGTTTCATTCATTCTTAATTTTTTTTGGGGGGGGGGTGGTTTCGAGATGGTTTCTTTGTGTGTAACCTTGGTTGTCCTGGAACTTACACTAGCCTGGAACTCACAAAGATCTGCCTGCCTCTACCGCCCCACCCCCCACCCCCAGTGCTGGGATTAAAGGCATGAGTCACCACTACCAGGCTCTGCCTAGGCCTTCTACAGTAAGTAGGATTGTAGGTGTGTGCCACCTTGCTTGGTTTCTCTGTTGTATTTTATTGCTGGGTATGTGTGGGCTATTTTAAAATTGAGGAGAGCTCTTATTCACATATAATTCTTTGGTTCTGTTTTGGGATTGCTTGCTTCTTTCTTGACCTTTTCTGTACTGGACATCACACCAGGGCTTTGCACCTCATACTGGCCAAGCACTCTGCCCCTAAACTGCACCCCAGCTGACAATGGGGGTTTTGCTGTTGTTCCAAGGAGTGAGGACTTTGAGCAGCAAGAGCAAGAGGAGCTATGGCGGCTGGATGATGAGAGGCTGCTCTCTAGACTCACAAGGCCCCTGAGTCTCAGCTCGGTAGCTGGGATTTAACAGGCAGATAGGAAATGGGCCCAAAGCCCTCTCCCAGGTGCCTGCACAGGAGGGACCAGTGTAGGCAGAGGTCTTGCTAGGCCAAGTGCGGAACTGCAGCTTGACCTGTGCTCTCCTTCCTGACCCCACGGTCTGCCCTGCCGCTCTTGCACCAAATCATATTATCATATTCCACAGCGCCATTTGTCTTCACTTGGCACCTGCTCTTTTTACTGCTGCTTCAAAGCAAAGAGCAAGCCCCAGGGCTGAAAGCTTGCCGTTTACCGGAAGATAAATATCAAACTTAAGAAGCTGCATTTAGCTCAAAGGCTCGTTTGAGGCCTATAGAGCCAGAGAACTGTGTGTTTAATACATGGCTTGTGCCAAGTTTAGGAGGTCTGACCTGTGATTTGTATGAACATCTCATAAATCAGTACAGCCATCCCACACATCCCTGCAGGCTGTGCTACAGAAAAGGCAGCATGATGTTCTCTCAGTTTGTTCGCTTTTGCCCTTCTGGTTGATACCATCTTTCTTGAATACTTGGACTCTCTAGAAACTAACACAGTTCCTGACTTTAGCGCACCGCCCCTTACATATGCTAGGGAGACCAAGTGGGTTTCCCCTCATCCTCATCCCACTTTCCCAATCCTGTCCTTTGTTCTGTCTCAAGGGAGTTGTATTTGTCTCTTCACTTGCTTCAGCATCTGCTTTATCGGTAGTTTAGTAATATAGAGCAGGAACAGTTCTGACTCAGTTTCAGCTTAGTTCTGCATAGGGAACACCTTTGACAACTGCAGACTCCTGAGGGAATCCAAGTGCTCTATGGCACCCACCTCAGAATCCAGCTCTGAAGTTGATACTCCAGTGAGAATGTTCCTGATGCTCAAGGCTCTGTGTACAGCAAGCTCCTGTAAGTTCTTAGCTCCACAGCCAGGAGCCCCTGCATCCTGAGTTGGCTGCATGCTCCATAATGGATATGCAGCTAATCAGAGGAAAATGTATTAGTAGTTGTTTTGAAAGCTGTTTGATTTAGAATACAAAATAACTGAGTTAATTAGAGGTATATGTTTTCAATTTTGTTTGAAACATAAATTTAAGCTACTATAAAGATTATATGAAATGCCATTTAACCTATCTTTCAATCCTGGCAGTTATTTTATTTCAAAATAGTTTATTAGGAAAAAACATTCTATATTTTCTGTATTTTTATTGCTTATTATAAATCATCAAAATATACTGATTAAATATTTTAACATTTACTATTTAATTTAAAAGTTGGAAGGTATTTTTGGAATACCTAGTCCCTACAAATAGGGCAGATTAAAAGCATGAAGGATGGGGTAGCGTTGCTAGGGAGATGGTTCAGTTGGCGGATGTTTGCTGTGCAAGTCTGAAAGTCTGAGGACCAAAATTTGATTCCTTAGCATCCATATAAATGCCAGGTGCAGTGGTGCGTACCTATAACCCCAGTGCTGGTTGCAGAGACAGGCAGAGTCTAAGAAACTAAAGCTTCAGGTTCAGTGAGAAACTCAAAAAGCAATGTAGAGAGCAACAAGTGCACACCTGGCATTGCCCTCTGTCCTTTATATGGCTGTGCACTTACACACACACACACACACACACACACACACACACACACACAATCACTAATAGTAAGCATGAAACTCTTAAAACAAAACTATACTCGAAGACTGTTGTCTAACCTGCACTATTGCTTCTGGTAAGAAATGGCATTTCAACTTGAGCGATACTGACCTGGCACATAGAGGAGACAGGGTGCTGAGCAGCAGAGCCTTGTCTCAGCCTCTGTCTTATTCAGATAGCATGCAAATATTTTAAAAATGGTATCTCCACTTTCAAGTTTTTAAGGCCTGAGGCTTGATCTTTGTCTGTGATCACAACACAAACCTAGGTCTGTATGGTAAATGCCTGGAAACACAACAGTAGCAGGGTGAGGGTGGCCAGTGTCCAGGCTCTGCTCTTCCTGGACAGCCCAGTGTACAGGCAAATTCCCTCTCCTTTGACGTGTATGTCTCATGCACATCAGTTGTCTTCCACGGTGACCATGACTTCATGCAGCTTTATATTGTATGTAACACTACATTCACCTGTTTGGCCCTTTCATTCTGCTGTTTCTTGGCTTCACCTGTGGGAGCCAAGGCACATAGAGCCTGGACAAGGAAAGTTTACTCATGTCTGTTTGTGGGGCATCTCCAATAAACCTCCAAAACTGCTAAAGGAAAACTTTTTTTAAAAAATCTGTGAGTTCGACTCTTAAACATAGTACAAAAAAAAATTTTCTTGAAAAATTTAACAACCTAATAATTAAGCAAGGGAATCAGGTTTTTCATAACCAGATCCTAAGAAAAGTCTAGAAATGTAGAACTTCACATGGAATAAAGTTACATTGAGTGGAGATGTACAGAGACACAGAAGAAGCTTTTCCAGAAGTGTGTGGAGCTAACTGGCTACCAGACAGCTTTTGGTATTTATTTTGGGCTGCTCTTGGCTACCTGTGTCAGATCCCATCACACTAGAATCAGACAATCTTGATGCTGTACTGTAGACCAGGGCCTGGTGAGCACCAGCTACCTGTTTTATAAGCAAAGCTTTATTAGAAAGCAATGCATTCCAGCATTCTCACTGATGACACAGCCGAGTGGCTGTGGTGCAGACCATATGACTGAGAGCCCTCTCATGCCCCTCTGTGCTTACTTATCTGCTTCTCTGTATCCCCCAATCCCTTACATAAAACATGGGTTGAAGGGATGTTGTTACTTTTCCTCAACACCCAAAGCAATTTTGTCTCACTTTAGATCCACCTGTGTTAAAAATCAGTGAACAAATACATGTGAGACATCTGGTGTTCAGATGTTGGGAGCTCTAGTCAGCGGCTGTATATTTTGACAAGGATGGTTTGGAGTAAAATATCCCTTTTTAGACCAGATTGACATTTTGCAGTAGTTTTCTTCTGCTACCATATTAAAACACAGAAGTGGGGCCTGTTCCTGGGGTTTGCGCAGCCTGGGCTCCTGGGCTCTGGAGGCACATTTTGATCAACCAGCACAGAGCAGCTTGATGTGACACAGCACCTTTGTTTTGGAATGCTGACAGATTTCTACAGCTAGGACTTTATTCCAAAGATTTGGTGGTGATTCTGACGGTAGAACAGATTGGTTTAATCCTTTTCCTAGAAAACTACGGAAAGAGACGAAAGCCAAGGATATGGAGCTTTTGCTGTGTGTTTATTGACATTTCTGCAGAAGTTGCTTTGGGTGTAGGACATAATTGTTGCTGTGGCACATGTGTGAAAGGCCAGACAGAGTCTTTACTTTTCTTCATGGATGGACCTGTGCTGTTCACTGGAGTTTCTGCAAGTTCTGTTCAGTCCCCCGCCAGATGGGCCCTGTGGCGTCGCTTCAGCGAAGGCTCATCTTGAGCACTACCTTGATATTCCAGAGAGCTCTCTGGGTGAGCTAGCTATTGGCACAGTACCATGTGCTGAATTGTTGTTACTGCAGTGCGCATGTAAATTTGGAAATGATTGATGTCATTTTCCTATAAAAGGCTCATTGAATCCGAGAACTGTTGGATACAGTAACAGAAGTAATTGTGCTAGAAATCTCTATTTTATAGGACTAGTAGCAACATATTCCTTTGGTTTGGGGAAGTAGTGCTATAGGCCAAAAAGGAAGGGAAAAAAAAAAAAAAAACTACTCCCCGGGACTCTGCCAACAAGTAGAAAATATACAAGACAGAACACAAGCTAGACAAGTAGCTGCTAAATGTCTCCCCACTGCAGGCATGTTGAGTGTGCTTTGAAGGGAGGAGGAAGCTTTTGAAGCCCAGAACAGAGAGCAGGAAGGAATCTTTGAGGTCTGCTAAGCCAGCACCTTGATTTATAGCTGAGACATCGGATTATTTGTTCAAGGTCAGATCCAAGCAGAGCTGGATCTAGGGTTTCTTTCCGTACTCCTTATCGCCCATGGGAAGGAGCTGAGATTTCAGAGTTAGGTAGCTGAGTGAGTACTGGCCTTTCCAAGTCTGTCTCCTGGTCAGTGTGAGAGTGCACACCCTGAGTGTTTGCAGTTAGGGCTTGTCTTTGCTGCTCCCTGGGCACCTGTCTTGGACTAATCTTGAACTGGGAGAGCTTTGTCAGTGGAAAGTGGTGGCTTCTTCTTTCTTTCAGTTCTGATTGCCAGGTCCTTCCCTTCTGCATCTAGGACAGAGCTAGTGATGCATCGTTCTTGGGAGTTTGGAGTAGCAGCCATGCAGTTCTTTCTGTTGTGCTCTGTGGTTGATGAGCAGCAGCACCAGGACAAATACTGTTGCTTCCCCACATTTTCACAGTGACAGCACACTGGGGGCCCTGCTCACTTCAGATAGTGGGCTTCTGGGCATGGCTCATCACTGGGTGCATAGCATCTGCTTGTGTAGTGTCACTCAACAGAGGGAATGCCAAAGGGCTTTTAAGGGTTGATTTGGTTTGTTTATAGGACTAGGGATGGATGCTGAGCTCTTACGAATGCCAAGGAGCCTGCTACCTCTAAGCTACAGCCCCAGCCCTTTCGCACTTCATTTTGAGATAAGTTCCTACTAAGTGCACAGGCTAGCTAGTTCTACAGTCTAGCAACCAGGCTTGCTCTGTAGTCCAGGCTGGCCATAATCGCAAGATTCCTCCTGTCTCAGGCAGCCAAGTGGCTGGCACAATAGTGTAGCTGGTCTTTGCTACTTTGTAAGGTTCTTCTTTTTCCCACCCATATCCCCTCCCCATTTTATCTCCTACCACTAGATAGGAGATACAGGGAAGAGAGAGAGTGATTTCTGAATCTTAATTTCTGTCTTCTTGTTTCTTCTTTGCTTGTAGCTGGTCTTTGCTACTTTGTGGGGTTTTCTTTGTCCTGCTCTTTATTCCCTCCCTCACCCTTGGTTTCACCCCCTATCACTGGATAGGAGGAGGAGGAGGAGGAGGAGGAGGAGGAGGAGGAGGAGGAGGAGGAGGAAGAGAGAGAGAGAGAGAGAGAGAGAGAGAGAGATCTGAATCTAATTTCTTTCTTCACCTTTCTTTTTTGAGAATGACTACTAACAAACCGCTACCAATCTCCCTAAGCAACCAACAGCCACAGCCAACAGTACTACCTACTGGGACTCTAGCATTTATATACCCCTGAAATTTTCCCAGAATTCCAAATACAACACAGTCGCAGAAACTGTCTGCATCTGGCAAAACCATGCTTCTGCTAGAGCACAAAGCAAGTGGTAGTCAGTTGCTACAAAGCAACCCCCTATCCTCACTCCTAGGATTAAAAAGAAACATTATATTACTGTGGTTTTTTTTTTTTTTTTTTTTTTTTTAAGAAACGAAAATTCTAGAATTCTCATTACACGATATGTCTGTGCTACCAGATTTTGTGTGTGTGAGACAGGGTCTTACCATGCGCCCTAGCTCCAGAGCCTCCTGCCTTCACTTTCCATGTGTTGAGATTACAGGCACGTGCTACCACATTGCCCATGCCATTTTAAGTTAATTTTCTGTTCCATTTGATTATATTCACCTGACTTTAAAACTGCTGTCTGTGTAAGAGTTTAAACCAATGAAATTGAAGTTAAGAAATATTAACTATAATGATTAAAATATAAAAGTGGGGGAGGGGCAAGATTTATAAGATTTATAAGATATAGTTAGAAAGTTCAGAATGGGCAAGGAAGTCCTTAGCAGCCACATCTGTGAAAAACAGCAGAAGACTTTGTTCAGCTGTTGAAGTCCAAGAGCCTTTGAGATGCCCGTGTACATGGGATGTATAACGGGGACAGTGAAGGGTTCTCCTGAAATGCTTTGTATTCACTGAGAAGTTTTTCTAGTAGTTCTAGATTGGTAAAACTTAGAAGTTCAGGAATTATCAGGTATAACCCATCTCAGAAAGCATGTTTTCAAGATGTAAGGAAAAGTGAGATTCTATAAAGGCTGCATGTGTGAGGTGAAGAAACATCAACAACGAATTAGAGTAAAGCAGAAGTCGTTCATCCTTGAGTGTGTAGGAAGGGCTCTCGGGCATGAGGACAAACACATCGGAGCTGCCAGAGCAGAGAGGAGTGCTTGAGTGAAGACCTGGTGCTCGTTGATTAAGTTCAGTCTTGTCTGTAGAGACAGGTAGTTTGCTGATGTCTGCAGGGGACATCTGCTTAAAGTTCACCTCCAAGCAAGGTGTAGGAGAAAGCTGGGTCTGTGGGGAGATTTGGAAGGATGGGTATCTTGTGGACACTAACTTAATGGAGGGCAAATGTGAGGCTATTGAGCAACACACTTGAGAGTGAAGGCGTCTGAATGTTTTCACTAACCTTTCAACAAAAGGAGAAGAGTGGTCTTCCATTTTCTTGTTTGTCTAATTGTTTGTTTACTAACCCAAACTCACACAACAGTTCTTCGTAAGTGAGTTTCTTTTCTGTGTGTGCGCTTACTGTTCAGGGCAATGCTCTTGTTTGGTACTGTTGTTCATTTATGTTTATAACTGTGAAGTGAGAGGAAACACGCAGTGTCAGATGCCAATGTGTGCTCTGTTTTCAACTTTCCAAAGAGGAAATGGGAGCTTCCTATTCTAATCTAAACACTCTTGGGCAGTAACAGTATCTGTGACATTTTTCTTAACAGAGGAAACCCTCTCCACTTCCCATCCCAATTATTGGGCCACAAAAATAGCAGACATACCTAAGGCGTTAATGTGTTTAATCAGGAAGTAATTTTCCAAGCATCCTGCCACATTTTCAACCATTAATTTTAGCTCTAATTGGTTTAAAAATATGTGATTTACATGTGGAAATATTTGATACACATATGGCATATGTTACGTTATGTTAGTGTATCAAATGGTTTTTGTTTTTTCTTAAGTGGGCACATGTCTAATGTTCATTCTTGAAATGAATGACTTCCTGTCTGACACAAGTTAGAGTCTGATGATGACCCAAGGCCTTGCCTATGAGCTCTGTTCCACCATCTTGGGGCCTTCCGGGGCTGATCTCTCTGTCATTCTTCTGTGGAAGTAAGTCTGTAAGCCAGTTTCCTGTGAGTGACGTCACTCAGATGGCAGAGGTAGAGGACAGTGTTAGCACAGTAGTTGGGTTTGCCTGAGGATGTCAGACTAAAATCAGGGCGCATTTTATTAATATCTCCAGTAGCTGTATTTTCTTTTCTTAAAAATAGAAGGCAAAGGGCCAGACATGTAGCTGAAAGGTGGAGTAACGTGGGCTTATGCAGAGCCAAGTAAGAGACCTATCAGATGTGCACCGTCTGTCCTTCCATTGTCTGTGCTGCTGCAAATCTGACTTCTGCGCCCTTTCCACAGAATTATCCCCCATAAGGGAGCAGCTTTGTATGGCTTTGGTTTTTGTTTTTTTTTTTTTTTTTTTTAATTTTTATTTATTTGTTTTAAAATTAATTTATTTATTTAATTTTTTTTAAAAGCAGGGGCTCTTGCTGTATAGTCTGACTGACTTTGAACTCCCTGGCCACTTGCTTTCTTTGACATAAGGTCTCAATTGTGTTTCCTAGGGTGATCTCAAATTCCAGCTCTGAAGCAATCCTCCTGTGTCAGTCTCCTATGTAGTTGTGACTAGAGACACAAACCGCTTAGTGTGTTGTTACCTTCTGTCTTAGGGTTTTACTGCTGTGAACAGACATTATGACCAAGGCAACACTTATAAAGACAACATTTAATTGGGGCTGGCTTACAAGTTCAGAGGTTCAGTCCAGTATCATCAAGGCAAGAACACAGCATCCAGGCAGGCATGGTACAGAAGGAGCTGAGAGTTCTACATCTTCATCTGAAGGCTGCTAGCAGAATATTGGCTTCCAGGTAACTAGGATGAGGTCTTAAAGCCCATACTCACAGTGACAGACCTACTCCCACGAGGCTACACCTTCTAATAGCGCCACTCCCTGGGCCAAGCATATACAAACCATCATACCTTCTTATGGAACACAATGGTATTCTTGGCTGGGAATCAAGTGACAGGTAATTGGTGGTACAAGGACACTGAAGGAAAGGTCAGTGTGCCTATCCCTTGCATATTTGCCCACAACCATGTGCCCTCATCCATTTCTGGACCACTTTCTAACTCACAACAGAACAGTGAGAAAGACATTGTTCTCATGCCTGCCTGCCTTCCTATCAGTATTCTGTTCAGAGTGGCATATCTCTACACTGGCTGAAGCCGCACGGACTGACTCACTGTCATCAGCCAGAGTCCACAACTTGCATTAATTGGCCACTCAAGATGTTGTGCATTGGTGAATTTTCACAGATGTCTGTGCCACTGTATACCATGATGGTGTCCTGTCAAAACCGTTCCTCCCTCTGTCAGCCTTGCAGGCCCCAGAAGCCCCTGACCTCTTGTCTTATAGGTTTGCCTTTTTTCTAGAATATACAGTTCTATCCACTACATAGTCATTTCAGACTGACCTTTCCCATAGTAATTTGCTTTGGGGTCTCCTGTATCCCTCCTTGTGGCTTACTTACTAGCTTATTTCTCTCTGTTATGTCAAGACTGATTGTGTGGATGTGCAACAGTTTGTTATGCCTGCTGACAAGTTCCTTATTTACCCATTGCTGTGACAATAGGCTGGTCACATTGTGTCCATAGTCAAGGAGCAGATTGGGGTCTGGCCTGGTCCTTTCTATACCCAGGGTTATCTGGGATGTGACTAGGATGCCTAAAGAACTGAGTTTTTACATTTTGTTTTCATTTTAATATGTCTTTAAATATCCACGTGTGGCTAGCAGTGACCGTATTGGAGTGTTACACAGTGCATCCTTAAATATCCCAGAGTCAGTCTTGGCCATTAAGTCATGTAACTTAGACTACTTAGCTTCGGTCTTCATAAATGACAGTTCAAGTCAGATAAAGTTTTTTTAAACCTCTCTTAAAGGGTGCTGTACATCCTGAAAGGCCCTGAGAGGCCTGTGATAGCCTGTTTCAGTTCAATTTCAGAAGTGGGTTTCTCCTCCTGAGTTATTGGTGTGCTTCCTTCCACCAGGCCACTGGTCCTCTTCCTTTCCTTTGGTTGCTAAGCACCATGGGGCTAAGTCTTTGCTTCACTAAGAATAGCTGTTTCCTACCAAATAGCGGAGTTCCTTCCCTGCCCAAGATCTCTCTCCCTCTCCATTTTTCCTCTTAGTCCATCTTCCACTTTTTTTCCCCCGCTACCCTCTTTCCTCTTTCCTCCTTCTACTTCCTCTCCTTTTTATTTTGGGATTATTTATTTATTTTTATGTAAAGTTTTCTTCACAGCCATGATAATGGTTAGGTTTTTGCATGGTGCTTGGAATCTGTCTTGAGGCGTCACTAAAAAAAGATTATTAGGACACACATTCTTCCCTTTTCATAGCTTTGCACACACATTTACTATCTTCAGAGCCTTGATGTGGTCAGTGTGGGAGTCTTAGTTGACCTCAGAGGGAAACGTGAGCATTAAAGTCTCTCTAGCACTTTTGAAGTTGGCATTTTATCTGATTGAATCCAGATTGGTGTTTTTTATTTTAGTTTGGAGGCATTTTGTTTGTTTGTTTTCCATTTCTTCTTTGGCTTTATTTGGGGACATAGGAAGTCTTTTGCTGGGTTTGAAATGTCTCCTTCAGGATTTCCTGGTCCCCATGCATGCCCCCCTGGAGGTAATGAGTAGCCACTAAGGGGCGAGAGAGTTTTTGGCCTTCCTAGGATAGCACTGTTGAAATGTACAACCTTGAGAAAGTGTCATAAACCTTAATAGTTTTATTCTTCCTTTGTTTTTGTGAAGTTTCCTTCCCTGAGTATTTTTATATGTTATATATCCTTGGTTTTACATAAACTTCAGGATTGATTCTGAAAGCACAGAGTGTGTGATGAGGAATGACTATCATGTCCTTTGCTAGCAGGAAGTCAAGTAAAACGGAAGCAACTGGTGTGCTGACAACAAGGACAACATACTAAACCATCTGTGATTCTTGGCAGAGTAAAACGACAAAGCAAGATTTCAGGAGTGCTTGCTTCCAGGTGCATGATCAAAGAGATAACTCCGTTCTCCAGTGGTAAAGTTGGCCTGGTGCCTCGTGTCTGTGGGGCCTGTGAAGTTGAATTTAGCAGTTAGGAAGGTGTAGGAGGAAAAGGCTTTAAGCATAGGACTTCGCTCAGCATCTTGTTACTGCAGGCTCTGGGCGTGAACTCTAGGAAATGCTCTGGAATTCAAGTGCATTATGATGATAGACATCAAATTGTAGTCTGTAGCTGAGATGCAGGGCCAGGTTTCTTGGGTAAGAGCAGATAGGAGGCCTTTAAAAAAAAAAATCTGTGTTTCTCATTTAGCTGACAGAAAATGAAACTGTGGTAACATTGCCCTCCTCCTTGTTTGGTTTTTCAATCAATGCTGAAGGAAAATGAGGTGAGGAGTTTTTATGTTACTTAATAATACCATTTGTGGGGCTGGAGAGGTGGCTTGGCAATTAAAAACCATACTGTTCTTCCAGAGAACCTGACTTTGGTTCCCAGCACCCATACAGGGCAGCTCACAACCACCTGGAGCTCAACTCCAGGGGCTCTGATTCTTCCTTCTTGCTTCAGTAATACTGCACCCATATGTAGACACACACACTTAATTAAAATTTTAAAAAACCCTTTATGTCATTCATATTTTTTTAATGTAAAGCAGACAGATGTTTCATTTTTACCTCATGAGTTAGGTTTAAATTCTTCTCCCTCCCCCCCCCCCCATTTTGTTTTTTTGAGACAGGGGTCTATTTAGCAGGCAGTCTTCTCAGCTATGGAGAGGGACCTTGAAAGTACTTGTTTCTTTCTGACCTTCTCTGTGGCTTAGCTTTGCCAGGAATAGCTCCTGTAAGTTGGCTCCCAGAACCAACTTGTTGTCTCCAACTCAATTTAATACCAAAATTTGGAAACAAATGAAAAGATATAAAGATTGATACAAATATAAGTTCCACAAAGCTGAGCAGCTAATGCAGAAAATGTTTCTGTGGTAATCCTGGCACATGCTCCCCGAGACTCCTGCCAGAAATGTTACTGGATCTAATTATGAGGAGCAGCCTGTATGATCTCATGCAAATCATACTTCAGAACGGGAACCTGGATAATTCAGCTGGCCAGAGCCCCCTAGAGACTGTACCCATCTGAAAGGCAGGAATGGTGGAGTAGAAACTTCTAGATAAGTGCATCATGTGATCCTTAATTTGATTTTTTAAAAACAACTTTGTCAAAAACCCTAGTGTTTGACTTTTAAAGGGTATAATCTAGTGGCTTCTCTTGTATTCTGAATCATGTTGTCACCACTGTCTAACTTTCAGGTCCTTCACACTAAAAGAAAGTGTCCTGCCATCTCTCCTCTTCCTCTCCCAGTCCCACCAGCCACTCTATGGCTGTTCCTGAACATTGCGTGTAAGTGGAATGCTCTAGTAGATGCTGCTGTGCCCCTCTTTTTCCCTTTCTACTGAGTGGTAGATTTAGTTCATTCTGTGTGCACACACTCACTCCCCCTTTGTCAGTTGCTGAGTATCTTTAAGACTTCATGCAAAAAGCTGTTCCTAAGGCAGCTTCTATTATTCCATCTCCAGCACATACAAGGTATCCCTCACCCAATGTGACCCTCATTCCCATGTGCCCCTTCACCCCGGTGATCTCCCTCACCCCATGTGTCCTCTTACCTCTGTGTCTTGTCAGTTTTTGTTGTTGAAAACTAGAAAGATAATGTGGAAATTACAGAACTCAACTCCCCACATCCAGAGTTTGTTGTTTGTGTATGTAGTAAGGCTTCTGGACTAACTATAAAGTCTGATTTCTTTGTAATAGGGAGCCACAGAAATCTGTTTGCCTTGCTTAGTTGTCAGTTAATGATTGAACAGAATTTCTTTAAATACCTGGAATCAGCAAGTTTCCTAGCCTCTTTCAGCGTGATCTTATAAATACAAGTCAGATTGTGTCACTCCTATACCAGAGCCCTCTGATGATCCTGTTTCACTCAGTACAAGAGAAGTGAGCAGCCTGCAAGAAGGCCCCTTTTGGCTGCGTTGGGCAGGTCTTTTTGCTGACCTCCTGCAGTTCTGAGTACACCACCGCCTTTGCAGTTGCCTGGTGTGCTCGCCAGTCTCTCCCTGTTGGACCTCTGTTTGTCACCTTTCTCCTCCCACTCTGCCCACAATGCCTGTTCACAGTGGAACCTTTTCCTTATGGTTCCTGGAGGACAGGGTTAGCTTTGTTCACTTTCTCTACAGTGGAAGGTATTTTTGTTTGATGGTCTTGGTTGGATAGGGCATCTTTGGCAGTCCATTCTTGCTTAAGATTGAGGCAGTGGAGTGCTGCCTGTAGATCCTCTGTACAAATGAGGCAGTGTGCTCCTGGGGACTCTGTGTGACCCAGAGCAAGGGCTGTTTCTGGGTTCCCTGTATGACAGTAAGGCAGTGGAGTGCTGCCTGGGAATCCTTTTGCACCTTGTCTTGTCCCCTTTGAGCCGCTGCTTCCAGACACCTTTGCCTCAGGACCTTTGGTTTTCTGCAGAGAATACCCCCTGGGTTCTTCCTGCATGGAAGCACAACAGTACCCATTTGGCCTCTGGCACTTAAAGAACTGGGAAAGGGGAGCCCAGGATCTGACACCTAGACAGTTGTCATTTTAGCCCCACAGGTCGAGTCACTTCCACTTTTGTTCTTTCAGCCCTAAAGCCATGAGGTGCAGCTTGGGTTTACCAGAGATCTGTGTCCTCTGTCTCCTTAGAGATGATAGGAATTAGGCGTCCCCAGCCCTGTCACCCCCTTCCTCCTGCCATGCTTCCTCCCATCTGCCCAGATGCACTGTGAGGGGCCGTCTCTGTCTTCCCGCTCTCGCTGCTGCCCACCTCCACTGTGTGCTTGCTGACTGGTTGACTCCCTATGCCACTGTCCCCTCCTCTGTCCTAAAGTCCTTTTTATATTTGTTTACTGTCATTTTAACAAGGCTTGGGGGTAGGAGCTGCTATTAGTAACTGAAAGCTCCTTGTAGTCCTTAATATTGACTTTAATTTTGTAATAACTGTTTGCTTAGGATGTCCAGTCTCCCTTGGTTCTTAAATGTAGACATGCTGTCTAATGTTCATTTGTACTTTCAGAGCCTTGCATAGACTAACTGTTCCTTGACCAGCTGACAGGGAGAGAGCACCATAAACAGGGTTGGTTTGTTTTATTTAGCCTTGTTTTTCTTATTATGTTTAGTATCTATGTTTCTAGACTAAATCAAAAGTAAATCACAGAAGATAATTTTTCTCCTTCCAAAGTAAACACTGCTGCATTGTAGCACATGCCCCTGATCCCAGCACTTGAGAGACTGAGGTAAAAAGATGAGTAGTTCATGGCCTTTCTGAACATAGAGAGTTGAGACCAGTCTGGTCTCAGACTGTTCCCAAAATAAAATAAGGCGTAAGCACTGAGATTAAATTGTAGTAATGCTAATCTGAGTTTTAGGAATGGGACAAAAGGCTACAGCAGAGCAGTACACCTTTGAGTGACTCATAATTACTCAGGCTAATGCATGTACACTTGGATGTGCAATTAGGCAGCTCATTATGCTGCAAATGCAATTACATGCTCAAAGGCAGCTCCTCCCTTTGGCTCACCCAGTCTGTGATCGCTCATTATAAAGCCTCAGCTGTCAAAATTGGAAAATACATGCTGATGCTGGTGCTGGTGGGTCTTATAGCCAACATGGAGAAAGCTATGGAAGGAAATTTTTATATTATAGCTTAGCTAAGTTTGGTATAGATTTGCTACAGGAAGCAATAGTGTGTGTGTGTAGATAGATAGATAGATAGATAGATAGATAGATAGATAGATAGATAATAGTACAGTACATCATCTTTTTCTTACCTGTAATTTTTATTTTTTAAAAAACTATTATTTTCTTTTTTATAACTGACCTGAATCTTTAGGACTCAAATCTTACCTGGATTGATGTTAATGAGGCTCTTTCTTATCTTTAGTTTGTCTTAAATCAGTGATATGAATATATGTGATTGTGTTATAGACATTCTTAATGTGTTTAATAATGGGCAGATAGCACCTGACATTTCATATAACCTATGGTATATTTGCACTATTATTAGTTTTTAAGATGCCAAATGTTCTAAAGCCTGGGCACAAGTATTTTTGATAAAGATGAAAGCCTCATGGTAAGAATGGCAGCTTGCTGTTTGCACCCAGGTTTAAGCCCCAGGAGTCTGACTGTATCCCTTAGATAAAGTGTCACTAGCATGGTCACTGAGGTGGCAGCACAACAGTGCACACTTGGCCTCTGGCATTCAAGGGACGAGGGATGGTGGTGTTTTATTGCTCAAATTCAAGAATTTATATTTCTGTCTGTTTTTAGAATGTCCTGAAAACAATTAAAATAACTCAATAGTTAGCTCATGTGGCTGCCAAGTGATAATAATTCTGTAGTCTGCATCAGCATTGCTGATAGTCAGCAAATATAGTTCTTTTTATTTTTTTATTGGATTTACTTACTTATTTGTGTATTGTGTATGTGTGTGGCTGCTGACATGTGGTGGTTAGAGGACAACTTTTTCCACCATGTGGGTCCCAAGGGTAGAACTTAGGCTGCCAGGCTAGGCAGCAGGCACCAGTCCAGGCAGCAGGCACCTTTACCCATCAACTCATCCTCTCAGGATCTGGAATGTGTTAAGTGCATTCTCCAAGCTACAGCTCCTAGTCAGAAAACAGGACATGGTTGATGGAAAGTTAACAGACCATCAGTTGTTAAAAAAAAAAAAAAAAAAAAAAAGTTTTCCTCAAGTTATAAAAGCAAAAGTGTGTCTTTAAGGATTATCTGACATGTAACATTGTGCCTTGGAAAACAGCAAGGGACTTTGACACATTAATATGCAATCATTGTAAATATAGCAGATCCATGACCATGGTTTTTGCAACTTAACTGCTAGGCCTGTGAGCAAAGCCCTGGTGCGGAAAAGCGCAGTTAGTACCTTTAGTAAGCTCCACTTCCTAATGATGGCTGTGGGGTCTTTCTGGAAAGGAAGCGGGAAATGTGCACAATAAAGTCACAAATAGGTTTATTCTTGGATTTGGTGGAAATTTTAATGGCCGCAAATCTATTTGCAGAGATTACTTATCATAAGCAGGCCTGTCTCCTGAGAAACAAAAGAATTCCATGAAAATCCAGGTAAATAGTCAAAAGGAAAGTCACAAGACATTATAAAAGAAGCCTGGGCCCCTGTGAGGTGGCTCAGCAAGTAAATGTGCCTGTCACTAAGGCTCACAACCTGAGTTTGATCCCTGGGACACACATCGTAAGAAAGAGGGCCATTTCATTTCCTGACAGTTGTCCTCTGACCTCCATATGACACTCCCCCCCACCCCCATACACTGATAAATAAATGTAATAATAGTTTTTTAAAAGGAGGCTATGGAAAACTAGATTTGCATCTGGTCTGACATTTTGTTATTCCTATCACCATTCCTAAGAGGAGAAGTCAGAGCATGAAATCCATTCTTGGTCCTTCAAGTTCATGCTTATAGCTGCCTCCATGCTAAGACTCCACCTGGCCTCATCTGTGTTTCACTCACCTGCAGCCAATGAGCTACAGATTGAAAATACTTGCAAAAATATGATCTACATGCTGAGTATATACAGACTTGGTCTTGTGTGACAAAACTTTTTCTGGGAAGATGCATCACAGGTCTACTTACCCAAATAGGTATCCACAACAACGAATACTACCAAAGTCTAACTTGGTGCACCATAAGTTTTATTGAGATTACTTACAGGAAAAGAAATGACTCAAAAGACAGTTACATCACCAAAGCCCATCCCAGAAACTCACAAAAACTAGGAACCTAGAGCACAGTACACAGCCTGTAGGCAGCTCAACATGTTGAAGAGTGTTTTTCCCAGGTGTCTCAGCTCAAGTGGTCTAAACCTCTTCCAGGCAGCTGGTCTGGTCTCAGTCTTCTTTGCAGCTTGTCTGAGAGTCTTTTTTGCAGCTCAGCTTTTTTTATGAGGAACTTCCAGCTTCTGTTGCTTATTCTGATAGAGAAGGCCTAGTGAATCTGGTCAGTTTCAGGGACTTCCTGAAGCTATTTTGAGTTGTAGAGCTTCCCTGCAGGGTGAAATGTTTCAGTCCTGGAGGAAACTGTTATATCACACTTGGGTTTTGGATTTTTACATTCCAGGGCTTTGAAAAGGTTACTTTGCCCTAAGCAATATTGTGCAATAGCACTTATATTAGCTGTTAAAAGAACTTGTTTAAATGTGTGTGTGTGTGTGTGTGTACTTACATGTACACTATCTATGTGTGTATGTGTGCATTTACATGCATACCATCCATGCCTTTTATCTAGGTGTAGAGTTTAAACTTTAGAGGGATCATGGCCAAGAAGTACTTTATGTATTGTAATGTTGAGTATAGGTGCCTGTTACCCCACAATTACCTAAAACCACAATAGTTCCTTTAAGAGGGTCCATCATGAATTTTTTTAGGTGCCTTGCATTGTTTGAAAGTTTATCTGTGTTTGAAGTCAAGCCATTTCACTTATCATTTAAAATAGCATAACTTGTAGTACTGGGAAACTGATCTGTAAGGTTCCTCTATGCTCAGTAAGACTTGTTTTCATGCAGCCTCTTTGGTAGTGCGTTGGCTGCCCCCACCCCCATTTTCCCCCTTTAATTGAAGCAGAGTTAACACAGGCTATTTTCCTTTGCTGTGCCTCTTCTTCCTACAGTCTCAAAAAAGGTTAAACTCAGTTTCATAACTTTCATTATGATTTGGTGTTGCCCTCCACCCCCCATAATTACTGCTTCAGTAAACAGGTAGGTTATCATTGGAAGTTCCACTATGCTTCTCTTGTCTGTAGTATCCTCCAGGAGTGAGCAAATTTTCTTTGAAATAAGCACTGACTTCAATGGGTGTGGCATAACGCAGAGAAAGATACTGTTAACAATAAAAAGCTATCCAGAAATCACAAGCTAAGTATATGTTATATTTATGATACTAAATATATGTTATAGAATTCTAGTACTGTTTTGAGTGAAGGACATGATAAGTAAATAGATAGAAGTTATTATAAGTATCTGAATTGCTTATCTGTATTTTGATTATTGTAATGTAAAAGTGTAATACCTTGTATCTTTCCTCTTTCCAGCCTATATTCTTCTACTTTGTTTATTCCCTTTCCATTGTATTCTCTGACATTTTTACACATATTATAGCTATCTTTCCTCTGGTCGAATTGAATACTTGCAACTATGATTAAAGAATTCTGGATGCAAGGTAAGTTGTGTTTGACCTTTTAATATCTCCTCCCAGGTTTTGGGTCCTGCTCCCAGGTGGTGTTCCTTCCTGGACAACTTGACAGAAGAATTAGAAGAAAATCCAGAGAGCACAGTGTATGATGATTACAAATTTGTCACCAAGAAAGACCTTGAAAATTTAGGTAAAATGTGATAAAATGTTTATGAAATTGTCTTATTTTCACATTTGTTGGTTTTGAACTGAGCCATTTTTATCTGATCTTTCCAAATGTCCCATTTCTGCCACATCAGATATCAAAATGTTCTAAATGATCAACTTTATAATCTCTACTCAGAAAAGCTTTGGTAAATTTAACTAACTGAAGTCTTTGTGCCTTAACTAGGAGAGACTCGCTTTTAGCAACCGACATCCTGTCCTGAGAGTGTAGTGTCTCTCAGAGCTATGGGAGTCAAGTGTGGCTTTGAGAGTGTGATAAATATAAATAAATATACCTTGGAAACCTCTCAGACTGTAAGCCAATGGTTCTTAGATCTCTTAGATTTATTCATAAAGGACCTAATCCAAAACTTGGGATTCAAACCTTCCAATAGAAAGGACTCTTAACTCCGGCTGAACATTCCAGCCTGAAGTCTGAAGTGCTCCAAAGTTCAGAACTTTTTGAGTCCTTCCTGAGTTGCCACTCAAAAGTTTCAGGGTTTTGAGCCTGTATTTTAAAATTCAGGATATGCAGCTTTCCATCGATGTAGCAAATACCTGACTTAGTTTTCAAAGAGATTGATTTTGGATCAAGGTGTGTAGATTTTGCAGTCTGTGACTGAGCATACTCATGGCTTCTAGACATGCAGTGAGACCTGTCACTAAAGAGCAAGACCCTCAGTTCCCTAAGACCTTCAAATGACATTGTTAACAAATATTTTATATTGGGTAATTAATCAGACCACATACTCAGAGAAAATGTTGGGTGCTAAGTCCATGCAGACACATGAATAAATCGTGTGTTAACTTGTATAGTTACAGTAGAAGGACACCCTAAGTTTAATTTTCCCTTTTGTTGTTGTTGTATGCATACTACTTTAAACTGCTATGTGATTTTTTTTTTTTCAGTCTAATTTTCAGGTCTAAATATGGAAGTCAATAGTGAACAATAACGAAATAGCCTGTGGCCTATTGTCTCATTCACCCAAAAAACTGAGGTAGAAAGACTATGAGTTCAAAGCCAGTCTGGGATACTTAGTGAGACCATATCTTAGAATCAGATGTAAACAGCTGGCAAGGTCTGGCTCGGGGCTAGAGAGCTTGCCTACCGTGCACGAGGCTCTTCTTGGTTCAGTCTTTAGCACCACCAAGAAAAGAAAGAGAAGGAAGTGACTTGGTACTACACCAAAGCTATACTTCATGCATCACACATGGTTTCCTTTGAAGATAAAGCATCTCACGACATCCATGGTGTTTCTCTCTCTCTCTCTCCCTCCCTCCCTCCCTTCCTCCCTCCTTCCCCCCCCTCCTCTCTCTTTCTCAATGATTTCTAGGGAGTGGAGAGATGGCTCAACAGTTAAGAGCACCTCTTGCAGAGAACCTGAGCTGGGTTCCAAGCACCCACATCAGGCAGCTCACAGCCACCTATAACTCAAGCTACAGGGGATCCAGCATCTTCTTCTGGACAACATAGGCACCTACACTCACACATGTAAAACATACATGCATAAAACATGTTTTTAAAAGAGCAAATTTCTATGACAGAGCAGAGAGTTCATATGTGTTCCCTAAATGTGTCTACACTTAAATGTGTTTCTATTCTAATTTTTCTATTGTTTTATTATTACACTTGTTTGTATGTATGTATGTATGTATGTACACATGATATGTTTGTGTGGCATGCATGTGGAGGACAGATTGACAATTTTATAGAGTTGGTTCTATCCCTCTGCCTTTATGTGGGTTCCAGGGATCAAACTCAGGTCATCAGGCTTGCACTGCAGTTGCTTTACCTGTTGATCCTTTTACTAGCTAGCTCTTGTATTCCTATTCTAAATGTAATCATTAGGAAAAGCCTATGTAAGAGAAGACTCACGAACACAAACTGATAATGAACTCCAGTTGTGTACTGGCAGCAATGTAGATGTGTGTGATGCTGAAGTTATGCATGCTCTATAAGTATTTCATCTGACCTGGACCCCCAGCCAGGAATGGTCTTAGTATGCATGGGCATGTGTGTATTTGAGTTAAGTTTGTCAGCTGGTTGTGCTTGGGAGACCATGCTATCACATTGTCCTTTGTTTCTGGAAATGTTGACAACACTGCCCCAGTTTTTGCATTCTCCATTCCTACTTAACAGTGTATGCCTGGGAACCTACTGTTGATTCTCAGCATACTGCTTTAAAATCAAACTGTTTAGCCCTGCAGGTGGTGCAAGCCTTTAGTTCCAGCACTTTAGTTCCTGCAGAAGACAGGTATAGGGGTGGAGCAGGCAGATCACTAGAAGTTGGAGTCTACATAGAGAGTTCCAGGACAGCCAGGGCTACATGCAGAGACCCTGTCTCAGTGAACAAATGAACAGTCTGTTTCAAAGTCTAAGAACCACTATTTTAAGGAACCCTCTTTACCATAGTCAAAGTTAAAAAATACTTTTTCGTCTTTTATACTTAATATGACATTTAAGACAAGAAGAATGGTATTAATGGAATTACTTATATATTCCCATGAATATTCAAGATTAACAGTCCTTAATTGTGTTACTCTAAATAGAAACTATCATAATTAAATTGTTTTTTAAGAAAGCTTAAATTTTAAAGACTGGAGAGAGCTTCACGATTAAGAACACTGTCTGCTCTTCTAGGTTCAATCCCCAGCACCCATGTGACTGCTCACAACTTTCTGTAACTTGAGTTGCAGGGGATCTAACACCCTCTTCTGGTCTCCACAGACACTGCATATATATGGTGCACAGACATACATGCACACAAAACACCCATACACATAAAATAACCATTAATAAAGAAGGAAAGAAAATTAAATTTTAATGAACATGTCATAAAGACTTTTCCTCTTCTGATTAACTTTTGCAGGGCTCACACATCTCATTGGATCCCCTTTCCTCCGAGCATATATGCATGGGTTTTTCATGGATATCAGACTCTACCACAAGGTAAGTATGGGCTACGGGTATTTCAGGTGATAGTAAGTCATCCTTAGCTACTTCTGCCTACTTTTGCCTTCATAAAACATACTTCTGCATTGTGAGGGATCTACTTTTTTTGCTACAATTGTTTTGTTTGTTTTTTGAGACAGGGTTTCTCTGTATAGCACTGGCTATCCTGGAACGCACTCTGTAGACCAGGCTAGCCTCGAACTCAGAAATCCACCTGCCTCTGCCTTCCAAGTGCTGGGATTAAAGGCGTGCACTACCACTGCCTGGCGTGTGTGTGTGTGTGTGTGTGTATGTATGTATGTATGTATGCATGCATGTATACACACACTACTAAATCCTGATTCATTCTTTTGTTTTGAAAAGGTGAAATTAATGGTCAATCCATTTGCTTATGAAGAATATAGGAAAGATAAAATTCGACAGAAGATAGAAGAAACACGTGCACAGAGAGTCCAATTAAAGGTAAAGATTCTACTCAGCATTGTGATTACCAGAGGAAACTAGTTAATCTTCATTTTGTGTGTTACTCTGAAGAAGTCTCCCATCATACCCATGAGTTTCCATCTTGTAGTTCACATCTTTGCTTTCTTGGTGTACTTTGTCATGAGGGTGGGTGGTTAGGTGTTTGGGTAATATTATGTACTTGATAATAACCAAAAGGCCAAGACACACTGGGCTATAGTGCTTTGATATAGTGCTTTGATATAGTGCTGTGGGCCGCACTAAGAACACCTGATAACAGTTCCAGCTGTTTTCAGTTTGACAGATGTTAGAAATCTGCTTGTCTCCATTTCCTGCTAGTGTACTTGGTTCTCAGGTTCTCTGCATCCCAGGATGCTAGTAGACAGAGTCAGGAAACAGCCAGCACCAGTTGTATTGATAGAGAGGATTTAGCATCTGGTAGGCATTTGAGCTCGCAAAAGACAGAAACACTGAGATGGGAGAAGGGCGGTGACTGAGATCCAGGTGGCAAGAAGGGTGTGGGCACAGGAGGACCCAGACTCCTAAGGGACTGGCAGGCTGGTGCTCTTGGGATTTGAGGGTGATCCTGGGTGTGTTGAGAACTGCAGACTGTTGAATACCACTGCCGCCAGAGCCACCTGCTATTCCCCTGGTAAAGAACTGCTGTTGGTTATTCCTGCCAGACCATGAGCAGACAGGGAGGAGCTTCCTGCCTTCTTGGCTCGCTGGCATCCCATCCATTAAGTCAAATCACTGAGTGATAAAATATTTATAACTGAACATTGGTTTAAAATATGTGTGTAATATCCACACTATCAGTAACAAAAAGACTAGTAACTTTCCTGAGATGACCTCAGTGCTTGTTCCATTTTCCACAGTTACAGTTCCACAGGGGGGGACCTGCCAGAGTTACACTTAGTACAATAAATGAGCATGATACGATGAAAGAGGACAGTAGGTGGCCCACCGCTTATCTGAGAGTCCTTACACTCTAGTCTAGGGTCCTAGACTCTAGGAATTCACCCTTTACAGAGCAGGAAGCATTTCAGAGGTCCCCACAACTGCAGCAGAGAGAAGGGCAGGTGGCTGCAATTCCAAGGGTCCCAGGCCCTCTGTGGCCAGCTTCCCAGTGAGCTGGGAAGACAGTATGCCCCCATTACAGGCCATGCTTACAGTTCTGTGCCATTTGGCCCACCTGCTGCTATTCCTTGTATAATTCTTTGCTGCCATGGACAGTAAACTAAGAAACAGGAGTGAGCTGCCCTTTATGAACTTAACTACTCACAGGCCTGCTGGTCTTTAATGTTAAGTGTATTTATCTCAGTGTATCTTATTTCCATCTCTTTACCAGAAACTGCCAAAAGTTAACAAAGAACTGGCACTTAAATTAATCGAAGAGGAAGAGGAGAAACAAAAGTCTACACTGAAAAAGAAAGTTAAGGTAAGATGTCCTAAGGCACAGAAAGTATCAGTAAGTTGCTTTGCAGTTTTTGGATAATAATGTGTATCTTTTTATTATTGGGTTCCCCCCCCCCCAATACTTGCTCAGTATGGGAAGTTTGAAAATTGGAAGAAAAAGGAAGAAAAAAGTTAAAAGCTCCTCCCGCCCCATACTCTCTATAAAGCATTAGTATTGGGCCAATTCCTCTGTGTCAATCCTCTTAAAGGTATACACTGTATTAATTAGCAAGGTCATAACATATGTCTATGTTTAAATGTTACCTGCTTCTAGAAGATAACAGTGGTAGTTTCCCATGTTGTTAAATTATCTGTATTTTAAGTGGCTACGTATTCTGTGTTAAATTTTCTTAATCCTTTTGTTGCTAAACTGCTGCTGCTTTTTTCTGTACTGACTAGGTTTATTGTCTCATGCTTTCCTTTTATTTGCATTTATTTTATGCTGAACTTATTTCTGTGCTCAGGAACAGTTTGCTTCTTTTGGTCAGGATCATGTGCATATGACAGGGAAAGCTGGCATTTGGGTTAACCCACCGTGAGCGTTGTATGTTCAGTGGTGTATCAGTAAGCTCACAGTGTGGACAATCTACTCAAAACTGCTGTGTTTAGCATCACTCTCTGAACCCAGCACTGTTTGTACCACCAACCTGTGTCCAGCCCCACTGTGGCCTGGGAACCCCGCATTACTGCACCATTATGCCATGCAGCACACATTGCTTCCTTAAAGTGACACCTTTCAGACACATGGTGGCTTTTCAGATACACGCACCCTTAATGACCTGGGCAGTTTCACGGATGTTCTGAAAACGAACAAGAAAATTTGAACTTCTTGATTTGCATGATTTTGTAGGATTTTCTGGTCAAGACTTTTTTAATTCTAGACGTAACTGCTTTTTGGGTTTGACATGGCATTTTGGGAGGGTATGTGCTGCCATGTAGCTGCTACCTGCCTGCCTTTTCTGAGGTGACAGACAGGGACCAGCCATAAAATAATAAAAGTTAGCATAATCTTAGTGTTGTCCTGAGGCGGAAAGATATGCCTAGTTTTTCCAGATTTATGAAGAAGACTCTGGGGTCCTCCCCAGTCCTGTTCCCTCATCTGCTGAGAGCAGTGTAGTGTCTACTGCCCCCAAACCCTTGCCCACCAGAAGAGCATGTGGGACCTGGAGTAAGAGCGTAACCTTGTCACCTTGGGCCAAGTAGGCTCCTTGTCTGGTAGCTTATTCCTTGCTCTCCAACCAGGTAGGTGTGTACAAGCCATAGCTTCATGAGCCCAACTGTGCTCCTTGGTTCCTTGGCCTTCCTCAGAATCCAGGCTCCTATTTGAGTCTGGCTGTGCATGGGCTGTGATGCTAGCTGGCTCCCTCAGCTTCCCGTTCACCTGTAATCCATAAGGACAGGTAGGGACCATCTTAGTACTGCCACTTCTGTGGAGTTTGGACCAGATGCTCCAGTTTGCTGTTTCTCTTCCTTAGCCTCTCCCAGTAGCCTTTTACCCTGGCCTATTATATTCTTAAGTAAATTACTTAAATCTTCAGAAGCTCCTTGAAAGTAAAATACATGGATTGTTTTATGTTTCCCTGTCCTCTTCTTGAGTAATAAACCAATACTGAGCAAGCTTACTCATTTAAATTCACATTTTTGTCATGTAGCTATGTACACCAGTATGTGACCAAGTGTGTGTACCTACAGGGTGGAAATGGTGGCTTCCCGCTTTGCAGGCATTCTCCCCGAGCGTTCACGTTGGTCTTGTCAGCTGAGTCTGAGGGTGATTAGCCTATGACTCTTTTCAGCTTTATAATGTCATTTTACAAGCCACATGGAAGTGACCATTGTACTATCTTCCTGAAGCTCCTAGAGGAAGAGAATGGAGCTAATTTAGAGTATAGATGTATGCATTTTAGGTATTCTTTGTGCTCAGAGTTCTTGGTACAACCCTGCTATAGGGTACTAAACTCAGTTTCGCTGTTTTGAGCAGCCTGGTATATGGCAGAGGCTTCTAACAGGTCGTGGTGATGAACATGCAGAAGTTGGTACATTCCTTTTGAGAAACTCTGTGTGTTGGGGAAAGGGTCTTAGTCCTCAGGTTCTGGCCACACTGATTTTTGAAACACTCTCCCTGGTGCCTGGGTTTAGGCCAGGCTAGGTAGCCAGTGAGTCCTGGGTTCTGATAGTCTCTCCCTCCTCAGTGCTGAGATTATAGGGATACACTACCATACCCAGATTTTCATGTTGGTTCTGTGGACATATTTAACCAACTGAGCCATCTCTTTTCACCCTTCCATTGGGAGTCTTTTGTTGAGGTTGGATGGAGGCGGGGCAGTAGAATGGTAGAAATGACCTGGAAAGCTGGAAGCACAGCCGTGGTCTAGGAAAATGAAAATAGGCAACTGAAGCCTTTTAAATACACTGTTAATCAAAACAGTAGAAAATATCCTAGTATTTTACTTTTTTACTTATTTTGTAAAAACTGTCAAGAATAATTTGAACAATGCGTGCTGTTTTCCCACACTTTCAATATGGACGCGGTATTTTCCTTTGCCCTAGTAAATTGTTGCTTTTCAAAGTTTCATCCAAGGCCCTGTTAATATCATTAACTATCTCTAAGAGCATATCAATTTCTGCAGCAATGGGATTAAACCCAGGGCACCATGAATGCCAGGAAAGCTCTGTGCCACTGAGACCCGTCCTAGCCACTCTGAGAGTTCCTTTAATGTGAAGGGCTTTGCTGGTGGCATTGCAAGTGCGAGATTTGCCTTCTGTTACTACTGCTTTCTGATTTATTTTGAGACATTCGTTTCACACTGTTTCTCATTATGTATCTATCAAGTCCTAGCCAGTGGCAGTATCCCATTTACCACTCCTAGCTCTTTCTTCTTGTACCTCCTCTCCTCCTTCCCCGCCTCTGCTACATTTTCATCTTTTTTTCTTCATTAATCACCAACTTTGTGAAGAAAGTTCAACTTTGTGAAGAAAGTTTAACTTGGTATGCAATGCCAGCAACGCCATGCTCCTATGCTGTATAAACATAGGGGCACATGACTGAGAGCATTGAAAGAAACACCATGGTGGCCACTGCTCATGAGCTGGCTTCTGTTCACATCAGAGTAGTGGGAGTTTACAGTTCCTGCTGATACCACAGTTGAGTACTTTCAGAAGTCACTGAAATTTGAATCCTGTTGTGAAGGGCCTCATGGTGTTTAACTTCATCTGTGGGCTCTGACTCTCTGGATGGTACTTCCAGGCAAGCGTTAACTCTCGCTTGCACCTGTTCTGTACTTCATAACCAAGACAGCATGCGTTCACTTGACGTCTCTCTTAGGAGGATAGTTATTGGGTTTGTACTGTTTGTGCTGGGTTTAGAGGGACAAAGCCTAGAAAGTGTTACATTCCCCTGTCACCTGCTATGTCTTCTTCTTGCCTCTTTATAACCAGCTGTGCCTTTATAGCCACATCACATGATCACCAGATTCTTCTAGGAAGCTTTGTTAATAAAACAGGCCCTGATTGGCTTTTTATTGACTTAAGCTAAATCAGACCCCATTATTAAAGTTCAATCTTTCTCTTGTAATATAGATATAACATGGTCTTTTAAAAATCTGTTCTTAGAGTTGTATAATTCATCATCTAATGTTTTTATCTTCAAACCAAATTGTTTATTCACAAATTAAAGAAAGAACCCCTTATCAGTAAGGAATACTTGAAAGAGTTGCAAACTACAGCAGACCATCAGTTTCATCTATGAGCAAGACTCTTGAGAACCTCCAGAGTGTCACTGCTGTCTCCTGACCCAAAGTAATCTCTGTCTTGACTGATACAGAGCCTAATGGAGCAGACGGTGAAGGCTGTTCCCAGTTATGTTCCCACTGATAGGGTCCCGGCGTCTAATAAGTTGTATGCCCTCCAGGTGATGCTGAGTCCACAGCAGGAAATGACCTACCACGTAGTTATCATGCAAACCAGCAGTGAGCACTGTCTGGATGCTGTAGGAAGTTAGAACTTGGCGGTGTTCGTTACGATTACCTTTCAACAAATGCAAATTGAACTTCCTGTATGCACAAGCATCTTTGAGATGCATAGATACCTGTACCCCACTTAGCTTTTAAGGGTCTATCCAAGTGAGCAGGACCATTTTGCCTGCAGCACGTGTTCTACATGCCAGCCCTTTTGCTCAGTTTGTCCCTCTGTTGCTGCAGTCTGTGTTGAGTGCATTGTTCCTGGCTTCTGTGTGAGAGAGGCTGTCTGCTTCCTAGGGCTAGAAAGCCACAGAATCAATGTCTTCATCTCAGGAATCAGTAAATGCCATTAACACTTTATAGTAGAGTAATAATTCCTCACTTTTGGGGAAAAAATGTGACTATGTGCAAACATACTGAGTTAGATCAGATAGTTTTAACATTAAAATTTAAAGTCTTTTTATTGCAAATTACAATTACAATGATATGAACACTCAAAACTAGATGTTGTCACAGGGCCTCCTGGGAGGGTTGGACATCATACCTCATATTTCCTTATCTTCCCTTCCTGCCTTGCTTGTGCTACTGTGGGGACACACTTCCCCGTCTTTAGCTGGTTGTTTTGGTATAAAGCTCTTTCCTGCTGTTGCCTGTGGTGCTGCGTCTTGACTTTTCCTTTCCACTGAAGCTGGATAGTAATTTTGGTGAAGTCAATATTGGGCTTTTACAATGTTGTAACTATGTAAATGCTATTTGTAGCCGAGTCACCTCACATGACTTTGATTTCCACTAGAGTAAGTTTCTGTGTCACTGTCACTGATCAGCCCCTTGTTCTGTCCCATTAGTCTGGACCTCATGGCAAGGTCTGTGTAGCTCAGATGTGTTTGTTTGTACATTCCTGAAGAGCTCACCTTCAAATCCTGGGAGCTCCCTGTACTGTTTTATGTCATGTTCTCTACGTTGGACAAAGAATTGAAAGAATCCTGGGTTTCTGAAGGAAAGTAGTTTCTACCCAAATACTTTCCATTCACCAGATGAGTGCCCAGTGAGGACTCATGAGGGTAAATACAAGACACAAGTTCTCCTAGCAGCTTCACACTCCGTTGACCTGCACCCTCCAGACAGAGGTGACAGGGTTTACTCCGGGCAAAGGTCCCATGACCACCATGTCATACTAGGTGCCTTCCAGGCTGCAGTCTGGCTGCTTGCTGAGCCAGTCAACCTAGAAACCTAGGTCTTTAGCGGGAATTCTCTTGGAAGAAAAGGTTACTACTTTCTGCTATGGTCTTGATTATTTATTCAGAGTCAGGGTAGGGAACTAAAGAGCTGCATGACAGTACAGCAGGGACAAGCTGGGGTATTTAGGGGAGAACCCGTGTTAGCACTCGCGGGTCTGTGGCCATCTTCCTGCTGGAAGGTGAGGTGAGCTCAGCAGCCTGAGGATTGTCACCTGCAGGCTGGGAGAGCACCTCCCCCTGCGGGCCTGCCTTCATTTCCTTCCTGTTACTGCTCACTTCCCTCTCTCACAACCTGCCCAACCCCCACTAGACCTCTTCCTCTACCTCCTTTAGGCTAGAGGTGGGGCTAGAGAGTCAGGGTTTTAAGTAGTGGATAGTCTTTGTATGTTTCTATATTAGGACAAGATAATAATAACTGTCTGCTCAGAGCTACAGAAGTGATTCTTTGAGGTCGTTCTGAACACCGCGTTCACATGTTTTCCAAACACCAAAGCAAGTGTTGAGCATGTATATGTGTGTGTATTTATAAGACAGATCACCAGCCAGACACTTGTAAACTACTTCAAGAACATCACTATCTTATTCTTTTTTCTTTTAAGACAGCTGTGAAAATAAGCAATTAGACAAGCAAAAGTCCCTAAGGGAATTACTTTTACAGCTGGGTCAAAGGATTTTTTATTTTATAATCATTCTCTAAGGCATACTTGTCTTTAGGCAGGATAATTTGTTTGTTGTAAATTAACAAGGAGAAAAATCTTTAAAATACCAACAACATACTCTATTTAACAGTCTCTGATATTTTAAATATAATAATTTTGACAAATACAGCGAGATATTAAAATTTTTTGCCTTCTTTGGTTTTTAACCTAATAGGCACATAGCTTTTGACCTGGAATATTGGTTGATTGCCAATATCAACTTTCTCACATTTACAAGTGACTCCAAAATTTACCTGGTAGCCCCTTCCTCTCTCCTGAGTCCTTGCATGAATTACTATTGGTGTCTGTCAGGATGTGGATGATGTCTGTGTCGCACTTAGTCTTCAATGAACTTTATTTCCTGCCCTTCGCTCTAGCTCACACCTTTTATTCTGATACCCTAATGATGGCTCCAAGCGCATCATTCACAGTGTCTGCCCACCCAGACCAAACAGCTAAGAGCTGTTTCTAACCCCATGCTTAACCCTTAGCTCTCTCATCTCATCCAGCTGCTGCTGCTTTAGTTCTGTAGGGGTGTGTTTCACAGGGATTGCTCCCTGGCTGGAATCAGTCCCACCCTTTGCTTTTCATCACCCTAGTCCAGGCCCTGCCTCTTCATCACTTCCTAGGATGCCCCTGAATCTCGCTCATAATGGCTCTAGTCTGTTCCTTAGCCCTGTGCCATGCACCATGTTGCTGCCACCTCTTAGAGCAGTTTCCCTTGTCTGCTGTGGTCCCAGAAGCACTCTTCAGTTTGTCATTGTGTCTTCCTTTCTCCTGCCTCTTTCTCTAAGTAGTGGCTCCCCCAGGTCTTCAGAAGAGCAGTTGTGGAGTAATGAGAGTGTTTATAGTCTGCCTTGGTTGTTTTTAACTTTTGTCTTTTAAGATGTCTTTTCCAAATTACTGGTTTACTTTTGTCAGATGATTCACTACTCAGTCAGTTAAAATTCTGTCTTTATATTTCTTTTTTAAATCAAAATAATGTACACTGTGTGTATGAGTATATGTTTGAGTACACGCACACACACACACACATGCATGCACACATGCACACATGCACACAAGCAAGTACCCACAGAGGCTAGAATATGTAGATCCTCTGGAACTAGAGTTACAGATGGTTAGTTGTGAGCTGCCTAGTGTAGGTACTGGGAACAGAACCTAGATTCTCTGCTAGGGTAGTAAGTGCTCTTAACTGCTGATCATCCAGCCCTTCTCTTCCAATTTCTACCTGTTGAAACCTGTTTGGTTTTAGGTCTCCTTGATGCCATGTCCCCAGGATACCCTCTTGGATATTTCTATTAGATTACTTTTTTTTCTTCTGAGTACCTTCGTACACCTGAGCATCCTTCATACATTCTGAATGCCCTTTATACATTCTGAACATTTTTTTTATGCAGAGGTTTGTAGCAAACACATTGTGGTTTTTTTGTTTTTTTTTTTTTTTTTTTTTCTTCCCTCTGAAGTTGGTGTCAGACACTAGGTCTTTTCTTCCTTTTAGAAATGAATTATTACTCAAGGAAGACTTTTGAACTTGTATCTCTTAGAATTTTAGTTAAGGGATTATCAGTTTGTAGTTTTATTCAAGTAAAAAGTGGGCCATACTTCACCATGGCTTGTGATTTGCCATGTTTTTACGTAGATCTGCTACACAGATGCGGCATTCAGAACTGAGTTCAGAAGTGGAGCATCAGCCAGAGAAATAAGGTCTGTTAGGAGAGGCGAGAGCATCACAAGTAGGCTGGCACTTCCCAGCGCTGTTTGAGGTTGTCACTCTGATTTGTAATCATTCCTGGGTGACTGCTTTCCACTGGCTTCTAGGCCCTGAGCGTGAAATGACCATCATCTGAGTCAGTGAGCAAATGTGTTTGTTAAACATGTTAGGAAGCTTGCTACTTAAAACAATCAAATAAAAAGGAGTTTAATGTCAGTCTGAACTATGCAAATGAATCTGAATAGCCAAAGCTTTGTTATGTAGAGGTTGTACTGTGTCCGATAAGAATGATCCGTGGTCCAAGGAAGAAAACCAATGAAGTTATCCTTATAATGCATGGACATGTCCTAGCCTCATAGTCAGGAGTTCCATAGTTCCTTAGGTGGAGACAATAAATTGCTACTGCCAGCTACTCCACCACACTGACTGACAACTTAAACTCCTTCCATTGTGGACTGTGACATTGGAAAGCTTTCTTATTTTAGTTTAATATGGTAGCTGTACTTTAAAAACCATATCCTAGCCTGGCAGTGGTGGCACACACCTTTAGTCCTCATACTTGGGAGGCAGAGGCTGGTAGATCTCAGTGAGTTTGAGGCTAGCCTGGTCTACAGAGAGAGTTCCAGGAAAGCCAGAGCTGCTACACAGAGAAACCCTGACTCAAAAAAGAAAGCCATATCTTAAAATTTTATGTATTTCCTTGAAAAATATTGGGTTGTTTGTGGTTTTTTACACTAAAAATATCAATTGAAGAAATTCTTTCCTATATAGTAAGCATAATATTAGCTCAAAGATTCATTTTTAGATTATTATGTATAACAGCCAAAAATTATCAATCAGCTGTTAAATGTATCAACAGAATTTGTTTTATTGTTGAATCAATCAGAAGGTTCTAGAAATTGATTCTAAAGAAATTTTGAACATTTTATGTTAATAGTCTATACCTTATGGACTTAAGTGTTGTAAAACCGTTTTCTGATGAGATTTTTTTTAATTCAGATACTGACTTACACCGGTCCCTGTCTCTCCTGCAGAGCCTTCCTAACATCCTGACGGATGATCGGTTTAAAGTTATGTTTGAGAACCCCGACTTCCAGGTGGATGAGGACAGTGAAGAGTTCAGGCTTCTCAATCCACTTGTCTCAAGGATTAGTGAGAAGAGGAAGAAGCAGCTGAGACTCTTGGAGCAGCAGGAGCGTCTCAAGAATGTAAGGCATGCCCGTTGTCAATTAGCTAGAGATGGCTTCTTCTTGTTGTTTGCCTGCTTTGAAGACCTTTTGTTCTGCAGTATACATGGCACTGTGTTGCATAAGGACACTTTGACACCAGTCTACCTATCCTCCTCACCCCTCTCCTCCTGTTAGTCCTGTTTTTTCACTCAACAGTCACACTTCTACTCTCATGTCATACATGCACACATGAGTCTGTGTGTGCACATGTGTATTCTGTGTAAAATCTAAGACCCTCAAATGAGGGAAAGCATGACATTTCATAAAGACAGATACTGTGTGTTTACAGCTTCTTAACATACAGTTTCTGTGAATTACAAAGCCTCTGATTATACATGAGAGGTAATTAGTTGCATACTAATTGCTTGACATTCAGCCTGGAGTGTATCTTATTAATTAAAGGCATTTCTTCTGATGCTCCATGGAGCAGCTGTCACGTACTCTGATGGGCTGATGCCTCTAATGGTCCATGTTTGGCTGGGGGAAGAGCTCTTGCTGCTATTTTTGATTTCAGGAAGAGGAGGAAGAACCGGAAGGAAAGCCCAGTGATGCAGAAAGTTCAGAGAGTTCAGATGATGAAAAAGATTGGGTTGAAGAAGTCAGGAAGCAGCGCAGACTCCTGCAGCAGGAAGAAAGAGTGAAGCGGCAGGAGCAACTGAAGGAGGACCAGCAGACAGTCCTGAAGCCCCAGTTCTACGAGATCAAAGCAGGCGAAGAGTTCAGGAGCTTCAAAGAGTCTGCCACCAAGCAGAGACTGATGAAGTGAGTAGCCTGTGGAGTCCAGCCATGTTCCTTCCTCACACACCGGCCCAGAGCTGGCACCTGTTCTCTCTGGGTGGTGGGTACCAGAGGAGAGGGCGGGGATGCTTCCCACCCTCAACCCAGCAGGAAAGTCACCAGTAAAGCCACTGGGCCCTCACTGCTCCTTGAACAACTCTTTGAAGTCTTCATATATTAACATATGTTAGAACACTTTTAGTCTCTAAAAGCCCCACTCTTGTCCTTGTGTTTTCCATTGGGCTGCCCAGCCTTTAGGTACTTGCTGTGCTAACAAAAGTAATGTTTAATTAATTTGTTTGTTTTGAGAAAGTTTTATTATGAAGCCCAGGATCCTTCAAGTTTTCCATCCTCCTTCCTCATACCACTTTTGAGGCCTGGAAGTATAGGCTAACAGGACCTCTAGTTAACCAGATCAAGGGCTGGGGGATTCCTCAATTGGTAAAGTGTTTGCTGTTCCAATGTGAGGGCCTGATTCCCAGTACCATGTAAAAGTGCTGGATGCAGTTGTTCATGCCTGGGAACAGACTGATCCCTGGGACTTGGCCAGTCAGTCTAACCAAATCTGCAGAAACCAAGTTCAGTAGGAAATCATGTCTCAGGGAAAAAAAGAAACTGGGTGTAGTGGCATACACCTTTAATCCCAGCATTACAAAGGCAAACGCAGGAGAATTACAAGTTCAAGGCCAACCTAGGCTCCTAGTAAACTCCAGGGCTGCTTAGAAAAACCCTGTCTCAAGAATAATAATTAATTTAAAAAGTGAAGAGTAATTGAAAAAGGTACTCAACTTTGACCAACAGCCTCTGTATACATGTGCACTTACACACTTACATAGGCAAACATAGCAAGCACCTTACCCTAGCTCAGTTAGCTGTCTGATTATTGGAAATTTACTCAAAAATTTGCTAGAAATGTTAAGTCTTTTATAACTGATTGGAGAGATAGAAGATCAGTAGGTTAGTCTGATGCAGGGAGATAGGAAGGGTGGTGGCTTCCAGGGCTCATTTAGTGGGTGCAGAGCTTCTGTGTGGGATGACAAGCATGCCCTGGGGATGCTGCTGTTTGTGATGGCTGTGCAGCAATATGATATGCTTGCTGCTCCCAGGCTGTCCACCTCACATGCTTTAGTGCTTCTGTTATAAGTATTCACCATAATGAAAGAACATCAGCCCCCAGAAAAGTTGGATTGTTTTTAACTATTTTCAGTTGTCAAGTATCAAATGGTACATCTTTCCTTTGAGACTCTGTAAGCAGAGCATGGAGATGACGTTGGACGCTCTAAGTGGTCTTTGAGGGAAGAGTTGGGATGTCCTTGCAAGCAGCTGGCTGGGCCAGAGACATTAGGCAGAGCCAGTACCAGTCTGGCTCTTGAGCTTCTTTCTCTAGCACCCAGTTTTCCATTCAGGAAAAGGTGATTTTTTAGAAAGTCTTGGGGTGAGAAAAGTGGGGTGGGGAAGGCATCAGTGTTGCTTCTGGAGTTCAGACATATCTTTCTCATCTTCACACTTCAACCACTTACCTAACACACTGGGACAGCAGATGGTGAGCCGCTCCTTCCACTTAGAACCTAGGAGCACATGCATTCTAGTTAGCCAAAGATGTGTTATAAAGAAGCTAGTGGTACGCGCCGTTCCCCCCTCCCCCGCCACACACACACACACACAGAGTCATGGGTAGAATTTTGTCTGGGGCAGCCATTTGGTTACTTTTGTTTTTTGAGAGACAAGAGTCTCACTACAGAGAACCCAAGCTGGCTTAGGCTTAACTATAGCTCAGGCTGGAATGTGTTTTTTCCTACATGTGAGAGGAATTGCAGTCCCTTTGCCTTAGCCTTTTGAGAAACTGCTAAATAGCTTTGCAGGGTGGGCACACCATAACTGTGCATCTTGCTTTGTCCAGGGGTTACTCTCAGGCCACTACTGCAGACTGCATTTATTGTTTATTTTCTACTGCATTTTTCTACTGCATTATCTTGCTTTGTGTGCTCCCAACTAGTGCTTGGAATGCAATTGGCACTGGATGGGTAGACTGTCAGTTACTCCTTCATCCTCTTCTCAAGGAAAATCTCATGTCCTGGTAACCACTGGTAGGAAACTGCAGTGGTTGTTTTCAGTGTAACCATAGAAATTAGGCAGCTTTGGGGGGTGGGAGTATGACTAAGCTTGATCGCATTCTTCCTGTGGGCTGGAGCTGGATAGTAATGTGAAAAACAAACAGGATAAAAGTTTGTGTTTAGGGGCTAAAGAGATGGCTCAGCAGTTAAGAGCATGTGTTGTTTTTTGGTTTGTTTGTTTTCAGTAAACAGGGTTCAGTTCTCAGCACCAACATGGTGGTTCACAACCATCTGAAATGCCAGTTCCAGGGGATCTGATGCCTTCTTCTGACATCCACAGAACCTGGCCCACACATGATACATATACATATATGATAATGAAACACTCATATACATAAAACACAATTTAAAAATATTTTTAGGGTTTTTTATTTTAATTCTTATTTAGTGGAGCAGAAGAAATGGCTCCATGGTAGAGAGTGCTTGGTGTTCTTTCAGAGAACCTGAGTTTATTTTCAGCACTTACATCAGAGGTTCACACCATGTTCACACCATGTGTGTCCAGCTCCCAGGACCCTGACTCCCTCTTCCAGCCTCTCTCTCACACAGCACACACTCATGCAGATTGTACGTGTAATTTTTACAATTTTGAGAATAAACAGCAGGTCTAGTGAAGTGCCTCTGTGGGTGAAGACACTTGCTGGCACCTGAGTTTGAGCCTAGATCTCTCATGGTGGAATGAAAGAGCTGGCTACTAGAAGTTGTTAGACTATCACACATGCTCCTTCTCTGCACTAAATAAATAAAATGCAGTGAACTGAAACATTTTTAAACAAAAAATAAGCAACAGCTGAAGGAATCACTGCAGTAAAACACTCTCAGTGAGTAAAACAGTCCCTGTGAGAAGAGCAAGGAGGTTACAGCATTTGCTACTTAAAGGGCTAGCCCAGTGGGTCTGGCCAGCACTGGCAAAAAGCAGTTTACTGAGTGCTAGTCTTGACTGGATTATTGTGGCAAATCCTAGGCTTGCAGATTTTAATACTGCTTAGTAAAGCATTGAACCATTATCCTTCGGAGAACTGAAATAACTCCTTAAGTTTACCCCATGAGTCACCACAAGGCAGTCCAGAAAAGACAGCATCAAAATGGGATCTATTGTGTTTAAATATTCACTCAGACTTGCCCAGCTTGAAATTTATTTTTGTAACAGAGAAAGTAAACAGTCAGTATTCAGCAGGTTTTAGATAGATACACACGTCCATCAACACAAATTTTCATGCTTTTCACGTTGCTAACTGTATTTGAGTTATTCACCCACTTATCAGCTTCCCCGCCCTTTATCCATTCATCAAATATCCAAGGAGTGCCTGGTATGAATGAGCTAAGACCCTCCTAGACCCTGAGGACAGGAAGAAGGGACACATGTCTGTTACTCCTAACCTAGCAGATATCCTCTGAGTCAGAGAGGTGTGGAAGAGAGAGAAAAGAAAGAAAGGGGCTTGATTTAGAGAAAACTCAAGAAACTGTTTGTGAGAGTCATGTTGGAACTGGCCTTTTGAAAGGTATGGTGCTGAGCACTCGGTGGGTAGGGGCAGGTCCCACCGTCCCCTGGAAAGCCATGGAGAACTGGCCAGCATCAGATCTGTCCTCGTCTGTCCCTCCCTCAATAAAACAAACACTTTATATAACAATACTGCGTGTTTATCATAGAATTAAGTCATAGAAGCAAAAGAGGCCCCTGTTCAGGAACCCATAACAAAGTGTCTCAGCTTTAGAACAGTGGTATGGGAGAGACTGAACTAGGGAGCCACTCAGACTGTCAGAGTCTGAGAAGAGATAGAGCTGCCCCCACACCCAAAAAGGGCCATCTGCCTAGACCCTGCCCAAGGCCAGGGGCAAGAGAAGCTGACAGACTCAGAGCCAGGTTATTACCCAGAAGGCTATGTGAAGGTGGAAGGAAGGCAGACACCAACTATAACACTGGCTACGGATTTAAATCCAAAGCAGAATGGAACAGTTGAGGTTAGCATTGAACTGTCTAGCATATTCCCTATGAAGTGAAGCAAATCTGACATTCAAAGTATAGAGCTGGGTTTTCAGCTTACGAACTCCACAGAGCCTATGTCTTCTTGGTTGTATCCCGTGGACAAATGGAGACCTAAGTCTGGGCCGTGGTATGTGTTGATTTGAGATATGTGTGATATGAAAGGCTTTGTGTGATATGAAAGGCTTTTGTGTGATATGAAAGGCTACAGTGTGCTGAGGATATGTTTAATAAGAAATAGAATCCCAGGGAAAACATGTTTGAGTCAGATAAAAGCCATATATCTGTTTAGTTAAGTGTGCTGAGAGATTGAAGTATCACATTTTTTGGCTACTTAAATTGATCACCTTCACTGGAGCTTTTGAAGCACCATTTGCAAACTAGCAATATTGAGAGTATTTGTAACTTTTATAGGAAAGGCAAAAATTTGTGAGTTACTTAAAAGATTTACTTATTCGGTGTTTATGTGTATGCGCTTACCTGGGTTTATGTGCATCATGTGTGTGCAGATACCCATAGGGGCTAGAGTGTCAGGGACCCTGGAACTGGAGTTTTAGACAGATGTGAGCTGCTGGTGTGGTTGCTGGGAGTCAGACTTGGGTCCTCTGCAAAGACAGAAAATGTTCTTAACCAGTGAGCCCCCAAAGTTGGTTATAGGAGTACCTAATATTAAAACTGTAAACACTAAAGCACTGTTTATATTTTATATTTAGACCCCATCTGCCTTGTGACCAGACTCTGTTCTGAGGAGCACTGCGGTACTGTGCCTTCTGCACTTTAGCTTGCCCTCCCCTGCAGAGGGATTCAAAAACGTGGTTGAGGAGTGATTTTTAATTAAATGTTGCTAATTAAAGAAATTATAAAGTATGTGTGTATTTTAAGCCTCAAAGAAGTAAGTCATTCTCCTTTCCTGGGGCAGCTAATAAATATCTCATTTGATTTTTTTTCCCCTTGTAGTTTATGCCCATTTTCTTTTTTATATTAAGGTATCCTTACTAATCGTTTAGGCTCTTCCCTTTATGTTCTACCCTGGATAGCTGGGTGTTTCAGCTTCTAGTCTTGGTTTTTTTTGTTTGTTTGTTTTTTGTTTTTTGTTTTTTTTGTTTTTTGGGTTTTTTTGTTTGTTTGTTTGTTTGTTTGTTTTTCGAGACAGGGTTTCTTTGTGTAGTCCTGGCTGTCCTGGAACTCACTCTGTAGACCAGGCTGGCCTCAAACTCAGAAATCCGCCTGCCTCTGCCTCCCAAGTGCTGGGATTAAAGGCGTGCGCCACCACCGCCCGGCTTCAGCTTCTAATCTTAATTCCTGTGTTTTCTCTTTTTAGTCACCATAATATTTTTATTAACTTGTCCTGATTACATTTTTTTCCCTGAAATACGTAATTGTACCAACTAAAAAGTGTCATGTGACTTGGGAGGCAGAGGCAGGCAGATTTCTGAGTTCTAGGCCAGCCTGGTCTACAGAGTGAGTTCCAGGATAGCCAGGGCAATACAGAGAAACCCTTTCTCGGAAAAAACAAACAAACAAAAAGTGTCATGTGTTGTCGCCTTCCATCCCCAGACCTGAGGCCTGGGGTTGGGAGATAAGGAGGGCCTGAAGTAAGAAGGGAAGCCCGTCCCCTACCTGCCTGCTTCCCTGCGTCCTGTCATGCTGCTGCACTGTGTCTGTTCTGCATCTTCTCTCTGACCAGTCACACTCAAGCAGCAGAGGATGACCTGCCAGGTGGCAGCCACACACTGACGTTCAAAGGGAGGGAGGGGAGCGTGCTTTAATGTAGAAGTCTGCACACCATCCCCAGCTGTCTCTGATCTTCTGCCATGCCTCGTCCTAACACTCAGCTTGTCTCTCTGAGCAGCCTAGACAGAACAAGTTTTTACAGGCACAGGAGGAGAGAACATTGGGAGAAAGGCAGTTATGTGCCCTAGTGTGGAGGAAGTCAGTGCATTCTTAAAGAGTAGTAATTTCCCACAATTGACTTGAAAAGTCTTTTACTTTCCAAATTAAGGTTCTCTGTGGCCCACTTTGTCTCAGTGGCTCCATAGTTCAGAATTCCTGTTAACTTTGAAGCTCAACGTTGAGAGCTGTAAAAAGAGCTGCCGTGAACAGGCTGAGGCGTCTGCCTTGGTGCACAGTTTGCTGCACTGCAGTCAGCTTGTGCCTCACTTGTGAGTTATTTAAAACATTGCAACTGGATTTTAATTCCTTACAGTTTGTCGTGTGGATGCTTGTCACTGGGAACACTTGATGGACATGTCTCCTGAAGAGATGTATATAAATCCATGGTCTCGCACACGCCTGAAAAGCAAACTTGCTCCGGGAGCTCTGGTTTTAGACTTGATCCACATATGGCCTAGGGCGAGTCATTTAACATTTACCTCCCTTTTGCCATCTATAAAGGATAAATACTTCTGTCTCAGGGATGTTGAAAGGATTAATTAGTTAGTCTGTAAAGAACTTTGAAGATGAAAAGTGCTTTAAAAGTGCTTCTTAATAACATTATCGCCTAGAAAAGAGCGCCACTTTATGCTAACCACTTATGTATGCCTCAGACTCTGTAACGAAGGTGTGCTTAGCACACTATAGGTAGCTGTAAAAGTGAACTTCTCATGGTGTGAACATCAAACTCAAAATCTCCTTCAAGAGCAGGGATCCACTCATAATTAGTCACAGAGATCATTCCAGGAGACAGAGGACAGAGGATGTCTCTCACAGTCCACCCTGCTCCTTGTTCTATTAGATTTTTAGTAGAGACTTTAAGAGGTCCTCAGTAGGGTCCCTCAAGGGAAGGTGGGAGATGGAGGGGGCCTCGAGCTTTGTTTTGGTTTTGTGCACTTACTTGGTTTGAAGAGGAAGAAAAAACTGCAAGAGAAGCAGCACTCTTCCTTTCTGGTTTCCTCTCCTGTGCTCTGGAGCAGGCAGACCCTTACTGCATATAGCTGGGTTTGCTTCAGTTTTTCCACTCCAAAGCAACTTAGTGGGGACGGGGGTCTCAATGTTCTGATTTATGATAACGCATTTCAGTAATGTGCAGGTAAATTTTATGTATCACTGCTGTTGGGATTTGAATGTAATATTGCTCCCAGAGATTTGGACATGGTGCATTCCTGTAATCCTAGGACTAGGAAGGCTAAAGCAGGTGGCCTCGAGTTCAAGACCAGCCTGCACTACAGAGTAAAAAGTTTTTGTCTCCTCAGTAGAGGCGTGCACACATGCACACACGCATATGCTCTCCCCAGCATTGGAGAGCACATAAGAATTTTTCATTATAAAGAAGAAAATTATAGGTCAACCAACAGTTACAGAGATACCCATTGTATAAAGAGACTAGAATAGTTTGGAAAACCTCATCAAGAAGTGAATTGAGATTCTTCTATTCTGGAATGAAGTGTTAAAACCTTAAGATAGCAGCAGATATCTCAATGGAAAGAAATCAGATAGAATTTACCCAACACATAAATTGTTTCTGTTTCCTTTTGGTGTGAGCAGAGGGATTTGTGTTCAGTTGCCCGTGTAGAAGATGGGGATTGACTAAGGCTGATGAAGAAAAACCAGAAATGTCAGGGACTCTCTGTGACCGGGAACTCAGCTTGCACCCAGTTCCTTGTAGGAGGTGAACAAGGGCCCGAATATCCACCCACCTTGCTGGTTTAAATACAGAGTGACCTAGAGTCACCACCATTGCAGACTACCCCAGGCCAGAAACATTGTTCCTTGCATTTTAGCTTCAGAAATACAATCCAGTGAGCTAAGTGGCAGCCATTGGGATTGAGGTCCTTGACTACTGAATTAATTAGTGGTTTGTCCGCCACTGCCTTTACAGTGTGCATATGGAAAATGGCAGTTTGAGGACACCCGGCTCTGGGCTCTGTTAGCCAAGTGTTACTGTTTCTCATGTGCATGGAAGACTTGTTCATGTGATCAGTCCTAATTAAACTCATTCCAGATAGTCAGTCAAGCACGTTAATGAATGTGACATTCTTTTAACCTCCTACAGCAAAACTCTGGAAGATCGTTTGAAACTTGAAGCAAAACATGGGGCATTGAATGTATCAGACACCACTGTTGGCAGCAAGCAGTTGACATTTACTCTCAAGAGGGTAAGTAGTTTCATGACTTTATTTTTAATTCACACAGAAAAGCTCTAGGTATGTGTATGGCTTTGGAGCCACTCTCCCAAGCATCTCTCACTGAGGAAGCTGTGTTCCCTACTCCAGTGCTTTCCTGTACCAGAGTCCCAGCTGGGTAACAGCTACAGAAGAACATTCATGGGGGAAAGGCCTCATGCTGGAGTCAGCCGTGCTTGATAGATAACCTACGTTCCTCTGAGTCTCTGGCCCATTGTGCAGCCTAGCTACACAAGAGCTCGTCTGAGGAAGGAGATAAACACACCCAGTACTACTTACCTAGAAGGACTATGAAGTGACTAGTTGTGTGATGGTCCCAGATACAGGCATTTCCCAAAGTGACTTCTCAGTCAGTGATAATCTGTTTTAAATTGTCTTGAAGATCCTTTTCTTTTCTTTCTTTCTTCCTTCCTTCCTTCCTTCCTTCCTTCCTTCCTTCCTTTCTTTCTTTCTTTCTTTCTTTTTTTTTTTTTTTTGGTTTTTCAAGACAGGGTTTCTCTGAGTATCCCTGGCTGTCCTGGAACTCACTCTGTAGACCAGGCTGGCCTTGAACTGAGAGATGCACCTGCCTCTGCCTTCTGAGAGCTAGGATTACTGGTGTGTACCATCACTGCCAGGCAAAGATGCATTTCTTAAACATGCTGTAGTGCTAATGCCTTTTGCACATTGTGGGAGGGACTGAGTTGCTTAAGTATCTGCCATTAGCTAACAACTAAAACAACATGGTCTCTTTTCTCAAAAAGATAATTTTCTCCTTCCCAGTCAGATTCCTCAACAAAGTCATCAAGTAAAAAGGGCATCTGCAAAGGTGACTGCCATCCCCCTATAGCTCCTTCTCTAAATTGACATCTCACTTACATGCCATAATATCCCCTGAGGTTTTCTTTTTAACAGTATACGCAGGAAGAGCTGTGTGTTTCACACAGGAACACACACTTAGTAGAGGAGTTCTTGCAGTTTTCCAAAATTCTGCCAGTTTGTAATCTATTCTTTTAAATAGATCAGAATTTTTAAGCTAAAACTACTTGATACGTTAGGCTTTTTTTCCCCCAAAATCAAATGAGAAGAGTATGACTTGTCAACACAGGGCTTATTGTGTAACGGGGTTTATTGTTAGCTTTATTGTCTAAGAGACAAGTTTGTGTCACCTTTGAAACAGGATTCATCTCTAGGAACAGACCCACAGTTTCTCTGTGTGGCTCTGTCCAACAGACTGTAGGGCAGCACTGTTCCTATTCTGTTCATAGCCCCTTGTAGCCCAGAGCACAGGGTGAGACAAGCAGGAGCTCTGGGCCGTCTGAGCTGCTCACTGGTCAGTTCTTTCAGTGAATTGGAAAACTTGACAGAAAAGGACATGTGCACTCCCTCAGCTCCTCCCTCACGCTCTCTCTCTTCGTTGTCTCTCCTGATGCTTACTGTCGGTCCTCCAGGGCCGTGCATGCAGGTAACATTCTGCCGCTGAACTCCATCCCACACTCAACAAGCCAGTCAGTGCTTTCTGCATGTTCACTAGATCTATGACTGTTCCACTCGAAGCTTTTGTGTCAGGGCTGGGAAATAGCACAGTGGGAGGATGCTGGTCACAAGCCCGGGTCTGGCAGTGAGAAGACACAGTCATTTCCACCCCACAGACCTTTTAAGTCAGGCACAAAGTTGAATATCACTTTGTAAATTTGGGGTAAAATGACAAGATGAGGTGATATCCTGAGACTTGCTTGAAGTGATATCAGAGCTGAATCAAGTGTAGGCTTCAAAACCCTTTGGGAGAATATGCTATGTCAATTAATGTTTGATTTATGAGTTTTATTACTTGATTGGCATGTTCTTAATTATTTAGTATGTGTTAAATATATATTTAGAGACATGTTTGTGTAGTTGTTTATAGGCGTTTCTTTTTGTTCTATGTTTATTGTATATGATACATTGAGGCAAAATCATCAAGTTGGCCAGTATGTCCATAGGTGCTTTCTGCAGTGCCAGTAGAATACACGGGAGCTATGTGTACTAATGCTTGAATCAGGGCTGTTGCTTATGTCACTACAGCTAGCGTCTGCCCTCTCCCCTTCCTCAGGAGGGCTGTAGGCTGCAGTTGCACAGGAACAAGGAAAAAGAGGAAAGCTGACTTGGAAAAGAGCTAATTGCCCCGTAAATCTTGATGAGTGGGTGACACAGTGGCATGGTCTCCCAGTGCAGCCTTGGGGAGAGAGAGGCTAATGATAGACCTTGTGTGGGGGGAGCTTTGTCTATGAACAATAGAGGCCTCTTCCCAGCTCTCCTGGCAACTCTTAGCCTGGAAAAGGCCGAGAAACTGCCTAGAGCTGCCCACAGTCCTGCTTCATACTGCAACAACAGAGCCATACTCGCACATGAAGACTCCAGAAATCCTTACAGCTCCTAGCATCCTATCTGGATTCATCATATCTAAAGAAATGCATTTTGTAAGCCAGACATGGTAGTGCATACCTACAACCCTAATCCGTGCTTGGGGCTAAAGCAGGAAGATCATGAGTGTGAGGCTTGTCTGGCTACACAGACACTGTTGAGGGTGGGGAGGATTTAAGGGAAACTTAAATTTTCTCCCCCTCTTCCGCCCCTGCCCCCCAAGTACTCACTGAAACAAACCCAGAGCCTGGTTTATCAGAATTAAATAGTTGTGCTAACTCTATGAGGGTCTTGACGATGTGCAGTTTGGTCTACAGGGTAGGTGCAGTCCCCAGGTTCCAGAGTCCCCTTATTAACACAGGAACCAGTGCCCTGCTCTGAATGGCTGCAAGGCTCAGCCCTTTCTCTCTGCTAAGGAAATAGGGCAAATGACATATTTACCAAATTAGCCCAAAGTAACTACTCTGGTGGAGGAAGTGCCTGTGGGCCATGACAAGGAGTCTAAGCAGTGCTTTAGGAAGCAGAGACCTAAACTGACATACAACATTTTCATATATTTTATTTGTGTGCATATGAGTGCGCACACAGTCATGTCATACATGTGGAGGACAGAGGGCAACTTGAGTTATTTCTCTCCTCCACCATTTGGCCCCCAGGTGGTCTGGCTTGGTGGCAGATACCTTCACCTACTGAGCCACCTCACCAGCCTAACATAATGTTTTTATTTTTTAAAAACACATACTGGCTGTGACCAGAGGAGGATGTGGTTGCACCTCCATCCCCTGCCCCCACCCAGTGAGGAATGGAGCCTTGAATTGCAGAGGGAGGCTTCCACCTGAATTGGAAGGGCATACTGGGCAGGGGTTATTTTGAAAATACACAGGATATATTATTGATATCAGAAATAGACCTGGAGTAATATCAGAACCCAAGCTACCAGAATGCAGAGATGGGTCTTTGTGGGTCACCAGTTGCTTTCCTGCCCTCATCTCCCCACACGCACTCTTTAAACTCAGATGGTGTTTTCAAGAGGGAAACACTGGTGAATATCTGCATTTTATCCAAGTGTACTAAAGCTCCAAGTGCCAACAGCAAGCACTGGTGTGGATTTCACACCTTAGCTCCTCTATTCAATGGGCTCTGCACTGATTGTCTGCTGAGAGTAGGAATGACACTGGGAAGAAAGTGGGGTCTGGGAGCATTGCCGCCTCTCAAGCAAATGAAGCTGGGGAACTCAAGTGGAAACCATCCCCACCAACCTGCCAGGGGTTAGTAATACCGAGCCTGTTCTTTCTAGGGAGGTTTGCTCTAGCTACCTTTCCTCCTTCTCTCCCTCCCTCCCTAGCACCCAAAAGCTCTTTGGAGCCAGTCCTAACGAGTTATCTAATCAGGTGTAGGTCTTAGTGCATTTTGATATGTGTGTAATAAAATACATGTTTGATATGTATTTTATAAAATACAATATTTTTTGTTTGCCTTTAAGTCTATGTGAATGAATGCACAGTTTTCAGTGTGCAAGCAGAAGTAGGCATGACTCCTCTTAGAGCATTCCAGGGGGCTCCTACTTTGTGGTCAGGCTGGTATGGACAGTTCTCCTTTGCCAGGGATTCAGAATTTCTCCTTTGACAGTGAAAACTGTTCTTTGTCCTACTGCTGCTTCCCCGGGCAGGCTGTTATCCAGCAGCCAGAACTTGATGCTGAGTTGCACAGGACTCTGTGACTGCAGCCCTGTGCTCCACCCTGAGGGTTAGAGCAAACCCTTTCATCTACTCACCTCACTTTCTTTTAGTCTGAACAGCAAAAGAAGCAACAAGAGGCCGAGAAACTGCATCGCCAAGAGAGGAAAAAGCTGCGGAGGTCTGCCAGCCACCTGAGGTCCAGACCCAGAAGAGGCCGGCCCTTTCACTGACCAAGAAGTGTGCCTATGAGCAACTAGGAAGCTGTGCTTCTCCCCCGGGTTTTCACAAGGGCACTGTTCCCAGGCGAGAGGACGTGGCAGTTAAAGTTCCGTGTGGATGTGTGTGCACGGTGCTGCTGGTCTGACTGGCCCACTACCCAGCTTGAGTAGTCCTGCCCCCTTAAATACTGTCTTCTCCCTGCTGCTGATCAGGGAAAGCAGGCATCATTTCCAGTATTGGAAAGGTCTACATGAAATGAAAAGTTTATCCTCTGCTGAAAACAAGAGATTATCATGTTGTAAAAATGGTTTGGGTTTTAGGTTTTGTTTGTTTGGGGGGGGGTGATGTTGTTTGTATGTTTGTTTGAGACTTGAGACAGTGTTTCTCTGTAGCCCTGGGTTTCCTGGAATTCTATCTGTGGCCTTGAACTCCAGAGATCCGCTTGCCTCTGCCTCCTGAGTGCTGAAGTTAAAGATATGCACCGCCATGCCCAGCCAGAATGTCTGTTCTCACTGTCCTCTGCCCCTCAGGACTGAGCTGCACAGGAGTTCTGCCCTTATTTACCTGGTGCCTGCTGATTGGCCCAGTTTATGTGCATGAGTATGTTGGCAGGCTTGCTTGCTTGCTTTTATATTTCTTTGGTATACTTTTTAAACTATGTTTATATCAAGAGTCTAAATTAATGATAATAATAAGTGAATGCTACTGGCTATTTGTTTTATTTTGTCATAAAATTACCTCATTGTTTTCTGATAAAGAGCTATTTGATACAGGCAACGTCTATAAAAGGAAATGCTTTTATTTGGACAGTTTCTCTGAGGAGGACTCCTGCCTGCGGAAATTTTAAAATTCACTTCAGCTTCTGTACTTTGGAGTTTCTAGTGTACACAAATGGAATAGGAGCTCTTTGAACTGTGCCTGCGGTGCGTCCACACGGCAGGACACATTAGTGAGCAGTCAGTGTTGTGGACCTGGCCACTGTCTTCCTCTGAGTGTGGCCCCTTGTCTCTTCAGCCTGTGATGTGTACTCAAGAGCTTTCTAACTGTTGGTGCATGAATCTACACACACACACTCCTACCTATTAATTTTTAAGAAGATCCCTCCTGGGGCTGAGCCCCTGGTGCCCTCTCTTTCCCTTCTCAAAGTTTCCCACTTTAAAATTGCCGTACATGCTGGGTATCCTACTCTGTCATCTTTCTGTGTATTAGTTGCTCTTGTACGGCTATCACCAAACGACTTAAGGGATTCATCTTAGCTCTTAGTTTCAGAGGTTGTTGGTGTGTACAGAAGCTGTTCACATCACTACAATCCAGGAAATGGAATCCCAGCCATGACCTTAAAGGGTTTGCCTGAGCAACCTGTGACTGATTTTTGCCAGCTAGTCCCCACCTCCAAGAACACCCCCACACCTCCCAACTACTATCTGGGGACAGATGTTTAAATTAGAGGCCAGTGGAAGACATTTCAGGTTTAAACCCTAACCCGTGATAGTTAGTCACCAGCACTATGATGTGGCGTTGTTCCTTCCAGTCCTGCCAACAGCTGTCCTTGGTGAGACTTACAAGCTAGTGTGAAAAGTGTAGTCCCAAAGCTGGGCACCAGGCCCTGGGGGACTGGGGTTTCTCAGTGATGTGTTCTCTTCTACTCCAGATCCCTCTCAAAGCCTCAGTATCCCAGACCCAATGCCTAAATCTTTTGTTTCAAGTAGTTTCATCAGTAACCTTTGGAAGGAAGAGGCATGCTGGGAAGGACATGATTGACACGAGGCAGCCAGCAGAAAATACAGGCCCAGGAGTAAAGGACTCAGAAGGCCTTATGGGAAGAAGGTTGAGTTCAGATCCTTTTCTCAGAATCCTCCAGTGGCTCTCTCATTCCGTAACATCCTAAGTCCCTGAAGGACCCTTGCCTGGCACAGACTTCTTTTGTTTGTTGTCACCACACTGACCTTCCTCTTTCTAGAACATTCCATGCATTCTCTCAGCCTTTACACATTCCACTCCCTCAGCTCCAAAGGCTCCCCCAGGCCTCTCAGGTTACTTTCTCTCCCCATCTGGTCAGTTCTGCCCCATTTAAATCGGCACATCCCGGTGCCAGCATGCCAAGTTTACAAACGATACTCCATCTATGCTTTCAAAACGTCACCGTGGGGGCCACAGACTTCCTGAGTGGAAGAAGAAAAACAAGTATGGTAAATCATATGTGACCTATATATGCACACATGCACACACATGTGCACACACACATAATATAAATTTACCTTACTATGGAAAATGTCAGATATACACGAATAGATGGAGAACAGTTGAATGAACCACCATGTCCCAGCAGCATGCAACTTGCTCACTGTGAATGTTCTCAGCTAACTTGTCCAGTGTTGGCTCATATTTCCAGAATGTCAACTCAATAAGAGTTGGGGAGGATGTTTTAATTAGTATTTTTGTTTGTGACTGTGTATTTACTCTCTAGAACAATGTCTGCCACATCATACATATTTACTTAGGCCATTATGGGGTGCCCACCAGAAAAAACCATTCAAACGTAGTTCATAGCCAAACAAAAGTCTTCTTTTCCCAGCCAACGGTGACTACACTCAGGTATTTGGGACCCAGCGTAGCACCAAGCTTTTAGCATAAGGGGTTTTTAAGGCAAAACCACATCCTGGTATCTCGCTTGGCAGCTGCAGGGAAAGATCTGTACAAGCAAGCGGTTTAATAGAAGCCAAGATAAATTAGCTGGAACATCTTGACCTCTTAGAGTTGGGTAATTATTTTCCACGGGATTCTCCATCAAGGAGATCAAATTCTGGTTAAACCTACAGTGGCCTCAACAAGAAGACAAGATGGAGGCACCCTGTGTTGTCTTGCCCTGTCACAAATGACTGAGTCAGATGGAACTGATCACTAAACACCTACTTAATGTCAGTTGTTAACCTTTATGCCTGAGGAGGGATTCCCACCAGAGCTTCCAGAGAGGGTGGGATGCAAAAAGATGAATTTGGAAAGGTTGGCAGAGGAACAGGGAAAGGGACATTGAAAATATCCATTATCAATAAATAACCCTGGGGAGAAATTGGGACATAAGGAAACAGAAAGTGGGATGTATGAGGTCCAGAGAGCATGGGACACTGTCAGTGTGTCAGTTGAGGGACTGGTTGGTGAGATGTCTCCAGAGGTGAAAGATGACCTTGAGTTCAGGCTCTGAAACCCACATGGTAGAAAGAATTGACTCCCGTAAGATGTCCACTGTGTGTGTGTGTGTGTGTGTGTGTGTGTGTGTGTGTGCACGCATGCCCGTGCATGCTTCCACACATGCACACAACTCAAATGTTATAATAAAAAAATTTTTTAAAGAAGAAAACATGACATTTAAGAAGTCAGTTCCTGGGCTGGTATCAGTAAATTGACGGTGTGCTGCGTAGTTTTGTCAACTAAACACAGCTAGAGTCATTTTCATTTTTTTTTTGTTTGTTTGTTTCTTTGTTTTGTTTTTTCGAGACAGGGTTTCTCTGTATAGCCTTGTCTGTCCTGGAACTCACTCTGTAGACCAGGCTGGTCTTGAACTCAGAAATCCGCCTGCCTCCGCCTCCCAAGTGCTGGGATTAAAGGCGTGCACCAACACCGCCCGGCTAGAGTCATTTTCAAAGAGAGAACCTCAGTTGAGAAAGTGTCCAGCAATGGCCAGTGAGCGGGCTTCCATAGAGGCATGGGAGCTGCAGGAAGGTGGAAGCCTGCTGTGCTCCTGGGCTTCCTGACTAATGAGGTGCCCCCAACACCCCCCTGCGCGCACACACACACACACACATCATATGGAAGAGGAAGTTCTCATTCTTTGATGATCCTTGCTCCCAGCCCAACCCAAATAGGACTTCAAAGCTGACAGGTGGGAAGGAGCCCAGCTATATACTTCAAGTAGCCTTGAGTTTCTTTTAGATGTAGGACAGAATGATGAATCCTAGACTCAGGATTTGAGGGGGTTCCAGCTGGCCGGAACACCTCCCCAGTTGGATTTCCCTATCCGGCCTCCCTCAGCTCACAGCCCAGTTTCTGCTTGCACACCTGGCTGACCCGGGGACAGCCTTCTTTTCCTCTAACCCTTCTCAAATTCTGCAGAATGAGTGGAACTTTGGAATCTCTCCTCCCCAGGGCCCCACTCCTGCCTCCCAGTGACCACTCCTCCACTGGAGCCCCACTGTGTCTCTCCAGGCTTGCCAAGCTTCCCTTGCCTGGTCCTCGCCTCTTGATGAGACTTTCTCTTCTGGACTTTGTGCCCAAGCCCCGAAATTCCTTTTCACGTTGTACTCAGACAGACTCTGAGATCCCTTCCCCAGCCTTCATCCTTCATCTGTCTTCTCTTCCTCCTCCCTTTCCTCTTCCCCTCCACCTGCTCCTCCTCTTCCTCCCCTCCTCCTCCTTTTTTCTCCTCCTTCCTCCTCTTCTTCCTCCTCTTCCTCTTTCTCCTCCTCCCCTCTTCCTCCTCTTTCTCTTCCTCTTCCTCTTCCTCTTCCTCCTCTTCCTTCTCCTCCCCTCCTCCTCCTCCTCTTCCTCCTCCTCTTCTTCCTCCTTCTCCTCTTCCTCTTTTTCTTCCTCCTCCTCCTCCTCCTCTGTATCAGGGTCCTCTGGTCCCTCATACTCAGAACAGAGCTCATCCCTGCCCCTTCCTGATGCCTCCCCTCCTTCCTTTTCATTGCCTCCCCCATTGTCCTTTCTTCCTCCTTGGGCCCAACAGCAAAGCCATAGTTTGTTCAGTTGATTCATTGGCTGCTCCTTCCAAGTAACTAAACAGATGCCCTACTCTGGTGCAGCTTCTGCTTTCACCGGAAGGCAGAAGAGTCACAAGAATACAGGCAATATAGCCAGGCAGTGGTCCCAGCACTCAGGAGCCAAAGGCAGGAGGATCCCTGAGCTCAAGAACAGCTTGCTCTACTACAAAGTGAGTTCCAGGACAGTCAGGACTATACAGAGAAACCAAACAACAAAAAAGTTTTGGGCTGGTGAGATTAGACAGGTCAGATGGTTAAGAACACTTGCTCTTCCAGGAGTCCCAGGTTCTACTCCCAGCACCTACCAGAGTTGGAGGAGGAGGAAGAAGAGGAGGAGGAGGAAGACATGACAGACAATACAATTCGTAGTGTGGAATAAGGCTGAATGAAATCAGAATAGGCCCCAGAGCATGCAGCAGAAGCCCCGGGAAGACCTATAAAACAGTTCTGAAGCCGTAGAATCTAACCCGAGACTCCCAGAGCTACAGCACTGACTCCAAGGTAAACTTCACAGTGGTGCTGAGAAAAGACAGAGCCTTGGCCACTGTGACTGGCACAGGACAGAGGACTTAGACTAGAACAGGTGTGGCTTGTGTCCCCTAGGACATCAGGATGGCTGATGCCTTAGGTCTTAGCTCATGTCACCCTCACAGGTGGGTGTGCCCTCTGCAGATCTTCCCATTTCTATGGTCCCACGGCCACGGCCCCAGCCCCTGCTTGCCATTTTTTTCTCTGCACCACATCAGTGTTTGTACATCGATGCCAGAGTCAGGGATCCCCAGACCAGGCTGTGAGAAACTGTAATCCTTTAATGATGGAGGGCTTTCCAAAGCTACCATGGAGTCTGCTAGTGAAGACAACAGAGGAAACGAAAGGTCTGGTCTAGACTTGCTCAAGGCTAAGTTGCCAGTTAGTGGCACAGCCACTTAACCTGCTGTTCCTTGGTGTGTGCATCTGTAAAATGGGTTTAATAGTATCTGTCCCCTGAAGACTTCAGAGAGTGTTTGTGGAGCTTAATGAGTGAGGTCCATTAAAGCCCTCAAAAGAAAGGTGGAGCTAAATACAAAGCACTATTGTAATTACCCTGCATGTTCTCTGAGCCAGGTCACATCTTGTTTTAAGAGGGTTACCATGACGATGGGTTTGCCTTAAAAACTTGAGTTTCAAAGGCATAGCTGTAAGTCTCCAGTAAGGAGTGAATTTCATTTTATTTCATTTCGTTACTTTTTGTTATGGTGGGGGACAGAATCTCACAGCTACTTAGGGGCTGTCATGGCGTGACAGCTACTGTTGCTGCTGAGTGGCAAGAACCTTGTTCCTCCATCCCCCCCTCCTGAGCACCTGGTGCTTCTTAGTGAAGGTTACTCCATCAGTAAATCCACAGCGCACCCAGCATGCCACAAGCTGAGGGTGGCTGTTGGCTACATGGGGATGACCCTTGTTTTGCTAGACACAGAATTTGCTAGAAAGTTGTTACATGGAGTTCTGAGAGGCTGAGAAGCCTCCATGGTCTACAGTTGGCAGGCTGGACATCTAGGACAGCTAGTGATGACAAACACTGAAGTCTACTGGCTACGGTTCAGACCTAGAAGAGCTGATGTTTCAGACCCACTCTGCCTACAGAAAGGGCCGGTACTGCCCCAGCTGGAGGGCATTTAGCTACGCCCTTCCATTCCACTCAGGCCCTCTATGGGTTGGGTTAGACAGGCACCACAGCTCATAGTCATCGCTTTATTCAGTGTGTGGATGGGGCCCCCATCAAGCTGACATAGACTTCCTATCACACTCACGTGTGCCAAATCCAGTAACTGACAGGCCTGGAGCTAAATGGTTTCCATGCCATCTCATCTGATGTTGCTCAGGTTGGAATCATTTACCTGCTGCTCGTTGGTCTGAGGCTAAGTTCTTTTCTGTCTGGACCTCCATGTTCTCACCTGTAGGATGGGACTAGGAACAGTATCTACCTCACAAGTCATGAGCAGCCAAGGTGTCAACAGCAAGGCAGCTCACCACCCTTGTGTGTCACAGGAGGTCCAGACCCTTTCCTAAGGCCCATTTCTCCTCCACAAATCAAGATCCACAGGTCCCTCTAAAGCCCTCTTGTGTTATCTCTGCCAGTAGTGACCCTTCCACGGTGGGTCACCTAAGGCCAGATGAGTGACCCTGCCTTCTCAAATACTGCAGCTGCATCCCTACTGTCAACACTGTGGTAACTATGGTAACAGAGACTGGGGTGGAGGGTGGAGCAGTGAGCACACAGGTGGTGGGGCTGACCTGGGGTAGGTGGCCCAGCAGCCTGCACAGTTGGTGTTAATAGAATGTGGGTGTGTGGAAATCAGAGACTGGAGGTGTAGCTCAACCCTGTTTGATCCCTGATATCTAAAATGAAAGGTAAGTAAGGAATTCAGGGAAAATTCGGCCAGGCAAAGGCAGCTGGTGTGAGTTTGGTGGGCAGTACTTCAAGCACTACCCATGGAAGCAGTTACCAGTCTTCCCAGTGTGCCCTCAAGAGTCCTCCCAGTCCATCCCCATCAGTTTTAGGCCAAGTCTGAAAATAGAGCTGTTAAAAAAAAAAAAAAAAAATCCGCCTATCCTGGGCTGCAAGATGTCAGCTCCCTTCTCCACCTTTCCCCAGAACCCAGGGGAGAGGCCCAGAGAACTGTGGATCCTTATTGGGCCCTGAGGAGCCTGCTCTCTGGCTTCAGCAGTTACCAGCGCTCTGGCAGTGTTTGGGTGTGTCCCTGAAGAAGGTTTGGGAATCAACACTGATTCTTAGAAATGAAATTTCATATTAGCATCCCTCTTAACTCGTGACACTGAGGACGACGGTGAGGGCAGGATCAGAGATAAGCAAGAGCCACTGCCCTGTCCCCACTCAGCTCCTGGTGTGGTCTGGGCTGAGATTTTCTTATCTTGTTGCTATGGATTTTGTTCTGTGTACCTGAACTTAATGGGCCTCAAAAGCTAGAGCCTTAATCACAAGCCAGTCGGGAGCACCCACTAGAAGTGGAGCACTCACCACAAGCAGACCACTCACCACAAGGAGGTTTGCTGCTCCGAGCTCAGGAAGCACCCAGAGAAGCTGCTTATGGTGGCTATAGGACTATGCAAATGGCAGTGGGGCTTGGGCCCATGTGTTTGGAACATGGCCACATCTGCCATGCTCACTGAAAGGCACCCCAGCATGTCTGTGCCTGCAGCATTCCTAGGGACACAGAACTGTGGGTGAAGGTCCCCATTGCACCTTGGGAAGATCTTAAGTGCCACAAATCATTGGAGATTCAGAAACCTAGGCTTCCTGGGTTAAAAACAGGGACAGCGTACATAGAACTGGGGCCCACTTGGCTGAGCGGTGGGCTTGATGGTGCCTGGCGCAGTCTATGAGGTAGCTGAATTCCGATGGCGGGGGGACAAAGAAATAATTGGCAGATAAATAGTAGGGCTGGAATTTGGAAGCAGTGAAGCTGATTGGCATGTCCTGGGCACTGGACAGAGCAATGGCAGTAAAGTCCCTTGTGTGGCTGGGACCCACAGAGGAGGTATACTTCAGAGAGAACTGACTGAGCCCAACACAGAACCCTGGAGCTTCCTAACAGAGCATCCTGCAGAGGGGAGAAATAGAAGCAAGAAACAAGAGGCCTGATGGGGGCGGGGCTTCACTGGGGGCGTCAGATGTGGGGAGAGTTTCCTTTATTGGGACATTAGCTGATGAAGACCCTCAAGCCTGGATTGCTCCAGTCCTGTGAGCGTCTCACCATGGAGGGAATGAGAACAAGACACTCTTTGAAGAGTCACTAAAGACATTTCTGCCGGAAAAACAGTGATTTCCCCTCAGGGGTTGCCTTTAATGTAACCAAGCAGAGCTCCCCATGAAGAGAGGTAGGGAGAGGGGCAGGGACTGTGTGCACCCTGAGACTGCTATGGCTCGAATCCACATCTCCTCTGAGTGCCCGCAGCGTGGGAGTTCTCAAGGCCACATTCAGTGCATAGGGCACCACCCTAGAGTGGTCCATCCCCCACTACTCTTTAAAATCTTAGCTCTGCTCTTGACAGGCCTGGCTCTTGACTTAATGCTCACTTCGGCAACTCCCAGCGATGGCAGGTTCCAGGAAGGACACTGTGTGTGCTTGGCTCCTGGCCAAGTGATATACTAGGTGACCACGGTGATAATGGGCAAGGCCAGGAGCAGGACATGTCCCCTTCATGGGGATCAGAGTGTCCTGAAAAGCCATCAGCCTGCCTGAGCTAGGTGAGGGCTATCAAAGTCTCCCCTTTGGTTCCCAGTGACCATAGCGATCCCATGGGTAACACTGCCACTACCACCCTGTGCCCTCACCTGCAGAGCCACAAGGATTGTGAATGAGCAGGTTTGGTAGCAGTATTTGCATTTAACTGAGGGGAACACAGGTACCAGTGGGATATGTCAGAGGAGACGGATGCCCCTCTGGGTATTATCCTCATCCTTCCCAGTCAGAGCCCCAGTCAGGCACATGACATCTGTGGGCTTGGAAAGGCTAAAAGACAAAGGAGCTAAGGAAGCAGGCAGTGAGAACACTCCACAGGGCTTGGGGCAGAAGTTGTCACTCACTATCGGCCTTCTGTGCTGGAAGGCACATGCAGGGGAATCCTGTGGGTAGATCTGTGGGGTTTTAGGCACCTAGGAAGAGAAAGAGGAGGCTGACGCCCAAGCAAACACAAACAGGATCCTCTGGGGGTCTTGATTTCGTTGGGAGCAAGTGGAATGAGCACCCTTTGGGGACTGGGTGGCTTTCTCCATTCTGCTCTATTCCGGTATTTTTTTTTTTTTTTTTCCCAGAAAGCAACCTAGGAGACCCCAGGCTTCCTGCCAGCTGCAGCTTTTTCCTGTAGAAGCCCTGGAGGCACGGAGCCCCAGATCTGGAGGATGGCCGGCTCCTCCCGGATGTGTTTGCAGAAGTGCTTGCCAGCACGCCCCATTTGGAAATGTCTTAAGATGGAAACACAGTTGTCCCTGATGAGCAGGCTAGGTGACAGGGGAGGCTGCAAAACAAAATCATTTCCTCTGAGGACGCCAAGTTTGGGGGTCCTTCCGGTACCACCTCTGCACATCCTGCAGCAATGACTCAACTTGAATTTCCCTCCTGACTCTGAAGTGGTTTCCATGCCAAAGGCCAGTGGCTGAAGGAGTCATATCTGCAGGCCCAGGGAGCACGAGAGAACCAGGCAGCATAGCCAGCCTCCCCCTCTGCTGCCATACCCTTCCCACCTGGGCCCAGCTTGGCAGCTTTGCACTGTGAATCACAACAAAAATAACAGAAGCAACCTGAGAAAAGAAGGGTTTATTTTGGGTCACTGTTCGGGAGTACAGTCCAACATGGCGGGGAGGCACAGGCACGGCAGCAGGGGCCTCCAGAGGCAACAGATCTCATTGCATTTGCAGTCAAGCAGAGGGGTGGATGCTGGCACTCAGCTCTGTTTGTCCTTTTGATTCAGTCCAGGACCCCAGCCCAAGGCTGCCCACAATGTGGGTGGGTCTTCCTACCTCAATGACTCCATCTAGAAACTCTCGCTCAGGCATGCCCAGGAGTTTATCTCCTGGATTCTACATTTTGTCAGATTGACAAAATAACCACTATTTGGGGTACATGCCAAATGACCTTTTAAACATTTTTTAAAAGGTTTTTAAAATTTTATGTGGATGGGGCTGGAGTGATAGCTCAGCACTTGAAGCACTGGCTACTCTCCCAGAGGACCTGGGTTCTATTCCCAGCACCCACATGGCAGCTCACAACTGTCTGAAACTCCAGTTCCAGAGGATTCAACACTGTCATGCAGACATAAAGACATATGTATAGGCAAAATCTCAATGCACGTGAAATAAAAATAACTTTTAAAAATATTTAAATGTGTGTGTGTGTGTGTGTGTGTGTGTGTGTGTGTGTGAATATATGTAGGTGTGCCATGTGTGCAGGCTAGAAGAGGGGACTGGAGTTACTTGCAGTTGTGAGCTGTCCCATGTGGGTGATAAGAACTGAACTTGCGTCCTCCTGAAACACAATCTCCTTTAACTGCAAAGCCCATGTCTCCAGCCCTGACTTGAGCATTTCATTAAGCATGAAATGCTTACTAACTATACACTAACTATGTGCACACTGCCGTGTGGCTTCTCCACCATCCACCTCCAAAGCTTTTGTTATCTGCCCTGCTGACACCCTGTGCCCGCTGACCACTAATCTGCCCAGTTGTTGGTGACCTTTGCTCTAGTTGCTGACTGTGACGTCGCCTCATCTCACGGGATCGTCCAGTCTTGACCTTTTGTGTCGAACTCATTTCACTAACCATGTGGTGTTCAAGGTTGATCTCTGTGGTAGCATGCTAGCATGCCACTCCTTCCCGTGGCTGAGTAATAATCCTGTTGTATGCGTGCACACTGCATTCTGCCTACTTGTTCCTCTGTTACTGGGGACGCTGGCTCGCTCCCTCCCGTTTAGCACGCATTGTGCAGCTGTAAACACTGTTCAGCTATATAAGGAGTTACAACATTTCCCCCGACCCCCATCATTGTAAACAAAGATGTATTTAGTGTGCAAGTCTGTGTGTCCATTCATAGGTCAGAAGACACCCTGAAGGAGTTGAGTCTCTTTTTTCACTGCATGGGTCCTGGGGATCGAACTCAAGACAGGCTTGAGCCGCCTTTACTCACTGAGCCACTTTATTGGCTCCTCCTGTGTCTTTGATTTGCATTTTCCTGTTGCTGCTTGGCATCTTTCCGGGTGTGTAGGTACCATCGGAAGCCACTATCCAAGACCTTGCCTGTTTTACAGTTGGGTCCTATTTTTATTTATTTGTGTGTTTGTTGTGTTTTTCCAGACAGGGTTTCTCTGTGTATCTCTGGCTATCCTAGAACTCACTCTGTAGACCAAGCTGGCCTAAAATTCAGAGATCTCCCTGCCTTTGCTTCTCCAGTGCTGAGATTAAAGGTGTAAGCCATCACTGCCCAGTGGTCCATATTTTTATTATTGTTGTTGCCTTATGGAAATTATTTGCATACTCTGGACACTGTCCCCTATTCTGATATTTAATTTGTACCTGCGCATGCATTTATAGCTGCATCAGGAAGTCAGATTTGTGGGGAGTAGACTGGAAGTCTTCTTAGCCACTTCCTGCTCTCAGTGTTACTAGAGGGAGTCTCCAGGCTATCCCATGATCAGCGTCCAGGTTCTTTGTATTTCAAGCAAACAGTCCAACAAGAACAGAGTAGAATCAAAAATACAGATTTATTAGTAGTTAGCATAGAAACAGAGAATGCAGTCCATAGAATGGGAGTGGACATGAATGGACAAGTGACTCAAGAGTCTGGGGTCCGGAGTCTGATGGGTGGACCCTTCTTTGGCTGTTTTAGGTGGTGGATTTTTGTTGTTTGCTGAGGAGGGTTTATAATCATTGTAGTGGTGTAGGGTAGTCTGAGTGACAGGTTATTTGGGGGTCCTGGAGTTAACATTTTTATGCCTCATAGCCTTGTGTTGCTAATTCACTCTTCCTGCCTCACAGGGAAGAGAAAGGGTTCTCAATTAATGGGATGGCTTGAAGACTAACCTGGGAATAGAAGGGGCAATGTCAGAGTCAAGCCCACCCACCTCTTCTACATCTAGAGTGACCGATGTCTGCAGTGCAGTATCAGGACAAACCTGTCCTGGCTGGTTGTGTGTCAATCTGACACAAGCTAGAGTCACCTGAAAGGAAGGCACTCCAGTTAAGAAAATGCCTCCATACAATCCAGCTGTACAGCATTTTCTTAATTAGTGATTGATGGGGCGGAAAGCACAGCCCATGGTGGGTGGTGCCATCCCTGAGTTTGTGGTCCTGCATTCCACAAGAAAGCAAGCTGAACAAGTCAGTTAGCAACATCTCTGCATCAGCTCCTGCCTTTAGGTTCCTGCCCTGCTTGAGTTCCTGTCCTGACTTCCTTTGATTACGAACAGTGATGGAAGAGTGAACCAAATAAACCCTTTCCTCCCCAAGTTGCTATGGTCATGGTGTTTCATCACAACAACGGTAACTTAAACTGAGACAGGATCTTTGCAGACAGGTAAGCTTTCAGTGCCCCACCTGGAACCTGCCTCTTTCCACCTTCCATAATGTGTTCCCAAAGGTGCACTAAGGCCAGCAGATCCGACAGCACCCAAGAGAGCTGCTTGCAGAATTCCCCTGGTAACCCTAGTCAGACTTGGCTCCGTGAAAGGGTCACCACAAGTGGCCTGTTCCTTCTTTCAGCCTGGCCTCTGGCTGGCTCCCTCCAGGATGTCTTTGTCCTATTTCCACAAGGAAGTACAGAAAAGGTCCTTGGTAAGGTATTTTAGGCTCACAGCTACCAAGACAAAGGGCCTGTGAGTCTTTCCCCATGGGGAGACTCATCCTGGGGTATGTACCAGCAGCAGGCAGGAGACTACCTTGGGAAACAACTGTCTCTCATGGAGGAGACAGGACACTACATTGAGTCAAATGTCAGTTCTGTGACTGAAGACCTCTGCTATGGACCTCATAAACCAAGACTGATGTGGTGAATAAACACCTGAGGGGGAACAGTCTGTTGTCTTATGAGTCCTGCTTCAGGCTGACAAAGCTTGTGCCATCCTGTACCCATATATTTGTATATTGGCATGTACCAAATAAACCTTCAGCCATCTAGACTCATGGGTCACTTACAAGGTTGTGAGGATAAATATAGATTGTTAACCTCTGGCACAGTGGTGCACCCAGAATACCCCAGGCACACACAGAACCCCTCCAGGAGCTTTTGAGACAGAAGCAAGAGTGGAACTTCATAATCTACTCCTCCAGACTGGCAGTAGTTACAGTCAGAAGTGGGCTGGTGACATGGCCAATGGTAGGGACCACTCCCATTTGACTGACCCATGCTGTCGGGTGTGACGTAACATCTAACTGCCTGGGACTTTTCCTCATCCCATAGAAGGAGTAGCTGGGCAAATTAATGGAGCTGGGCATGCCATGTTTGCACCAACTGAATGCAGCAGAGTCCACATGCCTAGATAAAAGAGCAGTGGCTTGCCCACTCTCCATCTTTCTGAGATCTGAACTAAAAATATGCTGACCCAGTTTGAGCTGTGAAGGCAAGAGCATCTCTGTAGGGTGTGGCAGAACCCAGAGATGAAAGGATGCCAGGCCTCAAGTACCTTGCTAGAGCAGGGCTTTTTAAGTTTTCTCCTTCTCTCTCTCTCTCTCCTTCTCTCTCTCTCTCTCTCTCTCTCTCTCTCTCTCTCTCTCTCTCTGTCTCTCTCTCTCTCCTTTCTCATAGTGAATTTAACTTAATTAATAAGATAAAGAGTGAAGCTATGTTTGCTACCTACGTTAAAAGCAATCAGCGAACATACTTTTAATCCTACTCAAGAAGCAGAGGCAGTCAGATCACTGAGTTTAATGCTAGCCTGGTCTACATATCAAGTTCCAATCTAGCTAGGGATGCATAGTAAGACCCTGTCACATGAGATTATGTCTCATAGTTAAAATAGGTCCTGGATTGGAGCCATTCCACAGCTCTGTCTGTTTTCCTCCAGGCTGAGTTGTGACAGACGCAAGCTCTTTCTTCAGGCTACTGTGCCTGCCATCCCTCTTGCTACTCAGCTTCCCAATCTTGTAGTGTGGCCCTACCCAGGTCACTGGATTCTTCCATGCCCTTCTGCAATTATCAGAGGGGTGACTCCCTATGACAGCCTGCCAGTGGCAGGACCAGAGGAACATCACCTTTTCTCATGGCAGCAAAACAGACGTGGCAGGTTCTGGCTGTAGTCCTAGGTGAGGACAGTCTGGTGACCAAGCTCTTTCTCTGACCATAATGTTCACATAAAGTGCTATCATTGGATATCACTTTAGGTGAACACAAAGGACAGCTGCCCCTGTGCTGAGATTCCCTCTCCTACATGCTCAGAGGACAAGGGGGGGGGGTGTCCTAGTCTCTCCACAGAGAAATGTGGAGACTTATATTGACTAAGCAGAGAGTCCTCAGTGGGCCACAAGAACAGAGACTGGTGGCAAGAGGTTCTTCCTTTTTTTTTTTTTTTTTTTTTTTTTTTTTTGGTTTTTCGAGACAGGGTTTCTCTGTATAGTCCTGGCTGTCCTGGAACTCACTCTGTAGACCAGGCTGGCCTTGAACTCAGAAATCCGCCTCCCTCTGCCTCCCAAGTGCTGGGATTAAAAGCGTACGCCACCACCGCCCGGCTGAAGTTCTTCCTTAAGGTGACACTGTAGGACTTCCTTAAGAGCTGAGCCACTGCGATCCCTTCTACGGGAATGTGCTGCTGTGACCTGGCGTGCACATGTTTTCCTGAGAACAGGGCACACAGGCAGCTCTCTATGAACAGGATGACAGGGCTTGCCACCAAGCCTGACAACCTGGGTTAACACTACATTCCAGTTACTACATAGGATCCCCACATATGAACCAGGAGCAGAATTGTGTCCTGTTGGCCCCACCCTCCCCCCTCCACAGTAAGGCAAATTACACATTGAGTTCAGGTCCTCTAGAATCTCCAAATATAACCTTACTTAGTAATTGGATCTTTTTAAAATTATTATTCTCGCATATATTACATCCCAACAGCAACTGGACCTTTACAGAGACAATCGTATCAATATTCTATGATTAAGACGAACTACAACCCCACGTGCCTGGTATTCCAAAGGAAGTAAAATTTGGACACACACATAGACACACACATAGACACACACAGACACACATACACAGACACACATACACAGACACACACAGAGAGACACACACAGACAGACACACACAGACACTCACAGACACACACAGACACACAGACACACACACAGACACACACACAGATACACACACGCACACACAGAGACACAGACACACACAGACACACACAGATACACACATGCACACACAGAGACACAGACACACACAGACATACATACACAGACACACACATAGACACACACACAGAGATACACAGACACACACAGACACACACACACAGACACACACACACAGACACACACACACACACACACACACACACACACACACTCTGAGGTTACCATATAGATATGGTGGTGGAAACCAGAACAAGAAATCCATAAGCTGAGCCATCACAGCACAGATGGTTAGCAAAGGGCTGACACCGGGAGAAAGCTGGGGCAGACCCTTCCTGTTGGCCCAAGAAAGCTCCGGCCCTGCCACACCAGGGCCCCTGGCTTCTAGTACCATAATAAGGTGATGTCCAAGCCATCTATTGGTAGAGACCCATTAGAGCAGTGACACTGAGCCAGCATTCTGGAGACCCTAAGCACAGCACTTGGATTTGCTCAAGGGGACTCTGGTCCCAAGGGGACGTTTTTACCCTGTCCACACCCTTATAGGTCCCTCCGGTGTTTATTGCTGCTCCCCCTCTATCCCTCAAGGATCAAGGGCAGAGAAAGAACTGGTCCTGTGAAGCTGAAGTTCCATCCTGTAAATCAGGCTGAAAAAGAATGTTCTAGAGAGGGGGGATCTAAGGGAGGGAGGCTGTGTGTGCACAAGTGGCTGAGTATGCTTGCTGGTGCATGGAGAGAGGTGTCCCAGGGGACTCAGTGTTCATGGTTTGCAGATGTGGCCTGCCGCCTGCCATGCCTCTCTCTCTCAGGGCCTGAAAGCGAGGTGGGATTATTGCTTCCTTGATGGCGAGGGTTAGGTTTCCTTCCTGTGACCAGCGCCCCAGGGCCTAGCAGCTCCCTCCCTGGAAAAAAGCTTCAGACACGTGTATCCTGGCCATCTGGGGCCGAGAGTATTTCCTCTTGATTGTTTAAAGGAAAGTTCACGGGTAAATATGGAAAAAGCCAGCAGAGCCTGGGCAGGTCACCTGCAAGTGTAGCCCGCCTGAGAGTCTGACTGCCCTGCCGCATCCCTGGCAGGCCCCAGCCCTCCATGCTTAGGGGACTCCTCATAGCAGTGATATTAGTTCCCAGTTTCCACACTCCACCTTTGCAGCAGGAGAGTTCAGAGAGCTATGGGGTCTGTTAGGACAAAGGGTATGGGGCTCCCCTCTGCCTGCAGCAGTGTGTGCTTTTTGTGTGCCCCTACGGTTTTGAGGGTTGTAGAATGGGCAACCTACAGAGTGGAGCGCCCATGGAGAAACAGCCTATGACTCAATGTTTAAGAGCAGTGACCCTGGAGATCAAGCCTTTAGCTGTTCTTCTTGGTGGCACCAGCCACCCTTCTACTGCCCCCTCACAGCCTCACCTTCTCTATGGGTTTCTGTCCTTTGCCACACAGAAAGGTCTGCTTTTCAAGGTCTAAAACATGCATACACCTCGGAGATGGCAAAGGCCTATTTGCCACCTGTCACCATCCCTTGGACTTAGAATGACACTAGAATGGGAAACCCCTCCTCAGTCCCCTAGCTCCTCTCTGCCTAGCACAAAGCAGGCTATGTCTCATTACCACGAAGGAATGTTAAGAGCGCCCTGTACGCAGATCTCTTCAAACAGGAGGTGTGGAGACAGAGGCCCTCATGGGTGGAGATTCTGAGAGTCGTGATGGAGCCTCAGAGGCTAGTCTGCATTAGGCCTCTGTGGATAGACCCAAGTACAGTCGGCTTCTGCCAGCTGCCTGCCATGCACCTGGGTTTCCTTGTGTGTCCTGTGGTATGGATGGGTGTCCTACTTCACAAAGCTTACACCCCAGCTCTCCTCCCATCTCCCACTACATCCTGAGCAAAGACTGTCTCCACTCTTTGTTGTGTTCAAGGAGACCTGAGCCAAAATGAAGCATCCCACATCTGGAAGCTGGTATTCCTTAAGAATCGAGCATCCTGCCAGACAGTGCTGGTGAACTCCTTTAATCCCAGCACTCAAGAGGCAGAAGCAAGAGGATTTCTATGAGTTCGAGGCCATGACCGTCTACAGAGCTAGTTCCCAGACAGCCAGGGCTACACAAGAAAACCCTGTGTACATGTAAGTTATCCACATGGCAGCTCACAACCATCTGAAACTCCAGTTGTAGGGGGATCCTAAGGACCCCTTCTGGCCTCCATGACCACCATGCACTCATGTGGTCTGCAGACATACATGCAAGCAAAACACCCATACTTATAAAATAAATCTTTAGTAGGATAATAAAGATCCTTTCTGATATCTTTTCCCTTTCCAATGACTGGAACTTCAAGGTCATAGATAAGGTCATAGACAGTGCCAGCAGCTGTCCTGGGGCAGGACAGGAGCTGAAGGAGTACAACCTGGGAACTTGTAGCCAGAACTGAGAGGCTTCAGACTAAATGGCTTCTTCCTCTTCCTCCTCCTCCTCTTCCTCCTCCTCCTCTTCCTCCTCTTCCTCTTCTTTTTTCCTTCACTTTATGGCACCATCTCCTTGTCTCTGGGCTAGATTTGAACTTGCTATATAGCTAAGAATGACCTTGAACTTCTGACACTCCTGCCTTCACATCTTAAGAGCTGCAAATACAGTCTTCTGCCATCCACATTAAAAAAAAAAAAAAAAAAAAAAACTGGGTTTTTTTGTTTGTTTGTGTTTGTGTTTGTTTTTGTTTTTTAATGTGGTGCTAAGAGCTAAACCCAGCTTCAGGCTTGCTAACACAAGCCTTCTATCATCCAAGCTACATCCTCAACCCAGTCCTGATCTCTTGAATGTGAGATGACACTACTCAGGAATTTTCTTCCTGGAGACTGCCAGGCCTAACCACTGTGACTGGCTTTTCTTAGAGACACAGTGCCTAGTGTTTCCTTTCCCTCCCGGTAGCATATAGTGCAGATAGTAAGGGCTTTGGTTTGATTTGACTTATGCTTTTAAAATCTAAAGCATGACTTCCTGCTATCTCCAACAATCCTTCCTTTTTCTCCTGAAAATTGCCTTGAGACAGACAGTTCCTGACAGGCTCCCTTGGAGGGATGCAGAGCTCATTTTTGACCTAGTCCCTGCTGTTCACGCAAAGCCCAAATGACCTCACTTCTTAGATCTAATCTTCCAGATGGAAAGGCCTGAGTGGGGGAGAGGGGCTGCATGGAGCACTGGCTGCGTGTCAAAGGATCATTTGAGTGAGGCCACACGTCAGGCTGGAGAGGGAGCAAAGAAAGGCTTCCTGGAAGGAAGGGCTGAGGTCAAGACAGAAACACAGCCCACATGGTGGTCTGGGCCTCCACACATGGGCTGGCTGCAGCATAAGGTCTTGTGAGCCACTGAAGGCTGAAGGATGCCTGGGGCAGCATGACACTTGCTCTTGTGCAAGGCATTTACAGTGACAGGAATAAACAGGTCACCATCTATCAGGGCCATAGGTCACTTTTCTTCGAGTCTAATCTAGAGGTGAAATGACTGGAGGATGTTTTTCTCCACCAGCTAGAATCTCACCCTGGTTGAAGCTCCTTGCTTCTCCGGATGCTGGTAAGAGGTGAGGAAGTTGGGATGCTTTGGATTTTTCTATATACACATCAGTAGTGTTCATATTTTTTTAAAAGTTTATTTGCTATTCCTTCCACTTAGAATCATTTAAAGTAGACTTTCCAGTAACAAGGAAAATGTGACTTCTGGAGCCCATCCACTGTCTTCTCTGAGAATGAGACTTGACAACCTTGTGGTTCGTCAGACAAAATGTCCCTGGTAAGAAACTCCAGTCACTTCAGGTCTTCCCACTAGAGCAAAATGTCCACATCAAAACAGGTGTCAGATGGCCTTTTCCTCTGAACTTAGGACTGTCCCAGCTCTCAACATGCCCCCCCTTGTCATGTGACCAGGAGCCAAGCTTGCCACTTGGTTTTTTTTTCCTATGAAACTGAGACCTAGTGGTAGGGGTGGGTGTGGGCCTGGGGGTTGGATGATGGTGGCAGCCCACGAAGACCCATCAGTGCACGGGAGAAGCAGTATGGGTGAGAGTTTTGAGGGCAGGGCTGGAAATTATCTTATTTCACTGAGTTTCTCTCATAGCTACCTATAAGGAGAGCCTGCTGCCTCAGAGCTCTGGGGTTACTTCCTGATCCAAATTTGGGTGGGGAGGGAAGTGTGCCTTCTGCCATGCCATATCTCTCTGGGACCTGACTTCAGCAAATAGGTTCCTCAGGCAAAGCAGACCAGGGAAATGTATAAATATATCCAGGGTGACCATTAAAGAAGCTGGTTTATGATGAGAGAGAGAGCAAGAGGTTCCAATATCCATACAAGGCCAGGGGTCTGGTCTGAATCTAAAGACCTGGGAACCTACAGCTTCAACATCCAGGGACAGAAGATAGATGTCCCAGATGAGCAGAGAGCAAGTTTACCCTTCCTTGGCCTGTCTCCCTGTTGGTTGTTGCCTACCCACTCTGGTGAAGGTACAGCCCATTTAGTCAGTCCGTCTACTAATTTAAGTGCTAGTTTCTTCTGGACACTTCTTCAGAGGCACACCAGAAATAATATTCAATCGGTCTGAATCCCCCTTAGTCCAGTCAAATTGGCCCATAAAAGTAGCCATTGTCCTAACCCAAGAAAGCCTCTAACAGCTATATATACTGTATATGATCCTTCCTATTTGGTCTCTATCAATTGCCCAAATGGCCACTGAATGGCCCAGAAGGAATTTGAAATTATGTCTATTAGTCCTCCAATCTGAACTGTATGTACTCCAGGTCCTGGCTGACTGAATGGGCTGGCAGGCACTCTGTGTGCCTCAGAGCTAACTAGGGTGTTAGAACGAAGGTCACTCCTCTTCCTACCCTTCACGTTTACTTACCAGCCATTTGCTGTGTGAAGTCTCATAGCTCAGCTGAGGTAAGCAAGAAGCGACACCGAAGTTTTCATCCCAGGAGCTGGCATGTGGCAGGGAAGCAGACACATATGGAAGACATACAGAAGCCCCCAAGAGAAGGAGAAAGCCACTCCAGGGACACAGCTGTCATAGAGGGAATACTTCCTGCAGGAAACTGGGCCTGAGCTGAGCCGTAACACACAAGCAAGGCTTGAGAAGGTGGAGAACATTCCAGAAGGGAGAAATGGACTAAGCAAAGCTCAGAGGCAGGCATTTGCAAGGTGTGTTGGGGGAAGGGAGAGAGAGCATGGAGTAGCCTGCCTAGAGCAACAAAGCTTGTGGCACAGCCTGGAGGGAGATCTTTGGAACACAAAATGAATTATGATTTAGCCTTTTAAAAGATGGATATTCAAACACACACCGTGGCTTCCCTTTGAAGACATTAGGCAAGGTGGAATAAGGAACACAAAAGGACAAATGGGTGCCTGAGGTCCCTAGAGTGGCTAGACGAATAGAGCCAGGAAGCTAAGTAGCAGGTGTCAGGGGCTGGTAGGAGGAGGAATGAGGAGTTGGTATTGAATAGGTTTAGAGCGTGAGATCCGGATGAGAAAGTCCTGGAAACGGGTGTTGACCATGGCTGCACAACAATCTGAAAGTATGTACACTTATGAACTACACATTTACACACGGTGGGGATATAGTGATGTAGGCTATGTTTGCAAGTCAGGAGGTTGAAGCAGAGGGGCCATGAGTTTGAGGCCAGCCTGGGCTACATCTTGAGACCCTGTAATGATAAGTTTCATGTGACACGTACATCTGCTGAAAGGCTAAATGCCACATACTTAGGACTTTGCCCAGCAAGCCTTCTCAAAGCCTGATGTCTCTCAACAGCTACTATTTCATCAGCCATGGCTCTGCAGGCCTAGGAATCTGGGCAGGGCTAAGCAGGGATTCTTTGGTGCCACGTGTTTTTGGCTTGTGTCCTGAATGGTTTTTTACCTCAACTTGATACAAGCCAGAGTCATCAAAGAGGAAGTCCTCTTAATTGAGAAAATGCCCAGTCATCAGAGAGGAAGTCCATCAGAGAGAGTCCTCTCCGTTGAGAAAATGCCTCCGTAAGGGAATAGACAGCTGTAGGGCATTTTCTTCATTAGTGATGGTCAGGGCCCAACCCATTGTGGGTGATTCCATCCCTGGGCTGGTGGTCCTGAGTTCTATAAAAATGAGGCTGAGTAAGCCATGGGAAGTAAGCCAGTAAGCAGCATACCTCTATGGCCTTTGCATCAGCTCCTGCCTCCAGGTTCCTGCCCTGCATGAGTTCCTGCCTCACTGCTTTTGATGATTAACTGTGACGTGGAAGTGCAAGCTGAATAAACCCTTTCCTCCCCAAGTTTCTTTGGTCATGATGTTTCATCACTGCAATGGTAACCCTGACTAAGACAGGTGGGGTTGCTATCATCTGTAGCCTGGGGCACCTAAGATGCTCTACTCACATAAACTCCAATTGCAGGGATGGACGAAGACTAGCACCTGTCTCTGCTAACTGGCTGGCTGGATCCAAGAATGAATTTCCCCCAGTGACTAATACAGACCCCGACTACCTCAGAGCCAGATTTTTATAATACCATATAATATTAGCCCATGGCCTTCTACTGCTCTACACAGGTTCAAGTTCAAAGTGAAATGAGAAACTACCCACTAAGGAAAGAGGTCAAATCCCTTTGCATAAAAGCAGATATGGAGAGAAGACCCGGGCCTGAGCTTGGTTCCCAGAACCCACACAGGGTGGTTCACAACTGCCTGTAACTCCAGTTCCAGGGAATCCTTCCTCCTCATCTGACCTCTATAGACACTGCACATGCGTGCTCACATATGTACAATCAGACACGCTCACTAAATTAACTAATTTTTTAAAAAGTAAGCGAAGGGCTGGAAAGATATCTCAGTAGTTAAGAGCATTGACTCTTATTGAGCTCTTCCAGAGGTCCTGAGTTCAATTCCCACAACCACATGGTGGCTCACAACCATCTGTAATAGGATCCTATGCTCTCTTCTGGTGTGTCTGAAGACAGCTACAGTGTATTCATATAAATAAATCTTCAAAAAACAAAACCAAAAAAAAAAAGTGAGATAGAGATTATTATGGGCCAGAAAAGAACGTTCTTGGAGCAACATTTATGTGTTTCTTTATTGTAGACTATGCACATGAGTTCTTTTGCTCATATCTGTTTATGGAATTCACACTAAAATGGAGAGGCCTGTAAGGTGTGCATGGTAACACCTTTTACTCATTCTAGTGTGTGTCTCCATTAATGGCACAAAACCTTCCCCCTCAGACACCAACAGTGATGTGTTAGTGGTGGAACACCACCACAGGAGACGGTTCCTTCCTTAGAGAGACACCCCGACTTGGTAATTTGCTTAAAGAGCTGAAGGTGTAGTTCTAAGTTGTTGATTTATTTCGGATTTGGTTGGGAAAATACCTAGCCAGAGATACAGACAAGGGGAAGGGCTCAGGAGTCTACCAGGTCGAACTTCTTTTAAATCCATCAGTTGTTTTCCTTTAAAAACATGACTCGTTAACTTTCCACTGGCCTCATTATGAGTCTTTTGGTTTTTGCAAATTGACCAGGGAGGTTTGAGTTTGTCTCTGTCTCTGTGTCTCTGTCTGTCTGTCTCTCTTTCTCTCTCTGTCTCTCTGTCTCTCTCTCTCTCTCTCTCTCGTGTGTGTGTGTGTGTGTGTGTGTGTGTGTGTGTGTGTGTGTTGAAACAGTGTCTCCCTCTATAGCCAATGGTGTTCTTAGAACTCACTATATAGACCAAGCTGGCCTTAACTTCACAGAGAGATTTCTCGGCCTCTGCCTCCCAAGAGCTGCAATAAAAGGTGTGCTCCACCATGCCCAGCTTCTGTTTTTACCTTTTTCATAGCCGTGTTGAAATCCCACCTGCTCTCTTCACTGGGATAGATTCTAAATCAGAGAATGGTGCTTCCCAGTTTGTCATTGTTGATCTCAAGCGTTTTAGGTGTGCAGATGTGAATTTTTCTTACGGACACTGATTGTTAATTGTTTACATTGTCTGGTATTATTTCTTAGCAGATTTTTCAAAATGCTCAATTGTACAAATAAAGCAGTTGCTTTTCTCCACTTTAAAATTTTTATGGTGCTGGAGATTGAACCCAGGGTTGAATTGTATCTTCAGCTCAATGATTACTTCCTTAGAATGAGCCTATCACTTTTCCCTGAGACACTACTTGTGTGTGTGTGTGTGTGTGTATGTGTGTGTGTGTGTGTGTATGGCTCTGTGTGTGTGGGTGCAAGCAGATTCATGTGTGTGTGTTTGTACATGCGTATGTACTTGTATGTATGTGTATATATGTGCGTATATGTGTGAATGCATGTGTGTGTGTGTGTGTGTGTGTGTGTATGGCTGTGTGTTTTCAGAATCTAGGAAGCTACTCACTACTCACACCAACTAACATCAGGGGAAAGGTAAGTGAGGTCCACAAGGTTAATCTTTGTTTGTTTAAAATTCACTGGATCTTTTTAATGTTTTGTCCTGTGATCACCTGTGATTCTTTGGAACAAAAGATTCTCTTCCCTCTTTCCCTCATTTCAAAGCACTGGAAAAATCCATGTCTGCCTTAAGTTCCTGTTTTTATCATAGGGACAGCCCCATGGGGTACACGTCCTCCCCTTCTCCCTGCCTGAGGGACAAGGCCACCGATTCCTGTCCTATCTCTGTAATTGGAACTTGATTTTTTTTTTCTTTTTAAATTCCAGGTCAAATGCCACTTGAATAGCTCTGAGTATTTCAATAACACATTGTTTTTTACCTGGAGAGGTTAGGTACAGTTGAGAAAGTACTTTGTCTCCCTATCTGTCCTCAGTGACTGGAAACAAAAGCAAACCTTGTCAGCTCCAATTGCATTCCCAGCACGAAGCGAAGCTCCCACGGAATAACTGTTCCTATGGCTGACTGTTCCCTTTTCTAGTAATTGGTTATTGTTTCTTTTCAAAAAAGGGTTTCATGCAGCTCATGTTGACCTCAAACTCCCTATGTAGCTAAGGATGACCCTAGAAATTCTGGTCCTTCCGTCTCTATCTCCTGAGTAGTGGGGTTTCAGGTATATGCTCCCATAACCAGTTTTATGTGGTTCTGGGAACCAAACCCAGGGCTTTATACATTTTAGGCAAGCACTCTACCGACTGAGCTACATCTATAGCCTTCTATAGTAGTTTATAATTAATTTTTAATTAATTAATTTTTAACTTATTGTGTGTATGTGTTTAGCATATGTGTGTCTGAACACTCATCGGTACTAGCAAGTATGGAGGCTGGAGTAGGATGTCCTCAGTTGTTCTGGACCTTACTCTTTGATGCAATCTCTGACTGAACCTGAAGCTAGACTGGCTGGTCATCAAGCCCCCTGGATCTATAGACTCTGTCCTTCAACACTGGGGTTACAGACTCATACAGCTATGCCTGGCTCCTACGTAGGTTCTGGGAATCTGAACTTGGGCCTTCATGTTTGTGCAGTGTGATGGATAGTTTCATATCAAAGTCATCTGTCAGGAGCTAACCTCAATTAAGAAAATGCCACCAGAAGATTGGGCTACAGACAAGCCTGTCATTTGGAGCATGTTAAGTACCTGCTCGCTGTTATTGTCTCTTAGACATTTTCTACTAAAGCAAAACATAGCCAAGAACTAACCAAACAAATTTCTCAACAATTTTTGTTAAGTGCTTAAGAGTTTATAAAGAGCTTGGTTGCACCGTGCTTCAGGCAACAGCAGCCACGCTGAGGTTTGTCATGGATTCGGATGCTCCATTCTCTAACAGAAGTAGCTCCATGAGTTTCCATCCTGCCCATGGCACCTACTGAGAGCCAGGCAGCTCCTCAGCAGGCTCAGCAGCTGTGAAGCCGTCAAGTCTGCTTTACTCCGCATGGTCTCTGTGATTCTCAGCTCAGCTTACCTGCTTTGCTGGGTTGTGTCTGTTCTCACCAACGCTCAATTCTCAACACCAACTTATTGTCAGGCAATTTAATCCAATCCTGACACAATCTGCCTGCAGTTAGCCCCAGACTTCAGAAATGGAAGGCCTCAGTCCAACAAAGACTACCCTCTCAAGTCACTCGCCAGCCATACATGGGGTCACCAGAGTCTCGCTCTCTTATCCAGTTGACATGTTGGGCACCCCTCAGCTTGGTGGACTCTCAGGCTCTCAGGGCTCAGGGAAGCATTGCTTCCAGTCACCATTTATCCCAGATGATGCTAGAGCACAACCAGATGAGGAGGTTCATCAGCAAGGTCAGAGGGTTCCTCAGAGCTCCAACATCTTTCCTGGCACATGGATCTGTTAGTCAACTTGAAAGCGCCCTGAACTCTCTTTGTCTTTTATATTTTAAATTTACCAGCTAGGCATCTTGCTTTATTTTTAGAAATATTTTATGTGGAGTGTGTGTGTGTGTGTGTCTGTCTGTCTGTCTGTCTGTCTGTGTATCTGCGTGCATGTGTGTCTGTGTGTGAAGATGCCCATATGCACCAGGTGCCATGACATCTCTGTAGAGGTTACAAGACAACCTGTAGGGAGTTGGCTCACTCCTTTGACCTTGTGCATCCTGGGGATCGAACTCAGGTCATCAGGCTTGGCAGCAGGTGCCTTTACCCACTGAGCCAACTCACGGGCCAGGCCCATCCTCCTCTCTATTTTAGTTGCTTTGGTTATAATTTGCTAATATATTCTAGTATCTCCATAGTGGATCTTCTTCACAGGACACAGGTGATGATAAATGTCACATGACGAATCAAAGGGAAGGGTGTGGGTGGGAGTCTGTGTCTTCTTCATGCGATGTTAACTTGACCTATGTCCCAGAGGGTACTGTCAATAGTCCACGTGATAAACATTTGTAAATCTTACTTTGTTAAGAAAGAAAATGAATCATGGAGGATCCTTGAGAGAGAATGACTCATGGGTCCATCCACCCCTTGAATGTGCTGTGGGTGAAATCACAAGGTTGGATGATAACACCCTTGCCCTTGCTTGAAAAGCCCACAGTTCAGCCATCTAAGGGCAAACCAAAAATTCCATCACAGGATACAAGAATAATTGGGGGTTGGAGGAGCTGGGGCAAAGGAAGTGGCTTTAGGTTGGTTCTGAGTCATAGGACAAGGGTCAAAGATAAACTTCCTGGAGGAAGTGAAGCCTGTTGCTAAATTTCGAAGGTCAAAGTGGAGCTAGGACCTATGTTGTATCAACAAGGTTCAGGAAGCTACCAGGGAAGAGTGGAGTCAAGGCTGAGGCTAGCCTGGAGGAAGAGAAAGGTCAGAGGGCAGGTCTTTGTGCGCAGAGCAGCTTTGACTTTACCCAGAGGGTAACAGGAGTTATTCAGAGGAGGCTAGGGGCACTAGGCTCTGAGAGAGTGTTAAGACAATTTCTGTCTCAATAGGTGAAAAGAATATGGCAAGGGAGAGCCAGGAGGCATGAGACCAATCAGAAAGGTCAGCATTGCTGTCTGAAACAAAGATGAGGTCTCCAGAGAGACAGAATTCAAGGGTAAGGACAGGACACACAGGGTGTCCGATGGCCTCAGTCCCACACCAGAGATCTCAGGCCACCTCACTTTAGTCCAGCTGACTAATTGCAAAGGTTTCCACAGACTCCCTCAGTTTCTATAATCCCTTGGAATGACTCACAGAACTCAGGAAAACACTATTCTCCTGAAGGGTTAGTTTAACTTTAGTTATTGTGGTGATGTAGGATATGGGTGTGTGGATTCATGCCACTATGTGCATGTGGAGGTTGGAAAACCACCTCCTGGGACTGGTCCTCTCCCTCCACCTTTACATGGATCCCAGAGATTGAACTCGGTGGTTGGGCTTGCAAGGCCGTTGCTTTACCCACTAAACTATCTCTTGGCCTTGTTTGTTCTTTTTGTTTGTTTGCTTGCTTGGTTTTTGCTTTGTAGCAAATGGGTACAAATTAGAACTGATCAAGGAAAGAGACTGGGGAGAAACTAGTAGGTTCCCAAGAGGAAGCTTCTGTCATCCTCAGGGTCCCATCAACTTGAAGAGTGAGAAGTACAACCACAATGGCCACTCAAGGATGCTGGAATGTCTGGGTTTTACAGGGGTTCCATTACATACTCACAGGTGTCACTGAACTCGGCTACCATTCCCTTACTCACATTCCAAAGTGGTTTGACCTCTTATGGCTCAAACACCAAAACCCTTCTAATGACACACTGATTTCTGGTGTCACCAGTCCTCACCTGAGTTCCCAATTAGCTTAATTTTCTAAGAAAATTACCTTGTTAGTTAACTGTTAGCTGTGGTCTCAAGAGCCCACCATGAATGACAGACACTCTTATGGCCCAGGGAGTCTGTAAGGGCTTAGAGGTTCACTTCCCCCAGGGAACTGGCAAGTGAGATGCCTCAGAAGCTGGGGACACAAGAGATGCAGATCGAGGGACACAAGGAATGCAGAGTCAGGTAAGATGGAACCTGGGATGTGGGAAGGTTTTGAGTATTGATGGTGGGCTCATTGCTGAGGGGAGAGCTGCTGGAGAGTGGAGACTCATTCTTAATGTTCTCATTGGTTGTGGAGTTCTTGCTGTAGTGGCTCAGCCAAGCACAAGCAGACAGATGCAGTTTGTTCCTGATCAGTCAGGTTCTACCTCACTTCCTTTTTCTGTGTACTTTCCTTTTCTCTGGTTTCAAGCCTGCACATGTGGCCATCTGAACCAAAGAGTCAAGAGGATGGAGCTGTCTGTCTATAAAGTAGGTGGGGGTCTTCATGCCTGTCCTGTCCTTGACCCCTCTGGACAATCGTTTGGATGTTTATGAGAATAGCAGGGATGGAGGGGCCATATTCATATTCTGAATTAGAAAGGCACTTGCATCCTATAATGTAAAAAAGGAATCAGCACAGACCTGCTACTGCCAGCTTAGCACTTGTAACTGTCAATAGTTTGCTCGGAGTTAACCCCTTCCAGTCCAGATGCCCCTGGAGGACTGGAAGATTGACAGCAATGTAAACTGACTTGACTCATCATTTCAAGTAGTGTTTGAGAGGGCTCCGTGGTTAAGAGCACTGGCAGCTCTTCCAGGGGGCCTGGGTTCCACACCCAACACCCACACGGCAGCTCACAATCTTCTGTAACTCCAGTATCTCGGGAGACAGTGTTTCTCTACATAGCTTTGGCTATCCTGGTACTCAGTGTATAAGCCAGGCTGGTCTCAAACTCGAAAAGGTTCAACTGCCTCTACTTCCTATGTGCTGGGATTAAAGGCATGGACCACCATACCTAATTTTTTTTTCGTAAAGAAGAGGAGGAGGTGAAAAAAGGGGAGGAGGAAGAGGAAGAAGAAGTGACGTTTGAAGGATGGCTCATCAGTTAACGGTCGGTGTTACTCTTGCAGTAGACCTGAGTTTGGATCCCAACACTCATGTCAGGTGGTCCACAATCACTTGTAACTGTAGTTCCAGGAGATCTGACTCTTTCTTTTGCACTCTTTGGGTACCTGCATGTGTGTGGTGCACAGACACACAAATGAACACATACATAAAAATAAAGACATGCCCAAGCCCATACATTACAGAATGAAAGACGATACGAAGCAATGCAGGCATCCCAGGTCTCAGAACCATGCTGACCACCTGCCAGACAGAATCATCTTACCTCCAGAATGATTGACTTCAGGCCCCATCCTCTCCTATCCGTGTTTAATGTGCTGGCTGGAGATGAGATGAAAGCCAGATATCTAGGATGCTTAACCCACTGTCTTCTTAGATCTCAGGCTCTTGGAAAAAAGCATGGCTCTGCAATTCTATCCCCGTCTCTGCTCACTGTTCATCGTTTGTCCACTTAACACAAGCTACGATCATCTGGGAAGAGGGAGCCTTAATTGAAAAAATACCTTTATCACATTACTCTGTGGGCAAGTCTATGGGGCATTCTTTTTTTTTTTTTTTTTTTTTTAAATTAGTGATTGATGTGGGAGGGTCCAGCCCACTGTGGGCTATGCCACCCCTGAGCTGATGGTGGTCCTGAGGTGTATAAGAAAGCAAGCTGAGCAAGCCACAAGGAGCAAGCCAGGAAGCAACATTCCCCTGTGGTCTCTACATTAGCTCCTGCCTCCAGAATCCTGCCTTGGCTTCTTTCAGTGACAGACAGCAATTGGGATGTGTTACACACATAAACCCTCTCCTCCTCAAATTGCTTTTGGTCATGGTCTTTATCACAGCAGTAGAAAGAAAATGGAAACAGTATCTGTAAGTGAAGGCAGCAATGAACTGTGGTATCCCACTCATATATTCCCCTGGGACTCCCCCCTCCCCCGTCTGTGTATGCAACTGACTGGTCCTGCCATTTAGTTGCTTTATCTATCCTCCAGGCAATGGCCTTGTTTTTGCCCTTGGTCCCTTTTTTGCAGTCACTACAGGTATGTAAACACAAATTCACAGAGGGGAAACAAACCTTTCTTCCGCCAGTCATCTGATGATCTCTACCTGGGGCCCTGAAGAGGAGCCTGTCAAAAAAGAGAGAGAGCAAGAAAAAAGATAAACAAGTTTACAAGCAGGTTCACACACTCGCTTTCTGAAGAAACTCACAGGGGTAGGCAGATGGCTTATACACATTATCCTAGTTTGAGTGATAAATGTACCTCATAGTCTATGGCATTTGAGTACTTGGTTCCCAACTGGGGGTTCTGTTTGTGGAGGCTTGGGAAGTATGGCCTTGCTAGGGGAAATTATGTCGGGGGGGGGGGGGGCTAAGCATTGAGGTTTCTGCCATTTCTGTCAGATCTCAAAGAACCTGGAAAGATAGCTAGCTATGGCGTCTATTAACATACTGAAGCCACCGGGCTCAGTACTTAGGCTCCTCCCCCTCTCCTCACCCTCCACCCTAAACCTCTCGAGCCCAGGAGCTTCCCTTTCCATCCCAACCCCAGCTTCTCTTTCTTATATAGCCCTTGGCAGTCCCTTGGTCCTCTTGGCTTCTCTCAACTCTCTTCTCTTCCTCTCTTCCTCTCTTCCTCTCTTCCTCTCTTCCTCTCTTCCTCTCTTCCTCCCCCTATCCCCCATGGCCCAGTTCGCTCTACTGGTTATTTCTAGTCCACTGTTTTCTCTTCCTGCTCTGGACTCTACCTGAAGCCTCCGGCTGTCCTCTCCCTCATATCTACAATACAATCCTTCTCCTCAACCAAACGTAGGACCGGTCATGTCCCCATCTTCATTCAATGCCCAGTGTGCATGTCCTACTTTCTGCTCATGTTTTAAGATGTGAGGTCTAAGCAGCTCCAGCCACCATGCCTGGCCTGTTGCCCTGCTTCTTCCCTGCCATGATGGTGATGGACTCCTGTCCCTTTGGAACCATAAGCCCTATTAACTCTTCCTTCTATAAGTTGCCTTGGTCATGGTGCACTATCAATAGAGAAGTAACCATTACACATCAATCATCCCAGCTAAGCCACAGTGAAGGAAGGAGCTTGGGCGTCAGGAAGGGAAGAACCAGCCTACCTCCATCTTAGGCTTGAAAGCCACCTTAGAGTAAAATCAAATTAGGCTCATTCCTGTTTACGATTATTCTGTTTCTCAAACATCGAGCTATGCCCCACCTGTAACCTTAACTACAAATGGCTCCAATTCTGCCTGTTCCAGGGATGGAACTTTGAATGCCTTTTCTACTGATCCTCGGTGGCCTTGAATTCCAAGCCATCCCATTCAGGGTGATTCTGTCCCCTCAGATATCCTTTTCCAGGCATCTCCTATGTTATCCAAGATAACTTACAGGGCTCTGATGACAGTTCTAGACATGGTGAGGACTCCATTCATCCCTACCCCCACCCAGTCTAGTTAGCACCAGCTAGAGAACCTGAAAGTCCATTATAAAATAAAAACATAGGGCCTTGGTTCAGTGACATTCACAGATTTCGGGATGTAGACGTCAGGGTTCCTATGGCTGTGTCAGCTGTATCCTGAGGGCCAGGGAGGAAACACTAGCAATTTCCCTGCCTCTGCTCTATACCTCCAGCCTTATTTCTAGATGTTATGGTTGTTTGTGGGGAAAGGTACTGATTTTTATGATTCTCCTTGTGTGGGGGGTAGGTTATAGTTTCTAAGGCCTTCCTCAAGGTAGAACGGGGGACGAGAGACCGGAGGGGAAGAGGAAGTCAGAGACATCCAGGGTTTGAGGCTTTCAGAAGGCCTGCCAGAGGCACTATGTGTTCTTTCCGCGTTCTAGGTGAGGGGTTTGTCTGGTGATTGGGAAGCTCATATACCTGGCATTCCGGACACAACTTAATAGATTCTTGAATGCCATTATTTACCGATATAGATAGCAATTATCAACTCATGCCTCCTAGTGCCTGGCAGGTGTGATGGATTTATGAAACAAGATGTTGAGTCATTCTTTCTTAAAACTTACACTCTAAATGGGATAACTGGGGCCACTGCTGGTGCTCTGTGAGGGAGGGGAATGTAAGGCAAGGCTGAGTTCAGCCTAAGAGCCACTGTTACACATGAAACGGAACTCAGCAGGCCCTGCCAGCTCCCCACAGACAGCACATTCTCTGTGTCCTTCTGGCTGTCTTGTCTTGCTTCCTGAACACCTATAACCAAAGGTTCTCAGCTTTGTGACTTGAACAAGTAGCAGGCTTTTTTTGTTGGCACAGACCTCCCAAACATTTGGAGCTTCAGTGACCCAGCAGTGGTGTGCCAGTGGTGGTGCCAAGTGCCTACATTAACCCAGAAGGCTCTGGAGGCCTGAGGCCAACCCCCTCGAAAGGAGGAACCAGGAGTGCTAAGAGTGACAGAGCAAAGCCATGCACTTGTCAGAGAACACCTATCTCCATTGGAAAGATATATCCACGGCTGGATATCAGCTGTGGGGAACCCAAGGATCACAGTGTTCCCTGAACATGAACCCCTTACAGAGCAGACTGTGGTGGTAGTGAGGGAGCTATAGACAATGGCCACTCCCTGGGGAGGTAGAAGCTGGGCTAGAGAGGTGCTGAGGTTGTAGGTGATTTGAACGAGCAGGTGGCTCACACTCCCTAGATCTAAGCCTGTATCCCAAAGAAGGTCACAAGAGCAACTTGTGTATTAGCTCTCTGGTGTCGTCCAGAGCAAAGTGCCACAGTCTGATGACTTAGACGTCAAAAATGCATTGTCTCACAGCTGTGGAAGATGGAGGTCCCAGGTCAGTGTGGCCGGGCTGCATTCCCTTGGAAATCTGTGTGTGTGCAGTTCTTCCTGTATCTTTCAGCGCCTGCTACCAGCAGACACTTTTGGTGTGTTTCAGTGTGTGTCTGTGTCCCCTGTGACTTCTGTTCCTTTACTCGAGGCCTCTCCTGTGCTTGGCTCTCCTTCCTTCCTACACAGATCATACTGAATTAGGGCTCTGGTATGTTCCAGGAAGTCTGTAACGACTTCATTTACAGACAAGGTTGCAGTCCAAGGTGTTGAGGGATCAAGACGGCAGCCTGTCTTTGCGTAGGATACATGTGTATACTGGGAAGAAATCTGGACCTTGTTTAAGAGTGATTCTAAGTGACCAGCTGATGTGACACCTGCCATTGTGGCCTCCTCTAGAACCGCAGAGCCCTTAAGCCTATGAGGGTGCTGAGCAGCCCCCCCCCCGGGGGGGGCACATCCACAGTGAGATTAGAGAACATCCATCCAGATTTGCTCTTTTGTCTTCTGGAAATCAGACACCTTGCAAGAAATATCGTCCTTTGTCAAATATCAAGAGAAGACTGAACAGCAAGTGGAAGGAAGTAACAGGGTGTTCCTTGTGTAGCTGCAAACAGCAGCTTGGAGGGAGGGGGCTCCTGTGTCACTTAAGGGATAAAGGAGAGACTAAATGGAGTGCGGCCTGGGCTGGTTGTGTATAGGCCTCTCTGTTTTCATCCAAAGCCTCTATTAGGGCTGGGGGAGGGGAGAAAAAAAGCACGGTCAGGGGATGCGAGATAGAAACTGGTCCAGTAGGTAAGGGACCCCAAGGCAGCAGCTCTGGAATGTCCTTGCTAGAGGCCAGGATGCAGAGAGAACTGGTTCTTTGTTATCTCACATCCCTGCCTGGAAGCTACAGTAAAAGCCTGAGGAATCCTGACAGGAAGCAGCTGGACAGCTCATCAGGGCACCTGCTGTACTGACCTCTCCCCATGCTTCACCCCCGTTTCTGCCATCAGTCCCACAAATAGCCCCAGAGGACTAGCATCTTGAGAGCACCCCATATGTAGAGCCCAACATTTTTTAAAACTCTTCTTCTGTGGTCTGTAAATTTCATTCATTGGCTCAGGGCAGCTTTAGCGGCTGTTGAATTTTCCGAGACCCACCCCTGCTCCAGGCTCAGCAAGAGGCTCTTTTGAATTCAAATACACCCCAAAATATCCTGTATTATCCTAGGCTCTGACTCCCACATTTGGCCTCTTAGCAGGAACACTGAACACAGGACACAAGTCTCAGAAACTGCTTGATGACAGCTACCAGGAACAGGAGACAGGGTGGATCTGGGTTTTCTGGGCCCTGAGGCTTATTCTGTTTCCAAAGCCGTGTGTGTGTGTGTGTGTGTGTGTGTGTGTGTGTGTGTGTGTGTGTGTGTGTGTGTGTGTTTAAACACACACACACAATTATGAGCACAAAATTGCTGTCTCCACTAGGTTCCTAGAATAGCTATGTCTAATGGGGTCAGGGGTCCATTGGAAGAAGCCACTCAGGACCCAGTGATGGAGCCTGAGTGGGGACTGCCGATGCTGGAGCTCGGGCTGCGGCTTCAGGAGCTCAGAGGCCCTCGGGGACTTGAGAAGGAAGGAGACAGAAAGACTCCTGGGAGCCTGTGTGGGGAGTCATCCTGTGATTACAGGAGAGCAGGAGTCTCAGGAGCAGTTGAGTAAATTAGAGGCCTGCTGTAAAGGGTGCCCTGAAAGACAAGGCAGGTAGTGTCCAATAAGGGGGGGGGGGGCATGCTGCTTCTGCACTAGGGAGGCAGGGTCTGTTCGAAGCTGCTGGAGCCCAAGGCTCTGCCCTGCAAGGCCCAAATCTGGGAGGAGGACAGAATCCCACCCCAGGAGGAAGGTGGGGGAAATTGTGAACCAGAGCATCTGTAACTGAGGTGGGGGAAGGGAGAGAAAGGAGGAGGGGAGAAGAGGGGAAAGGAAGAAAAGTTCAAACAAAGGGGAGGAAGAGGCAGGAGGTTCATGCCTGCAGTCCCAGCACTTGAGAGGCTGAGGAGGAAGGACTGCTGTGAGTTTCAGGCTAGCCTGGGCTACAGAGGAGACCCTGACTCAAAAAAAAAAAAAAAAATGGAGAAGAGTAGGGGGGAGGGTGACTGAGTACCCAGTCTCTTACCTGCAATCTTTCCACCATCTTGCCCACTCCCACCCACTTTCACCCCTTCAACCAGAGGCCAATTCACACACACACACACACATCCACACTCCACAAGTTTGCCCCTTCTGTAGCTCAATGGTAAAGACTCTAGGTGTGCAGGATTGGGGCAAGATTAGCTACCAGTCCATTTGTAAGAAGACAGTAGCTGTTCTAGTTAAAGGAAGGTCTCCCCAGAGTGAACCTGGCCTGGAGGGCCAGTGAATGTGAGTGCTGAGTAGAGAACCTTTGCAGGTCTAGCCTAAGAGCTCTGAGGCGGCCCAACTCTCCATTTAAGAAGACTGAGTCTGGAAGCTGGGACCATAACCCAGTCCTCCTGCCCCTGCCCTCTTGCCTGGCTACCTTCTCTGAGCTCTGTCTTCCCCTGGGATGATAACACCCACACCCACCCCAAGCCAACGGGGAGAAGAGAACAGAGGTCTGAGGAGGAGCTGTTCAGTGTCCCGGGGTCACATCCAGCCTGCTGTAGCTGGTTTAGACCATCTCCTCCTTAGCTCAGAGAATCTGACAGCCCACATTCTCCAGGCCTCCCGTGATCTACAGCTATGGCCTTCATTTCCTGCCTGACCCAAACTTTAAAATGAGCCTGGGATGAAGTGTAGGTTTCCAGGCTCTGCCTCACTGTGTGCCGGGCCTGTGCACTGGGTATGTTTATAATTTGTATTGTTTTTATGACTTTGGAAAGGATCTGGGCTCCTGAGAAACTCAGAAACCAAAGTGAAAGGAAGAAGACAAAGATTCCTGATGATCACTCAGGAAAGGAGCCAGGGTAGGTGTCCGTCTTCCATCTTTATTCTTTGCAGTGTGTGAGAGAGACCTCAGGGCTAGGTGCCGCACACCTTTAATCCTAGCACTCAGGAGGCAGAGGCAGGAGGCTTTCTGTGAGTTTGAGGACAGTCTGGTCCATAGTACAGTTCCAAGCCAGCCAGGGCAACATAGTAAGACCTAGTCTAAAACACACAAACAAAGTAACTACAAAATCGCCATAGCTGGGTCACCTACTGCTTCCTGTATTGACTTCCTTAAAAAAGAAAGGTGATAATAATGACAAAATTTCCCCACATCAGTAAACATTATCCAAAAGTAAAGTTGCTAATTCTTTTTTTATTTTTTAATTTAAATGTTTAGTGGTTAAGACATCCATGCTGCCTGGCTTATATTTGGCCCCCTATTACCAAATAATCTGTGAAAGAAAATACCTTATGTCCTCATCCCTATCCTCCACCCCCTACCCCCCTACCCCCTACCCCCACCCTGAACTGACTCTGTTCCCCTATGACTTGGACCAGGCAAGGCAAAGACCAGAGACTTGGAAGTACTGAGGCTCATGGGAAGAGACTGTTTGGAAGACAGGCCTGCCTAGGACAGAGGGGGGAAGTATGGCTGAGCCCTCTGAGGGTTGTGCGCTCTGAGGAATTCCATGCCCATTGTCCTATCAGTTCATGTGTCAGTCTGTCACAGCCAAGGTAGCCTGCTTTCCCCCAGTGATAGGAGGACCTCAAGTGTAACTGGCCACATGAGTCCTGGAATAGACACCACACTCCTCAGAATGCCTTGATACCTAAGAAGACCACATGGCCAACTCAATCCAAAGCTTTGCAGGACCATGCGAGTCAAACTTCTGGGCTATCCCGTCAAAGAGAATTGGAAAGCCCCACTACACACCTTACCCCTTCCTGCTAGCTGGAAATCGGATGTGGTTGCTGAAGATTTGCAGCCACGTGAGACCATGAGGTGGCAGCTTCCTGCTGATCTAGTAGAAGGCAAGTGTGGAGAGTCCTGGGTCCCCAGCAGATTGTGCAAACACAGCATCAGCTCTGGTGTGTTTACCTCTAGGCTTTTACAGGCAAGAGACAAAAAAAACTGGGTCAGTGAGATGGGTCAGCAGGTAAAGACACCTGGCCACCAAGCCTGGCAACCTGAAGTTGACTTCTGGTTCCATTTGGTGGAAGGAGAGAACCAAGTGTCGCAAGTTGTCCTCTGACCTCTACACACACACACACACACACACACACACACACACACACCCTCTACAGTGAGCATTTAAAGCCCTGGGCTCTTTCCACAGAACACCCCTGCTATTAAGGAAGACTGCTAATATTTATGGATTGTCTCCGGCTTGCCAGACATGTACACATACTTTAATTAAACTTAATGTAATGTAGCTCCATTTAATTTTCCTCCAAACCCTGAAGCGTTAATATTATTATCCCCAATCTATGGATGAAGAAGCCAAGGCTCCCAGGGGCTGAGGAGCAAGTATGCACAGTGAGTGCCAGTCTGGTGGTCCCTCGACTGCTCTTCCCAGCTTTGCCCAGCATCGTTGGCCTGTCTCCTGATCCATCAATATCACTTCAGAGGACTCAGTCTCACCCGATTTAATTGTTTTGTTCCTCACCAGCCTTCCACTTGAGATGGAACCCAGAACCCGAGCCATTTCTCAGGAGTTTGAATGAAAACTTAAATCGGGCTTTAATATCAGTAAATTCTTTTCTTTCTCAAGGAAAAAAAAAAAAAGCCCATCGTCAGCTATAATAAATCCGCTCATTACCTTTATTACAGTGATTACCACTCCCGCCACTGTAATTGGCTTCTCCGAGGTTTTAGGAGGAACTGTGTCTTCAAAGGTCTGTGCTTAGACACTGCCTTACTTGGAACTAAACTTGGCTTCTGTGGCCAAATTAGGAGGCGAGGTCCTGGGATAAGTCGGGGGTGAGGGAGGAAGACCCCCACAGCTCAGGAGCCTGTGGCTACTACAGCAGCCTTTTCCATAACATTCATCCCAAATCCACCATCGTCTACCATACACAATGGTGTCTTCTTGGACAGGTCTCAGCTTGTCAAGCAGAGAAGGCTTCTGACGGGTCTGTATGCTTCGCAAAGCCCATCCCAAGATGACCAGCACTCTGCAGGTGCTCGGGCTGGTTATGGGATATAAGGGAAGAGGTGAGACAAAGAATCCAAAGACCTACCTATGTTACAGTGTTTGCTCCCCAATGACCTTGGGCAAAGGCCTTTCCTTTTGTCAAAGGGATGAATGAATGTATCCGGAAGCTCAATGGTAGATGTGGTTAAATGATGGGACGCTGAGAAACGAAGAGTCCCTGGATGATACTGGGGAATCTCCCATGGGAAACTTAGACAGGCTGGTGTTCTTGTCCTGTAGGCACAGACTCCTGTCCGTCCGGCCACTTGGATTGTCACTGACATGTGTGATCGCTTGTGTTTCAGTTGTACTGGGAAGGAGAGAGGGAGAGAGACAAAGACACACGCGCGCGCGCGCACACACACACACACACAAAGAGAGAGAGAGAGACAGAGAGAGAGAGAGAGAGAAGCACCCCCTTGGACTACTGTGGCTTGGAGTCCTGACACTCTATGTGACTCTGGGCCAGGCCCAGCTCCCCACAATTCAAAGGTTGTGTGGGCCACTGGCACTGCAGACAGGCTCCTGGCCCAGCAACCTGTTCATATCAGCACGGAGCACCTCGAAAGATTCAGAGAAACCATAGCATGGAGGATGCATAGCCAGCTAGCAGCTTGACTGTCCAGTGTTTTGTGAGCCCCAGTTGAGTGCTATGAAGGAAAGAGAACTGCTGTCCCATGCAGGACAGTGGCTGTTTACCTGGTATCCCCCTGCTTGGGGCCCCTTGCCGTGATCCTCCTGGACCTTCCAATCTCATCTTTCTAGGACCAGCCTACTGCATCCCACTTCTCACCCCACCGCCATTGGAGGGCCATTAGTGCCTCACTTTCTGGAATTGAAACAAGAACATGGTTGACCTTGATCATGGTATTTGCAGACTGAGGGTAAAGGAGTGGCCCAAGCCAATATCTAGGAAGATTCCCTTCTTTGTAGGCAAGATTTGGGATGGCTCCCGGGGATGGTGCAAATGGGGGCCACAAACTTAGCCTTTACCCCAGTGCCTTAGGCATCATATTCTCTACCCCCCCCCAACACACACATTAAGTCTTTAAGACAAGACAATGACGAGTGGTGGTGCATGCCTTTAATCCCAGCACTTGGGAGGCAGAGGCAGGCGGATTTCTGGGTTCAAGGCCAGCCTGGTCTACAGAGCGAGTTCCAGGACAGCCAGGGCTACACAGAGAAACCCTGTCTTGAAAAAGAAAAAAACAAACAAACAAAAAAGACAAGACAGGGATGCTCTTCTAACAAGGTTGTGGTCCACAGGAGGCTGTGTATACAGAAGGCTGCACAGTGCCAGGCATACAGCAGGTACTCATGAGCAGGGCAAACAGCAACAGCTCTAATAATCAATAAACTGTGGTAACCACGGTGACCCAGCCAATGCCACTGTTTGATAGGCCAGAGATTCACAAACCAAGGTCCAAAGACAAGACACAGGCTGGACTCAGCCTTGCATCTCACCCACCCAAGTGACCCCCAGGCAGTTTCCCCCCAGGGTCATACCTACTTGTCTTTGTCCTTAGTTCTTCCTTATTTTCTAGCATCTTTAGTGTCCCCATGCCCAAGCTCACAGTTCAGTCTCTGCCCATCCAGTGCTCTGCACAATCCTAAATGACATTAAGCTTAGTAATGCCTCATGATGACTCCCAAGCCCTATGTCCACAGTCTCCTCAGCCCCAGCCATGGGGGTCTTCCAATCAGGCAGAGGGACACCTCCTGAAGCTCCTCTACCTCAAGCTGTCTGTGCTCAGGACCACATTTCTCCCTCATGTCCCTGCATGGGATATGGCTTCTCCTGAGCCTGGATGTGGGGTCACTGCTACCTGTCTCTCATGTGCTGCAACCAAGTGTGAGCTGTCCCTCCCAGCCTTACCTTTTTCTGTTGGAGGGGATCTTCCTACAGCTCTTCCTTCCTGGCCTCCTGCATCTATTCTTCCTCCACATAGCTGACCAGCCCACATCAGAAGCTACCAACTCTGAGGGTGGCGGCACACAACTGTAATCTTGGCTGAAGCATGAGGATGGAAGGTTCTTGGCTAACCTGAGCTACACAGCAAGAATGAAGCCTAATGAAACAAAACAGAACAAAGATCCACTAACACCCACTCTGGCTTGAATGCCCCACTCTTCCAGTACTATAGACCATCAGAATTCTGTTTCAGTCCTTTGCAGGGCCTCTAACCTAAAGACTTTGCATTGGCTGCCTCCCATCCCACTATGCCTCAGGTCTGGCCCTCCCTCAGATGGAGCCCTCTGCCTGCCTGGCCCCACCTGGCCCCACCTGGCCCCACCTGCTAAGCTGTCATCCTGGGTCTATAGAGCACTTCTTTCTGGGAACCTCCTCAAGCCTGAGACCTCTGTTGGGGTTTCCTGTTACCAAAGCAGAGAGCTTTGTGCCTTTCCCTACATGGGTCCTGCTGTGATTAGAAATGACTGATTAGAGGTGTGTGAAATATGTGTACATGGTGTATAGTGTTCATGTGTGTGTAGGCACATGTACCTATCCACATATGTACAGAGGTCAGAGGAGACCCAAAAATGTCTGGCTCTACCACTGTCCCACAAATTCTTTTGAGTCAGGGTCTCTTACTGACACTAGAGCTGGGCTGGCAGCCAACAAACCCCAGCCTCTCTCCTCTCCACCTTCTCTAGGGCTGCGGTTGCAGGTACACGTGTGACTGAAGCTTCACCAGCACTGGAATCTGAACTCAGGTCCTCGCATTTGTGAACTCAAAAGTCACTTTTGCCCACTGAGCCTTTTCTCCAGCACTCATTATGAGAGATGATTTAAATATTAAACTGTCTTGTAGTTACTTCCTAATTAATTATGGATAGTGTTCTGTGTGTTTCCTTTCTTTTCTCCCAGTATTTTCCTGTGGGTGTAGTTTTTATTCTAGAATTCTATCATTGGCATATGTAACCTGTGCCCCTTCTTCACTCATTTATATGTATTTCTTTTCTAAAATTTCTATTGATTTGATGTATTTTTGTTTCTCTGTGTATCTGTGTGTGTATTGTCTATGTGTGTGTGTTTCTTTCTCTAATGAGGGTTGCATAAGTGCACTCATCTATGCGGTGGTATAGCAATGTCATTAGGAATATTTTATCGCTATGCTTCTTTAGCTGAACAATAGTAGTAGGTTTCCTCTAGACCTATCGAGTCTCAGGTTCTTGGCCACTTTAGAAGTGTCAGGAATGGGTTCCATTTCATAGAGTGGGCCTTAAATGCCATCAGAAAATGATTGGTTACTCGCATAACATTTGAACCACTGTGTACCAGTATATACTTGCAGACAGGTCAGAGTTGTAGGCAGCAGGGTTTGTTACTGGGTCATCCATCTATCTATCTATCTATCTATCTATCTATCTATCTATCTATCTATCTATGATATATATCACATATATATATCACATACCATATGTATCATATATACTATATATCACACCACATGTATATCATATAGATATATATCACATATATATTATGTATGTGTATATGTGTATGTACATATATATTTATTAGGAAGCTTCTACACTATTAGGTTTCCACATAGCCTATAGTGTAAGTTGTTCCTCCTCACATCACCTTCTTTACTCTTCTCTCCCATCCCCTCCTATTCTACTTTCCCCTTTGTCTCACCATAACAACATATTCTATTTCTCCTTCCTTGGGAGATACTATCCTCCTCCTAGTACTGTGGTTATTTGAATTTTAACACACATGTCAAAAATTTAAAAGCAAATATCCACACCAGGCAGTGGTGGCACACACCTTTAGTTCCAGCACTGGGGAGGCAGAGGCAGGCAGATCTCTATGAGTTCTAGGCCAGTCTGGTCCACAGAGCAAGTTCTAGGACTGCCAAGGCTACACAGAGAAACTGTCTCAAAACCAAACCAAACCAAACCAAAAACAAGCTAATAGCCACATATAAGAGGAAATATACAATATTTGTCTTTTTTAGTCTGAGCCACCTTAGGATAAAATTTTCTAACTCCATTCATTTACATGCAAATTTCATGATTTTATTCTTCTTAACAGCTAACTAATATCCTCTTGTGTAGTGTACCACATTTTCATTATCCATTCACCAGTTTACAGATTTCTAGGCTGTTGTACAGAGCAGCAATGAACACAGATAAGCAAGTGTCTCTGCAGTAGAAGGCACAGTCCTTTGGCTGTGTGCCTAAGAGTGGTATAGCTGGATCTTAAGGTAGCTTGAGTCTCAGATTCCTGAGGAACTGCCAAACTGATTTTGATAGTGACAGCCATGAATCTTGAAGAAGACAGGCACTTTCTCTACCTGGAAGGGTAAGACTGTATAGTACCTACCAGAATTCACCTTCGAAGTAGGGCAGGTGTGTCCTCTTGGACCCCGCCCCATCTGATGCTCCTACTGGAGAGCGAGTGCCGTGGGTGTGATTTACCCACAGGGAGGAAGCTCTTCTCACTCCAGTATCACTGGCGACGCCTCTCTGGCACCAAGAGAGGAAAAGCTGATGGTTTCATCACCCAGAAGCCTGGCCTGGGAACTTCATGCTGTCTTTGCCTACATGCCTTCATCTGCATCCAAGAAGAAGCTTTTTGGACAATCTCCTTTGGCACAGGAGAGAAGGAGAGAGACTTGAGAGGAGACTCTGCAAGCTAGGAGGAGTCAGCTCACTCCATGCTGCGTTGCTGGAGGTTAAGGTGGGCTCAGCCAGCTCCCAGCTGCAGTCTGTGAACTGTGTCCTCTTGGTATTTTCATCTCCCTTTCCAGAAGAATCCTGACTGCTGCCATCAGAGTGGGAATGTGCCCAGTGCAGGTTAACTCTGAGTTGAGTCTATGTTCAGTGTGAATCCACCTTGCAAAAGGAATTGTATTTCCTTGGGATTCCATATAGCCTGGCCAGTCACACACTCAAATCTTGGACAATAAGACACATTCAAAGGGTTTGCTACTGGGGGACTTCTGGGAGAGACAAAGGTGACTAATACTCTTAGGTCTTGCTTTAGACTTGGACGTGGGATCTGGAGTACATGGTGGCCATTTTATAACTGTGAGAGGGAAAGTGCAGTGGCGATTAGAGACATTTAAAATGACCTAGAAGCTGAGCGTGATGTCACATGCCTATGTACTCCAGCCCTTGGAAAATAGAGGCAGGAGGATCAAGAGTCAAGGCCAGCCTTGGGTTGGAGGCCAACCTAGACTACATGAGACACCCACCACACCTCCAACAAACAACCAAAAAGAAAGAAAGTGCTCCAAACCCCTGCCTCTTCCCAAGGATATGCTGAGCATATAGCCCAATATTCCTGACTTTACCTCTAAGTTTCCTATTATTTTACATTATATTTTATTTATCTCTATATCTGTGTATGTGTGTGCACACACATGTCACAGTGCACTTGTGGAGGTCAGAGGACAACCTTCTGGAGTTGGTTCTCTCTACCTCAGACCACAGGCATTGTGCCGGCTCCAGACCTCTTTTTAATGCAATGCTAAATTCCTACTTTGATGCTTTTCTACCCAGAGGAGTAAGTATCTCTAACTATTTCACTGTGTGTCTCTAAATGTTGGTTTGAACCTTTCTGGTTCTGAGGTATTTAGTCTGAGTGAGCATCATCCCTGTCTGATTATTCTAAGTGTCATGGATTTCATTTCGAGGAACTTTGCCTCCTTACAGTATCTCAGGGTTTGTGCACTGGCAGTAGATTCGTCTCATGCTCAGATGAAGAAAATTAACCCGGGAGCCATTGACTAGAAAGTCATTGGCTTGAAGGCCTTCTGGCCATTATGCCAGAATGCTGCTGGGTTACAGAGCCAGGATCAGTGGGAGCCAGATGCAAATCTTCCCAATCTGAGTCCGCAAGAAATAAGAAGAAAAAAGATTTTTTTCTTTTTGCAGAAATGTGGTCACAGCACTGTCTCCTGTGCAGACTGGCATCTTAGCTCACTTTACCTGAATATCCCACATATGTCAACAAGCAAGTTTACATTAAGGAAATCCTGGAGTAGTCATTCCCAGGATCCCCGTGGGAGCAAGTGCTCTCTTGTTCTGACAGGTGTCATGGTCACCCTGACCTCAAAGACAGCCCTGTCACACACTCTCCAGAGTAAGCAGAGATGAGCCATAAAATAAACGTGTGCACAGGATAGAGAGGTAACAAACTGAGATGTTTTACACAATAGAATCAGAAATAACAAAAGCTAAAAATACTATGTTAAAAGACAGAACATAACATTTTTCTTTCTATCTTTCTCCTTTCATTTTCATTGTTTGCTTATTTGTTTTGTTTTGTTTTGTTTTGTTTTGTTTTGTTTCAGACAAGGTTTTTCTGTGTAGCTCTAGCGGTCCTGGAACTCAATCTGTAGACCAGGCTGGCCTCAAACTCAGAGATCTACCTGCCTCTGCCCCCTGAGTGCTGGGATTAAAGGCATGCACCACAGAACACAAACTATAAAGTACAACCAGGTAACAGAAAATTAAGAAAAACTGATTTAAAAAAATAATAAAATTGAGCTATTTTTGTTTTGTTTGAACATGATCTCACTATGAGTCCAGGCTAGCCTAAAACTAAAGAACTTTTTTAGCCTCTTGACTGCTGGGATCACAGGTGTGTGCCTTCACACTCACCTGAGATCATATAGAAAAATAAATATAAATATAATTATTGAACACTGAATTTAATGGATGAGTATAATAGCTGATTAGATACAAAGGGAAAATCAGTGAACTGGAAGATAGGCCTGAAGAAATTAATCAAATAACAGGCAAGTCCAAAAGAAGGCATAGCAGAGGGTCAGAGAGAAAAAAGAGAGTAAATAGTCTAAACACACCGAACTGACACTCTGGAAAAAGAAGGAGGAGGGAAGACAGCAAATGAGCCGTGAAAAGACAATGTCTATGAGAATTTTTCAGAGCAGATGGGAGATTGCTGATGTCAATGGAAGAACCCTAGTAAATGCCACAGACTAGAAATAAAAAGGTCTCGTTGAACCTTCATGACAATAGGGACCTCCAGGGATGGATCCAAGGACCCACTAGGACTTGACCAACCCCAGGACATGCTCTCCTTGTTGAGGAAGAGCCAAACAAGAGTGTGTGCAACACCTAGCTGTGAAGACCACGCCTTGTCTGGCCAAGTCAGTTGAATGTGAAGGTAAGAATGACATTGGAGGCTCCAGTGCATTTTGAGCCTTCGGTTTGTCATTTGTAGCCCAAAAAGAATGGAGGAAATGGCGGCAACTCCGTTCCCACCCTCCCTTGGGCCAGACGATTTTGTTCGTAAGAAGTCTAGCAGAAATCCATTGTTTCTCCCTCCCCGATACATTATCTTAGTCTGTCTGGGAATTTAGTCTCTATGTCCACCTTTGAGTTTGATGGAAAACATCAAATTTCCCATCTCTGGAACCCTTGTCTAGACTTTTTGAGAAATGTTAACATTGTTATAAATTGTTTACAGGTCGATGCTTAGGTTTTACATAGTCCATTTCACTGAAGATGGAAGAACTAAGGTCAGAGAAGATGGGGAACACAAATGGTGTCTGCAGTCAAGCCAGGCCTACTGAGGGGTCTCCTGGCTCTAAGTGGGCCTTTATCCATCACCAGATGCTCACTTCCTGGAGCTGGAGGGAGCACGTTGTTTTGTTCTCCAAGGGAAGATATTTCAACAACTGTTTGTTACCATGGACAAAGTTATGTAAGACGCAAGCGTCTCAAAAGCATCACAGAGGTGACATAGAAATAGAGATAGAGACACCCCAACAGATCAAAACAGCCCCAGTTACATAACCAAGACAGCACTCGGTGAATCACTGCCATGTAATGGGAAAATCAGATTGGTCACTAGGAAAAGTAAAAGGATCCACGGTGAGTCACAGGCTCACCCTCCTGTGGAGCCTCTGAAGGGCAGACCTGCCGGTTGATTCAGAGTCTGCCCTTTGTCTTCCTCTCTTCCACATCGGAGTCTTGGTGTTTCACAATGGAGCTTCGCTAGGGATGTAGATTTCCAAAGAGGGCTGGGTCGAAGGGAAGCCCCACATTCTGTCTCTGGGCTATTCTGGAAGGTGGGCTCTGCCTTAGTCAGTTCCCTTTAACTACCATCAGTGGCATAATGGCATCAATAGAGCCTCCTGCCTTTCCACAGAGACCTAGGATCTTCCTGATGGGTCCTTGTGACAACTCAATGCAATAAGTGTCATCCCCTTGATGGAGAGTAGAGGCCACAAAGGTTCCGATGTTGAGCAGAATCTCAGAGTTAGGAGGAGATGTTGGCAGATCCCACCTGGCAAAGCCGCTTAAGGGGCCACCTTCATCTAACTTGGCTGGAAGGCCTCCTCTCAGACTTTTGAAGACCTTTGAGCATAGTGCGGTTGTCCCAGAGAAGAATGAGTCCATGGAGAAACATGTGCTGGAGCCCAGCCTCCAGCGCAGCTGCTACCCAAGCAGGTGGTTCTCTATTATAGTGTGACCCGAAGGTTGACGTGGGAAGCAAACATTGATTTTGGAGGAGACCTGACCCCTTTAAAAATTTAGTGGTAATCAAGGCTTGAATCTACCTGCTACTCTTATTTTCATTAACTTTTTGAGAGCCTATGTACAGTGAAAGATAGAAAAATCATAAGTTGATTCCCCTGAACCCTACTCTTAAAAGCAAAGACATAAAAACCTGTAAGTCAAACACTGGGTTGCCTCAGTCCCAGGAAATTAGCTGACCATTTGAACAGATGGCCCTAACTAAACAAACCTTAAGATTCATGGTGTCAGGATGCTATGGGCCTGAGATTAGCCTGGCCGCGCTTTGAACTAACAGCCCTGAGACAGTTGGTGCCAGGATGCTAAAAGTTTGAGATAAGCCTGACCCCCTTGAACTGGAGCTCATGATATATAGTGTGAAACTAGTTCGAAATAGCCAATTATAAAGTGACACACCATCCATCTTAGGAATTTGAGATCAAATGTATCGATGACCTAGTGACCTGTTCCCCCTCCTTCCCCCTTCCCTAACTCCACTCTCAGCCTTCCCCCTTCCCTAACTCCACCCCCACCTGGTTTGTAGATTTCCCCCTTAAAAGTTGTAAACTTCTTTTGTTCGAGGCTGCGGAATCTCTGGCCGGCCCCTGGGCGGGCTTGAAGGGAAGACAGCCCTGGCTAGCCAGTAAACCTCTTGCGATTTGCATCAAGTTGTGTTTCTTGTGAGTGATTTGGGGTGCGTTTGCAGTTCTCCATGGATCGTGAGTTCTTTTTCTAGTGGGCCTTACAACAGTTCTGGAAGACAGTCTTATACTCAACACCATTATAGAACACTCTAGGGAGATCTCCCATAATCCTTTTCTCTGGTGTGGTAGAAACTCACCTGGCATTTTAGAGACTTACTTGTTCCCCTGGTGGGAGAAACACTACTCCTTTGGGTTAGTTTACCCCATTTCCTTACTGGTTTTGTAGCAACTTTGAAGGCTGTCATCAGAGGATTAGGAGAGTCTAATTTGGTCCATTGCTGTTACTACCAGCTCAGGCAAGAGCCCCTGGGCCTAGCATTGTTTCTACAGGGTACAGGAAAGAATGGGAGGCCCCTACCTACATCTGCTCAGCATGACTGAGCCTCTACTTTATGCCTTCTCTCTTTGCAGTATGAGAGACCAAGAATACCTGCTACAAATCCTCTGAGATTTCCAGGTCCCAGACTTTCACATCCTGGGCAGATGTCAGGTCAATAGGGGACCCACTGAGCCCTGAGGAGATACTAGCAGCCACTTCAGGCCAAGTCCCCCTGGAAGTGAAGTTGCAGGTGGTTGTGAGCAGCTATGTGGGTACTGGGAATCAAACCAGTTCCTCTGCAAGAGCAGCAAGTGCTCTTAACTCCTGAGCCATTTCTCCAGTCCCCACTGCACGCCTTCAGGTGCCCAAGTTCAAACATCTGCTGAAAGAAGCTGGAGAAGAGGTTATCGCTGGAGAAGCGAGTGACTTAGAGGGGAGAAACAAGGGAACATCTGGAATGTTCTGGTTCTGACTTGTGAGCTGTTTTGTTTTGTTGTTTGTTTGGTTTTTGTTTCTCCTGTCTGTCTGTCTGTCTGTCTGTCTGTCTGTCTGTCTCTCTCTCTCTCTCTCTCTCTCTCTCTCTCTCTCTCTCTTTGTGTGTGTGTGGGTGGGGGGTTGGTTTTTTTTGGTTTTGTTTGGTTTGGTTTGGTTTGGTTTGGTTTTTTAAGACAGACTTTCTTTGTATAGCCCTGGCTGTTCTCACTCTGTAGACCAGGCTGGCCTCCAACTCACAGAGAGATGCTTGTCTCTGCCTCCCTAGTGCTGGGATTAAAGGCATGCACCATCATCCCCCAGCCTATGAAGCTGGGTTCATATGAACTGGGCTGTCCCTGACACATGCTCCTTGATGACCTGTCATGACAAAGATTCTTTGCTGGGCCAAACTTTAGCCAAGGTCTACGCCTTTTCCTAGGCTCACCTATGTGTTTCTTTGTAAAATCCAGTATTAATAAAGAACTTTGATGAGCCACTGGCTGTGCTAACTCTCCCTACCCTTGACCTCCAAGCATCCTTGATAACTGATGACATCCTCATTCTTGACCATATCCACAGAGGAACTCTAGTCACCTAGGCCCACCTGTGATGGGAATCTGATTAGGTTGGTTTAATCAGGATCCCTCTATGTCTGACACATTTCTGCTTGAGTCTAGGTCTGTGGCTCTATATTTCCATGTGTCTCAGCAACTCCCTAGCCATCCAGAGGACTCTGCAGTGGCTCCTGTGCCTGCAGAACAGAGCAGAGTCTTAACAAATGTCACTGCACAGCCTAATTATTTCTTTAATAGCTATAATCAATATATTAGGACAGAGTCTAGCTATGTAGCCCAGACTGTCTTTGAACTTTAATCCTCCTGCCTCGGATTCCCTAAAGTTGAGGTTACTGGCATCATGCACCATTGTGCCAGGTTTACACTATTTGTTTAAAAAATATATATTTTTAAAAAAGGAGTCAAGGCCTCTCTCTTTACTTCTAAGGTTCCTCTCAGTGTTTATAAGTTTACCAGCTGTCCCCATCTCTGCCGGTGACGCAGTAATTTTGCATTGCAAGAGATATTTTTGGGGACAGATGTCTGTTACTCTTCCGCCTCCAAGGCCAGAGAGGCCAGTGGAGGGAGTGATGAGCTTGGCTTTTCCTGTTGGAGACACATCCTGTTGGAAACTTGGCTATTACAACCTCTCAACCAAAGCAAACAAACAAACAAGCCGTACCTCACCTGCATCCTGCTACACAAACACATACACACATATGCATACACACAAATGCCTTCATACACATGCATAAATACAGACACGTGTATACACTCGCACACACACATGTATACATACATATGCATACACGCATACGTACACTCACATACACGCGCACACACATATTCGTACACACACTACTGATTATCTGTATTACTGCTTTTCATTGCTATGATAAAATAATCTGAGGTAATTAATTTATAAAGGGAAAAAGATTATTTTTGGCCTACAATCCCTTGGCCTTGACTGTTTGGGGGATTTGAGGTCATCATGGCAGAAACTGGGAAATGGAAAAGAAGACATAGTCAGGCTGGGGTCCTTCAGTCTTTGAGTCTGTATCTCTGGATCTGAATCCTCCCCTGGGCCCCACCCACTCTTAAAGCTGTCATTGTCTCCTGATACAGAGAGCTAGAGACTAAGTTTGTAGCCTACAGGCCACCGGGGACACTTAAGACCCAAACTGGGGCCATAGTTATGAACATGCAAAAACTATAGAAAAGAGTGAAAGAGAAAAAGAAAGAAATACCATTTGTGACCCCATTGTGACACACACACACATAAGTGTGTGTATGTGTGTGTGCGTATTTATCTTTAATGTATAGGTTTAAAAACAGTATTATTGAAGTAAAATTCCCATGAAATAAAACCCATCTGTCTTAAGTGGTTCTTGTAGTGGTCTGGGAAACTCTACAGCTCTGTGTAAGCACGGCCACTGCCCAGCTAGAGAGCATCCTTGTCACCGCCTCGTGCTCACTCCAGTCCATCCCATGTCATATTCCCAGCCTCAGGATGCTGCTGACCCAATGGGTTTGCCTTCTGGGTACTTCACAACAACCTCAAGTACATGACATTGTCTTTTGTGTCTGGATGATTTTCGTGTGCTTTGATGACTTCAGCTCATCCAGTGCAGCGCAGGTGCTCACATGGCCTGATGTGATGTAGGGTTCCAGCACGGGGTGAGCCAGGTAGACCTTTCTCATTTAAATTTTTTTATTTTATTTTATTTTATGTGCATGAGACTATCTCCTGCATGTGTGATACCTAAGGAGGTCAGAAGAAAGCATGAGATTCCTTAAAAGTGGAGTTAAGGATGGTTGCGAGCCACCATGTAGGAGCTGCAAAGCAAACCTGGGTCCTCTTCAAGAATGATAAGTGTTCTTAATGACTGTACCATCTCTCCAGCCTCTTCCTTTTCCCTTTCTTAAAAAAAAAAATGTATTATATTTTGTTTATTGATTGTCTCTGCGTGTGCACACACACTTTCTGTAGCTAACAAGTAGAGGTCAGAGAACCACGGTTGGGAGTCAGGTCTCTCTTTCCACCATCTGGATCAGAGGGATCCAACTCAGGGCTTGGTGTCGAGAGCCGTCCCACAGTGCTGAGCCACCTCTAATTCATCCTTTTCCCCAGGTACTTGATATAGTAATGAAAAGCTGTTGCAGTCATAGAAAGTAAAATGCAGCACACTTCAGTCGCTCGCTCTTGATCGTTGTTGAAGGCCATCCCAAGGTTAGTTAAAACATTTTTGTCCATTTGTCGGCTCTCACCAGTTGGAGTTTGTTCTGTTTGAGGGCTGTTCCAAGCAATGCTGCTTGGAGGCAGAGCTGAGTGGATCTAAGTTCCAGGCCAGCCAGGCCTACAGAGTGAGGTGTAGGAGAGCCAGGGCTACACTGAGAAACCATGTCTCGAGAAACCAAAGAGAAAAGAAGTGTCTACAACTTTGCCTGTGGCTGCTGCCTTATCATTGAATTGGCTCCCAGGGGGAAATTTCTAGATTATATAATAAATTTATTGTTAACTCTTTTTTGGCTTTTTGTTTCTCTGTCTTGAGACAGGGCTTCATGTAGCCCAGGCTGGCCTCAAATGCACTATGTAGCTGAGCATAACCTGGAACTCTTGGTCCTCCTTCTAGGATTATGGGGGTGTGTCTTACCCTGTGCTGTGTTTTAACTGTCAGCTAGGAGAGCCTTAAGGAGGACTCTTCCAGTTCAAGATGGTCTGTGGGCATGTGTTGGGGGGCTATGTGTGTGTGGGGTGTCTGGGTGGGTGGATGTGGGTAGGTGGGAGTGTATGTGTGTGGAGTGTGGGTGTGGGTGTGGGTGTGGGGGGTGGGAGTATATGTGTGTGGGTGTGTGGGAGGTTGTTGTTCTTATTAATTGATATAGGAAAACCCAGGCAGTAGCTCCACTCTCTGAATAAAAGGGTCCTGAACTATATAAGAGGAGAAAGCTAGATAAACAAAAGGATCCATGTGTCCTCGACTGTGGATGCCATCCTTTGGGTTCCTGCACTGACTTCCCTGCAATAAAACACCATAACCTAGACTTCCTCCCTGGGATGCTTTCTGTCAAGGTATTTTTTACAGCAATGGGAACTCCAGAACCACAGCACCATGTTTAACCTTTAAATAAACGGACAGACTATTCATTACAAGGTGGCCATGCCATTTCACATTTCTACCAGGAACGCAGGAACACGGGCACAGAGACAAGGGAAGATGTGGCACTCTCGATGTCCATCACAAAGACTGTGGCTTTGTGCCCTGTGATAAAGGCAGGTGAAGGAGTTAAATATGTAATGGGTTTACTTCATCAAAGTTTTGCAACTCATAGCAGGCTTCAGAACAACCACCCAAAGATCTCAAGAAAACTGCCTGTTTGCACTCACGCAGCTAAACAGAAATGGAACCTAAGGTTATAGACTAACAAAGGAATCCTGCAAAGCTGATGATTCGATTTGGGTTCTTCCAGGTTTCTCTGTGCAGCATTCCTTCCTCCTGGATTTCAGGGCAGGTTTCCTTGCAGAGCGAAGACCTTGACTCCTACCATTGGATAAAGTAGACTAGAGAATGTCTCCAGAGCCAACTGTGGCAAGGCAAGGGAAGGGAAGGACCATGTTTCTGGATTTATGGCTGGTTTATGGAGAAGGTTCTGACTTCTATGACTCATCTTTGAAGACGAGGATTCTAGTTTCTAAGGCTTGTTTTGAAGTAGAGACCAGTAATAGGATCAGAGAGACCTTGTTCCTGACAGATCTCACTAAGTAGACCAGGTTGGCCTCTAGTTCCCTAGGGATACTCTTCTGTACAATTGCCTCTAGTTCTTGAGTCCATGTGTTTATAGTTAAGAAATATGGCCTTTCCTGGTGTGTGTGTGTGTGTGTGTGTGTGTGTGTGTGTGTTATGTGTGCACATGTGCATGTGTGTGAGTGCACACGTGTAGCTGCCTAGAATTAATGTTGAGAGTTTTTCTTGATTGCTTTTCAAGCTTCTGCAAGACCTTGACTCTCGAGGCAGGATCAGACTAACCTCAAACTAAGCCACTGTCCAGCAGCTGCTTCTGACGCCTTCTACTGCCGTTTAACTGAAAGTACTCTGCATACCCCAGTGCCACACTTAAGGGTTAAGTTTTTGGAGCTCCAACAGACGTTTAGAATTGTCGTCCTCAGTGTGGAGTGTCGACACAGCATGGGTTTAATTTGCATTTCTCCCGTGACTAACAGTGTAGAGGACCTATTATGCATGTGAAGCCACTTGTCTGTGAATTTATGTTCAAATATTTTGCCTATTTTAAGCGTCTCACGTTCTGCTGACTGAGTTAAGCAGGGTTATTCCGCCTCTTTTAAAATCGGTTGTCTGCCTTCTGCTGTTAAATTGTAAAGCTCTTCGCGTATTTTGAGCATTTGCTGACACCGTCTACCAGCTTCTGTTTTGTCTTCTCACCTTTCTCATCTCCTGAAGCACAAAGGGGTTTTATTCTGACGGCACTGGTTTATTCTGTATCTAAGAACTCTTAATCTCAGCTCACAAAGATTTTGTTGTTGCTTTTGTTTTGTGTTGTGTTTATTGAGACAGGATCCTATTATGTAGCCCTGCCTGGCCTGGGACCTACTGTACTGAGCAGGCTAGCCTTGACTGCCTAAGTTCAATCCCCCAGGAGGATGGAGTCTAGAGAATTGACCTCTGATCTCCACATGTAGTGCAAGTGTGGACAGTTATACACACACACACACACACACACACACACACACACACAAAAGGAAAAAATGAAATCAGAAAGCATGAAGGAGTCCTAGATTTTCTTCTTCTTTTCCAAATTGGTTTGGTTATAGGAATTTTGCATTTCCACATACACTTTAGAGTTAACTTGCCAATTTCTGGGGGGGAGCGGGGCGGGGGAATGCCTCCTGGGACACGGATAAAGATGGAGGTGAGTATGCAGTCCACTCGAAGGGGGGCAGCTCCGTCATCCTGTGACCAGGGACTGCCTGCCATTTGTTTCATCTTCAGCTTCTCTGGAGTGATCCGTCATCCCTGGTGGCCAGGCTTGGATGGCTTCTGTTAAATGGATTCCCGAGTACACCAACTGCAATAAGTAAGATTGCTTTCTTTTCTTCATAGTTGTCTTACTTACTGATTAAAAAAAGGAAACACTGACTTATCTGTGTGACCCTGATAAGCTTGTTTAAGCTTCTAAGAATGCAAACATGCAAGTGGGCGTGTTTAAGGCCTTTTTACATGTGAGATCGTATTGCCTCTCAGCAAGGCAGTTCTGCTTCTGGGCCTTACATCATTTCTTTTTCTTTTTTCTTTTTCTTTTTCTTTTTCTTTTTGCTGACCTTCACGGGCCATAACTTCCATTACAATGCTGTGCAGACATCTATGGACAAGTCACCCTGAATGCACTGACACTGTGATTTGGGAAGCTACGCAGAGCCAGCCCTGGTTGATACTTAGATGGGAGAAATGCTGGAGGAAACTGTTGAGCATGAATGGATTTTCCTTGTGAAAAACTACGTTAGCTATGGGTGTTCAGTGAAGACTTTTAGGTTGAAGAAGTTTCTTTCTGTTACTAATTTTGTGAGGATTTTACCAAGAATATCTATTCGACTCTATGACATGCTTTTTTTTTTGTTTCTAATGAGATGGTTTAACTGTGTGCTTTCTGTCCCCTTTGCCTATTGGTATCTATTAATTACCTGCTTTTCTTCCATTCCTTGGATAAATCTGAGTTGTTCATAGCGTATAACTTTCTCATGTTGTTGCATTAAGTCAGTTGGATGTTTTTTTTTCTTTTACAGAGTCTTACTTCCCATAGGTTTCTCAGCCTACTTTCTTATAGAACTTAGGACCACCCACCCAGGGGTGGCATCATCCACAATGGGCTGGGCCCTTCCCCATCCATCACTAATTAAGAAAATTCCTTACAGCTGGATCTTATGAAGGCATTTTTCTTCATGTTGTTTCCTCCTTTCAGATGACTTTTGTGTCAAGTTCACATAAAACACAGAGGCCATCCTGGGCTGTATAAATGAACAAGCAAATACGTATGTATGTATGTATGTATGTATGTATGTATGTATGTATGTATGAAAGCTGAACTTTCTATGCGAGCTGAGCCATGGATTTTAGGACATGTTAATGCTGCCCAACGAGTCATGGGGCCCTGATGGCCCCACCATCAGTGGGTTTCCAGGGAAACATTCCCCAAGAGCAGTGTCTTCCTCCCTTCTACATCAGTGGGGACTCAGCACCAAACCCCCCCATATGCTAGAAACACTGAATAACTGATACTGACCAAAAAGGAAGCCAGATAGCCAGGCCAGGATTCTGGATGTGTCTGTCTGAGTTCAAGATTCATGCTGACAGCATGTGAGGTCAGGGCCTGTAAGAACCATAACAGCCTCTGGCCCAAAGTGTCCATCTTACAGAGATAATAGACAAAAGTACAAAGTCCCAAGCAGATCAACTGAGTGGGTTGCGACTCCAGGCTCCCAATCTAGGGAATTGTGTCTTGTCTGCAACTGTCTTTTCTTACACTGTATGTGGTCAGATTCTTCAAGAATGGTCATGTTCAGGTGGAGCCTGGGTAAGGAACTATAAAAGGGCCCTTTTCAGCCTCTCAGGCCCTCAGTTCAGTTAAGATTGTCTATATGGGGACTACCTATTTCTCTTCCTGCTCAATACAGGCCAATGGCTTCACAGGAGTACCCAGGTCAGGGTTTTCAACTCCTCTCTGCAAGCAGAGCTGACACTATAGCCTCACAATCCTGAGTGCAGCCTGGGGTTTGAATCTTGCCTTCCAACTGTACAGCCAAACTCTGGAACACACACACACACACACACACACACACACACACACACACAAAAGAAATTAGAGACATGGCATCAGTATTGGAACTTAGGGGACAAGACACCCAGAAACTTGTCTGTGTCACTTTCCATGTGCTTCTGAATCTCCTTTGCATTTCTTAACCTTGGTTCTGTGAAGGGGACATTAGGATCCCCTGGTGGGAGCATTTGGGCTCACCTCACTCTAAAGATGAAGCAGAACTGAAGTCTGGCTCCCCCACCCCCAGTACCTCTTCCCACTATCTCCCATAGTACTTCCTGGGAGCAGGGGGTGGGATGCAGGGTTAGAGTATGTAGAACCCAGAGCTCTGAGTACCTTCCATTTCATGTGTAGGTGAAACCCGAGCCCAGAGCATAGCCACACACAGACACTAAAGCTCCAAGCAGCCTGCCAGCCTCAGAGCTTTCCCTAGACAGTGAACTGCTTCCCTCAGTACCACCACCTCATGGTCTGCCTGCTCTCTGACTGTCTACATGTGCCTCTGTGACTAGGAGTTAGGCCTCTGCCTGAAGTAGCTGAGGAGAAAGGAAACAGAGGCCCCCACCAAGTCCACCCACAAAATACTGCCTTTTGGGGCCCTCGGCCTTTTTAAAATCCCAAAATATCACCTTATAATTGCTTCATTTTCTGTGTTCATTCATTTTATTCAAACCAGCCTGGGGCTCTCCAGCCTGGCATATTAGGGAACTGCTTACTTTTTAATAATAATACTTAATGTTTATATAGCGTGTTTCATGTTCAAAGTACTTTGACAGAGTTCACTAATTAATTGGAACGCTAACTGCTGCCCTGGGCAGGTTTGACCACGTTCTCAGGCTCCTAATTGTGAGAGGTAGAATGCTTTCTGCTGTCTGACCCTTGCTTGCTCTTTCTCCCTGGACTCCCGTTTTCATCCATAGCCTAGATTCTGGGTCAGCAGTCTTAGTTTGCCTCTGTGATAGACTCATGGCCACTGCTACCCTGGGAGGCCTTAGAGCAGGGTGCTTCTGATGTCTGGGTATAGAGGAGCAAGGCCTTATGAGAACACAGATTGATTCATGCTCACTGGCTTTATGGAGCAGGACTGTGGAGAAAAGGGCTCTGAGGAATGAAAAGGAGGTGTCAGGACAGGAAAGACATCCTAAGAAGGAGCTGGTTGAGCACCATGGAGTTTCAAGGGTAGGAAATTACTGTCCACTATCCAGGGTCCAGGGTAGGGCTTAGGATCAGGTACTAGGTACTAGGCTTTGGAGCATGCTACATAGTTAAGATCATTCTACAGGGATCATGGATCTGAATCTAGGGCAGATGAAAAGCAAGCCAAACCCAAGGCAGATGTGCAAGGGGACATATATGTTATGGTTGAGTAGGCTTGACGTTTCTGTGGGACTCCTAAATATGGCAGTGGAGGCCTGTTCCCATTCTTTTTTTTTTTTTTTAAGATTTATTTATTTATTTTATGTGAGTACACTATAGCTCTTTAGACATACACCAGAAGAGGGCATTGGAACCCATTACAGATGGTTGTGACCCACCATGTAGTTGCTGAGAATTGAACTCAGGACCTCTGGAAGAGCAGTCGGAGCTTTTTTTTTTTTTTTTTTTTTTTTTTTTTTTTTTTGGTTTTTTGAGACAGGGTTTCTCTGTGTAGCCCTGGCTGTCCTGGAACTCACTCTGTAGACCAGGCTGGCCTCGAACTCAGAAATCCGCCTGCCTCTGCCTCCCAAGTGCTGGGATTAAAGGCGTGCGCCACCACCACCTGGCTCAGTCGGAGCTCTTAACCACTGAGCCCTCTCTCCAGCCTGCCTGTTGCAATTCTTTTGCCTACTTGTGGGACCCTTTTCCTCCTGCAGGGTTGCCCTGTCCAGCTTTGATGTGATGGCATGTGCCTGGTCTTATTGTAGCTTGTTGTGTTGTGTTTAGCTGATGTCCCTGGGAGACCTGCTCTTCTCTGAGGTGGGGGGAGGGGGAGGAAGGAGGGGGGGGAAAGATTGAACCAAGGTCACCATAGGGTCATTTGGTCAAGGCAGAGTTTCTGAAGTAGGAGGGAAATCAACACAAGAACTGAATGACAAGGCTGGACACTGAGGCCTGGCCAGAGCTCTGTGGCCCCGAAGAGCCAGAGCAGAAGCATGCTTGTCTGAGGTCGCACGAGGGTGTTAGAAGGCTTTGGCAGTCAGTGAGGATTCGCTGACATGTGTGGTACAAATGTGCAAGGACAGATGTTGGGCAATGGATGGGAATAAAAGAAGCTGCCTACTGACATCCATGGCAGAGGGAAAGCCTTTTGTGTGACAGCAGGACCCAGCAGGCGGCAGTGGAGACTCTGCCCCAGCCTGTGTGACTGGGAAGAGCAGGGGTCATCAAAGATGGGAGACAGGTTTGGGTCTTAAAGACTTGGCTGTGCCAGTGAAGAGCCCCAAGGTTCATCCCAAAGCAACCAGGAGGGCCCTGCTGATCCAACTGTGGCTACCCATCCTATAGGTACCCGCCCTCTGATAACTTCTTGCCAGACCACGGCTCAGCTGCCTGGCTGAGGAAGGGACCCAAGAGCCCTTCCACCCCGGCAGTCGGCCTACCTGGTTCATCACCCCCAGTTCATCCTCTGGTATATCACCATCCAGTGAGAGCCAGAAGAAGCCACAGGCCTAAAGGGAGCAGCCACAGGCAGAGTCGTATGTCTCCACTTGGTACACAGACCCATCCTGGAGTCTCTTGTTCCAGAAGGACATGGAGACATATGAAAGAGGAGAGAGAAGTGAGGAGGGTCAGAGGTCCCCGCCCCCCACTGCCCTGGACATCTTCTGTGTGCCAGGGTTGAGGTGGTCTCCTCTGCCGTGAATCCATCAAAAGCAGAGTGGAACAGACATTGGATAGGAGAAGACCAGGATCCTAGAATGGGATGGAGGGAAGAGGAAGGAAGGGAAGGAGGGAGGGAAGAAGGATGGAGGGAGGCAGGGCAGGTGCCCTCCCATCTGTGATTGTCACAGGCACAACAGTACAGCTGGGCAGGAAGGAGGCAGGTTGTCAAAGTAGGGCAGAGCTGTGGCCGTGCCAAGTGTGTGGGGACTCTGGACGTTGCTGCCCTGGAGGGAGGGAAGAGACATTCGGGTTTGGAGTCTCCACTCGGGCCTCTGACTAATGGTGTGCTCACCATCCAGGCTAGCAGCCTCCCAGCTGGTTAAGTCCCCAGGGCTGGGAAGGAGAGAAAAATTAATTGAACATGTAATCGGGAACAGGCCCTGTGCCAAACAATAATAATTAATTTTTATTGAGCACTGTGCTTGGCACTCCCCTAAACTGTTCACAGAGATTATCTCATTTAAGGTTCACCACAGTCCTGTGAGAGAGGTAGGGTGAGTGTTGCCTCCACATTACAACTGGGGAAACTGAGGCATGATGCAGTTAAGTGATGAGCCAGAGGCCTCAGTGTCGGGGATTCTAACTTGACAGCCAGCTCCACCTTGACAACTGTGAGCTCAGGAAGTTACTCTCCACATGTGCACAAGGGACTTGGAAGCCGGGGGACACTCAGGAGATGTCTCCAGTGTCTTATCGTTAGTAAACAGTGCTGAAACATGCCTAGCCACACCTTCCAGAACTCCACCTCTGCCTTGCACATTAGCGTAGCCAGAAAGAGACTGGGTAGGTAAAGTAACATCTGCCCTCACCTCATACACCTGCCTCCATCCAATGCCAGGAGGGGGGTACCACATAGCAAACAGGTGACTCTCATAGTGACCATCAGAAAGACTTCCCCACACCAGTCTGAGGTCTGCAATCTGTCTGTCTGTCTGTCTGTAGGACCTTGAGAATAAGGTACCATCAGCTCCTCCCATAGGTGATTTTTTTTTTCTTTCAACATCTATCTCTGGGTGTGTGTTGAGGTAGGGAGGGGGTGCCAGTCACTATGTGTATGCAGGGGTCAGAGGACAGTTTGCAAGATTTCCACTATGTGGGTCCCAGGGACCTAACTGCTGGTAGCCCTTGGCAGCAAGTGCCTTTATTACTGTCCAGCTAGGGGCAGAAATTGAACATATAATCAGGAACAGGCCTTGAGCCAAAATAATGATAATTAACTTTTCTTGAGCGCTGTGCTTGGCACTCCCTAAGCTGTTTACAGAAACTATCTCAGCACTATGAGAGAGGTGCCACCAGAGTGTCTCTCGGTACCAGCATAAACTGGCTGCAGCTGCCCAGCCCCACACTCTCATCCCCCACCCCCATCCTGTGCCCTGCATTGGTGTCCTACTGCCTGCAGTAACCATGTGGCCTGATGCAGCTTCTAGCTGGGCCACCGGCTGTACCTCCCAGAGCTGCATGTGAATGAGCTGGAGGTGATAGCAAGAACTTTGAGAATACAAGCTTCCTCAGGCAACTTCCCTCCAGCCTCCATTTCCTTCTCTTTGGAAGAGGCAACCTACAATCTGCCCTGAGCAGGTAATCAGAGGGACCTCACTACCTTAGAGACAGGCTTTTCTTTTCTTTTCTTTTCTTTTCTTTTCTTTTCTTTTCTTTTCTTTTCTTTTCTTCTCCTTTCCCTTCTTTTCTTTTCCTTTCTCTTCTTTTCTTTTCTTCTTTTCCTTTTCTTTCCTTTCTTTCCTTTCCTTTTCTCTTTCCTTCTTTCTGTTCTTGACTTTTTTGTTTTGATTTTTTTGAGAATTGGTTTTGGCTTTTTATTTTATTATTTTTACTTATTTATTTTTCAGACAGGGTTCCTCTGCATAGCCTTGGAACTCACTCTGCAGATCAGGCTTGGCCTCAAACTCAGAGATTTACCTGCCTCTACCTCCAGGGTGGGAGGCAGCCTTTTCTATGTCTCACTTCCTTTTCCTAGATACTCTTAAACCAGACTTCAGTGAGACACACCCCAGCTGCCTCGGGACCCTCAGGGAGAATCACTGGCCTTCCTTCCGAGTCCATCAGGGACTGACAGCAGGACTTACGCAGGCCAATCAAAGCAACAGCCTCCATAGGCAGAGGTGCTTGACCATCTCCCCCTTTGGCAGTACAGGCTCAGGGTCTATCTCTGTCCTATCTAGTTAGGTGGGGCCCTGGACACAGTTCACACCTCTCCTGGATTCTTGGTGTGCTTGCTGCTCCTTAAAAGTCTCCTTTAGGGGCTGGAGAGATGGCTCACTGGTTAAAAATACCGAGGACCCAAGTTCAGTCCACAGCATCCAAGTAGGGCAGCTCCTACCATCCTTTGACTCTAGCTCCAGGAGATCTGATGCTTCCTTCTAGGTCCCTCAGGCACACAGACACACATGAGTATATGCACACACATGGGTATACACACCACACACACACACACACACAATGTTTTTTAAATTCTTCTTTAGGGTCTGGAGAGATGGCTTTGTGGTTAAGAGCACTGTCTGCTTTCCCAGAGATCCTGGGTTTGTTTCCCAGCTCCTACATGGCGGCTCACGACCATCTATAACTCCAGCCCCACACAATCTGATGCCCTCTTCTGCTCTGTGGGCACCAGGCGCGCATGTGGTGCACAGACATACATATAGCCAAAGCACCCCACCCCCACACTTAAAATATATAAAAATAAATAGATTCTTATTTAAAGACTAGAAACTTTTATCTTAGTTCATAGAACTAAGGAGCCTGCAAAGGTGACCTGGCTCCCCAATGCCTTGCTAACAGCACCTTGGGGTAGCAGAGAGTACAGGACTAGGTTCCTGAGGGCCAGGCTGTACCTGCTACAGGTCATGTGATTGTAGGGGCAGAGTTGGAGAGTCCAGAGGAAGGACACTTTGTTCCCTGGTGGGCTCTGCAGCCTCCCCAAAGCCTGCCTTCTGACCACAAAGAATTTCATCTGGGGGAGGGGGAGCTGGATCCTGCTGTGGGGAAGTCACAGGCTCAGCTTCCTTACTTCCAAAGCCACTGTGGCTTCTGGTAGATGCTCACAAGTTTTTGAATGAATGAGTAATGGTGTTAATAATAATGATGATGATGAAGAAGAAGAAGAAGAAGAAGAAGAAGAAGAAGAAGAAGAAGAAGAAGAAGAAGAAGAAGAAGAAGAAGTGGTTATTTTATTTATTTACATTTCAAATGTTATCCCCCTTCCCAGTTTCCCCTCCACAAACCCCCCATCCCCTCCCCCTCCCCCAAGAGTAATGGTGTTAATCTTATTAGGTAATGAGGAGGGTTCGAGGGGGAGGGGGGCATACACAGCACTTGACTCCAGCAGTGACGCAGTCACTGGTCACTTTCCCATGCCCCCTCCTTACTGTCATTGCTCAGGCATGGAAACTGCTCCCTGGGGAGGAGTCTTTCTATTTACTGGTGTGGCCATTGGTCAGTTGTTGAGGCCCCAGTGAATGAACACCCCCATATTCGTGGAAACAACACTAATTAAGCTCAGCGGGTCACACACATTTAAAAAAAAAAAACAAAACCATAAAGATAGAAGGGGGACTTATTTGGAAAGAAAGGCTTCTAGAGAAGTGGAAGACTAGAGAAGGTAACAAGGGTGAATGTGACCCAATACGCTGCGTGCATGTACGAAACGGTCCAAGAATACGCTTTAAAATTCTGACAGCTTCCTTTCTACTTGTACACATGATTTAATCTATCTATCTAACACCCAGGGTCCACAACTAAGAGGAAAAGCGGAAGTATTTGTCTCTCCAAGGCTGACTTCTTAGTTCACTATGACGTCTCCAGCTGTATCTGTTTTCCTTCAGCTGTTGTGGTTTTGTTCTTTATGGCCGAATAAAATCCCATTGTGTGGAGGTGTAAGGAGGACAAAAGGGGGAAGGAAAGAAAGAATGGAGGGAGGGAGAGAGGGAGGGAGGGAAGGAGGGAGGGAAAGAGGGAGGGAAGGGGAAGCCTTGCTTCTTTCCCTTTTTTTTTTTTTTTTCTGGGTCAAAGTTTCTTTCTTTCTGCACAGAGCTCTGTCTGTCAGTCCACCTGATCCAAGGTCAAGGTAAACAGCACTGCCACTTGGAAGTGGGCGGGAGGAGGGTCAGGCTACCCACTGCCTCCTCCCGTAGAAAGCTGCTGGCAGGAGCCCTCACTCTGCTGCCCAGCAGCCTGATTACATCACAGCACATGCACAGGCAGCGCATGCACACATGCACATTCTCTCTCTCTCTCTGTCTCTCTCTCTGTCTCTCTGTCTCTCTGTCTCTCTGTCTCTCTCTCCCTCTCCCTCTCCCTCTCCCTCTCCCTCTCCCTCTCCCTCTCCCTCTCCCTCTCCCTCTCCCTCTCCCTCTCCCTCTCCCTCTCCCTCTCCCTGTCTCTCTCTCTCTCTCTGTGTTCCTCCCTCTCTCCCTCCCTCCCTGTCATTCATCCAAACAACACCCCTGGCCCTGGGCCAGCACAGCTATGATGAATGGCAAGTGTGACAGTAACTCCATGTGGCCTCTTCCAAACAGCTGGTGGCCCATCTTGCTCTGGTATCTTTGACTCCTGTTCTTCCCACTGTCATTACCAAAGCAGTGTGTGCAACCTCACGGTCTCCAAAGGAGAGCAGCTCCTAGCGCCTAGCCCCTGGGACTCCAGAGGCCTGTGCTTCCCTCGCTGAGCTCTGCTGGCCAAATGCTAGAGTTACTTCAGGATCTGCTTCAGACTGTCATTTGTTAAATGATGCCCGGGTGCTATGCCCGGGTGCTATGCACGGGTATGTGTCAAGTCCGAGAATCAGATGGAGTCTCAGAGACTTGGGGCATAGTTCCTAGGGTCTTTAGCATCTGTGAAATGGGGATAGTAAGAATTGCAAGCAAAATGATGTCCTGTACGAGAAGTTCTCAGCACCACGTGCCTGGTGAAGAATACCTGCTAATGGGCTTTGTAAGAATGACTGTTCTTTGCTAGTGGTCATGAAGCTGAGTGGAAATGCTCTGTTGTTGTTGTTTGGTTGGTTTTCTTGAGACAGGGACTCAGTATGTAGCCCAGGCTATCCATGAGCTGGAGGTCATCCTATCTCAGCCTTCTGAGTGCTGAGATAGGATGACAAGTGTGTTACTCAGTGGGACACATAGCAAGAAAAAGACAGCATCACCTTGCATCATCTAGAGCCTAGACGAAGCACAAAGTTGGGTACAGTGAGAGGCTTGAGAAGACAAAACAAAAAAGTGGGGAGCTAGGGCAGGGTGGTGGGGACTGTTTACTGTTGGCCTAATGTTCTCTGTGCACTTTCTCACAATAAAATGACCTGAGAAGGTTCAGATAGTAAAGTGTTTGCTGCGTCACCATGAGGACCTGAGTTCAGATCCCCGGCACCCATGTAAAAGGCCAGGCAATGGTAGAGCACATCTGTGATCTCGGTATTAGGGAGAGACAGCAAGATTCTTGGTGCTTGCTGGCCGGTCCAGCCAGTCAGTGATCCAGATTCAGTGAGACCCTGACCCCCAAAACAGGGTGGATATGTTTTAAGAGGAGGACATTCAAAGTTGACTTCTGGCCTCCACACAGGAACACAGAGGTGTGCACATCTGCACACATCAGGCCTGGTGACAAGTGCCTTACCCACCGCTGCATCTCTCCAGGCCTAGAACAGTTTGTCTGGGGGACTTGTTCTATGTCTGGATGGAGAAGTGAAGCAGGGAAGGGATCTCTCCATATGTGCAGCCAATCTAATGGAAAGGGGACACATATATAGATTATGTGTTGCTGGTGAGACTCGGGCAGTATTTTCTACAGGCTCAGAGGACACCTGCTAGCTAGTTAGAATTCTGAACCCCAATTCAGAGCAGGCAAGCCTGTGCATGAGAGAGCCTTATCAGTGGGTCAGCCTGGCAAAGGTGCACAGTGCTGAACAAAGACACCTGGAGGACAAAACCCTGTAGACAGCAGGTGGTCGTGAATGTCACCCTGCACAGCTGGGTGTTTTCTGGAAAGCCAAGAAAGCACACTAAAGGCTCCAGAAGGCGGATATTCCTGGTTCAGAAAGTCTGTCTTTTGTCTGAAGAGAATAGAGAGCCCAGAAGCCAGGCTGTACACTGCACTGTGGGTAAGGCTGGAGTCGGGGCTGGTGTTGGGGAGTGGTGATGGAGAGAGAGATTGCAAGGAATGTATCAGGACTGGAGTGGGTAGATAGTGATAGACCTCCCCTTGACTCCTGGCTGGGATGTTTGCAGGAACCAAAGGGGGAATAAAGATGCTCCACACCTGGGTATGTGCCCAGGATGAAGGACAGCATTGTCTGTGTGAAGACTTATGTGCTGAAGTTCCCAGCAGCTTTCTCTGTAACAGACTACACTAGAAATGACCCAGGTGTCCACAAGCAAATGAATGGATAAATACACTCTAGCAAAGCTTTCTAAAAGGATCGTGCTTAGGAAAGAAAGACAGAAGGAAGGATTAGGAGGTGGGAAGGTAGGAAGAAAGAGAAGGTGGCAGAGAAACAAAGAAAATGAGTCTACCCAACAAGGATGAATCTCAGTATCATCGTGCTGATCAAAAGGAGCCTTGCAAAATAGACAATTGTGTGGTCCCACTTTTATAAAGTTCTTAAAAGCTGCGCTAATCTAAGGCAAGAGGAAGTCCATTTGTGGTTACCTGGGGCCCAAGGTGGCTCCAGGCAGGGTAAAACAAGAAAAGTTACGGAGCCGGAAGTGAGACGGTATGCATGTCTTCAGTGGGTGGTGGCTTCAGGACATGCAGATCTGCAGAGTACAGGTGTGAGGAACATGCAGTGTGGGCCTGGTGTTGTGAGCCCAGGAACTCCCCTGCTCCATTCACTGAGGTGAGACAACTCTCCCCACCTCTAATGAAGCCTCTGCATCTGCGGGCTGCCTGGGACATCTCAGAAGCTGCTTCCCTGTTCTTTTCTCTGTAAATTCAGCTCTGTGTTCCAAAGTTCAAGATCAATCGATTCCTTCATTTATCACTGCTGAGAGTGTGTGGTCTGTGCCTTTAGATCTCAGCATGCCAGCTGGCAGTGAAAGACACAGCTCTCCCTGTCTCTGACAAGCCCAGTGGCCACACTGTCCATGTCTCTGCTCCCTATAGCCACATCCAGGTCAGGTGACCAAGGCTCTGATACGCAGCCAGCAGATTTGAGGAAGAAGGGGTTGGACAGGGAGATGTTTTGCAGGTGACTATCATACACATGCTCTCTCTCCTACAAGTCTCCTGAGACTGATCCTGGGGCACAGGCATCAAAGCTACACCTTACTCTGTGCTTAGAAGGAAACGGGAATAGTGGGGGCGGGGGAGGCTGCAGGAAGCAAAGTTTGTCTGCCTTTTAGTGTCCAGCATGCAGTGGGCACCGGGGACCATTGTTGCAGAGCAGTAGCTGTCCAGATGCATATGGAATCAAAGTGAGTACCAGTGTCACTATTCCTGGGTACAGTATCATCACCCCCCCCAACACACACACACACACACACACACACACACACACACACACACTTCCTGTCCTGTAGCCCATCTGAAATCTCCATGCCCCTGCTGTGTCTCCTGCTAATGTGTACAAACCTGATTGGCTTGACCCCCAACTCTTGGAATTGCTGTTCCATTTAGGATCTGAGTTGGACCTACCTGGACCCAGCCCAGACTTCCCAAAGAGGCTTTGGAGTCCATTTCTGCGACCTGCCATTTAGGGGCAGAATTTACTCATTAGGTTTCCACCCTTCCACCAGCCCATCCTTCTCCAGGGATACCAACCAGTTTGCCCTGTCCAGAGACAAGCCACCTGGGGTCTAATGTCAGTCTCATCATCTCTGAGTTGGTATATTTGAAGAAGGCATCTGAAAAACTCAGCTTCCCCATCAGTGAAATGGACACAGCATTCGGACTCCATTCTTGGAAGTGACTGTTTATCTTCTGTGCTGAAGGATCTTTAGTACAGCCCTTCCCTGTAGGGAAATCTTGTGTGCCAAAGGTCAACTTCCATGACTCTGATGATAACAATCTGGAATTTGTGAACCCAGGAATGATCTTTGTTGGGTCACAGCTTGTCACCTCCTCACAGGCTTCACCTAGGATGGGAGGGGTTCCAGATGTCGCTGGAGCTCCTGCTGCAAAAGTAAACACAGCTCAGCCTGGCTGGCTCCCTGGACAGCTTCTGGTGAATCAATGGGACAGTTTATAAATCCTCTTAAGTAATCAGCGTCTGTCTTGGGGTTTTCCCCTCTTTCCAGGATGTGACATGAAAGCCTGCTGCGTCCCAGCCCCAGCGTCACCCCTCGGTTGCGTCAATCGCCAGCCGGTGGGGAGTGAAGGGCTGAGTGGCTGAGGCAGGTGCTTCAGGAGGTGACGCAGGAAGAATAGATGGTCCTGGAAGTGTGACTGGGGATTTCCACCGAGGCCCAACTCTTGTTCTTTAGTTGTTACTTGGGTATGGCATTGTCATCTCAGGACAGATGTTCCGTAATCCACAATCATATCCTGGGATGAGATGCCTACTTCCTGTGGCTAAAGGGCTCAGCACACAGAAGACTTGGGGCTTGTGGGTAATGCTTGACTGGCCAGATCAGTGAGGACTAACAGAGCCCCTGCCTGCTTACACTGCACCCAGAGAGGGTCTTTGTTCCAGTCCTAAGCTGGTAGCTTAGGGGATGGAAAAGGCTCTGATCATCTGGGGTCAGTCTACCCTCTGCCTCAGGTCTCCTGGGCAGAGGCTTGTCCCCTTGCTTTATTAAGCACTTCAGAATTCATTCTGAAAAGTAGACAGCACTCTTGTGGAAGACGCTCACACCAAGAGCGTTCTAAGGATGTTCCATTACCTCCTGGGCTTGCCAGATACCTGCAGAGTCATGAGACTGGCAGCTGCCTTCTGGTTCATGAGTGTATGAACACAAGACACAAGCCCACAGCTATACTGTTTCCCTCTTTTTTTTTTTTTAAATAGATTTGTTATTTTTTGCTGAGTAGTGATGGTGCACACCTTTAGTTCCAGCACTCAGGGACAGGCAGATCTCTGAGTTCCAGCCTGGTCTACACAGTGAGTTCCAGGACAGCCTGGGCTACGCAGAGAAACACCGTCTCGAAAAAATCCAAAACAAGAAAAGAACAGATTTATTTTACTTTCAATTGTGTGAAACGCATGCGTCTCTGTAGGTGAGTTTAGGCCCCTGTGAGTGCAGGTGCCTCCCAAGGCAGGAAGGAGAGTGGGATTCCCTTGGAGGCAGAGACACAGTTGTGAGGATGCAGGGAACCAAACTTGGGTCCTCGGAGGAACAGTAATGTTCTTAAGTGTTGTGCCGTATCTTCGACCCCATTTTTCCTGTTTTTAATTGAGATGGAGTTTACTGTCCACGAAAGCACTCTCTCATTATGTGATTTTCTAGTGCCTGCAGCTATCACTGCTATCTAGTGTCCAAGGATTTTCATCAGCCCACAAAGCAACAGCACCCCCAGTTCCGTCACTCCCCACTTGTCACCCCAAGTCATTTTCACCCATGTGCCTCATTCATATCTCTGTAGATTGTCTTATTCTGCATATCTCATTTAATATGGGTTCATATATGATGTGAACTAGCCTTGGTCCACCCTTGGTCGGTCGCTGTCACAGTTTGCAAGGCACATCCGTGTTGCGGCAAATACCGGTACACTATTCCTTTTTATAGGCTGGTAGTATTCCATTGTCGGGACAGACCATAGTTTTTAAATTCATTCATCAGGTGATGGACATCGGATTGCTTTCACCTGTTGTCTGTTACAAGTCATGCAGCTTTGGATGCATGTGAATACTTTTGTGTGGACGAAGGCTTGTCCATTCATTTGGTAACGTACCTAAGGATGGAACTGCTTGGGTCACGAGGTGACTATTTTTTGAGTTCTTCAATTTTTCAATTTTTTTTTTGTTTATTTAAACTTTAAAATTATTTTTTAAATTTTTATTAATTTACTTTGTATGTTATGGGTGTTCTGCCTGTATGTATGTCTGTGTACCACGTGCGGAGCCGGTACCCATGGAGGGCAGAAGAAAGCATTGCATCCCCTAGAACTGGAGTTATAGACAGTTATAAGCAATTATTTATTTCATTTATGTTTTTTGGTGCTGGAGGCTGAGATGAGAACACCCCCCCAGTCCAAGCCTAGCCCTTGAGGGTTCGGATTCTGAAGATGCTGTAGAAGGAAGTGACTTCCCAGTTGGCGGAAACAAAACCACTCAGAGTGGAAGAAGTAAGAGCCCTATGGTAGGACAGACCGTGAGCCTGCAGGAAGGGGGACCTACCCAGGATGCTCTGGGTCCTCTAGTTCTGCGGCCCCTCACACTGGGGTGTCTTGCTGAGGCATTGAGAAAAATGGCTGGGGGTACATGCCTTTAATTCCAGAAATGGGAGGGAAAAGCAAGGAGAGCTCTGAGTTCAAAGCCAGCCTGATCTACAGAGAGTTCCAGTGTTACATAGAGAAATGAAATCTTGTCTCAAAAAAAAAAAATAAAAATAAAAATAAAAAACATGAGGGGGGAGGGGGGAGGGGGGGAGGGAGGGAGGAAGGAAGGAAGGAAGAAAGAAAGGGAGGAAGGAAGGAAGGGAAGGAAGGGAAGGAAGGGAAGGAAAGAAGAAAAGAAGGAAATGACAGACTCCTGAGCTGAGCCCTATGGACAGAGAGACAGACAGAGGGACTTCTTCCTGTTCTGTGTTAAATGCAGATGCTGCAGACGTAGCTAAGGGGGCACTCCTGGTAGGACCCGCGCCTGCGTGCTCCTGTCTAGAGGCCAGCTGAACCCACTGAGGAGCAAGGATCACTGAATGGAGGCCGGATCTGAATGTAAAACATGGGAAAAGACTGGCTGCTGAAATGATGCTCCCTGGGGAGCAAGGGGTTGCCAGAATCACCCCTTTGAAGAGGTGGTTAAAGGGAGACAAGGACTGAGGGGCCATGGAAGAGAGGGACCTTCTGGGGCAGATCTGCACTTTGTGGGAGCGGGGCACACTAAAACAGGTATTTCCCTTGCATCATCCTGCCTTAACCGTGCAAAGCTTCGCGGTGCCCCCTGTGGAGCTCAAAGCTGAGTGACGAGTTCCCAACCTCTCTGCACCGGATATGACAAGCCTGAGGGCAGGGTACTGCCTAAGGATCCTCTTTGTCTCACTAGAGAAGACACCGGGGCCTTTCTCCAAGTGCAGTGTTCGTTTAGATCCCTTGAGTCATGAGCTGCAAGTGGGAGAGGCTTCACAGCGGGTGTGGGGAGAAGTGGGGTGATGTAACAGCTCGCTGAGTTGGCCTTGAAAGTGAGTAGTACTCCGTAATTGTTACTTGATGGGCTCCCGTGAATAACGATTGTTTTGCAATTGGGTTGCCCAGAGTGCCAGGCTCTGAGAGGTAAAAAGTGCTAGGGTTGGGCTCTGATAGAGTGGTCACAACCAAGTGGGTGAAGAGAACTGGTGGGATTCTTTCCATCTGGAGAGAGGAGGTTAAAGAACCGGAGAAGCCTACCCTTGCCCAAGGCCATCCACTAGGAAATGAATAAAGACAGGCGCCCCTCCAAAGGCTAAGATACAGGTCTCTCCTTTTGGGTGGCACTGCCTTGAGTTGAATAGCAGCTATAATCCCTATGCACATGAGGATGGTAGTGAAGCCTGGTCCCTGGTCCTTGATCTCTGATCCCTGGTACCTGGTCCCTGTGTGTGCAGTCTCTGAGACAAACCTTGCTATACCTCAGGAGGCCAGGAAGAGAAACCTCCAAGTCCTGTCTAGTGCCATAAAGAAAATTAGAACTAAGATATATATCTAGATATTTCTATATATCTATACAGATACATATATATACATATATAAAGATATAGAGATGTGTATGTGTGTACATATGTAATATTTTTTTAATTGAAGTAGTCTTACTATGTAGCCCAAGGTGGCCTGGAATGCAGGATGTAAGATAGGCTAGCCTAAGACTCAAAGAGATCTGCTTGCCTCTGCCTCTGCCTCCTAAAAGCATTAAAGTCATGTGCCACCACACCCACACACACCTTTTAGATTTTAAAGTGTGAATGTGGATTTCCTCCTGGCGATAGATCATACAAGTCTGTTGCAGGAATTTTAAAAAGCAGCAAAGCAAAAATTAATTAATTAATTAATTAATTAATTAATTAAAAAATAAATAATAAAAAAAAGCAGCAAAGCACAGAAAACTGTGAGAAAAAGTATAAAAGATAAGAACCTGTTATGGTGGTTGATATGACTGTCAACTTGTCAGGATCTAGAGTGACCTCCATAATAGTCTGGGCAGGTCTGTAAGGGAGGTCAGTGTTAAGTACACTGAGATGTGAAGAAGCCATTCTGAATGTGGGCAGCTCCCTGCTGTGGGCTCAGGTCCCTGTCTAAATAGAAGGAAAATGGGCAGGGTAGACCACGGACAATCTCTCTGCTCCTGACTGAGGGTGGAAAGTGACCAGGCCTTCGACTCTGTGAAGATACTTCTTGCCAGGTATCCCTCAGAGCAGCAAGCGAAGTAACTAACATACAGATATCTCAGTTACCTCTGTGAATCTCCTTTCTAAAAACTATATGAGTATCAGGGCTGGAGAGATGGCTCAGCAGTTAAGAGCACTGGCTGCTTTCCAAGGACCTGGGGTTCAATTCCTAGTGCCCACATGACTGCTCACAACTGGCTGTATCTCCAATTCCAGAAGATCTGATACCTTCACAGTCATATATGTAGGCAAACACCAATGAACATAAAATAAAAATAAATAAATCTTTAAAAAATGAATAGAAAGTCCTTTTTTGTTTTCTGAGACCGGGCTTCTCCATGTAGCCCAGGCTATCCTGGGACTCACTATATCAACCAGGCTAGCCTCAAATTTAGAGATCCACCTACCTCTGCCTCCCAAGTGCTGGGATTAAAGGTGCCTACCACTATGCCTGACAGGATACTTTTTTCAAAGACTAGGTTCATGAAACATTTGGTCGTACACCCTGGGCTTTTTTAAACTGTTGGTTTGGCTTTTGATTTTGGTTTTCCTACTTATTTCTCCATTCTCCTCCCATGAGATTAGTCTTGCAAGTTTTTTGGGTTTTGCTTTTTAAAATATATATCATTTGAGGCTAGAGAAATTGGGTCAGCAGTTAAGAGCACTTTTCACTCTTCCAGAGGATTCAGGTTCAGCATCCAGCATCCACATAGAGGCTACAACCATCCATAGCTACAGTTCCAGGGGATTTGACACTGTCTTCTCACTATACATATAAAATAATAAATCTAATAATGTTTTAACTAAGATGGTATTTTGTGCTCGAGCAATGACTCCACAGTAAAAAATATTTGGGCTTGCTGCTCTTCTTTTTTTTTTTTTTTTTTTTTTTTTTTTTGGTTTTTCGAGACAGGGTTTCTCTGTATAGCCCTGGCTGTCCTGGAACTCACTCTGTAGACCAGGCTGGCCTCGAACTCAGAAATCCACCTGCCTCTGCCTCCCAAGTGCTGGGATTAAAGGCGTGCGCCACCACCGCCCGGTGCTTGCTGCTCTTCTTGAGGACCAGAATTCCATTCCTAGCACCCATATTGAGGTGGCTAACAGCCATCTGTAATTCCAGGCAATCTGACACCTTCTTCCGGCCTCTACAGTAACCTGCACACACATGTGCACAGACATATACATACACCTAAACACAAGCAAAATAAATCTTTAAGAAAAAGAAAATATTTGTGTTTTTATGCATGTTTAAAAAAAAAAAACAAAATTACTAACCCCAAAATTTGTTACTAACAAATGTGAAAGTAACAATATTACTATAAGCAAAACTAATAAAAAGAAGAATAGGTCTGGCCTGTGCCTGGCCCAGAGTCAGGAGAGCCGGGAGGGACTGGCCACGTTTGGTCATCATGACGCAGCAGGCAGCTTTTCCTATAATATTCAGCAACGAGAACCAGGAGATACAAGCATATCACATAGAAAATTATCCTACTATATTAGACAGGGTTCTCTAGAGTCAAAGAACTTATGGAATGTCTCCCCATATTAAGGGAATTTATTGTAATGACTTATAGTCTGTAGTCCAACTAACCCAACAATGGGCAGCTATGAATGGGAAGTCCAAGAATCTAGTAGCCACTCAGTCCCACGAGGGTAGTTGTTTCAGCTGGTCTGTATAAGCTGGAATTCTGAAGAAGGTTCCAACAGATGTGCTGGCAAGCGCAAGCAGAGAAGAGTCTCCCCTCTTCCAATGTCTTTATGAAGCCTCCACAGAAAGTATGGCCCAGATTAAAGGTGTGTACCACCATGCCTGGATTTGGAACTTCCTCTTTTCCAGACTGGCCTTGAACTCAGAGATCTACTTGTGGCAGACTCCTAGGATTAAAGGCGTGTACTACCTTGCCTGGGCCTAAACTTTTCATGGCCACTATGCCTCAAGATCTAGATCAAAAGTAACTGTCATCCCATGTCAAGATCCAGGTCAGAACCCTGTGTCTTCCAACCTCAAGATCTGGATCACAGGTGTGCCCTCCATTTCTGGATTGTAGTTCATTCTAGATGTAGTCAAGTTGACAACCAGGAATAGCCACCACACCTACTTTCACTTCATCAGTGATAAAATGGTAAGTAATATAATCTCTCCATGTCCTCTGTGAAGATTGTCCAAAACATATATGTAGATCTATACTTACATACAGATCTATGTCTCTGCCCATCCCCCACTTGGCACAGCACTCCCCAAACCCTGATTATACACGGGGTGATAAGAGTTCTGGAAGAACCCTTTTGTTCTAATGTGAAGTCTTTAGCCCCAGTTCCTGACTCAGAATTCCTAAGACATTTGTAATTTCCTGGAAGACAGGGGTGTTTGACGTAAAGTTCTTTATTTCCTAGAATTTTCTGACTGATAGGAACATCTTCAAGTTCTGTTGACATGACTCTTGGTGGAGTTGGGTGCTCATGAAAGACCATACCATGATTAAAAGGTTGGTCTTCCAGCCCCAGCCTCTATTCCTTGATGGAGAGGAGCTGGGGATGGAGGTGATAGCTATCATGATATCTACATGTCTATATCACAAAGCCATGATAACAATCCCTGGTTCTGAGGTCTTCTGGGTAGAGTACACACAGGAATGGTTGGAGGGCAGTGCTCCCAGAGAGTACATGGAAATTCTATACCCTCTTCCTAAGTGCCTTGCCCTTGGCATCCCTTCCACCTGGCTATGAGCCCCTTTCCTTTGCAGTGGCTCATGTAAGTCAGCAATTATCTTTCTCTGAGCTCTGTGAGTGGTCCTAGCAGAAGCTCAGGACCCCCTCAAGCTGCTCAGTCTTAAACACAACATAGCCTGGCGTGTGGTGCAGTAACAGTGGCTGAACCCCTCATCCTCTGGAATATGACACTGTCCCTGGGAAGATTGTGCAAGAATCGGGCTGTACAATAGATAGGACACCAAGTAGTATCAGCTGGAGAATCGCTGGCTATACAGAGGCAGAGGCAACCCCTGTGCTGTGTCAGAATTCTGTGGAAGTGTCCGAATTCCACAGGACATGTGAGAAGAGGAAGAACATTTGGGTTCTATCGTCTTTACAGTTTCCTTATATGATTTGGTGCCATTTGTTACCTATTTCAACACAAGAACCTGCCTGGAGACATAATCCCGCCCTGTTGCCCATCCACTCCGACCCCTGCCTCCACTCATCCACATATCCCACCCCCATTCTCACCTTGATGCCCATTCTCCTCCCACAGAACTCACAGTAAAAAGTGAGGCGGTTTCATTTACTGAGTTAGAAAAAAGCCCTCCCCCCACCACCACACACACACAGGTACTCCCCGACACATGGAGGGAGCACATGCCCATAATATTTAAGTAACTGCTTCTGTTTTGTGAGTAGATTTCCATCTCTTCAAGCCAGAGTGACTTGACTAAATGTATCATGAACACTTGTTGGATATCAGGTTTCTCTCTTTCTCCATTCAGTCAACACAAAACGATACAGTTCTAGCCATTGCACTCTGCGGCATGCTAAACACACATTTGCTCTGCACATTTCAAAGGGAAAGACACATTTGAGGATTTCCTCTCCAGAGGAAAAAGTCTTGTTGTGGTGGTTTGAATACGCTTGGTCCAGGAAGTAGCACTATTATGTCCAGTTGATTCCAGCACCTCTGTCCTGAGTTTGTTTATCTCTGTTCCCCAGTTATCTGTACAGCTGTGGACAGACCTTAAGCCACTTTATATCACTAAAAGGTGATAAACAGAATAAAGGATATGTATGTCACTTGGCAAATTAAAGCAAAAGAGACAATCAGTGTTTTCAGATGGGATTTTCTATGAAGGCTAGACCAAGCAGGCCCAAACCACTAGCTAGGTCATGTTTTGCATTTGTTGTATCTGTTTGTTGTGGGCTGTGTCTGCATCTGTGTTTGTGTATGCACATACCTATATGTACATGTGTGGTTTTGTATGTAGAATCCAGACGTCAACATCACCTGTCTTCCTTAATCACTCTCCACCTTATTTTTTTTTTAAGTTTTATTTTAAAAACCTTTGGTGCAATATTAAAAAGCAGTACAGCCAGGTGGAACAATAGTAGACAGACAGAAAGGGAGGGAGAAGAGGACCCAAGGTCCCTTACCTCACCTGTTCCCCAGAGGCTGGAGGTCAAGGGGGAGGACATTGGGGTTGTGGGATGAGGAAAAACCACCACCAGGATGAATAGGCAGAAAAAAACACATATAAGATACAACTGGCTGAACTGAAGAGGGCTTTGGGGCCACAGGAAGCTCCCCTGGTTTTTTTTTTTTTTTTTTTTTTTGTTGTTGTTGTTGTTGTTGTTGTTGTTGTTGTTGTTGTTGTTGTTTTTGTTTTTTCTTTTGAGACAGGGTTTCTCTGTATAGCCCTGGCTGTCCTGGAACTCACTCTGTAGACCAGGCTGGCCTTGAACTCAGAAATCCGCCTGCCTCTGCCTCCCAAGTGCTGGGATTAAAGGCGTGCATTACCACCGCCCGGCCCTCCCCTGTTTTTTGTTTTTCAAAAATGTCCTGGTTTGGGAAGAAAGGGTGACCCCTGGTAAATGAGCCAACCAAGTCCTCCTACCCCACACTTTACTGCTGTAGAGACGGGTGAACTAAGGTCAGGGGTGTGAGAAAAGGGAAAATGGAGAAGGGCATCCCCTCACTGGAGTCTGTTAGGAAGGTTGAGTGTACCCACTGTCCAGCTTCTGGACTATGGGGCCACCATGGGTGGACTCTGGACTAGTTGGGGTGGGGACAAGACCAGGTGCTCAGCCTAGAAGGCCATCAGAATCATCATCCTCAAAGTGGCCTTGCTGAAGCACCTTGATGTGTTCACCTTATTTTTTGAGACAGGGTCTTCCGCTGAACCTGGAACTCACCTGTTTGGCTGGGCTGGCTGGCTACAAGCTCTAGGGATCTGCCTGTGTGGGACAACAGATTCATTCTGCCATTTCCAGCTTCTCCCTGGGTACAGGAATCTAAACTGAAACCCTCAGGCTTTACAGTAAGGACCTTGCAGACTTAGCCATCTCTGCAGTGCCTGGATCATAACTGTTCTTCCTCCCTCCCTTCCTTTCTTCCTCCTTTTTTCTTTCTTCCTCCTTTTTTCTTTCTTTCTTTCTTTCTTTCTTTCTTTCTTTCTTTCTTTCTTTCTTGTTTGTTTTTGAGACAGGGTTTCTCTGGGCAGCCTTGGCTGTCCTGGAACTCACCCTGTAAACCAGTCTGACCTCAAACTCAGAGATCCGCCTGCCTCTGCCTCCCAAGTGCTGGGATTAAAGGTGTGCACCACCACTGCCTGGTGATCAGAACTGTTCTTATTCCAAAATTTAAATGTCAACTTTAATCAGGAGGTGACAGAAATTCACAGGAAGATATATAGATAATAGATAGATAGATAGATAGATAGATAGATAGATAATAGATAGATAGATAATAGATAGATAGATAGATAGATAGATAGATAGATAGATAGATAGATAGCCATTGCTATTCACTCAAAACTTCTTCCCCATACATGGAGATTTGCTTCTGCTACTCTAAGAAGAGAGTTTCCATTTCTTTTTTCATAAACACTATAACTTATTTACATTGAAACTTGCAGGAAAATACTATAATCCCCTAAATAGTGGCCACTTGTGTCCCCTTTCCCTTGTGGCAGGGGCCCCCTCTGGGGGGCCTCTCCTCTCTGTGGCTCCAGTTCTCCTTATTTTTTTCTGTCATTACAAACCTGGGTTAACACCTATCTAGAAAAAACAAGGCAGAGGCCTCCTCAGGTAAGACAACATTATGGGGTTTAGTGGGGTTGATGTGTAGGGTACATAGACACAGACACACAAAGACACATAGACTCACACATACTACACACACAGAGAGAGAGAGAGAGAGAGAGAGAGAGAGAGAGAGAGAGAGAGAGAGAGAGAGAACCATGCAGACTTGTTCTCACAAAATGAGTCTTTGATGATAGGAAGAAAATATCAATTTATTTGATTGTCAGTATTGTTCTTGGGAGAAAGAATTCCAGAACTAAACCTGGAATCAGACACCACAAACTGCCAGGCAGTGGTGGCGCACACCTTTAATCCCAGAACTTGGGAGGCAGAGGCAGGCGGATTTCTGAATTCGAGGCCAGCCTGGTCTACAGAGTGAGTTCCAGCACAGCCAGGGCTACACAGAGAAACCCTGTCTTGAAAAACAAACAAACAGACAGACAGACACCACAAACCAAGAGCTAAGAGGCATTTCTGTGTCTCCTCAGTCTCTCCTACAAAGTCCTGCCTGGTCCCCTGATACCTCCTTACTCAGCTTCTCTCCTCCCAACAATTCATTCCTCTTCCCTCATCCTATCTCTTCTTCCTCCTATCCTTCCCTCCTTCCTTCCTTCTCTCCCTCCTTCCTTCCTTCCTTTCTATCTTTGGATATGTATGGAGTATCTTCAGTGTTATAGGCATGAACACATGTGATACCCAGTGCTCTGGCATCTCAGTCAGACAGGACACCAGGCCAGCCTGGGAACAAGCAGGCCTTCCTGGGTAAGTTGAATGCCTGGTAAGATTAGATCTCTCTGAAGTAATATGTGGAGACTGAAGAGAAGACTCCGAGGTTATGAGCACTTGCTGCTCCTCCAAAGGACCTGTACTCAGTTCTCGGTACCTACTTTGGGCAGCTCACAACAGCCTGAAGCTCCCGTTCCAGGGTCCCCAGCACACCCTCAGGCCTCTGAGAACACCAGCACACAACTGGCATGTGCACAGACATGAATAAAACAGGGGACTGGGGAGATGGCTTAGCAGTTAAGGACTCTTAGCTGCCCTTTCAGAGGATCCAAGTTTGTCTCCCAGCATCCATGTCAAGTGGCTCAAACTCCCTGTAACTCCAGCTCCAGGGGATACAATCCCTCTGGGCTCTGCAGGCACCCATACACATGATACATACTCACACAGACACAAATAAACATTAGGAGAGCTAAAACAAGTCGTCTTTTTAAAAAAAAAAAAAAAAAACAGCAACAACAAAAATGTAATAGGTACAATTCACAGGAGAGATGAGGGAGACAGGCTTAGAGACCCTCTAGCAAGAGACAGATGAGGCTCATGGGCTCTGGCCCATTACTCTACTGGTCAAGCCGTACCAAGCTGTATATCCTGCCATGTTGGGCAAAAATGGTTTCTCATTTAGCCGTGACATCCTCAGCCTCCAGTAATGATTAGACCACACAGAGAATGGTGAGGACTCAACCAATGGCCACCACACCACTAACCCCACTGTGGCCACTATTCTGTACTGAATGCAAAGGGCCTTGGCATTCTGTCTTCTTTGGTGGAGTCTAGGATTTGGGATTCAGTCTTGGAGTGTCTACAGGGTTCCAGGTATGATGCTATCTGAAATTCCCGGGCCCTCCTTCTTAAATATTTTATTTATCTGTGCATATGTGCATACATGGAAGTATGTGTGTGTGTGTGTGTGTATGTGTGTGTGTGTGTGTCTGTCTGTCTGTCTGTCTGTCTGTCTGTATCTGTGTGCAGAGGTGCCTACAGGGGTCAGAAGAGAGTGTCAGATTACCCTCAAGCTAGAATTACAAGTGATTGTGAACTGACCAAGTGTGGGTACTGGGAATAAGGATTAGGTAATCCTGAAGACCAGAGAGTGCTCCTAACTGCCAATCACATCTCCAGTCCTCGCAGGCCCTCCTTATCTCTGTACTAAGCCATAGAAACTGTGGCCAAGTGCAACCGTTCTGACAATGTTGAAAATGGAGTCCCTTAAGCCAATGCCAAGGCCATCTTCCAAACAGGATGTGCTGCTTCTTTCTGGTCCATAAATAAATGTCAAAGCTAGACACTCAGTAGAACATCACACCCTTTGGGAAAAAAATTCTTTGATCAAAGAGCAATGTTTGGTAAACTTGCCCAGAGTTAAACTAATTGGTTTAGGAGCAGATACAATCTCCCCAAGGTGTTCTGCTGCTAAATTAGCATTGGTCAAGATGTTTGAAGTTCAGAGGAAAGTGGATTCTCAGAGAAGCCCATTTGAATAATTGGCATCCCATGTTGTTCCCAGCACTGGCTCCCCCAACATCGGACCTGCCTGAGGAGATGAAAGTGAGTCTCCTTGATCAGTCTGGCTGTGCTGTCAATGGAGGACTTTTGGAAAGCCTCAGGAATGGAACAGGTGACTGTGACTTTCTCTCAGAGATGAGGTATGCTGGGGAAGCTATTCAGGGTAGCACCCAGGCAAAAGAAAAGCAGGTTTGGGGGAGGCAGCTTCCTGTGAGGCCCACGTGGCAGGCAGCAGGTTTCTCAGCCCCTGCAATGTGTAGATGGTGGGCTTAGCCATTCTTTGTTGTGGGGGTGTTCTGGCATTGTGTCATGTGATACCTAGCCTCCATCCACTGATGTCCAGGCCAGCTGCCCAATGTGGTGACAGCCAAAAATATCTTCAAATGTTGCTCACTATCTCCTGGGAGCCCAAAAAACCCTGATGAGGAACCACTGGACTCTCCAACATCTCTGACTGAGCACATTTTGGAATTTACTGGTCGCCTTTGTCAGAGAAAGCACTTTTCTAGTTAGTTATTTTTTTAGTGGAGGCTTGACTTTCTGTCTTCAGGGATTGATCTGCAGGACTTGGAATGTGGTCTGTCATTCGTGAGACCTCAATGGAGTCTTGTCATGACATGGTATCTCAAAGTTCCTGCAAGACAGTGTGGGGAATACCTACCATAGCCTCATTGTGGAGGGAAGCTGAGCCCCACATGGTGACTACTGGTGCTCTGTCTGCTCTTCTCTCTTTAGAGCCTGCACCTGGGTCATCCCCAGGGCCCAAGCAGCCACCCTGCTCCCACATCTTTTTGCTGTCATGGAACTGGCCAAAGTCTTAGAAGAAGCTAGAAGGATGCTCTCTATGATATGTACCAGGGTTCAGGGGATGCTGTGGGCCTTGGGGCCAGTCAGGCCAGAACCATCCTTAGCTCTTCCATTATCTAGGGCCCAGAACTGCCCAATCAGTATCCTTCCAATGTAGTAAAATTGTCTACTTTGACAAGCCTGCCTTGCAGACAGTGGACCCAGAAAGGACAGTGTCTCCCACAGAGCAGCCTGTAGTCAGCACCAGAGCTGCTGTGCCTGCCCTGGGGGTCTTGCCAGGTGTAACAGCAGATAGAACTGGGGGAGCTTGGCTCACAGAACACCCATCTGTGTGTGTACCCATCCCAATTTCAGAATGGTTATATGCCGCGTTGCAGGGATAGATAGTAACCCCCTTGCTGGATGCTCCACAAAAGGCTGTGTTTTTCTAAACCAGATTATAAACAGCCTTGAGACTATGAACTGTAACCTCTCTAGGGGAGGTCACAGGTTTTTGCTTGGGGAGTCTCTTCTCAAGGATCCTGAGTGGTTCGGAGCACAGCAGCTCTGATGCTGACTACAGGCTGCTCTGTGGGAGACACTGTCCTTTCTGAGTCCACTGTCTGTGAGGCAGGCTTGTCAAAATAGACAATTTTACTATATTGGGAGGATACTGATTGGGTAGTTCTGGGCCCTGGACAATGGACCCAACACACTCACACAGATTCCTTAGAAATGGAGTTAAAGATGGTTTGAGGGGCCATGTGGGTACTGGAATTAAACCCAGGTCCTCTGGAAGAGCAGCAAGTGCTCTTTACCACTGAGTTTCTGTCCAGATCTGGGTTTTGTTTTTGTTTTGTTTTTGTTTTTGTTTTTTTGGTTTTTTCGAGACAGGGTTTCTCTGTATAGCCCTGGCTGTCCTGGAACTCACTCTGTAGACCAGGCTGGCCTCGAACTTAGAAATCTGCCTGCCTCTGCCTCCCAAGTGCTGGGATTAAAGGTGTGCGCCACCACCGCCCGGCCAGATCTGTTATTTATTTATTTATTTACTTACTTATTTACTTATGCTTACTGAGACAGGGTTTCTCTGTTTTAGTATTGGCTGCCCTAGAACTTTCTTTGTCTCTACCTCTGCCTCACAAGTGCTGGGATTAAAGGTGTGCGCCATCACTGCCTGGCCCATTAGTCTTTTCTTAAATTATATAAAAATGTATGTGAGTGTTCCAAAATCACAACAGTAAAGGCAAACATGTTCAGAAAGGTCTGGAATCCTCCATACTCCCACCCTTCCCTCACTCCACCCTGCTCCCATGCCGTCCCCTCCTCCAGAATAGCCCAGCGAACATCACTGTTTGCTTCTCCCTCCTGCTGTTTCCTTGTCAGAAATGAGGGAATACATCGTCTGGGATTATTCTTATTTCTTTTTACATGCATGTATTGGGTGTATGTACACCATAGTATACATGTGGGAGTCAGAGAACAACTTTTGGGAATCACTTCTTCCCCTCCACCATGTGTCTCACAAGAATCAAATTCAGGTTATCAGGCTTGGCAAGGTGAGTGCCTGTATTCACTGAGCCATTTTGCTGGCCCCCACATTTGATTCTTAATGTGTGTGAATATACATATTAAATGTGTATCTTTAAAAAAAAAAAGATAACTTTATTCATTCTTTTTCCTATTGTGTTGACCAAATATGCGATAAGTTGCAACTTAAGGGAGGAAGGGTTTATTCTGGTTCATGGGGCAGTGGGTACAGTCCATCATGGCAGAGAAAACATAACTGCAGGAGTGTAAGCCGGCTGGTATCTATACTCAGAAAGCAGAGAGCAAATGAAGTGGGGCTAGACTGAAAATCTCAAGGCCCACTCCCAGTGACCCACTTCCTTCAGTGAGACTCCACCTCCAAAAGGTTCTACAACCTTCCAAAATAGCCCGACCAACCTGGGACCCAGTCAGGGAGGGACATTTCACATTCAAAACACCACACTACATACAGCGTTTCTTTTCCTTCCTGCAGGGAGCTGTCCTCCATAGCCAAATCTATAACTTTCCTTGGTTCTGATATCAAGGGTTGTACCCTCTTTTCTGTGACAGCTAAAAAGCATTGTGATTCAGATAGTCAGATGGAGCTAAAGATTACCTCCAGGTTGTCTGCCAGTTGTATACAGAGAGACTTGCGTCTGCAGCTCCTCTGAGACATTTGCATAGGTGCCTTGGAGGCATGCAGCCTGGTCTCTGATTCAGGGAGAGGAATCTCATTCAGAGGGCCAGAGTGTCATTTAGACTCCAAGGGTCCTGAAAATAGGACTAGAAAAGACGAAGCTATCCCTAAATATAACAGTATTTGCTCCAGACAAGCATCTTGAGATAAAACATAGAGCATGATGGTCCCTTTCTCAGCCCCAAGAAATAGAGTCATCAAATCTTCTGCCTTTTGGGTGGGGAAGCAGGGCTCTTTTCCTAGAGACCGTGGAGGTTGGGCTAGAAACTAGGAAGAGGGGAGATGTGCAGGCAGCCAGATACCTTATTTCTGTATTGTTGTAGGCAGTGCACTCTGCCTCTGGGTCCTTCCCTAAGGGCCAAAGAACCTGTTCTGCAGAACTCTTGCAGAGGATCCTTTGTGACCAGGACAGCAGTGTGTCCTGGCACACAGTGTTACTCTAAAAATGGCAACATTTACCCACTACTAGGACCCATTTAGAACATAGCAGCATGAGAATGGAACTCAGTCAAAGGCTAGGGTGACACCCACTAGAGGGAGAGACTACCTTCCTAAAAGGTCCCCAATCCTCAGAGGACCCTGTCCAAGGCAGGGGCTGAGGTCCACCCCCATCAAAGATGAAAGATGACCCAGCTTTGTTCCTTGCCACTTCCTCCCTACAGGGACCCATAAATGCAGAGCCAGAGGCCCTCCTCTGTCCTCTGGAACCCCTGCTATCTGCCCCACAAGCAATCACTTCCTGTGTGTTCACATTTCCCAAATGTCTGTCCAGCCAGAATTCTTAGACCCATGACCCTCCATTCTTCCCTTCAGTCCTGGTTTAGCAGATGAGAGTTCCAGGTTCAAAATCCAAGCCAGAGGCAGGGCAGGTGGGAGGTTGAGGGTGGCACATGAAGAAGCCCCATCCTTCTATTCCTAGAAGCCAGCACATTAAGCCCTTTGTATAATTGTAGGAAAGCTTGGTCTCCTCAAGGCTCAGACTTTCCTCTTCCATATAGTCTAGCTATCTTAGGAGCTCCTAATGATACTAAGATTTGGCCATTGAAATCCTTATCTCTCAAGAAAAAGAACAGCCTGGATTTCTTTCTTCTTGTGCATCGTGTTGGCCCCTGTAAGGAACAGTGTGTCCACACTGGATGTCCATGGTTCACGGGAGGTTCTTGACCTTGTAGCCTGTTCTACAGGGTGCTTGTCTCTCCCAGCTCTGGGTCACCAGCCCAGGAATGCCAAGCCCATGGACAATCACAGAGTAACTGAGCCTCTTCTTTCTAGCAGAGCCTTATGAAGTAGATAAAGAGTACCTGAGGGGCAGCTTTATGGAGGCCTTTTGTCCCTGTTGTAGTCTCTTTCTCCCTTCCCATGAAAGGAACAGTGGGAAGACTTTTCCTGAAAGGGGAAGTTCTAGTAAGATCTGGACACTAGCCTTCCTAGGCCTTCCAGGGGATCTAGGAAATAGATAGAAAAGCAAGGTAAGGTGCTGGCCAGAGTAGGAAATGTAAGTCCTCCCAGAGAGTCCTCCACATCCAGGAGCTGGCTCTGTCCTGACTCATGAAGTCTTCATGACCCCCAGATAAGGAAATTCCCTAAGAAATGAAAATACCATCAAGATCACAGTGAGTAAGCAGCCAAAAGCTGAAAGTCAAGTGGAAAAGATAACTAAAAATTGTTTCTTGTTCTGTTTTTGAGGCCCGAGGAAGCTTCTGGACTATGACTCCATCATCTGCTTCAAGAGTCATGTCTGAGGATCCTATTTTCAGGTTTGCTGTTTGTACTCTGAGACCCCATGTTAGACACACAGAGACATAAATAAATCACACACACACATAGATCATACATATACACAGAGACATATAGATTGCACATGCATACACATTGGTATTATACATATAGATTATGCACATACACATACAAATTACACATAAACACAGACATATATATATATATATATATATATATATATATTTATACATATGTATGTATACACACATACACACACATGATTGGGGAGACTCTCCTCAGACACATGGGTCCTGGAAGGAGCAGGATGAACTCACTCTTTTATTACTGCCCATTAGTTTCAGGGCATCATTTTCAAGTCTCCATTTAGTTTTCCATTTGTCGGGTATATTGGGAAACTGTATAACGATTCTGCTCATCCACACTCTCCCATTTCTCTTCATACAAATGACCAATGCAACACACACACACACACACACACACACACACACACACACACACCACTACCACCACCACCAGGATCAGGGTTTTTACATGTTTTGACCTAAGAACTTGGAGTGGTTACCCCAAACTCCCAGACTCCCAGACTGAGCCAGGCCTTCTCCAGTGACAAGGCTGTGGTCATTTCCCTTGGCCTCTCAGTCCCTCCTTTAGAGAACTATCTTAATGACACTGGTGTGTTCTGCCTGGCAGCTCCAAGCCTTCCCAAGCTTGGAACTCAATTAAATCTGCATCCAAGCTTGCAGGTGAGATGAAAGAGACTGGTGATCCCAAACTCTCTATATATAGGCTTCTCATCTCCGAAGTTCTATCTATTTATTGTCTATTAATTGCGTTGGGAAGAAGGTAATTTGCTCCACAGGCAGGTGGAAACTATGCTTCCTTTTTGCATATGAAGAAAGGAGCCTAGGATGTGGGGTAGGTGGTTTTCTTGGAATGCTGAGTGTTTGGACACAAACTAGACCACAGGGCGAAACACATTTCCTCTACAGACAGTACCACCCAGGCCTCCACCCCAGGGAAGAATCAAATCTACTTCAGGATGCCCTGTGCTGGGGGGATTGCAAAGTCCCAAAGCATTCCTTAGCATGCAAGGACTGCAGAGTTCTTGGGCAGAATCTTTCCTTGCTGAATTGAAGGTGGGGTGACCACAGGTCACTGTGGGATTTCAACATAACTGACCTAGCACATGGAGACATTTGGTGACATTTGCTGGCTAATGCCTAAAAACCGTAATTACCCATATTGCATTGATTATTGGTAGGGAGAAGACGTTATAATTTTTAAAAATTACATAAATTATCTAGACTTAAAAAAAACTTTCTATGACTATATCTGCCTTTGTTTCTGCTTGTATAGAAATTAAAATTTTTGCCTTTTCCTGCAAAATTATCTTTTATAGCCGACAGGAGTATGATAATAATACTTTGTACTTTTGCAGGGGCCTTTTATCCGGGAATCTCAAAGCGCTTCATAAACTTTAATTAATTCTTGCAACAAGCCCCGTGAGGTAGGTGAGTGTTATTAGCCCCATTCCACAGATAAGGGAAGTTAGACATGGAGAAGTTAAGTAATTTGCCGAAGGCCCCGAAGCAGTTAGAAGCTAAGTTTGAACAAGAGCACAAAGTGCCTGGCTCAGGCCTGAGTTGGTCCACTGGGGCCGCCCTGTTGGTCTCCCCAGTCCCAGGGCATGATTGATGGCGAGCCCTGGATCAATTGCAGTGCCTGTGTGAAATACATGTTATATTTAGCTTCCAGACGTTATGAGGAATTACTTAGGCTGACTCATAGGCTTCAGCCCTGCGTATTGGACTATCTTCAGCAGAGCTGAGCAGAGGCTGAAAACCCTCTTCCCAAGTGTGAATGCTCTTGCTGCATAGCTGTCTCCCCGAGGCAAACTCCCTTTCCCTCATACCTGAGTGTGTTTGTTCAGCTCACAGTTTGAACACTGAATGTGGCTTTTGGATTTGTGACTTGTCTTCAGCATACTTTTAAAAAAGATTAAAAATAAAATACAGGGTCACATGAAGCCAGGCTGGCCTTGAACTCCCATCTTCTTTCGTTCACCTGCCAAATGCTAAGATTACAGGTGTGTGAATGCTAGCTAGGCAAGCACTCTAACTGAGCTACACTCCCAGGCCCTCAAAATAAATCCATTCTCATTCTTTCTCCCCCAACCCATTTCTCTCTCTCTCTCTCTCTCTCTCTCTCTCTCTCTCTCTCTCTCTCTGTGTGTGTGTGTGTGCGCGCGCGCACGCGCACATGGATGTGAAAACCAGAGATCAACCTCAGGTGTCATTCTTCAGGGCTTTCTATCTTGATACCAGGTCTCTCAGTGGGATCTTATAGATTACATGAAGCTGGCTGACTAGTGAGCCCCAGTGATCCATCCACCTCTGCTTCTCAGCCCTGGAATTAAGAGAACATATCACCATACCCAGTGGCTTTCTACCTGGGTGCTGGGGATTGAACCCAGACCTCATGCTTGTCTAACAAACACTTTTACTGATTGAGCCATTCCCCAAGCCCTCAACATACATTCTAATGGCACGTCTCTGAGCGACTAGCATCTCCACGCCACAGATGAGGGAAACAGAAACTCTGAAAGCGAAGTGGCATAGTCATGTCACATAGCAAATCCCAGATCCCGGCAAGCCTGCTGAGGCTCAAAGGTGACCCCACCAATCCTCAGGCCCTGTGAGCTATCACACAGGATTGGGAGAAGCTCATGACTTGAAATTGTATTGCAAGAAGGGGTATGGATCCTGTGGTGACATTCTCAAGAACAAGAGAGCTTTGTCATTGCTGTGAACTGGGCTGAGCTGGAAGTGTCTGCTGCTGGTGCCAAATTCCAAGTACCCTTTTCCAGCAAGTCTGGTGGCCCGAGTGTCCAATTTTAGCTGTGCAGTGGGAATGAGGTAGAGGCAGGCAGATCTCTGAGTTTGAGGCTAGTCTGGTCTACAGAGTGAATTCTAGGACAGCCAGGACTACACAGAAAAACCCTGTCGGGGTCGGGGGAGAGAAGTTATTCAGCTTCAGAAAGGAGTAAGTCCCTTATGCCCTGTGGGGTGCCCAAGGAAAGGCTTGTCTGCCACTAGCCCTTGGTCTGTGACCCCTCACACGTGCAGCATAATTCTTGAGGGTGTAGGGGTGGAGACACTGAGCTGGCTGCTTCATTTGCCTTCCCCCAGCATCACCGTTCAAGGCCAACAAGCCTGGATTTGAATTTGGGCTCTGTACTCACATGTGGTTAATCCTAGGCAAGTCTCGACCTCTCCCTGCCTCAGTTTCTTAAGTAGGATGAGATGGGTTTGTAAGCAGAAATGCACATAGCCCCACCCGGCCTATTGCCCGTACTCTGTGGTCAGTGTCTGCTGCCCCTCCCCTCAGGCAGCTGCCCATGTTCTAATCTAACAGAGGCAACCCACTCAGGCCCTCAAGATCAGTTCTTTATGGTTTTTATCAAAACCATGGTCCAGACTCCACATCTCCTTCCAGGTCATCACAGCTCAAAAGCTGGCAACTGCTCCTGATCCCAGGTGACAGCTCACAGGGCCAGAGTGTTGCTAGTGTTGCCAGAGTCAGAGTCCAGGGGCCCTTGCAGCTAGGCTCAGTACCTGTCCTAAGTAGGTCAGTTAGTGAAACAAACAACCTTGGGGAACAAGCAAAAGAGATACATAGTTAGTGTGACCATGTTGGGGGAAAGGAAGAAACAAAGAGGTCCTAGGACTCCCACGTTCACTTTGGGGTCCTGACCAGAAATTTAGGTTTAAATGGAGGCTGTGTGTGTGTGTGTGTGTGTGTGTGTGTGGTATGACTGAGCTGTCAATCAAAGTTCAGTCTATTGATCCATCGCCTCCACTATAGTCTCTCCTGAAAGAAGTTGTCTGATCAGTCTTCAGGACTGTGTGAAATCTGTTTCTTCGAGACACAGTCCTCTCCTGAGACCCTGGGCTTTAACCTTCTCTTCCCACTATGAGACTCCTGGAGAAATTCTAATTCCTCTGCATGTTTCAGGGGTTTGATAGCCAGGGGCAGGGGTTGGGGGAAGCTTGAGAATCTATAATACAGACAGGGGTGGCAGTGGGGGTAGGGGGAGGGGAGCTTGAGAGCCTATAACACAGCCAGGGACGGGGTAAGGGGGCGGGGGTGGGGAGGAGCTCCAGAGTCTTCATCCCAGCAGCATGAGGGTGGGAGTGGCCATCATGTTAGTCGCTTTCAGATCCTGCAACAGGTCCCTACTCTCTATGAACGAAGGCAGAGTGGGATCCAGCATGCTCCAGGCCTCTAGGCCTGCAAGCCCGGGGTTCCCAGAAGTTCAGATCCTACCTGACTGGCAGTGCTGGAACCGTCCCCCTGGGGGATGGGCAAACACTTTGAGCCCAGTGAATCTGGGAGGTGCCAATGGGCTTTTCTGCTAAGTTCTCTCAGCACACATACATACATGTCAACCTCCAAATGTAAATGAATTTTAAGTGAAAATGGGAGGGTCTGAGGTGTAGCTCAGCTGGTAGAGTGCTTGCCTAGTGCACACAAGGCCCTGGGTTCAATCCCCAGAACTGAATAAACCAGATTGGTCTCAAGAAAACTTTTGTTATACAAACACCCCTTTAGCTGAGACAGGCAAACTTCTGGTCTACATACAAAGTTCTAGTCAGCCAAACCTACACAGTAAGACCCTTTTTTGTGTGTGTGTGTTTTCGAGACAGGGTTTCTCTGTGTAACCCTGGCTGTCCTGGAACTCACTCTGTAGACCAGGCTGGCCTTGAACTCAGAAATCCACCTGCCTCTGCCTCCCAAGTGCTGGGATTAAAGGCGTGTGCCACCACCGCCCGGCTAGTAAGACACTTTCAAAAAAGAGAAAATAAATAAATATTTTTAAAAATCTAGCATGGGACCCTCTAACAAGCTCTATAGTTTAGCCCCGGATGTGCAGGCTCACCTTCATACCTCTGTCCTTCCCTGCCCACCTCTTTTGGACATGTCTGAGGTTGCTCTAAGCCTGGGTCATTGGTGTTCAGACACATCTCTACCTTCTGACAAACCCACAAGCTCCCATTGCCTGTGGTCAGGCAGATGTCGCCAGCCTGGTAGGGAGGGTGGGCTTCAGCAGCCTCACTACCTCCTCAATAACTTCTTAACCTCAGTAGATAGTTGGCCTAAGACAGTTACTCTGAGTTCAGTCCCCAACACCACATAAAAAGCTATGGTGTTACATACCTAAAATCCCAGTCCTCAGAAGGTAGAGAGGCAGGAGGATAACTATCTGGGCCTAGCATAGTAATTTAAAACACAGCATTAGCCATCACGGAGAAGGTGGAGCAATGAAACCTCTTTTCAATTCTTTACAGCAGAGCAGCGTAGATCTGAAAGCTGACTGACACACCTTGAAGGTCAGTCAGGCATCACTCCCCTTCAGTCAGGCAAGCTTTTCCTTCATTGCCTGCCCATTTCTGCTGATGTCACCAAAAGAACTTTCCTGACCCATGGGTAAAAGGAACCAGTGAACTCCTTTATTTTCACCTTAGCTTGCTCATTCAATCTGTAGATATTTATGGTCCACTGGTTATGTGCCTACTCTGTAAACTAGGGTCTTAGAGAGTATATTTACTTTTCATTGTCTGGCGTCAGAAGGGTTGAACTCACAGTTTGCAAGAAGCACAAAACATCCTGAGCTTTCAGCTCCTTATCTTTGAACTAGTTCTTGCTTTGCTAGGTCACACAGAGAGCTCACCATGAAAGCTTGTCCCCCTCCAACCCAGATAGTGCTAGGTAATGCCAGACCACTAAGTAAACACAGAAAGTATGCCCAAATGACTTCGGGGCACAGGTTCTTCCAGAGTTTCTCCCACCCCGGGGTTTTACTGTTGCTTTCTCTCTGATAAAATTAATTCCAGTTTGTGCAAATGCTTAAACCTACAGCCATCGCAGAAGAGTACCCTGTCCCATCCAAGCAGGCTGGTGAATTCAGCAGAAAGAGCCAAATGATGCCAAAATAAGACAAGTCTGCTCTGTCCAAAACTCTATCCTACTCCTGGCTCAATTCATAGCAGTGGCTCACTGAACTGTCTGCAAAGCACTCAAAGCGCTACTCTGCTCTCAAGCTACAGGCTAGATAGACCCCAGATCCCCTAACTTCCAGCATGCTGTCCTACAACACACACACACACACACACACACACACCACAGCTCTGGTCAGATATGGTCCTGGTAATTCTCCTTTCCTCAGAATAAGTGCATGTGGCAATGAGGTGTTAAGGCATCTCTACTTGCAGGACAGTGGGCCACAGGGTGGTCTGTGTGTAGAGGCCTTGGTGATGTCATTGGGAGTTGTCTACTGGTGACCTCACAGCGATGTAAGTGTCACATGTACCTCCCCTTTGCCTTTAGCTCCAAAGCTCAGCAACTTTCTAGGACCTTCAGGCACAGGTCAGCATGTGCTTTGGAAAAGCTAATGGCAGCCAAGAGTCAATGGGGTATAATAAGGGGTTTGGTTTTATGAGAAGGAAGAATTACCTTTGTCCATGAAAATATGGTTTTCAAGTTAAAATTATGTCATGGGTGGCTGACTAAGCTAGCTCAGTCAGTCAACAGATTCTCCAGGGCAGGAGCAAAAAAGAAAAAAAGACAATTAGACAACACTGTAGCATGACCCCAGCCAGTTCTGAGGCCTGGAGTGGGTTTATTTTTTTTTTCCCTAGTCTGCTTTTATACCATTTTAATTATGTGCAAGTAATAAGGTCAGTTCTAGGTTAAGGAACAAGCAAGGCAATAAAGTCCCAAGATCTCTGTTTCTAGGGGTTTATCATAATGACCAAGATATCTGAGCCTACTTTCCAGTCCTAGCCCAAAGTCATATTCTTGCCTGAAGCCTACTTCTTTGTTCTAGCCCAAAGTCAGATTCCTGCCTGAGCTTACTTCCCTGCCTGGGCCCAATGTCAAAATTTCTGCCTGAAACCTACTTCTTTGCCTGGGCTCAATGTCAAATTCCTGCCAAGTTTTTAGAATTGGCCCCAAGAGCTCTCCACAGGTGGCTCTCAGAGGCTGGCCATGAATGATGGCTATAGGGGTAGTTTCTTCCCAAGGAGGCCAGAGAAAAGGTGCACTGCTGCGGCAGCAAACAGTTCCCACTGACCCCTGAAGTGCTGAGCCAACAGACTTCCTAAAGAATATCTGGTCTCATCTGAAATGTAAATAAAATATCCAATTAAAAAAAAAAAAAAAAAAAGAATATCTGGTCCCAGCCCAGAGTCCTGTCCTGAGTATGTAGTTTTTGAAGGGGAGAATGGGAAGGTCTCACAGCCCTGGTGAGCCTCAGTTGTACTAAAACTGCAAGTCTAGTTGGGTAGCTTGCTCTGTAGGGGGCTGATGGCAGTGTTGCTAGTTTGGCTGGAGCTTGTACTCTCCAACACAGTACCAGCTGGGCATGGCTACAGATGTACATTTTACTTTTGAATTTATAAATTATTTTCAAATGTCTTTACATTTATTTTTTTTTTCAGGGAGGAAATTGTCCTGTGTACATGCCATGGTACACCTGTGGAGGTCAGGGGACAAGTTGTAGAAGTCAGTTCAGTTCTCACCTTTCACATGTGGGTCCTGGGTATTAAACTTGGATGGTCAGGCTGACATGTCTGCCTACATTCAACTACATGTGTGTGCAAGTGTGTGTGTATACACACACAAATATACACACTAAAATGTAAACACACACACAAGAGTGCTTGTCTAACACCAGTCACAAATAAAACTCGGCATGCCTAGAACCCCAGCACTGGAGGAGGGTTGTCCTAGAACCCCAGCACTGGAGGAGGGTTGTAAAGCTAGGAGAATTAAGCTCATCCCCAGGTAGTTGGAGGTTGGCTGGAGATCCACTAGGCTTTATTTCAAAAAGCAAACAGAAAAAAAAAAAAAAAAAAAAAAAAAAAAAAAAAAACCCAAATCACAATGCACCTAAAATGGCCATTATGTTATTTATGTTAAGCTTCTAAAGACATTTACTAACAATTTTGGCTACAGCCCACACAGCAGTGAAAGGGACATTTCTTTTTTTTTCTTCAGACAAGCAGAAAAGCAAATAAGTAACCACTGTAAGTGTGTGAAAGGAGGCGCCAAAGATAGGAAGGAAGCACTCTTTCCAGAAGTTTCATTGTAGCAATGAAGTATGGAAATTCACCCTGCAGTCTGGAGGAGGCCCTTCTTTTAGTTACTTTGAAAATAAAATAAACATGGCACCCCTCCCAGGGTGGGTATTTAGTACCAGCACTCAGAAGATAGCTACTGGAAGGTAAATAACTGTGAATTTGAGGCCAGCCTGGTCTGCGTAGAGTTCTGGGCTACCCAGGGCTACATAGTAAGACCTTGTCTCTCCAGGCGGTGGTGGTGCACGCCTTTAATCCCAGCACTTGGGAGGCAGAGACAGGGGCGGATTTCTGAGTTCAAGGCCAGCCTAGTCTACAGAGTGAGTTCTGGGACAGCCAGGACACAGAGAAACCCTGTCCCAAAAACAAACAAACAAACAACCAAGACCTTGTCTCAAAAATAATAATAAAACAATGTTAAAGACTAAATAAAGCAGGGAATGGTGACATGTGTTTGTAATGCCATACGAGAAGAGGCTAGAACAGAGGGATTACCACAATCCAGATGATCCAGGATACGTAAGCAAGACCCCTTTCCTATCCCCCCAACCCTGGCCCCAACACATACTGGACACCACCTCTGCCCCTGGCTAAAGAATCATTTACTCATGTCATTCTTGTTGGTTATTTGAAGTATTCCTGATGTTTGACTATTATAAATGATTATCTTCAAACAAACCATTTTGTGTATAACATTTCATATGTCTTTCAGGCCAGATATGATGGTACACACCTGTAATCCCTGTACTTCGGAGGTAGAGGCAGAAGATAAGAATGAAAGTCTGAGCTACATAGCAATATTCTATCTCCAAAAATTAAAAACAACAAAACCTAGAGGGTATCCTTTAGAACAGAGTCCTAAAGTAAGTTTGAGCTAGCAAGAGGACTCAATAATTCAAAAGTGCAAGGTCACCAGAAGGAAGGACTGGCATCTTTTGGTTTTTGATACCTTGTCCAGATTATATTCATTAAATACCCTCTCCTGGACGTATCTGAGAAAATCACCATTACAATCCAACAACCTGAGCACATACATTTTAAATTTTATTAATTCTTTTGTGTTGTTGTTGTTTTGACTTTTGAAGTAGGGTCTCAGTAGGTAGCCCTTGCTCTGTAGATCCTCCTAGCTCTGCCTCCCAAATGCTGGAACTAAAGTTGTATGCTATCACATATGGTTTCATTCATTTTTAAAATTAAGGGTATGCATGTGTGTCTGTAGGTGGGTATGTGCATGTGAGTACCGATGGAGGCTGGAAGAGGGTGTAAGATCCACTGGAGCCAGAGTTACAGATAATGGTAAGCTACCCGATTTGAGTGATGCTGAACTAAACTCAGGTCCTTTGCAAACACAATATATTCTCTTAACTGCTGAGCTGATTCTCCAGCTCCAAGCCAATATATTTTGATGGGCCTGAACCACTCATCCACTCATGATCCCCTACACACACACACACACACACACACACACACACACACACACACACACACACACACTGTGGCTTTGGTTTTACTGGCTTTGGTTGCGACCAAAGCTATGGACTCATACTTGCCACATGTGATATTTGCATCTGGTCTTCCAGAACCACTGAGGTTGGTGTGCAGCACAGGCTTGGGTTCAGGTAGGTATGTTCTGGAAAGAAATATGTGGGTGATAGGGTACAAACAAGGGGATGGGAATCAGGAGATGGAAGAGGAGGATAGCCCGAGACTTGTCATCCAAACCAGGATAGTGTAAGCTTCGTATCAGGATCTATACCACACTTACATGTATCTGGGACTTCTGTCTACCTTTGGTCATCCTGTATAGAACAGGATGTGAAGTATGAAGGTGTGCATCTCTGTGTATTTTCCCAAGAGCTTGATGGGTGCAGAGAAGAGAGAACATTATCATCCAAGAACAGTGCTATTCATCTCACCCTATGGGATAATGATGGCAGTACACCCACCTATGCTAAGACTCCAACTCATCAGAGAAGCAGAGACCAGGCAATGGTCTTGGGCATGGTTAAGAATATGAGATCCCAAGGAAGCCAGAGATGGAGATTCTGGGGCTCTATGCCTTTGATACAATGCCTATCTCGATCCTCAGAGACCTAAGGGCAAGGTATTCCAACTGTGGCACCCTGTAGGTAGGGAAACAGGCACAGGGAAGGGAGGGGACAGACAGGAGTTGAGATTCTACCTGGGCCAAGGCATGAGCTTGGCACTCCAAAATTCAGCCAAGTCACATCAACAACCTTGCAAGATAATAGTGAGGCCCTGGACTCAAGAGAGGAGCAGAGACTTCCCTAAACCCCACTACAAGCCATGCCAAACTCACCTTGGTGTTTCCTGGGCACCAGCCCTGGGCCAGGAGCCGTGGTTCAGGAAGGGCGGGACGGTGGGTGCTACCTGCAATAAGGAAGGGCATTGTCTGTAGATCATAAGCTGGACTCAGAGTTGCCCACTTGTTATTATCATCATGTCTGTCAACCCTAAACAATGGTGCTGATAAAATAGCTCTCCTTGAGAACGCTTCTTTGTTTTACACAATGCCTGTGGTTATGAGGGAGTTTTAAAGGTGTGCATGGAACCTCACGTTTGCATGACTTGTGCCTTCATAAAGGATTCTGCACCAAAATTAATGTTGAGGTCTCCTAGTTCCACGGCCAGGCCCCGATTCACATGCTTTGCTCTGTGTGTCTTATGGGTTATAGTCTTTCAGCAGACAACCAGCTCACCCAGGCTCATTTAGGATTTTTCTAGTTTAGCACTGACAGTCTCTAAGTGTTGGACACTCCACCTTGGAGTCTATCGGGTGGACAACCCATGGCTTTGTTGTCATGACAAAACAGAGTTTGTTATTTAAGGTTTTGTTTTTTGTTTTTTTTTGGTTTTTTTTTTTTTTTTTTTTGTTTTTCGAGACAGGGTTTCTCTGTGTAGCTCTGGCTGTCCTGGAACTCACTCTGTAGACCAGGCTGGCCTCGAACTCAGAAATCCACCTGCCTCTGCCTCCCAAGTGCTGGGATTAAAGGCGTGCGCCACCACCGCCCGTGTTTTATTTATTAGTTTTTTGTTGTTGTGTTTTTGTTTTTCGAAACAGGGTTTCTCTGTGTAGTCCTGGCTATCCTGGAACTCACTCTGTAGACCAGGCTGACCTAGAACTCAGAAATCCACCTGCCTTTGCCTCCCAAGTGCTGGGATTAAAGGCATGCACCACCACTGCTTTGCCTGCATCACACACACACACACACCATGCCTGGTATATGTATATGGTATATGTGGTGTATGCCTGGTACCCAGAAGAGAATATCAGATCCTCTGGAACTGGAGTTACAGATGGCTATGAGCCACCAGGCCGGTGCTGGGAACCAAGCTTGAGTCCTTGGTGAGAGCAAATAGTAGTATTAACTGCTTAACTACTAAGCCGTCTGTGGTGACTTGAACAAGAATGGTCCCTTTGGCTCACATATTTAATAGTCACTAGGGAGTGGAACCAAAGATTAGATAAGATTAGAATTAGCAGGTATGGTCTTGTTTGAGGAAGTGTTGGGGGTGGGGGGCTCCAAGGGTTCAAAAGCCCATACCAGGCTGGGGGACTATTGCCTACTGCCATTCTTAGTAGAGTGTACGCTTAGCAGGTGAGAGGCCCTAGGTTTGATATAGCTGCCTGTGGCCACAATCAATTGGGTTCACCTGAAAGGGGGGCTGGGAATGAAAGGGGACGGAGGGCGAGAAGAGATGAAGCCAAGATAAAGTTCTCTGATCAAGGCTCAAAGCTTTAATGTTCAGCTCTCAATTTAAAGGGGAAGGCCCAACCCAAAACTCCTCATGGTTTCAGCCAGAGATGGGTGGGATAATCCATAATCCGTTCTAGGTTGCGGCCGGAGATATCTCAAGGCAAGCCCAGGGGCAGTTCTGCTTCTGTGTTCTGCACAGCTAAGGTGGGTAACTCCACCTAGGTCCTATCAATTGGTCTGTTGTGGTAAGCAAGGTCTCTCAGACCTGCTCATGGCTGGGGGAAGGGTACAGTTTGATCTCCAGCACTACATTTTAAAACTTCGTAAATAAGCGTACAGTGGATAATGTTTATCTCTGTATAAACCATCTCACATGGTCCTCATGACTATCCAAGGGATTGCCTTGTTTATTTCCCCTTTGGAGGTAATGAGATTGAGCTGGAGGGCAGTTAATAGGAAAGGTAGGATGTCTTTGATCCCGGCTTTGTTCAGAGAGACAGAGGCAGGCAGATCTGAGTTTGAGGCCAGTCTGGTCTACATTACCAATTTTCAGGACCAGCCAGGGCTTTACGGAGAGACTCTATCTCAAAACAAAACAAAATTGGTTCAAGCTGCTTCCTTCAGTTGCATAGCTGTGTAACAAATTACTCCAGAGCTTCCTTGGGGCAAACAGCCATGTGCATATGGTTGAATTTGGAGAGTCAGGATACCTGGGGCCTCAGCTGGGAAGATCTGCTGCCCATTGTAAGTGATTTGATTGATGGCTTAGGGTTATTTACTTGCAGTATCCCACTCACGTTTTAGATGGTTAGAATTGGGGTGCCAGCTCTGATGTGAGCAGGACACCTGGGTAGCCTGATATCAAATGAGGAATCCAGGGATTTCATCAATCAGTGTCCCTGCACAAGGTAAAAATTGCACCTGGTGGAATGAGGTCTCACGTGGCCCTTGGCACAGTCTCTAGTGTTCAAGAGAGTTAGGAGCCTGCACAGGAGGAGGGAAGCCTTCACTTCCTGATGGAGCTGGCCAAGTGGCCCAAAGCCACTAGGCAGGACTCATTCCCCTTATGTTGCTTGCCTTTCCTGGTCTTGCCTCCTGCAGTCTCAGCTGTAGCCTGGCTCTTCCCCAGGCTTCCTGCTGCAAGACATGGCCTATCACAAGTCTGTCAGGCAGTCCCAACCCAGTTGGATATTGAAGTATAGCCATGAGAGAGGCACGGATAAGAGGAGACCTTTGATATTAGGGTGTGTACCCAGTCTTGAGACATTACAAGTAGTTGTTCTCGGGTTGCTTCCCTGGACTGTTGGAGGAGCCATCTCTTCAGACTTGGACATATAAGGCCGTGAGGCCTTCCCTAGCCATCTCACTAAGAAATTGTAGCTGGCTGGGAGGTGGTGGCGCACACCTTTAATCCCAGCACTTGGGCGGCAGAGGCAGGTGGATTTCTGAGTTCCAGGCCAGCCTGGTCTACTGAGTGAGTTCCAGGACAGCCAGGACTACACAGAGAAACCCTGTATCGAAAAACCAAAAAAAAAAAAAAAAAAAAAAAAAAAAAAAAAAAAAAAAAAATTGTAGCTGATTCTGCCCCATCCCCTCCCATCCCTTCCTCCATAAAGGTCTTGCCTGTTTATCTCTCACTTGCAGACTCCCAGGCTCTTTCAAAAAGAACTGGAAGACCACCTGCCTGCAGATGCCTGCTGTTTGTGAAGAGTTGAGGAGTGTGCTGGAAGGGAGTCTGGGGGACAAGTTGGGACAGCGCACTGAGTAGGAACAGGGGATCATTACTTCTGGGAAGGAAAGAAAACTCTAGGGGAGGGGTGGGGCTGGAGACAAAGGTGGGTCTTCTTTTTTCTCTACTTTTTCCTCTTAAAGGAATTCTCTTTTACTTCTGTGGATATGTGTATGTGTGCCTGCAGGAGTTTATGTGCAGTGTGTATGCGGGGATGCTTGATTAGATCCCCTGAAACTAACCTGATGGTGGGAGGGAGGTGGGAACCTCCATGTGGGTGCTCAGAACTGAATGCCTATCCTCTGTTCGAGCAGTAGGAGCTTTTAACTGCTGCGCCATCTCTCCAGCCCCTAAGCAGTGAGTTTTCCATGGTATAAAAAGACCCTCCCCTTTCAGTGTTTGAAAAGGAAGCCAGAGGCAGCCAGGCTTTGTTTGGGTTTTCATAAGGCTGAAGCCTATATGAAAAGTCCCCAGGGGCTCTGTGAAACTCTTAGGAAGTATAGGGAAATGGCTAGAAAGATTTGGATGTGCCTTTGGGAAAGGCCTGGCAGCTCTCAGGTTCCCCTTACCCTCCACCAGAACAGCCCTATTCTGTCCCTGGATTTTCTCCCCTAGGTGGTCCTAGCACCCTCAACGGAGGCAGTGCTATCTGTGAACCCAATTCCTACTGGTGAGCCCAGGGGGATACAGCCTTGTGGGGGTCTGACTCCTTCCTATCACCTGCCCAGGGGTTAACCTTCCTCTGCAATCATGTGGTTTCCTGTTCACCCCTCCATCAAACTGTCTACTTGGACTCTGGGTAATCCAGGCACAAAAGACTAAAAGGAAAGAGTTTGTAACTTCATGCAGTGGCTATTTTGCCTTTTATACTCTCCAGGCCTGATGAAGTTGAGGCCATGAGAAAGGATGCTAGAGTAGGGGCTGCTGCTCACATACCCACAGCCTGCATCCCTCTCCCTAAAGAGAGTTGGCATGGCCAGGTCTCTGTGCTCAAAAGGCTTGGTTTTGCCCTGGACCCTTCAAATCATTCCAGCTTTGTTTAAATGCCTCTAAACCCAGAACATCTTCTCTTTGTTATTCGGATGTCTCTGCCTTTGGGTCCCTATAGCCACTGTCCTTGGTGACTTACACAACAAAGCAAAAGTCCTAAGCTGGGCCTCCCCTCTGAACATGAACTACTCAAGAATGGGGACTTCTGGAGTTGGTAAAATGGCTCAGTGGGTAGAGGGGCATGTCACCAAAAATGACAGCCTGAGTTTGATCCCTGGGACCCACATGGTAGAAGGAATAACCTCACTGCTGCAGGTTGCCCTCTGACCTCCACATGTGAACTGTAGCTCATTCATGTTCACACCCAACAACGAGGGCGATGAAGACGACAATAGACAGAATTAAATTTGAAAAAAGAATGGACTGCCTTAGCTGCTCTCTTTCTCCTTGGGGCCTGACAGGGTCCTGGCATAGGAGTAGAGAGAAATAAATGGAGGTCGTACTTAGACTCTCCTTGTCCAGTCATGCCCCCTCCTTGCTCTGATACATTTGCTCATATATTTTCTTCCTAGCAGCCCCTCAAGGTGTTCTTGGCCACAGCTTGCCAGGAAGATGACATGCATACCATCTCCAGGAAAAGTGCCTACCTTCCTAAAGCGTCCTTTGTGCAAGGCACTGTTCCCTGCTACAGAAGGAAGAGGAAAGCTTGTCAGCACTGGGGCTTCCCAGAGGTGGGGCCTGCACAGGTGTGGCTCAAAAAAAAAAATGTGACAGGGGCAAAACCCAGCAGAAATGGTATGCATTGTGGGTATCACCAGGCACTTGGAAGAAAAGAAAGAGCAGCCATGCTATTTTCTTTAAGAATCAGAAGCTGATCCTTCTATTGGTTCTTGGCAGACCCTCAGGAACCTAGTCCTATCAATGTTGTTGTCTCTTATATGCAAGAGCTCAATAGACATGGAGAAGGAGCACACCACCCAAAGATACTTAGATTCTTGTGTTTCTAATGCCAGAGAATACACAATAAGGGAGTTCTTAGCAGCCAATTGCTCATACAGAAACCACAGATGCCACTAAAATGAACCTCAGGACAGGAGTTACTTCACTACCACGTCCTGTGTGGCCACTGACCTGCCCCGAGCCTGCTGGGCTTGGGAAAGTCCTGTCCTAGTTTCCTCTACTGGGCTTGCTGTCTGGTTCCATCCCAGTAAGTTCTACCAGGGCTGGGTGAGGTAGGGCCATGATGTAACTTCACCCTTCATAATAAAAATACCGAGACTTCTACACATGGGTGTCTGATGCTTAGAAGAGATCCTCTGGAGCAGTGCCATCATTTCTGATGATGCCACCATTGCTCAGAGCAGCCTGGAAGCTGCCTTCCCTGCCTTGGGCACATCATTTGGATTATCAGCAGAGGCGGCACACTTTCTGCCTTGGAGGGAGGGTTTGATCTTTGGAGACACTCAGCACAATTCCAGGGCAAGTCTAGCATCAGTGAGTTACAGCAATGGAACACTATTTTGGGTCAAATATCCAGATGTGATTTGATTGTCTGGTGACTGGTCTCCATTGCTCAGGTATCTTGAGTTGTGCACCTTTAGCAGGGCAGGTGCTAATTTCTTTATGTGGACTAATATTAGGAACCTCACTTTAGTCTTCTCTTTTCTTTCTTTCTTTTCCTTCCAAGACAAGATTTCTCAGCGTAAGCAGACCTGGCTGTCCTGGACTTGCTTTGTAGACCAGGCCAGCCTCAAATCTATCTCTACCTCTCAAGCATTGGGATTAAAGGTGTGTGCCACCATGTCTGGCTAGTCTGTTCTTTTTCTAGAAGACAGAATATGACAGAATATATAAAGAGTTCTAGCTTGAAGCCAGGTATGGTGGGCCACACTTTTAATCCCAGCAGAGGCATACTGATCTCTTTGAGTTCAAGGTAGCCTATCTATGTAGCAGGTATACAACTCTGAGACCTTATCTAAAACAAACAATGCTTCAGGCTGCATGATCTCATCTTTGGGGAAGAAAGGAGTTGTTAGGAGGGATCCCATACCCTTCTCATGAACCAATGAATGAATGAAAGTTCTGTCTTGACTTTGCCAATACCAAATAAATGGATTTGTACATGATTGCTGATTATTCCTTTATGCTATTTAATTCTCCCCCAATAAGGGGTCCTCTTTAAATGTGTAACTACCACTTATACTTGGGAGGTGAGGCCGTAGATGGTCAAGGTCAATGCTCTACAGCATAAGAACCTGAGCCACATGAGATGCTGTCTTAAAAAATAAAGTTAGAGCTCCTAGAACTCAGTGTGTATTGGCCGAGTTCTCATTTGGCCCAACCATAGCCACTTGTAGAGATTGAGCTTGTACCCCCAAGGAGGGGAGTGAGATTCAGGACTTTACCATGGGCAAGTGCTGAGAGTCCCTAAGAAAAACAGAGATAGCCCCAGAATGTAGGACAGTAACTGAGAACACCCTGCTAATAGCAGCACCTACAGTGGTTTCATCCATCCTTCAGTGCCTCTGCACCAACCAAGCACAAACATCTCACTACTTGTCAGGGTAACATCCAGGGCATTGCTGTTTTATAAGGTCTCACCACTTTACTTTTGGGGGCAATGGCAATGTAACTCAGGTCCTCAAATTGCCCCTAGGAAAAAAGTGGCAAGCACTCTTGTGTGGAGTGGTAGCCTAGCCTTTGTTGATTTTCTCTTAAGGAAAATGGGTAGGGAAAGGGAGGAACCCGCTGTGAAAATAATGTTAGTAATGCCACTCGTTTGACTAAGACTGGGTTTAGTCACCACTGGTCTGTCTTCTTGAATGCAGGTTAGTAGTTGAGTCTTATGACTCAAGCTCAGCTGCCTTCAGACCGGCTTTGGGGACCTCTCCATGCTGGAGCCTGTCTACTACCAGCCAGCAGGGCCACTACCCCAGGAAATGGGCCCCTCCTTTCCTACCTTCTGTCCCCACCCTGACAGTCAATTGGATCATGCCTGGGTTTGGGCAGGAATTGGAATGTGGGTGGGTTGGTGCCATATACACACAGGCAGTTGGGTTAGAGCAAGAGTAGTTCATATAATTTGGAGCGGTCTCCTGGTCTTCCTGACCAAGACCTGTGCTCTCCTTCCCAGGTAAGGTTTCCAAAACTAAAACACTATGATTATCTCCCAGCACAGAGATAAAGATGCTAATTGAATGCTTGAGGCTGTGTGTTCTTTGATGGGTCAGAGCAACTAATTCTGTCCTCGGGGAAGAAAGGAGTTGTTAGGGGAGAATCCCATACCCTTCTGCTGTGACTGCTCCTGGATTATATAAAAATAAGGAAGAGTAAGGTGCCCAAGAGAAGAGTGTAATGCCCATCTCATCGTTGTATGGATATCTTGCTTGATGCTTTTGCGGTTCTTGCTTCTTTCTGCAGAAGCCATGATTCAGGGAGAAGTGAATCACTCGTTCGTTAGTTCATTCACTCATTCAACAAATATTCACGGACTATGCCCCAGGCCTGGAAGTGGGTACCAAGGTTTTCTCCCAGGACATTGTGGTTGTAAAAGACCCTTGGGTACACGAGACCAAGGCGGAAGGGGACTTGCACAAAACCCGCACAACAATTTGGGAGTGGGGCTAGATTGTGGATTTCCTCTAGGGACGTCTGAAGAAAAGCGGGGGGTGGGGGGGTGGGGGGAAGGATATTGTTTGTTTTGCTGTGTTTTTGTGATAGGGTCTCAGTATGTAGCTTTGGTTGGTCTGGAACTCTTTGTATACCATGCTGGTCTCAAATTTATAGAGATCTAGCTGGTCAGTGAAGGGACACACCTTTAATCCCAGCATTCCCAAGGCAGAGGCAGGCAGATCTTTGAATTCAAGGACAGCCTGGTTTACAGATCGAGTTCCAGTATAGCCAGGGCTACAACGAGAAGCCAGGTCTCAAAAACAACTCAAACCAAACAAAAAAACCAAAAAGCCTGCCTCTGCTTCCTGAGTGCGGGGGGACTAAAGGCGTGGGTCACCTGGCCCTTTGAAAAGCTACTTCAAGTTTTTTCCTTTGCTTTGCCGTGATTCAAGTTAGCTTTTGTTGGTACTCTTCTGGTATCCCAGGGTCTGGGCTGGGAGAGGGGTTTTAACTGAGAATTAACAAACCATTAACAGTGTATACATAGTAACAAATTGGAATACTCCTGTGTCTTTCCAATACGGAATATGTAAGTACCCAGTCAGTCCAACTTGTTCTTTAACAATGTAACTTTGGTGGATACAAATTCACTACCCAGACTCTTTTCGGGTCCAGGCTTCTCAAAGTGTATTACTTGCAGCTACCCTGAAAGACAGCGGGTGGCTTGAAACCCCACAACCTCTTACCTTGCCCCTAACACGCCTTTTAGTACGACTCTTGCTAAAATAGAAGGCGTATCTTAGAATGCAACTGGTGCCTAATATCTAGTTGGAAGCCACCAACATAACAGAGTGGCTCGCCGGCTTCTGCGGGCTTGTCTCTCAGCAAGCTTTCATGCATAAGCTTGGTCCTGAGGCCGGGTCAGTCTGCGCCAAAAGTCTAGTCTCCGTGGCCCGCACACAACTCCCGACCCAGCCATCCTCGGCTTGCACCTGAGATCCCGCCTGCCCCGCTTAGGGAATACCACACGCTGAATGCAATGCAGAGGAAGAGTTTTGCTAGTCTTCCAGGCCTGGGCTCAGCCGTTAGGAGCCGGGAAGGGGAGAGGGTGTGTGCGTAGGAGAGCGGAGACGACCGAGTCCAAGTGCGCATGTCCCGGCCGACTCCCGCCCGCTGCCCATCGGGCCCTGCGGCGTGCTGGCAGCCAGGACTGGTGGTGTGGTGCGCGTGCGCGGGCCTGCCGCAGGGAGTATCCGGCACGAGGCCGGGCGGGGAGCGCGGGCGGATGAGCGGGTGGGTGGGCACGCGCTGCGCCCCGCCCCACTGACGCGCCGGGCCCGCGCCTCCCGCCTCCGGCGCCCGGACCGGGGTTGGCCGCCAAGGAGTCCCCGCCCCTCCCCCGCGCCTCCCGGCCGGAACCGATCACGGCTGGTTTGAGCTGGTGCGTCTCCATGACGACGTGCTTGGCGTATAAGTAGCGGCGCGTCGCACCGTCGGGCTTTGTCAATCCCTGCAGCCGCCGCCGCCGGCCGCCCTCAGCCAGCAGCTCGGCGCCACCTCGGGTCGGCGTCTGCGGCGGGCTCGACGAGGCGGCTGACGGGGCGGCGGCGGGCGGACAGCCGGGCGCTCCTCGGAGTTCGACGGCGGCTTCTCCATGGGTTCGGGCAGCCGCGCCACTGTGCTGTGAGGTGAGCGGAGCGCGGGAGGGATGTGCGGCCACGTGTCGCCAGGCCCGGACTGCGGCCACCGGCGGGGGACACGTGGCCCAGGGCCGGTGACCTTGCGAGCCGCCGCCCTGAAGCCAGCTGCTTCTGGCCCTCGGCTGCAAGCCCTCGGATCCCCCATGGGAGTCCGCATCGCGTCAGCCGGGCTCGGCGCTCCTCTTGCCCGGGTGATGATGGAAGGCAAGCCCGCGGCAGGTGCAAGCAGCCGCTCTGCAGTTTCCTGCGCTTTCTTTAGTTTTGCTACGTGTACAGAGCAGAGCCGATGACCCGAAGTGGAAGTTGCTAGACCTAATTTGGGAGTCACTGCTAATGAATACCCATCAGCTGTGACTTGGAATTAGAACTCCTTGAATGACTTAGTGGTTTAGGGGAAACCGGGTTCCTGGCTGTCCCGGAAACCCGACTCGGAACCCTCAATAACTGGAAAAAGTGTGGGGAGCAGAGCCTGTCAGGAATGTCTGGGAGAGGACAAAGAATGCAGTGGCTTGTTTTATTCAAACCGAAGATCGGGCGGAATTTGACTGGTGGAATTCTTTTTTGTTTTAATTGGCTTGTATCTCTTCCAGAGTTACCTTCTTGTGCTAATTGTTTAACACACTATTAGCTTCTTCTCATACCAAAATGTTAGTAACATACCCCCCCCCCCCCGATTTCATGTATTTAGGCAAAATAGTAAATGGTATCTCAAAGCTTTCCAGGTTTAAGCCGGAGGGTTGCCTGGAAAATACTTAAGACCTAAAATTACAAAATTACTGGCAAAGCCCATTCATCAGTTGTAAATGGTATATAACAGTTGGCTGGCGCTCTTCTCTAGTCTTCACTTAGGAGAGATTTAGGCAGCTAAGGAAGTGCCAAACGTCTAAGACTTAAAGCGTGTTTTACCATGCATGGATTTGGATTTATGGCAGGCTCGTTCCCCCTGAGCCTCTCATAGTGTCCCATGCTAGAACAAACTCTGGCTCCTAACCATTGCCCGGCGTCCGTGCCTGTGAGCTGCTGGCACTGAAGTGGGTCACACAGTGGGAAGAAAAGTTTTACCTGGCCACTTGCTGTTGTCCATTTCATAAGGCCCAGACAGAATCTTTTATTAAGCGTGGTGATCTTGCTTATTTTTGTTAGTCATAAAGTTGGCCAAAAATTCCTTCCATAAGGCTATTGGATATCCATAACTAAGTGGATATTAGAAGGCACTTGAGGACAGTTGATTCCCAGAAGTGCTCATTTGGTAGGCAATACAGGCTCTGGAATGCTGATTTATGATAACAGTAACAATATACTGTGTTGAAGTCTCTCTCTCTCTTTTTTATGCTAGTACTGCATAAAAGTTTCCTTATGGAAAAGTTTGATGGTTTGTTCACTAAGTGTGAGTGTTCTAGATACCTGATGTTCTGTATTCACTAAAGATCAACATAATTCTTTTTTTTTTTTTTTTTTTTTTTTGGTTTTTCGAGACAGGGTTTCTCTGTGTAGCCCTGGCTGTCCTGGAACTCACTCTGTAGACCAGGCTGGCCTCGAACTCAGAAATCCGCCTGCCTCTGCCTCCCAAGTGCTGGGATTAAAGGCGTGCGCCACCACCGCCCAGCTTAACATAATTCTTAAAGTAGGAACCGACAAGGCATTTTTAGGGCTGCATGTAGTTATTGAAATGCCATTTGAAGTTTCTGAAGAGCTGGAATGGCTCAGAAAATAAAGCAGATAGGAACAGATAACATACTAATGTCAGTATCAATGGACTCTATGCAGATGCCTCTGAGACGCACATTCTGTGTTGGAGAGAGGCAGGGATTGAGATGTTCCATGTGTGTAGAGCTGTGGCATTCAGTTTTGAACAGTGTGGAATCTGATGTATTTGAGTACTTCAGAGGTTTGGGGTCCACTCTTCTGAGCACTAGGATTCCCACTCCACAGTTGATCTTCCTGTACTGGGTACTTCATTTCATGTGCTTACTCTGGTATACTGTTGCAGTGTGTAGCCTTTAGTGGTAAGATTCCAAGGGAGATAGCAACATCTTGTGTTTCTACTCACTAGTGTTTCCACGCTCCAAGGAGACAGCATTCAGAGTTCTTGGATAAGTTGGCCTTGTGAGAAGCTGACAATAATTAATTCCATCTCTAGGTTTTCTGTGTAAGTATCAGTTTCCTTGTGGATTTGTGTTGAAGCATTGCTAAGACTGCATGCATTCATGCTCACTTGCAGCTTACTCTGTTTCAGAGGCACATTGAGAACCATGAGTAGCTTTACTAAGGAAGAGTTTGACTGCCATATCCTCGATGAAGGCTTTACTGCTAAGGACATTCTGGACCAAAAAATCAATGAAGTCTCTTCCTCTGTAAGTACAGCTGCAGCTTTGCTGAGAGTTTCTAGCACCATAAATGAGCATGTCTTGCCAGAGAAACTAGAATTTGATTGACTGTGGACTGTCTAGTGGTTGGTCGTGCCATGGCAGCAACTGCTAACAGGGATAGGATTTGATTAAGGAAGACAAGGTTTTTTTCAGTGTGGTCAGCTGCAGGACTGTTAATGAAGTCCCTGAACCTGTTCTCATTCCAGGACGATAAAGATGCTTTCTACGTTGCGGACCTCGGAGACATTCTAAAGAAGCACCTGAGGTGGCTAAAAGCTCTTCCCCGTGTTACTCCCTTTTACGCAGTTAAGTGTAATGACAGCAGAGCCATAGTGAGCACCCTAGCTGCTGTCGGGACAGGATTTGACTGTGCAAGCAAGGTAAGAGTGCATACCCACCTCACGGAGTCATCACTTGTGTTAATAAGTGTTAATTTATAAGCTGAAGTGCACATGAGAACTTCATGTGCTTTTGTTTGTCAAACTCAGTCTGTATATAGCCCAACACTGATGTTCTCTTTTCAGACTGAAATACAGTTGGTGCAGGGGCTTGGGGTACCCCCAGAGAGGATTATCTATGCAAATCCATGTAAACAAGTGTCGCAAATCAAGTATGCTGCCAGTAATGGAGTCCAGATGATGACTTTTGACAGTGAAATTGAATTGATGAAAGTCGCCAGAGCACATCCAAAGGCAAAGTGAGTCTTCTGATTGATCACAAAAGGCCAGGCCTTGTAGGGCAGACTCAAATCTTGGTTCCTTTGTTCCTATACATAGTATATAGCTCTATGTATAGGAATAACCCTGGGTTAGACGCAAACTCACAAACTATACTTGGGAATCCTGAGTGTGGGTGAGCGTGTACAGAGAGAGCACTTACTTGGTGTACTTCCACCTAGGTTGGTTTTACGGATTGCCACTGATGATTCCAAAGCAGTTTGTCGCCTCAGTGTTAAGTTTGGTGCCACACTCAAAACCAGCAGGCTTCTCTTGGAACGGGCAAAAGAACTAAATATTGATGTCATTGGTGTCAGGTGAGATCTCAGTGATGTTATTGCAGACTGAGACGTTAAATTTTTGAGAACTAGTCACCAACATCATCCTGTTTCTATTTCAGCTTCCATGTGGGCAGTGGATGTACTGACCCTGAGACCTTCGTGCAGGCAGTGTCAGATGCCCGCTGTGTATTTGACATGGGAGTAAGTACATGTGCCTCGTGGGGGGAGGGGTTGTCTGAAATAACTACTGAGTCTAGAATTTGCCTCTTGTAGAAGCCTTCTGTATAACAGATTTTAAACCCATCTGTCATTTAAATGTGAATCTGGCAATTTGACTTCTGAATTTTCTTGGTTCTAGACGGAAGTTGGCTTCAGCATGTATCTGCTTGATATTGGTGGTGGCTTTCCTGGATCTGAAGATACAAAGCTTAAATTTGAAGAGGTAATTACAACATTCGTTAGTAACCTACAGAGGGTATTTTATATATAGAAAGTTCCATTTTGGTATTTTTACTGATATTAAAAGCTACCAAACAAATAAGTGGCCTGACATTGTGTTCCCACTGACTTGTGTGTCTATTTTTGAGACTGTAGCCCAGGCTGGCCCTGAACTTTCAGTCCTCCTGCGTCAGCAGCTTGTACTGCCGTTCCCATCTCCCATATATTTTCAATGTTTAGTCTCTTAGGAAATGAAGCCATTACTCAGAGCTTGTGTTAGTATTTGTACAATTATGTGAAGTTAGGCAGGGTGGGAGTTTTATGTTGTTGGCATGTATTTAACAGGATTATTTCAGCATTTGGCCCCTTTTTTGTAATTCATTTTGTGCTATTTAATAAAACTAGTCATAATATGTTGGAAAGACAGAGATGGTCCTGAGAGGGCAATGGGAAATGGTGTACAGACTGGTTTCCAGGGAGAGAGATGTTTATGTTGCTTCTGTTGCCCGATGACAGACCTGCTGGGTCATGTCCTGTTCCTTACACACAGCAGTGTGATCTTTCTCCTTTGTGTCAACTGCATAACAAATGGCTGCTCCCTCTCTCACTCCTAGATCACCAGTGTAATCAACCCAGCTCTGGACAAGTACTTCCCAGCAGACTCTGGAGTGAGCATCATAGCCGAGCCAGGCAGATACTATGTCGCCTCAGCTTTCACACTTGCCGTCAACATCATTGCAAAAAAAACCGTGTGGAAGGAGCAGAGCGGCTCTGACGGTATGTGCTGTCAGATGAGTCATGTAGGATAACTGAAAGTTGATATGCTGGGTGGTAATTAGGGTGATCTGTTTTTCTAGATGAAGATGAGTCAAACGAGCAAACCTTCATGTATTATGTGAATGATGGAGTGTATGGATCATTTAACTGCATTCTTTATGATCATGCACATGTGAAGGCTCTGCTGCAGAAGGTAAGTTCTGAGTGTATTCTCTAGCAGTGAGAATGATGGACAGGATTCAGAGATATTAAAGAACAATGACTTCCTCATACAGAGACCCAAGCCAGATGAGAAGTATTACTCATCCAGCATCTGGGGACCAACATGTGACGGCCTTGATCGGATCGTTGAGCGGTGTAACCTGCCTGAAATGCATGTGGGTGATTGGATGCTGTTTGAGAACATGGGTGCATACACTGTTGCTGCTGCTTCTACTTTCAATGGGTTCCAGAGGCCAAACATCTACTATGTAATGTCACGGCCAATGTGGTGAGTGAGATTTTGTGCCTGCTTGTTCTTTCAGTTGCTCAGTGGAATATTTGCCTACTATGAGCTAGTAGGTCAGCCTTGATTATAACTTGCTCAAGCTAGCCTTGTCTCAAGAAAAGTACTGAATTTGTGTCTGGTTTTTTCGTCTTTGATAATTTTACTTGAGCTAATGGGAATTCTTTTCAATAATACTGCTCATTTTCAGATTTTTACTAGGAAAGGTCTTAGAACTAAAAGCAATTTAGAATATTAATGTAACTAAAATCAAGTTAGCATATGTGACCTGTGGTTTCCTTAGTAGTGAAATGGTACATTGGATTGTTTCCTGGTGATGTAGTGACGAAGGGTGAGGCCAGGAGATCTCTTGGGAGGGTGCCCAATTTGGAGAAACACTTGGGTTTTGAATATATCTCTTTGTTTTTAGGCAACTCATGAAGCAGATCCAAAGCCATGGTTTCCCGCCGGAAGTGGAGGAGCAGGATGTTGGCACTCTGCCCATGTCTTGTGCCCAGGAGAGCGGGATGGACAGTCACCCTGCCGCCTGTGCTTCTGCTAGGATCAATGTGTAGATGCCATTCTTGTAGCTCTTACCTGCAAGTTTAGCTTGAATTAAGGCATTTGGGGGGACCATTTAACTTAATTACTGCTAGTCTGGAATGTCTTTGTAAGAGTAGGGTTGGCACCAATGCAGTATGGAAGGCTAGGAGATGGGGGTCACACTTAACTGTGTTCCTATGGAAACTTTGAATATTTGTTTTATATGGATTTTTATTCACTTTTCAGACATGATACTAACGTGTGTCCCTCAGCTGCTGAGCAAGCATTTGTAGCTTGTACATTGGCAGAATGGGCCAAAGCTTATGTTGTGACCCATTTTGAAAATAAAATATCTTGAAATAATTGGGCATTGGGGAATGTTTGTAAGTATCCCTTGAAGGCACAAACTTCTACACAGGCTGCTGCATCACAAGGCTGTGCCCTCTCTGTACAGCATCAGTCTGCTTAGCCCCTCCCAAGTATGTGCAGTTGGCTGGGAACTTTGTGCCCAGAGTCTGTTGGTAAGGAATGTCATCTGCCTAGTGACCTGTAGGCCTGGCCACTTCCTAGAGAAGGCATCTGAGGCTCTTTGAACCTTGCCTGCAGAAGCCCTGATTGTTCCTAGACCCTTGACTTCAGCTGCATCACCACCTAGTAACAGTTGAAAGCATTTGGCAGTCAACTTCCTGTAATAAATTCAACCAGCAACTACTGTGTTGTAAAATCTTTACCTTGACCTTTTATGTTTTATAGTCTTGGCTCAGTTTACACACCTATTGCCTCCCCAAAGTATGTCTGCTCTTAGCTAACATTGAAAACTTGTAGGTCAGGAGGAGGGGCAGTCATATCCTGTGGTCCCAGCACTGGGAGACCAGTGTGGGCCACACTAGACTCTACCTCAAGCAAAAGTTAGATGTGGCCTGAGTAAAGCTGCTAACCTGTGACTGTGTGTCCATGGGTCTGAGCTACCTGTCCCTCCATACAGGTGAAGAGGGAATCCCTTCTGGAACTGCTGCTTCTTCAGGGGCTCCTTCCCCAGGCACAGCGCTATGACTTTTATCTGCTAAGATGTGAACTTTGTTGGGAACCATTACATGGATGGAAGGGCCCCACCCCAGGCCTGGGTGTTTGGTAGTTTGGATAACGGGAAATTAAGGTCTCTCCAGCTCCTGGCAGCAATACATTTTTCTATAGACAAGTTTTAAAGATAGTACACCATATGATTACTGGAAATACATACTTAGCTGTGAAGGTGATGGACAGATGAGAGGACACAAAGGAAAAGGCTTTTTTTCTAAAGACTTAAGTTCCAACCTAAAAGCACAAACTGAAATGGCTAGAAGCCAGCCTGGAATTCACAGAAAAGTACAACTTAATTTTTGCTTTCTTGAAGTAGAGCCCCACTATGCTGGCCCCACTTGTTTTGTAGGTCAGGCTGCCCTCAAGGTGGTGATGTGTATGTGTACAATGTGGGTTTTGCCTGAGGAGCCCAGAAGAGGACATCAGATTGTCTGGAAGGGGAGTTCCAGAACCTGGGTCCTCTAAGAGCAGCCAGTGCACTTAACCATTGAGCTATCTCTCCAGCCCCCAAATAGGTTTTGTTTTTTAAAACATTTTTGACCTGAAGAAACAGTTCTTACCTGGCTGGCTGGCAAAGACAGTTTCTCAGCCCTAGGAGGCTAAAGGCTTTGGGTTCCTTCTTGCCATGAAAGGAGTTGAGTTTGGGAAGACAGGCATGCTCAGACAGGTCAGGAAGGCAGCTTTGACTTAGTTCTCAGCAGGATCCAATCCTGACCTGGAATATGTGTATGGAGACCAGAGACTGACCTCTGACCTCTGGTCTCTTCCTTGAACACTTCTCCAGTTTATGTGTGATGTAGAAGGGTGGGCAGTGCCAGGGGCTGCTAGGCCAGCAGCCCACAAGCCCCAGTGATCCCTCTCCACCTCTGAGACAGGTTCTCACCAGACCTGGAGCTCACAGACTATACTGACTGGCCAACAAGCCCCAGGGATCCTGTCTCCACCTCTGGGATTACAGGCCTCTGCCACCTTTGTATGTGGGTATGGGATCAAACTTGGGACCTCATGCTTACAGGACAAGCACTTTCCTCACTGGACCATCAGACTAGCCCCTGACACTTTGTCCACCGGTTCATTCCCTGTCCAAACAGTGGCAGGCAGGGGCAGCCAAGAGCATCTGTGGCCCTGGTACTGCTGTGGACTGAGTTGGGCCTGGAGCTGGGCAGACCCAGCTGAGACAGCAGGGCACAGTCTACCTAACTCATCGACAGTGGGAGTGAGCCAGTGCTACCTCTAGGACTTGCCCATAGGTGGGGCTTGCAGAGCCCAGAATTAACTGGCATTTCTCCATTTCTACTCTAGTTCCTGCCTTGAGCTCCTGACCTGGCTTCCTTCCATGATGGTTGTTTAGTTTCAGATCAGGACAGGGGACTGAGGCACACATTTTACATATCAAAGCAGACCTGGCCTCAGGTTCCTACTTGGCAAACCCTGCCCCCAACCCTGAACTTTCCAGCCCAGGGGCTAGGTTGCCCTTCCCCTCTAGGCGCTTCCCTATATAATCCAGACACTCTTTCTCTTCCCCCTCCGCTCTCCCAGTGGAATTCCCCTGGCCTCAGCCTTTGGGACCAGTGAACTCTGAGAGCAGCTTCCCAATAAACTTGCCTTTAATATAAAATCTGACCTGAATTAGCATATTTCACCAGCGGAGAAATAACCAGTTGTTGGTCTATAAGCCAAACAAACCTTTGCCCTCTCAAGTTGCTTTTGGCCAGTGTTCTGTCACAGCTACAGAAAAACTAATAACTAGGATATCCCTAGCTACACACCTAAAACATTGCTGCTGCTGGTGAGAGGTTTTTTATGTAGACTAGGCTGGCCTCAAACTCAGATCCACCTGCCCTTACCTCCCTAGTGCTGGTATTAAAGGTGTGCACCACCACTGCCCAACTGACCTAAAGTGTTTCTAAGGTGAAACTTGCTGGGCCTCCATGCTTGACAATCCATTGGGAGAAGGTGTAGGAAGCTGGGCTGACAGAGTCTGGGCAGGAGTGTGCCTCTATTAGGTAGCTGGTATGCTAAAGCCTGGGCTGCCTGTGATGTGGCCTGTTCCCTCCTGTTCCCAACCTGTCTTGGCAGCTGTGCATGTTCAGCTCTTGATTTATAGGCAGAGAGACCACATTTAGCAAGTAAATTTTAATATATTACCTGATCCTATTAAGAAACATTTGTGGTTTATCTCATTCAACTCGGCAGCTTGACAGGGCTTCTGAGTCTTAAAACACCAGGATCCTGGCCTTGGCTTCTGGGTGCCATGTTGCCTTCTGCAAGTCAGGTGTTTCTGTGGGCCTCAGCATCCTTTTGAGTCAACAGGCACAGGAGACAGCCAGGCTCTTAAGACCAGGCCCTGGGAGACTCAACTGTGCAGTCTGGGACAATCCTGGTTATGGCCACCAGGGGGCAGCAGCACCTAGTGTTTAAGGTGTAGCCAGTTGGCTAGGGGCCAAGCTCCACTCTGAAAGAAGACTCCAAGCTGACTTGGTTCCTTTCCAGATTCCCTCAACCCTCATCCCTTCCAGGGATCTCCAGTGGGTCGTCTTCGGCCTCCGTTTCATGGTCTCTTTGTCCCTTCAGTGAGTAAAGCCTACAGCCATGGCTTCCTGAAGTATTACAGGCCTTTCTCTGTGCCCACACATTTGTGAATGCAGATTTGGCCCACCTGTCCCCATGTGCCCTGAGAATTTGTGTGTCTCAGTGTAGTCTCTGCTAATTGGCTCTGAGCCAGAGGCAGAGCCCACCTAGGATTTTCTTTGTATAGTCCGGCCTGTACCACCCACCCACACCCATCCCGATACCGACCCTCTCCTTACAACCTCCCTGCAGAAGCCAGGGTCTTCTAGAGATGAGCCTGGCAACCATTTGCTTTCCCTCAGCTCTACTCTGATAGCTTGCGGTCAGGTCCTGTCTCTGGGAATCTCATCTGACTCAGGACATCACAGTGGGCCATTTAGTACTTCAGCTTTCTGGACAAACAGCTCCCATGGAAGACAAAGGTCTGGCCCGAGTCATCTAACTCATTCACGGTACATCAAACTTGCACCCGAGTCTCACAGAAAACTGAAGCTCTTGTTTGTACTCTGGTGCTTTCGAGCCAGAACACAAGAAGCCTTGCTTGGGAAGGTAAACGACAGGATGCCACGCAACCACTAGAACTGTGTTCCTCCTCGGGTGCCTGTACAGGACAGCAGAGGTTCTGGGATCCCAGAGGCAAGAGAGCAGGACCAAGGGACTTTTAGGAGGCTCCTCTTCCCTCCTTCCCCCGCTTTCCTTCTCTTCTTCCTCCTCCTCCACAAGAGTTGACTTCCAGAAGGAGAAAGAGCCTGTCGGGGACCCCTGCTGTATAGGTGAGAATTCAGAGTTCATTCTGGGGTTCTTTCCTCTACTGTGAGCTGGGCTTCTTGGCATGTGACCATCATCTGTGGGGCCACTTCCCTCCTCTTTCTCCTAGGCAGCAGTAGACTGGCTCCCTGAGGAGCCACACAGATTTAATGAGTTCCCGACAGGGCGGGGTCTGCAAGGACCCTCAGAGCCACATCTTAGTTTGTACAGAAAGAGCTGTAACCCGCGTTTTCCTTCTTAATTTTTTTTTTTAGATTGCTTTTTGTTGTTGTTGTTTTTGAGACAGGGTTTTTCTGTATAGTTCTGACTATCCTGGAATTCACTCTATAGACCAGGCTAGCCTCCAACTCAAGAGATCTGCCTGCCTTGGCCTCCAGAGTGCTGGGATTAAAGGCGTGTGTTGCCACCACCTGACTCCAGATTGATCTTATTCATGAAGTGACTAAGTACATTAGCAGCCCCGGCCGGCCTGAGCCTCAAACTCCTGATCATCCTCCTGCCTCTGGTTCCTGAGTACTGGAACAAGACAAATTACTACACTGGTGTAAGTGGTGTGTGTGCGCGCGCGCACGAGCGTGCAGAATTTGCCGCTTATCTTGGGATGGACGCTAGCTTCCTCGTGCCTTCAGGCTTGTTTGTACTGTAATCACTGTTGGCTCTGGGTCTCTGAATTACAGGGCTGACGACCTTAGGGTCCTCTAGTCCACCTTTACTGGTTCCATTCCACACACCAGTTAGCGAATCAACAGATTAACGCTCCCAGTCATCTCTCCTGTCCTCCAGTCACTTTCTCCTTCGTCATATGCATTGTGCTGGTTAGTTTTCTGCCACCTTGACACAGTGGTCATTGGGCAGAGGGAACCTCAACAGAAAATGCCTTCATCAGATTGGCCAGTGGGCATGTCTGTGTGGCATTTTCTAGATTAATGATGGATACGGGAGGACCCAACCCACTGTGTGTGGTACCGCCCCAGCAAAGGTGGTCCTGGGTTGTTTAAAAATGCAAATTCAGAAAAACATGAGTAAACCAGTAAGCAGAGTTCCGTAGGGGCTCAGCCTCCAGGTTCCTGTTCTCAATCCCCTACATGATGGATTGTAAACTGTAAGAAGAAATAAACCCTTTCTGCCCTGACTTGCTGTTGGTCATGGTGTTTATCACAGCAACAGAAAGCAAACTGTAGCACAGAGTGAAGTCCTGCTGTGACAGATCTGACCGTGTTGTTTGGGGTAAGGTTGGGGGTGTGGGGGATTGTAGAATAGTTTGGAACTTTGGGCTGGAAAACACATTGACTGCTAAAGCTATCACAGCTTTGTCCCTTTGAAATAGGGTCTCTCAATGAACCTGGAGCTAGGCAGGCAGCCCACCAGCCCCACAGATCCTCCAGTCTCTGCCCTCCACAATGCTGGGCGTTATCAGGATATGTGAAGCCATTTTTTACGTGCATGCTGAGTTCTGAACTCAGGTCATGATGCTTACACAGCTAACCGTAGCCACGGAGCCATCAGTGCAGCCTCCCTTACTGGCTATAAAAAACAAAAACAACAACAAAAAGATTTACTTATTTTTATTTACGTGCAAGGGTGCACCACATGCATGCATTACTTTCAGTGGCCAGAAGAGGTCTTGAATCCCCTGCAAGTGGGCATACAGACACCATGTGAGCGCCATGTAGGAATCAAGCCTGGATCCTTTGGAAGAGCAACCAGTGCTCTTAACGGCTGAGCCATCTCTCCAACTCCTTTTATAGCTTTTGCTCCCTCGACCCCCTCCACCCATAACATTCTAGGGCTCAAATTCTGGTCTTTGTGTTTGCAAGTGTTTCTTCACTGTCTCTACCCAAACTACAGCCTTCCTTGTCTGCAGCCTCCAGACGAAGGGGTGTACCCAGCAATTTAGCAGGGAAGCTGTCCTCTTAGACTGGCTAGAAGTTCCTGCTTTCTCCTGACTGAGAAAACAGGGCATAAAAGTTGCACCATTAGACAGAGTAAGGAGAGACTTGGATTTCAGGTAGGCTCATCCCAAGCGTGAATGGTTACCCAGGGCCATTGGAATTACTGCTTTACTCCACTCTCAGCTCGGGACTGGGTGTTCTAGACAGGGGACAGGGGACTCTGGGATGGTGCCATGCCACACATCCCTTGAGACAGTTTGGTCTCTGCCTGGCTGGCTGTTCTAAAAATAGCTTCTGCTAATGAAGGGAGCGCTGGGGTCTGGCTGGGATGGGGTGCTGGGCCCCATTCTCCTGCGAGCAGGCCCTGTCCTGAGCTCATCAGCTAAGCAGGTAATTATGCATGTGCTTTGTTCCCCGGCACAAAGGGGCTCTCAGAGAACTTCCGAGAGGTGCGGCTTCCTGGCTGATTTGATTTTTTTTTTTTTTTTTTCCCAGAGCTGGCGTGTGAAAGTCAAGCTGAACCTGCCTAATTGTGCCTGAGAAGGCAATTCAGAGAAGCTGCTCTTGGAAGGGAATCAGGACAATTAGCTCTGGGCTGTGTGGAGAAGGGACGAGAGCTCACCATGGTGAATGTCAGCCTGTCCCTGGGGAAGCAAAGGGCAGCATTGAGCGAGAGTGAAGAGGTGAATATCTTCTCCTGAGGCAGGGTTAGCACCCACATCTGCGATGGATGTGAGTGGTGGGGGTACAGGCGTGGGAGCCAAGGCCAGTCAGGAGAAGGCATAATTAGCCCAGTCAGGGTTGGATGCCAGTGGTCTTGAGCCACTAACACAACCCTGGAGCCTTAGCTTCCCTGATTCCCCAAATGAGCAACACACACACACACACACACAACCCCAAAAACCAGACCAGATGGAGCACGTTCATGCCAGGCATCAGTAGGCACAAGGCCAGGGCAGATGGTGCCAACAGGGCCTCCAGCAAACAATCCACAGCAGCTGTAGCCCTGGCCCTCCAGTGCCCAGGGGCCTGGCCGTGCAAGCCAACTGCTCTTCTCCCTACTTCCCCCACTGTGCCTGGACCAGGGGAAAATGTTATTAGTTCCTGTGACTCTTGGGGCTTCCAAATCCAAGAGCTGGGCATTTGAATCTGGGGAGGTGAGTCTGCAGCCTCTGAACTGGCTTTGTCCCTTTATTCAGGTCTCCATCTGGCACCGAGTAGGTGACAAATGTTTGTTCTTCCTATAGCATCAGGAAACTGAGGTCTATAAGTTCACCTCCCAGTCAATGAAATACTTATGTGTGTGTGTATCTCATTGTGTGTGTCACACATGTGGCTCAGTATGTATGTGTATCAGAGGGCAACCTCAGGTATTAGCCCTCACCTTCTACCTTGAAACAGTCTCTCTTGCTGTTGTCTTGGGCTCCTTCTCCCTGTAGGAGCACAAGAATTACAGATGCTCATATTAATGTGTCCAGCTTTTATGTGGGACTGGAGACTTGAACTCGGGTCCTCACACTTGGACAGCAGTCTCTTTTACCTACTGAGCCATCCTCCCAGCCCTGTGTGTCTGTTTTAGGTTTGTTTATGTGTGTGGATGTTTTGCCTGTAAGTATATCTATGCACCATGTAAGTTTCCAGTTCCCACAGAGACCAGCAGGGGGCATCAGACCCCCTAGAACTGGAGTTACAGGTGGTTGTGAGTTGCCTTGTGGGTGCTGGGAATCAAGCTCTGGGCCTCTGGAAGGACAGCAAATGATCTTAACCATTGAACCATCTCTCCAGCCCATTGTGTGTCTATTGTAGATAGAAATTTCTAGAGAGAGTTTTGACTACCTGCTTTGAAAGGAGACTAAGGTATATACAATTGGTTTTATTTGTTTTATTTTATTTTTCAAATTATTTCTTTTAGTTTTCAGGATTATAATCTGCTCAGGAGAAACAGTCTTGCCCAGGAAAGAGCACACCAATTGGTTATCCGATACTAAATGGTCAGTCCTGAAAACGTATATATCAATAACATTTTACACACTGGGAAGGTTGTACTTACGTATGTTTTACTCATCTTAAAGGGACGTGGCTAGCTCCATCTGTTAGGACAAGCCTATGGAGTAGGGCACCCATGTCTACACTCAGGTTGTGGCAGTCACACTTCCTGGCTGTGTTTCTCAGGTTAGACTCCATGTATCTAGAGGACTCAGAGTAGGCCTGGCCTGGTTCTGTGAGTTTTAACATCACTGCTGTGGTCATCATTGGATGGTCCAGGCTTCCACTGTAAAACCCAGAGAAGCTGGCAAGTGGCATGGGATGAATCCTGCCATGTGGCTGGAATGAGAACACCAGGGCTCGGGCAGTGTCCTCCAACAAGGGGCATGCTGGGCTTCATCTGATTGGTCTATGTTTGAGTCATGCTAGTTAAATAGGTGGGGGGTTGGTTGTTTGCTTGTTTGTTTGGGACTCATGTAGTTCAGGCTTCCCTCAAATTCACTGTTCAACCATGCTTACCCCTTAAATTTATAGTCTTCTGCCTCTTAAGTCCTGAGTGCCAGGACCACTGGGAATGCACCACCACGCCCAGTTTGTGTGCTGGGGATGAAGGGCCTCATGAATACTATGCAAATACTCTTCCAATGGATCCACACGCACACGCACACGCACACGCACCAATTAAGTAGTTTATTTTTATTCTTTGAATATTTGTACTTATTCTTTGATCATGTGTTGGCTGGTTTTATGTCAACTTGACACAAGCTAGAGTCATCTGAAAGGAAGGAAACCTCAACTGAGAAAATCCTTCTATAAGATCCAGCTGTAGGGCCTTTTCTTAATTAGCGATTGATAGGGAAGGTCCCAGCTCATTGTAGGTGGTACCTTCCCTGGGCTGGTGGTTCTGGGTTCTATAAGAAAGCAGGCTGAGCACGTCAGGAGATGCAAGCCAGTAAGCAACACCCTTGTGGCCTCTGCATCGGCTTCTGTGTCCAGGTTTCAACCCTGCTTGAGTTCCTGTCCTGACTTCCTTCTACGACGGACTATGATCTGGAAGTGTGAGCCAAATGAACCACCTTTTCCTCCCCAACTTGCTTTTTTGTCATGGTGTTTCGTCACATCAATAGAAACCCTAACTAAGACAGAGGCTATTGGTGAAAGTGCAACCTGGTAAAGCAAAGAACCCCAACATTTTGGAGACCGCAGGACTGTGGGATGACCATCAAAAACCACAGCTGGGGTTAGAGTGGAGCTGACAGGAGCCTAGCCGACAAGCTGTGTATAGATGTATAGATACCATAGAGGACAGAGCTGGAAAAGGGAGGAGCCCAGAAAATCATGAGTGAATCTCACACAATTGGGCTGTTATTTACACTGTTGGAGTTTGGTTTTGCTTTGTTCAGATTATGACAGTGCCTTGGTTCTTCCTTCTTCCCTCTTGAAGAAAGAAAGCATTTAATTTATTTTTGATTTTATAAGAGCCCACGGTTAAGAGACTTTTAATTTTAAGGGGCTTTGTATTTTAAAGGGACTGAATTTTTAAAGATTGGAGCTTTCAGAACTTGATATGTTTATATTATAATGTTGGTATTAAAGTGTCATCTTAGGGAAGAACAGGAAAGAAAAGGTTACGGCTTAATGATGTGTTGTGTGTCAAGTTTCCAAGGGGTCTATTGGGCTGGCTGGTTTTATGGCAGCTTGACAAAGCTAGAATCATAACCTGAATTGAAAAAAAAAAATGCCTCCATAAGATCTGGCTGGAAGACATTTTTTCTCAATTAGTGATTGGTGGGGAGGTCCCAGCTTTTTGTGGGTGGGACCATCCTTGGGCTCGTGGTCCTGGGTTCTATAAGAAAGCAGGTTCCGTAAGCAGCATCCCTCCATGGCCTCTGCATCAGCTCCTGCCTTCAGGATCTTGCCATCCTGAGGGTCTTGGATGATGAACAGTGATAGGGAGCTGGAAGGAGGATTAACCCTTTCCGCTCCAACTGCCGCCCACCGCAGAAAGAAGCTTCTCTGACCAACATTGAGAACGGCACTTATCAATGAGTTTAAACAACTATTGAGAAGGCAGTTTGACAGCGCATTCACTTAACAAAGCAACGCTAGCACATATGTTACAGATGGGGCCCATAACTGGCTAACACCAGTGATATCTTTTCCTCTCCAGGGGCCTACATGAACCTTGGGGCATTATGAAATCCAGCCCTTCTAGGAGGGAAGTTTTCAGGGCAGTTCCAGCTTGTTTTCTCCATGTTCTGCAGCCAATATGTGTTGTCTTTAGCAATAGGGCCTTATCATCTAGTTCTGGTAGGCAACCAAGAGCAGTGGCAATAGCTTGTGTGGTTTTGGGGCCTCTGGGGGCTTCCCTGACCAATAATTCATAGGGAGGCAGCCCACACTTGGCACTGGTTATTTTGTTTCGTGACCCATGTCTTATGGGGAAAACATTGTCCACCCATGCACAGTATCTGTGTTCAAGCTTTTTAAAATTATGTTTTCAAAATGAGCTTACAACGTAGTGGGTTTCCATTAGGGTTTTTCACATAGACTTAGTTTTGATTAATCCACCCCACCTTCTCCTCCTCCCCAGTTAGATGGTTGAGAGATCCATGGATGGAGAACCCCCAAGGATGCTTATGGACACAGGGTGTGGGCTGCTGTGAGTGGGGCCAGAAAATGTAGGCCTGGAGACAAACTATCCTAGCTTGCTTTTCTGTTGCTGTGATAAAACACCGAGGCAATTGGGGAAGAAAGGGTTTGTTTATCTTATTAATCTCCAGTCCATTATCATGGAAAGTCATTGCATAAGCTCAAGGCAGGAACCGTGAAGGAATGGTGCCTACTGGCTTGCTTGCTCCCTATGGAAGCTCAGCTTGCTTTCTTAATACAGCCCAGGACCATCTGCCTAGGAGTGGATGGGGGGGGGGGGGCCTTCTACATTAGCCATTAGAAATGCCCACAGGCCAATCCAATGGAAGCAATTCCTCAATTCAGGTTCCCTCCTTCAGCTGACTCTAATTTGTGTCATAATCACAAAACAAAAGCACCCAGCCCCTTTCGCATCTGAGGAGACAGAGCTCCAAGGGAGATCCCCCTCCCAAGTAGAAGCCCCCACCTCGACCCCTGCCAGCCACTTCTGTGTCCGGCTGTCCACTGGATGTGAAGCCAAGCTCTGTTCAGTCAGAACAGAGGAACAGGCTGCATCCCATCACCAATGGCAACAGAGAAGAAGCCTCCTCAGCAGGCTTTACGGTAGGATCTCATGGCTCCTGAAACATGTTGCAAGATCTGTTCACGTGTGCCTGGCCACTGTTGGTTCTTGACTACCTTAATGTCATCTTTTGGAGAGCTATAGCACTCCAGCAAAGACATCTCTTGATGTGGAGTGCTGTCACTGAATCCTGTGTGGTAGAATTTCTATAATGTGGGAGAGTGTCTAAGACCCTCTCACTAGTGACTACTAGACCCTTCTGAATAGTTGCTCAAGCCTTACGGCTTTTTGGGGGGATGGAGACAAACCAAAGTGATAGAGGGTGGGTATGTTTCAGGGGCCATATTTAACTCAAGACCAGACATCTCTCAGGCTCCATCCCACTATCCAGGCTCAATGCAGAGGAGGGAACCAATAACTTGAAACCTATGCAAAACAATGTGTGGTTGTTCTGCGTGTCCCGTGTCTGCAGGGTTTGAGCATCATTGCTGATGCGATCCTCTGCTGGGTGGACCAGGGTGGGAATGGATGAAGAGCAGAACAGCCGAGGACTGCTGGAGCAATCGGAAGAGACCGTGCTCCAGAGAGACTGGATGCTGCCTCCAAACTCTCAGGGGTTATTCTGGAAAAGGTGAGCCTGGTTCCCTGACTGAGCACTGGCATTTGGAAAGTGATGTTGCTACTTGTGTCCTGCAAGTCTACTGTGTGTTAGGACTTGGTGCAGAGGGACAAGAAGAGAGCTGCTTTGGACCCCAGGAAGGGAAGCCCTTACTGGAAACCCACTCTGAGGTAGGCAGGGAGGGGATTTGGGGCAGGCTGAGCAGCCTGGGGTAATGGGTTTCTCAGCCACAGTTGGTAGCAGCTTTCTTGGGTCCTCAAGGAGGCTCTGGAAAGGTTCTTTTGCCCTGAGTGTGGCAGCTGTGGCTGAAGCAGACGGAGCTCTCTGAGGCCGCAGCCTCTCTCTCGCCACCCACCTTCAAGAAGCTCATGGTTCTGTCTTAAAGCCTTTCCAATAAAGCCTTGGAGACAACAAGCCCCATTTCCTGAGCAGAGCTGAACGGTTATTTTACACTTCATCTAATTGATTAAAATGACTCTTCTGAATTAACTGGGTTTTCCAGAGCCGAGCAGGGGAGTAAAATTCAGAGAGTGAATTGGCTGCCAGGCTGGACAGAGGCTTTTGTGAGGGGTAGTCCCTCTGGTCCCTGCTGTGTACAACTCTGCTCCCTGTCTTCCACATCCAGTGCCCCAATGCCCTCCTGCAAAAGCTAAAGGCATCTTTGTGGAGTCTTACCCCTCAGAAATGGGGCCAGGGATGATACAGCTGCTGGCCACTCCCTGCAACCTCAAGCCTGTTGGCATGTATTCGTGGTACAGTTTTCTTGACTCTTTCACACTTAATCCAGAGAGTCACTGAGACACCAATTGATAGAACAGACCCTGAGGCCTATTGGTGGCATATTCAGGAGGTGGCTAGGTTGGGGCTCAAGCCAACCTGTTGATAGAAAGCCAATGTCCTGTTCACTTTCTGACTCCTGCCCTGAAGACACTGTCAAGGGAGTACTCCTACACTGTGACTTTATCTCATGACCCTGAGATTCATAAATGCAACTGGATTTCAAGACTCTAAACATGAGACCTGGTCCAGAATGACACCTAAATCAGCAGGTCTCAGCTTGTGGGAGGTGACGTCAACGTCACATGAACTGTTTTATACCCATATGTAATACCTGTCAGGAGATCTGTCATGATGTCCATGGTGGCACATGCCTGTAATCCCAGCATTGGGGAATGGAAGCAGGCCAACCTCAGTTACATAGCAAATTTAGGTCAGCCTGAGCTATGCAGTGCCCCCAAGTCCCCCTAAAAGAGATCTGCTGTAAGCAAGAACATAAATACTCGTAGTTAGTCTAACAAGAGTTATATTTCATTATGCTAGGGGTCATCACACAAAGTTCACACTCCAAATTCCTAACTATGATCCTAAGCCAGTCTTAGCAAGACTGCTCACCCGTGTGGCTTACCTCGGCTGCTGAAGGTCAGGCCCAGTCTCCAACAGAAGTCTTTGGTTGCGTCTTTCTAGATTTGCAGAGCAGAGCGTTGCTCTTGGTCTCTGCTTATATACTGTCCAGTGAGCGACATGGCGTTCTAGGCCTGTGTCTGTTATCCAGAGTGATGTCACTGAGTTCTGGTTATCAGGGATGTAGTAGGGATCCTGACTAAGCTATTTTTACATGTCTAAATGGCTTTTTTTTTTTTTTTTTTTTTTTTTTTTTTACTATTCTATGATCTGTCACAGTCTTTCTGTGTCACAGCCATAACCCTTGGATCCCCTCTTCTGGCTCCTCCCCAGGCCACAGCTTTGGCCATTCTCTTTTGTGAGGTGTGGTTTTATAGCACTTGATTACTGTGTCATCGTCCTTATTACTGTCATTGGCCTTATCTTCTCCTCAAGGTTTCACTATGTATCCGTGGATGCTCTGAGACTTGCCATGTAGACCAGGCTAGCCTCAAACTCACAGAGATCTGCCTGCCTCTGCTTCCTGAGCATTAATGGTGCTTAAAGATCTGAACTTAAAATTAATGAATGAGGAGAAGAGGGAAAAGCCAACTATAAGAAGCAGGAGATATCTTCAGTGGAGATATAGAATAGGCTTACTCGGGGACATCTGGACAGTTTTTTCTCCAAGGCCACCCTTGCCATGATCGTAGATGGTGTTATGAGCCTGTCTTTGGGCCTGCAGGGTACAGGGGGTTCATGGACACCTCCCAACCAAGCCCTTGACTGTGATCATGGCTGCCCGTTGGTTTCTAGACTAAGAAGGGTATGGAATAGAGCTAGAAGGCAGGCAGCATGCTCTCTGGTGCATCTGTCAGTGTGCGGATGAGGTAGACCCAAGTCCTCTTCAGCATCCTGCAAATGGAGACTGCCCACAGTCCCCAGCCAGGTGCCCATGATAGTAAAGACATCTTTGCCTTGTTATCCTATACCTGTATTAGTGGAAGTGGAGCAGTGACACTGGACAAGTGTCCCCAGCCTGGCTGGCAGTGTCTCAGGCTGTGTTTTTGTCCTGGTGAATATTTATGACCTGCCTATCCCCATTCTCCAAATTGAAGCTGATGGTGGCTCCTGTGATTTCTTTCCCACACACAGCCAGGCGGCTGGCTGCCTAGGAGCATTTAATAAGCCCTTAGGCCAAATGTCTGCTTGCCCCAAGGGAGTGTCTCTAGGGCTTTCTTGCAGACAGCTCTCATGGCAACCTTGTAGGGAAGAAGGCTTTTTTTTTTTTTTTTTTTTTTTTTTTCCCTCTTCCTGCTTGGGTTCAGTCTGGGGGGCCTGCAAATCCAATTGAAAACAGAGGAACAGGAGAGAAACCAAGGTGTGTTTTTATACCAACAGAGAGGTCCGGTGAAGAGCAGAGATAGGTTTATATTGCTTTATACAGGCTTTTAGAGGAGAAGTAACAGGAGATAAGCCTGGGATTGTCACACTGACCAAGCCCTGCCCATCTCTTTTCCAACTTCTTTGTTTCAGAACCCCTGCTTTTAGCTTTATGTTTAAATGGTCCAGAAGCTTTAGCAAGAATCCTGTGGAAAAGAGGCATGGTGGCTGCTACCCAGCAGTTGGGAGGCTAAGGCAGGAGGATTGCCTTGAGTTCAAAGTCACTTGAGCTACTCAGTAAGCTCTAGACCAGCCTATGCTATGGAGTATGATCTTGTCTTGAAACAAAACAATAATAACACAATAGTCCTGTACAGTCAGGTCACCCCGGTCACACGCTGAAGCCTCCATATCTGAGTAACTGAACTTACCTGATCGGGTCCTCCTCCATCCCCCCAGAGGACATCTGATCTCATCTGCCTGCCTGCATTCACAAGAGTCCTGTTAAGTCATTTTAGCCAGAAGCTCTCAATCCTCATGTTTCCCCTAGTAATTTTCCATACTGATCTCGCTGCCATCTTGTCCATAAATCCCTGCCTTTCTATTTATTTAATTTACCCCCATGTGTGTGTGTGTGTGTGTGTGTGTAGGTAGGTAGTATGACCCTTGGAGGCAGGAAGAGGATGTCTAATCTACCCACTACTGCGAAGTCTCATTATTGTGAAGCTGGAATTAACAGTGTAACACACATTCCACATGGGTGTTAGAGACTGAACTCAGATCCTCTATAATCCTTATTAGCTCTTACTGACTGAGCCATCTCTCTAGCCCCTCTTTTCTTTTTTCCTTTTTATGTGCATGTGCGAGTGTATGTGTATGTGTGTGTGTACAGTTGCTCACAGAGGTTAGAAGAAGGCGCTGGATCTCCTGGAGCTGGAGTTATAAATGGTTGTGAACTACCTAACAGAGATGCTAAGGAAACAAAAATCTATTCTTCTGCAAGAACATAAAATACTTTTTTAAAAAAAGATTTATTTATGTTATGTAAACAAGTACACTGTCACTGTCTTCAGACACACCAGAAGAGGGCATCAGATCCCATTACAGATGGTTTTGAACTGCCACTTAGTTGCTGGGAATTGAACTCAGGAAGAGCAGCCGGTGCTCTTAACCACTGAGTAATCTCTCCAGCTCCACAAACACTCTTTTTTTTGTTTTGTTTTTTGAGACAGGGTTTCTCTGTGTAGTCCTGGCTGTCCTGGACTCACTCTGTAGACCAGGCTGGCCTCGAACTCAGAAATCCGCCTGCCTCTGCCTCCCAAGTGCTGGGATTAAAGGCATGCGCCACCACTGCCCGGCTTCCACACACACTCTTAAACACTAACATCCAGTTCTACACCCCTACTTTTCCTTGTCTTGTTCCTGACTGAGCCTAATCTACCCACTGCTGCAAAGTCCCATTACTGTGACCCCAAGCCAATGTCAATGGTTTATCATATATGGGTTCTTATGTGGCCCAGGTTGGCTTTGGACTGGCTATGGCCTTGGGTTTCTAGTTCTCCTGTCTCCATCTGGAATCAGTGCTGGAATCACAGGTGTATGCCACTGTATCTGGTTTATGTGGTGCTGGGATTCAAACCCAAGCTCCATTCCTATAGTCCCGCCCTTAGACAGGGTTGCTTTTTCTTCCCATCTGTCCTTGTTACTTCTTGTTGCTGTGTTAAACACCATGACCAAGTTTGTTTTGACTTATGGTTCTGGGGGGAGATTCCGTAATGACAGGAAGGTATGACAGCAGGCGGCCAGAGCAGGAAGCTGAGAGACCACATCTGCTGCTACACACAGGAAGCAGAGAGTGACCCGGATGTGTGTGAGGCTCTCAAGGCCTGCCCCCAGGGAGCTACTTCCTCCATCAAAGCTGTACTTCCTAAAAGTTCCAAACATCCTCCTCCATCAGCACCACCCACCAAGGACCAAGTGTTCAAATACAAGGGCTCATGTGGGCCGTCTCATTCCGATCACCACACCCTCTTCAAAGGTGTCACTAGAACATAGTCTTTTCCTTTTTTTTTTTTTTTTTTCCCTACAGTGGGTGCTAATGGCCCATCTACCATCTTCTTGACTAAATTGTTTTTCTCCACCTCCTTTCTAGGAGCAGCCAGGATGCCCTTTTCTTCAGAGAAAGGGAGTTTATGGACAGAGGAAGCTCAAAACAAACCTTGCTTTCCATGTCTGTCAAATCTCAGATGTCTTTAGTTCAAAGACTTGTCAGGGCCAGCAAGATGACTCAGTGGATAAAGGCACTGTCCTACAAACTTAGTGACCTGAGTTCAATCCCTGAGACCCACATAAAGGTAGGAGAAAAACCATAGCACAAGTTGTTCTTTGGACATATATGTGCTATGACACACACACAACAGTAGGGATCTTTGTGCTAACTCTGGGTCTGAACATTGCCCCCCCTCCAAGCCTCTAACTTCTCTACAAGCTGACCCTGACCACTGCTGCTCCTCCTAGTCCAGCTTCCTTCACACCCCCCTCTTTTCCCGTTGTCCATCAGTCCTACTCACCTAGGTCTGTGTATTCCTCCATTTATTTTTTTCCTCAGCATCCAAAACACTCAGCTGTGCTACTGCAGGCACTCGGCAATGGCCCCATTTTACCTGCTGTTTGACCAACAGCATCCTTCCAGATGTTGGCTGCTTGCCTCTCTCAGCACATTCTCAGCATCCTTTCAGGGTTCTATAGACACAGCAGATACAAAGTGTGGGGTTCAGAGCTGCCCTGAAGGAGGATCCCTCTCTGTTCTAAAAGGTATCTGGGGATCTGCCGCAGCAAAAGGGGAGGAGCTGAGGTGTTCTGGATGCCCCTTAACATCTGGGAGCAGTAGAGAACGCCCCTCCCCCAGTGAGAGTTCCAAGTCCAGCTGCAGGACTGGCCGTTGGTTTTGTTCTGGGGGACTAGAGTTTGGGATGGCAGGTATCAGATGGGGCTCTCACTGTGTAAATCTGTGTTCTAGATTTACAGGAACCGGGAGACACCGACTCATCTCTCCTGCCTAGGTTCTAACGTGGACTGAAGTTCAAAGGCAGTTATTTCTAGGGTTCCTTCAGATCCCAAGGAGACTTCTACCCTCCAGACAGCTCCAACCTTCCCATCCTGCTTCTGGCTCACAGAATCCAGTGTGGGATTCAGGGTTTCTCTAAGCTCCGCAATGAACAACCATAAGGACACCCAGGAATGGAAGGACATGGAGGGGTCCCGAGGAGAAGAGTTACCATACCAGCAAGTTTCAGAGGAGCAGCAGGCCCCACTAGCCTTCCAGTGTCTTCTGATGGCAGCAGCGTGAGGCTGGGGGGCCGTGTCAATGCTGGTCCCTAGCCTCTTCTGTCTTATTGGACTTCCCATTGCTGTCCCTGCAGTAAACATCAGAGCTGGTCTCATGTGGACCCACTGGTGATGCTTCCTCTCAGTCTCCTGGCTTGAGGGCTCAGAGCCCAGTGTGACAGATTGATGCCTGTCCCAGGTGACAAACATACAACAGGCCTGTCCAGCCTTGCATCTAGGTCTGGAACTCTATCCTCTGGCTATGCCAGTCACTGCAAACAGCTTGGTCGAGGAGGAGGGACTTTCTCTGCCATTCCCTGGTGTTACAGGGCACCTGAAGTCCCCTAGCAGGGGACTCTTGCATCCTCTAGGACCTCCCTGTGACACTTGCTACCTTCCAGAATGGCCCATCTGCTGTTTTCCCAATTAGAGCGTTCATTTCCTCTTTGCCTGGAACCTGGAGTTTGTTTCCGAGGCTGAGCAGGTGGCTGGAGACCTGAACATAAACAGATCATGATTTGGGAATTGACTTGCTTATCATGGAAATAAGTGTTCCTCCTCCCGAGGAGGAGTTGCTTGGCCAGATTTCTGAGTAATCCTTGTATTAGCTTCAATCTTGCCCTGTGAAAACCTGCAGCCCTTAGCTCCCCCACCCTCCACCCCAGGAGAACAAGACCCTCAGGGGGTGAGGCTGGGGTGGGGTGGGGTTGAGGGGTGGAGGGGTAGGGGGAATTGTGAGTCACTGATTCTTTGGGATAAGGTGAGGGAGTGGAATCAGGTGTTGTGAGCCATGCTTGCCGGTGGGAGGGGAGGGCGGGAGGGAGAGAGAGAGAGGAGGAACACGAATAAACAGAGAACAGTGCCAAGGAGACATCTGGGCAGCTGATCAGCTCGGCTGCCCTCGGTGCCTGCAGTCTTCCGGTCTGTGACAGGTCAGACAGACCCTGCTGCGAGGCTGTTGCTTCAAAGTCTGCCCTGCCTCTCACGTGTACCGGGGACTGTAGGGAGGCTCCACGGGGACAAAACTCTTTCAAAGACTCACAGGACCGATGCCTGGTTAGGAACCAGTTGCAGAAAGGAGCCGCATCTGTTTCTAAACCAGGAGCAGGCAAAGAGGTGCCCTTCACAAATACAGCCTGAGGGGATCTGGGGCTTGTATTGGACAGCATGGCCCTCGGGGCCCCAGCTCGTCTGAGCCGGAGGGCGCGGACTTATGGAGGGATGAGGCCCCCGTGCGCGGAGCCTCATCACAATGACACAGATCCTGGATGTAGTATATGGATACTTGAAGGCAGGACCTGGAGAGGATCGTGAGGCAGGAAGTAGAGGCTGGTTTGCAGCCTGGTTTCAGCATCCTCACTGGGGGAAGTTGTATCTGCCCCAGAACTATAGAATTGATGATATGAGATCTCACACAATCACCCCATGCTAACGTGGCTTCCAGGGAGATGGTGGTGAGGGGAGAGCAGAGCATTGCAGCCATCCAGACTGAGGAGCCGTGTCTCTGGATGCTGACAGCTGGCCCAACCTGGTTCTTCTCACAGAACTACATTGCTTCTGCTCTTGCTCATAAAGGGGGGTCTGTCAAGTATGAGAAGCAGAGGCAGGGCTCTTTCTCTCTCCCTCCCTCCCTGTCTCTTCACTCTTTCTTTCTCCCTTCATCTCCTTTTCAGTGCCAAGGTTGGAACTCAGAGCCTCTGTGCTAAGCAAGCTCTGAGCCCTATCCCAGCACGTCTTAGTGTGACGAGTAAAATGGAAGATATTTGGAATGAAGCAAAGAGGAGACTGGCTGAACAGCAGAAGGCTGGGTTAGAATCCAGAGACGCCAACCAGACAGGTCAAAGGACTCCAGCCCTCCTTCACTGTCCCTGGAATAGCTTATCTCAAACAATGTACAGCATCAGAGCTGGGCGCTGTTCCGGATAGAAGGTCCAGGAGTAAACAAACCCCAACCCCTTGCAGGGTTTAAGGATGGGAAAGTAAGGACAGGGTGCCCTGAGGGTATCCTCACCCCACCAGGATCTGAAAGGCTGCTGTTTTGGTGAATATTGAGGGTTTGTTGGGGGAAGCCTGTAGACAGACCCAGAGCAGGCTGTTCCAGGTCATGCTACCTGGTCTGTCAGAGCCCAAGGATGAGAGGCTGTGTGGTTGCTCTGAGGCTCACACATTCAACCTGAATGTGCTGAGGGGAATGTGTGTAATGGGGCCTGGAACTAGGAGCCAGACAAGCCTGGGGTGGATACTGCATCTCCCTCCTCTTTATTACTAACTTGATGTGAGGGCATGGATGAGCCCATAAAGTTTCTAGGTTCTGAGTCAGGGGAACTGAGGTCTGTGCCCTGTGAGAGTGCCTGGGGTGGGTCATAGGAGTTGGTGGATGGGAGGAGTAGACACTGGGTGGTCATTGGTTCATGCCCATCTTACTCCCACTGGTGGCCCCTCTACCATACTTGGTTCCAGGAAGCCAGGCCAGAGTGGCTGTCTTCCTCCCTCCTGTGATGTCCCCTCTCCACTGGCACTGATCTATGGGTAGCCAGCTCCACAGAGAGCCTGGGAAGACAGTGATGCCCTTTGTTTTTAGTTCAATTTGGTGAGCAGAATGCTCCTGGGGCCAATAGATTTCCCTAGTAATGAAATTGTAAAAGGAATTGAGTTTTGCCTTACCAGCTTAAAGGACAACCTATGCCCTTTCCCAAGTCCCAGGGTGACACCAGCAAATGCTTGTCTCTTGGTCTTTTCTCTATCCAGCATTCTCCTCTTCCTGCTAGAACAGAATCCCTGTGATGGAGTTAGCTACCCTAACACATCTGTTCCCTAGAACTGGATGCAAGATTTGCAAAATGGGGGTTTGGGGAGGGAAGCTCAGATTCATGTGTTGTACCTCGCTACAAAGTTGCAGTCTACCGATTCTGGACAGCTTTCCTGAGCTCTGTGCAAAATAGAGGATTCTCTTTTCTTAGTGAGACTTCCTCTTCTCCGCCTGATCTGGGGAGTCTGACCCCCAATCTTCTGTCTGAGGAATGTCATGTAATCCTTGGTGAAATTACAGATTAAACTTCTTGGAATGCCTCTCCATACAAATGAGGTATCTCCAGAAACTTAAGCCTCAGCCCATGAAAATTCACCCTAAGAGGAACCCCTTCCCACTCTCCAAGATTCATAAATATAGCCCTTGATTCACCCTGAATAAAGTCTCTGCACACACACTTTTTCATTGAGTAGTTTCCTATAGAGCTGTAACACTAAAATCCTTGGAAAAGCACCCCCCACCTCCTTCCTTCAATCCTGCTGACCCACCCAGTCCAGACTCCACCCGCCTCATCCTCATCTGCCAGGTATGCAGCAGTGTCCGGACACCCTGAGGGAAGGATCGGGAAATGAGAACCACACCCATGGAAGGGTGGGCAAGGATGACTGTGCTGGTCTTACACTCAATGCCTGGCAGGTGAGAGGAGCTTGGGAAACCATTTAGGGGGAGACTGAGGCTTCCTGCTTCCTGCCCCTCCCTGTTACCTCCATCCCAACTTTGTCTATCTTGATGCTTAGCATAGGAACTCCTGTCAGGTTCAGAGCCTCTGTCCACCTAGACAGCTGCCTTGAACTGGGCTCATTTTTCTCATCTAAAAAAGGGGGAAAGCCCCAGCCTCCAGCTCAGGGATGAAGACAGAACCATGGACAGCACGGGATCCACAGGAGTCACACTAGAGAGGTCAGGATGGCACGCATCCTCCTTCTCTTTCCTATCTCCCCTCATCCCCATTTTATTCTTTCACCTTCCTTTTGTTTCCTTTCTGTCCTAACTGTATCTCCCATATGCAAAACAGTGGCTAGTGTCCACCCTGATCTTGCTTCTGAAAATGCCTGCCTCCAGGGTCCACAAAGTACCTGGGAGGAAACCACACCCTTCCCCCTGGTGTTCTCACAATCCTGATCCCCATGCTCCTCTTGAAACTCCACTCACCCCTCCTCCAACTGTGTGACTCAGTTCATATGGTCCTTTGTTGGCCAGAACTCCCTAGAGCTTTGTTGCATCAGCCAGAATTTTTCCTCAAGCATGAACTCCTTAATAAGGCTGTCCCTGAAGGAAGCATTCCAAGTTATCAAGGATACAGGGTTGGACCCTGATCAGATTGAATTAGGACCTTACTGGAAGAGAAACAAACTATAGCCTTGAGCTGTCTTATGCCCAAACAAGGACACGAAGAGGCAACCATTTGTAAACCAGGAAGAGATCTCAGCAGACAGTGAATCCTAACTCCACCTGTGATGGATTGAATAAGAATGGCCCCCATAGGCTCATATTTGAATGCTTTGTCACCAGGAAGTAGTAGTATTTGAAAGGATTACAAGGATTAGGAGGTGTGGCCTTGTTGGAATAGGAAGTGTATCACTGGGTATAGTCTTTGAGGTCTCAAAAGCCCATGCTAAGCGTCTCTCTCTCTCTCTCTCTCTCTCTCTCTCTCTCTCTCCTCTTTCTCTCTCCTCTCTGCCTCTTTGCCTACAGAGCAGGATGTAGCTCTCAGCTACTGCTCCAGAGTTGGCCTGCACATAGCTATGCTCCCTGCTGCGATGATAATGGACTAAACCTTTGAAATTGTAAGCAAGGCCTAGTTAAATCATTCTTTCAAAAGAGTTGCCTTAGTCATTGTATTTCTTCAAGGAGGATCAGAAGTTTAAGACCAGTATGGGCTAGATAAGACCCTGTCTTAAACAAACCAAAACCAAAAAGACATTATTAGTCGATTGAATTTTTTTTCCTTAAAAATTTCATATACATTATAGGCTAGTGTGGTGGTTTGAATATGCTTGGCCCATGGGAAGTGACACCATTAGGAGGTGTGGCCTTTTTGGAGGCAGTGAGTCACTGATAGGTGGACTTTGATCATCTCCTTCTATGTCCAGGAGTAAAATAGTTGGGTCACCTGGTAGTTCTACTTTTAATGTCCTGGTGAATTGCCAAGCTGATTTCCACAGTAGCTGTATTAATTTGCACTCCACCCTGAGCAAATAAGAATTTCTCTCTGTCCACATCTTCTCCAACATCTGTTGTAAGGTGTCTCGATCACAGCCATTCTGGCTGTGGTGAGGTGTTGTCTCAAAGCAGTTTTAGTTTGCACTTCCCTGATGACTACAGATGTTAAACATAAGAAAAAAATGTTTTGGCCATTTTGGTTTCTTCTCTTGAAAACTGTCTGTCCAGTTCAGTAGCCGTTTGTTGATTGGCAGGTTTATTTTCTTGGTATTTAATTCTTGAATGCTTTGTAAATTCTAGACATTAGTTCCCTGTCTCCAGTGTGGCTGGTAGAGTTCCTCCTGCCTTGTGGGCTGTCTATTGCTCTGTGGATAACTTCCTTTGCAGTGCAGAAACTTTTAAATCTCATGTCATCCCATCATGGACACTTGGGGCTGGTTCCTGTGCTGATGTCCTGTTCTGGATGTTCTTATGCAAACACTATAGGTGTGGGGTCTAGTTTAAAATGGAGATAGAGAAAGGTAACAGTTTTATGTGGCCTTTGTGTCTGCAAGTTTGCTTTCTTCCTTTTCTCAGTGTTTAGGTTGTATTAAATAAACATAAAAAGCTGGGCCTGGTGGCACACTCAGCGGCAGAGGCAGGCAGACCTCTGAGTTCAAGGCCATTCTGGTCTATAAAGTCAGTGCAGGGACAGTTAGGGCCACACAGAGAAACCTTGTCTCATAAAACCAAGCAAAAAAACAAAACAAAACAAAAAGCAAACAACCCTAAAATTTTCCATCCTGACAATTGTGTGTATAGTCAGTCTATTAAATGCATTAATGATGTTGCATAACCATCACCACCATCCATTTTCAGACTGCTTTAAAACTCCCCTCTCAAATGAAATTCTGTACTACTTAAACAGCAGCTGTTTTAATGAGAAATCCCTTGATTTCCTCAGCACTCAGCCATCACCAGGAACTTGGTATGAATTTGGCCATGTAGTTATCACACTAAAGTGGGACTAATATAATGTCAGTTTCTTTTTTTGTTGCTGTGATTAAAAACAGCCCAGCAAAAGTAACCTCAGGGGTAAAGGATTGGTTTGGCTCACAATTTCAAGTCACAGTCCATCATTGTAGGGAAGTCAAGATGACAAGTAGCTACTTGAATCACACCTACTGTCAAGAGCAGAGAGCAGTGAATAAATGCACACTAGCAGTGAATGAATGCACACCAGCAATGAATGAATGCACACTAGCAGTCAATGAATGCACACTAGCAACAAATGAATGCACACTAGCAGTCAATGAATGTACACCAGCAGTGAATGAATGCACACTAGCAATGAATGAATGCATGCATACTAGCAGTTAGTGAATGCATACTAGCAATTGTAGAGTGAAAAATTATAAAGGCCATTTTATGAAATATGTGTAGATTTTTTGCCTTAGACCTGAGCAGGAAAAGTGCAGATTCCAGAACGAGGAACTGAAAATAAGATTTCAGGCCTTCACTTCCCCGGAGCACATTCTGGGTGGAGGACATTATTCCCTGAATCAAGCCTCAGGCAGTAGGCCCACCTATGGGTAGAAAAGGCCCAAGGCAGGAAGGCATTCCTGACTACAGATAAAGATGCTGCCACCTAGGTGGGGCTATAGCCAGAAAAAGTAAAGATAGTTAATCTGAAATAGTTGGTAAATGACAGGGTGGGACACAGTGACATGGCTATTAACCTTTCAGGGTGGGTTTCTCTGGAATGTTTCGCTATTCTTATGTTATGTATCCTTGGCAACCCCTCCTCACCCCCTCCCCACTCTCCTGGTTTGTGGTTTTACTCTTTAAAAGACCCCTTACCCATCACTCTGGGCCAAACCTTGCTCTTGAGAGAGAGCTTGTGGTTTGACCGCCGGCCAATTTCTCTAATAAAGCCTCTGCTGATTGCATCCAGGTATGGTTTCTTGTGATCTTTGGGTGGTCATGATTTCCTGAGACTTGAGGAAGGGTCTCCCGAGTATGGAGGTCTTCACAATGAATGAATGGATGCACGCTAAAGCTCAGTGTGCTTTCCCCTTGCTTATAGTCTAGAGTGCCAATACAAGGAACAGTGCTGCCCACTCTACATTGAGTCAAGTTGATTAATTAAAACTGATACAATGTTTCTTTTACTATGTCTGGCTTATCCTGTTTAGCCCAAAGCACTCAAGATTTATCTGGTTGTATATAGCACGTTAAGGCTGAATAACATGCTGTATAGATTTTTCCATGTCCCTCCACCACTTGAGTTACTTCCACCCAAGTTCCAGAAAATGTGAACAAGGCTCCTATAAGTGTGGAAATGTCAATATCTATCTAGGACTTTGTTTTCAATTCTTGTGAACATATACCCAAATTGCCATAGTGTTTTCCCCAGTGGCAGTACCATTTTTACATTTTTTGGCTTTTCACTGTGTCAGGCAGGTTCATTGAGGTTGTATATGGCACACACTTGTGTTTTTAAATTGCCATGTTAAGGATTGAGTTGCAAGAACAGAACACAGCCTATTAATCCACTGGTGATGGGCATCTGGACTCGCCCCAGTTCCACGGGGCATTGAACTGGGATCAGAAGACCTGGAAGAGAGAACTGGAGGACAGGGGAATGCGAAGAATGACAGCTTGTTTATAGGCTGATCAAACTGTGATTTTGATTTTTTTCACACAGGGGTTATGCACATAGAAGCAGGATGTGGGGAAGGGCATGATGCAGGAGCATAGGTGTTCTCAGGGGGAGTACAGATATCTTCCAGAACAGGATTTTGGCTGGGTGAAGAAACAGAAAACAAGTCACTATGACTCTGTCTATGATTCATTTGTTCTTATCTGACCTGGTACATTCCACCAAAGCTACCTATCCACAAGACCTATGACTACTTGTTTTTATCCAGGCTGGTAGTTTTCTACTAAGGCCATCTGTCTACAAGATCTATAGCTATCTGTTCCAGGGTCAGTGCTTTCCCACAGAGACCAAGACTTTGTGTTAGCAGGCATCCATGGCCGACTCAGGCCCATGGCCGATTTAGGCTTTCAGTGTATAAGAAAGGCTACTCCCAACATGGACTGTTGCCCACAATGGTTATTATGAAAGAATTTTCTTTTAAGATCTATTTTATGTAGGTGAGTACACCGTCACTCTCTTCAGACACACTAGAAGAGGGCATCAGATTCCATTACAGATGGTTGTGAGCCACCATGTGATTGCTGGGAATTGAACCCAGGACCTCTGGAAGAGCAGTCAGTGCTCATAACCACTGAGCCATCTCTCCAGCCCCCATGCCTATTATGAATCAGACTACCATTACCTGTCCTGTCCTGCATTCACGTTCTGATGGTCACTTATTTCTCTGGGGAATACATGGGAGGTAGAATTACTGGGTCCTGGGACAGGCAACTGTTTAGTAACTATAAGGTATAAAATTTGAGGTCTCCCCCCCCCTTGGGGCTTGAGTTTGAACCCAGAATTTCATGTGTGCTGGGCAAACTTTCTACAGCCCCAGCCCCTACATTTTGAGGCATTGAAATAGCATTGCTCCCAGCATACACAAAGCTTCCTGGTCTACTCTTTACATTGGACATTAAATCATTGCTATGTTCAAGTGAAAATTTTTATCTGGAGATAATTGCAGATTCACACGCAGACATGAACAACACAGAGAGATCCAGAGTGCCCAGTGCCTGCTTTTTCTATCATCAATAGATGTGTAAAACCATATCTAAGTATGAAGCCACAATGAATATATTGACATTGATACAACATATCTGTTTTATTCAAAGACTCTCTGTGTGTGTGTGTGTGGTGTATATGTAATTCTGTATGTTTTCTTACTTGTGTAGACTTGTAAATCCACCATCCTAACGCCCAAGCAAAGACACTCATCCTGTTTGTACCACAGATACCTCTCCGCATCTGGCATTGACAGACCTGCTCTGTCTTTACCCTGTGGGTAGGTAGCCACTGTTGGCTTGGCTAGATTGGGAATCACACAGGAGACAGTCCTCTGAGCATATCTTTGAGGATGTTTCTAGAGAGGTCTAACTGAAGAGGAAAGACTCATCTGAACGTTGGCCGCATCACTCTATGGACCCAGACCTGGACTGAATGCAGAGTGGGAAGCAAGCCAAGCACCATCATTCATCTCTCTGTGCTTCCTGACTGTAGAGATCATGTGACCAGCCACCTCCTGCTCCTGCTGCAGCACCATCCCACCTTCAAACCATGAAGCAAAAGAAACCCTTCCTCCCTTAAGTTGCTTCTTGTTAGGCATTTGGTCACAGTAAGGACACAAGTGACTAGTGTAACCCTTTATTGAGAGAATGTACTATAAAGAGAAGCAGTGTGTTAACAGTTGAGCTTTGCAGTCAGCAGACTTCTCTGCTGTGTGCTGTGGTTCCTCTGGAACTCATAAACTGGGACTTTAACCAGGTAGGAAGGACTTGAGAATGGGTCTTTAGGAATAGCTGTGCCTGTGAGGGCAGAGCCTTGTGTGTTAGATTAGTCCTTTTAGACACGAGACTGAGAGTGTGTGCACAGCCACACGTGCTGCCTGTGAAGCAGAGAGCAGTTATCTAATGGATAGTCAATCTGTGATGTCTCAACTGCCGGGAGCCAAGCCCAGGAAATTACCTGCTGTTTTAGAAAGTCAAGTACAAGGTTAAGAAAGGACGTTCACAGGTCTCAGGTCCCAGGAACCTAAAGAACGTCTGGCATTTCCTTGGAGCAGGTTATGACAGTGGGATGGTCTAGGGCAATAAGGTTATGACAGTGGGATGGTCTAGGGCAATAAGGATATGACAGTGGACTGGTCTTAGACAGTAAGGATTCCATAGTAAGATAGCCCTAAGCAATGACCCTCGCCCAAACTTCCCGGTTTGCTGTGTCTTTATAACCTGCCCCCAAAATTAAAGTTTCAGAGCTTGATCAGAACCTCAGACTTGCTCTCATTCTTTGTGTCTCTTGTCCTTTCATTCGTTTGCCCCCTTCCCTAAGGTCTCGTCGAATCCCTGCGGGCCGGGGCACTTGGCGCCCGACGTGTGGCCTTGTGGGTTGGGGTCCGATCGAACGTTGCTTCCACAGGGACGTCCCGAAAGCATAGGATCGACGCTTCTCCAGAGAGAAGAGAGAAGATCCGCATTGTGATCGCCGCAGAGTCACCCGCCTGTGAGATTGATCTGGTGAAGGTAAGAAAAAGCAACGCAATTCTGGGACAAGCATTGAGCAAACATGATTTGTTCTTAAAGGGTCTCAAGGAGTCCCTCAAGGCACGAGGAGTAAGGGTTAAAAAAAAAAAGATCTTAGAAAAGACAAATAGAATAGAGTTAGTTTAGAATAGTTAGTTAAGTTAGTTAGAATAGAGTTAGAATAGAGAGTTAGAATATAGAACTTTTCCCTTTTCCCAAATAGAAAAGACAAATAGAATAGAGTTAGTTAGAATAGTGAGTTAGGTTAGTCAGAATAGAGTTAGAATAGAAAGTTAGAATAGAGATAGAAATAGAGATAGAATAGAATTTTTCCCTTTTCCCAAATAGAAAAGATTTCATTGGTGATGTTTGTCGATGTTTCCCCAAGAGGAGACTATTGATGAAAAAATGCTACACCTCCTAAGGAGATAAAAACATTAAACCTTGGAGATGAGGGAGAGAAAGGGCTAATGCAGTTGTCCACTCTCCGGCCGTGTTAACAAAAGAAAAGAAGAAGGCGATTTTAGAGCCCTTCTGGGAGAAGGAGAAGATCAGGAGACTGTCCTGCTTTTTCTCTGGCCCCTTCGGGAGAGACCCTCAGTACTGCTCTCTGTGTCTATTTTTTGTCCTTGGTGCACCAATCTGTCTTTGTCTGTCAGTTTATGTCTGTGTTTTTGTTTTGTTGCTTGAATGTTGTTCCATGTTTCATGTTTAAAAGAAAAACGGTTAAAACTTTATCTGCTGGTTGTTAAGCCCTTGATTTAGTTTTTAAGTAGCTTCAGAGAGAGAGAGAGAGAGAGAGAGAGAGAGAGAGAGAGAGAGAGAGAGAGAGAGAGAGAAGAAAAAGTAAAAATAAAAAGCAGTTTCAATTGGCCTTTGGAGCCCTGCACTTGTGGTTAGGAGTCTAGCACAGATGGAGAGGCCCTGCCATGGTCTCACTGATGTAAAAGCTGCTCTTAAAGGGACTCGCAGGTTTTTATGGCTTCTATGGTAAGGAGCTAATAGATGTTTCTCCTAGAAAAATCTGTGACTATGATTATTGGGTTCAACAGGTGACAAGGTGCTTCTCTTGAAATTACAGCTAGAAAAAGCAAGAAAAAATTGTTTAGTCTAAATATATGTGCAGCCACTTCATTTTTGCTTCAGACTGGTTTCAGAAGTATAAAATGTTCTGCATGTCTTGAATATAGATTATTTGCTATAAGTTATTGGGTATGATTAAAAATTTTTTTGCAACTTTGGTAACAGAAAGTTGGCTTAAAACTGGTAACTCAGGATAGGAGTCATTCAGAAACCAGATGTATAAAGATAGGATTTAAAACAATGTCTCCTTAAGAGGTATTAAAAGCTGCACTATCATGCATTCATACATAAGAACTGACAGCCAAACTTAGTAACATGAAATAATGTACTTGGTGTTGATTTTAGAGAAAATAAATTGTTTATATTGTTAAAAATTGGTTTTGTTTCCCAAAATTATGGTTACACTCTAATATTGCAAAAGAAACTCAAAAATATAGTTAAACTGAGATCTCAGTGGGAGTTTTATCTAGAACACACAAGCTCTGATAAACCATTTTAGGAATTTGTAGGTAGTCTGCTAAAAGGGCTGGTAGAAATTTTAGAAACCCCAGGCAGGAGTTGTTTTTTACACATTTGGCTTATGAGAATGCTAACTTTAGTCCAAGCCATGCTTTCACAGCACTGAGGTGATAAGGAATGTTCTAGGTATGGAGACACCGGTCATTTTCGGAAAGACTGTCCAAAAAATAGAGGCATAGACAGACAGCAGAAATGCTGTCTGGAAGCAGGAGTGCCCCTGGAATTTGTCCTCAGTACAGGAAGGATAATCATTGGGCCAGGCCTCAAGAAATAGGCCCGGATTAAGAACTCTCACACTTGAGTTAAGAGTTTGAATCTTTCAGTGTATATTATTCATTGCATGGTATTTTATTAGTTGATCTCTCTGAAGGAGTTTTAATGCAAGCCTTCACGCTCACACAACGAGCTTTAAATTTTTGGGAGTGCTTGTTGCTCCAGAAAATATTCAAAGGCAGAAAATATTTACAGACAGCCCACCTAATGGGAAGACTATATATATAATTGGATCACATGTTCATTTTCTTAAGTTTCCCCTGCTTCAGCAGAAATAATTGAATTATGTGCTGTAGCCACTGTTTGAAATGCTGAAAAATCAAGCTTTCAATTTGTATACTCATAGCCAGTATATTATAGCTCATGGTTTATAATTGCTTAAAATTGTTCCTTTTAAAAGATATTGCTAATTCTCAAATTTGACAAATATAGCTTAATTTAAGAAACATGTACTTTTCCTTAACTTTATAAGACATTTAAGAGCTCATGTTGGATTGCCTGGACCTCAGGACAATGCCACAGCAGATTTGTATACCAGGCAGATTATAAGCCTCACAGTAACAATTGGCCAAACAATCTTATTCTTTATATCATCAAAATAGTAATACCTTAAGACAATAATTTGATATTTCTAGAGAGTGTGCAAGTAAAATTGCAAAAACTTGTTCTCTGTGTCCTCAATTTTTTCATAATGTTGTTAATCCTTGAGGACTTATACATAATCAATTATAGCAAGTTACTCATTTCTGATTTTGGAAAATTAAAACATGTACATGTGAATTGACACCTTTTCAGGCTTTCTAGTTCCAACTGTTTTAAAAGGAGAAGCAACTAAAAATGTAATTAGTTACTACGAGAGAATATGGAACTGGTTATTGCAGTTGGACATTTGAGATGTTTTGTTGACAATTTAATATTACCCATATTACTAGGATTCCTTATAATCTTCAAGGACAAGGTATTGGGAAACAGGTATTGTGGAACTTTAAAATAATATCTTCATAACTCTCTGAGTGTGGAAGGAGCAGCTACTGTTGCTTCTGCCCTGGTCTTGTAAGAAACTCAAAAAAAAAAAAATTGGCTTTTAAAAAACCAAAGATTGGGAGTTATACCCCCAGAAGGGGTCTCCTAGAAATATTCTCCATCATGCTTTGTTGTTCTCAATTTTCTAAATCTAGATGCTCATGGCAAATCTACTGTCAATCACCTCTGGCACCCTGAGACTAATAAAAATTATGCCATAGTTATATGGAAGGACCTTTTTACCTTTAAATGGAACTGCCTAGATTCAGTTCTCATATGGGGCCGAGGATTGATATGTCTGTTTGATATCAAAAAAGGCGCAGCTAGATGGCTGCCAGAAAGATTGGCGAAACAAACAGATACCTCCACAAAGCCAGACCCAACTGTAGATAAAATGGATAACAATTGAAATCCAGGGAAGAGAAATCTCCCTGAGAATTCCCTTCTTTTTCCTTTCCAGATAAAAATGAGCCACCCATGGTATCCGCTGTTGGAAGTTCTGATCCTGATGCAGGCCTCGGGACTTGTACTACTCAGAACCTTGACGGGCCATTGACAAGGACATCGAACAGCTAGAGATTGGCATCAGAGAAAAATCTCTCATCTGCTTTTCCTTCAGCAACGGGGGCTCTGTGCCACCCCCCAAGGAGGAATGCTGTTTTTATACTAACTGGGGTAGTTAGAGATAGTGTGGTCAAGATCAGAAAGAGATTAGAATGTCAAAAGAAACAGTGAGAACAAGAAAAAGTAGTTTTCTGCCTCTCCTTGGCTTACTATCCTTCTCCCTTCCATCCTGGGCCCTGTGATCAGTTCCCTTCGCCTTTTGGCTTTCCACCGGTGGGCCTTTAACAGACTCACTGGCTTTATAAAACAGCACATTGACTCCTTGGCATCTAAACCTCTAAAAGTGCATTATCATAGACTTGATTCGGCTGATAGAGGCTTGGCTGAGCCTTGCGACGACATATCTCCTTTAGGAGCTGCATAGAACTCAGATCTATGCATGTTGGTTCGGCATGGCACGGACACAACGTGGGTACCTGCAAGGGGTGCGTGACAAGGTACCGCAGGGGGAGGACCCAAATTGTCCGCTTCTGAGTCCCCTGAAAAGCAAACCTGATTGCATAGAGGTTGGTGTTGATTTCTTGTGTCTCAAAGCAGCCGACTAGGACTCAATATCCTACATGGCCCATGACATAAATAACCCTCTCCTCCCCCAAAAGACATCATTACAAATGATACTGGGAGGATCAGGTCAATGCTTTCCCCCTCTGGTCAATGCCCATTTATCTGCCAATGAGATTTCTTAATGTCCGCATTTGCCTGCCAGCCTCGTTTAAAATTGTTAAAATTATTAAAAGGGAGCAGATGCCGGGAGCCAAGCCCAGGAAATTACCTGCTGTTTTAGAAAGTCAAGTACAAGGTTAAGAAAGGACGTTCACAGGTCTCAGGTCCCAGGAACCTAAAGAACGTCTGGCATTTCCTTGGAGCAGGTTATGACAGTGGGATGGTCTAGGGCAATAAGGTTATGACAGTGGGATGGTCTAGGGCAATAAGGATATGACAGTGGACTGGTCTTAGACAGTAAGGATTCCATAGTAAGATAGCCCTAAGCAATGACCCTCGCCCAAACTTCCCGGTTTGCTGTGTCTTTATAACCTGCCCCCAAAATTAAAGTTTCAGAGCTTGATCAGAACCTCAGACTTGCTCTCATTCTTTGTGTTTCTTGTCCTTTCATTCGTTTGCCCCCTTCCCTAAGGTCTCGTCGAATCCCCGCGGGCCAGGGCACTCAACTTGGGGCTTCCTGACCCCATCAAAGCTAACATTATATGTTTGTTGTTTATAAATTAGTCTCAGAGGCTGGAGAGATGGCTCAGCAGTTAAGATCGCCAACTGCTGCTTCAAGAGGTCCTGAGTTCAATTCCCAGCAACCACATGGTGGCTCACAACCATCTGTAATGGGATCCAATGCCTTTTTCTCGTGTGTCTGAAGACAGCTACAGTGTACTCACATACATAAAATAAAAATAAATCTTCAAAATAAATAAGTAGATAAATTAGTCTCAGATCTTTTGCTACAGATGCTGGACTAGACTAACACATGGCAGGTCATCTTTGGTTTCTCCTCAAGTGTGAGGTATTCTAGAATATGGACCAGATGAAGTTGGTTCTGTACCTACCTTTGAGAGGATGTCTGATGTTTCCAGCTTCTGTTTATCATAATAAAACATTTGAACCAAGGGTTTCACAAACTCAAACTCACTCCAGAATGCAACTAGAAGTTTTGGGATGTCCATCTCACTCCCATTTTGAGCAGGGACCATCAGCATCTTCCTCTCTTCATGAGTTTGAAGCCTTCATGGTTATGGCCTCTCTGCGCCTCATTTTTTAAAATTGTATTTATTGCTAGCTATGGTGGCACATGCCTTTGATCCCAGTGCTTGGGAGGCAGAGATGGGTGGATCTCTGAATTCGAGGCTAGCCTGGTCTACAGGGCAAGTTTTAGGACAGCCAGGGCTACACACACACACACACACACACACACACACACACACAAAGCAAACCCTGTAAAAGTAGTGTTTGTTTTTTCATTACGTATTATTTTTGAGTCTGTGTATTTATGTGGAAGAGGCGTGTGTCACAAGGCACAGGTAGAGGTCAGAGGACAGACAATGTGTGGGGCTCTGCTCTCTCCTTCTACCATGTGACTCACAAGGGATTGAATTCAGGTGGTCATGCTTGGTAGCTAACACTTTTACCCACTGAGCCATCTTGCTAGCCCTTTGCCTCTTGTTTCTAAGGATTAGAATTTCAATTTTTCTAGCCCTGGTCTAAAGCCCCTTCTTTAGGAGTTGTAAGCAGCCCTCCACCCAGAACACCTCCCACCTGTGAGGTGCAGGCCTCAGGTGGGCCTAGGATGTTACCGAATGATTCCCTTATCTCCAGGTTTTAGCCAAAGCCTATACCCTTGCACCTAGCTCTATATACCATGCACTGTGTGTAAAATAAAATAGAATATACATCTCTGCTCATGAGCTGGACAGAGCTTCTCCTTCTGGGAGAGGCTGACTTGATTTGATGGAGACATGTTCTCTTATATCCATCCAAAAGCAAAGTAGCTTATCAGAGAGCCTAGGATTGACCAGGATTAAGCCGGTCGCTGGCTAGATCACTGTGTTTCTAACACTTTGGGAAGAAGCTGGGAAGCAAATGGTTAAAAAGAAATTCCAAACCTCTCATCATTCACCATAGTTGTATAATGTATGAAGCGGGGGCCTCATGTTTTCAATGAGGGCCTCAAATGTCAGCTGCTGGAAGGACTTTGGCCCTCTCTTCTGTGGTTCCTTTTCAAACTAGAGTCCTCTGGAAGAACAGGGAACACCCTTAATTGCTGAACCAGCTTGCTTGCCCAACTCGTGTGATCTTAATCAGGATGTTGGCATTCATTTGCCTCGCAGCCATAGGACAGAACACATGTGTCTTTCACCAAAAGAAATATGGAAGAGGGCTGCTTGTCTGGACAGCAGGCTTACAAGGAGAGTCCATGGACCTAACAGCTATGCAACTGTAAAATGGTAGGAACATAGCTCAGTGGTAGAGGGTTTGCTGAGCATGCATGACGCTCTGGCCTCCATCCCCAGCACTCCAAAACCCATAACAAAACATTATGTCACCATAATGACATTCCCATGAGTGTGAACACACATATAGTCTTATACAAAAGAACCTGTAGACAGTCAGAGGGAGACATACGTTTCAAGTGCATGGCCTGAGAAAGCATATAACCTCTGCTTACAGCCTTCCTGTGCTCTGTCTGGGTCCTCAATGGTAGCTGCTGGCAGCTTCTCAGGATGGAGGGGCTGAGGTGGTGTTTGACCTCTTTGGAAACCCTAGCAGCTGTAGAATTGGAAATGATGCCTGAACAAAAATGTTAGGATGGGTCAGTGATGGCTGAATCACCAGTACTGGGTTCTCTCTGCACCTACAGGCCACCTCTCAAGTGCCTTGCAGGCCTCTGGCACGCTCTGGCTGGCTGTAAGAATCTATTCCTGGAGCTGGGCAGTGGTGGTGCATGCCTTTAATCCCAGCACTTGGGAGGCAGAGGCAGGCGGATTTCTGAGTTCGAGGCCAGCCTGGTCTACAGAGTGAGTTCCAGGACAGTCAGGGCTACACAGAGAAACCCTGCCTCGAAAAACAAACAAACAAACAAACAAACAAAAAAAGAATCCACTCCTGGAACTGGCTTCTGGTGAACTGGCTTTCTGCTCAGGAACATAAGTGTGCTGAGTAGACTCCCAGTTCAGAAACATCTTTGTCCCCTTCCAAAGCTGGACCATCCCACGCCACTTGAATAACCCATCCCTTCCCAGTAATCTCTAATAACAGTTTGTATAGCTGACCAACCACCCAGGAGGAGAATGACCAGGGTGTTGTCCTACACTGCTCTGGTATTGCCCTTGAATGTTTGTTGTCATCCTGGGCATTGGTCATTCGTTATTCCACCTGGGAGGGTTCCATGGCAGGCTGGACAGAGAGAAGCCAGAATGGTGTTGTCCAGCCTGCTTCCCGCCTCCCATTCATCACCATGGCTCCCTGAAAGATTAAAACTGAAAGATTAAAGTTACCTCCAGGATGTCCCTTAAGCTCAGAAATAGCTGCTGTCCCTGGAAGAAAGCTAGCTCTAGGTGGTCATACCCTTTCATTTCTTGTACACACAGGGAAACTAAGTCAGAAAGGGATGGGACCTTGCTTGCCACTCACCTTTGCATTAGAATAAGACTTGTGACTCTAGCCTGGAGAATAGGGTTTCAGGCCCATTTCCTAGCTGGGTTGCAGCCTCCTGGGAGGAATCTGCATGCCTGTGCCCAGAGCTGAGGTGCCCAAAGCTAATTCGTCAACAGACATCAGATTTACTGGTTTCCATTATCTATTTACACAATTTAAATTTTGTAGCAAATCCTGTAAGATCTGGTGGATTTGAGAGATTTGGAAGACATTCTGTTTAACTAATGTTTGTTTTTTCCTTTGCGTCAGAGTTTTAACAAATGCTTTGGATTTCATCTAAGCAGAGCAGAACCTCGGGAGCCAGACCTGCTGGCTTTTGACTCCAGGACTAGGCCTGGGCTCAAGGAGAGTGAGGGCTTCATTCGGCCTTTTCCCAAGGAAGGCTATAGCCAAAGCCTTCTAAAATACTGACAATGTGCTTTTAAGAAACATTTTATATTGGACATTTTCATACTCAGAGAGACTATGTAACAAGCTGGTGTTCCAAACCCTACTTGTTCTTTCTCCTTATACTTGGAAGGAATTCTAGCCACAGTGTTTCAGCTGTAGAGATGAATGACTAGATTATCAAACACTGACTAGGTTCTTTTGTTTTGTTTTGGTTTTTGTTTGTTTGTTTGTTTTTGTTTTGTTTTGTTTTTTGTTTTGGTTTTTCCAGACAGGGTTCTCTGTGTAGTCCTGGCTGTCCTGAAACTCACTCTGTAGACCAGGCTGGCCTCGAACTCAGAAATCTGCCTGCCTCTGCCTCCCAAGTGCTGGGATTAAAGGCGTGCGCCACTACCACCCGGCTGAATAGGTTCTTAAAAGTACCATTCAATCAGTGGTTTTCACAGGGTGCTGATGGTGCATGACTTTAATTCCTGCACTTGGGAGGCAGAGGCATGCAGATCTTTCAAGGCCAGCCTAGTCTACACAGAGAAACCCTTGAAATGGAAATGTAAGGGTTCTTTGGAAAGTCAGTTGTGTTGGATGGTGTTTTACTGGGGCAAACACATGAAGGAGTGTTTTCCTGAAGCAAACACACTTTATTTTCTTAAGGCACAGGGTCTTTTTATTGGCCTAGAACATGGCAGTTAGACCAGTCTGGCTGGTTAGCAAGCACCAGGGATCTGCCTGTCTCCACCTCTCTAGCCCTGGGATAACAGGTTCTTCCTATCACACCTGGGGTCCTCATGCCTGTCTAACAATCACTTTACTAATAGAGTCATCTCCCCATCTCCTTTGAGACAGCTGAGATTCCTTCTACCCACAGCTAATGCCTAGTGAACCTCACTGGGGTTTAGTTAAAATCCTAACAGTTAAGAGCAGAGCATAGAGGGCTTACACAAGTGAGCATGAGACCAGGATCTTAGCCACACCCCCCTTATGCTTTAGGCCTCAGTAGTGCATCTGTAAATGGGTCTAAGGATAGTTAGGGGATAGCCTAGAGTGCTCCTGGGACGGAATGTATCCAGGGCCTGCCACATGTAGTAACTGCTCAATGAACAGCAGCATTATGATTCTTCTTTTTTAAAAAAAAAGATTTATTTATTTAATGTATATGAGCATTATGTATATTAGTACACTCTTACTGTCTTCAGACATACCAGAAGAGGGTATCATGTGGGTGCTGGGAATCGAACTCAGGACCTCTGGAGGAGCGGTCAGTGCTCTTAACCACTGAGCCATCTCTCTAGCCCTCAGCATTATGATTCTTACTGCGCTGCTTCTAAAGCAGGACGTACAAGCCAGCCACTGGGTGTTGGTCATGCGCTCGTCTTCAGCTGGAACCAGCCCATCTCCACAAATGCCCCTGGGCTTGGAGGCGCCGGATCCTGTGCTCCACACACGTTATTTGTCCCAGTGAGGCTGAGTCTAAACCCACCCAGGACTAAAAAAAGCCCTTTGGTGTCCAGGATTTTGTCTAGGGATGTGTTTGATGTGAGCATGGTGCTGGATTTCTGGGTTCCTGCCAAGGTCCTGTGGGCTCTTTGCCTCCTTGGATCCCCCTCCCATCTCACACAGCATTTTCCTCAGGAATTAGTGTCACTGAAAGCTTCCAGACAAGTGAGCCCAGACCAGACAGAACCAGCTCCTGCTGTCTGCCAGGCTAGGGGTGCATAGCCCCCTCCTTTCCCACCATGAGCCTCCTCCAGCCTCATGCTGACGCTAGCTGCAATTATGAACAACCACAGTTTGGTTGCTATAGAAACTTGCATGGTGGCTTGATTGCCATTTCCTTCTTAAGGCTCCTGTTTCAACAGGCATCAAGGAGGGTCCAAAGGATGGGTGGGGAGGAGGCTGCAGAACCCCACACCCACAGAGTCACAGTTGCAACAGAGAGTCCCCGATAACTGATGACAGATGATGAAGGTTTTGTGTCTCCTCTAGCTGTTCCAGCAATGGCTAGGCTCAGATGGGCACATGCGACCACTCCCCTGTGTCCAAGTCACAGCAGCAGGAATAGCCTGAGAAAAGGGACCTTGGCCTCACGGGGATCTGTGTGATCCTTGCTGTGAACTGGGTTTCTTCCTAGACCTCTCCAGGGTAGCCACACCATGAAAGTGGAACAGATGTCAGTCACCTTCCTGTGTGTCCTTGCTACCTGTCTTAGGGTTTCATTGCTCTGAAGAGGCATGACCAAGGCAACTCTTATAAATAAAACATTTAATTAGCGCTGGCTTACAGTTTCAGAGGTTCAGTTCATCATCATGGCAGGAAGCACAGTAGCCTACAGGCAGACATGGTGCTGGAGAAGGAACTGAGAGTTCTATATCTTGATCCAAAGGCAACCAGGAAGAGGCTCTCTTCCACACTGGGCAGAGCTTGAGCATAGGACCTCAAAGCCCACCCCCCACAGTGATGAACTTCCTCCAAGGCCATACCCACTCCACACCACCAGTGCCACTTCCCACGGGTCAAGCATATTAAAACTGCCACACTACCTTAATGTCATGACGGCATTTAGGGAAGGAGAACCATTAAGGACAGTGACTACTTCCTGCCCTGACTTCAACTATTTGACCATAGAGAACTCTGATGCAGGCACTGGGGCCTCACAAGCAATGAAAATTCTCTGGCCCACACTAGACTCACCAAGTCAGAACTTCCAGGACTAGCACCCAGCCATGTGTGTCTAAGGTATCAAACAGACAGGATCAGTGGCTAGGATACCCTGTGCCTGCTTCCCTGAGGGAGGGACCTGATTTCACTCTCAGCCCCCATTGCAGCCCTTCTTCCTAGTGTTCCCCAACACCTGTGGGGTGACTGAGCTGATTCCAGGTTGTAGAGATCACAATGGGGTGGGCCAGGGCTGCCTGGTGGTCCTACCTCCTGTAAGAACTTCATAGTGGCATCTTCTCTACTGAGTCCACCAGAGTAGGAAGTTCAGACTAACAAATCATACCAGTTCTAGGCTTTCTAGAAGCTCAGACTCAGTTTCTAGCAAGGCCCCTTTCTGTCTCACAGATGACCACCTTTCACTATGTCCTAGCCTGGCCTCTAACTATATGTCTCTCCTACTTTCTCTGAGGGTGGCAGGCCTGGGTCATGAGGGACCACTCCTTTTGACTTCAGTCTAGTTCTAGACTGTGATAGGGGCTAGGACCTTAGTGTGTAGACTTGGGAGACAATTCAATCCATGTTACATAATCCTGGACCCTCCCCTCACAATGCCTTCTGGTATGAAGCACATACTCAGCCCCACAGTGATCTTCTAAGGGTCTGTCTTCAATACTCAGGACAGGCCTGTTAAGGAAGTACCTTGTTCCAAGATCATCACCTTACCCTGATTCCCAAACACACATACTCTTGCTCTGTACAGCCCAGCTGGCTCAGCATCCACTTCAGGAAACAGAATGGCTTCTCGGGGCGGGGCTTCCGGCCTCCAGGTGGGTGCTCAGTGCTCCCCCCTTCCATGACCAGTGACTCTGCTCCCCAAGGTGTGTCAGACTGATTGATTGCCGAGACTGAAAAGGTCAGCCGGAAAACCAGTTGGGGGAGCAGGGGAGAGGATGCAGGAGTTGTCCTGCATGAGGGAGATGACTCATGAGACTTAAACCAGAGCAATTTGGAGACAGAAAAACAAAGGTGAAATGTCAGTCTGGGCAGAAAGGGACAATGACCAAAGGGACAATTACAAATGGATTTGTAATATCCCAGGACAGATAGGGCAATGCTTATCACAGTGATTTTGGGCAGGCCTAATTTTCCTTACTCGTGTCAAAGGGTGACATTAGATGATATGCTTAAGACATGGGTGTGGGTGTGGGGCATGGGACATGGGGCATGGAGCATAGCAATTCTTGATAGTCTAGGGCAGTGGTTCTCAAACTTCCTAATGCTGTGACCCTTTAATACAGTTCTTCATGTTGTGGTGACCCCCAACCATAAAATTATTTTCATTGCTACATTATAACTTGTCATTTTGGTACAGTTATGAATCATAAATGTGGTGGTTTGAATATGCTTGGCCCAGACAGAGTCACTATTAGGAGGTGTGGCCTTGTTGAAGTAGGTGTGGCCTTGACAGAGGAAGTGTGTCACTGTGGGGTTGGGCCTTGAAACCCTCCTCCTAGATGCCTGGGAAATAGTCCTCTCCTGGAACAAGACATAGAACTCTCAGCTCCTCCAGCGCCATGCCTGCTTGGATGCTACCATGTTTTCCACCTTGATGACCATAGACTGAACTTCTGAACCTGTAGGCTAGGCCCAATTAAAGAGCTTTATAAAAGTTGCCTTGGTCATGGTGTTTCTTCATAGCAATGGAAACCTAACTAAGACAATAATATAAATATTTTCAGAGATAGAGGTTTGCCAAAGGGGTTGCAACCTACAGGTTGAGAACTACTGATCTAGGGCATCCTCCAGGCAGGGCTTGCCTAGAGCTGGCAGATACAGGACACTCAACAAGTATAGATTTACTTTCTTTAGAGGGCTGATAACAATAGCGAAGATGGTGTGACGGTGAATGCTGTGACGGTGTCGGTAGCAGTGATGGTGGTGGTGATGGTGATGATGGTGTTGGTGATGGTGGTGGTGATGGTGGTGGCAGTGATGGTGATGGTGTTGGCAGTAATGGTGATAGTGATGATGGTGCTGGTGGTAATGATGGTGCTGGTGGTGGCGGTGATGGTGGTGATAATGAGGAGGAAGAGGATGGTAATAGTTATGATGGTGGTAGTAGTGAAGCTGAGAGTGATGCTGGTGATACTGATGGACATAATCACAATGGTGACTGTGATGCTGACAGTGTTGGTGATGCTGATGATTGTGGTGGTAGTAATGATGATGATGACAAGAGCAATTTCAGTGAATAATGACAGTGATACTGTATAATGTCTTACTTTCTCTGGGACTATCTTTCATGCTCTTGTCTGTGTCCCACCATAGCCTACCTTATCCAGGACCATAAAGCCACTTCTTGCCATGGGGGGAAAGTAATTCCAACTATGACATTTTTCTATAGTGAATAAACCACCAGAATTTTCTAGAACACACAAGTCCAGGACCAGTGACTCTGGCGTTGCTCTCTTAGCTCTTTCTAAACCATAGTCAAGAACAAACAAGAGAATAACACAGGTTACCTTCAATTGGTTCAGATGTTGCCCTGCCTGGCACACCTGCCATGCCCATCATGCCTGTTGGGTGGACTCTCAACACAGCAATGAGTCTTTCACAGGCTGTGTGGTCTTGGTCAAAGCTGAATGCTGGGATCTGCCATTTATGATCTGTGTGATCTTGACGTGTTTCTTAACTTCTCTGAACTCAGAATGCCGCTATGAAAGATTAATAAGAACATGTCTGTGAGAGCTCAAAGTGCCAAAATAAGTCGTTGTCAGTGATTACAGAGCTTTGTCGGTCCTGTGGTCAGGTAGAGGCTGCTGGTGTTGAGTTGATGGACCCAGAGTCCGGTCTTTTGGAAGGAGGAGGGGTGCTGTTAATTGGGTGCATGGGTAGAATGTGAACTGGAGTCAATTACAGTTGATCATTATAGCTTAGAAGGGATGGGGGGGGGGTAAGGGCACATGGCCCATGAAGGAACCAGTCCCCACCGTCTGTGTTCCTATGTGGGTTTGGGGGGCATTTGGGAAACCAGGGCTCAGCATACCAGGATTCAGTGAGGTTCTGGCACCCAGGCCTGATAGTGCTGCCTCATTTGCAGTCTGGTTTCTACTATGGCTGTGGTTGTGGCAGCCCTAATGTGTGCTCCTCACTAATGGAGAGCAAAGACAGATGGTGACATGCCTAGTGATGGCTTTGCAGCAGGATAGCAGGAGCATGTGGATTGTCCTCTTGTAACTATTTGACCTTTGAGGAGTCTGTGGACCATCTGGGATGAGGCCTGCAGCCTGCACTGACCACAACCAATCCTTGTCATCACCTGAAGCCCTCCTGCTCACTGTCCAGCACAGCCTGAGTCTCACAGGAGCTGAAGTATACACACCAGAGTGAGAGCACAGGAGCTCAGAAGGCTGTAGGCCAGTGATCTGTAGAGTTCCCAAAAATAGCAGAGAAAGAAGCAGGAGCTCAAGCCCAAGACTCTCAGCCTGGGGTACCACATTTATGTTTGTCTCATTTTGTAAATAACCCAAGGATATTGGATGTCCCTGGCTCGGAGTGAGTGGGCGGCAGGATGTGATGGCTAGTTTCATGTTGATTTGATGCAAGCTAGACTCATTGGAGAGGAGAGAGCCTTGGCTAAGAAAATGTCTCCAGGAGACTGGGCTGTAGGCAAGCCTGTAGGATATTTTCTTAGTGACTAGTGGGTGAGGAACCCAGACCCGTTGTGGGTTCCCCAGCACCACAGTGACAGTGGTCCCCCTTAGTTCTACTGTTACCTCCTTATCCGACTCTTCTTTAGCCTTCAGCTCTCACCAGGCTCCGGGAAGACAGCCCTTGGCCTGAGAATGGTGATGTTTTCCAGCCGGCCTCCATGTATACGAGCAACCCTTTCATCACCTAAAGCCCTCCCACTCACTGTCCAGGACAGCCTCTGTCTATCTCTTTCACCTGGAAGCTGATAGGTCTGAGGAAGTCCTAGCTACCACACACAGACAGAGGACTCCGAAGCCCCAAGAGTGCTGAAGCAAAGGGTCCTGAGTATTAGGGACATCTGTGCATGTGCAGGTCACAGGCTTAACAAAAGGCTAGCTTTTCCTTTTGTCCCAAATTTAAGGTGTCCAGGTTCTATACCCTAACTAGATATTCCGCCATGGACAACAACTTACCATCGGCATCAAGACTTCTTGGCAAAGCCAGCCTCCCTTGATGCAGGACGGGACAGGTCTAACAAGAACAAGTATGAAAATACAGCACCCAAATCAAAGCTGGTGTCTTAGGGTTTCATTGCTGTGAACAGACACCATAGCCAAGGCAACTCTTATAAAGAAAACATTTAATTGGGGCTGTCTTACATTTTCAGAGGTTCAGTCTATTATCAGCATGGCAGGAAGCATGGCAGCCTGCAGGCCAACCTGGTACAGTAGAAGTTCACCATGGAGCTGAGACTTCTACCTCTTGATTGGAAGGCAGCCAGAAGATTCTTCCACACTGGAAAGAGGCTGAGCATAGAGACCTCAAAGCCCACCCTAACAGTGACACACTTCCTCCAACAATGCCACGCCTCCTAATAGAGCCACTTCCCATGGACCAAGCACTCAAACACATGAGTCTATAGGAGCCAAACCTATTTAAACTACCACATTTCACTCCCTGACCCCCATAGGCTTGTAGCCTAACATAATGCAAGATACATTTAGACCAACTTCAAAGTCCCCATAGTCTATCACAGTCTCAAACTGTTTACAGGTCCAAAGTTCAAAATCTCTTCTGAGATTCATGCAATCTCTTAACTGTAATCCCCTATAAAATCAAAATGGAAAAACCAGATCACATACCTCCAACATCACAGGATATACGTTACCATTCCAAAATGTCATAGTGAGGAAATACTGGACCAAAACAAGACCAAAAGCCTGGACAAATTCCAAATTCTGCATCTCCATGTTTGATATCCAACTCCTTTCAGCTTTGCTGACTGTAACACACTTCTTTCTCCTGGGCTGTTTCCACTCCTGTTAGCAGCTTTCTGCAGCAGATATCCCACAGCATCTCTAACATCTTCGGGTCTCCTAGGCAACTTCAACTTTGCAGCTTCTTGTTCCAGTGTCTTGGCTATACATATTATCTTCTGGGCTCTCAAAGGGTTTGGGTCACTTCTCCAGCTCTGCCCTCTGTAGCATTCGAAGCTCTGGTTGACTCCACTCCACTGCTGCTGCTGTTCTTGTTGGTCATCCCATTGGTACAGACATCTCCAATATGCTGGGGTTTTCTGCAGCAACCAGGCTGCACTTTCACCAATAGCCTCTCATAGGCTCTCTTCCTGATGCTAAGCCTCAGCTTCTTTGCATAAGCCCTTCAGTCCTGGGCCATTAACTTCCACTGAGGCTGCACCACTAGTTTTTCCTGGCCTCTCACAGGGCCAAGCCTCAGCTGCTCTCCATGACCCCTTTATACCAAGTCTGGATGCCAGCATGAGGTCTATCTCTCCTTGTGCTCTCAGAAAACACTTCCCAGAAGATTTCACCCTCAAGGCTTGGGAACCCTATAGCCCACCTGTCTCTTTTGCCCAGGTATTGGCTGTCAGCATCTTTATTCACCAATCAGAAATAACTTGGTCACATAGCATCACCTGGGTCTACATGTGGACTCTCTCCTCTCTGGGGCAACCAGGTCTTGAGGAACCAGTATTAGCATTAGAATACAAGCAGCATCAGGCCAACCCACTATATTTCCCCCTTGCAGAATGCTAAAGATAGATGTTCCAACGTTATAGAGAATATTGGGGACTGTCCAGGCAGTCAGCTGTCTCTGTAATTTCTATATTTTTGGAAGCTGTGTCCTTGTGCTTCCTGCATACTCAAGCAATATTTATTTCCTCCTCAGGCCTCTGATGGGGTTAAAGGATAAATAGTCATAGTCTTACTTTAAGTTATGTTGTTTAGGATTTAAAAGGACATTCTTGGTTTAAAAAGGTAATTTTAGGAGCATAATACAAGTTAAGAAAAAAATTGATTTAGATACAAAACTCTAAACTCACCAGGATAAGATAGATAATAAAACACTTTATCCTCAGTTGCTAAATACAAACAGACTAGATGTTTTAAATGTGACTTTTACTTAATAATGTTCATAAAAAATTCATAATTGTTCCTAGGGTGTGTTGTTTATTTTTATTTTAAAAAGAGTCTTTTTATTTAGACAAAAAAAGAAAAATTGTTGAGGTTTGTTGTTGCTATGTATTGTAATGCTAATTTTTTGGTTTGTTTTTTGTTTTTTTTCCAAGACAGGGTTTTTCTGTGTAGTCCTGGCTGTCCTGGAATTCACTCTGTAGACCAGGCTGGCCTTGAACTCAGAAATCTGCCTGCCTCTGCCTCCCAAGTGCTGGGATTAAAGGTGTGAGCCACCACTGCCCGGCAATGTTATCTTTAAAAAAAAAAAAAAAAAAAAAAGATTTATTTTATGTATGAGACATCATTGTTCTCTTCAGACACACCAGTAGAGGGCATCAGATACCGTTACAGATGTTTGTGAGCCACCATGTGGTTGCCTGGAATTGAACTCAAGACCTCTGGAATAGCAGTCAGTGCCCTTAACTGCTGAGCCATCTCTCCAGGACCCTCCCCCTTCTTAAAGGATTTTTAAAAATTTTATTTTATTTATATGAGTACACTGTAGCTGTCTTCAAACACACCAGAAGAGGGCATCAGATCCCATTATAGATGGTTGTGAGCCACCATGTGGTTGTTGGGAATTGAACTCAGGACCTCTGGACAGGCAGTCAGTGTTTTTAACCCCCAAGCCATCTCTCTAGCCCAGTAATGCAAATTCTATATCCAAAGGTCTAGGCCTATGAGTGACTTCTCATGTTTAGGAGCCTTTGTTGTGCAAACCTTGTTCCTTGATTTTAAAACTATTGGTTAAATAAAACTGGCTACAGCCAGTTACTGAAGGGATTAGAGGTAGATGCATTTGGAGTGACTTGGTTATGAGAAGAAAAGGAGAGGAGAGAGGGAACCAAAATGAAGGGAGATGGACCCTGAACACGTGGCCAGAAAAAACAGCAAGTATCTACCATACACAGTTGTGGAGGTAGCCAGGCTAGCAATAAAAGAGTAGATTAGGGGTTACCCCCAAATAATTGTCAAAGCCAAATAAAACAACTATAGTCTGTGTCTCATTGATTTGTAAACTACTCAAGGATAAGCTTAAATTGGTTATACTACAGTTTGTTTTGTTTTTTTGAAAGAGGATTTCTCAGTGTAACCAGCTCTGGCTGTCCTGGACTTGCTTTCTAGACCAAGGTAGCTTTGAATTCATAGAAATCCACCTGCCTATGCCTCTGGGATTAAAGGAGTATCTCACCATGCCCGGCTACAATGCTGGTCTCTTCTTAATCATTGCTAATTTCTTAGCTCTAGCCAACCAGCCTCAATTGTCCCAGTAACTCCTTCTATTCTTAATTCTAAAGCCAGAGCCACATGGCTGAAGCTGTCAAGTTCTGCTGCTTGCTGGAGCTGGAACTTGATCCCCTTGTTCTATTACATCAGCACCAGTTTTCTGTTTTCCAACACCTTTACTGCCTAAGCTTGCTTGACCTGGCTCTTACTCTGTAGACTGACTTTGAGCTCAGAAATCTTCGTGCCTTTGTCTTCTGAGTGCTGGGATTAAAGGTGTATACCACCATGCCTGGACCCAAGCTTTACTTTACCTGGAACTTGTTCTGTACCAGGCTGGCCTTGAACTCAGAGATCTGGTTGCCTCTATCTATTGGAGTTAAAGGTATGTACTGTCACACCTGGACCTAAGTTTTTAAAAATTCCTTTCACACAATCTTTATAAGTTTTTGGTTGTATTTCATTCCAGATATAGTCAAGTTGACAAACAAGAATGGCCATCACAATCTACCCCTTGTCAATTTGACATACAATTATGTTTCTTTATGTCCAAATGAAAACAATCACCAGGTCATAATGACACCCAACATGATATAACTATCCTTATTCAACTGCAAATGCATAAACAATAAGCTCAGCAGGGTGGGATCCTGACCTGAGGTCACCACTCTCTTAATTTCATTTAACATCCTTAAACATAGGATTTGTCTCCATTCCACTTCCTGGTGCCCTTTAATCTTTGAACCAAACATTTTGTATTTTTCTTAGCTTGCTACACTCAAAACGTTCTTCATAAGAGTGAACTGCTAGACAGAGTCTATGCTAGGCTTTTTTGAGATTTCCTTTGTAAACACAATTAATCTGAATCTCTTCATCTTAGCCTCAGGCAGACTCTTCAGACAAGAGCAAATAGCGCTGGGCGGTGGGTGGTGGCGCACGCCTTTAATCCCAGCACTTGGGAGGCAGAGGCAGGCAGATTTCTGAGTTCGAGGCCAGCCTGGTCTACAGAGTGAGTTCCAGGACAGCCAGGGCTACACAGAGAAACCCTGTCTCGAAAAACCAAAAAAAAAAAAAAAAAAAATAGCAGCCACATTCTTCACCCAAATACCACAAGAATGATCTCTAGTCAATATACTAAAATTCTGTTCCTCTGCAACCTCTTGAGCCAAGTCCCCACAGTTCAATCATCCTCAGTACAAATCTTCCATGTTCCTACTAGGATGGCCCATCAAGCCACATTTAAAGCATTTCACTGCTTTCCTAATCTAAAGTCCTAAAATTCATATTCCTCCAAACAAAAGCATGGCCAGGCCTATCACAGCAATATCCAAATCCCTGGTACCAACTTCTTTCTTAGTTAGGGTTTCATTGCTGTGAAAAGACACCATGACCAAGGCAATTCTTGTAAAAGAAAGCATTTAATTGGGGCTGGCTTACAGTTTCAGAAGTTCAGTCCATTATCATCATGGCAGGAAGCATGGCAGCCTGTAGGCAGACAGGGTGCTGGAGAAGGAGCTGAGAGTTTTACATCTTGATTAGAAGGCAGCCAAGAAGAGACAGTCTTCCACAGGCAGCCAGGAGGAGGCTCTCTTCACACTGGGCAGAGGCTGAGCATAGAGACCTTAAAGTCTACTTCAACAAAGCCACATCTCCTAATAGTGTCATTTCCCATGGGCCAAGCATTCAAACATATGAGACTATGGGGATTATACCTATTCAAACCACCACACCTGTCAAAACACTTATGCAGAGAGTGCCAGGTCCAAGAAAACTCAATTTTGCCAAGTTCCAAAAGGCACCTGGGACAAATGGCTACCTATAATGTCTATCAGCATAACAAAGTACATACTGGCCTCCAAGGTCTCTCAGTATCACACGTACCTGTTACACATTTCAGAGTCCATGTTACTATCTTAGCTCTTCCCGCCTCTCATCTACCCTACCCTCCCTCCAGCTTAGAGCTTCTCTTTCTCAAGCTACAAATTCTTCATGGAGCCCTGCAATTTCAGTTTGCTCCTCTTTTGCCTCCATGCTCTGTCTTCTTCTCTCAGTGTTCCTCCTCCTCCTTTGCTCTGCTCTCACTCTCTGTATGTTCCTCTCTCTGCTCTGCTCCTGGCTTCTCTCATGGCCAGGTCGTCTGCTGGGCATGCTTAATCTACTACTACCTCTCTCTGCTCTGGACTCTTACAGATTCCTCTGGTTGCTCTCTTCTTCTTCTTCTTCTTCTTCTTCTTCTTCTTCTTCTTCTTCTTCTTCTTCTTCTTCTTCTTCTTCTTCTTCTTCTTCTCCTTCTCCTTCTCCTTCTCCTTCTCCTTCTCCTTCTCCTTCTCCTTCTCCTTCTCCTTCTCCTTTTCTCCTTCTCCTCCTCCTCCTCCTCCTCCTCCTCCTCCTCCTCCTCCTCCTCCTCCTCCTCCTCCTCCTCCCCCTCCTCCTTCTTCTTCTTCTCTCTCTCTCTCTCTCTCTCTCTCTCTCTCTCTCTCTCTCTCTCTCTCTCCCTCCCTAGCTGGATGGCAGTGGTACACATACCTTTAATTTCAGCACTCAGGAGGTAGAGGCAGTCAGATCTCTGTGAGCTCAAAGCCAGTCTGATGAGTTCCAAGACAGCCAATACTACACAGAGAAATCCTGTCTCAAAAAAACAAAATGAAACCAAGCCAAACTCAATCAAAACAATTAACAATTATGGAGTAGTTATGGCCTCAGTTTATACAGAAACAAGTTTGAGATAATTGTCCCAGGGAAGTGGATGCCAGTATGGAAGTCCCCAGTATTTGGTCCTGGGATAGAGTGCAGACAGAGCTCAGGGGAATTTGAGAAAAGCTCATAAATTCTATGACCACCTCAGCCCATCTCAGTGCTTAACATAAAATATAAATATACCCCCAGATTTTGGAGGGGTTTGAATAATTCCATCCCCTCATCATTTATTCCAGACACCTCATTTTATTCTAGAGTTGCCTTTGAAAACAAAGGGAGATGGATGGTGGCCGATAACTTGGGACAGGTTATAGAGAGAACTGCTGGAACACTATAGGGAGGGGGCCATGGCCTGCTTGGGGCTCAGACACCAGAGCAGCCTCAAGGGAAGACCATGAGAGAAGTCAGCAGGCCTGTGGCCCACCTTCCACCCTACTAGGCTTCTCTTTGCCTATCTGTAGTCAGGGAGGAGAGAGATGACAACTGACACTCAGTTCACTCCTTTGTGACTGGGTACCTCCTACTTTGTCTTTTCATTCAGCCTTTAACCCCAGCCCATAGGTTCTCTACACATTCAGGATCTTCCCTCAGCTAAACCTAGAGAAGCATCTTTATAGACAGGCTCGGAGGTATGTCTCCTAGGTATTTGTATGAATCTTTATGAGATCACTGCTTGCCGATTTGACACACAAACTATCCATTTTAACCATAAAACTGTGGGAATCAAGACAGCCCATCCTCTGGGATCGAGGTGTGAACTACTTTGTCTTGCTTTATTATAGCTTTTCTGATGCCTGTGTCCGTTTTCCCAGCCAATGAGGTCGTTGTGGCTGAGGACCATGGTTCTGCTAGCTCTCTGACTCTGCCCACCATGGACTCTGATCCTAGCCAATACTTATTCAAATGCAATCTCCCTCTTGGTCCTCTCTGCCTGGTAACCAATGTGAAGTTACCTCCAGCTGACTCAGCAGGGGCTTCTGCTTGGCATCTGAACTGTCCAGCTTTTTGGCCAGCTGCATTGTCCTTGTTCCTGTCCCCATGTCATCTGCCCTGCCCACACACACACACTATCACTTGCCTCCTGCCTCCCTTCCTGCCTTCCCATGTAGTGGAAGAAAACAAAGTTCAAGTCTCCTCTGTGCCCTGTGCTTGGCTTTGGGTGAGTCACTTCTAACTTCATGGTTGTCAATGTCCAGTGGGGATACAGAGATTTTCTTGTTCCTGGCACCAACCTCTATGGATTTAGAGCTGATGTTTTTGGGGTCCACCAAGAACCTCGCATGGGGTCATGTTCATGGCTCCTGTTTTTTTCTACACTGGATTCTGTCCCTTCTGCCTGAGGCCCATGTCTCCATAGGATGAGGAGCTACTGAGATGACATTTAGTCTTGGCTCATTGGTAGTGATAGTGTATGCTGAGATACTCCCATGTGTGGGAGTGTTTGATGGGTGGGCTTGAAGGAGTAGGAAAACTGGTCTACCTGTGAGGGTAAAAGGGTTCTTCATGAAGGATAGAGTGGCCCCTAAAAGGATCAGTGGAGCTTGGAAGCAGGGTTGTATATAGTAGGAAGGTCAAGAATGGATGATCAAGGCTCGAAGGGCCATTTAAGAGGATCTCTGAAGTCACTGGATGTCATGGTCCCCTAAAACAGGAGTGAGTGGCAGATGTACATCTTGGGATCAGTTGGTCTGAAGGACAGGTTTCTTTGGCTTGGATGATGGAAGTGGAGAGAGCATCCCGTTAAGGAAGAGGCACTTTCTTCATCTAAGCCTGGGATATATGATGGGGCTCTAAGCCTTGGGAGATGGAGTGGTGGGTAGAAATCACTGCAGTAGCCACACGCCTTTGTCCCTGATGCCTAGCAGCAATGCCTCCCAGTACAGGGGAAAATCCAAGTTTGTCTGAAGCTGTCATGACCCTGGGATTGGCTTATAGAGGAGTATGTGACCTGTTAGGAAAAAAAAAAAATAATTCTAGGGAAAAATTTTCCTGTTCAGCCAAAAATGGAGAATCTCTGTTCCTAGTCACTTTGCTAGTGTTTAACATTATCATGTCTTCCTCCAGGAATGATCCTTGAGCTGTCAAAGCCATCTTACAAGCCTGAGGGCAAGGCAGAAATGCCAGTCTAGAGACCTGATGCTGTTAGCTGCTGAGCCAACCGTGGCTGCTGCAGATTGTCATGTACTTTTGTTGTTAAATGTCTTCATTATTTATGCAATTAATCAAACTCTCTGCATCTCACAGTAAATGCATTCCTAATTGATCCATTCTACTCAGACTTTTTATTTTTATCATGGACACTATGGGAAATTATTAGATGATTTGGACACGAAGAAGGCTAGTGTTAAGAAATATAATGTGATGTCGGGCAGTGGTGGTGCATGCCTTTAATTCCAGCACTTGGGAGACAGAGGCAGGCGAATTTCTGAGTTCGAGGCCAGCCTGGTCTACAGAGTGAGTTCCAGGACAGCCAGGGCTACACAGAGAAACCCTGTCTCGAACCCTACCCCCCCCCCCCAAAAAAAAAAAACACTAAAAAACCAAAAACAAAAACAAAAAAAAATTAATGTGGACCGGGGGGTATCTTTGATGGGCCCATGCCCAGGTGAATTTCCAAGAAATTACAGCATGTAACAGATCTGGTGCAAAAGAGATTCATTGGGGGAGGGAAGAAGAGCAAGGACCTGGGAAAGGAATAGAGGCAGACAAGTGGACATGTAGACAGAAAGACAGACAGACAGGGAACAGGAAGAGAGTCATGAGGGCAGAGAGAGGGAACAGAGAGGAGGTGCACAGAAAACAGAGAGAGGAACTCAAGAGAGAGAGCTGCAGTGACTGTAGGCCCTTTTATCTGCAGCACATGACTGGTGGCCTACAGGCCATGGTAGCAGATGAAGATGCAAGGAATTGCTATGTCCTTGAGAGCCGGCCAGTGGAACTGCCCACACATTAACAGCTAGGATAGGATTATATTTGGGTTTTCCCTGTGTTGTTCTGAAAATAAGATGGAATTTGTCATTTCAATAGACCAAAGAAGAGAATGATACCATTCAATAATCAGTCATGATAAATACTCTGAGTGGTATAGGAATTGAACCAAACTTCCACAATCTGGTAAAAGGCAAGGGGATGCACATGTGCATACACACACACACACACACACACAGACACACAGACACACACATGCAGACACACACACAGACACACACACAGACACACAGACCATACAGAGACACACACACAAACACACATACAGACACAGACACACACAGACACACACAGACACACATACAGACACACACACAAACATACACAGACACACATACAGACACAGACACATGCACACAACAGGAAAGTTTTCTCTCAATATTCTTGCTCAACACTGTCCTGTCTTAGTCAGGGTTACTATTGCTGTGATAAAACCATGACAGAAAGCAACTGAAGAAGGAAAGGGCTTATTTCATTCACACTTTCTAACATTCATCATCAGAAGCAGCGAGGGCAGGAATTCAAGCAGGACAGGACCCTGGAGGCAGGAGCTGATGCAGAAGCCAGAGGAGTGTACCAATGTCAGTTGTCCAGTTCTGGTATTATCTGTATTTATACAATATGCAACAATTAGGAGGAATTGTGTGATGAATACAATTCAGTAGTACCTTGCCATTTTTTTTTTTTTAATTAATGAATCACCACTGTGTTGCTGGACACAATGGTGAATGTCTTTAATCCCTGAATAAGAGAGATGGAGAAGAGGGAGACTGGAGGATGACAACTTTAAAGTCATTCCTTGCTTTATAGTATATTTGATGCATCTGAGCTACTGACACAAAAGCCTAGCTCAAAAACAAAACAAAAATACCTTTCTTTCTTTCTTTCTTTCTTTCTTTCTTTCTTTCTTTCTTTCTTTCTTTTTTTCTGAGACAGTGTCTCACTATGTAGTTGTGGCTGCCCTGGATCAAGCTGGCCTCGAACTCACAAAGATCTGTCTGCCTCTACCTCCCAAGTGCTGGAACTAAAGGCATGCACCAACCACTACACCAGGCTAAAATCCTTCTGTTTTATATACTCATAAAAGATAATTAAAGATGAATAAAACTCTAATAGCTTTTCCAAACATGAAATGCTTAGGTATAAATGCTTAGGTAGCAGAAAACTATAAAATGGCAGATAAATAAAGATGGCTTAAGGAAATGGAGTTGTGCTCTCAAGTTGGAAGAGTCAGTATTTCTAAAAGTGTCCTCCCTGATCTGTAGAGTCAAGAGAATCCCCTATTGATTCTGCTCCAGCTGGAGCCCCAGGATGAATGGGAGGGGCTGTGAAGATGGACAGAACAATCCAGGGGGAGGGGCCAGTGAAGATTGATAGAACAATCCAGGGGGACCTCAAGGGGAGCACAGGCCAGAATGGCTATGTTTGAACTAGGAGAGCAGAAGGCATCCTACACTATGACAAGGTGACATCTAGGGTTAACTGCAGTGTGGACAGGGCTGTGTTCCTTTAACATGCCTTTCAGAAGATGATGTCACCAGGTGAGGACAGTCAGAGGATGTGAGTGTGATGACCTCAGTCACAGCAGCTGTGGGGACAAACAAACCTAGGAATGGATGACAGAATGAACTCTGTGAGCAGAGCTGACAGGAGGTGATGTCTTCGTTCAGGTCTCACCATGTAGCTCTGGCTGTCCTGGAACTATGTAGATCAGGCTGGCCTCAAACTCAAAGAGATCCACCCACCTCTGCCTCCTGAGTGCTGGGTTTAAAGATGTGCACTACCATATCCAGCTAGGTGTTGGCGCTCTTATCCATTTTCCATGCTAGAAATGTAACCAGGGGAGGTTAGTTGCCCAGGTTAGCACTGTTGATTTGACAACATAGAATCACCTGAAAAGGAAGCACCAACTGAGGAACTGTCTGAATCAGGTGGGCCTGGGATGTGTCTATGTAGAATTGTCTTGACTGATGCGGGGGTGGGGGGGTGGGGGGAGGCTAGTCTATTTTGGGAAGTACTGTTTCCTGGGAAGGTGGTCCTGGACTGGATAAGAATGCTAGCTTTTTGAGAGAGAGCCAGAGTGTGGGCAAGCAAGTAAGAGAGTGAGCCACTGAGTAGCGTTATTCCATGGTTCCTGCCTTGAGTTTATGCCCTGACTTCCTTTAACAGTAGATTGTAACCTGGAAGTATAAGCCAAATAGACCCTGTCTTCCCTAAGTTTTCAGTCAGAGTGGTTTGTTTGTTTGTTTGTTTGTTTGTTTTGGTCTGTTTTTTGTTGTTGTTGTTGTTTTCCACAGCAACAGAATACAACTAGACCAATAATCCCTTGGAATTTTATGTCATTTTTAATCTTCCAATTTCTGTGATAAAAATTCCTGGTGTGGACAATCTCTTGAACCTTGATCTCTTACACTATACCACGAGATGCAAGACCCTGCAGAGCTCCGAATGTGTCTTCACTGGAGGCTTTGTTGGTTTGGAAGGACAGAAGTCTTGGAGGGGCTTCAAGCCCCTCCAACATGTACATCCTAGGTGTTGGCTGGAATATGGTGCTGTAGTCTCCTGCTTCTGGTCCAACTGGCTCTTTGGGATGAACTCTTTTTATCCACTAGGGAGCAATTGCACTGACCCAGAAAGTGCAGGAGCTCAATGGGAAAGAGGGGCTGGAAGAAGCAACTAGAAACAAATGGAGATGCCAGTGACCAAGACCTCAGCCTCTGGCCAAGGGCTCCTGATGCTTTGCTCCTCTGCCCACTGGAGCAGGATGAATACAGGAGCAGCAAGACCTCATTCACTGTGTGGGTACCTGAGCCTCCAAGGATAAACAGATCACAGCCTTGGTCCAGCTGAGGAGTAGATAGACAGATAGTCCGTGGACAGAGATCACACAGGTGATGTGGTTGAGGCTCTGCTTCTGGGGTTAAGGTCAGAGGAACATGAACAGCTGAAGCCAGGCTGAAGTGAGAGATTCTAGGAATGTCAGAGGAACACCGAGATTGGGATCCTGAATAGAAGTCAAGACTAACCTCTGAGACTAGCAGAGCATGGCCCTTCTATGACCACACCCCCTAACACATCTCCTCCTGCTCTCAGTCTCAGGGGCACCAGCAGCAGCCATTTACCTCTAAGAAGAGCCTCTAGATCTAAGGAATCAACTCAGCTGACCTAAGAAGTAAAGAGTGTGTGTGTGGGGGGGGGGCCTCACATCTACCATGGACCTCTATGGATCAGCCTTTGTCTGTGACATGGACCAATGTCTCTCCTCTAGGCCTGTGAGGTCAGCCTTCACCTAACCTAGTCCCTGTTGCAAGCTTACTAAACTTCTGAACAGGGTTTTACTTCTGAATTTGAACTGTGATGATGAGCTGTCACTGTGAACTTGACCCACTTAGAATTACCCAGGAAGCCGGGCGGTGGTGGCGCACGCCTTTAACCCCAGCACTTGGGAGGCAGAGACAGGTGGATCTCTGAGTTCACAGCCAGTCTGGTCTACAGAGTGAGTTCCAGGACAGCCAAGGGCTACACAGAGAAACCCTGTCTCGAAAAACCAAAAATCAAAAACAAACAAAACAAAACAACAAAAAAAAAAGAATTACCCAGGAAGTCTCAAAGGAATGTATGCTTGAGTTGACCTGTAGGGAGATTATTTTAAAGGGTTAGTTGTGAGCCTTAGACTTTAATGGCTGAGCCATGTTTCTAGTCCTGGTTGCCTTACTTGATCTGGGAAGACTCAGCCCCCCGTGGGTGGCACCATTCCCTATGCAAGGATTCATGAACTATATAAGAATAAAGAAGTTGAGCTGAGTACAAACAAGCAAATGCATGTGTTTATTTTTCTCTGCTCTTGAACATATGTGATGTGACTAGTTGTTTGAAGTTCCTGCCCTCCCCTTCCCACAGTAATAGATGGTAACTATCTCTGACAGATGGAATAACAAGCTGAAACAATCAATTATCTTTCCCCCCTAAGTTTCTTTTTGTCAATATATTTTATATCAATCAAAATAAAACTATGACAGGGACAATGTCCCTGCCTCACAGTGCTGCTAAGGAAACCACAAGGAATGTTCTGTAAGGGCAACCAATGAGCTCATAGGTGGAACTGCTGGGCTCTCTGTACTCTGGAGGTACAAGGTTGAAGTGGGAAGGACTCCCTGACCTACCTCTTGCCTCCACCACACTTTGCTGTTCTTGAATTCGCCAGGTCACTTTATTATTGCTTCAACTACTGAGGAGCAATTCCTACAGTCCTGGGAAGTGGGAAGGGCAGAGGGAGTCTGAGGAGGCAAGGGTGGCATCAGGCCAAGGCCATAGAGAGCATGTCTAAAGTCAGGAGAACCCACTGGCGAGGACCTAGGCAATTGTAACACTAGATGACAGTGATGACAACCTTAGCAGCCATCTTTGAGGCCTCTGGGTTTAAGACGAGGATGCCCCATCTGTGATACTAAATGCCAAGAAATTCTAGTATGGAAGAACATAGTATTAGAATCCAGCTGCTGCTCAGCTACAGTACCTGCAGCAACCTTCCCCTCCCACAGGTACCCACACACATCCTACAGAGACACTCTGTGAGGTCTTAGCTCACACATTCCCAGGTGCCAGGATCTCTTGCTTGAGTTTACATTGAAGGGAGTATCGGTGGTCACACACCCTGCCCCGACGCCTGCCTAGGAATCAGAGAGCCTGCCTGTAGGCTTATATGGTAAAACCATCCTCCAATTAGAAAGGTATGAAACTCCTGTTTCTGTCATGTAGGCTCTGATTCCTCTCTTCAGAGACCACCACCATGCTGTCTGTTGCTTGAACTCTCCTCGGAGTCCTCACCGTGCGGTTGTCAATATACCCATCTGTCCATGGTGTGAGTGACTCTTAATAATTTCCTAATTACTAGCAATCTGCTTCAGTGTCCTTCTTGAAAACTCCCACCTGAGACTTTTTGCAGTGTAAGCTCCCAACACAGGAAGTGAGGGCTCCTGCCCCAAAGGACTCTACAGCCTTGGTGATACTTTGTGTGTGTGTGTGTGTGTGTGTGTGTGTGTGTGTAGCCTCTTAATTGCTGAGCCATTTCTCCAGCCCCCCATTTTTGGTTTTTGATTTCTTTTTATTTTTTATTTAATAGTCGTGACTGGCCTGGAACTTACTATGTAGACCAGGCTGACCTTGAACTCACAGAAATCCAACTGAGTGTTGGGATTAGAGGCCTGTGCCACCATGCCTGTCCTGTTCACCTTTTTCTATGTATTTATTTTGAGACAGAATCTTTTATTGGCCTGGAACTCAAACCCCAGAGATCTTTCTCTACATCCTCACTAGGATTACACGTGCATGCCACTGTGCCTAGCTTTTAAATGTAGGTTCTTGGGATTCATGGTGGATTAAATGACAACCTGGATAGGCTTCTATATTTGAATGTTTGATCCCTGTTGATGTTCTGTCTAAAATGGTTTTTGAGCCATGGCCTAGTTGGATGAGGTGTGCCACTGGGCATGGGCTTCAAAAACCCATGTACCATCCATTGTCTCTCTCTACCTGCTACCTATGGATCAGGTTGTGGGGAGCCGACAGAAGGCAGCTATCATCCTTGCAGCCATCTTGAGCCATATACCCTGACAAAAGACTTGTTTACAATAGCCTACAACAGCTGAGCACACTCTGATAACATCTTGGTTTAGATACTCAGGATCTTCCCTTCGGTATGTGAGACTTAAAGGTGTGTGACTTAAGGGTGTGACTTAGAGATCAGATTTAGAGACAAGACCTAAGGGCATGATTAAAGGCGTGACTTAAAGGTGTGGCTTAGAAGTGAGACATATAAAAGGCAAGAGGCAGACAGGAGAGTTCAGAACAATTTGGAGTAACAGAGAATCAGACACTTCAGAGAGTACAACTTGGAACTAGGAATAAGGTTAGAGAGAACAACTTGGAGTTAGTTATTAGACATTAGGCACTTGGCACTTGGAAGAAGAAACTTGGAACTTGGAGGCACTAGGGACTAGAAACTAGGGACTAGGAACTCAAGACTTGGGTCTTGGAGAGAAGAAGAGAGACTGAAGAATAAACGGGATTGAATCATATTCTATCTGGTCTCCATTCTTCGATTCTGTCCCCACTCTCTCTCTTGCTGAACCCTGACCCATGGACTGGAGCAGCTTGGGGCAATGCAGGCTCTAACAGTTTAGTTCCCGAGGCTTTGGCAGTGCGGGTCCAACATTGACAGAACAGTCCGAGACACTTGGGCCCCCAAACGTGGGGCAACTCGGGCCTCAACATCAGGTTGTAAACCATTGGTTCTCAACCTTCCTAATGCTGCAACCCTTTAATACAGTTCCACGTGTTGTGGGGATCCCACAACATTGCTACTTTCATTTCATTGCTACTTCATAACTATAATTTGGCTACCATTATAAATCATAATGTACATTTATGATATGCAGGATATCTGATATGCCACCCCTCTAGGGGCTGACACCCACAGGTTGAGCAGCACCTGTGATGTAATGCTTTCAGCTACTGCTCCAGCATCTGCTGGAGCCTGTCTGCTTCCCATCATGATAATCATGAACTAACCCTCTGAAACTGTGAGCGAGCCCCCAATTAAATGCTTTATTTTTATAAGAGTTGCCTTGGTCATGGTGTCTCCTCACAGCAACAGAACAGTGACTAGGGCAGGATTGAACTCAGGTTCTCATGACATCAAGACAATGGCTTTATCAACTGAGCTAGCTTCCCAGACTATACTTTCTGAAAGCTAGGGCTATGTGGAGAGCATCAGCTTAGATGTTGGCTCCTAAGGGGAATGCCTGAATCTGCTTGGTCCTGTTTCCAGATTCCCTCTTCTTTCCTACACATATCTGCTTTGGGGTAGGTTTGGACTCCATCAGCCAAAGCCCCAAAGGAGCAAGCAGCCTTTCTGCAGGCTCTATTTCCTGCTACAGAGTCTACTTCTTACCCACATATGTGCCCCATATGCCACATGGGGATAGACACAGCCTTCAGGGAGCCCACCCATAGAGCGGACCTGCCTTCATGCCACACTCAGATCCAGGAAGTGCATAACTTGTCACTTTGTGGTAACTTCTGCATTCCTACTGGGGAGAAATCTGGGGAACGGAGCTCACTAGAGGAGACAACCCCTGCCACGGAGCCGATTGACATTGTCTCTCCTGGTACATTTCCTAGTGCTGCAGACACCCCCTCACAACCCAGAACCATCCAGACTTCCCACTGCCCCTTTGCTATGCTTCCCATTGGCTCTTGATGCAGATGACAAAGGAAGAACACAATGATTGCTCAGCCTGCAATTCTGCCCAAAGGCCACTGCTGAAGAAGTAATTACCTCAGCTGTAACAGACATGTTAACCTTTCTGCACCTCAAGAAATATCACTCATCCTTCAGGAAGAAGGTAGGACTGAGTGCCTCCCACACCTTCCTCTGGAAGTAGGAATACCTTAGGAAATCCAGCCTCTCACTTGAACTGACTCATTTGTAATTCATGCCTTCACTCATTCAGAGCAGACGTGCTCATGAATGATTCTCCAGGGCAGTCTGCCCCAGGGAAGGCCAGGGGCCAGCGTGATTGCTTTCTTCTCTTGGCTTCTGCCTACCAGCTATGTGGCCACAAGCAAGTGGCCCAGGCTCCTCACAGTTCTTCTCCCTCAACTTTAAAGTGAGGAATAACAATGTTATCCACACCTAGCTTGTTGGTGAAGGTTGAATGAATGGTGGGTGGGTGGGTGGGTGGGTGGATGGATGGATGCATGGATAGATGGATGGATAGATGGATGGATCAACGGGTATGAGAACCTTTCAGGCACGTGTAAGACTCTGACAAGCCTTAGCTTACCGGGGACCCCCTAAGTGAACAATGTGGAGCCAGGGATTGATGCAAAAGCAAGAGGAAGTTTATTGTTCCAGCATGCTGGGGTCATCCCACATCCAAAAGGAGAGACGCAGCTCGTTCGGTGGGCCTTTATACAGTTTCCAGGGGTAGCATACAGAAGCAGCAGCTAGACACAATATGATTGGCAGAACAGTGTGACTTTTAAACTGATCGGTCTTTAGGGAATGAGGTGGCAGGGACTTCCCTTGTCTACAGGTGGCCAACGTTCTGCCCTGTAGAATGTGTCCATGTGCTCTGGGCCTCCCCCACCCACAGGTCGGTCCCCACCCCCTGTGGTCTGAGGAGTGTTTATTAGCCTCTCCCTTCCAGAGGGACAAGTGTTCCAAAGTTCCTGAGCTGACCTTTTCCCATGGAGCCCTGCTCTATCCAGGGAATGGTGCACGGGGGGGGGGGGGGGGGGGTAATGTGAGACCACTCAGGCTCCTTCCCCAGGGAATCTGAGTCCTGGCCTTGGCTGATGATGCAAAGACTCCAATTAGTGGGTGAGCTTCCCTCCCCTCTGTGTCCTGAGGACATCATTGGTTTCTGCTACCTCGATTACCAAAGCTGCCTGGCACCTGTGCCCAGATCCAACTGAGGCTGATTTTTTTCATTCTAAGCATCTTCAGATTTCCAAAACCCTTTTCTCAGAAGAAGCAAGAATGGGCTCTGTTGCTTACACACCCGTCCTACCTAACTGGAAGTTCTGTGGTCTCCCATCTGGAAAGTAGACTCCTTTCACCTGGGGCCAGGCCTTCTCCTCTGGTGACAGAGCCTTTGCCTTTTTTTTAGACAGACTGACTAGGAATAGACATGTAGCCCAGAGGGGGACCTATGTAAAAATCAGAGTGGCTTCCTGGGAGAGGGGATGCCTGTAGGGTGAAATGTTTGGGGTACTTTAGATGAGGGAAGACAGTAAGCAGCCACTGAGACTTCAGCAAACAACTGCTGGCTGTTTCCCCACCAGCTCCTCCTGTGGAGAAGTGGGGTTTCTTCTCTGAGGAACAAGACCATTAGGGGCCAGATGCTAATGGATCCCTCCCCATTGATTCTGCCTTTTGTGACCATGCTTGCACTGACTAGTGTGTTTAATTACCCATTGTTAGTCTTTCTCAGCTGTCCTGACCAGATAGTCTGTGTCTAGAAGCCACACCCTCAGGATCCCCTTCCCTCCTTTAGGGCTGGTGGCAATGTTGATGAGAATACTTGTGTTACCTCATGCAATTAATAATCAACATAAATGAGTAGGGCCTATGGGCTCCTAGAGGAACCAGAGGCACAGATCTTAGCAAGCAGGATCCCAGGCAGGACATGAACAAGCCAGGCCCAGTGTTCAAACAGAGCAGAGCCCATTTACTTCCTACTAAAGCCTTCCCTGGGGCTTTACCATCCTTTACGAGTCTTGGTTGTTGTCCTAAATTCAGGCTGGGACCAGAGGTCAGAGGTCAGGAGAACAAGCAAGAAGGATGCATGGAGCAAGGGCTGAGGGCTGAGCAATCAGGACAGACTTGATGTTACTGAGGTGATTCAGGCATAAGTAACTAGTGTGTAAATGTGAAATGGACTTATGTTGTTGCCGGTCATGGTTCTCAATGTGGCCTGCCCATCTTCCTTTCTCAGCTCTGAGCAGCAATTAAAGCAGAACCCTGAACTTCCCCCTTCAGATACCAGTTCACTCATACACTTTGTTGTTTTGAGACAGAGTTTCTCTGTATAGCCCAGGCTGTCCTAGAACTCACTCCATAGACCAGGCTAGCTTGGAACTCAGAATTCCGGGTGCCTCTGCCTCCCACGTGCTGGGATTAAAGGTGTGTACCACCACTTCCCGGCTCACTCATACACTTAAAAACTTCTATTTAATCCAACACTTCTACCACCCTCTACTCTAGAGTTTAAAAAGAGTTTTAAAAAAATTATTGGGGGGGGGAGAAGAAGAGGGAGACGGAGGGAGAGAGGGAAAGAGAAAGGGAGAGAGAGAAAGAGAGAGACAGAGAAAAATATTATAAGAATATGTGTTTGTTTTGATCCCGTGTGTAGGCTATGGGGGCTGCTTCAGATTGTCACAGCAGCTGACTATGATTTGCCTCATGCTCTAGCAGGGGTGTGACTTTGCCAGCTTCGGATAGTTTCTGCAATTGTGTGATGTTTGGAATTCTGGGAACTTTTCAGAGGGGATATAAATACTAGGGCCCCAAAAGGTGGGGTATGTTATTGGTTGCTTGTTGCTGGCCACAATTTGTTAAGTAATTGTTTACAAAAATAAACAAACAACAAAATTAAATTAGATATTCTGATGGTGAAGATCAAATTTGTCCCAAGGAACTCTATGCCCTGATTACAACAGGAAGTAGTCTAACAATAACATGGACCCTTTCTGACTCCTGACTTTATTTCAGGAAATTCTTTCCTATCCTCTCTATCTTCCTGACCCCTGTGTTATCTAGTGTTAGGGGATTGAAAGCTAGGAAACAGGGTGGAGAAGGGTGAAAGAAAGAATAACTCACAAAGTAGCCAAAGACAGCTATAAGCAGCAGCCAACATGAGGCCAGATAGATTGAGAAGATTGATTTCAAATGCCATAGAGGATACAGCAGGGAACAAAGGAATGAATGGATATTTCTTCTCAAGAGAACAGCAAGACTTTATTGTGGCTGATACTATAAGGCCCGCCAGGAAGGGAGAAACTCCCTCTCAGCCCACAGGAATTCACGGCCACCCCAATAACAGCAAGACACCGAACTTTATGTAATTAACACAAGGTATATTTGATTTCAACGTGTTGAGGCCGCACTTCAAGCCTGTCCTACGCAGAGGCAAGCAATGAAGTATGACCCCCACTTAGAGAAGAGGTAGACCTTTTGAAGGAAGAACCGCAACCTAGGGAGACGAGGGGGGAAATCACGATTAAGTATCTATAGAAAGCACCTGTCCAGTGTTCAGCTTCCGTGACAGGTTCAAGAAACAGTCATGAGGACATATCTCATAGTTCTGTTCCTGGTCTCCAGGGTGCATGGGCACGCTAACTTGAACTCTCAGCTCAAACCCTATTCAATCTATCTATGGTCAGTTTTTAGTTCCTGGTACCCATAGCTCTTGGTCACGCTGTCCTGAACTCCCAGCTCTGAACTCTTATCTTATTTATTTTGTCTTGAGGATAGTTTGTTTCCTAGGACCCAGTGCGCAGAACAAGCTGATCTGCACTCTTGACTCCATCTGTGGAAGGTTTAAAAATTTTTAACTCTTTCAATACCACTGGGATGTCCCCTGCTTTGCTCCCAGAGAGGATTTTCTGGTTTTTTTTGTTTTTGTTTTTGTTTTTTTTTGATTGTTTGTTTGTTTTTTCGTTTTCTTCTTTCTATATTCTGTTTTTTTAGAAGAATGACTGAGAGAAGTTGGGAAATTTCCAGGTGAAAATGGAAGGGCTTGAGAAACAAAAAACAAAAAACAAACAAACAAAAAAAATGGCTGAAATGGAAACACAAAAGGAGTCACTCTGCCCTCTCATTTCTGAAAGGATTGCAGAGTTGGCCATGCAACTGGAAAAATTACAGGTGGAAGTGGAGGCACCAGAGAGGGTGAAGCGTGGAACACCAAATGGCTCAGTCCAGGTGACTGAGCAAGAGACTAGGAGTTTCCCAGGAGGAAAAGGGAGCAGGAAAACTATGCTGGAGGGCAGTTGGGTCAGAGAAAAGCTGAAGAGGTAGGAAGACAATCTGATGAAACCGCCTGTTTCAAAAGAAAATAATTACTCTTGAACCGATTGCACCACCAGAGTGGGAAGAGGGATGGCCTGGGGTTACAAGATTATCATCAGCTTACCCAGTAGTCATATATGCCTGCTAATGGTGTGGAACAAGGTTATGAAGAGACAGACTGGTGTCCTACAGAAATGAGAGATCTAAGCTGGTTTAAAGAGGCTGTGATTTCATATAAGACACACTCACTTTATGTGAAACAAATTCTAAATAACTGGGATACTCAAAATAGAATTATCCCCCAAGACCGGAAGAGATTAGTAACAGCTGTATTTGAAGCTGGTTCACACTTGCAATGGTTAACATGGTGGAGGGAAGAAGCTGTGAATATTCAACAGTAAAAGTAGAGCAAGGGGAATGAATATAGTAGAAGATCAGTTGCTGTGTCTCTTAGGGTTTCCATTGCTGAGAACAGACACCATGACCAAGGCAACTCTCATAAGGGACAACATATAATTGGGGCTGGCTTACACAGTCAGGGGTTCAGTCCATTATCATCATGGCAGGAAGCATGGCAGTATCCAGGCAGACATGGTGCTGGAGGGGCTGATTGTTCTACTTCTTGTTCCGAAGGCAAACAGGAGAAAACAGGCATCTTCGGCAGCTAGGAGGAAGCTCTATCAAAGCCCACGCTCACAGTGACACACTTCCTTCAACAAGGCCACACCTCCTAATAGTGCCCTTCCCTGGACGAAGCATATTGAAACTATCACACTGGGTGAAGGCTGGTACTCTGATATATAAGAACAGACTCCATTTGATGACACTACTATAGAGCAATATCGCTTAGCAGCTTTGAGAGCTTGAGACAAAGTTGAGGAGCCTGGGAAAAGGTCCATCTTGTTTACAAAGATTAAACACAGCTCTGGAGAAGTCTTCATTGATTTTTTTTTTTTTTTTTTTTTTACAAAGATTAGTTCCAGCTGTGAACAAAGCCATATCAGACCCTGACGCAAGGCAAGTGTTGATAGAGATATTGGCATATGAAAATTCAAATAACAAATGTAAAAACGTTATTAAACCATCAAAGACTCAAGCAGCGCCTGCCGATGAGTGGATAAGGGATACAACTAATACTGGTTCTAATGTGTACCGTGCTAATACCATATGTCATACTATAGCTAGAGGTCTCCAATATCAACATGCCTGGTGTTTCAATTGTGGGAAATTTGGTCATTTGCATCAAAATTGTGAACAAGGTATCTCTAAGGGCAATGGTTTTTCTAAATACAAATCAGAAAGAAGGTCTAGGTTTCCAGGGGTGTGCAGGCAATGTGGCAAGGGGTGTGCAATTGGACCAATGTGTGTGTATATAAGAGATATATACAAGGTGATTTCTTACCCTCAGGAAATGGCTTTGGAGGTCTAGCCTGAGGCCCCACAGCAAAAAAAATATGAGCTGCTTCAGACAAGGAGTAACATGCAGACAGACAAACCTCAACACTCAGCAAGAGAGTCTCTAGGTCATAGAAAAATGTAGAATTAAATTAGTCTGTGTACTATAAGGATGTATTAGCATCAGAAAGGAAGTCCGAGAAAGTTTTGGATTGGGGACATGAATTTGTTTATATTTCCTCAGGAAAAAAAAGCGGTGGATACCATCAAAATTGATAAAGATTAGAATTGAGCAGGAGAGGTCTCCTGAAAACCTTGGTCACTGATCTAAAAAAGTGTTCATTTCATTGAAAATGTCTCTGTTTATAACCTCCCACTATTCATTCACAGCACAATTAATAACAGCACAAAGCAGTGTAGTGACAATTTTGGAGTTTTGGTTTTAAAAAGTAAAACACAGAAATAATATAAAAATGTGTTTTGGGGGGTTGGAGAGATGGCTCAGTGGTTAAGAGCACTAACTGCTCTTCCAGAGGTCATGAGTTCAAATCCCAGCAACCACATGGTCGTTCACAACCATCCGTAATAAGATCTGGTGTCCTCTCACAGTGGTGTGTCTGAAGACAGCTACAGTGTACCCACATATAATAAATAAGAAAACCTTTGGGTCAGAGAGAGGGAGAAGGGAAAGGGGAAAATGTGTTTTGTTTTAACCCCAGGCTGCTTCTTCAGATTGACACAGCAGCTGACTACGACTTACCTTGTGCTCTAGCAGGAGTGTGACTTTGCCAGCTGCAGATAGTTTCTGCAATTGTGTAATCATTGGAATTCTGGGGACTTTTTATTTAGAGGGTATATAAATGCTAGAGCCCCAGAGGCAGGGCAGGTTGGTTGTTGGTCACAGCTAGATAAAGAAGTAGTCATGTGCAAAGAAGAAACAAGAACAAAAACAAATTAGATATCCTGACAGTGAAGATGAACCTTGTCCCAAGGAACTCCATATTCCTAATCAGCAGAAAGTAGTCTAAGGATACTGTTACCCCCTTCCAACCCCTGACTTTATTCAGGGATCTTTTTCCTTTTCTCTCTATTCTTTTCTTCTCTCCTTTCTAGTGTTAGGGGATTGAAAGGGTAGGAAAAGGGCGGAGAAGGATGGAAGAAAGAAGAACCCACCATCTCACTTCAGGAGCACCAGAACGGCAGAAGCATCAGAATGGCAGAAGCATGTCACCACATCCTTATGTGCATTCTGAGGCTGTGCATCATCACACTGTTAGATGGGTCTGGGAGACTGAACTCAGTTCATCGGGCTTTACCAGGGCAAGCTCTTACACAACGAGCCCTCTTCCCAGTTCTTCCTTCCTCTTTCTGCCTCTTTGTCTCCCATACAATGAACTTTGATCTGAAGGTGCATGTTGAGGGAATTCTCATCTTTGCTCCTCTAGAGTAAAGAGGGAAGAAACTAAGGAAAGGGGCCAAGACAAACCTTCACCCTTCAACTCTGTTTTTTTTTTTTTTTTTTTTTTAAGAAAAAGATTTATTTATTTATTATGTATAAAGTGTTCTGCCTGCAGGCCAGAAGAGGGCACCAAATCTCATTGTAGATCGTTATGAGCCACCATGTGGTTGCTGGGAATTGAATTCAGGACCTCTGGAAGAGTGGCCAGTGCTCATAACCTCTGAGCCATCTCTCCAGCCCCACTCTTCAACTCTCTAACCCTTTGTTGCAGTAATACATGCACACTTTGACTGTCTGAAAGACGTCAGCCACAATTGCTGAATGCCATGCAGGCAATGGTCAAGGAGGATTTTATGAAGTTAAACATGCATCCCATCTGTGCCCCAGAAATTCTACTCCCAGATGTGAATCATCAAGAAATGAAATGTGTCTCCACATAAAAAAAAAAAAAAAATCTGGAATGAACTGCAATCCAGAATTGGAGGGCTCACATGTGATCCAGATCTTGAGGCTGGATGACACAAGTTTCTGGTCTGGATCTTGTCATGGAGAGCTTCAGGCATGAAAAGCTAAGGCCTAGGCAAGGTAGTACATGCCTTTAATCCCAGGGGAGTGAGGCAAGGAGATCTCCCAGCAAATGATTGAAGAGACTCAAGCAAATGGAGAGGTGGCACAACGGGTAAAGTGCTTGACTTTCAAGCACGGGGTTTGGTCCCTAGCATCCATCAGGGCTGTTTGTAATCCCAGTGTTTAAGCAATGAATCGTAAGTAGATTAGCAGACATTTCCGCAGCTGCAACGAGAGACCTGAGGTGGTGGAAGGAGATGAAGGTCAGCCTAGAGTCTCACGTGTCTGGGAAAACATTCTCCAAGGAGGGCAACAATAAAACCGATTTTCAGAAAATCACAAGCAGAGAACAGATCTTATGAATAGACTCTTGCTCTAAAAGGTAACAACAACAGCAATAAGAAACATACAGAAGAAGGAAGGCCCTGCTGAGGCAGGGGGAGAGCTGCCTCAGCAGTCACCACGCTCAGTGCCTACCCTCACTTACCCTTGTCCTCATAGTCACCTGTCCTAGAGCAGCACCTCATGTGTGTGGTGACCATGAAGATAAAGCCAACATAAAGGCACACATGTCCATGGTGCTCCCTTACTGCCTGTACCCATTTCCCCCAGGCCTGCCATTCTGCCTTCTGAACCTCAGTCAGACCTGCCCAGCCTGACTCTCATGGCTATGGAGAGAACCTGCTGCAGCCGGCCTCCCTGCATTCACAGACACCTAGAGCTATTTCCTGAATGTAGCTTGCCTGCTTTCTTCAAAGTGTAAATCTGACCCTAGGAAATTGTACCCTGGTTGGTTTTTGTTTTTTGGGTTTTTTTTTTGGTGGGTGGGGTGGGTGGGTGGAGAAGAGGAGAAAACTAAAAATCTGTAACTAAAAATCTCTTCACTTCTCCAGTTTAACCCTCTGCTCTCTCCAGTCTTTCACTGTCAGCAGATTCTCTCAGTTCCACACGTGGGGCACCAGTTATGGTCACATAGACTCTTGTCCATGCAGTTTCGGTCACACCCATCCCTTCTCTGTCTGGTGAAAGTCTCTCCTCCTTTGGCTCATTTGGCCCTGTCAGTTCTCTCCCACTGAATGCCCCTGTGGTATCATGGCTCCTTCTCAGTGACAGTTACCACAGGAGTGAAGCCACATTTAACTATTTACAGTCTGATTCTGCTGCTGGACTTTTAAGTTCCTACAGGGAACAGCCTGACAATGTGTCTCTGGGACAAGCACCTTGCATGGGGGAGGCTTGCCCATGTCAGGGAGTCTGTCACTCCCATGATACAAGGTTCCAGACTATACAGATTTGTTTCCTTTTGAATCCCTGTGAGTTTTGGGTCTTGTAAAATTGTACCATGGCCTGTGTGATGGGACAAAGGTTGCTGAAAGGAACTGGAGGTTGGGAAAGGAAAAGAAAGGGGACTTGGCAGCAGAGAGCAAGAGGACTGGCTTCTATGACGACCTTTGAGGGAGGGGCAGGAAGCTGGTGAAGAATGAGGTCAGAGGAGGGACAAGTGATTGGTCTGAGGTATGGGGGCAGAGCTGAGGACACTCAGACTAACATGGGAAGGGTTAAGGAGAAGCCATGCCACGCTGCCACACAGATCAAAGAATAGCTTGAGTCTTTCCCATTTTGAAAATGGGTGTTACTCTGCATCTCAGGGACTGTGACAAGACCCAGGAAGCAGGAATAAATAATTCTGACGTTTAAAAGATTATTTTTTTTTTACTTGAGTGTGTGTGTGTTTGGGCGGGGGGTAGGTATGTGTGTATGCACTCAAGCACATATGTAAAAGTCAGTGGAGAACTTTTGAGGGTCCATAATCTCTCTCTCCATTGTGAAGGTCCTAGAGACCAAACTCAGGTCATCAAGCTTGGAGGCAAATGTCTGCACCATTTCGCTGGCCCAAGTCTGAGACTCAACAAGTGTTAAGGCACCAAATATTGGTAGGGACACAAACCATAGGCTTTCTGTATGTACTCATGCAGAAGGCCTGACCCCAGGACAAGGGTCTGTCAGGGCAGGGACCGCTGCCTGCAGCATTGTTCTGTAATACTTACCAGGTTTAATAGATGGGTAAAGGGATATTGACTCACGTCTGTCTCATGAGTTGTCTATTTAATGTTGTTGAACAAAAATATTTTTATAAAGATTTGCATGAGCTCACGGGCAACCTTTGCCTCCCAGGCTGCAGAGTTACACCTGCAACTTCCTACTGGAGAAACCCCACTCTCCCTGAACCCGCCACGCCCTCCCCCATCTCCCTAGCCCCACCATGTGCCAGCTCAACACTTAGCACCATCCAGCCCCTTGATGCCATCTACTGCCCTCATCAATAGACGACCACTGTGTCCTTTAACTCCTCACTAGAGGCCTCCTCCCACCTACTGCGTTCAACCAGGTCAGATTTCTCTGTCTCCTTTGGTCCAGTTGTCTAAGTGCTCTTAAATCTGGTCTGGTTTTCTCTAGTCCCTCCACTCTTCCCCGAAGACAGCAGAGAATACATTTCTAAAATTCAAGGTTATGCTGTGATTCCCTTTTGACACACTTCGGTATAACCCTATTACTTTCCCTCTAAGAGGCAGACACTTTTCATCTGCCCAGCTTCTCTTCTTATTTCTGGACTATTCTTCTGGGAAGTATTCTCCTTTAGGCAGCTATATTGCTTGTATTGGTAATTTTAACCTGCGTGCGTGTGTGTGTGTGTGTGTGTGTGTGTGTGTGTGTGTGTGTGTGTGTGTGTGTGACCTCCTTCCTCCAGCCTGACATGGCTACCATAACCCTCTGCCCACAACTTCCTGCATAGCCAGCCAGGGGCTGACATATAATCTGGGCTTAGTGTTATGAATATATCTGCTGAGAGCTTATTCCCAGAGCAATGAGAAGGCATAGCATCTCTGCAGGTGGAGATCCAGCTGACATCATCCCACTTATGAGGGGGCTGTGCAGGTCCCTCACATAGGAGCTCATCCTGATCCTGCCATTTGGGAATCTGTAGCAGCCCTTCCTTCATCCAATTCTCCCCTACAAAGAACACCATTCCCTACCAGGAAAGGAGGACCCTTGTGGTGTCACACAGAGCCCACTATTCTCTCCCCACACAGGGACTCTCCCCATGTATCCTTTTCTTCTCCTTCATCAGCCTCTGTGCTCCTGCTGGCAGGAGCTGGCCTTTGCCATCCTTTATTGGTAGATTTGGGGCTTGATGGCTTTTGTTTCAACCCCTTAATTCTGTATATTTCTCCCATGAAGTTTCAAAGGTTTCAGCCAATTCATAACAATGGTGATTTGAAAGACACAGAAGTCTGTGTGAAAGGACACTTGTCTAGGGTAGTGGCAGAGATGACACAGTAAGGAACCCCAGTTCCCTTTTGAGCAGAGGCTCGTGGGATGTCCTAGAAACTACTGTTTGTATGGGATGGATTTGTATGAGAGAACTCTCCGCAGAAATGTGTGAGGGGCCAGTTCTTGGCTCCAGTCTCCAATAACTTCTTTCATCCATACCAACATCACCCTACCAAGCAGGTAGGACCCCTTATTTTCAGAGCTTAAGTTTTATGTGTGTGACCTCTCAGGCAGCCACATAGGTGAAATCATGAGACTGGATCTTCAGGAGGTGATGATGTCTTGGCAGTAGAGGCCCCAGCACTGATGTTCTACTAAGAATGGGGAGAGACTCTGGTTGCTTGAATGACCATGCAGTGGGAGGGGGCTGTGTGCAACCAGAATAAGCCTCCCCAGGCCCCCAGAAACCAAATCTGATGCTTTCATGATTTGGCTCTTCAGTCTGAGAACTCAGAGGAGCGAATTTCTGTTATCTAAGCTGCCCAGGATTTTGTTCTAATCGCTCAGGCTCCTAAGACAGATGTGCACATATAAATGTGAATTTTGCTCCTCACTTCATATTGTACATAAGAGCCAACTCCACATGGACCCCAGATATAAATTTTCAGAGCAACACAATAAAATTTCAGACAGAAACAGAAGAATATCTTCATGACCTTTGGGTAGGCAAATATCTCTTAGGACACAAAAAGCATAAGTCATGAAAGGAAGAATGGTAAGTTGGCCTACATTAAAATTAATAATGTTTGTTCAACCAAAACAAACACTGAGAGTGAAGAGGCAAACCGCAGGGGGATAGAGGAATTGGCCATGTGCACATAAGACTGCAGACTCAAAATCCGGCAAGAATGCCTTCAAGCCAGGAAGAAGAAGAGGAAAGGCACAGCAGGTGGAACAGAAAGAGGGCAGCCAGGCTTGAAGAGCTGCTTCCCAAAAGAGGACATTCAAATACAAACATGAACATTTGTATCTAGACACTGGAGAGTAGGCGTTAAAGCCACCAGTGGGGCCTCCTGGTACAAGCCTGTCATCCCAACTGTTTGGTGTGCAGGAGCAGAAGAGTATTAAGTTCAAAACCAGCCTGGGCTATAGAATGAATTCAAGTTCAAACTGGGTAATTAGTGAGACCCTGCCTCAAAGCATGGAAAAAAGACCTGGATGTATATAGCTCAGGGATTGTGTGTGAGCCCCAGATTCAATCCCTGAACCACCGAAGCCAGGCAGGGTAGTGCTTATTCACAATCCCAAACCAAGTACTAGGGGCTGAGGTAGGATGATCAAGAGCTCAATGCCAAGCTGGGCATGGGGGGCGGGAAGGCAGAGGCAGGAGGATCTCTGTAGAGTTCAAGGCCAGCCTAGTCTATATAGCTAGTTCCAGGACAGCCAGAACTACATAGTGAGACCCTGAGTGGGGGCGTGGCTCAAGGCTAGTCTGGGCTATACAGACAGACCTTGTTTCAGAAAACATGAGAATAAAAAAAGAAAGAAAAGAAAAGAAAAAGCAGAGAAAGGAATATAAAGCTATAGTGAGATACCAACACACACACAAAAGAAAATAAAAATGACCATAGGGATAAGTCTCAAGAAAGGCAGCGAATATTCATATTGCTGTGGGAGGGAGTCTCCATCAGGGCATCGTTAGCCAAGTTTTCCCTATGATGCAGCAAGAGTAACCCTAGGTGCCATTCACTGGGATCTATACCTTCAGCATATCAGCCTTGATGGTGTGAGACTAAAACAGGAACAAATACCTCGCAAGCTAATGGGAGACCAAAACAGGAAAAATATACCTTGCAAATTAAGAGTTCTGTTTGCAGACCCACCCTGTCACACGGCTGGCTGCGGGGTGGTGTGGACAAAGAGCTACCTGCCACCCAGGACATGGAGGCTATGATGATCAAATATGAGACTGAGAAGTGGAAAACCAGGGTGGTGCGTGCCCCATGGAGAGTGGCTGTGACAGGTGAGAGACAGGGCTGAGGTCAGCATGCTGTCACTGCTCAGGAGGGTCCGGAGCAGTGAGCAGCAGGTTTATGCAGACACAGACTCTGCCTCCTCCCAACATGCTGCCTGGCCATACCCTGGCTCTGGGCAATGAGATAAGGAGAGGTTCACTTTCTGGATTAGATCTCCTGGTCTGTGATACCACCAGAGGCCATGTTGTTGGCTGTGGTCCATGCAGCTGCCCTGGGGCCATGTCAAAGCCTGAGAACCACATGAAGGTGAGCATACAGTGTCGCTGACGGGCAATGGCTTAGTGATGTCCTCAAGCTTTGCTGCCTCAGGGGTACATGTTGAAGGGACTGACATGTGTAGCTACTTGAGGCCATGATGAGACCTGAGGTCCAGACAGCTGCTTCGGGCTGTGAGTGGTCCAGGTACAGCCAGAGGCTGTGTTGATGTTTGTTGCCCGAGGTTTTACCATCAAAGGCCTTGTGGGTGTTTGTAGTCTGGGCTGCTGCCTGAAGCCATGTTGATATGCAAGGGCCTTGCTAAAATGGCTCAATCCCTTCCAGATGTCACCCTGCAGTGCTCACTGCTGTGGCATCATGGTGGCCCTGCAGAGGCCCAGGGCTGATCAACTCAGCTACCACCCAGGCCCAGATGAAGGGCTTTGAGTTGCCCCACCCCAACATCTACCCCATCTGTGAGCTGTTGTAGTGTACATGGAGAACAGTCCTGCAGAACCACAGATAGCCACAGGATCTCCATGTCTATGGAAAACAGCAAGATACCTGAGAAGAGTCTCAGCAGGAGTCCAGGATTGATGCAATAGCAGAGAAGCCTGGAGCCTTAAACCAGTTCAATGACTCATTGCAATGGATATTTGCAAATAAGGCTGTTTGGGCAAAAGTGTATCCTGCCGGACAGACTTCAGCTTTCAGTGCCACTAACATGAGTGAATATGTGACTGAAAGGCAGGAAACACCGAGCATCGGAGTGATACACAAAGAATGGGAGATGCACGGCTATGAGGGATGTGAGAGAAGGATGCAGTTGAAGGAGGATGTCCCAGGATTGGTAGGCTTCCCCTTCTCCTCAAACAAGGGGAGGAGGTGGGGAGGAGGGGCTTGCAAGTAAGGGTGGGATCAGGAGGAGGTGGGGGCTGCAATTGGGATGTAAAGTGAATAAAAAAAATTATGTAAAGAAAAAGAAAATGAGGAGCAGGTCACTGCCTAGAGGGGTCAATGAGATGGTGTTGTTGTTTGGGTTTTTGTTGTTGTTTTGTTTTAGGTTTTTTTTTTTTTTTGGTGGTGGTTGGTTTTGTTTATTTTACTGTTGTTGATTTTTATTTGTAGTTTTAATTTTCTTTTAAGGGGAGGTTACAAGGGTAGGGGCAGACATGGAAGGACTGGGAAATGAGTGGGATTGAGGTGAAATTCCCAAAGAATCAATAAAAAAATGTTACGTTTTAAAAAAACGTTCTGTTTGCAGCTAAGAATAAGTTCTTGTTTGTCCTTGAAAATTAAGGCTTCTAATTACAAGGGCACTGTGCTTTGCAGTTTGCTTTCTGTTAAGTGATTCTTAGCTTTAACATATAAAACTAAATTTCTGGTTGGATCCCATGGGTTGCAGGGTTGCAGCCCCTTTTATTCTATTTCGGGGTTCTGCAAGCTATTCTCATTCTGACTCCATATCCTTGGAGGAAGTTAAGGTTTGTTATGGATACCCAGTGTGGTGCTTTGTATATGCTTGGTTAAGGGAGTGGCACTATTAGGAGTTATGGCCTTGTTGGAGTGGGTGTGGCCTTATTGGAAGAAGTGTGTCATTGCAGAGGTGGGCAATGAGACTCTCCTCCTAAACACATGAGAGCCAGTCTTCTGTTTGCCTTTAGAACAAGATGTAGAATCTCAGCTCCTCTAGTGCCATGCCTGCCTGGATGCTGCCATGCTTCCTGCTCTGATGATAATGGACTGAACCTCAGAACCAGTAAACCAGCCCCAATTAAGTGTTGTCCTTTATAAGAGCTACCTTGGTCATGGTGTCTCTTACAGCAATGAAAACCCTAACTAAGACACCCAGTTACCCATTCAGGCATCAGTCCCTGAAGAGGCATCCAGAGGAGGTAGGCAGGGAGTCCCTAGGCTTTGGGGATAGAAGACAGGACCTTTTAGCCCTACATGTCCAAAAGACTCAGAGATTTCTGAGTTTGTTACTATGGTGGTTTGAATAGGCATGCCCCTGTAGACTTATGCATTTGAACACTTGGCCCATAGGGAGTGGCACTATTAGGCAGTATGGCTTTGTTGGAGGAAGTATGTCACTGTGGGGCAGTCTTTGAGGTCTCCTATGCTCAAGCTATACCCAGTGTGGCACACAGTCCCCTTCTGCTGCCTGTGGATCAAGACTTAGAACTCTTGGCTCCTCCTGCACCATGTCTGCCTGCAGGCTGCCATGCTTCCTGCCACACAACAATGGACTAAGGCTCTGAAACTGTAAGCCAGACCTGGCCTGGGAGCCAGTCTAGGGGTGTGACTCCTAGGTGATTTTATATCCTGTTTGGTATCACACATCCCAGGAAACTCAGAGCCTTGGCCTCAGTGGCCTACCCCAGAATCGCAAGGCATGAATGGTTCTCTGAGTCCTCCTTGCTTTGGAGTCAGGAAAACTATTTCCAAACCCTCCGGGCAAGAGGACATTGTTTCTGCTTGAGTCCCGTGTCCATTAGCTGGCCATCACTATAACAAGCACCTGGGGCCATCTACGTACATGGAGAAAAGGTTGGTTTGGGCTCACAGTTTTGGCAGTTTAGCAGTAAAATCAGCTGTACCGATGGTTTGGCCTTTGGTCAGGGAATGCATCCTGGTGGGAATGTGTGGCAGGAAAAAAAAAAAAAAGCCATCCATTTCAAAGCCAGGCTATTGAGTTTAGAGGAGGCAAAAGAAGCTGAGGTCCCCTTCAAGGCCACTGTCACCTACTAGGCTATAGGGTCTGCCACCTTCTCATAGGTGCACACTGGAGAGCAAGTTTGAACCCCATGGGACTCTGGGTACATTGTAGGTCAATAACAGTAGGGCCCATGTGGAAAGGATCCCCTCACTGTGCCCGAGAGGCAGGAGGTCTTTCAGTGTGGGTAACTATTTCTCAAGGATGTTAGGAGTCTATGAGGAGAGGAAGCTCACAGGAGACTGAAAAGAAGCCAACATGTCAGATGCATTTGTGTCCAGTTGTCTGAGCCAGAGAACAATGTTGCACTGGTTTATGGTCTGTGTTAACAGAGACCTCTGCTAAGCTGTGTAAGATCCATGCTACCTGCAATGAGCGTCTTCCTTGCAGCATCCCTTCCTCACTTGATAGACAGACTGGTAAGCCTAGCAAGGGTCCCTGAGTCCTTGGGAAAGTCCTCTGCAGAAGAAACCTGACATAAGTACAGGGAAGGAACTTTTGCTTCTACAGAGGAGCGCTCTGTATTGTGAAGCTGTACATGTGTGTGTGTGTGTGTGTACATAGTAAAAGATTTAAAGATCTGCATGGTTAATTAAGTTTATGGAAGTCTGAGTTAAGCAGGTTCCTTCTTACAGAACTTGTTGGGTTGTTTAATACACACTATCAATCACCCGGACAGAGATATTCATGCGGCCATAGCTCAAGTATATTGTCCTCAAAGAAGTTTAGAGGAGGCAAAAGAAAGAGGCTGAGGTCCCCTTCAAGGCCACTGTCACCTAGTAGGCTATAGGGTCTGCCATATAGGAGTGTGTGTGTATGTGTGTGTGTGAAAGTACGTGTGTGAATGTGTATGTGTGATTGTGTTTGTATGTATATGTGTATTGTGAAAGTGTTTGTGTATATATGTGTGTGTGTTGTAAAAGCTATGTGTGTATATGTGAAAATGTGTGTGTGAATGTGTGTGTGATTGTGTTTGTATAGATATGTGTATGTGTGAAAGTGTGTGTGTGTGCTCATATTATTGATTCAGAGAGATCCAATGTGAATTTCTTTCTTTCTTCTTCTTCTTTTTTTTTTTTTTTTCTTGGTTGGTACTTTTTGTTTTGTTTTTTTTTCGAGACAGGGTTTTTCTGTGTAGCCCTGGCTGTCCTGGAACTCTGGAACTCATTCTGTAGACCAGGGTGGCCTCGAACTCAGAAATCCGCCTGCTTCTGCCTCCCACGTGCTGGGATTAACGGCGTGTGCCACCACTGCCCAGCCCAATGTGAATTTCAATACAAAGTAAAGAACATGCTTTTCCAAGCTTCTCCACTCCATCCCTTCCTTCCTCCCTTTCCCCTTTCCTTCCTCCCTCCTTCAAGAGCTAGAAATGGAGTCCAGGTTCTTGTATGTACCAAGTAAGTGCTACAACACTGGACTATATCCCCGGCCCTTGCTTTTTTTGAGACAGGGCCACTCTGTGTACCCAGGCTGGCCTTGAACACATGACCCTCCTCCTCTGCTTTCCGTAGGCCTTTTTTTTTTTTTTTTTTTTTTTTTTTTTTTTTTTTTTTTTATGATGCTCCTTTCCAAGAGCAAGCATGGAATCCAACAAGATGTTAATTCAGAAACACAAACTGCTCTACCGGACCATCACAGAACAAAGGGCAGCAGTGACAGGAAGTGGTTCAGCATGGGAGGTGGGCAATGGCCTCGCTAAGATCCAGCCTGTGAGCTGTCTTGGGGAATCTTGGGGAAGAACTTGGGCTGGCAGGTGGGCTGCCTTGGAAGGGGCTCATTTTGCTGGTTAGCTAAACTTGGAATGAGGTCACAGCAGGGTGGCCGAAGTGACAGGCTCCTCAGCTGGGGCCTGAAAACTGCAAATGAGACTAGGTTTGTGTCTCAGAGTTTCCTGTTTTTAGTTTTGGTGTGTTTTGATCAATTGTTTTTACTGTTTTGGAGAATGCAATTTAAAGGCACTTGCACTGGAAAACATTTTAATTATTTAAACCTTTGCAGGGAAGAGGATATGTTGTTGCAAATCAAAAGCACCCCAGGCATTAACTCATCATATTCCTGGACATCAGTCATTTCCTTGGGAGACCCTCTCTGAGGGAGAGTAAAAGAAAGAGGGAGGAAGTGGGAGGGAAGGAGTGAAAGACACACACACACATACACACACACACACACACAGAGGGAGGGAGGGAGGGAGAGAGAGGGAGAGAGAGAGAGAGAGAGAGAGAGAGAGAGAGAGAGAGAATTTTTGTAAGAGACAGAGGAGGAAGTGCCATGTATTTGAAGTCAGCCTGAGCTACATATAAAGTTCAAGGCCAGCCTGGACTACATAGCAAGACCCTGGTCTCAAAAGAACTAAGAGCAGAGAAGTGAGGTGTTCTTAGCTGCTTTGGCCTTGGAGCCGAGCAAGGAGAGGGCCAGCAGATGTGGAGAATGGTTTATGAGAAGCAGGGATGCCTCTGCTCTAAATTCATCACCAATGCTGAATGGCCTTTCTACATTCTGACACATTCAATCACTGAGTCCAAGTTTGTCCCATTATTATGACAGTGCGTGTTCAGGATAACTGTTCCAGCCACTGTCTCCCAGGAAGGGCACTGTCCCACACTGTTGCTCATTCTCATTTGAAGCAGATGGACCCTCCTCCCTGTTCCTGGAGCACACCTTCCCCCCACCCCCCAGGATCCCTGCATGGGGTGAGAATGCAGATGACAGGAATCTTCTGGCCTGACCCCTCAACAGACAAATGGCAGGCCATCATCACCATGTAGCCTGCAGCAGCTTAAGAGCTGAGTATCTGCATCCTGGGTCTCCATGGCAGCTGGAACAGAAATTAAGCACTTTCCTGCAGAGCCCCTACTTCAGAGGGGTGAGCAGAGGCCAGAGCAATGCACTTACACACGGCACTCCTCCTTGTCCCCCAACTGTCCTGTGGCAGTCCCTTTTGGGGGACGGTTCTCCTGTACAGATCTGAGCCTCCTTACTGTGCCCAAATTTCCAAATTTTGTCTTCTGGCTGGCTTCTTTTTGTTTTGTTTGTTTGGTTGGTTTTTTTTTTTTTTTGTTGTTGTTGTTTTTTTTTTTTGTTTTTTTTTTTTTGTTTTTCGAGACAGGGTTTCTCAATGTAGTCCTGGCTGTCCTGGAACTCACTCTGTAGACCAGGGGCTTCGTGTCCATTATGCAGAGACCTGTGTTCCTTAGCTCCAACAACCGGAGCCTGTGCAGGTCAGGACTGTCGTCTCTAAGGCAAGGCAGAGTCCCAGGTAGTTAGAGCTGGTTTTCACTTGGACCTTGCAACCCAGCCAGGTGACTGGCCCATATGCTCCTCCCTAAGCCTGGGCTTCGACACTGTCTGGGCCTGAGGCTGATTTAAGTGTTGTGCCCCTATCAGCCTGTGGTGGGCCTCACCATGTCACCATCTCTTTGACTTTCATTTGTTTTTCTAGATAGGGTTTTTCTGTGTAGCCTTGGCTGTTCTGGAACTTGCTCTGTAGACCAAGCTGGCCTCAAACTCGGAGATCCATTTGCCTCTGCCTCCCTAGTGCTGATGTTAAAGGCGCCAAGCTCTAGCTTCGATTTTTTTTTTTTTCCTTCTTCCTGGGAATCCCATTCCCATTGCTAGCTATGTCCATCTCCTGGATTATGGCATGCCTACCCTCTTTTCTTTGCCTTTCAGATACACAGCTGTCCTCTACTCTTCCTTTCAATCTGGGTCACCTTCCTGTTACACCAGAACGCCCTGAAGGGCATGCTATGGGTATAGCTTCTTATTACAGCTTCTTGTGCTTGAAAGCATCAGAGCACTGAGCCTGAAGCCCAGGGTATCTCTCCACACACCAAAATCTAAGTTTTTCTCTGCCCCTACCCCGGAGCTCTACCCAGGGCTGTTGGTCATTCTATACCAACTCCTACTAGAGGCTTGAGTTGGGGCTTGACAGTACAGAGGTGCTCAAATGGACAAGGGGGTGGCCCTGGTAACCTAACCTGGTGCTGACTGGCCCTGTCACCTGGCCCCTCTGTGGCAGGAGCCCATTTTTTGCTGCTTCTGTTCTTGTGGTTTTTCATGTGTGAATGCCTCCTCTGTAGCTACAGCCTCAGTGGTTTATAAGACTCTACTGGTTTATAATTCCTCCTACTGTGAGGAAGACTGCAGGAACCGTGCATGGCCTGAGATATAGCCCCTGAATGTCACTCTAGCTAAAGACAGAATTCACCAGCTCCCCAAGACTTGGTATCCACCAGACTGGGAGACCCTCCATGCCAGGTGTGAGTTTTTCTAAGCACCCATCCTGTAAGTGGGGGGGTGGGGAGGGGAGGGAGACAGGCCCTAGAAGATTCTACCATGTAATATCTTGTAGGAGGAATAAGGAGCTCTGGGACTAGCCAAAAATGTGGCATTGATGTTTCTAAGCTGGAGCGACAGAGCCCGAACCCCTCCAGAATCCTGTGTAATAAGTGATGGAGCTAGGTGGCAAACCCGGATGTGCCTGCCTCCTCATCAATTATCCATGGCAGACTTGGGCAGCATCTTAGTCAGTGTTCCATTGCTGTGAAGCGACCGTAACCACAGCAACACTTATAAAGGGAAATGTTTAACTGGGGCTGGCTTACAGTTTTGGAGGTTTAGTCCATTTAGACCATTTAGTGCATCGTGGTGCGTCGTATCATAGTAACACGCAGGCACACATAGTGCTGCAAGTTCAACATCCAGAGCCACAGGCAGCAGGAAGAGAGACACTTCCTCCAACAAGGCCACGCCACTCCAATAAGGCCACACCTCCTAGTCCTTCTCAAGTAGTGCCACTCCCTGGTGACTAAGAATTGAATGAGCTATGGGGACCATTCTTATTCAAAACACCAAAGGCGTGGATTTCACGGATTCACAGAGCTTTATAAAACTCCAGGAGAGAGACACTGCAACAGTTTGTCGGTGATATCCAACTACTATTGGAAGGTAGGGCCCTTAGAGGGTGATTAGGCTCTGCCTGCATGGGTAGGATCCGTGTTTATACAAGTTCTGTCTCCTTTGTCTGTACATAGCAAAAAGTGCTTTGATACAGACCAGTGCCTTGATCTTAGATTTCAGCCTCCTGAACTGTGAGCCAGTTCATTTCTGTTTGCTAAAACTTACTCAGCCTCAAGAATTCTGTTATAGCAACCCCAAACAGAATGGGATACTACTGAGATACTACTGCCTGTGTGTTTCACAGGTGATAAAATTAAAATAAGAGGCCTTAGCCAGGCTGTGGTGGTGCATTCAGGAGGCAGAGGCAGGCAGATCTTTCTGAGTTCAAAGCCAGCCTGGTCTACAGAGTGAGTTCTAGAACAGTCAGGGCTACACAGTGAAACCCTGTCTTACACACACACACACACAATGAATCAGAGACCGTAAGCAGCTCATTCAAGGTCACAGAGCATGGAAGTAGCAGGGGTGGGATTTGAACATGGTCTTTCTGGATGGGATTCCTATCACAGTCCTGACTGCCTCCCACTATGCTGATCCTTGGAAACGTCACTGTTTAGGCAGGCCTCCCCTCCATTCACATGATGCGTCTTGTCCTCATGTAATGATGAACTGTGTTTTCCTTTGGGGGAAGCCAAGTCTGCTGTCTGTGTCTTGGGTAGTCTCCTCCCTCCTTGCTGTGGGTTTAGGCCAAAGCGGGATCAACAGAGAAGAGTAATTAAGGCCTCTGAGCCGCTGATGCTGATTTTCCCATTAAGCCATTGTTAGCAGCAAGGAGGCATGAGCCCGGGTAATGACTAGTTTTGCAGTTCAGTAGAGTGTGAAGGAGCTGTACTGTCGGTAAACAGTTTGGTGATTTGAAGAGCAAATTGTGGCTTAAGGGAGCAGTGGGGAGAAGCCCTAGGTGGCCCCCACTTCTGGAAACTGGGGAAGGAGTTCTTTCAGAGAGAGGCCATGGCTGGGAAGAGAGAGGATGCTAACAGAGCAGGGGGGACCTTTGCAGGCCATCTGCCATGTCTAGCCCTTTGGCCAGTTCCCTGCAGGGTTGAGGCTGTTTGTTCTGGGTCTGTGGTCCAATGGGGAATCAGGCGTGTGAAGATAATCACGTTAAGAATCTTGGAGCAGTGTAGATGCAGGCTCATTGGGGTCAGAAGACAGAGCTGTGTGACTGCATGTCCTTATGGTTCTTGCACTTCAGATTGAAGGCCAGCCTGGGCTACCTAGTGAGGCCCTGCAGCAATCGATCCTCTTTAGTCATGACGATGAAATCACTTGTAGTGAAGTAAACAAAAGGTAAGCACCATGTGATTCCACTTCCCTGAATGTGGAGAGTAGCTGGGTGTCTGCCTGTGGCCAGTTGTTCAAGGGGTTTAGAATTTCATCTTGGAAAGGATGGAGCCAATGGTTCCGCTAACAACACAAATATACTTAATATAACTAAACACTAACTGCAGTTAAGATGACCACTTTTGTGTACGTGTTTATGTTGCGTATATTTTACTGACTACAGTGCAAAACTGTTTAGGTGGGTTCTAGAGCCTAGAATGAAAGCTTAGCTATGAGGGTGTATGTAGAGGGGACAGCAATATTTGTCTACTAATGAATATCTATGGTGAGGACTGGTCAATTCGTGTCTAATCCAGAAATGATTGACAGTAGCTATGAAACATTCCCCTGCCCCCATGAGCACTTTCTGAAGGCTATAGCCCCAGGCACAGGCGGTGGCTCTGATTGGATACTGGCAAGATGGAGTTTCAGAAAGGAGGTGTCCCCAGGCTGAAGGCCAGCAGTCCCTGTAACCATCAGGGACTCGGCAGGGCTCCCTGTGGGGGACTTTTGCCTTTCCTAATAGGCCTCCATCAATAGCGCCAGTAATTTCGGGTTTGGCTGAGAAGAATGTGTTCAATCAGCCAGCGGCTGTCATTTCCGTAATGATTGTGTTTTGCTCTCTCAGCAGATGGCCTGAAGCCTTCCTTTTCTTGACTCCTCTGCTGCAGGGCTATGTTGTGCACTCAGCTCCCTGCTTCAGGGGTCAAGGTGCAGTCATTTCTCTCCCTGGCAGGAATTTGCTGTCAACAGCAGGGTAATCAGTTCCCTATGGAGGAACCAGTCCAGGTCACCTGCTCAGTCTGTGGGAAGGAGGTCAACCAGGATGGTGACATGATTGTTGGGAGCCGACTTTAGTAGAAAGCGGCTGGATCAACTTTGCAGCCATCTGGAACCATATACCCTGATGAAAGACTTGGTTGTCAAAAGCCTATAACAGCTGAAGCACACTCTGATAAATATCTTGTTTATCCCACATAGCTTGTTTTGCTGTTTAGTGACCTCAGCTGTATGGTGCACGTGGTAAAATGTTTTCACCTGTGTTCTCCTGCTTGTGTATATAAATACCTCAGAATTCCCTTCAATAGGAGAGACTCAATAAAAGAGAGACCCAGTAAGAGAGACATGAGAAAATAGAAGAGACTGAATCACACCCTGCCTTGTCTCCATTCTTCGCGTCTCTTGCCCCAAGAGCCACACTCTCTCTTGACCAGAGCACTTAGCCCCAAAAGTGTTGAGGAAAAGTGTTGAGGCAGAGTGTGGGCCTCAACACATGATGATGACTGTGACCCTTTGAGGGCCACAGTCCTTTGCAGCTTATCTCATTTCCTCTTCAGAGTCATCCTGGAGGCTAGGGTTATCCTGATCTTCTTTGAGACACCCTAAGAGGATGAAGAAAGTGTCCCAAATGGCTATCAGTGTGGAAAACACTCTTCATCCAGTGTCCAGCGTCCAGCAAGGCAGATTCTAGGACAGAGCCTAGCCTAACATATGGGATATAAGGAATTTGCTGATAGGCTTCCAGGCCTCCCTAAAACAAATGTGACCAAGCCTTTCCCCAGTGATCCAACAGACTTAATAAAAAGAACCAGCGAAGAAGTAGAGGGGGCATCGTTGTGAGTGGGGTCCTGAGCTCAGGAGTGGTGGGGCCTGGGCCTGCAACTACAGCGGGGAGACAGTTGGAATAAGATACAAGGACAGAGTGGGAGCTTCCGGCTTAGGCAGTAGCACAAGTCTCACACAGAAATAAAGGTTGTAGCTGGAGCCAGGCAGAGTTCACTGTGGAAAACACAGAGATAGTCCAAGATGGGGCTGGATGCATCGAGCCCTAACAAGTGCACACATAGCTCCCGTCCATCCTGGGGTCAGCTGTGTGGGGTCAGATGGCCTCCTTTGTGCAGACCACAGTGACCAGTGACCGGGAGGCACTTCACACATTCCTTAGCTTCCAGGAACTGAGTTGAAGATGACTAAATTTTGTATTCAATTTGTATCCAAGGATCAGGGTGGGGGGAAGGAGGGAGGGAAATTGCTGAAGGCTCACAGATAATGTGCCTAGAGCCATGGGCTTCTTAAGAGTCTCTTGCTTTCTTACCCCTCATCCATTCATATGCTCTGTTCCAGGGTGCACCCACTGCCTTGGTTAACTTTGGCACCTCTGATCTAAAGGTGTGGCCAGAGAGAGTTTCTATCCCCTGGGCTAAAGGTGAGAGGGACCTGGACCAGAGAACCCTGCTTAGCTGAGGATGCTGGGGACAGGCAAGTGCTGGCACAGTGACATAATGAAAAGCTGGGAAACCAGTGGCTGTCTCTGTTGCTGTTCTAGGAGTCCCTCATCTAAGAACAAAGTGACCCTTAAGAAGACACTATTAGCCGGGCAGTGGTGGCGCACGCCTTTAACCCCAGCACTTGGGAGGCAGAGGCAGGCGGATTTCTGAGTTCGATGCCAGCCTGGTCTACAGAGTGAGTTCCAGGACAGCCAGGGCTACACAGAGAAACCCTGTCTCGAAAAAACAAAAAACAAAAAACAAAACAAAAACAAAAACAAGAAGACACTATTAGGCATTTGAGTCCCTGGATCCAGCTGTGTCTGAATCCCATGCTCCAACCACAACTATGTAGTGTTATGAGCCAGTCAATCCTTTTCTGCTTAAACTTTCAGGACTTAAACACTCTAAGTGTTCCAACCCCAACAAACAAACAAACAAACAAACAAGCAAATAGAAACAACAAAACAAACAAACAAAAAACACCCACTAGGTATTGTGACTTCTTTAAGCCTTGTTCTAAATTCTGTATTGTTCTTTTAAATGTAATCATTAGTGGTTGGTAATAATTTATCCTCAGGCCTTTTAATCAAATGTTCTGTTTAGCAGAAAATGCAATTGAATGAAGAGGCACTTAATAAAGGCCACTTTCCTCTAACGTGCTTTGGGAAGGCCTTGCTTCTAGCTGTAGGTGCTTCAGCCAGACCTCTCTGCAGCCATCACTGCTGGAGAGCCTTCCAGCAATGTGCTATGCTTTGAGTGGCCAAAGCACACAGGCCCGAGATGGTGATAAAAGCCATTTCAGTGTGTTTAGACTGAGGCAGACTGTGGGGCCCATTGGTATGGAGAGTTCCAGTCCTTCAGGAGTGACAGTAACAATGCTGCCACCTTCCCCCTAAAGGGGCACAGTTGGCATTGGCTCTTCAGGTCCACCAGGATATTTCCTGCTTAACATCCCATCCCCTCAGAAGGGAGGCAAGGTTTTGCCACTCAGCTGCTGCAAACCAGAGGTTGTAGCCTCTCTGCCTCTTTCAGTGTTTCCTTGTGGCTTAGAAGACATTTCTCCAGGATGGAGAAGTGGTTCAGTGGTCAAGAGAGCTTGCTACATGGTCATCAAGATCAGAGTTTGGATCTTGGCACCCACATAAGAAGCCATGTGTCTGGAGGGGACCTGTAGCCCCAGCTCCAACTAGGTGAATACGGAAGGATTGCTGGGGCATGCTGCCTGCAGCTTAGTTGAGAGAACTCAAGATACAGGTTCAGGAAGATATGCTGGCTCAAGAGGCTAGGTGAATGGTGATAGAGAAGAGGACACCTGATGCTCTCGTCTGGATTCCATGCACAACATGCACACATGTATGCACATGCAAAGGTAAATACACCTCCTCCTAAAAAGATATTCTCTGTGATCCTTATAGTGTTCCAGGAAGGAAGACTTCTCACCTACAGATGGGTAAACTGAGGCTCCCTGGGGCTTAGGTGTTGGGAGCCGACTTTTAGCAGAAAGCGGCTATCAGCTTTGCAGCCATCTCAAGCCATATACCGTGATATGAAACTTGTTTTTCAACAGCCTACAACAGCTGAAGCACACTCTGATATCCCACATATTTTGTTTTGCTGTTTACTGCCCCCAGCTGCAAGGCGCACGTGGTAGCCTTGATTGGTGTCCTCATGGGAATAGAATAGAACAGAGGGTGAAAGCACTTGCAGTTCAACCCAAATAATTCCGATTCAGATTCCTGGATCTCATGTAGAAGCCTGGATGTGCTGTAATCCCAGCACGCCTATGATGAGACGGGAGGCAGAAACAGGGGAAGCCTTAAAAAGCTTTGCTGGCCTACTAGCCTGGCATATCCAGCACAGTGACAAACAACCCTGCAAAGTGGAGAGAGCAAACGGACTCCTGAGGTCATCCTCTGACTTCCACATGTTCCTCATGGTGGATTCATGCATGTGCGCGCGCGCGCACACACACACACACACACACACACCAACAACAAAGAAACAGAGAGACAGGGAGAAAGTCAGACAAAGACAGAGATTGGAAGGAAGCAGTCAAGCCCTGGTCACACAGGCCACTTAGAAGCTGAAGGAGGCTCCACAGAGGCTTTGGAGGGAGTGTGGCCCCGTCAATACCCTGACCTTGGAGCTCCAGCTCCTTGGATGGTATTATCCAACCAAGAGATAATACACTCTTAGTTTAAGCCACTCAGTTTGTGGTTCTATATGAAGGCAGTCCTGGGGAGCTGGCATAGCCCAGAAGCCCTTCAAAACCTGGGCTCCTGGGAGGGAAATGTACCCAGGAAAGCTGAGGGCCAGATGGGTGAGGTGGAGGGGTGAGACAGGAGAGCCTCTGTGCTGGAGGAGAGAGGCCTGTCCTGCCCAGGGGCCCACACACAGAGTCTTGCTCAGTCCATTAAAGAAGGAATATTATTAACACAAGCCCAGCTCCATTGCCCTTTCTCACTGCACAGGGCACTAATGACACTTTCCCTTTGAGTGGGAAACAATAGCTTCCCAGCTGCAGCCCGTGGATGCTTTCAGAGGATAGAGGTCCTGACCCCAAGCCATATTGTATTAGATAGTCCTTAAGCAAACTGCTGCACCTGGGCTGTCAGGCAGGGAGGCTGCCATTCAAGGCTGCTGAATAGTCCAGGCAGGCTGGCCCAGGCATTGGCTAGGTGATGGTTCTCCTATCTTCCTGGAAGAAAGCTGAGGCATCCCTCTCACTTGGTGCTGTGAGAAATGCAGACTCTGGGGCCTGCCCTCAGCTTTCTGAGTCAGATTCTTCATATGTGTGTGCACAAACGTATGTGTGCATAAACTCATATAAATGGATGCAGGAGACAGGGATGGCCAAAGAACAACCTCGGGTAGCATTCTTCAAGTGTCATTCCTGATATTTTGACAGGGTTTTTGGGTTGGAACTTGCCAAGTAGGCTGGTTGGTCTGTGAGTCCCAGAGTCCCCATATGCCTCCATCTCTTTTTTTTTTTTTGGGGGGGGGGTGTCAAGACAAGGTTTCTCTGTATAGCCCTGGCTGTCCTGGAACTCACTCTGTAGACCAGGCTGGCCTTGAACTCAGAAATCCGCTTGCCTCTGCCTCCCAAGTGCTGAGATTAAAGGCGTGTGCCACCACTGCCCAGCCTGCCTCCACCTCTTTAGCACAAGGATTATAGACATGTGCCACAATGCTCAACGTTCAAAATGTGGATTATAGGGATCAAATAGACATCCTCATGCTTGCATGGCAAACACTTTACCAACTAAGCTATTACCCATCCCACGTTTTAAATAATTCATTTTATTTTTAAAAATTATGTGAGCCAGGTGGTAGTGGTGCATATGTTTAACCCCAGCACTAGAGAGACAGAGGCAGAGGCAGGCGTATCTCTGTGAGTTTGAAGCCAGCCTGGGAGCTAGTTTCAGGACAATCAGAGCTCCAGAAAGAAATTCTGTCTTGAAAAACAACAATAAAATAATTGTGTGTGTATGGGTATGTCAGGGGTTATGTGCACAGGAATGTGGGTGGGTGTCCTTGGAGGCCAGAGGTGGCGGATCCTCTGGAGCTCAAGTTAGAGCAGTGAGAACTACCTGATGTGGGTGCTAAGAACCAAATTCAGGCCCCACTCCATCCTCCCACCCCCAACCGCCCCTCGCCCCTTTTTTCTAATGCAACTCCAATAGCGTAGATGCCAGGTCCAAAGGCAGGAGATGTTGGTTCAGAGCCCTTTGGAGTCCTGGGCCTAGACTCTTCCCTGCTTCTCCATAGTAACTGACTCAGGACCATTATACAGGAGCCACTGTGGAGCCACAGGATCTCAGGTCCTTTGCAAAGGGTTGGGGCCACTAGCTCATTTAACCTGCAAACCACAGAAACATGTGCATCTAATCCCCATGCTATGGGGTGGGGAGAGGGGGAAGGCAGGGCCAGGTTTAACCAAGTAAAAGAGCTGAGATTCAAACCCAGGCCTGTCTGATTCCAAAGCCCCGTGTCTGCAGAATGTTCTGTGGGAAACGACACACAATTACCTCCTCTGTGTTCAGACAGGCCTGAAGGATGTCCTTCAAGTAGGCCTAGTAGGAAGGGCCTGAAATGCGAAGTTTTAAAAGTGGCTTGGACCAGCCACAGCCTTTTGAGCCTGCCAACATGGCTGCCGGCATCCTGGGTAAGGAAGAACAGAAATGACTGGAAAGCCTCTGTGACAGTCTTAACTCCTCTTCTCTGCCTCTTTCCTCTTTTCTTTCAGCACTTCTCCCTTCTTTCTCTTTCTTCTCTTCCTTTTACATCTCCCCCCACCCCCTGCATGTTCTCTGTGCTTAGCTCTGTGCCAAAGCCCTAGTTTCAGAGGCAACTCTGAAAGCCCCAGGACAGGAGATAACCCTTCATCACTGTGGATTCCAGTGTGGGATATGGGGCTGACCTGTGCAGTACCTGAGGGATTCTGGTCCAGAGGAGGAACTCTGACCTAAAGCAGGAAAGGAGTCCAGAGCATCAAGTTGCAACACACACCCTGTTAGGTGAGATGGGCCATTGACCCCAAGATGGTTTCCTTCCACTTCAGAGGGAAGAATCTTCTCGAAGACTGGGCAAAGGGCGTTTAACATCGACACTATGATATGAATTGAAAAACTATTTTTTTCCTGGCTTTAAATTTCCAAAGCAGACACCCACTGAGAGCTGAGTTTTCATTGTGCCTCTTGAGCTCAGACCGGTCTCTGGTAGGAACTGCCCCAAGCCAATTTATAAATCAACCAATTGTCTCCACAGAAGCAACCTGGGCCCATTTAAGCTTAACAGTGTCAAATGAGGAGTGAGTCCAGATCTGTCTGACCCCAAAGTTCATTTCCTTCCTGCCCCTGCCCCCACACCCAGATGTCCCTGGCCCTGAGGCCTTTGGGCCATGTTAGGGCACCCAGCTGCTTCGGGCGTCCTCAATCAGAGGCCTGAGAGAGAATGAGGACACTTGGAATTTTCCATCATCAACTGAGATGCCCTGGAGGCCTGTCCAATTTTATTTCATTGAGCCTCACTCTCTTCTGATCACGGCACTACATTCTGAGAGCTTTTTAAAAGTCAATTTTGCTGATTTTGAAGTGTGAGGGTTTGCACATGCATATTCTGGGAGGGTTCATATTCTTGCCTTTGTTCTCTGAACCTAGGTCCTGGGAACTAATGACTGACTTCTTTTCTGACACCCACCCCCATCTCTCCTCCACCTCTTCCAGAAGGAGATGGCTGCAGTTTTGATCCAAGGCTGAATCCTGTCTTTGTTCCTGCTGCCTCCGTGACAAAGACCGGGTGACAAAAAGGCGCTGCTCTTTGACTCCGGGTTCTGGGACCGTGTCTTAATCCCTTTGTTTCCAATGCTCTGACTTAGGTCTTTCATTTTGGCTCCTAATGGGCATTTGCAGCCCTAGGGTCCTCTTGAATCTCTGCTCTGCTCCCTGCAAGTACACAGAGGCACAAGGAGCTGAGCCCAAAGTCACCTGTCTTTATGATCCACCAGGCATCCCTCATCCTCAAAGATCAAAAAGTGACTGTAGCCCAGGCAGGCTGCCTAGCACCTGAGTCCTGATACTCTAGAAGGCCCAGTAAGCAATGGCAATGGTGTCTCTAAACTCTTCAGGCCTTAGAAATAGCATTTCAAGCTGGGGTGGTAGTGGTGCACATGCACCTTAAATCCTAGCACTTGGGAAGCAGAGGCAGGCAGACCTTAGAGTTCAGGGTCAGCTTGGTCTACAGAGAGAGTTCCAGTATAGCCAGGACTACACACACAGAGAAACCCTGTCAGAGGGGGTAGAGAGAAAGAAAGGAAGAAAAGAGGAAAGAGAGAGAGCATTTCAGCAGTGACCTAGAACCTTCTGAAATATTAAAACCTTATTAGCTCTCAGAGCTTCTTCAAGGCTGTGGCATCTAGTGATTTCCTTTAGTTTCACAAGTCAAATTCAGGTCATGCTGTCTCCTCTCCTGTGAGCTGAGCCTGAACTGGAAGAGGATGCCAACCCTGCTCTCAATCATGGGCATTTGCTGACAAACCCCCAACTCAGTGAGGCCGCCAAAGCCATTTCCAGAGGATCCTGGTGGCAGAAAGCAGAAGCTCTGCCCTCACTCCAGTGTCCCCAGGGGCATCCATTCTAGGTAGGGCTCCTCAGGGTCCTCTTTGCTCAGAGCCTCCTGATTTGGGTTTCTTCCAGGGGTTCTCCAGGTTATAGCAAGTCCTCATTTCAGTGATTCACTGCTTAAATTAGCACAAAATAGTGAGTAGCCACATTGCCCCCCTAATGGTTTCTGCAGGGTCTCTGTGGCTGCACCCTGCCTGAGGGTTAAAAGAGTCAGTTATGGGCAGTGGTGGCGCGCGCCTTTAATCCCAGCACTTGGGAGGCAGAGGCAGGCGGATTTCTGAGTTTGAGGCCAGCCTGGTCTACAGAGTTCCAGGACTACACAGAGAAACCCTGTCTCAAAACAACAACAACAACAAAAATGAACAGAAGAGTCAGTTATAGAGAGTCCAAGTCCCTTGTCTTAGAGTTTTGGGGTGTCTCCAAATCCCTTGTTCTATAGTCTTGGGTTGTCTCTCTTTCTGGGTTCATACCATTGGGGTTAGGTTGGACAGCTGGCCTCACCTTTCCATAGGGAGGGTCTGATACCTTCCAACAATGGGCAAGCTCAGAACCAGAGAGCAAGTTTACTGCTGGTAGCTGTGAGTGGGCCAGCTGCACTAGAAAGAAAAAAAACACTACACAAAAAAAAAACCCTCCAGTGAGTGAAGTTACCATCAAGAGTGGCCACAGCTACTGGAACAGACAGAAATGACAGAAAGGGAGACCTGAGGCTCTTTCAGTGGACTCATGGTTCCCTCACCCCCACAGGTCTGAACACTGTTCTCTGATTGGTCCTATTTTTTTCTCCCTATTTGCCTACCCACATTCAGCCACTCAGGGCCCAGCTGGCGTCCCTTAGCCCCAGAGCTTCAGCTTGGGGTGGAATTTATTTTCACAGCCATTTTCAACCTCCAGACATCAGACCCCCTGCTTCAGGTACTGGCTGTTCTGGACATGTGAGCACTGCAACCGCTCTCTGTTAGCATCGCGATGCTATGGGGAGTTCAAAGCCATCCCAACTGAATCATCTAACCTCACAATGGCAATCAGTATTACCCAGATTAATCCCGAGTTAGCTTGTATAGTACTTCCCGTTTGTACACTTTGCCATCTGCCCACTTCATTCTTGAAGAGGGCAAGATAAGAACCAGTTTGAGACAGAGGTGGTCTCTGGTGAGCCTATAGCACTATGAATTTGCCCTCAATGGCTCTTATGCTTGCATACTTGGTGCCCAGCCAGTGGGGAGGCTGTGGCATCCTCCAGAGATGAACTTTTGCTAGGGGAATAGAATCACTAGAGGGCAAGCCTTGCCCATTTCCACTTCCTTCTCAAGCTCTACTTTCCAAGTGGCCCCAAGTAACAGTGGCTGTATGATTCTATTACCATGTGGTGCCTGTGCCTGCCCCTCCCCCAGTGTGGTGAACTGTATCCCCCCCCTTTTTAAATTTTTATTTATTTATTTATTTATTTTTGGTTTTTCGAGACAGGGTTTCTCTGTGTATCCCTGGCTGTCCTGGAACTTACTCTGTAGACCAGGCTGGCCTCGAACTTTTTTTTTTTTTTTTATTATTTTATATTTTTTATTTTTTATAAATATTTTATAAATATTTAATATTTTTATAAAATATTATTTATATTTTATTTTATTATTTTATATTATTTATTTTATGTCTGTGAATACACTATAGCTGTCCCCAGACACACCAGAAGAGGACATCAGATCAAATTACAGATGGTTGTGAGCCACCATGTGGCCGCCGGGAATTGAACTCAGGACCCCTGGAAGAGCAGCCAGTGCTCTTAACTGCTGAGCCATCTCTCCAGCCCCTGAACTGTATCCCCTTAAGCCATGAGCCACAATCACCCTCTCCAAGCTTAAGTTTCCTCTTACTGTGTGTTCTATCACAGTGAAGTGGAAGATAACGAATATAACTTGTTTGGGCTTCTTATGGTCTACATACCTCACGGAAGTAAGGCCACTTGAAGGGTGGCTGGGGATTTTAAGAGCAAATGCTCTAGGAGGCAGAGCAGAAGTGGCTAAGATGATAGTTGTAGAATTCTGTTGAGAAAGGCCCAAGCTCGAGCTCAAGAGGGCTCTTCTAAATAGGCATGCAGCCTCTGGCCTCTCTATACCTCTTGGATGGCCATTGATGGCTTTTCTGTAGTGGAAAGTACAACCTCAAGGCCCTGGATCTCCCTTTCTTAGAGTCCTATAGGATTCTGAGGCATAGGCAGTGTGGTGGTTTGAATACACTTGGCCCAGGGAGTGGAGCTATTAGAAGATGTAGCCTTGGAGGAAGTGTGTCACTGTGGGAGACCTTCCTCCTAGCTGCCTAGAAGCCAGGCTTCTCTTGTTTGCCTTTGGAACAAGATATAAAATGCTCAGCTCCTCCAGTGCCATGCCTGCCTGGATACTGCCATGCTTTCTGCCTTGATGATAATGGGTTGAATCTCTGAACTTGTAAACTATATAAATGTTGCCCTTTATAAGAGATGCCTTGGTCATTGTGTCTCTTTACAGCAATGAAACCTATGCAGCATTTCACTTTTCCTTCATCCTCAGACCTCTGAACACCTTTCAAATCCCTTACCCAAGGGTTTTATTTTTTATTTTATTGCATTTTAACCCTTTTTATAACCCATGTATAAAATACAGGAAAGTCAGAGGCACTACCTGGCTTCTTATGTGATACACTGTTTCTGCTGGTATTTAAAGCTATAAGAAGCCACACTATGGACTCTTCCCGTGTGTGATGGCTATTCTTGGCTGTCAACTTACTACATCTAGAACTAACTAAAACTTAAGGGTCTGGGGACACATGTGAGAGAATTTTTTTATTATTTTTAAAGACTTATTTTATGTATGTGAGTACGTTGTCACTGTCCTCAGACACACCAGAAGAGGGTATCAGATCCCATTACAGATGGTTTCGAGCCTCCATGTGGTTGCTGGGAATTGAACTCAGGGTCTGTAGATGAGCAGTCAGTGCTCTTAACTGCTGAACCATCTTTCCAGCCCTGGGATTTTTTTTTTCTTAATTAAATCATTTGAAGAGAGAAGACTTGCTTTTAACCTGGATCTTTTGAGGTGGGAAGATCCACCCTTAATATGGACCACACTTTCTGGGAACAATCTATATATAAGGGACATAGGAGAAGGAAACTCGCTCTGCCTGCTTGCTCTCACTCTTACTGGCAAGACCATTCCTTCACAGGCATTAGAGCCCGCTTCTTTGGGATTCTGGTATATTCTGAAGACTAGATTAGACATCCAGTCTCATGAACTGAAGAACTAATAGATTCTTAGAGCTTCCATTGAGAGACAGCCATTGTTGGACTAGCTGAGCCACAGACTATAAACTACTTTAATCCTTTTCTCTTCCTCCTTCCCCTCGCCCTTACCCTCTCTCACACACACACATTCTGTAAGTTCTATTCCTCTGGCTAAGACACTATGTGTGCATCTCTGCTGCCTGGCTATGTTCCCCACCATGTTTGTGGGCATCACTATCTCAGTGTGTGAGACTGTGACTCACATATACAGTATATTTCATATATGGCCTTCTGCTTAGCGACTCTACTGCGGTCTGATTGTTCTATAGTCGTGCTGGGGTGGGCATTCAGGACACTTCGATTTGGGGTTAGTATAAATGATGCTACTCTGAACATTCAAGGTCATATTTTTGGAATGCAAAATGCACATTTATACTGGGTATAGTAAAATTGGGGGATGGCTTCTATGCCCCCTTTTGCTTCCAAAAGGGGGTTTCTAATGCCCACTTTAGCCCATATAGCTCCTGCATAAGAGACACGGAGACCTGGTATTTTTATAAGAAGCTGCTGGCAGTATGCTGGGCAGGTTCTGGGCTATTCTAATCCAACTAGGCTGTTAATACCCAGATGTATGCCCTGCTACTTACCATCTGAGTCTTTCTCTGCTCCGTGTGTGTCTTCGTGGCCAATCCTCCTGGTGTCTCCACATGGTCTGTTCACACCTTTCCTCTCTTTCTGTTCTCTCTCTCTCTACCTGGGACCCTTTCACTAGAATCCAATGTCCTGCCTCTACTGTCCTCTTCTGCCCAGTCATAGCCTGATCAGCTCTTTATTAACCTATCGGAGATGATAGAAAGCAATTTTTACATAACATTGAGACCGGAGATGCTTGACCATTCCCTTGTTTATACTGTAACCAGACAGGCCAGCATAAAATCAGCATCTGAATATACAGTACACAAGACCAAACCCCAACAACTGGTTATAAACCTGGGAGCTTACTAGGTGGGGGTATAGGAGGAATACGTTTAGAAAGGATCTCTTAGTACCCCAAAGGCTGATTCTGCACTGTTAGGGAGGAAGTAGGAGCCCCAACACTTGGAGAACAGGTAGATCAGCAGGTTGGACTGGGTCCCCAGCTCACTCTCCACCTCCACCACAGAAGTTGCCAGAGCCTCCCAGGGTAGGGCAGCTTCTGAGCACAAAGGTTCTTGATGCTTTGCTGTCTCCTGGCTGGCGGGTGTCGGTGAGTGGAAGATCTGATTGGAGATGAATAATTAACAATGACCGTGGTGGAAACAAAAGCCACAGGAGAGGCTAGATGTCCATGGCTTGGCTTCCGTGTCTTCCCAATGACTGCCACATGACCTTGTAGAGTGAAAAATTATAAAGGCCATTTTATGAAATATGTGTAGATTTTCCGCCTTACAGAACTTGGAACTGAAAATAAGATTTCAGGCCTTCACATTCCAGGTGAAGGACACTTGCTGGATTACATTCCCCAAGCCTCGCCCAAGGCAGGAAGGCATTCCTGACTACAGATAAAGATGCTACCACCTAGGTGGGGCCATAGCCCTATAGCCGGAAAAAGTAAAGATAGTAATCTGAAATGGCAGAATAGGACACAATAGCATGGTAAAAACCACATTTTTGAGAAGAATGAGTGTGCAGAGTGATCTCACATGACTCTAGATCATTTGGGCTAGATTCTCTGAAATGTTCCACTGTTCTTGGTTACCCCTCCCTTGGTCTTCCCAGTGCTATGTTCAAAATTTGTAAAACAACCAATCATGTGTAAGCGCTCGAAAATGCAACCATTCATGTGTAAGCTCGCGAAAATGCCTTCCTCTCCCCCCCCCCCATGCTATAAAAGACCCTTTAACCCACCACACGGGGCCAAAAACCCTGCTCTTGGAGCTAAAGAGCTTGTCATTTTTGACCGCCGGCTCCTCCCATAATAAACCTCTGCTGATTGCATCCAGGTATGGTTTCTTGTGATTTTTTTGGGTGGTCGCGATTTCCGGAGGCTTGAGGAAGGGTCTCCCGAGTATGGGGGTCTTCAACCTTGCAGGTGGTGGGGGTTGGGGTAGGGTTCCCCTTCCTGAGCCCAGGCTGAGTCCTAAGTGGAGCTACAAACTGGAGTCTCCTATGAGTAGCATATGGTCTCAAATGCATTTATATGCTAGAATCTCCTTGATAGCTTAAAAAAAAAAAAAAGGATAGTTGGGCCACTCTGGAAATGATGTGGCCTGGACTCTGAGTTAATGAAAAGACCCTGGTATGTCAGATGAATCAGACCAGCAGAATGATGTGTGCATGCAATATGCATGTGAGTGGGCAGTGTGCATACATAGTATGTGGTATGTATGCAGCACACCACAGGCAAGTAATACATTTACAAGGTACATGTAGGTACTGCACACAGTATGCATGTGGTATACTCGTGGTGTACATGTGGGTACTACAGTACACATATACCTTTGCTGATGTCTGTCATAGGGCCGTGGCTGTCTGTGATTCTGGAAGCTGTGTAAACAGCCCCTGTGAGGCTGATACCTTTCTTCAGGATTAAAAAAAAAAATTCTTTTTAACATTTATTTAGTGTGTATGTGGGGTGCATCGTGCATACGCCACAACAGGAGTGTAGGGGGTCAGAGTGCAGTTTGCAGACATCAATTCTTTCCCTATACTATGTGAGCTCTGGGGCTGTTCAGGTAGTCGAGCAAGCTTGGTTCCATGTGGCTTTACCCACTGAACCACCTGTCCAGCCCAAGGGTCGTCTGGTGATGTCATCAGGACAGGCAGGTGAGGACAGTCTAATATCAGGTAGGAGTAGTAAGATTTGGAGCCCTCAAGCAAGAACCAACTGATGGAAGTGGACTGGGAATGTGCCCCTAATCTTATCGCACTGACCTTGGGGTGTGAGTATTTCGAGGAATCCTTGTCTTTGTCATGGAGTTAAACAGCATGCTTGATTCAGGATCCAGGGAAGGGGAACAGCTGACTACTGCTCACCAAGCCTCACACCAGAATCCCTCTTGGCAACACCAGGAAAAGTTCAGGCCACCAACTTCAATAGCCAAAGCAGCTTTCGTGACTGTGGAGTGGGACAAGGTATAACTGAGCATTCACTGGCCCCTGTAGCTCTGGATGGTCCATAAAGCTACAGGCACCATAGTGTTCTCCATATTGACGTTTGCCTCCTGGCAAACTTTGTCTTGTTGCAGGATATTTGATCACAATGTGAACCCTGAGATTGTGTTGTTTACTGGAAAACCCTGTTACTAGTTGTGGTGCGGCTCAGCCTTAGCATACACCTTTAAGCCCTCTGGCTGGAATACAGACATACCCTTGGTACATACCTTTGATCCCAAACAATGAAGTTAAAGTGAGTTTGTAGAAGGAAGCATCCCTGTTTGAAAGTGATGTCTAAGTGAGTGGCAGACAAAGTAATGAATCACAGAAAGATTTGACAGAATAGGGTATGCCTAACTCAACCCAAGACAAGAGAGGAAAGGGAAGCTACTTGTGGGGCAGTGAGGAGAGACAGAGACAGAGAGAGACAGAGAGAGAGAGAGAGAGAGAGAGAGAGAGAGAGAGAGAGAGAGAGAGAGAGCGCGCAGTTTTACTGGGACAGTTAGTTGTACAGAGACAGGTTGCCAAGAAAGAACAAACTAGGCACAGGTGAAGACAGAATGGGTCAGAGAACCAGAAGGAGCCAGAAGATTAGAACAGGTTGCCGAAATTAGTATGAGGTCAAGCAAAGCAACTCAGGAAAACCTGATAGAGAGAAGCCAGATTGAATCAGTTAGCTTGGGGAAGAGTTTGAGCCAGAACATCTGGGTGACCTGAGTTCACAGCCCGAGTTCAGCTTATTCAGCAGCAAGTCTCAGAGGCTGAAATATTCTAGGCATAGATAAGATTGTATGGAGGCTAGAAGCTTCCAGGGCTAGGCTTGGGTTAGCAGACAGAGACAATAAGCCTCAGAGACTACAATTACATCAGCCAAATGAAAGTTACTTTTACATTGTCTAAGACTTGCCCTCCTAACCTATCCCTTGCTTGGCCTGAGTCCCACTCTGGTGCCTCTCGATATGCAAGGCCTCACCATTGCTTTTAAGTTGAGTGCCTCTTACTCTGTCATGAGATGCTCTTATGCCATGGCGTGCTCCCTTCATGCCAAGGTGTGCTCCCTTCTCCTTCTGCTTCCATGGAGCTTTACCTTCTGTCTCCCTTCCTGGAGCATTGGTTGCTGTCAGATCTCAAGAGCAGAGTGTGGGCTTTGTGGCCTTTTGTTTTAACAGCCTGGTGACTTCTTGCTGTGTTCCACTGAAGAGAGGCTGTGCTAATATCCTGTGGGAATGAGGCCACGTGCCAAGAGCAGGCTCCATGGGCTTCCGAGGGTCTGGCCTTCAGCTCGGAGGCTGTTTGAACTGGCGTTTTAGAAGGAGCAGGTTAAGCGTATCCACTCTGCTGAAAATGAAAAGTGTGGCCCAACCCCATTGATATCATCCATTCCTATCCTGGCTTCTGCTGGTGCCACCAGGGGGCATTTAAGTCAACAGGCTAGGCTCCTCTACAAACCAATTAAAATGTGGTGGGCATGCCAGCAATCTTAATTCCTTTCCTCCCTCCCCCCCCCCCCCCGCCATGACTCCAATGTATGCCACTGGTTGGTGCCAAGGTTGCAGACACACTTCTCATGAAAAAGACAGGGAAGGCGTGCCAGTCATTGAGAAACTGGTTTGGGCCTCCCACCAGCCTCTCAGTGGAGGTTTGGTTATTTACTCAAGATTTAACTGAGTCTTTATCTCCCAGTTAATAAAAAGCACCATGGAAAGTCTGACATCAGGGGCAGGTGGCAGATCACACCTTCCCTGGCAAACACAAATATAGTGTCTACCAAGGTGCTTGGCTACCTTGGGCAAGTCCCTGCCTTGCTTGGGCATGCCAGGGGGCTTTCAACTGAGGGATGATGATACCCTTCCAGCTTTGTCACCTCAGCTTACTAGACCAGAGAGAAAAGGTGATCAGCCAAAGACCTCATACAGGGAGCAGAGCTGGACCTGGACAAGCCTTGTCTGGCTCTGTGTGCCTCTGAGCTGTGGGCTCTGCATTCCCCATCTCAGACTGCTTGCCAAGGAAGCATTGAGACTTGGGTGCCGGAGACCTTGTGTCAGCAGGAAGGAAGAGTGGGGCCTTGGGGTGCTCTGAGCAGCCAGAGGGCTGGGGTGGAGCAATCCAGGAGCCCCCAGCTATGTTAGAGTGTATGCATTATTCTTAATGCAATGTTCAACATCACAAGTGGGACCAACTCTGTCTCTAAAGTGACCTGAATTGTGGTAGAGAACCACAGCACTCCTTGAGCATGGCTCTCCGTTCGGCCCCAGAGACAGCTGAAATATTCCCAAAAGGCCTATGTATGTAGTCAAGGCTTGGTCACCAGCCTATGTTAAGAAGTGTTACAACTCTGAACTTTTCAAGTTTTGGACCTGACAGGATGTGGTGTAAACTTTAAGGAAGCAGGGCCTAATGGAAGAAAGTCTCCTGGTATGTGTCCTTAGAGCAAATATTAGAACTGCAGCTGCTCCTTTTTCTCTTTGCTTCCTGGCCACCATGAGTAAGTTTCTTCCAACACATACTCCCACCATGATGTATGTAACCCCTCACCACAAGCACAAAGCAATAGGGCCAAGTGACTATGGGTTGAGACCTCTAAAACCATGAGCCGTGGTAAACCTTTCTTCCTTTTAGGGTGATGCTCTCAGGCATTTTGTCACAGTCACAGAAAGCTTACGAGCACAGTCTGTAACTCAAAGCCCAAATTTCTGAAGAAGCATATGCTTCTCAGAAATTGTTTCCCTCCACCCCATGCTGACATTTCAAGACTTTAAAACTCTGAATAAACACCACAGATTGGACTGTAAACTGAAACTCTATGACTATTGTCTTCTAAAATCCCAAGCTAGAAATACAACTTATTCAAGGCCAGCCAGATGGATAGTAGATCCTAGGTTGGGGATTTCTTCACTCACATTCCTCTTTCCATTAATTCATACGCAGACCTCAGAGCCTCAACTTACTCAACTAGGTGTCACTACCTAGCTACACCCAGCTAACTCACAGCCCCCACTAGGTGTGAAGAAAGATCTAGGTGTGAAGAAAGAACCCCTCCAGATATATCCTAAGCCTTTGGAGGGAGTGATGGAACATGGTACCCCACATGCTCTGGAGATTGGTTATCCTGAGCCCAAAGAGAACACTATCCACAAACAACAGAAGTGTCTCTCGAGATGGAAGCAGTACTGGTGAGCTCAGACGATAGGCTGCTTTGGGTGTCGGGGAGTCAGAGCACTGCTCTGTAATGATCCAATGGGGTCAGCCCATTTCTGGAACTCTCTGGAAAAGCACAAGGCTATTACTTTCAAGGCAGCATGAGACTGGCTCTCTTTAAGATGGTTGGATGGACTGTGACCACTGCATACACTGTGAAAATGCCTTTGGTTGGTGACATTGATCAAGTTGAATGCTTTCTAATCCCCAAGTACATAATAAGTTTTCTTCATGGATAGTGTTGCCAGTTCACCCAGTATATGCAGTGGTGGTTCTGATTGGATAAGATGTTCTGTGAGGTGGTGTGTGAAAGCAAGCTTGTCTACGCTATGCCACCTTCTTGGCTTCTTGAGGTAGCCCAGAAAGTGATGATGGGTGGGCCCTAGTGGTCTTACGAAAAGACCCTACAGATACCTAGGCTATTTTTTCCTATAGCCTATTCCTGGGTCCTGGGCACGCAGGCCCAACCTTGTCTCTTGAATCAGAGCAATATAGCTATGCAGCTGCCCCAATATGAAATGCTGTCCAGCCTTCTCAGCTGACAAGGTGTCTGCTGCGTGCCAGCCATCAGCTTGTCCAAAGCCATAAGCGGAGTGATCAGCTCTGACATCACCCTGAATGTCCCTTTCCCACCTGTATTAATTTTGTATTACTGTGATCAAGCACCTGATAGGAAAAACTTATACGGTAAGGATTTGTCCTGGCTCCTGTTCCTGAGCCAAAACAGCTGCTTGGCCTAAGTGCTTGGGCAGGAACATCCACAGGGAGGAAGGCTAGCCTCATCACAGCTGGCTGGAAGCAGAGACAGGGGCAGACTAGCATGCATTCTGTAGGTTTTCTCCTTTCCCTCTCTTTACTCTGCTTGCGCTCTAGTCTGCGGTGGGTCTCACACCCTCTGTTAATCATCTCTGGAAAGACTCCCACAGACACACCCAGAGGTGCACCTTGCCAGTCTAGGTGTTTCTAAATCCAGACATGTTGACAATCAAGATTAAGCTTCATGTCACCCATTTGAGGAGAGCCAGCTTACTGCCCTCCTGGGCTGTGGGTCATATCCTCTAATGACCCAGCAAGGGGGCTCAGGGGCTGATGCTCCAGGTTCTACAGGGCTCTGTTGTAGGGCAGTTCCTTTGAATTGGAATGTTCCTTTCAAATGGGAAGGGGAGTCTCCTGTGACTCTGGAGTAAGCAAAAGGTCACAAGTCTGAGAAAGTGGGATTGTGCAGAGTTCTCCAAGTTCCCTCCCCAGCTTTACAGAGCAATAGCTGACGACAGAGGGAGGACACAGACGGCCAAGCTATCAAGAGGAGAGCTTTCTGACCTGTCCAACTGCCTGCAAATTGAGCTTCCGCAGCAAACTCCAGGGTTGCATCTTTTGAGTGATCAGCTGTGTTGGGTGGGCTGTGACTCAGCCCTGCTCATTCCCCCTCACACATATTGCTGTTAGTAACCCCAATAAAAATTTAATGGTTTGGCAAACTGTACTTTGGTTCCCTTTCTGGAGTGAGTAAACGTGTGTGTATGTGTGTGTGTGTGTGTGTGTGTGTGTGTGTGCGCGCGCGCGCGCGCGCTCCCAGGAAGAGTCTCTCACACAGCAGGTCTGAATGGGAATTACAGGAATTAGCTTCCTATAGCCACAAGTCGGGGACAATTCACTGGTTGTGGGGGGACTGGCTGGTGAATCTTGGGTCAAGTGAATTTTGTTTTTGGTCAGTTCCCACAAACCCTTAACATACCCTTGTCTCCATAGGCTTTTCTCTGCAGGGTCTTCAAGCAGCTCAGGAAAGAATGGGCAAGATCTCTCCAGAGCCCTATGATACTGGGGTTGGGATAAGCCTGACCCTATGGGCTTTCACCCCACCCCCAACCCCCAGGGTCAGGCAGCAATTTCCATACCTATTAATTATTTTTCAAAATGAAGGGAAAAAATAACAAAAAGAATCCCAGAGGCTCTGAAAGGCTTTTATGGGCTCCTGGCAATTAGGAAGGCTGAGCTGAGGGAAGCAGAGGGAGCTCTGGGGGCAGGTTACTCCAGGAAGCAAAGTTGCAGGTGGAATTTTCCATGACACTCAAGTGGGATGTGTCCATGGGAGGGGTGTTTCTTGGGGACAAGTTCTCCAAAGATGTCCCAGAGGTATGGAGGTGATATCCCCCAGAAGGGAGAAAGACTAGTGCCCAGCCACTGAAGCTAACTTCCACTGTCTCACAATGATTCCAAAACTACTCATGTATCGTAGGCCCCTTTGGGGGAGCCCCCAACATAACAAGGAACTATCTGCAAGTCCCACTCACTTCCTGGTCAGGTGGAGATGATTAACCACACACCTAATACAGCAGAGCCATGAAGGGGTTACTGTGTGCACTTTGTCAACTAGTCATAGGGGCTATGGAGGGGTACATACCATATGCCTTGGAGAGTCTCCAACTTCCAGGGCAACAGTCCCAAGGAGGCAATGACTTCACCCCTGGAGCCCTCAGCCTCTTCCCCAATGATGTCAGAGCACTGGATGTCACAATCTGGCCACTGGCTACAGGGACCCAGCATGGTGACCCATGATCACACCAATGTATACCTAACTTACATCCACTCTTGGTACCCAACACCGTGGACAACAAGAGGCAGAGAGGACTGAGGCCTTCAGTAAGTGCCTAAGGCTCAGGAGTACAGTAAGGCTGGTCACAATGACCTCCTCAGGAAGTCTCATGAAGCTGGGCTCAGAAGGCCTCATACATGTAGCAGCTCATATCCATGTGTACACACACACACACACACACACACACACACACACACATCATAGTTCACAACAGGGAAGCAGAGGGATGAGCAGAGTCAAGGTTTTCCAGGGAAGTTCAGGGAGAAAGGCAACTGAGAAAATCTGGGGTACCTTGGTCAGCATCTCCAGGGAGGGAACAGGACTAACAGATGGGAGAGGGGGCTTCCAAAGAACAGAGTGTTTATTCCTTGTCTCTAGTCCCTAGAAAGTAGCTGAGTGGAAGTCATGAAGCTGGGGCCCCTTTACAGGCCAATTTCAGCTTGCCCCTGTTCTCTGAACTAACCTGGAGCACCCAGTACATCTCAGTCCAGGTTACTAGCATCAGGTCTGGAGGATGAAACCACTACAAGGCAATGCTGAGACAAGCTCAGTGCTGGAGAACACCAGCCCCTGCCTATGATGTGGGCCTTCAGCCCCTTAGATCTCCAAGATAGCACCTTGATTCCCAATACCTCAGAATATCTGCTTCTCACAGGGCTGAGAGCCTAGTGCCCCCTCCTTAGAGTGAGATGCAAACCTCTCCAGATCCTGAGGCACATTCTTTTCCCAGCTTCTAGAGCAACAAATGGTTCTTGCCTGTGGGTCGAGACTCCTTTGGGATCGCCTACCAGATATTTACATTATAATCCACAACAGTAACAAAGTGACAGTTATGAACTAGCCGTGACATGACGTTATGGTTGGAGGACACCACATGAGGAACTGTACCAAAGGGCTGCAGTATTAGGAGGTTGAGGTTGTAGTTCCATTGCTCTGGAGCCACAGCCAAGATATTCCAGGGTAATGACTTATAGATTAACTAGCACCAGCCAACACTGCATCCCTCTCAGTGCACAGCAGCTAAGTTCCTGCTGCTTATAGCCAGGAGGGAAGGTGGTCCAGCTTGCAGTGGTGGATGGAGGCTGGCAGATGCAGGTGCTATCCACTCTGCTTGGTGGGGGTGGGGTAGGGGAACTGGGCACGCTAATCTGCTGGCTCTAGCAGGCTGCTCACGGCCACTGAAGATGCGGTGAAGCAGGGCTGGAGTTTGGATGAGGTCAGCTAGGAGACCAGAGTGGTTGGGAAAGATGCACAGCGTTGAGTCCTCCTGAGAGCTGCTAGAGAGCTAGGTGGGTTGCTTTGTAAAACTAGAGTTCTTGATCCAGCTCCTCTGAGCCAGACCCCTAATCCTGTCACCCAACCCTGCCCCTTCCTTGTTTCTTTGCTTCTTGTCAAAGGTTTCTTCTTTTTGGTACAAAAAGGTTCTTTGATTTTCTTTCATTTTAAAATTGTATTTTTATCAGTAGGGGTGGTTTGCCTTTGTGTATGTCTACACACCATATGTATGCCTAGTGCCCACAGAGGCCGTAGAGGGGATCAGACCTGCTGGAACTGGGGTTACAGATGATTGTGAACTACCATGTGGGTGCTAGGAATCGAACCTGGATCCTGAGTAAAAGCAGAAAATCCTCTTAACCACTGGGCTTTCTTTCCACACATGCCCCTTTTCCCTGCCAAGATGCTTTTGTTCAGTGTGTCTTATCACAGTGGCAGAATGAAACTGGAACAGGTAAGCTCAGATTTCATCTGAGTCATGGCCTGGTTATATAGGCTGCTCTCGGTGCCTCAGTATCCCCAAACTTAAGGGAGAGGGTTCCAGCAGAAACAACAAAGGCTTCTGTCAGCTTTGGATTCTTCCAAGTGAACTTGATACCTCTCTAATGGATGGCCAGACAGACAGCAGAAAGAAGACTGGCCGACAGCCTCCAGTGATGATCCCCTGTGGCAGGTCAAAAAGTCTTCTTTTTCCCTAGTAGGGGCTCCCACTCTCAGCCTCCACCCTAAACCAGGCATTCCTCTTTCAGAAATAACATTCGGATGCCCCTCTTCTCAGGAGGTGTATTAGAGAAAGCCAATTGCCCCCGAGAATCTGCGTTTGACCTTCGCTAAAATTAGGTTCCGAGTCCCAAAGGGCAAAAGCAAAGTGAGGAGGAAAATGAGAAAACAAATTGAGGGCGACGGAGGATGTTAAAAATATGTGCCTGTAGTAATGTAGGCAAGGAAAGGAGGACGCCGCAAGCCAGTGGAGCCCCTGCGTGACTGACATCACGTGAGCGTGGGATCAGAACGCACCGCTCTGGACTCTCAGGGAAACTGAGGCCCACAGAGAGTCAGTCATAAAGCTCCAAGGCCCTCACACAGCACAGTCTGAAAGCCAGTCATATGCACGGGCGAACTTCCCCAAGCATGAGCACAAAATCCCCATGGTCCCACCTCTTGACCTGGAAGGAACCCGACTTCAAGGGTGCTCAGCCTCTTACGGGCTGCTGTGAGCTTCTGGGAAGTAATCGTTGTCTTTGTCACGGGACTCGGCATATCATAGCCTTGTTTGTGATAAGCCTCGGTTATTGTTTTCATTATTAATATTGATCATGGTGTGGAGTGACGTGAGAACGGGGCTTGTAGAAAATTATGTCTCCCTTTCTCCCCTAGCAACAGAATCGGGAGAGAAGCATGGGACTGTTTCAACTAGAGGCGTTAGGGTCAGAGGAGAGTGACGGAGGTACGAGGGAGGGATCAGGCTGAGGACAAGAGAGGCAGACCAGCGTCTATGCCATGGCGACTGAGCAGTACAAGCCTTTCTTGAGCATTGTAAGGGGCTGGCCCTGGGCAGATCTGCCTCTCTCCACAAGCCAGCCACCAGCCTTGCTTCTCAGAGGACTTACATTTTAGTAGATCCAAAATCTGCCTCTGCCTCTGATGCCCTACCCCTATGCAACCCTCCTAATTAGCGCATGGCATAGGCAGGGCAGAGGTTAGTTATGGATTACAGTCACAGGTCACCCAGGCAGAACCATAGCTGAAGCTCCTCCCTAAAGCACAGGCCTGCATCCAGCTGCCTTCACTGTCCCCTCCCACAGCCCATCACCAAGTGAACACCATTCTGAAGAGCTTGTGGGGAGGCTTCCTCAGGGGCCGCACCTGCATGTGCTTGATTAAAGAAGGACCCTTGGCTGTGAGGGTGCACCTGAGCATGCAGATTTGGGAAGGACATTTGTGGAGCAGTGACAGAGAAGAGGGACATCATAAAGCCAGCCAAGTCAACTAATTAACCCTGGCAATCAGTGGAGTGGCAGATGTCATGGGCAGGTTGCCCTTATATCCTGTAATACCTTTTTATTTTATTTATCATTATTATTATTATTTGACTTTTTTGAGGCAGGGTTTCTCTGTGCAGCCCTGGCTGTCCTGGAACTCACTCTGTAGATCAGGCTGGCCTCAAACTCAGAAATCTGCCTGCCTCTGCCTCCCAAGTGCTGGGATTAAAGGCATGCGCCACCACCGCCCGGCCTGTAATATCTTTTTAATATAATTTATATATAAGCTCTTTATTAGCTGCAAGACTGGGAACTTCTTCCTTCATTATATGAGGTTTCTTTGCTTTCTTTCTGTTCCTGCGTTTCTTTGTTCCTTTCTTTGTTTCTTTCTTTGTTTCTTTCTTTCTTTCGTTCTTTCTTTCTTTCTATCTCTTTTTAATGTAAGGGTCTCTGTATATATAGCCCTGGCTATCCTGGAACTCACTATGTAGACCAGAATGGCTTAGAACTCACAGAGATCCTCCTGCCTCTGCCTCCCAAGTGCTAGGATTAAAGGAGTGCACCACCATGCTAACCTTCACTTACTCTATGGTACCCTCTGGAACACAAATGGTAGCAATTCTGCTTAATCCTAACTTATTATTTCTTTACCATCATTTGTGATTTGATAGACTAGTGTATGAGGCTTTACGCACATTATTATTTTCTTCTCTCTCTCTCTCTCTCTCTCTCACACACACACACACACACACACACACACACACACTCATAGTGAGCTCCTCAAGTACAATGCTGAGTGGAAGAGACAACCCAGGCATCCTTCTCCTGTTCCTAATTACAGAGAAGAGCTTCCCATTTTTTGCCGTTAAGTATCGTACTGGCTGTGAGATTTTCACAAGCACCTTTGTCGGGTTGAGAAAGCGCCTGTCTGTTCCTACTTTTGTTGAGTGCTTTATGCAGGAGCATTTAGTCGTATTAAGTGTTTATGTGTCTATGGAGACCATTTAGTGTCTTTTGTCCTTTATTCTATTACTGTGACATATTACACTGAGTGGCTTCAGATGTTGAGCCAACCTTGTACTCCTGAGATAAGATACCATTTTTCATTGTGTCTAATCCCTTTTAATATATTCCTGGGTTCTCTCTGTGCTTTGGGGGGTTTTGTATCAACATTCACAGGGGAATATTGGTCTACTCTTATAATGTCTTCATGGGTGTCAAGGTAACAAAGCATGGGTTCTCCATTTACATGGAGAGGGATATACCAAGGGGTGGCTGTGAAGTCTCTGTGTGCACACGTGTGTGCATGCACAAGTACATGCATGAGGTGGTGGAAGGGGATCTGTGTCACCAAGGGTCGTCGATACATAGTTGGCCATTTGGATTTGTCTTCTGTGTGAGGACTCTCCTCATACATTATCTGGACTCATTTGCTTTCAGATGAATTCATCTTTCCAGAAAAAGATTCCTTAAATTTCTTGCTTGTTCTGTTGCCAAGGAGAGGACTAGAGCAGGAAGAGGCATCTGCAGGTCTGGGCGAGACCTTTGCTTAAACCTCTCACACATTAGCCCCGTCTCTGCCATACCTGGAAAATCCAGTCCTGGAGGATCTTAAATCTCCAGTCAATAAACCAGCTGTCACCTTCTGGGATGTGAGGAGTACGTGGGGAGAGGCTTTGGGGATCAGGGCTGGCTAGATCGTAGGCAGGTGAGATGGCTCACTGGATAAAGATGCTTTCTGTCATGTTGTTCCCAGGAACCACACGATGAAAGGAGAGAACTGATTCCAGCAAGTTTTCCTCTGACCTCCACATACATATGTGCCATGGAGTGTATGCACATGCTGATACACGCACACTCAGACCCACACTTTAAAAAAAAAAAAAGCCTGCATTATAATTTCCTTCTGGTCCTCTGGTCCCTGCTCTGTCCTGTGTGGCTCTGGACTTCTAAGATGTACCTTTCAACTTCTTTGTTGATATTTAATAGTGTTTTCTGGAGGTGGAAGTAGAAGTATAGTTAACTGGACAGTCCTTGAGTGATTTTTCTGTCTCAAAATTGGGGGACCCACCCAGAGTCTCGAGTATGACTCTCCCATGGCTGCCGCCTCACTGCTTTCTGAGGTTCCAAGCAGGAGATAATGGCTCTTCTGACCCTTTTTTTGACCCCCAGTGTTAGGGATGGACTCTAAAGTGTCCCTCATAGGCTTAGGGTTTCCCAGCTGGTGTTATTATTTGGGGTGCCATGGAACCTTTAGGAAGTGGGATCTGACTGGTGAAATTGGGTGCCTACAGGCAGGTCTTTGAAGATTACATCTTGTTCCCTGTTTTCTCTCTCTCTCTCTCTCTCTCTCTCTCTCTCTCTCTCTCTCTCTCTCTCTCTCTCTCTCTCTCTTCTTCCTTGTCAACCATGATGCGAATGCCTACATTATGGCCTTTACCACCATGATAATCGAAAGTCCCCTCAAACCTCTTTCTATTCTTGCTTCCATCGGGTATTGTGGTCACCAGGAGGCAAAGGGAACTAAGTTCACTTGGAGGTTTAAATGTAAATGTTTGTGTCAAGTCACTAAGAACCAGACCCCTGTCAGGAATTCTGACCAGAAGGCTTCATTGTGTCACTAGGAGTTTGGGGGAGTGGGTAGTCCCCAGCATGCAGTTCTGATCTAATGATTGGTTTGTCATCGATGGCAGAAGGAAGGCTACATAGACATGCTGGCTGGCCTAGAGCAACACTGGGAGATGAGTTCCCAAACATGATGTGACCCTGAGAGCCAGAGGCCTTGGAGAGCCAGAAGAGATCTGGTTGTATATGCTTTGAAGACAGACCACCTCTCCCTTGGTGAGCTGGAAATCGGTGTGGGATGAGGAGAAAGGGATGCTGGGAATATGCACTCAGAAGGCCTTGTCCCCAGCACAGCCAGTCTTCCCTCAAGCAGCCTCTAAAAGGAGATGCCATGGCTGCAGAGCAGCTTCTGGCTTCTAATACCTTCCTACCAGGATGTATTCCCATCACAGCCTTCAATCCAGTGCACCTCCAAACAGGCATCACACTGGGGATGAGCCTCAAGGTTTTCTGTAGGATCCATGTTTGCTGGACAATGGGTTAGAATGCTGCCCTTAGACAGCACTGGCTCATGTACATCCTCTGAGGACACAGCTTTTCTTGATAGGTCACTTGGGCCAGGCAGGGTGAAAGCATTCCTGTCCTCTCAGCTAGGTCACCTACACAGCAGGCCACTGGGGACAGAGAGGAAAATCAGTGAGGCAGATACATGGCCCAGATTCTAGTATACTTGATGAAACCTGAGGTTCAGGGAAACACCAAATCGCAGCTCAGTGGGTATCCCCAAATGGAAAAGACTTCTCATCTTTAATTTCCCAACTCTGACAACTCTATATGTGTGAGTCTGGCCAGAACATCAACTCAGAGTGGTTTTTGTGTGCCAAGTACTTTGCTGAGTAGAGCCTTTCAACTGTACTCTTTGATTTGTTAATAAGCCTTGCCAGGACACCAGCTCCATGCCAGGACCATTGCAGGAAGAGATAAAAATCTAGCAGAAAGCAAACCAGACACCAGCCTGTCCTCTCAACACTCACACTCCAGTGGGGTTGGGGTAGGAGGTGGAGGGGAGAGCTCAAGAATAAATAAACAGCATGGAGGTGTGCACCTTTAATCTCAACACTCAGGAGGCAGAGGCAGGAGGATCTTTGTGAGTTCAAGGCCAGCCTGGTCTACATAGCAAGTTCCAGGTCAGCCAGTGCTACATAGTGAGACCCTGTCTCTTTTATTCTTAAAGAAAAAAGTAAATAAACAAATGAAAATATAACATGCTAGGTGGTAAAGTGTTACATAGAAAATAATACAGGAGGGCTGGAGAGATGGCTCAGTGGTTAAGAGCATTGACTGCTCTTCCAGAGGTCCTGAGTTCAATTCCCAGCAACCACATAGTGGTTCACAACCATCTGTAATGGGATCTGATGCCCTCTTCTGGTGTGTCTGAAGAGAGCAATGGTGTACTCATATACATAAAATAAATAAAGAAATCTTAAAAAAACAATACAGGAGAGGGAACTTCTTGTTTACCAGTGATGAGGTTGTCTTGGAAGGCAGTGCTCTAAGCAAAGGCAGGAGGCTTGGAAGGAACTGGCCATGAGCACAACTTACTGTCATCAATGGGGAAAGAGCAGAAAAACTAAGAGGAGAGGAATTGCTGCAGGGTGGCTTTGAAGACAGTGCAGGTCACGGAGTATGACTTAGTGACTCCTGTTACTGTGGCTGTGAGGAGATATGGATCATGATCAAAGGAGGTGGGAACAGGGGTACAGGCTCCAGAGGGAGGCCCTGGCTACTGCACACTGCACATCCCCTACCTGGACTGTGTAGACAGTAGCCTGGCGGGGACTAGCATTCATTCAGGTCTAAGATGGCAGAGTCCATTCTAGCAGTCACACACACACGTGCACACGCACACATGTACACACACATACATGCACATATACATACATATATACTGTATACATAAGCAGCACATGTAAATAAGACCATATATACACATATCACATGCACACAAACTACACTCCCTATATACAAAGCACATATTTTCCATAACACACACACATGCACATATGTATACACACAGGTATATATTGTACACATATGCAGAACATATAAGTCAGACCTTATATACACATATTACATGTATACAAACTACATTCCCTATATACAAACTACATATTCTCCATATTTCTCACACACATATATAAATTCTCTCTCTCTCTCTCTCTCTCTCTCTCTCTCTCTCTCTCTCGCTCTCTCTCTCTCTCACACACACACAGAGGTATGTAGGCACATAAACCTCATACATACAAACCATACGCCCACCCACATGTACATTTACATCATGTATGCCAATCTACCTTGCAAAGCCCAGAAATCCAATCCTTCATGGAGAACAAGAGAGCTGGTAGCTGCTCATATCTTTTCTATGCAGCCCCTAGTGCATTAGCCCTTGAGGCTATAGAAAGTGGCTAATGTGCACAGGGCTCTGTCCATCTGCCCTGGCTGCATCTCATCTGACTGAAGGTGGCGTTGGCACTACCTGTAAGGTAAGAAGAGTCAATGCAGGTGCTGCAGAAGATTTTGGCCAGCTTGGGGTCAGGGAGTGAAAGCCACTCTGGCTCTGCCTATCCCTCTAGAAGGCAGCACACCCCTGACAGTGGATTTGGGAGTAGCACCAGATAGGAGGTTCCCAGTGGGCAGACCAAGTACTGAGATGAGAAAGAGGAATCAATAGTTACCTACTTTGAATCCAGGCCTGCCCTGCAGTCAGAGGAGACAGGTACCCTTGAAAGCAGATCTCCCACTTCAGAGATTCTGGGAATATCCTATTTCTAATACCCTTGGACCAGGCAAGGCTGCAAATGAGGGGGTTCGGCCAAGATGCAGCACTGGCTTCTATCTAGGAAAAGCAGTGGGGGCCTAGGCTCAGCTGTTCCAAGAGAATGTCTCCTACAAAGAGAGTGTTCCAGCCTAGTGCTGATGCCCAGAAACCTCTGAGACCTAGTGACTCCTAAACCTTAGGACGTGGGAGTGACCTGGTGCTCACCAGCGGCTATGCCTGGGCCGTTCATGTGTTCCTTTCTCAGCTCTACTGACCCCTGCACACCTATGTTCCTGTCGGCTCTGTCCCTGCTTCCTGATTTTTGCCTCTCTGCGACCAGCAATATGTGATCATCTTGTTCATGTCTGTGCCCTCCCGCAGAGTGCTCCAAATGTCGCAGATTCTCAGAAAACATCTGTGAAAACAAGCCTAGCTGTGAGACACCTCTGGCCACCTGCCTACTGGGAGGGAGAAGTAGGAGGACCTGTCTGTTTCCCATTCTTACTTACTACTGGAGGTCTCTGCTGATAAGGAAAGACGACCCCCCTCCCCCAGTCATAAGATGATGGGGCTGAGGGCAGACTTGGCAGCAATAACTGTCCTGTCCTAATGTTAGAAGCCAAAATGTGGTCTAGGTTCCCAGGAAGTGTCTCTAGAGCTTGGTCTCTAGAGGGTGGGGTTGAGGAGAGTTCTCAAGTAGGCAAGGACATAGGTGATCCCAAAGTGTAGATAAATGTGCTAGCACCTGTTGTAGCTTCAGCAGGGGAGTTGGGCTAGCCTGGGATTGAGGAAGCTGAAAGACTGATTGGCATTAGTGACCATGCCCTTAATCCCTGCCTCACCTTCCCTGACCTCCCCAAAGCAGAGTCTGTTGTTTTCTGACCCTGTGGAGTTTACCCAGGCTTATCACACCATCCCTGAGACCAAAAGGCCTCTGGTACGCAGCCACATACTCTGAGAGCTGTGTTCAGAGCCATTTAGACTTGAGTCTGAGGATAGGCCCTCAGAGCCTTACCGTGGAAATGTGCATCCAGCCAGCTCACCCAAACATCCCCTTCCAGATGGACTGATGAAGCTTCCCTTGCCAAGAAAGGCATCCCAGAGCTCAGCCCAGCCATTGCCAGAGGGAGGTTACAGAAAATGAATGCAGGGCTGCTATAAACGCAGGGAAAGCTTTGTAATGTTGGGGAGGGCCACCAGGGCTGCCAGGAGCCCTGAAAGGATGACTTTGGGTACCTGCTCTCCTACAGGCCTGTGCCCCCTCCCCCACCCTGCACACCCACAGCCTCAAACACCAGGCTCAGCATCATCTGAAGCTATTTGCTTCCCATAGCGGCTGCTCTTCCTGGGGCTTTCTCTGCAACCATCAGCAACATCTGACAGGGTATATAGTTATGTTCATCATTGTGGCGGCTGAAGAGTACTCTATAAAAGCAACCTAAGGAAGGAGGGAGGGAGGGAGGGAGGGAGGGAGGGAGGGAGGGAGGGAGAGAGGGAGGGAGGGAGGGAACGATAAATCTGGCTCACAGTTTGAGGGCACAGTAGTCTGTCAGCAGGAGTGAGAGGAAGCTGGTGACATTGTATCTATTGTTCAGAATTGTATTGTTCAGACATTGTATCTGGTGGCAGCTGGTGACATTGTATCTATTGTTCAGAAGAGGAGTGATGGATGCCGGTGCTCAGCCCTTTTGTCTGGGACCCCAGTCTATGGAATATTGCCAATAGTACCATTTAGAGTGATTCTTCACTCCTCAATGACCCCAATCTAGATAAACCCCTATGGACATGCCCGGAGGTTTGTCTCTTACGTGATTCTTCAAGTTGACAGTCAACATTAGGAGGCTTTGGAGTGACAGAGCCTCTGTAGTTGGGTATGAAGAGTCATTAAGTTTGTAGAGGGCTGTCACAGTGGGTGACACCTGCAATACCAAGAGCAGCTCCAGGTGTGACTCTAAGCCCCCGTGAGCACCACTGCATCACCTCCCCACTTTGTCACAGCCGACTCCCTCCCAAGTGAGATTTGCACTGTCCCCAGGTCAGCTGTTTATGATGTACTACTTGAACCGCCTTCATATTGTGGAAGGCATCTTGGGAGTATAGCCCCAACCAAAAATACCTAGGTCAGAGTGGAAACATAATATCTAGTGACTTACCACTGAAGCTTTAATGTCACTCACTCCCATGAAGACACCACAGGATGGCTGGGCAGAGACAGGAGGAGGGAACAGAAGGAACCTGTCAGCCTGTGGTATGATGTCAGGGAGGTAGCGACATGGTCCTTGGTGTCACCTCTCCCACATGTAACTTCTTATTCCCACCCAGCCGGGCCCCGGCACCAGCTTCCTCATGGCTGCTAGTGGACACAGCCCATCAGTTGTAACAGACTTTCTGACCCTCCACAGTGCACTAAAGAGTCTTAATATTCACTCGAGGATGGATTCCAACTATTTTTGGCCTCCTGCTAGCCAGACATGATTTCTCTGTGGACCAGAAACCACATCATGATGCTAATTGGGGAGGGTAAGACCGTCAATCACCCCTGAGACCCAGCGTGGGTGATGCTAGCAGCCACTACCCTGCCAATTCACTGATTACATGACCTGTCAGTTTGCAGTGGGAACCAGTCTATGCCAAGAGTAGGGCTGGTTGTTCTGGGAATTCTTTTGGCTCCTAAACCAGGAGCAGCTGCCGAGTTTTAGATTCTGGGAGTCTCATGGTCAGTAAAGTGTTTGGGCTTTGCACTTGCAAGACCTAGGTTCTTCCATCCTCTGATACCTCTGGAGTTCCATGCCACAGAAGGTACCACTCCTTCCTCTGAGACCAGTCTTCACTCACTAACCCTCTGACAAAATGCTTTTGGGAATGTTTGAAGGATGTGTTCTTGCTTTTTAAAGGGAAACCTACAGCTCCAGGGCATTTAATACCCTCTTCTAGCTTTTGGAGCATTCACGATCATACATATGGGCATCCACACACATGCACACGCACACGCACACACACAATAAATCTTTAAAACATAAAATAAATGTTTGTAGTAAATAAGGGAAATCTGAAATGTGCTAGGCCTTTCTGTGCCCCTGGTGCTGGCCTGGGGAATGAGATGTGGTCAGGTTCTTCATGGCACACTCCTTTTTTTGGATGCTGATTTTTAATGCCTGATGGACAAGGCAGAGACTCAGCATGCCTGAGCTCTTTGCCTGAGGTGACAGAGTCAGTGATGTAGGAGACAGAATTCAAATAGGTTGCTCTTGTCTGAGGTTGACCCAAAATCTTGGAGGGAGCTAGGCATGCTGGAGAAATCCTGAAAGGATGATGTGAGAGATGGGGGTCTCTGAGAGCCATCTCCTTCTACCCAAGCACAGCGGCCCCTCAGTCCACCCATCCCAGGGACATCTGGTAACAATGGAAGTGACCCCTGAGAGCTGCAGGGCATAACCACTCCTGGAAAGGATGGCTAATGGCCAGTTTTTTTTTTTTTTTTTTTCTGAGCACATTTTGACAGTCTGACACTCAGGGATGGGGGGAGGCAGTGTGGGGAGGGGTGTCATTAAAGCCGTTATTGCTCTATTAAATTTCTCTAGGAGCATAAGGAGCTTTCATCCCCCTCAAGCGCTGTGATCACAGTGGAACAAATTATCACCTTTTAAACTGGATCCGTTTCCGTAAAGCCCTGCATAATATGTCCCTGTTGGTGAAGCACACCCGCCTCTCTTCCATCTCCAGGATTCCCTGTCCCCTCTTCCTTTAGTTCTTTTTGACATTTTCTTTTCATAGCCCTGCGATTGCCTGGAGACATTCTTGTTGATTTTGTAGTAAAATCTCTATGGCCTACACTGCACTGAGAATACAGACCTGGGGTTTATTGATCAAAACCTGGAGTGCCTCAAAAAGTAAATGGGAAGGGAGACAGGCCACTTGGGTCTTAGGCCAACACTCTCTTATTTCATTTTAGATTTTCCAAATAAAAATGTGTTTCCACGGTAGGGTCCTGAAACTTCTCTGGTAAAATCAGACAACACTGGACATTTCTTTGTAATTGAACTCATTATGGACATCCTATATTTATGAAGGATTTACAACCATGACGAAAAAGCCAAGACAGCAGGGGAGGCTCCTCTCAACTTGCCTGCTGGACTCCACATGCCGCAAGCCAGGAAGAAGAGAGCAGTGGATGCGCACCAACCATCTCTTCTTTTTATGCAAAGCCCAAGCCCAGGGAATGCTGATCCCCACAGCGGTGGGTCACACCTCAATTAATTTCATCAAGATAACCTCCCATAGGCATGTCCAGAGACCCATCTCCCAGGTCTCCTAGATCTCATGAAGTTGACAGTTGAAACTAACAATCAAAGATTGCTTTTAAATTTTTGTTTTATTGTTTAATTCTTAAAGAATTAAGGATTGAACCCAGGGCTTTGTACACGATAGACAAGCAACTCTACCATTGTTCCAAGTCCACCCATTGGCAAGAAGAAACCAGAAGGGAGGGAGGAATAGGGGATGGTGTCTATGGTATAGAGTCACTGAAGAACAGTAATCACTTCTGCCCAAATTCCCTAAGTTCCTTTGGTCTCAGGTCCACACTGAGCTGCAAGGAAACCTGGGAAATGTAGTCCAGAGAGAAAGATTAATGTTAATGACTCTAGTAGTCAGCTTCCAGTTTGGGCCATGCTAGGTCTTTGTTTTGAGAGAACCAAAGTGGGGAAAACTAAAAAAAATGCAGTCTATGGATGTGATGAATGAGCCTGTGGAGGTGATGGATGAGTCTGTGGAGGTGATGGATGAGTCTGTGGAGGAGATGGATGAGTGTGTGGAGGTCATAGATGAGTCTGTGGAGGTGATGGATGAGTCTGTAGAGGTCATAGATGAGTCTGTGGAGGTGATGGATGAGTCTGTGGAGGAGATGGATGAGTCTGTGGAGGTGATGGATGAGCCTGTGGAGATGATGGATGAGTCTGTGGAGGAGATGGATGAGTGTGTGGAGGTCATAGATGAGCCTGTGTAGGTGATGGATGAGTCTGTGGAGGTGATGGATGAGTCTGTGGAGGTCATAGATGAGTCTGTGGAGGTGATGGATGAGTCTGTGGAGGTGATGGATGAGTCTGTAGAGGTCATAGATGAGTCTGTGGAGGTGATGGATGAGTCTGTGGAGGTGATGGATGAGTCTGTGGAGGTGATGGATGAGTCTGTGGAGATGATAGATGAGTCTGTGGAGGTGATGGATGAGTCTGTGGAGGTGATAAATGAGCCTGTGGAGGTGATGGATGAGTCTGTGGAGGTGATGGGTGAGTCTGTGGAGGTGATGGATGAGTCTGTAGAGGTCATAGATGAGTCTGTGGAGGTGATGGATGAGTCTGTGGAGGTGATGGATGAGTCTGTGGAGATGATGGATGAGTCTATGGAGGTCATAGATGAGTCTATGGAGGTGATGGATGAGTCTATGGAGGTCATAGATGAGTCTGTGGAGGTGATGGATGAGTCTGTGGAGGTGATGGATGAGTCTGTGGAGGTGATGGATGAGTCTGTGGAGGTGATGGATGAGTCTGTGGAGGAGATGGATGAGTCTGTGGAGGTGATGTCTCTATTAATCTGTGTTAAAAGCCTATGGGAAGAAGCTTTCTTTGGAACCTTCAACAGAGAATGGCAACCTCATTCTGAAGCCTGAAAATTCATGTCCAAGGGTACAGGGAACCATTAAAGGCTCTTGAGCAGAGGAGTGACCTGAGTAGAGCTCTTTTAGCAGACCCCTCTCTGAGGCCACTGGAGCAATAAAACAGAAAGGCCTAGAAGTCTGGGCCAGGTTAAAGACATGTCCCTGAGCCTAGGACATAGGAGGTGGGCAGTTGACATTTGTGTCTTGAATGAAAATTATCCTTTCATTAAATCTGTTTTTGTCTTTGTGTGTATGTGTTGGATATATACATGTTCACATACACACATGTGTACTTACACGTGTGAGAGGAATTTGAGATCAGGATTAACTTTAATTGTAACTTTGCTTTAATTCAACTTAGCTTTAATTGTAAATTTAACAGTTTACAGTTGACTGACAGGAAAGCCTCAGCTGAGGAATGGCCTCGACCAGATTGGCCCATGGGGACTGTCTTGATTACTAATTGGTGTAGGAGCGGGCCCACTGTGGGTAGTACCATCCCTAGGCAGGTAATATTGGCTTGTATAAGAAAGCTACCTAAGCACGAATATGAGTGAGCAGCAAGTAGCGTTCTTCCATAGTTTCTGCAACAGGTTCCTGCCCTGACTTCCCTCAATGGTGGCCTGTGACCTGGAAGTTGAAGATGAGATGAACTCTTTTGTCTCCAGCAGGAAGAAAACTAGGACAGGTGTTTTCCTCCATGGTCTCTCCATCTTAATTTTTTGAGACAAGTTCTATCACTAAACCTGGGTTCCTCTAATTTGGCTACAAATGACTGGCCAGTGAACCCCAGGGGTTCTCCTGCCTCTGCCTCCCCAGTGCTGGGATCCCAGGCATGGATGCCCACACCAGGCCTTTCACTTCCTTGCTGGGATCTAAACTTAGGCGCTCACGATTTTGCAACAAGCAATGAGCCATTTCCCCAAACCTATTTATTTTGTTTGTTTGAGCAAAAGCCTCAGTGTGTATACCTCTCAATGACCTAGAATTTGCTATGTCAACCAGGCTGGTCTTGAATTCACAGAGAACTGCCTGCCTCTACCTCTCAAGTGCTGGGATTAAAGCCCTATGTTTACTTCTTGATTGCACACAAAGCTACTGGCAGGATTCACGTTAGGTGTAAGCTCCTCACATTAGAACTGGGGAGGACAGGGTTGGTCTGGACTGCAGTTCACCCATGTTTTCTGTTTCCTGTTTCCACACCCATTCTATCAAGCATGTGACTGCTGGTATTTAGCCCTTAGTAGGAAGGCTGAAAGCACCATCTAGTTGAAATCTAAACTGCTCTGCCTTTTCTTCATGCCGTCATTTGTTATACATGTCTTTTTATCTGCAGATTCTCTTGGTTAAATGTTACAAATGTTTTTGGAAACCAGGTTTCTCTTCCCTAAAGTTGGGTATCATATATCTTCTCATGTTTGTGTTTGGCCATATTTAGACCTCTGTATGGTTACCGAAGGACCACAAGACTAGGGGAAAGGTTGGCAAGGAGGGCCTCTAACCCCAAGCCAGCTGAGGGAGGATCAGTTGCAGATGGATCTAGTGTGGCTTTACTTAAGTTCCCCAGGTCAGGCTAACCAGTGGCTTGTGGCTACCATCAAAGTGCTGTGTGATCATGGGCCCTCGGGGGGTGGGGGGAACAAGACACTGCTGTCCTTGAGTTCTGAGGAAGTATAGGGAGGTTTCTCAAAGGTTTCAGCTTTCTGTGGTCAGCAGGAAGGGAGGGGTGCAGGAAGATGACACCACTTGTGTTCTGCAGTTTGGGGGGGGGTGTCTCTAGGGCTAGGACATTACTCAGAAGGCTGATTACTGTCACACAACTTCAGAAGTGTCAGGATGTCATACTCTCCAAATGAACAAGACCTTGCCCCCTCAGGCCCTGACATCATGAACTCTGTGGTCGCAGGGGTCAACTGGCTTGCATTTCATGGATCTTCAATGGTCTCCTGCCTCCTGTCTCCTGCTTTTCACCCATCTGTCCACTTTGCTGCCACATTGCTGGACTGGACAAAGAGTCCTGCACAAGAACTTTGGGGATGCAGTAAATCATGGCGGGAGGCATAAGTGGTGCATTTGTTTCTATGGCTTTTTGGCATAAATCGGCGTAAATATATTGGCTTTACAGCGACACATGTTTATTCTCTTACTCCTTGGAGATCAGAAGTCTGAACCCTGTTTCCTGGGGTAAAAACCAAGGCTATGCAAGATGCTCAAAGAAAGTGGTCCCCAGCCCTCTCTGTTCTCCAGCACTGCGCCCCCCCGCAATCCTTGGCTCACAAGCTTCTCCTCCATTGACTCCAAAGTCCATTCGAGTATCTTCAAGCCTGTCCTCAATTCTTCACAAGGCCTTCTCTCTGATACAGTCTTTTTGTTCTCCCTCCTGGGGGTTCACACTTTTGATGATGTTTGGGGTCCATCCCGATAATCTCCTCATCACGGCTTCCTTGATTTGGTCACCACTGCATAGGTTTTGTCCAAGGAAGGAACATTCACAGGCCCCAGGAATCTTGATGCAGGTACCTTTGGTGGCGTTTGTTCTTCTGCCAGGGGGAGGGAGAAAGATGGACTGCACAAAATATTAACAGAGGGTCAGGAACCCAGACACCCCCCACCCAGGACAAGAACATCCTGTCCTGCCCCTACCTCTCGTCCTACTCCAGTGCCTCAGGACTCTGAGCTCTGGCACCTGACCTTGGAGTCAAGGCTAAAGGCCGAGGGGTTCAGTACAGTCTAATCTTTGGCAGGTATGCCGACCTCTTGCAACTTTAAGAACTTACAGGATGGGGCCAGTTCTTCACATTAGCTGCAGTCTGTCCTTGGCCAGGTCCTGGGGGTTCTCCTCTGCCTGCAGTTCAAAGAAAAGGTCTAGGTGGAGCCAGTAGGCTTACTTAGGTCTAGCTGTGTTTCTAGGGATGGGTGTTCACATATGCTATGAGGCTGGACTCTTTATTACCATCACGCACAGCCAGCCCATCCACCCCTCTGCCTGTGTGTGACAGGGCGGGCTCAGAGCCTGGTGGTGTGCTTGGCACTGATCTTGAATGGCTTAATAAAGTGTTTCTCTCATTTTTACTCAGCAGCCCAGGTGGCAGAGATTCCTGAATGAATGGTGGCGGGTGGGAAGGGCTAAGGAGTTCCCTGTGGTTTGCCTGCCACCCACAAGTGTCCTTGATTCCTGCTTTAGTCAAACATGCTACACTATTCTTTGCATCCATTTGCATGAGGCATCCAGGTATGTTTGAACACAAAAATTGTGCTTGCTCTTCATATCTGTTAGCAAAGGATTCTGGGAAAGAGACAGTGTTCCCTGTAGCCTGGGGCCCCTCTGCCTTATTTCTCCAGATGCAGTGTCTTTTGTGAAACAGATCTTCATAGCAAACCATAGATACAGACTTTCAGGAACAATTTCAGGGTAACAGTAGAAACCGCACCCCCTCCCTCCCTTTACCATCTGTGAATGTGTGTGTGTGTGGGGATTTCTTCCCGTGCCTCATGTCACCTCTCTCCTCTACCCGTTACCCCCTTGGCCATCCCTGAATGAAGTTCCAGATCAGCCAATGGACCCTCTCTGTGTGGATTTGCTTAGTGATTTAGAATTATCCAGAAGACTGCCTGGGTATCTGGCCTTGATTTCCTTTGCCCTTTCTTGAAAGCCTATGAACGTTCTAGAAGTTTCCAACTCATATCTGGCAAATTCATGAGGAGACCCAGTAGATGCTGTAGGTTCTAGAAGAGCCCAGAGTTACCATAGACTTCAGAATCATTGACTTTTGAACATGATCTACTCTGACCAGAGCCGGTTCATGAAGGTCAGTTATCTTTGAAAAAAACCCTTCCTGGATTTCTGAGAATTCTGGATATTCCAGCTACCTTAGCTATGCAGGGGTAGTGTAATCCACTTGAAGAACACCAATTGCAGGGCTGGGGAGATGGGTCAGTGGTTAAGAGCCCTGGCTGCTCTTCCATAGGACCTGGGTTCAATTCCCAGCACCCACATGGCAGCTCACAACTGTCATACCTCCAGCTCCAGGGGATTCAACACCCTCACACAGACATACATATAGGCAAAACATCAATGCACAATAAATAAATCTTTTTAAAATTTGTAGAAAATACTAGTGGGAAGCTAGTATGCTCTGTCTGTATTGAAACCTTGCAGTTTCTCCTAACCCCGGTTTCCTTCCACATAAGACAGTTCACACTTGTTGTCCCACATATTCAGGAGCCCAAGGCAGAAGGACTGTGTAAGTCCAGGACCTTGAAGTCAGCTGGTCAGTATGGGACACTATCTCAAACAAAAATAACAAAACCACAATAGCCGTATGCAATTGTGGCCAAGTGATTATAGTGATAGATTAGAAAAACATAAAACAATAAAGTCTATACAATACAATGGCATATACATTTATCCTTGTGTGCTCAGAATATTCAGTTCTGGGGACTGATGAGATGGCTCAGGGAAAAAAACCCTGCAGTTGCTGGGACCCACACGGTAGGAGAGAACTGACTCCCACAAGTTGTCCTCTGACCTACACACATGCACCAGGGCACATGCATGCACACTCAAGCTCACACACACACTCGTGCTAACACACGTGTAACATGTACACACACATAATATTTTTAAAAATTCTATTTTGTCCAGGTGTGGTAGGATATGTACTTAAGAGACAGAGGCAGAAGGATCAGGAGTTTAAGGTCATTTTTGCCACATAGTGAGTCCAACCTGAGCTACCTGAGACCCTGGGTTTTTGTTGTTGTTTCTTTGTTTTGTGTGTTTGCTTTAATCATTCATAAAATACTCAGTTCCACAAACCCTTATCTCCTGCTGAGTGCTGTGCTGAGTACTGGGCCAGGTGTCCCAGAGACACGAACAATAGCATCTCCCCCTCAACTTAACCACAACCCTGCAGGGAGTGAGTCCCAGAGAGTAGTGGACACCAATGGGCTTGCTCTCCTGGAGGCCTGGCTTCCCAGAAGCCCCTCCTACAGGACCACCTCTTGTCTTCGAAGGCTGAGAAGCTGCCAAGGTTCTCTGTGTGTCAGGTTACACCCATGGCTGTGCCAAACAACAGCTGTCCTCCGAGAGAGGCTCTCCTGGTGCAGCCCTCCACCTGCTATGAGGTGACCTTCTGAAACTCAGGTTTCCTTAGCTGTGCCCAGATCCTGCCGGCCTTTCCTGTGTATCTGAAGGCTGGCATGTTGCCAGGCCTTGGCTTATAAGGATGGGCACAAATCCCCTCTCCCTGGAGAACCCTACAGACAGGTGGAGAGTCAAAACTGCAAACAGTGCAACAGCTTGTTCCCGAGAAGGTCCTCAAAGGGAAAATGGAACCTGCTAAGCAGAGGAGGAGGAGGGGTCAGGGCAACCTGACAAGAGGAGCCAATGCGCCACAACTGGGAACAAGGGGGAGCCCTGCTCCTTGCAGGATGGCACTTGCCCCATGCTTGCCTCTGTTTGGGTTCTGGCTCAATGTCCCAAGGACCCCTGGAAGGAATGCAGAAGAGCAGCTCCAAGAGTCTTCTGTCTGGAGGGAAGACCAGATTCAGATGTCTGTTTTGATTATTGTAACAGTCTCTGACTCTGAGATACTATGTATCGAAAGATGGGTCAATCAGTGAGAACCCTAAGGAGGAGCAGTTTCAAATTACATTTAAAAGGGGAGATGGGGATATGGCTCCCTCCGCATCTAAGAGCATACACTGCTCTTCCAAGGAGGACCTGCCTTCAGTTCCTAGCACCCACATCAAGTGGTTCACAGCTGCCTGTGATTTCAGCTCCAGGGGATCCAACATTGTATTCTGACCTCTTTTGGCATTTGCATGCATCCATGCAAATGGGCACACATACATATAAACTAAAAAGATGCATTGAGATTTCACAAATATTGTGCTGTGTCTCTGGCAGGGATGGGAGGATGCCAAGGAGTCAGGGATTTACTTTGTAGGCAATACAAATATATCACATAATTCCATTCAACTGTTCTCCAATTATAGCTCCATAGCACCCCTGGGGAATCCCTCCCTCTAAGACCATTTCAGGAAGTCTGCAAGCAAAAGCCATTACCAGGAATGAAAGTTGGTCTGGTAGAGTGTTTGCTAGGCATACAGGAAGCCCTGAATTCCATCTATTGAATAAGCCAGGTGTGGTGCTGTATACCTGTAACCCCAGTACTTGAGAGGATCAGAAGTTCAAGGCCATTCTCCTCTATATAGTTAGTTAGAAGTCAGACTAAGGTACATGAGACCCTGTCTAAAAATAAAATGATTTTTAAAAATGATTTATTTATTTTTATTTTAAGTTCAGTAGTGGTTTACATGCTTCTATGCCTGTGTGAGGGTGTTGGATCCCCTGGGACTGGAGTCATAAACAGTTAGTTGTGAGCTGCCAGTGGGTGCTGGGAATTGAACTCAGGTCCTTTGGAAGAGTAGTCAGTGCTCTTAACTGCTGAGCTGTCTCTCCATCTCCCCAAACCATTTCTGTAATGCTGCTTAGGCCTTATTAGTGTGCTATTCTCTTCTCACGGGTGCAGAAAGGTTTCCTAGGCCTGTGCAGTAATCAAATGCAGAAGCAACTAAGGGATCCTCTTATCAAGCCAGCGTTTGTAACTGTAAAACAGTGACACGATTCTCAGTAAACATGTTGTTTGAGGAAAAATACAGCTGCTCTTTTCCCAACAAAACTGTTATTATAGTAATGTGTGATGGATCCTTCTTAATTGAATGAACGACTATATAATACTAATTAAGAGCAATATAATAGCTAGACAGTGGTGGTGCACATTTTAATCCTAGCACTTGGAAGGCAGAGGCAGGTAGATTTATTTATATGACTTTGAGGCCAGCCTGGTCTTCAGAGCTAGTTCCAGGATAGCCAGGGCTATACAGAGAAACCCTGTCTTGAAAAACAAAAACAAAACAAAACAAAACAAAACAAAAAACAAAGAAAACAAACAAAACAAAAGAATAGAAGAAAAACAGGGAAAATAAAATAAAAGACAAAAAAGCAATAAAATAAGGAATATACTTCTGGGGAGGGGCAATAAATGGAGGCATACAAAGGGGTCCTGGGAAGAGCCTTAAAAGCTGGTTTACAGCATCATCTCAAGCTACCCTAGTGGAGCAGAGGGCTGCTAAAAACTCTTGTGGGAATGTAAGAACCAGCCTTGAACTTGGAACATGACAGGAGTTAGAATAGCTTCAGGTTAGTCTTTTAATCTCTGAGCCTCCATAGCCTCTTCTGCATAAGGAAAGGAGACTCATGACTTCTGAGCCATTGGTTTTGTGGCAACTAGAATGAACTTCACTGCTTTCCGTTGGTACCAGGAGCCCAAAGGAAGCCACAGTCAATAGTAGTCAGGCAGTGTTTTCCTACTTCCTACTACCTGGACCTTGCCCCACCCCCAACACTTGCATCTATCTATCAACCCATACTGGAGCAGGTGAGGGACTTCCTGACTTGCAAGAATAGGAGACACTGTCTTGGAGCACAGCACCTGGTGTTACGCTGGAAACAGTCCCATGCACTCTGGACTCCCAAGAAGCCTGGGCACAATTAGGCACAGAGGGATGAACTCAGCCAGGAGCACCAGGCTTGGAGCTTGAGCCTGGTACAAGAAGCTGGCAAGAGCCTTGGACAGCAGGTGGGCAGTAGCCATGGGCATGCCTTTCCTTCCTCTTAAGCCTCCATCTGCCCAGGTCCAGGATTCAGGCTTCCTGAGAGACCTCACCTAAGTTTCCAAGACTTCTTTCAGGAAAGTGTGCATAAACGGAACCCAGGATAGTTATTTGGCTCCACCTGGAAAACAGAACAAGGTGTTAGCCAAGGCACCCGAGCTGTGCCAACTGGCACCATGTGGCACTACCCCTCCTCCTAAGGCCAACACAGGAACCATATCTGGCAGTCCTAGCTGAATCTTCCAAACCTGCCAAGTCAGGCTATTAGTGTGAGTGTGCCGCACGCACTTGGACACACGCACACCCTGCCTATGTTTATAGAGAACTCCTCACAGATGTCAGAAGTGAGGATGAGCCAAAGGCCTGCAGGCAGCTGGTTGGCTTCTGCCTCTGTGGCTCCGGCCCCTAAGAACCCTTGGGATAGGGGCAGAAGGGAGAGGCTTCCAGAGCTCAGGGGTGGGAAAGTTGTCTCGAGCCCCAAGTGCCAGCCCTGCATTGTGGAGGCCTGTGGTTGCCAAGGGCTGTGGTTGGACTCCATACTGGATGAGAGGCCTGGACTATTCACCTCGGTGGGTGCATGCTATTCATGCACACATCCTATGTAAGCATGTGTGTAGTAAGTGTTTGATAAGTTAGTCCCCAGCTTATATTTCCATAGGGGCGGGATCAAGCTATAAAACATAGCTAGGATATTTGTTGCCTATAATGGATCATGCCCCACCCCCCACTCCCACTCCTGTCTACATCTGCCTCCTACTACCTGGATACAAACACCACTTAGTAGAAGGAGGACCCTGAAGCCACTTGATCATCACCGACTCAGGCTTGGCCCCTACCCTGAGTATCCTTTAAGGCCTGTATTCTGTCCAGGGGCTCTCCAGGTAAAAGATCCTTGGAGTCAGGCATAGAGGGTACTCAGGGCTCAGCCTGGTGGCCATATGTTGACCCTACTTCAGAAGCAGGAGACTGAGACATGGCAAATATATGACCAGATGAGGCCTGACCAGCGTCTTCAGGTGACCACTTTCTGTTTGCTACTTGGATCTCAGTGTTCTGTGTCCACTGTGAGGATGCACATGCCCATCATGGCCTGTGAGTGTCTCTAGGGACAGGAATAGGATTCCCTGCCTTTGCTGAGTCCCACACTGCAGCAAAGCTAGCGTGTGGATTGTGATGATGACGAGGGCCCTGGCGGAAAAGCTCCTCTAAACACCTCAGGTGACAGACAATCCCGTGAAGCACTTGCCACTCAAGCAAGAGGCTCTAACTTCAACCAGAGCACCCCTGTAAAAAGCTGATGTAGTGGTCCATGATTATAATCTCAGTGCCAGGGAGATGGAGACAGGGATGCAGGGAGATGAGCTTACTGCAGCCAGCCTAACTCTAGGTTCCCTCTGGTCCTAGTGAGAAACCCTGTCTCAAAACAAAACATACAATAGGGTCGGATGGTTCAATGGGTAAGGGCCCTGGGGATCAAGCCCAATGACAGGAGTTTAATCCCTGGGACCAACATAGTGAAAAGAGAGAACCAACTCTCACTAGTTGTCCTCTGACCTCCACATGTGCTGAAACACACACACACACACACACACACACACACACACGCATGCACGCACGCATGCACACACATACACACGCACGCACACACGCACGCACGCACACACGCACACGCGCACACGCGCACACGCACACACGCACACGCGCACACGCACACGCACACGCACACACACACGCACACACACGCACGCACACGCACACGCACACACACACGCACACACAAGCACACACGCACGCGCACACACGCACACACGCACACGCACACACGCGCACACGCACACGCACACACGCGCACACACGCACACACGCACACGCACACACGCACACACGCGCACACACGCACACACGCGCACACACGCACACACGCACGCACACGCGCACACACACACGCACACGCACACACGCACGCACACGCGCACACACACACACGCACACGCGCACACACACACACACACGCACACGTGCACGCGCACACACGCGCACACACACGCACACACACACACGCACACGCACACGCACACGCGCACACGCACGCGCACGCACACGCACACACACGCGCACACACACGCACGCACACGCACACACGCACACACACACACGCACACACATGCACACGCACACACGCACGCACACACACGCACACACGCGCACACACACACACCCGCATGCACAGAGGTGAAGGAGAAGAGAAAACTAGAGAAGGGATAACCAAGCAAACAAGAAAGTGTAAATGGAATAATTTTTCTTCTAAAGACGGGCAGCTCCTGAGGAATAATGTCTGAGGCTGACTTTTAGCTCCATATGCACCCACATAGAGGTGCACATAACCCTGCTCCCCACACACATACCTTCCCCCCACACCCTCCCCTGCTGGAGCACAGCAGAGAAGAACACAACACAGCCCGCCTTGTTCTCCTTCCCTCAGACCTTCTCTGCGACTCAGGTTTTCCAGCCACCCTCCCTCCCAGCTCCACGTCCCTTTATCACTCCTGAGCTTGTGGTTGGGTTAATTTTTGTTTTCTAACTTCCTTCTACTCTTTCCAGTTGATTTGACTTTCCATGCTCCAGGCCAAATTACACACAAGCCACTCCCTCTCAGGCTTCTGCTGTGATTTTTCTTATAGAGGTGGCACCTGCAGGAGACCCTGGGCAGGAGAGGCAGGCTTGGGGGAGGGATCCGGAACAGCATCTAGCCAGGCAGGGTTTCTTCTGCTTGTCCCTTGAACTGAGGGCTGTGACCTTCCCTCCTACACACAGAGCCCATTGCGCCACCCTTCCCTTGCTTTACCAAGAAGCCCATAGTTGGAGTGGGTGCTGCCACCCCACTGGCACAGGTGAATTATGCTCCCACAAAGTCAGTCTGAAGTCTAGCCCTCAAAACCTCAGGGTGTGACTGAATTGGACACAGTGACTGAAGGTCATGTGGGTGGGTCCCGGTCTTCATCAGTAGATCAGGACACAGACACTTTACCTGTGGACTGTGAAGATGCAGAGACGAGGGAGCCACCCACAAACCAAGGGGAGAGGCCTCAGCAGAGAGCAATACTGATCTCACCTGGGCTCACACTTCATGCCTCCAGAGCTCAGAGGTGAGAAACTTACATCACTTAAGTAAGCCACCTAGTCTGGGACCTTCTGCCATAGCAGCCGACATAGATTCCGTCTACTCTCTTGGGCTCAGCACCCTGCCTGTGCTGACATGTCAACCCCCTAGAGGGCTCCAGAGCCACATGAGGGTACACTGGGCTCCATGAAGTTAAGGTCCCATCAGCTGGGCCCTCCCATCATGCCCGTGCCCTTGGGCTGCCATGATCAACTGTGTCTCTTCTCTTGCCAGCTGGTTTTGCTCCCAAATCACCCATGTGAACTGTGCTTGTTAGTGAACTATGCACAAAATGGTCTATCTGCTCCATAAACATGAGTGCAAAAGCGATCATCTCTATGGACGCTTAACTAAATGATTCGAAAGTAATTCCTGAAAGGCAGATTGTTCCTCATATTGAGTTCCACATAATGTGAAGCCCATCTCCAAGACAGTGCCAGGTTACTCCCCCCACGCTCTCTTGGAAATCATGCTGTTTTGTAGTTCTCCGTGAGGGGGCAGACTGTCAGGATAGGGACTGGGGATGGAGTGTGTGGCTCAGTTGGTAGAGTGCTTGTGGTACAAGCATAGACCTGAGTTCAGATCCCCAGCACCCATACAAAAGGCCAGTGTAGCAGCTTGTGCCTGTAATCTTCGCTCTGGGGAGGCAGAAACAAGAGGACTCCTGGGGCTTGCTGGCAAACCTGCCCAGTTGAATCAGTGGTCTCCAGGTTCACTGAGAGACCCTGCCTCGAAACATGATTAATGAAGACATATGACATTGACCTCTGACCTCCACACATGCACATATATCTATGTATACATGCATACATACAAGCATACACACACACACACATATGCACACACAAGCTATTGGTAGAATATGGTGTGAGTCTGGGTCATCAGTGGCTAGGACGTAGTGGGTTGAGAGCTGCAGTTTGTTTCTTTTGAGCCATTTCCTGTGGAGGACAGCTCTTTGTAGAGGCCTTATCAATATGGGCCAGGCAGTGGTGGCACACCCCTTTAATCCCAGCACTTGGGAGGCAGAGGCAGGAGGATCTCTGTGAGTTTGAGGCCAGTGTAGACTACAAAGGCTACCCAGAGAAATCTTATCTTGAAAAACCAAAAGGAGAGGTGGAGGAGGAGGAGGAGGAAGAAGAGGAGGAGGAAGAGGAGGGGAAGGAAGAGGAGGAAGAGGAGGAGGAAAAAAGAAGGAAGAGAAGGAAAAAGAGGAGGAAGAGGAAGAGGAGCTAGGTGCTCTGCAGGCACCAGCAGTGTGATTAACCTGTTTGCCTGTGGATCCCTCCGATCCAGCTCCTCCCACTGCCCTCCTCTGATAGGCTTGAATATCACCTGAGCAGTCTAGTAGAAAACCTGAGCAGACTGGTGTGGTCCCATTGCTCCCAAGTTCCTGACCACAGACAATGCGAGAGAGTAAAAGAAGACGGCTATGGGAGGGGCTGAACTCGATGTGATTTGCTATGAAGCGATTTACAACCTGCGCACACCAGAGAGACCACGGGAGAATCACGAGGAAAGCAGCTCTCAGTGGAAGCCAGATCTAGGCTGATTCATCGATGTTTGTCAACTCTCACTGCCACCTAAAGAAAAGGAAACTAGGGTGTAGTAGCACACGCCCTCAATCCCAGCACTCAGAAGGCAGAGGCGGGTAGATCTCTGAGTTCAAGACCAACCTAGTCTACAGAATGGGTTTCAGGACAGCCAGGATCACACTGTGAAACCCTGTCTCGAAAAAGAAAGAAAGAAACAGAAACTAGAAGAGGCGGCAGCCATCCCAGCCAATGCACAGTCCCACCAGCACCTGGACTCCGCAACTGTGTAACACCTAAACCAAAACCAGAGTGATAAACAAACTTAATGTGTGTTTTATGTTAAAAATGAGATTCTGGCTGGGCATGGTGATGGGATTGTGGGCACAGAGCCAGTGGAGAGCTGTGAGTTTAAGACCAGCCTGGTCTAGATGAATTCCAGGCCAGGGAGATTCTATCTCAAAAAAAAAAAAAAAAAAAAAAAAAAAAGCCATTTTGTTAAACAAAACTAACATAGGCTCAAAAGCTGTGGCAAAAGAGTGGGATTTTAGAACTACAAGCAGATGACCCTTTGTCCAGGAATATGGAAAGGTTATATCAATCAAACTTTGTAATCACGGGAGTGATGCCCCATTAAGTGGCTTTACCTAGAAAGGCCTAATTTAGGCATGAAACAAGAAGACATTGTCCATTGTACAAGTGTCTGTCATAGTAAACAGGGCCAGATGAGAAAGTCCTTGGCTGGAGGGGTTTTCTGCCTTGGCAGTGTCTCCACATGCCTCTTGGGTGCTACCCAGTGCTTGAGAAGAACTCTGGATTACTTTTTCTGTGTTTGCATGACCCGAAGAAGGGAGAAAATGGCTGGTACCTCCCCTACCAAGCCCACTTCCTTTCTGCTCTCCTGCGAGGCTCGAGGCTGATACGTACAGATATCTGCTGTGCCAGGCTTTGCCCCGGCATCGTCCTCAGCTGAGGAAGTTCACAAAGTTCACACGTGGTGGGTGAGCAAACACCACACCGAGCTTGCCCAGTGGATGAAGTTCCCAGACGACCAATTGACCAAGGGATCTTTAAATTGGAACCCAAAGAAGAAGAAACGGGCAGGATAGGAGGAGAGCTGGGACCAGGGCCTCTCAGGCAGAAATCATTGTGAACCACCAGGGACTCTCAGAGGCCAGTCCAGTCCATGTGGGCACTCCCTTGTCAGAGCATAGGAGGGAAGGATAGGGTGGCTGGTGGTGATTTGGGTGCAAGAAAAATCACATAAACTATTAAGTTGTGGGTGGGAGCAAGTGGCTTAACAGAACACTGAGGTAGACTGCTGAGGACTAAAGAGTTTAGTAGAAGAATTATTAACACATAGGCAGATAGACAGAGAGGCAACAACATGGGGGAGTCTCTGAGGCAGGTTCATGACCCTGCACCAGAGACAGACAATACGATGTTGTCTCTGAAGAGAATCAGAGCTCAGGTGGCAGAAGTGTCTTCTCATAGGCCTCAGAGGATAAGGGAGGTCTCCCAGCAGGAACCTGTAGCTGGGATCTCTGATTCCCAGACAGGAAGGTCAGATAGGATGGGGGGTGGGGGGGGGGCAGGATGTGTGGTGTCAACACCCACTGTGATGTGAACTGACTTCCCCCGGAAAAAGCCCTGTCTGTGTTAGCTAGGAACTCCCAGACAACGTCCCGGCAGGGGGCCTGTCAGTATCTGATAGAGGAGACCCGAGCAGAGGCTGGATTCTAACACTGAGCTCTTAAACAGGTTACACACATTTCCAACAACAGAAGGTAGCAGGCAGCATGATGCCCAGTGACCTTAGATTCGGCCTGGATGGTTTCCAGAGCCAGGGAAAGGCTTTCCCTGCTGCTAAGTGCAAGAGGCCAGCAGTAGCCATGGGAGTGGACTGAAGCAAGTGGGCTTGAGGCTGGATGAGGAGAGGTGCTGGTGCCTGGATGGAAAAGACAGGAAGCAGCTGAGTCCAGATCCCAGGCATGCAGCCTCAGATGTACTGTGGTGCTTGCTGTCAACCCAAAGACAACAGAGGCTGTATAGTGTTGTGAACAAGAAATGTTCCCCATAGACTCATGCATTTGAAAGTTTGGTCCTTGGTTGCTGTTTGGGACATTATGGAAGTTTCAGAACATGGAAACTTGCTGGAGAATCAGATCACTGGGGGCAGGGTTAGAAAGGTTATAACCAACTCTACTTCCAGGTCTCTCTGTCTCTCTGTCTCTCTGTCTCTCTGTCTCTCTGTCTCTCTGTCTCTCTGTCTCTCTCTCTCTCTCTCTCTCTCTCTCCTTCCCTCCCTCCCTCCCTCCCTCCCTGAACCCCTCCCCCATCCTCCCCCCTGCTTTCTGCACGATCTCTCAGCTTTCTATTCTGGCTTCTCCAGCCATTATAGACTCTCCCTTTGGAACCATAAGCTCAAACAAACTCTTTATTCTGTAAGCTGTTTTTGGTCAAACTGAAAGTCACTGGGGACCTGAGAGGTGATTTATCAGAGCAACAGAAAAGCAAATAACACAGAAGAATGCATAGCTGGGGATGCCTGCTGGGTCTTGAGATGGTTTCAAGTTCTTCATGAGAAGCTGGGTGGCTTTGGCCATACCAAGGAAACTGCTGCACTATAGCAGGCCATTGCAGCCATAGGTTATATATAGGCAACACCTCCGCAGATCTGGGCAGGAGAACCTCTCCTGAGGACACAGGCTCTGGAGGAAAGCCTTCATTAACAGGCTCTCATGATGCCATCAATGGTTCTGAGGCTGCTGGGTCACAATGGCAGGAACCCATTGAAAGGTTATGGGATCTTAACCTTTCAATCCCACGGGCTCCAGTATCCGGGATAGGGGAGAAGAATCAAGCAGAGCGAGAGACTTTGGGTGTGTGTGTGGGAGGGGGGCAGGGAAAGACTCTGCATCACCCAAGTTCAAGGAAGAGATCGTTTCAAGATAGAGCAGTGAAGCCAGAGGAAGTTCTGGGAGCTTCTGGAAGTTCTGGGCTGGCTCTGGGCAAGGTGATTCTGCAACTGCAATGGAAATTATTACCAGAGGGTGTATGCATAGAGACTAAGTCTCTTACAAAATGTTTGGAAGATGGAAAGGATCCAGAAATTCTGAGAGACTGGTTGTTGTTTCACCCCCTTTTTTATTCAATTAGGGGTAACATGTGAGTATGTTCTTTGGTTGAGAGTCAAGTTCAGATGAATGCAAAGGGGCTGTTCGTTTAGGAAGGATGCTCAGAGTGGGTGACTATGATGGTAACGTTGATTGTCAACTCGTCAGGCTGAGACTAGCCTCTGGGCATATATGTCCAAGCAGTTTCTAGATTGCATAAATAGAGGTGAGAAGACCCACCCTAAATGTGAGTGGCACCATCCCATGGGCTGGGGTCATAGATGAGATCAGAAGGAGAAAGCCAGCTCTTCTTGCTCCTTCCTAAATGGCATTTATCTCTTTCCTCCCTGATGTGGACTTTCTCCACCATGCTGGACTATACCCTCAAACTGCGAGCCAAACTAAACTCCCTTTCCTCCCTTAAGTTGCCTATGTTGGGTATTCACAGTGGCCATGCTGGCATGGTAGCACCCCTCCGTCATCGGGTGTCCACTCTGTCCTTCTACCTGCTATCTTAGCAACAGCTGCCTGTTTCCCACTGACCAGACCTTCTTCATCAGCCATTAGCCACTGCCCCAAATCTGTGGCTAAAAAGGATGAGGACAGACGTGGTGGACCCCAGATGCCTCTGCTGCATCACAATGGGACATTAATGAGCGATGCTAGCATTGCAAAGAAAGGGAGATAAGTTTGGTTTTAGATTCCTGAGGATCAGGAAGGGAGTGAGGGGATTGCCCAAGGCTGAGGCTCTAGCAGAAACACACTCCACACTCCTGTGGAGGTTAGGGTGGGAGAGGGGGATGGGAAGACACTTGGGTTTGGAGACGTGACAGAAGGAAGTAAAATTCCTTTTCATCTGATGGGTTCTACATCACAAAGAGACTCAGGAGCTCATCTGACCGGAATGAGGTGTATTAAAGAGACCGGAGGATTTCGGAGTCAGGAAGATATTAAATATGGATTATAGAAAATGAGGAAGTGGGTAGGAGAGAGGAAGGTGTGGAGACAGAGTCTGTGAGCATAGTCACGTGTGGGGTCTGGCGTGCTAGAAAGTAGACTGCGTGGTGAGATCATGGGACAGTCCTCAGAGAAGAGCTCCAGAGAGGCCAGTGTATGGACTGGTGGGAGTGACAGATGAACAGCCAGTGGGGAGAAGAACAGGAGAGGGGACAGGCAAGATGGCTCAGTGGGTTAAGGCGCCTGCACCAAGGCTGCAAGTTTAATCCCCAGGGCCCACGTGGTGGAAGGCAATCTGAGTTTAATCCCCAGGAGGACCCACGCGGTGGAAGGCGAGAACTGGCTTCTGCAAGTTGTCCTCTGAGCACCATATGTGCAGTGTGACATACATGCATGCACACACAAATATCTGCGTGTGCACCCACAAATACATGTAAAAACACAAATTTTGTTTAAAAGAAGAAGAACTTGGGCAGGGAGTTCTGAGTTGACACATGAGGGAATAAGGGGAGTCAGTACCCAGGTCAGTACTGACCTTGGAGGAGCCAGTGGCTGATGGATGAAGGTCACGTGATCAAGAAGAAGAGCTGGGAAGCTGGAGGAAACCCAGCATTGAATGAGCCATCCACATAAATATTTACAGCAGGATGGCGCAGGGTATCTTGGGAGAAGAGGGTAAGCAAGGAAACAAATCACATCTTCACAGATGTGCTCATCTGGAGGTCTCACAAGGTTGAAATGAAAGAATAGTCACCAATTAGCTGCTTAGCAACAGACTGTCCTCTCTAAGGTATCCCAGCTTTCCTTCCCTGATCCAGTTAGCCCAGAACCCATAAGCCCACCTGCTTCCATCACTGCTGCTACTCAGAATCTTCAGTCCTTTATCTGATGGATGAAGATGAACACCTACTCCTAGCCTGATATTTGCATGGTAGAGACGACCACAGGACTCTACAGGGATGGTGCAAAAGTTTGCCTGGGCAATGTATTCATTTATTAATGCAGTCCCTCTGATGTCCCATACACCAGCACTCTCCTCCCCTCCCAGGTGTCCTGCCTTTCTCTCAGAAAGCCCCAGCCATCTTTACCTCTTCTCCCTCCAGTACCCACTGGCATTGCTTAACTCTGTCTGTTAGGCTGGCGGCAGGAAGACTGTCCCCTTCGTCCTACTCCCACTTAGATCAGCTGTGGAGCTCTTGGACTCACACAGGATAATCCATGCCTCTCCATCATGCCCTCTAAAAAGAATAGCCATGACCTCTGATCTGTGGGCAGGGAGCTTTCCATTTCCTTCTGGAAGACTGGTGTCCTCCTGCACAAGCACAGATCCTTCCACAACTGTCCAGTCCCCTTCACAATGGTTTAGAAACTTTTTGAGACAGAGTCTCACTATGTAGCCTTAGCTACAGTTGCGATCATTACTCCCGACTCCCTGATACAGTGCCTGGGCCCCTCGGAGATAATGGCTCCTCTGAAGCTTGGAAGAGGGCAGTTAGGACCCGTGGGACACACAGAAGCAATAGCCTGTGTTGGAGAGGATCAAACAGTTGCCTCCCCCAACCCTCTCAGTCCTAGCCACTCCCTGCACACTCACAGTGAGGGAGGGGCTCTCCTAACTGCAGAGCATGCTCATGTTCTCGATAGCAACACAGCCATTTCCTCCTGGAGACAGTGATGAGGTCAGCTTCTGTCCCACGAGGCTTGGTGTGAATGACTGGGGCCAGAAGGCCATCCTCCATCCTCAACCAGGGTTACCTCTCTTTTACCCATGCTGGGCCTGAGAGCTTTGCCTGGTTATATCTCTCTGTTGTCCATCAGGAGACAGGGGGCAGGAGGCTTGAACTCTGTTCTTTAGTGGAGAAGGGAGAGAAGATTAATAATCATGGTGAAAGCAGTTGAGAAATCTACCAAGTATTTCCAGGGATGCTATGCATTGCTGCCTTTGCACAGAGATAACAAATCTCTGATCCCAAGGAACTCACATTCTGGTGCTAGAGATAGGCAAATATTGTGGTTTATATCAAAACAATGGTGATGGGACATTCCCAGAAGTAGATGTGAGTCCCGGAGGGGAGGGGAAGGCTTTGCAAGGTAGGTACCAAATCCAACCATCAAGAGAAATACTGCCTTAACAGTCGTCAACTCAACAGTGCTAAAGCCCCTGTTGCAAAGTCTTATCAAGTAAGCAGAGACAAGCCAACAGTTTATTCTGTGACCCTGTGACTTGCGCACAGAGATTGTCCCAGGAGGCTTGGTGTGGGTAGCTGGGGCCAGAAGGCCATCCTCCATCTTTAACCAGGGTTACCCCTCTTTTACCCCAACTTGGGAACCATCTCCCCTCTCTTCATCTTCCCTGCCTCAGAATGGATCCTGTCCCAAGGGATTGGAGCCAGGTAGCTTAGAAGTAGTCCAGTGTGAATGTGGTTAAAATAAAATACAGGGTGAGATGCTGGAGAGACTCTCAGCATTGAAGAATACTTGCTGTTCTTGCAGAGGCCTGGAGTTCTGTTCCCAGCATCCATAGTGGGCAGCTCACAATAGCCTGTAACTCTACTTCCAGGAGAGCTGGCATCCTCTTCTGGCTTCTGAAGGCTTCTGCACTCACGTGCACAAACCCATACACAGACACTCACCATCATGGCCATCATGTGGATATGAAGCCCCCTGGACAGGTTTAGGGTAGGCATGGATTGACAAGGGCACATGAACAGAGTAAAAGATTCAGGGCTTTCTATGGTTTCATGGATTTTGGCATTAGGGCTTCTGTTTCCCGTTTGCCCTGAGAGGTGTTTTGGAATTATATACCGAGCACAGGATTTCCTACAGCCTTAGTCTCTGTCCAGTGTGTCTGGACATAATGCTGGCTGCAGAAGAACTGGAGGGGTTTCAGGGGAGGAGGGAAAGAGGGAAGGAGGAGACCTCGATGAGGAAGCGGTCAGTGTGTAAAAGGCCAGAAAGCAGACATACCACACAGTTGACCTGAGGGAAGATATGGGAGAATGAAAAACAGCATTTCAGAATGCCTTGCCTGAGAGAAATCACTCAGTTCGTTCACTAAAAGCATGTTTCCATGGTTTTCAGTATCTTTCCAGTCACTCAATTACCACCTCAACAAATTTTAGAACAGTTCATCAGCCCTAAAAGAAACACTCTCCATTCCAGAGCCACTCCAATTCCCTCTAAACCTAGCCACTGCGGCCCAGCATCTTTAGGAAACCGTGATCTATTACCATGAAGTGGTTAGACACTGGATCTTTGAAGATTCTAGACCTATTTCAAGAATGTCGACCCAGATAGTTCCAAGGCTTGAACCTCATGGTAAAAGCCTACCCTGTTCCATTTTTTTTTTTCTTTTCCCTTCCTTCTTTCCTTCCTTCCTCCCTGCCCCTTCTTGAAGACAAGGTCTTGGCCCTAGCTGACCTCAAATTGTTTGCAGTTCTTCTTCCTCAGCCTCTTGAGTGCTGAGATTACAAGTCGCCATACTTGTCCTGGAAGCTATCTCCTAATGTCTTCTCTTTGAAGCACACACTCACTACCCAAGTTGGACATTCTAATCCAAAATGTTTTAGACCAGAAGTGTTGTAGACTTTGGAACATTTTTCAGATTTGGGGAAAATCTGAAATTTTTGCATATCCATTAATAATACAGCCTGGATTTGGAGCACACCTTTAGTCTTTGTCTTGGGATGCAGAGGTAGACAGATCTCTGAGTTCGAGGCCAACCTGGTCTACAGAGTGAGTTCCAAGACAGCCAGGGCTACACAGAGAAACTCTATCTTGAAAACAAACAACAACAACAAATATATATCTTGGATTTGGAAACCAAGTCTAAACCAAAGACATTCATTTGTTTTTTTAGATACATGATACATGTAGCCTGAAGGTAGTTTTACCCACTAATGTTAGTAGGCTGCGCTGTGACTCAGCTTGTCTGTATGTTGCAGGCTTCAATGTGGGATTTTCTTCATGTTAGTGCACCAACCTCTTGAATTCTGGAACATTTGGAGTTTTTAACTTTTGGATTAGGGGTAGTAAACATATATTTAATTTATTTTATTTTATGTATTTTATTTATTTTTAGAGTTATTTTTATTATTTTGTATTTTTGCGCATGGGTGTTTTGCCTGTATGTATGTCTGTGTACCACATGCATGCAATATCTTCAGAGGCCAGAAGAGGGTGTTGGTCCCCTGGAACTGGAGTTACAGGTGGAGATGGTTGTGAGTTTCCATGTAGTTTGGGAATTAAACCCAGTTTTTCTGGAAGAGCAGCTGGTGCTCTTAACCTCTGATGTCTCTCTCCAGCCCCTTATTTTTATTAGTATTTGTTTACTTGTTTGTTTGTTTGTTTACTATATATGAATATGCACCACTTGAATGTCTGGGAGCTAGAAATAATTATAAACCACCACGTGGCTGCTAGAAGCTAAACCCAAGTCCTCTGCAAGAGCAACAAGTATTATCATCCATCGAGCCATCTCTCCAACCTTGTCCCTTACCCTTATTTTACTTTTAAATGTGGTGTGTGTGTGTGTGTGTGTGTGTGTGTGTGTGTGTATGTGTGTGCGTCTGTATCTGTGTGTCTGTGTATGGGTTTGTGCACGTGAGTGCAGATGCCTTCAGAAGCCAGAAGAGGATGCCGGCTCTCCTGGAAGTAGAGTTACAGGCTATTGTGAGCCACCCACTATGGGTGCTGGAAAAGAACTCCAGCCACACTCACACTGGACCACTTCTAAGATACCTAGCTCCAACCCCCTGGAGACCTGCAAAGAGTCTGGTTAAAAGCTCATTCGTTTTCCAGCTTTGTTATAGGAAGACACAGCTATTCCTTCCCTGTCCCCCGAGCAATTCCTCTTCACCATGCTCTGGCTGGCCTGGAACTGGCTATGTAGACCATGCAGAGATCTACTTGCTTCTGCTTGGGATTAAAGTGTGTGCTACACACTTTGCACTTACTATCTCCTTAGAAGGGGGATTAGGCCCCCTTTCCTTTTTCTTCTCCCAGCTGGAATAAGGATACAATACCAGAGTTTTTGTTGCCATTCTGAGTCATGGCATAGCTTTGTAAATAAAAAATATACCATTCAGAGAAACAAGACACAAAAGACTGGGTCCCTGTCACTTAGAGGTGACATTTTAATCCTAAATTTCCTACCTTGGGGCTATTGGTTTTTTGTTTGTTTGCTTCTTTCTTTCTTTTTCATTAAAATCAACTTATTTAAATTATAACAGAAAATGAAAATCGTCCATTAGTGTATGTTTTTCTGCATGTATGTGTGTGTGCACACATACATGTAAAAGCTAAGGGTCAACTACATTGTTATCATTCCTCAAGAGCCATACACCTTGTTGAAACTGGACCTCTTACTGGCCTGGAGCTCATGTAACTGGCTAGCTGGCCAGCAAGCCCCAGACATTTACCTCCCTCACCCGGGGATAATAGTCACACACTACCATGCCTCGCTTTTTATGTGGATTCTGGAGATCAAACTCAAGTCTTTACATGTGTGCTGTGTGCTGGCTGGTTTTATGTCATCTTGACACAGCTAGAGTCATTTAGGAAGAAGGAACTTCAATTGAGAATGCCCACAGCAGATTTGCCTGTAGGCAAGCCTAGGGTGCATTTTCTTGATTGATTGATTGATGATTGATTGATTGATTGATTGATTAGGTGATTGGTGTAGGAAGGCCAAGCCACCCCTAGGCGTGGTGCCAACCTTAGGCTGGTGGTCCTGGAAGCTATAAGAAAGCAGGCTGAGCAAGCCATGAAGGGCCAGCCATGAAGAAACACTCTTCCACTGCCTCTTCTTCAGTTTCTGTTTCAAGGTTCTTGCCCTATTTGAGTTCCTGTCCTGACTTCCCTCATTGATGGACCATGATGTGGAAGTGAAGCCAAAACACACCCTTTCCTCCTCAAGTTGCTGTTGACCGTGGCGTTTCATCACAGCAATAGTAACCCTGACTAAGACACGCTGCAAGCAACTTACCCATGGAGCCATCTCTCCAACCCTGAAAAGCACCCATTTTAAGTGCACAGTTTAATGAAGTTTAACAGATGCCATGCCCATTTAACCAGTGTCTCAAGATACAGAATGTCTCCATCACTCCCCAAATTTCCTAGCATCCTTTGCAGTCATTCACTACTCCCAACACACTTACCAGCCCTGGAAAGCAACCATTAATCCACTTCCTGTCTTACTGATGCATTTCAACCTGAGCTACTTTTAAAAGATTTTATATATTTTTATTATACATGTACACACATATATATGCACATATATACATATAAGCACATATACATATATGCATATGTATTATACACACACACATATACATATATATGTATACATAGGTGCATACACACATGAGTACAGATGCCTGCAGAGTCCAGAAGAGAAGATCAGATCCCTGGGAGCTGGAGTTACAGGTGGTTGTGAACTGCCCAGTGTGGGTACTGGGAGCTGAGCTCAGGTACTCTACAAGAACTGTTTGTACTTTTAACTTCTGAGTCATCTTCATGCACACACCCCAAGCTACTTTTTTTTACCTGAGGAAGAACTAAATGGCTACATTTGCTGAAGTCAACATTTTTCAGACCTCTTTTATTTACAGCTGACTGTTCGAATCAGAACACAGACATTGTCTACACAGATCGACTTTAAGCGTATGTGCTAAGCATATGTCTACTCACAGACAAGAACGCTTGCTAGAGAGATATCAGCGTGTTAGGGGGCACGGGCTGTGACAGCTACGACAGAGGTCTGCCGACCCCCAAGGGGGTCTGATGTTGGAATGACCTTCATTGTTGTTCTAGGCAGGAATCTGGACCTTAGTATCCCCAGATATAGGCAATCCTGGATGCAGGTGGACCTTAGGCTAAGTAGCCTTTTCCACTAGAGGACAGTTCCTAGGGAAGAGCCAGGAACCATAAGTCACCAAAGCTCAGAGCAGCTAAGAAAGTGAATGTGGTGGCTATGGTGGGGATTCAGGGAGTTCATCATAGGAGCTGTGACACAGTATGTGTTAGAGCATATCCTTAGGGACCACTTGGATGTGTGGGAACTGTGTAAACCCATCAGCCATCACTTCCCACTGTGCTGTACCCCTGCCCCTGGCAAGCAAGCATCTGCTGAGCTTCAGTGGACTTGTGAGTCATACCTCTGCTCTGTGTGCCAAAGCCTGCTGGGGAGATGCCTGACTCTCCATGGGTCAGAGGTCTGGGGACTGGGTCGTCTGTCAATCAAAACAGCTCTGCTTGGCTTCTCTATGCCTTCTGTGTGCTTTTCCCTACCCACCCTCCATCACCCACACTCGAGATGCTAAGGATTCTGATTTTCGTTTTCCTCCTCGTTTGTCTGGTAAGCTAGCCTCAGTCAGGCCCGGATGTCTCTAGTTATCATTTTTTACATCTTTCCCATAAGTGACTGTCCCTGCCTCCTTATCTTGGTCCTTTCTTATTTTAAGCATCGTGCGCAGAGTTTTCGCTGATCCTAATTAAATGTCCTGTGACATTTTACTTCCTTCTGAGTCACATTTCTCCAACCACTGTGTCTAAGATTCTGCCTTACTTTCCTTGCTCTGCCTGAGGTTTAGCATTATCCAGAAATGTGGCCTCGCAGGGATGCCAACAGTGTTACCTCTGCCTAGATAGAAGGATGTCTCCCCAGTGATTGTTCTCCCTGAAACTTTGACATTCAGATGACCTGGGTGTGGCCACATGCTTTATTATTATTTCCTTTAAAAATAAAAGAAAGCACATGGGAGGGTATTCACATTACTTTAAGAATCATTCTATTATTTTATGTGTATGTAGGCATGTCTGATTGTGTATATGTATACGACATGCATGCAGGATCCCACAGAAGAGCAGGTAAGGGATAGTGGCAGGCAGGAATAATGGTAGAAACAGGAAGTTAGCTGATCATATTTTCATCCATAAGCAGAAAGTGGAGGAAGAGGGGAAAGAACAGGAAGTAGGGGGAAGCTATCAATCCCAAATCCACCCCCGACTGACATACTTCCTCCAGCAAGCTCCACCTCCTCCACAGCCTCCCCAAACATTGTCAGCAACTGGGCATCACGTGTTCAAGGGATGAGCCTAGAAAGGACATTTCTCACTCAGACAAGCACAGGAACCTTTGATACATTTGTAAAGGAGTGAATATACTCTGTATCATGATATACTAAGATAACTAGCAACACATTTCAGACTTGCAGCTGTCTCCTTCCATATTGTCTTTGAGATCTGCCCATAGGGCTTCACATTCATCTACTGATCTCAGCTGCAGCTTCTAGAAGTCTGTGGTTTCAATGTAACTGGCTTTATTTCAACATTAGTTCCTTCAGGGGTACAGTAACATTCTGGCACACACCCCCCCCTGCTGTGGGCTTTTGCAATTTTTTTCCCTCAGGTTCTCTTACTAGAAGCACAAATGAGGGACTGGCCTCTGAATCTCTCCTAGATGTGGCCAAGTGACTCTTGAATTCATACTTCTTATTACAGCATGGAGTGTATCTTTGCCCAGGGCCAACCCAGACCTGTGCTGTGGGTAGGATTCTGCCATATAATTGCTTGCTTTCTCCTTTCTAGCCACAAATGAAGCTGAGAATCTATTTTGTGGGAGGGAGATTTTTGTTGTTGTGTTTGTTTTTTGTTTGGGGGTTGTTTGTTTGTTTTTGAGACAGGGTTTCTCTGTGTAGCTCGGGCTGTTCTAGAACTCGCTCTGTAGACCAGACTGGCCTCAAACTCACAGACATCTACCTGCCTCTATCTCTGGAATGTGGGATTAAAGGTGTACACTATCACCACGGTGCAAAGCTGAGCCTCTTGAATGTGTTTATTAGCCATTTGCACTTTTGTTTTCTTCTGTGAAATTCCTTTTTTGTTTCATAAGAGGCTTTTCAAGTTGCATCCTGTGATACTTATGACAGTGGATCCCCACAGGCCAAGCGAGGCAGGGGGAAATCTACTTAGATGTCTGTATTCCAGGGCCTACCTCCCACTTAACATTTATTATTTATGATTTGAGGTAAATGCCTTCCTCTCTGATGTTTCCAGCATATTCATTCGTGTAGCACACAGTTCAGTAAGCTTTAGTGGAGATACAATGTATGAATCACTACCTGATTCGAAGAAGAAACCCTGTGCCCATCAGCTCTTCCTCTCCCCTCTCCTCTCTTCTCTCCCGTAGGCCCCTGCAGACAGGAATCTATTGTCAGTCTCTGTAAAGTGCCTTTTTTTTTTTTTGAGCATTATGTAGAGATGGACCATATAATAAATGGCTTTTTTGTGCTCTCTCTCTCTCTCTCTCTCTCTCTCTCTCTCTCTCTCTCTCTCTGTGTGTGTGTGTGTGTGTGTGTGTGTGTGTGTGTGTGTGTGTGTGTCTGTGTGGTTTTTTGAGACAGGGTTTCTCTGTGTAGCCCTGGCTATCCTGGAACTCATTCTGTAGACCAAGGTGGGCTCAAAGTTAGAGATTCTCCTGCCTCTGCCTTCTAAGTGCTAGGATTAAAAGCATGTGCTGCCACTCCCTGGCTACATGGTCCTTTGTATCTGGCTGCTTTCACTTGTCATAATGTTTTCAGGTTCAACATCTTAGAGCATGTAGCAGTCTCTTTTTCTTTGGTCAATTGATGATCCATTCCTCATAGACAACACTTTGTTAACATGTTTATTAGCAGATCAACTTGGTGTTTTTTAGTGAACTCTCTTCTGATTGTATACACATTCTGTTATTTCTGAATCTTGCCTCATACACAGTGGACCTGTCCAGTTGGTCATATTGTGACCTGTATACTTAATATTTTGAACTGTCAAACTGTTCTGCACAACCAACTGTGTTGTATTGTCATTGGCAATAGTTTCCAGTTTTCATCTTCTTAGCCACCTAGGTCCTTAACTTATAGTCCTAGCCATCCTGTTAGGCGCAAAAAATTCGCCTTTATATTTTTTGAAGTTTTAAAATTTAAACTCTGTTATTGTTGTTGTTGCTTGTGTTTTGGCTTTCTTTTGTTTATTTTGAGACAAAATCTTCTGTAGCTCAGGCTGGCCTCAAAATCCTTGTGTAGCTAAGGATTTTGTTTGATTGTTCCTGCCTTCACCTCCTGGAGGTAGAGTCTCTGACTTATGTTTCCCAGATGTGCCATGGTGTTGAAGTTTCTTGTCATGATTTATTGGTCATTTATATAATAAGAAATGATTGTTCAATCCAAAGTCATGAACACTTCACTTATATCTACTTCTAGGAGTTTTTTAGGTCATCGGTCCAGTTTGAGTTACTTTTGTAGAGGGTATGAGGTAGAGGCCTAAATTTTTTTTTCTGTTTGTTTGTTTGCTTGATTACTAGATATATTTTTGAGACAGGTCTCATGTAGTCCAGGCTTGCCTAAAACTTGCTGTGTAGCTGACAGTGACCTTGAACTTCTGATCCACCTGCTTCTCCTGAGTGCTGGGATTGCAGGGGTATGCCACCATGCCAAGCTCTCAGCTTTATATATCTCTCTGGTCTTCCAGGTGCCCTAGCAGCATTTATTGAGAACACTAGTCTTTCTCCCGTTGAATTATCTTCATAGCCTTGACAAGAGTCACTTGACAATGTATGAGGATTTATTTCTGGACTTTCAGTTTTATTCTGTCCATCCAGATGGTGATGTTGATGCCAGGACCACACTGCCTTGATTATTGTAGCTTTGTAGTGATGGCATTGCTCTTCCATATGGAAACTAGAAAGCACATTTACCCATTGCCTTGGAGGAGTATGTGACAAGTGGTTCTTAACGTGATGTCTCTGGGCCTACAGCATCAGCATCATCTAGACCAGTGGTTCTCAATCTGTGGGTCTTGACCCCCAACAGGGGGTCATATGTCAGATATCCTGTATATCAGATATGTACATTACAATTCATAACAGTAGCAAAATTATAGCTATGAAATAGCAGTGAAATAGTTTTATATGAAGAACTGTGTTAAAGGGTCACAGCATTAGGAAGGTTGAAAATCCCTGATCTAGACACTTGTCAGAAGTGCCTGAGACTTGCTTCACTAAAAACACTGGACCTGTGGCCCATCAGTCAGCATTCTCACAGACCCTTTATGGATTCTTCTGGGTATTGAAGCCTGCGTTTCATTGCATTGTATTTCTACTGTCTTGCTGTCCACTGGGACAACCACAAACACATGGTTATTGACTGGCCATTGGGGTTGTAGTCAATGAAAATACACTCAATTTCAAAGTTAATATGGAAAGGGAATACAAAATACCTCATTTGTGATTTTCACATTGATTTTCACATACATATAAGATTAAGTAAAATACACTGTTAAAATTGATCTCAGGAGCTGGGGAGATGGCTCAGTGCATAAAACATTTACCAGACAAGCATGAAGACCTGAATTCAGATTGGTAGAACTCATTTGTTTTGGTCTCCATTCTCTGCTGCTGTGGTCAAATATTCTGACCAAAAGCGACTTAGGAAAGAAAAGAGCTTAGTTCTCTGTGCTTCCATGTTAGAGTTCATTATGGAGGGAAGTCAGGGCAGGAACTTCAGCAGGAGTCTGAGGTAGAAACGGTGGAGGAATTCTGCCTGGCATGGAAGCACTGCTTGCTGGCTCAATCTCTGGCTCACTAGTTGCATCAGGTGATGTGCATCTATAATTCCAGTGCTGGAGAGGCAGAGGCATGTAGATCTCTGTGAGTTCAAGGCCAGCCTGGCCCACATAGAGTGCTCCAAGTTAGCCAGGACTACATAGTGAAATATCCTCTACAAACAACAACAACAACCACACACACACACACACACACACACACACACACACACACACGGACTGGAAGCTCTGGCTGGAAATATGATTGAGTAGCTAGGAGCACTGGCTACTCTTGCAGAAGGCCAAGGAGGGATTCCCAGTACCTACATAGTGTACTATGTACTAAAAACACTGAATGAGAATGGAGACCAAAACACATGAGTTCTACCGATCTGAATTTAGGTCTTCATGCTTGTCTGGTAATTGTTTTATGCACTGGGTCATCTCCCCAGCTCCTGAGATCAATTTTAACAGTGTATTTTACTTAATTCTGTAGTACCTCACAATTGTCTATGACTCTAGGGGCTAAAGTCCTCTTCTGGCCTCCAAAGGGGCACCTGGCATGCATGTGGTGCACGGACATATATGCAGGGGAAACACCCATACACAAAAAATAATAAAAAATAAAATTTAAAACTGGAAGAAAAAAAAAACCCAATCCCTGTGCGAGGTGTGCACTGAGATAGTTTTCAGGACACCTGTAGAGAGCAAAGCTGGACAGGTAAGCAGTCTTTCCCAGTTTACATTGGTTTAAAACAGTGGTCAAGGCTGTTGTTTGTATTTGACTTTGGAATTTACCTTCTCCGTGAGAGATCTGCAACCACACAGAACCTAGACGAACTCTCTTATTCTTCACAGACATGGAAAAGACATCAGTGTGCTGGGCAGAGCCTCAGGCTGGGACTTCTGCCTTGTGTGTGTAGAACCCGACAGGCTGTGGTCTTCCCCTCTATCCAGCTGTGCCAATCTGCAGGAGTGCAGACTGGTACTCACCTTGGGACTGTGGAGTGAGTCCTCCAAAAACAACATTTGCAGCGGCTCAAGTACACTTGACAGTTTATAAGGTCACTTTCTAGCTCTTAACATGTTTGAACCTACCAGCCCCTGGTCACCTGATGTCAGAGTACCCTGAGAGAGGTGCAGAGCAATCAGAGTTTTGTTCTGTGACACTGACCAAACATGGTGCAGCTGGGACCAGCACCCAGGCTTTTCTATATATGTGCTGCATGGTCAGCTCTGACAGAGAAGGGAAGGAACAAAGGAGGAGGAAGAGGATAATAAAGACAAGAGAAATATGCCTATAATTTTCTGAGCAGCTACCGTGCTGTAGGCCCTGCTTATGCATCAACTGTTTAAAAGAATTAATATCCACATCTTAGACATTAAGAGCTAGAGACTGGCAAGATGTCACAGTGGGTAATGGAGCTTTACCCAAACCCGATGATTCTGAGTTCAAACCCTAGAACCCACATGATAAAATGAAAGAATGGACTTCTGCGAGCTGTCCTCTGACCTTCATACATGACCGCCATGGCACATGTATGACCCATCCCCATGCACACACAAACAAATAAATGTTTTTATTTTTGTTTTTTTAAAAAGGAAGCTGGAAACTTAAATTCTGCATCAAGGCTCGGTTGAGGTGCCTATAGAGAATGCTCCAGACCTGTCAAAGATGGGTAGTGGATAAGAAGATACAAAAGAGGGTGTTATTTATATCTCTCAGTCACCTCATAAGATATTGTCTGCTTAGAGTCCTAAAAGCCCCACTTCCTTGCTCCTGGTGCCTTAGCATTCAAGGTAAGTTAAAAGGCCCCAAAAGATGCAAGATGAGTCCTCCTTAAAGCCATGGGCAGGGTTCTGGGATGACAGCCTCACAACCAAGGAAAGGTTAGGGAAAAGAGCAAGGAGCATATCTCATGTCTTCTACTTACGTTGCTGAGACAAAATATCACAGACTAGTGCTGGAGAGTGGTTGCTCTTGAGGAGGACCAGGGTTCACTTCCCAGCACCCATGTGGCAGCTCACAATCAGCTGTATCTTCAGTTTCTGGGGATTCAGCTCTCCTGTGTGAGTACTGTACACATGATGTGCACAAACATAAATTCAGATAAAAAGCCTATTATACATAAAATAGAAGCCATATTTGTTTAAAAGCCACATCCTAGATGACTCGAACGACTTTATATATATATTGCTCACAGCTCCAGAGTTAGGGTGCCCAAGATCAAGGTCCTGGCAGGTTCAGAGTTGAGCTTCCTTCCTAGCTTTTGTCTTCTTGCTGGGTTTCCACAAAGCATTTTCTTGGTGCCTGTGCATACAGAGAGGGATTGATTTCTCCTTCTCTTCAAAGACCACCAATCCTGGGGGCCTAGCCTTCTGATGCATTCAGCTTTAATGATTTCTTTAGACTATCTAGATCTAGAATGACCTCCAAAGGCCCATGTGCTAAATGCTTGGTCCCCAGATTGGTGTTACTGTGAGATGGTAGGGGCTTTAAGACCTAGGACCTACTAAAGGTCTTTAAGTCACATTTGAGTATCCCTTAAGGGGACTGTGGGACCCTGGCTTCCCCTTCACTTTCCTTAATAGGCAGTTTATTGCATCTCAGCTCCTGTCATGATAAGCTACTTGTCACAGGCCCAGAGTGTCTGGGCCCACTGATCACAAAGCAGAACCTCTGAACTACATCTAACAAGCTTTTCTGTGTATAGGTTCTAAAATCTTTGTCTCCAAATTCATAACACTAGGGACCCAGTGCTCTAATGTCTGAGGCAGGGGCATATACACATCCAATCCACAGCTGCCAGCAGCCTGAGGTCACTCTAGTTTATCTTGGTCTCTTGGAGCTTGCAAAGTTCTACCTCTGAATCACAGTGACGGCATGAGGCACGAGCTACATACATATTTCAAGAGAAGTCACGTACATAGTGTGTCTCAGTGATGGACTCTGTGACCTAAGATCCTAAGACCTGAGCCATCTAAGGATGTGAGGGTGGATCTAGTAACTTGGGTAGCTGGAGGAACACAATCACCCCCAAAGTCTCCCCTTCTTGGGTACCTTGTTGAGTGTCACCCCTGGTGCTGATAGGAAGTGTTCTGGCCATTTTCTCTGCCAGCTTCTGGGGTCAAGGGAAGGGTAGACAACTTCTACAGGTTGGAACCTCACCTACTCCAATCCTGGCAGGCTGTCTCTATCTCTAACAAATAAAACATGATAAAAAATGAAGAGGCTGTAGAGACTCTGGTCATAGCAAAGGACTATGACCAGGAACCATGTTGATTTGAAAGTCTCCCAGGTAAGATGCAGACAGGACTTACTTTCTCTCTGTCTCTCTGTCTCTCTGTCTCTCTGTCTCTCTGTCTCTCTGTCTCTCTGTGTCTCTCTCTCTCTGTCTCTCTCTGTCTCTCTCTGTCTCTCTCTCTCTCTCTCTCTCTCTCTCTCTCTCTCTCTTCAAGACTGGGTCTCATTATGTAGCTCTGGCTGACCTGGAACTCACTCTGTAGCCCAGTGCTGGGATTAAAAGTGTGTGCTACTCCACCCAGCTACCCTCAGGTTTCTTAAAGTACTAATAAGTAAGCTTTTATTTAATTTAAAAATTATGGTTTTTTGCTTATTGAATGTTTGAATGTGTTTGTGTGTGTGTGCACGCGCATGCATGCACGTAAGCATCCAATAAAGCCATAACTCCCAGAGCCCCTTACAACTAAGTAGGTTCATATGACTAATTCTGGACCATGAGTGTGGGCAGAGATGACTCAGACTACTTCCAGGCCGGGCTCCTAAAAGACCTCCCTTAGGTACCACTTCTGCTATCTTAGGTTTTTTTTTTTTTTTTTTTTTAATGGATGCTGAGAACCAGTGGTGGCTTACAAAGACCTGAGGTTCTGCTGAGGTCACTGGATAGAAGCCAGTGGGTTTCTGGGTGTCTGAGTGAGGCCTCTCTCTTTTGTGTTGCATGAGAATGAATAGGGGACCACAGTACAAAGCCACCTGCCTTAGCTGACAAGATGTCTGAAGGCTTCTGCCTCAGTCACCCACTTTCTGGGAGGCTCCTACCTGTAACCCTAGGTTACCTGTGCAGTGGTATGCTACAGAAAGGGGCAGACTGACCTTTGATAGGGTCTTTACTGAGAAGGAAGCCATCATGGCCAGAGAGACGTAAAGCCTAGCCCTCTAAATCAGTCAGATAGGTGCCCTGCAGCCCTCATTCCCTTGAGTCCTCTGGGTTCAGATTTGCCTTTCTTCGCCAGAAGCAGAGAGAAATAGAGAAGGCCCCAGGGCTGCCCTCCACCTTCAAGCTGCTCCACTACCGGCTCCCCTGGCAGCCTCCTGAATAGTAGGAGTTCACGCACATGTTTTTTGTGGAGGAGGATTTGAAGGAGGGATTTGAGTTTTCCCCTAGAGACGCCAGAGAGACAGATTCATCTCTGCACAACAGGCTCGCCCAGCTCCTCATATGAGCTGTTTCTGTGGTTACCTGTCTTCTGGGATATTTGCAGTGGGTGGGCATGGCAGGTGCGATCTGCCAGAGTATGCTGGGAGTCTGAAGGAAGCACCACTGGGACCCAGAAGGCCAGATGTCCCTATTATGGGAGATGTCAACCAAGCCTGCCCTTCTCAACAGGAAACTGAAACCACACTGAATGTCAGGGAGGCAAAGACCCTAAGGAGGATTCTGGACCTCCTCTCTGTGCAGTTTATAGGTGGGGAAACTGATGCTGAGGGAATCTAAGGGTTTCTTGGAAAGATGGCTGGAAGAGTTAGCAGAAGTAACTACAGCTGAAACACAGGTCTTCCCGCCTCCAGGCTAAGCTCTTTCCTTAAACCAGGCGCGGGAAAGTGGGAGATAAGTGCACACGGGACTGGTGTGGAGAGCGAGGAGAGCCTTGCAGGCATCCCAGAAGGTCCTGGGATGCCTAGGGCGACTCAAGCCTCTTTTCCACTTCCTTGGCCACTAGGACTGCACTTCCTTCCAAGTACGGCGGGGGTGGGGGTGGGGGGGTGGGGGGAGGGGGGAAGAGGACGGGGCAGGGGGCGGGGGGAGCAGGGTGGGTGGGCGCTTGCGTAAGGCCGGCCCCTCTGGGCACCGCCTCTCGACCTCTCCCCACCCGCAGGCCAGAGGCCAATGGTTAGGGAGGTGGGACCAGTGCTCGGCACTCCTTACCCCTCCTTTACCCCGTTCCCCTGAGTTCTAGTGGCCTTAACACCGAGAGGAGACTCTGCTGCTCTGAGAATCTGCAAGTGGTCAGGGTGATATATGGAACAGGGTTGGCGCACCGAAGGTCCAGCAGTGGGTGTGGCACAGGGTGGGGGCGTAACCAGACTGAGGCTGAGGCGGGGCTAAGACTGGGGGCGTGGTCGAGGCAGGAGGCGGGGCCGTTGGAAACTTGAGTGCCCGCCCTTGCGATGCGCCCCGCCCCGGCCTCCGCCTCCGGGTCCCGCCTTCTCTTCCCTTCCTTCCCGGGCTGGTGGCGGCTGCGGGTGGTGGACCTGCAGAGCGGCGGTCGCCCACACCTCGCTCTCTCCTGGGCCGGCGGATCCTTTTGTTTCTCCGAGCGGCGAAGGTCGTAGAGCAGACGCGGCGGCTGCGGGCGCACAGACGCCCGCGTTCTCGGTCACCTCCCCAGCCTCGGCCACCTCCGAACTTGGGCTCAAGAAGCCAGCGGACCGCGTCCAGCTCCGGAGCCGGTAGGGAAGGGGAGGCTGCGGGACTTCTAGGCTGCGTGGAGGGAGCGTGTGTGATCCACTCGCTGCGACCCAGCTGTGCGAGTGCGCGGGTGTGTGTGCGCCGGTACTGATGTGCCTGTTTCTCTGCGTAGTGGGCTTGCAGCTGACCGCGGACGGTGGCGTGGCTCTAGAATGGCGTGTCCTCGTGGGGATCGTTGTGCTCGATGGGATGTGCACTTTTCAGACTACCTTTGTGGAATTGTGTGTCGGGGCACAGTTGCCGGTGGGGACTAGTGCTGGCGAGGGTCGAGGGGGAGCCGCTGTGCGCAGAGTGGGGGTGGCGGGGTGGGCGTGGGCGGTCTGCCCCAGCAAGCCGAGCCCCCGTTGGTGTCGCTCTGTGCAGTGCGTAGCTCAGGAACCTGAGGGTACGACTAGGACCCGATAGGCAAAGTACCTGCCTGGTGGACAGCGGGCGTTGACCGCCCCCCCCCCCCCACGGGGTGCAGATTCACAAGGTCCACGTGGATAATTGTGAGCTTCGAAGAGGAATAGGGACTCCCTTGGCAGTGATCAGCTCTTGAGCAGTTGGGAAGACCAACCCAGCCCTGGCCTCGCCGTGACCCGCCCTGAGACCTGAGCATGAGATAGGCCACCTTCTTGGGTCGCAGTTTGCGTCTGTATCAAATGAGGACGGCCCCTCTGGGGCTGTCTTGACTGTGTGAGAACGCACTTCTTGACCCAGAGTCTTGCTATTCATTGGATTCTCATCTCATTAAAAAGAAATCCGTTTTGCCTTTATTGTGGATGACGCTCTCATTTCCTCCTGTACGGTGGTTTGTGCCTCCTTCCTGGATCCAACTTCACAAGCGAAAGCTTGGAGATTGAGAAAGTTTAGGCGGCTGTGTGCTATTCCTCCTCTCCGCACCTTACTGGCTGCGTGATGCGGCCTTCGGGTGTGCGGGAGCCCGCTGCGCAGGGCGCTAGCCCGGAAGGCTCCTGCGCCCGGGCAGCGTTCCGGAAGGCTGCGACTACAGACTCGCGAGCCCTTTTGTTCAACAAGTGCCTGGAGGATGTCGATCTGGAATTAGAGTTGCGGTGAGAAAGTGGCGGTCTTTGTAGACTCGCAGTTTGGGGTACCTGGAGCCTTTCTCCTGGCCTGGTCATTCAGGAAGCCATCCTCAGTTATAACCACTAGCAAGTCCACCCAGTAGAGGGTGTTCGCCAGGACTCTAAATCCTGTTAAGACACCCTCCACCCCCCCCTCAAACCCCCCCCCCCCGCCTGCCTTGGCTATGCAGTCAGCCTGATTCAGGAGGATGAGGTAGGTCGGGGTGGGGTGGGGGCACCCTCCTTCCAATTCCACCCCTTGATTAAAAAAAACAAATATATTTAGTATTGAAACCCGATAAAACTGCGTTGCCCTGAATATGCATACTGATCTTGACAGTTCAGCCTCCTGCACTTCTGTATTTGCACTGCGCCAGCCAGAGGGGCGGGATGGGGCTGCAGCAGGGCACCTGTCAGATCGCTTGATTACTTCCCTTCCCTACCTTGTTCTCAGGATCCTTCCCAGTTTAAAAGCTGCCTTTAAGCAAGGCTCTCAAAATGGAGCACTGGTGGGGATGCCTGCCACCTGCCTTTGTACGGGATATGTTCCAGAGTCCTGCATGCTCCGTCGTGCTCCCTACTTGTGCTCTGTAAGAAGCTGGAAGGTCTAGCAGGTGTTTGGAGCAGAAACCTCCTGTTTGGGTTCTTTGATTTGTCTTCCGAGCCCTGAGGTCTTTAAGATGATGGCCATCCAGGGATGTCATAAGCTGATTTTTTAATCCTGATGTCAGGGGCTCACTTAGAAAGCCACCTGCTCTCAGTCTTGATTTATATCCTAAAGAGAAAAGGTTTTTGATTGGAATCTTATCTCCCCCAAATCAGATTCAATAATTGTTTTAAAAAAGCAGTCTGGCTTTCTCAGCTCAGAAGACGACCAAAAAGCTGTCTTGTTTTGTTTTGCTTTCCTAATGCCAGCCCTTTGTCTCAAGCAAACCAGTATTTGGGCCTTCGATCTATTTCTGTTTCACTTTTGAAAGCTCCTGTAATTACCACGCTCTTGAGGTTTTATTGGATAATGTGCCAATGGGAAGGCCCAGGGGCAGTGCCTCTCCCTGTAGGAGGATGTGGTGCCACAACCTAACCTTACCTGCTCCTTTGAGCCCTACTTTGACACTGTTCCCTAGGTGGAACATAGCTGTAAATGAAATGATTCATAATAGGCCAGGAGTCATGACTTTGGGAATGGATGTCTGGGAGGCTGTTGGCTTGTGGAGAGACTAGAGCAGGTGGACCGGCCAGATGAACAGGGGTTTGCACAAACTCTGGTCACATACGCAGCCAATAGTGTGCTGAGAGGGGAGGAAGAGAGGGAGGGGGAGGGAGGAAAAGAGGGAGGGAGGGAAGGAGAGAGACAGGGGAGAGGAGGGAGGGGAGGGAGGAAAAGAGGGAGGGAGGAAAAGAGGGAGGGAGGGAAGGAGAGAAACAGGGGAGAGGAGGGAGGAGGGGAAGGGAGGAAAAGAGGGAGGGAAGGAGAGAGACAGGGGAGAGGGAGGGAGGCAGGGGGAGAGGGAGGGAGGGAGAGAGAGAGAGAGAGAGAGAGAGAGAGAGAGAGAGAGAGAGAGAAAGAGAGAGGAAATTGTTTTAGACTTTGACTTAGCCCCTCTCTCTATCCACAAGGCTATGCAGAATTAGAAATTTCCATGCAGGAAAAGGAATAGGTTCAGGGTCCCGTGCTGGGCCAGCTCCATTTTTTACAGAGGGCTGTGTTCTTCTGCTAGGTGGTCGGCCTGCACATCTTAGCCTTGGAGCTTAGTGCTCAGAATCCCAAGGGTTGCCTTTCACATCCTGTTCCACACTGAGCAGACAGGAGGATACTTTCATATGCCTTCCTCTCAAACTCATTCTAAGACTTTAGATTGTCCCTTATAAATGGTGGAACTCTGGATTTACCTCCAACCCATCGATAATCCCAAACCCTCATGGGGACCCCCAGCTTTTATTTGGGATTGAAGGTTAAGCTAGGTTGGGATCTGGTTTGTATTAGACCAGTTGCATTCCAGCAAATCCCAAGCCATGCTTGTTTGATGTGTGAGAATGCTGGCCCAGGCTTGTTGGGGGATTATGTATGTTTTTTGAGTGTTTGTCAGGCCCTGATGTTATTGTGCTTGGGACTGGAAGGTCCAGATAGAGTTAGGATGAGCTGACAGAGAGTTTAACTGTGCTTTGTTTTGAGGCTCCCCACTCTAACTAACCTACAGTCTTTGAGGCTTCTTCACGGTAGGTAGCTGTGTATCCGTAAATCCCACATAGCTCCTGTAGCTAGCTAGCTCTTTTTGGGTTGGGTTCTTAATCTGTGGAGGATGTAATATATGGAGATATCAGGATGGGCTGAGGGACTCCCTTAATGCCCCTTGCTCTATGTAGAAGAACAATATTCACTTCAAATCATTTTTTACCAAAGAACAAAAATTGGCAGGCCAGGCTCTCATGGAGCAGGTTGTAATATATAACTTCAGATAATCAATATAGTTTGACAGGTGGGACATTTCTTAGGTGCTGTTGAGCAAAGTGTGAGTCTATAGAAATCACACACACACACACACACACACACACACACACACACACACACACTCGAACCCTACCTTGACCATGTAGGTCCAAGTAAAAATAAATTTCCAAGGCAAAGTTTTACACCTCTGCATTTATGAGCCATGACTAACTGAAGCTTCGCTTCTCCCAGGCTCTCCTCCTGCCACCTGAGGGGCAAGAGATGGGGCTTCTTAGAATTCTTTTCCTTTACCTTAACAAGCCCAAGGCACCCTGGCATTGCTAACCTCGCATGCTTTCCTGGTACTGTATCTGTTTCTTTGTGGTGTTTTAGGTACAGCCTAAGTTGGCAAGCAGCCAGGAGCCTGGGGGTGGAGGTGCCAGCTCAGCTCCTCTCGTCCCCAGTCCACTGTGTTCTCCAGGAGCCAGCAATGGGTCTGTGACTAAGAAAGCTCAAGACTGGTAACCACACCATGGTGAAGATCCTATAATCCTAAAGAAAGGAAGAAACGGGTGGGGCTGTAGCTCTGTGTTAGATCATTTGCCTGGCTTGCATGAGGCTCCAGGCTCAACCCCCTAGTACTGCCAGTTAAATTTAAAATGGAAGCAGGTGGGGGAGGGAGGCTCAACTTGCACAGCCTTCATGGATTTTGCTTCAGTATCCTTGGGTCTCCATTGAAATCGCCCATTGCTCTAGGTCTGTCTGAGTCAGTCCCTCAGTAGCAGCAGCAGTAGTATAGCCAGTACACCTGCCAGGTTCCCCAAACAGTTGGTGACACACACCTGTGTCACCTCCTTGGCTGCAGCCCTGGCCCCATGTTCTGGGATGGGATGTGGGGTTCATGTTACCTGTCCCAGCAGGTCCAAAAACTCTCTGTGTTGGTCACATCTACTTGTCACGTCTAGACAACATTCTCCTCCTCATTTGTGAAAACTCTGGGTCTCATTTTCTGTCTCTTATTGCACCTGGTGAATATTCAAAGGGAATCTGAAGTGCTGGCCTATTCTCTCCAGTCAGAACCATGTAGCTTGGCTTCTGGTTCTGTCACCGAAGCCCTGCCACCAGCAACTCAGATGCACATTTGGTTACCTGTTCCTTTCCATTCGGGTTTGACCTCTCTCCGTGAGTGCTGTTTCCCACACCTCCTGTGAGTATCTCCCAGTCAGGCTCTGGGCAAGCTGGACCTGGGCTTTTCTACTGCTGGTGCACAATTTAAGGGCTTGAGCTGAGGATGAAGTAGGAAAATCATCAGAAAGCCCTTGGAGCTCAAGGGACCTACATAGGGGAGCCCCCTGTCCAGGATAGAAGCAAGGGGGCTTCTGGGGGAAACACCTGCTAAGTGGATACTTGAGAAGGATGTAGAGTGGGAGGCTGGGTGGTTCCTACCTCTCTCTCTAATCTCTTCCTCCAGAATTTTCTAACTACAAGCTTCCTACCTCTAAAAACGATATACTGTAACTCAGATAGAGTTATACCCATTTTAAGTGTACAGTTCAGTTTTTGTTTGTTTGTTTGCATCAGTTCATTGTTATATAACCATGGCCATCGTCTGGCAAAGGCTCCTTGAATCTTTCTGAATGAAGCCGCATCTTCACGTGCAGTCACCCCCTGTCCCAAGCTCCTTCCCACACAGCCGCCTGTCGTCACATTCTATGACTTACCTTTTCTCTCTCCTTCTGCTTCCTAGGTTTGAGTCAAGAGATATCTTCTTTGGATTCATCCTGGAGTCTACCAGTTAGAATTTGCTTTTCACCTGCATCAAACTTGTCTTTTAGATGTAAAAGCTGAGGAGGCTCAGAACAAAATAAATAGCCTAAGACTATCTGCACTGGAAACTGGAGAGCTAAGAACTGAACCAGGCCTTTTGCCCTGCTTTGGTTGTTACTGGGTGCTTGGTATTGCCTGGCCTGGGCAGATGCTCAGATTTTCCCATACAACACCTGTCATCATTTCCTAAACTAAGGTAGCACCTTTCAGGGTAAGGGGTAGACGGTGTGTCTTCGTCTATATCTGGTGCAGCTGGCAGAAGCGGCTGGATTACCCACATGTAGAGAGTTCTCTTGGGGAGTAAGTGGCGAGGGTGGGCATCCTTGGGGAGAGGGCGTGGTTGAGTGTCAAGGTGTGTTTTGATGCTGTGTGCTTTTCAGAAGTAGTGTTCTTCTTGTACTTGTGGGTGCTAAGGCAGCTAGCGGAGGAAGATGCCCTGTTTGGCAGGTGCACCAGCAGAGGCACAAAGTGTCCCATGTACCCCATGCAGACAGTGCTCAGACTTCAGGTCTCCAGAACACCCCCCCCCCCCCCCCCCCCCCCCCCCCGGGTTACAGGTTACTTCTTTCCCAGCGGTATAAGCAATTCTCATGGTAGGACATGACAATGTCTTACTTTCTTCCACTTGTAAAGGAGCTTGGGAGAAGAAGAGTGTGGGGATTGTCATAGTCCATGCTCTCTGATGTATTGTCTGAGAGGGTTCTGGGCCCACCTGGACCTTCAGAGGAAAGGCGACAAGTCTGTGATCACAGTCACTGGTTAAACCTCCTTGAACGGTAGCACCTCCATGCCGTTAGATAATCCCTTTCAAAGCAGGCTGAAGGGACTGGCAGATCTGTGTGTGACAGCTACTGGTATGGAGCCCAGAAGGGTCTGGGTCTGGAGTTCAGAAGACTATCATTTTGGGTCTTCTTTGTCTCATGATTTCTAAAAGACCCTTCTCAGGTTTTCTTATTGCCCAGAAGGGACCCTAATTCTGGGGGCTGCCTAGACTACTCTGCATGGTGCTTCTCAGACCCGGTGAGGCTGGGCTTCCTGCCCCTAGCCCCAGGGAGTACTTGGAAAGCACGTGTAGCATCTGGATGCTGGTATCTTCTCAGGCTGAGCAGGACTACAGGGAATGTTCACAGGCGGCCCTGGAGCAGTGTGCGCACGAATCGTACCACGTTCCTCCTGCAGCAAGGGAATACTCAGCTCTCCGCTTTCTCTCTCTGCTTAAAGGATGCTTCCTGGAAGCAGAGCCGATGGCGGTCCTCACCCCTCCCTGTCACGTCTACACTGTCCATTTGCCTCCCTGTAATTCCTTTTTTTTTTTTTTTTTTTTTTTTGGAAACTGAGAACCTCTTAAAAGCCAATCATTTCCAGGACTGTGGAGGTTTTTTTGTGTTGTGTTGTTGTTTTCTTTTCTATTCACCATGTGGGACTGTTAATAGATGCTCCTGGCCAACTGAATGCTGTCCAGCCTGGGGTCCAAGCAGAGCTTTCCCACATAACCCCTGCCCAAATGTAGCTGGATATACACTTGGTTAAAAAAAAAACAAAAAACCCCTTCCACAGTGTCCATGTGGGTCCCATATTTGGTGGCACAGCCTGGACAGTGACATAGCGTGGCATGTGACCGGTGGCTGCTGCCTTGGTTTCAGTGAAGTTAGAAACAAGCCTTTCTGGGACACACCCATGTCAGAACTCTGATCTGTCTGGAGGATGCCACTGCCTTCATCCTGAAGGGATAGATGAGGGATTGCTATTTTTACTCCATCTGTACCTAATATTCTGTTGCTGAATCTAAAATAGTGTGTCCTGATGGTTCCCTGGCCTCACTGTCGACTGAGAACTTGTGGTTTGGGAATGTTAGTGAGACTGGGCCAGGGGAAGTAAAAGTGAGGAATTCCCAGGGCTTCTCAGCCAGGGAAACCCCCACCCCCAAGGCAATATAAGGGGTTCCCTGTAGCCTGTAGCTCCCTCCCATAGCTTGTGTTGGGGAAGTTACTGGCTCCCTAGGAAAACCATGTCACCAGGGTCATTGTCAACATCAGTCGTCACCGTAGCTGTCAGTCATCACTGGTTGCCATCACCATAATCACCATTATGATTACCATAGCCACCGTCATCACCATTATCACAGTCACCACAATCTCTGCCATCATCACCATCATCATTATCATTGTCGTCACCTTCATCACCCAGTCTCAGCATTGGTTCAGCCTTCGGGCCATAATATCACATGGTACATTCATGCCATGTGCTCTACAGTCTTCCACGATTGGGGGTAGTAGTTATGAGGGTACCTTGGGCAGGATGGCTGTGGGCATATATAGCTTGGATGGATAGACAGTGGAATGTGATTCTGAAAATGGCTCTGGGAGAGTTACTGATCTGGAAGCTTCTGGAAAAAAAAATCTCACCCATTTTTTTTCAGGCCAGTATTATCTGGTCTGTGGTACTATTCTCTGTGCCCCTCTAGAGAGCCTAACCGTCTACTTACCTGTCCTAGGACAGTGGGTCTCTGAAGCTGGAACCCTGTAGATCTCTCTTGCTTGACGCTCCCTTACTGGCATAGAGCCAGGAGCACAGTGGATGCCCAGATGTGTGCTGGAACAGTCCCCACTTGCTCCTCTATAGAATGATGGGTGCATTGAATTATTTAAAATCTCCACAGCTTGCCTGAGGGCTTGCTCTGCAGGCTTGTGTGGCCAGGCCAATGTCCTGGTGGCATCTCTTTTGCATGTCACTGATTGGTGTGTGCTTGTTTTGGGCATTTGTTAAAATGGTCACACGGTGGTTTGGGAGTCCTCAAGACTTTATGGGCTGTCGGAATAATCCCCATCCTGCTAATGTCTGGCTTCGACTTGGCACAGGGAAGGTTTTCTCTCTCTATTCAGCCTCCTCATTTGTCAGATGGTGGGGCTTAGGGCTGGATGACTTCCAAAGCCTCTGTCAGTACCACAGTTCAGGAAAAAAAATGGTTAAAAAATATTAACTTGTGTGGTAAGACACATCCAATGAAGAGCATACTGAGAAAATGTATGTAGCCAGACTGACTGTAGGGGGAAATAAAGAGAAAAGAAAGAAAAAGAAATTAATGAAGACTCTCTCTTAGAAAATACAGACACCTTGGCAACTGCTGTATTGAGAGGTGACATTGCAGAATGGGGTACTAGGAGGAGACCCAAGCCTGGAGTGCAGACAAGACAAAAGCAGACGGGGGAGGGGTAATGCCCAAGAGCTGAGCTCTGGGGTTTTCCTCTGCCCTGGCCACCATTCAGTCTTTGCTTTGTTGTGTGGGACAAGGTAGGCGGGGCTCCTGGGAGAGACCAGGAGAGACCCTCACTCACAGTGGCACCTCTGGCAGAGAGGTTAGGAGGTAGGCCCAGCCCTTGGGCTCTGGACTCAGTGCCTTATTTAGAAGCTGTGTACTGTTGTCACAGGGTGCTCTACTAAGGAAAGCCACCAGTGAAGATGCAGTCCTTGTTATAATGACGGGTTTGTGTTCTTGGGAGGGTCTGTGCTGATGATCTAAGAGACCGGGAGATGGTGCTTCTCAGTTTGATTAATTGTAAATTAGGGAGACGTCAGCTTTATGAAGTATTGCACAGGACAAGCAATCATATTATTTTTCAGGTCAGAGTATATTTAGTGATGTAAAATACTGACCAGATTCTGCTTCAAATTGGTCTTGTGAGAGGATTCCTATGAATTCTTTTAAAATTAGCACATCGTTGGATGGTAGGAGTTAGTTCCTGGGGTTGGACACTGGGAACTTAAGCATTTCCTAAGTATGGGGTTGGGAACGAAAATATACAATTATGCAGACAGCTTCATTTTACTTATGCTTTGAGAGGGGAAAGCCAGAGGAGGACTATGGGAAGGAATTGGCTAAACTGGACAGGCATTGAGCTTGGCTGGGAACCGATTTCTCTTCCCTGCAACTTTGTATCTCTGTGAGTTCTAAATTTTCCAATAGGCATGCATGATTTTTATAATGTAAAAGACAAACAGGCTGGAGAGATGGCTCGGCAGTTAAGATCACCGATGTGAGTTCTTTTCTCAGCACCCACATGGGGGTTCACAGCTATCTTTGACTTCCAGGGGATCCTGTGTTCTCTTCTGACCTCCATGGGCTCAGACATGCATGAAGGCAAACAGGAAGGGAAAAGGAAGGAAGGTTGGTTGGCTTTTAGAAGAAGCCTGCCCCATGTAGCCCTTGCTTACCTCATTCCTAGCATGCTCCCTCTAATTTGTTTACCCAGCTTCCCTCCTATCCCCAGACTGTCTGGAACCCACAACTTCCATACTTGTGATTGTGTTAATTAATGGAAGTGTATCATAAACACACCATTAGAATTTGTTAACTCAATCTAAACTCAATATTGAGTAAAATGCATTAGGCTGGATATAAGCAAAAAACGTCCAGTGTCCTCCAAGAAATCCGCCTTGTCACTGTGGCCAAGGGCAGTTTGTTCCTGATCCACGGCACATTGCCACTTTGTTTGTTTGAATGTGGACATTCACTTGTGTCTTGATCCGAACAAAGCTTCCTGGCTCCCGTTGCTTTCACTTGGAGTATTATTTAAAAAAAAAAAAAAAAAAAAGTTATTTGGTGTATTCTGTGTTTGTCCGTGTGCGCATGTGCATTTGGGGGACAGAGGACAAGTTGCCGGGGTCAGTTCTTTCTGTCCACCATGTGAGTTCAAGGCGTCAAACTCAGGTTGTTTGGCTCAGCAACTGATACCTTTATCTGCTGAGCTCTCTTGCCAGTCCTCACTTGGGGCCTTTTGAAGCCTTAGGACCAGTAGTCTCTGTTAGTCTTCTCATTGTTCTTCCTTTTTTAGGTACCATCTCCTGTCTGTCTGTCTGTCTGTCTGTCTGATGTGTCCAGTTTCCCTTTTGAGAGTAACCTTTTATGTCCCTGTCCAGCCATTCCCTCGTGACCTGGAGGTAGGACTTGCTGGCATTCCTCCTTGGGAACCAAAGGATTTCTGATGAGAATCCTTCATCTTCTCCTTTGAGTCAGATGCTGTGGGCTGATGTTGGCTGGACTGTATTTATCTGCTGGCTGGGAATGGGGCCATCTCAACCCTCGTTAGGGTCAAACCAGACTTTTGGTGGCGTCCCTCCAGAGGCTGTTATTCCCCGTAGGTTTGTTTTTTTTTGTTTTTTTTTGTTTTTTTTTTGCCAGAGTCCAGGATATTGAATCAGCAATGGAAAGTTAAGATGATGCGGCAGCCATCAGAGAAATGGGCTAATATCAGAGATTAATTTTAGGGTGAATAAGGATAGAGGTTCTGTGAGCTGGGCTCCCTCCAGGCAACTAGCATTGCTGTGCCATGTGAGAAGCCCACCATTGCCTTTCCTACCAGTGCCTCAGTGGCTGCTTATTGTTCCTGGGATTAGATGTGTGCCAAAGCACAGCTTTATGGCTCATTCACTGTGTTTATGATATGGAGAAAGAAACCTGCAGTTGTCAGCAAAATACCATTGAGTTGGTATATAACTTTAAGGCTTTCACTGTTAGGACACCAAATTAAAAAGAAAAAGAAAAGAACAGGGCTCTAGTGTTGAGACATTGTTCTTCCTGATGCTGGGTTCTCTGGCCATTCCAGGATCCAGCACCAAGACAGGAAGCCTGCTTGCCTGTCACTGAAGACAGGTATGTTGCTATGGAGACCAGGTATGCCACTGTAGTTTCCTGGGTACCCCAGTCATCCTAGAAATGGAATAAGCCCCACCTTACGTGGTGTTTCTGAAGGGATGCATGTGAATTAACTTTCTCTAAGCAGAGGTCAGCTGTTTGATTTCACCCACAGCATGATTTCTGACGTCATTCACCTTTAACCCTCTTCTGTTTAATTATTAACATCCCCCCTTCCCTACCTGAAACACTTAAATGTATTGAGACCATATATTGAAAACAACAACGAATCTTTTAGACCTTTTACCAAAGCCAGGAAGCTCATTTAGCAAGAATGACGAGTTCCCTGTAGAACTCAGCAAGTGAGTCCAACTGTTATGGGCTGTGTGCCCAGCCTTGACCCAGGGTCCAGGACATTTTAAAATTGGACTGCTGAATTTGTGTTATGGCCACAGTCGCTACATTCTCCCTGTTCTATCACTAAATACCTGAGAGAAATAACTTAAAAGGCCCAGGAGTGATGGTATATTCCTTTAAACCCAGCATGTGGGAGGCAGAAACCAGTGGATCTCTGTGAGTTCAAGACCACCCTAGTCTACACAGTGAGTTTTAGAATGGCCAGGGCTACAGCCTGTCTCCAAACAAACAAGCAAGCAAACACACACACATACACACACACACAACCTTGGAAGGTTGAGAGGGGCCAGCAGATGGTTTAGCCCTTAAGGACAATTGCTACCAAGCCCAACAGCCTGAGTTCCATCCCTAGGCTCTGCATGGTAGAAGGTCAGAGCCCATTCTCCAAAGCTGCCTTCGACCTCCCACAGGCAGTAAAAATAAATAGACAAATGTAATATCAACAATTAGAGGTAGAGGGATTTATTTGGGTTCTCTATTTCAGATGCTTGTGTGTCTGGCCACTTGGCCCCACGTTATGACACAGGAAGTATTGAGATTGATGGGAAACAACTTGGGAAGAAGATGTCAGGGTCCCATCATTCCATTCTGGGCAGGCCCTTGATGACCTGATTTCCTTCCACTAGGTCCCACTTCTTGAGGGTTTCACCAAAACCTCCAGTCCTGATTGAGTTTTGTCAACCCCACACAAACCCAGACAAGGCTGGGAAGAGGGAACCTTAACTGAGGAAACGCCTCCATCAGATTAGCCTGTTGGCATGTTGGTGGGGCATTTTCTTGATTAATGATTGACACAGGAGGTTCAATCCCACAGTGGGCAGTGCCACCTCTGGGCAGGTGGTCCTGGATTGTGTAAGAAAGCAACCAAGCAAACCATGGAGAGCAATCCAGTAAACAGTGTTCTTCCATGGCCTCTGCTTCAGTCCCTGCCTCTAGGTTCCTTCTCTGACTTCCCTCAGTGATGGAGTGTGATCTTAGAGTTCTAAGACAAAATAAACCTTTTCCTCCCCAAGTTACTTTATGTCCTGGTGTTTTATCACAGCAATAGAAACCCTAATTATGACAGAAATTGGTACCAAGATAATAGGGTATCTCGATAATCAAACTGACCATGTGTTTGCAGAAGGATTGTGGACTTATTTACAAGTTTGGGTTAGAAATGCCATTGAATCCTCAGATCTTAATGGCTTCTCTGGGGGTTTGGAAGATAAAAATACTGAGAGTAGTATTAGAGGCCTGGCTTGGGTACTTACAGAGGGGAATTAATGCTATTAGGGCTGTATTTAGTTATATTTTGAATTAAGAATTTGTGGTTCTGGTCATCTGGGGCTGAAGGATTGGCTGTAATTAACAAGAGACCAGGACCACAAAAGTGAAACCTTTGCTTTCCTGGGACAATGAAGACTGGTCATCTGGGGCTGAAGAATTAGCCATAGTTGACCACTGAGGAGAAATCTTCTGAGAAATGTTTCCTTAGAGTCAGCATGAAGAAGCTGCAGTTAAGATGGGCCAAGGCTGTACCTCATGCTTGTCACTGAACTTGGTAATGTTTAAGAGTCTCCCACTGGTTTTGAAGGCATGAAGGGGTCACATGGGGCTGAGGCTTGGCACTGTGAGAGGCTATGGGAGGCCATTGGTACAGATGCAGCCTCAGTTTCAGTAGAAAGCCCAGGATTGAGGAGATCATGGAGCGGCAGGGTCAGAGTCCCAGAAGAGAGCCTATTGGTGAAGGTGCAGCCCAGTTGCAGTAGAAACGCCAGTGTTTTGAAGATGCTAGTACCATGGAATGATCACCCAGGACAGCAGCAGCTGCGAGCAGAGCCAGCCTGAGCCTGTGACATGAGATGTGTGTACTGTGGCTGGCAAAGCCAAGGACGTGGAACTGTACAAGGTTATAAGATCATGACTGAATCCCAGATGTCTGACACAGTGAACACTTTTGGACTTCAGTTTCACTTTGATGTGAATATAAATGTAACTGACCCTGGTTCTTCCTGCTTGGGCTAAGAAATCATTTAACTTGTTTTGATTTTTATAGAAGCTCTCAGTCAAGAGACTTTGGATGTTTTAGAGAGACTTTGAACTTTGAAAGAGACTTTTGGTGTTTTGAGGAGACTGAACCTTTTAAAGTATTGAAAATTTTAAAGACTAGTGGGACTTTTGAAAGTTATATTATTTTTGTATTGCTATATTAACATATGGTCTTGGGGACAAATGGGAAAGGAAAGGTTGTAGTTATAGTGAAGCCTTTATGTCAAGTTGACAAGGGATTAGCTGTCCTGGTTGATTTGGTCAACTTGATACAAACCTAGACATAGCTGAGAAAATGGCCTAAGAGTGGACTGGAGGCAGGATCTTGCACTTAGGAGGCAGAGACTGTGAGCTGGAGGCTAGCCTGATCTACAAAGTACCAAGACTATACAATGAGACCCTGTTTTTAAAAAAGAAAAAGAAAAAGATGGACCTATAGGCAAGTCTGTGAATGGCATTTAATGATTGATGTGAGAGGGCCCAGGCCGCCGGAGGCAGTGCCTCTGCTAGACAGGTAGTCCTGATTGTATAATAAGGCAGGCCGAGCAAGCCCTGAAGACTAAGCCAGTAGCAGCATTTCTCTGTGGCCTCTGCTTGAGTTCCTGCCTTGACTTCCCCGATGATGCACTATGACCTGTGAGCTCCCCCAAGTTGCTTTGATCCTGGTGTTTAACCACAGCGATAGAAACAATAACTGAGACAATAGAAAACTAATGAAGCATATGGACCTTTGGGGGATACTTAGTCCAAGCCATCATAGCCATAGGCTTTATGATGATGATCTGAGGGTGGAAACTGTCTCCCTGTCCCTACGGGGAGAATGAGTACCTGCCTGCCAGGATGACCCAGCAGCTCTGCAGTGGTTGTGATTCATGGGCATCCGTTGTGTGTTGTCTGTCTGCTTGCCTATGACTATTTTGCATGGCTGGCAATTTATTCTCCCCCTGGGGACCCCCCCTTTCAATTTCTCCATAATCTTTTTTATTATAGTTTTCATTCTTTTCTGTGTATATGTGCATATATGTGTGAATGCATGTGTGCTATAGTGTGTGTAGAGGTTGGAGGACCTGCAGGGGTTTGATTTGTTAGGTTTTTACTCATGGAACAAACTTGTTGCACGCGCCCCCCCCCCCAACACACACACATACCAACCCAGATTTCTAAATGCAAACCCGAGCTATCAGCTGTAGACAGACCTCTCTTTCAATGTCTAGGTCTCTTCACATAATGGTATGTCCCTCCCTCCTTTCTTTCATCCAGCTGGGCTCTGGTATCCTCCAATCCTCGGCGTCAACAATCCTTAGTCTGTGTGCTGGAATCTGAGGTGGGTGCCTCCCTCTGCTCACCCAGTGCTCTTGGTCTTCTTCATGTGATTTGGGAACCATAGGGTTACTATGGCTTCTTGCAGATGGCCTCCTGGCTCATGCCTGGTACTAGGTGGTGATCTTGAGGGACTATGTCCATGACAAATGTGGAAAGCAAGAAATGACTTTACTTGTCTCCCTCCCCCTTGTCTTCTCCTGTTAAGGACCACATATGTTACCTGCCAGGTGTCTTTATATTGTGGAGGTGAAAGAAGGAGGATTGAAAGTCTGTATAACCAAAGAAAGAAAGAGAGAAAGAAAGGGAGGAGGAAGGAAGGAAGGAAGGAAGGAAATAAGGTATAATTCATATATCACAAAAGCCATTGATATATATATATATATATATGTAATTCTGTGGTGCTGGAGAGATGGCTCAGCTCTTAAGAACATGTATTGCTCTTACAGGGGACCTGAGTTTGATTCCCAGCACCTACATGGTATCCCAGGACCATCAGCAACTTCCAGGACTCAAGTGGTGCACATTCAAACACATAAAATCTTAATTTTCAAAAAATGCACGATTCTGCCATTTTTAGTACTCACACAAAGTCGAACATTGCCACAATCAGATTTCACAACACATCCATCACCCCAAGAAAGAAATCTCCGGCATTCCCAATCACTTCCCAGTCTCTCTAGCCTTAGGCCTGCAAACCCATTATGTATGTTTTGTTTCTATGGGTCTGCCAGCTTTGGACATTGCAGGTAAACAGAACCATCAAACACATGACCTTTTGTGTCTGGCTTCTTTTGTTGAATATACTTCGGTGCTTCTTGTGTGCATGCAGTACCACAAACAGCTGCACACTGTGCTTTTACATGATTCTGTAACATCTCACCACAGGGGTATACCCCACCCCTCTCCATTAGTTCCTTTATCTGGTGATGAACTTTCAGGTTGTTTCCACTTTGGGTCACTGTGAATAACATTGCTGGGGACATTTGCTTACAAGTCTCTGAGTGGACATAGGTTTCATTTCTCCCAGGCATCTACCAAAATTTTGTTTTGCAGTGTGTGGTCCAGGAAGGCAGCCGGAAGGTGATCTTTGAGGCTGTTGGTTGCCTGGAAGTCTCAGTATGTGGGATTTGCAAGTGTAGAAAGCTCTTCTACACAAGGCTAGGAAACAAAGCCTGACCTCAGTGGCTCCCCAGCCAGGGAAGCCCAGACAGTTTAGCCAGGAGACGTTCAAGGTCAGTCAAATGGGCTCCCTGTTCCAAAGAAAGCACCAAAATCCCAAAGCTTTCAGAGCACCTTATCTTGCCTGGAAAGCTGATAAATTTCTGGAAATAGGGCAGCCTTTTTGTGACCATGAGGCTGAAGTTCCTGGACCAAGACCAGCAAAACAGATAAACAAACTAGGTCTCTGATGGCCTCTTAAACTCTGAGCCCTGGAGCCTTGGCACAGGTGTAACATAGACAAAACCCTCTTTTGTCTAAGCCACTGTTTGTAACCAAATGTGTTCTTCATGGATCTAATGCCCAACACAGGATGAATCATTTCAAAGTCCCCCAGATAGATCACTGCCTGCTTGAGAGACGTTCTGGTCCCTGTTACTGTTTTTCACTCAGCAGGCTAGACTCCCTGTTGGTCACCAGAATGAGGGGTTCCCCCATAGACATAAAGGATGTCGATAATTATCATCTCGCTGTTCCGCGCCTTCATACATGCTGCTCCTTCTGCTAGGAACACCATCCCCCTCCACCTGTCTGTGCTTGCCAGAGGGCCACTCATCCTTCAAGTGCTGTGCTGAGAACTGGCTCAGAGGGCGAGAGTATTTACTAAAGCACAAGGACCTGAGTTTCAATTCCCAGAACCCACATAAAAAAAAAAAAAAGCCAGGCATGGTTGGGTGGTGGCGCATGCCTTTAATCCCAGCACTCGGGAGGCAGAGGCAGGAGGATCTCTGTGATCCACCCTGGTCTATTACACAGAGGAGTTCCAGACCAGCGAATGGCTATTACACAGAGAAGCCTTGTCTTCGAAACCAAACAACAAAAAAGCCAGGCATGGTTTGTAACTCCAGTGCTTGCAGGTGGGGCAGAGACAGGAGGATCTCAGGAGCTAGCTGTCTGCCAGGTTCACCGAGAGACCCTGACTCAAGAGAATAAGGCAGCGTGAAATAATAGGGCAGGGCACTAACCTCTCTGGCCTCTGCATGCATGGATGCGTGCATCTGAACACACACGTCCCAATACACCGCACATACAGTGTTGCACAAGCACACAGATACAAATTTAATAAAAGCAAACAGCACAAGAGGCAATACTTCCTCTTCTTTCTGACATGCCCTGTGTAGCTTGTAATCAACATGGTGCAGTGGCATTTTTCGAGAAAGAAGCTCTTTCTCCCCAGTAGATGGAGTCCCCAGAGAGCAGAGCCCACACAAGCCTTGTTCTCTCTGTCCAGCATCTGGTCTTGCCCAGGCCTCCATTTGGCCCCTGAGATGGATGGAGTTGTGGTGGATGGTAGCTGAGACTATTGCAGATGTTGGTGGTGTCAAGTGCTTTCCCCTTTGTGCACCTCATTCTGAAGTGCCTTGCTTTGTCAGGAGTGAGCTACAGCAGCAGTGATGGAGTCCGCTGTCTGAGCTTCGTGTGTACTAGCCTAGGCAGTGAATGCTACCTGCTCATCAAACAAATAGGAGTGTCCAGTGCATTCCAGGCCCTTGGGACGCACCAGTGGGAAAGTGTCCCTCCCTTCTCTGAACTTCACTGTGGTGCTTTCAGAGACACCTTGGGTGTTTGCCCCTGTCTCTTTCTTATCTTTCATTTTACAGTAGGATCCAAGAACATGGTCTCAAGGATGGGCTTCAAGGGCCAGTGGGGTGGCTCTGTGGGTAAAGAGGCCTGCCACCAAGCCTGATGATCTGAGTTTAAACACAGGACTTACGTGGTGAGAGGAGAGATCTGACTCTTGCAAGTCGCCCTTGAAGTGCCACACGTGTGCCATGACCTGCATACAAGCACATACATGTAATAAAATATTTTTCTTTTTTTTAAAAAAAGAGGGTGGACTTCAAACCAATGGCCCTGTCATCTCAGGGAAAGGAAAGAATATTGAACAAAATGAAGTTGAGGAAAGTCAGGGAAGAAATCAATCCTATTGTGCATGGTGGCCTTTGAGAAGGACCAGCTACATCTTGCTAGTTTTGGGGTCTGTACTGAGAACTCACTGGCCAGGGGTGAAACCTAAAGAAATTGTTATGTAAAAGTCAATCAAAATAAATTAAATGCAAATACAGATTCATTGTAATGTTAATTTTAAGCCCTGGATCAATCAGAGGCTGTGGAAATGCCAAAGTTGTTAAGGCTGTGGTTGTCATGGTGACCGTGCTTCATGGAGAGGGGCCCTGTGCAAAGTCCTTGAGGGGGTGGGGGGTGGTGGATTGCTCTGTGCTGACCCCTGCAGGGCAGGATAGTGATCTGTTATTCGGCCTGGGGGTCAGGAGACCTTATGAACATTATCTCAAGACTCAGTTCATCCAGAACTACCTGTTGGTTTCCTTGGGAAAGAAAGTCACTTCTCTTCTGCCTCAGTTTCTACCAAGGGTTTTGCTGGCTTTTGACTCCCAGTGCCCCTCGCCAACCATGAGGACCTGAGTCTGATTCCCAGAATCCATGTAAAAAAGCTGGACACGGTGGCGTGTTCATATAACCCCAGCACTGGGAGGCTGAGATGGATACATCCTCTGGGCTTGATAGTGAGCCAGCTTAGCCACTTGTTGAGTTCCAAGCAAGCAGGAGACCCTGTCTCACAAAACAGACTGGACAGTGCCTGAGGAATGTGTTTTAGGTTGACCTTTGGTCTCCACACACACAACCAATACATGCACACACATGTGCATCTGCACGCACATGCATATACCATAAAATATTGAGGTTCAAAAGGTGATGCATCTGCACTCTCTGGGCTTCATAGTGGCAGTGCCAGGGTAGACATGGGGGTCCCAAGTTTTATGGTCCCATATACTTGGGGCCTTTCCCAGCACCCACTTCTGCATTGGCTGTTCAGAGTGTGTCTGTGGGGACTTTCAGTTTATTGACACATTGGTTGGCTTTGCATGGAACAGTGCTGGGCCCAGGACTGACTGCCTTGCTGTGTTTGGGGAAGCAGGGTTGCAGTGGCTTCCTACCACAGCCTGTAACTTTAAGACACGCTGAGGCACACAGCTGCAAGCTCATATTAAACACCTGCCTGAGGTGCATCTGGCTCCCAGCCCTTTATCAGAGTCCTGCTTTCTCTGGCTCAACCGGGGCTAATTAGTGCCACTGCCGGCTGGCTTTGGGTCCACTGACTGGTCGTGTGAAGCTGGCCTGGCCTTTCCCCATGCTCTGTGAGGGTAGCTGGGAAATGAAGCAGCTGTTCGCGACTTTTAAACTATGTGGGAAGTAGGCTGTTGTTCTGGTGTGTAACCCGTGCAGTCTCTGAACCGCCTGTAAGTGCGGCTGTCTTTCAGGGCCCCAATACTAAAAGATGGTGGTCACCAGAGACCAGAGCTGTGTGTCCCCCCCCCCCCCCCCGCCTCCCCCACAGTGCCTGGACTCCATTTCAGGGCTCACATGAAATTACATCTGGACTGAGTAAAACTGGGAGGTGGCAGGTTGCACGGGAGCTCTGCTCCCAGTCTGGCTTGGGGCTGTCAAAGTTAATTAATGTTCTGTAGCTCTACTTCCTTTGAGTTTTCTCCTCCGCATAGGTGTGTGAGTCTTCCTACCCACTGGCACTGGCCAAGAGACTCTGAATGGATGCCTACCGGCTCACATGGTGAGGTGGGAAGCAGTTTCTGGCATGCTACCCTTGGGTTGTGACAGTAGATGGCAGAAGCCTGTGGTGAGTCCTGCTTTGATCTTGATGGCCCCCTCTTTAGAGGTTGGGTTAGGGACAAGGCTGGGAATCAGCCTGCCTGCCTTTCTTCCATACTGGCACCCTGAGCCTCACCGCTCACCTGGAAGATAGGTGTGCTGGATAGTTTTATATCAACTTGGCACAAGTTAAAGGCATTCTCCGTGGAGGGAACCTCAATTAAGAAAATGCTTCCATAAGATCATGTTGTAGGCAAGCCTGTAGGATATTTTCTTAATTAGTGATTGATGGGGGAGGGCTTCTTGGCTCATTGTGGGTGGTGCCATCCTTGGGCTGGTGGTCCTAGGTTCTATGAGAAAGCAGACTAATCAAGCCCGGAGGAGCAAGCCAGTAAGCAGTATCCCCCCACAGTCTATGCATTAGCTTCTGCCTCTAGGTTCCAGCCCTGCTTGAGTTTCTGTCCTGACTTCTTTTGATGATGAACTGAGGTGAAAGTGTAAGCTGAATAAACTCTTTCTTCCCTGAGTTGCTTTGGTTGTGGTGTTTCATCACAACAATGGTAACCCTGACTAAGACAATAGGTGAATCCATCCTGGCCAGTGCTCTAGGCTAGGGTAACAGAAAGCTTCCTTGAAGCTGGCCTCCCAGCACAGGAGGGAGGCTCCCCTCAGCCTCTCTAGCTCTTCTTTTTCTCTCTCTACAGCCTTAGTAAGGAAATAATACTCCCGTGATTTCTCCCTTTGGGCAGAATATAGACAGTAGGCCACACCAAGCCCGTGCATTAGAATTGGCCAGCACTCGCTAACAGATGCCTGAGGTTCTTAGCATGGGCGGCTGGCCATCACAGCCTCTCCTCCATGTCCACTGTGGATCTCAAGAAGTTGGGCTACTGCCATTTACCAGCTATACACTCCTCCTTTCCAGCCCCCAGCTTTTGATCATGCTCAATTCATGCCCTTCTTCACAGAGAGAGGGCTTCTGCCTGGGTGCTTCCTCCACTAACCTGTGGCTCCTACACCGAGGTGGGAGGGAGGGAAGGAGTGCAAGGAGTGCAAGGACCTCTGAAGAATTCTGTGACCTCCCTGTGACCTCACACGCTGTCCAATGTACAGCGCACTTGGAATCAAGCCTCACCTGTCATTCCTGTGATTTGCAGCCACAACTGAGCTGGAAGAATGCTTTTACCTTGCTCAGCTCCAGCTAAATGATTCCAAACCCGCATTCCACAGAGCATAGTCCTGTTAGGGCAGAATGAGTACTGTCAATCCTGGGGTTACTCGCTCACACAGGCGACCTGTGGGAGACCAGAGCGTGTTGGAGTTAGACCCTTCTGTGCCTGCAGAGTGTGTTGGAATTAGACCCTTCTTTGCTTCCCAAGAGTTTCCAGTCAAGACACTCTGAGCCTAAGTTTCTCCACACGTGAGTCATACTGACTTGCTCAAACTGTTGTGGGGATTCTATGAGCTTTTTCTTGTCTTGCTCATGTGAGTTCCTTATTTCAGTAACACTGGAGAGTGTTGGGTTTTTGTGGTTTTTTTTTTTTTAATTTTTATTTTTAAGCCCAGGACAGGAGCCAGTTTGCCAGAGTCATCTGTGGGTGTTGGTAGCCTTACCTTCAGCAGGACTTGAATTTGGCCAAGAGCCCTGGCTTATTCCAGTGGAGAATGGAGTTATTTAGAGCCAAACTGTGGGGGGGCTTAATTCTCTGGGAAGCATTTGCTGCAGATGGTGCTAACATTAATGACTTACTATATATGTCTTCATAAGTGGGTGATTTATGGCTAACACCAGACCCATAACTTCTCATTTCCAGAAGCTTCATTCGTAATGGCCTGCTAGATTTAGGAAGTGTGAAGGGCTTGAGCTGAGGTCATTTTTGTTCATGAGTGGTAGGTGGGAGGAACTGGGCCTGTGGGATACCGAGGGGCGGCCATAAGGGACACCACCATCTCTTCAGAAACGGTCCACAGTGGGCAGGTGATGGCCAGAACCCTGTTTTATGGAGGCGGGCACAGAGGCCCAGGGAGGTTAAGTGATTTTTCTGGGTTAACAGCTCCCAGTAGACAGAACTGAGATGCCTCTGACCCTCAGTCTGGAATAGTGCTTCATGCAGGGTAGCTATGACATCTGCTCACCAGCATGATGTGCCAGCCTAACTGGGCTGAGGGATGACTAGGTAGGTAGTAAAGTGTCATTTCTGTATGCTGCTGGAAGAGATTAGCGTGGGAGCCAGTAGATAGCTGAAAGGCTAGCATTTGGATCAATACGTTCCCCAATGTGGGTAAGAGTATTATATAGTCCCCTGAGTGTCTGAGTAGATGTGCTAACCAAATGTATTGGTTATTTTTCTTATTGATATGACAAAGCAACTTACTAAAGGGTTTTTTTTTTTTTTTTTTTTTTGGCTCACAGTTTAAGGGTATAATTAATGATGGTGGGGAGTTCAGGACCTTGAATTGGCTGGTCACACCACATCCAATCAGGAAGGAGAGAGACTGGGTAGTGGTGGGGTCTGTTTGTTTGTTTTGAGCTCAGCTCACATCTTTTTATTTAGATCTGTACTGTAGCCAGCGGGATGCTGATACTCACAGTCAGGGTAGGTCTTCCTGTCTCAGTTAAACCTCTCTGGAAGCACCCTCATAGATACACCCAGAGTATACAACCAGTCACCATGGTGATTCTAAGTCCAATTAAACTGAGAATGAAAACCAGTCATCACCCAGGAGGAAGAGTAGATATTATCTCTCCTCTTTGGTCACCAAGCTCCTGGGTCTTGAGCCTTTGAACTTGGCCTAGAACCCCCACCAACTGGTTTCCCCTGGGCTCTAGCTTGCAGACAGCAGGTTGTGGGACATCTCAGTTTCCATAACCATGAGGACCGGTCCCCTCATCATCTCTCTACAGGTCTCTTTGTATTTTTACCAGCTCTTATTCTCTGGAGAGCCCTCAATACCATAGCAAGATTTGGGTTACTTTCCTACCTGAACATTCTCCATTCAAGATGGTAGGTCACTGGGGCAGTGAAGTGGTTTTGGTGACCTACTTATGCAAATTACTTTGACATGTGGGTTTGGGGGAGCTCAGTTTAGCTTATTCCACATGGAAGGGACAGTTTGCCTAAATAAGCATCAGCCAGCATTAACCCTGAAGAAGGGACGCCAGTTATTCTTGGCTTCCTTTGGATACCTACCTATCTTGTTTTCTCTAGTAATTAGCTCCCTGCCCACCCCTGTGCCTGCTAAGCCACTGCCCTCCAAACACAAGACTGCCTATCTCTATGTGGAAATGCAGAGTCCCCAGCCAGGCCTGGCTTGGCCAGCCAGTGGCTGCCCACGGCTGAGCAGTGTGCGTGTTAAGTGTAGACTCTCAGCCCACCACCTGCAGAGTATCTCCTCAACAGCTTCTGGAAACTTCCCTCTTTCCTGTCCCTTGCTGTCACAGCTCATTTTATTCTCTTGGGACAAGGGCTCTCCCTTTTCCCTCTTGTCTCCTCCAGTGCTGTTCTCTAGACCTGTGTGTGGCACACAATCCTCAGAACACTCTTTGGAGACTTGCCTGCAAAGTGCAGTCACTACTCCGGTACTGGCTGGTAGCCCTGTGCTGGACACGGGCTTCTGGACGCTTTCCCAGGAGTCCCCGGTTACATGCTGTTAGCCAAACATGCAGCCTCTCTGCCTCTGGAGCCTTGCATCTGCTTTCTGATCTTGGAGACGCTTTCTTTTTCTCTTCAAACCCCATGCCCCACTCCTTCCTTCAGAGGAAGGGGTGCCAGCTCCAAGCATAGGGCTGGATTTCTTCTTTAAGTGTTCTTTCTCGACTCTCCTAACGTTTGGACCCTGAGAAGTCCTTGCAGTAGGATAGAAAAGGGCAGTGGGGTTCATGGGGTGGAGCATGCACTCTTGGGGGGGATGAGGCTTTCCCTTTAAAGCAGACACAAGCAGTCCCTGATAAAGCTCAGATGGAAGTGGGTCCCTTTCCATATGTGTATCAGCCTGGGTGCTTTGCCTCTGTTCTGGGTGATTCATTTGCCTCTTAGGGCTCCGGGGCATTCCTCAGCTCCCTCCCTCCTCCTAAAAAATTCTTTCTGGTCTAAAATGGACCTGGAAATGTGGCCATGGGCAGGGTTATCACACTGACTCTCACCCCAGCTGAGTAGGTTGCCCCTGCTGGGCTTTGGTGAGGGAACCAAGGCATCCCCAGTGTCATTTTCACACTGTTGGATCTGCTTTGCACATCCCTGGGCTGCCAACCCCCAAGGCTCTGCTTTCACTCAGGCGTGTAGAAGGAACTGCTATTGCTCAGCTCTGAAGAGGGGCTGCTGAGGCCGCAGAGGACCAGAGTGGGCTCATTGGCTCTGTCCATCTTGTAAGCCTCAGTGTCTGTTTTATTAACATTCTAGGAAGGTTTAATTATATAGCCCTTAGCCCAGACTGGGGATATAACTCAGCTGCTAGGAGGCTTGCCTGGCATGCATGAAGCCCTGCATCTTCAGTACCATATAAACCTAGTTGTGGTGGAGCATGTCTGTAGTCACATCCCAGTATTTAGAGGTGGAGGTGTGATGATCAGAAGTTCAAGGTCATCCCTGATGACATAGAGTCTAAAGCTAACCTGAGCTATATGAGCCCCTGTCTCTTTTAAAACAAACAAACAAACCTTTAGCTCAAGTGTGGAGAACACTAAGCTGGGCAGTTTCTAGACCCTTCTGTCTAACCCATTGTTCTTGAAACCTGCACCCATTCTTTATAACTTCAGATGTGCTCAAGAATTCGTAGGTCAGGCTGGGTGGCCTTGGGTCTATGACAGCCTTGAGAGCTGTCTTAGGGTTTTACTGCTGTGAACAGACACCATGACCAAGGCAAGTCTTATAAGAACAACATTAAATTGGGGCTGGCTTACAGGTTCAGAGGTTTGGTCCAGTATCATCAAGGTGGGAACATGGCAGCATCCAGGCAGGCATGGTACAGGAAGAGCTGAAAGTTCTATATCTTCATCTGAAGGCTGCTAGCAGAATACTGGCTTCTAGGCAGCTAGGATGAGGGTCTTCAAGCCCACACCCACAGTGACACACCTACTCCAACAAGGCCACACCTTCTAATAGTGCCACTGCCTGGCTGAGCATATACAAACCATCACAAGAGCCATTCGAGATACACTCAACAAGCAAAGTACTGGGTATATGGGAGGGACCAGGGCGGCTGACAGGGAGACACATGTCCCAGACAGGCACTCTGTAGAGGACCAGGTAAAAGCTACAGTCCTGCTTTGGGGGTACTGGCCATGCCTTAGACTAACGCCTCACTGCAGCTTTGTGGATAAGGGCCACACTAAGAGGGGACAGACATGGCTTTGGGGAAGAGTAACACATGGGTCCACTCTCAAGCTACATGGAGGTGGCAGATTCTGGAAGCAAGATGCTGCCATGTTCCCTGGCATCTGGAAGGACACCAATAAGAAGCCTCTGATGCCTCCATCTGGCCCACAGGCTTGAGGGAGACTGAGCCTGGTGCCAAGCAAGGAGCTTCCCCATCAGTACAGGTCTGGAAAAGGCTGGATTCAGTAGAGACTCGTAAGGGGCCTTTACCTTGTACTGCACTTGTCCAGTACAAAGGACTGTGTCCTACTCTTTAAGGACAGGCACAGGGCTCCTCAGCCACAGATGCTGAAGCAGAACTGGCATTCTGTGAACTTAATGTTGGGCCTGCTTATCAAACCCCGCCCTTCCTGCCTCCATTGAAGAAGACAACACAGTGGTTCCCAGAGGGGAAGTGACTCTGGGAGATCACACTGAGTTAGGGCAGAGCCTCCAATGTCTGCCTGCTACTTCTTACTCAGCCTCCCATTTTCCTTTTTCCTACTTCCCAGGAACGGACTGTTTCCTTCCATTTAAGTGTCCTCAGCCAGTGTCTACACAGCCAGTGTCTTATGTTCTTGGGGCCTCTCTCGACTCTAGCTGCCACCCCATGCCTGCCCTCAGTGTTTCTCAGCAAAACTGTGTTGGGACCCCCAACTTTTCTTCACTAAGCTTCTGTCTACAGACGGTTGGAGTTAAGGGTAAAGCTGGCTCTTGAACTCCTAAGATGGATGTTATGATTAAAAAAAAATATATGGTCCCCATAGGCTCATAGGGAGTGGCACTCTTAGGAGGTGTTACCTTGTTGGAGGAAGTATGTCACTGGGGTCACTGGGAATGGCCTTTGAGCTCTCAGATGCTGAAGCCGGGCCCAGAGCATCATTGTCTCGTCCTGTTCCCTGCCGATCTGTGTATAAAACTCTCAGCTACCTCTCCAGCACTATGTCTGCTTGCACACTGCCATCCTTCCCACCATGGTGGCAATGGACTAAATGTCTGAAACTGTAAGCAAGCCCCAGTTAAATTCTCTTCTTTATAAGAGTTGCCGTAGTCATGGTGTCTCTTCACAGCAATAGAAACCCTAACCAAAACACCAGGCTTTTGTTTAAAGGAAAAATGGTCTGATACTTGTTAACACCTCAAGAAAGACAACTGCAGTAGGGGTCATCTCCATTGTACAGGGGCCAGGGATGTGTGTGTGTGTGTGAGAGAGAGAGAGAGAGAGAGAGAGAGAGAGAGAGAGAGAGATTGCTGTAACTCCTAATATAAGGAAGATATGGGCTAGGGAAGATGAGGGAGAGAGGGAATGAGAGACAGAGAGAAGGGGATTATGTCTGTGTCTGTCTGTCTGTCTGTCTGTCTCTCTCTCTCTCTCTCTCTCTCTCTCAATGTGTGTGTGTGTGTGTGTGTGTGTGTGTGTGTGTGTGTGTGTGTGTGTTTCAGTTTCTAAATGGAAGAAGACTGAGGGAAGAAGACTTTAGGGGTAGAGGATTCAAACCCTCTACCCCTGGGGTGAGAGGAGGGGAACTTGAATGAATGTCAATGGTAGGTCATCAGATAGAATGGAGACACATTGTTCAACTAATCCAGCAGGTTTCTTGCTAGCCCTAGGCTAGCAAGCCAGAGTGGGTGGAGTAGGGCAGGTTATGGCCCAGCCAATGAAGACTCAGAGAAGCCTGGTGTGGCCAAGGAAGGCATCTCAGCTAGGACTATGAGGGAGGTTGTAGGGTCACAGGTGGTAGGGTTCCTTGGACACTGTCTGGGCTAGCCCGTGCCTGAGCTCTTGTTGCAAGAGACCCAGCCTGCTCTTGGTTTCTGTCCTTGGTCTTCCTTCAGCCTTCTGAACACTGTGAATCATAGACTGAATTTTCTCATTTTAAAATTGACTGATTCCTCTGTGAAGAAAATTAGCAGGCTAGAGGTTAGACCGTAAGTCAGATGGCCAGGACCTGAGCTTAGGGACAGAGGTTTGTGTCTCTAGGAGCTTTCTAGGGACGAACAGTTAGCCTAAGTTAGCTTGAGGGAGCCAGCACTGGGACATGGCTTTTCATACCTGCCCATACATCCAGGTCAGGGACTTCCTGTTTGTCACCTGGCCGTATTCCCAGAATGGGAGCTTCCTGTGTTCAATGTCTTTGCTGCTCAAGGCCTAGGTTCTCACCTCTGCCCCAGTCTTCCTGTTGAGCTGGGATTTCTTAGCACACATTCTCAAAGCCCATATGTTCTGGTGGTCAACCTTGGCCATTTTTTATTTTATTTTATTTTATTTTATTTTATTTTATTTTATTTTATTTTTTGACACAGTGTCTTACTGTATAGCTCTGACCAGCTTGGAACTTGCTATGTATATAGACCAGGCTAGCCTTGAACTCACAGAGATCTGCCTTCCTCTTCTTCGCAAGTTCTAGAATTGACCACCATCATGCCTAGCCTTGGTTTTGATTTTTGAAGAAAAAACTTTAATTCAGTTTTTACACACAAACTTGAATAATTTGGTAAGATTAGAGAATACAGAAAAGCAAAGCCCCACCCCCTCTCCATGGCCAGCAAGATGGCTCAGCAGGTAAAGACGCTTCCCTATGAGTATGACAGACTGAGTTTGACGCCTGGGCTGCACATGGTAGAAAGAAAGAACTAACTCCCACAAGTTGGCCTCTGACTTCCACACATGTACTTTGGTGTGTGTACATACATATATACATCAACACACACACACACACACACACACACACACACACACACACACACACACACACACACAAATACATTTTTACAAATCCTCATCATGGCCAAAGTCAACTCTATTAGCATGCCGAGGTGTCTCTCTCCATTTGCGGCTGGCCACTTAAGGAGTCCTGCTGTCTGGAAGCAGAGCACATGGACTAGTGTCCTCAAGCTGCTCCCAGCTGTAAAGGAGTAAAACCGTCTTTGTCACCCAGCCTCTGTAGGGGTGGGGCCGTGGGGGTGAGGTACATGCTGCTTTGCAGGCATCAGTTCTCCTTCTCCTTTTGTCATAGGCATCTGTTCTGTTGCTGTGATGAACATCTGATTCTCATGCATGCAGGAGGCTGCTTCCCTTTGCATCCTTGTGTCTGCAAGCCTTGTATAGTCCTCACCCTTGATGTGACCTGGCCTTAATGATTTGAGTTCAGAAAATAAAATAGAGAGGATAACGGGGTATCACTGACACCGGGGTCTAAGGCTGGAGCTGCTTCCTTTCCTTTCCTTTTCTTTTCTTTCCTCTTCTCTTTTCTTCTTTTTTTTTTCTTCTTCTTCTTCTCATTTCCTTGCAACCCTTGGGTGGAACCCAGGACCTCATGCAGGCAGGGCAAGGCCTCTCTGTTGAGGTATATCCTCATCTCCTTTCATTCTCTCTGGGATGACTTGCCCCAAAGGAAGTCAAATGACAGGTGGAAGACAACTCACGAAGAGGCTCTGTCTGTGGAAGGACTGAGCCTGCCAGGAAGCTTAGAGGCACATGTCTATCCATCAGAGGATGAGCCTATGGCTGGCGTCAGAGCAAGTCTCTGACCTTGCCTCCTCTCTCCAGCAGGCCTAAAGAGGCTGTGATTTCAGGGTCTCTCAAAAGGTTCAAGCACAGGCAGGTCCTTTGGAAGGCCCTCGCTGTGTCCTCATGGCACCTTGGGGTCTGCCCTCTGGACCAGTGGCTTGTAGCTGAGCGGCTTAATCTGTATTAAGGTATTGCTGACCATCGTCGGGCTCGGGAGCAGATTTACTATTTTTAGCAAAAGTCAGGGAGTGTGACAAATCCTGTTAGTCCACACAACTGAAGAGAGGGGTTGTTTATTATGAAGAGTGGCTTTTTAAAATAAATTAGTCCCGGCTGTCCTATAGGACCCTACCACGTCACTCTGCTTATATGAGATGTCTTAAGTAGACAAAAGTAGACCAGTTGGAATGCTTTGTCTAAATGCTGAAATGTTACTCAGACCCAACAAGTTAATTCATGTTCCCTGCCTGGTCCCTGTGGAACTTCAAGTTCTAGTTTCAGGGCCAGCAGAGAAACTGAGGCAGGAATAATGCAGCCCGCACTTTCCTCTCTAGGCTTGTCTTTGTGATCCTCAACTCTAGCAGACCATTCTTTCTACTCGCCTTACATGGCTGCTATGACAAACTTTAGGGACATCAGAGCAATAACCGAGCAAGCTTTAAATGCTCTATGTGTCACCTCCAGGGTGGCTAGAACCCAAACCAGACAGTAACAAGTGTCAGTGGAAATATGGGGATATTTGTGCCTTGCTGGTAGGAGAAACAGTGCAGATGCATCGAGAAGGAGTCTGGTGGTTTCTCACACAACTGCATAAAGAACTGACAGGTGACGTCATGATTCCCCTTCCGGGTATATACCCCCAAACACCAGCCTTATTCCTTATAGTCCCCAAAGTGGAAGCAGCCTAGATGCCCATCAGCTGTTAAATGGGTAAACAAAGTGTGGTAGATCCATACAGTAGAATATTATACAGCCATAAAAAAGAAACTGACATATGCTTCCACCTGAAGGAAACTTGACAATATTACCCTCAGTGAAAGAAGCCACTCACAGAAGGTGGCGTATTGTGTTACTTAGGTGAAATTTCTAGAATAGGCAATCTAAAGAGAGCCAAAATAGATTATATTAGGGATTGCCTGGGGGCAGGGAGGAGGGGACCAGAAGCCACTGCTGATCTTTTTTAGGAGATAGAAAATATTCCTGGAATTAGATATCTGTGATAGTATGCTACCTGGGAGCCAACTGGAAACCCCAGGGCTGGGTAGAGAACACAGCTAAGCTGTACACACACAGGGACTGGGATTCAGGTCTCCAGAGCCCATGTAGGAGCTGCATGGGTGCCATGATCACCTTCAATCCCAGAACTTGGAGAAGAGGGAGGCAGAGACGGGAAGGCGCTCCCTAGGACACGTCAGATAGCGGGACCAACCAAATGCCCGAGCTCTGATCTCAGCCCTGCCTCAGTGAATTAGGCGGAGAGGAATGGAGGACGACTCTGGGTTTCAACTTTGAGCCTCCAGATATACATCACACACATATATACACACATGGGAGAGGAGGAAGAGGAGGAGGAGGAGGAGGAGGAGACCACACAGATAATACCACCACAACCATGTAAATACGAGCGGACAATATTTTGACAGGCTATGGGATATCTAATAATGGAACGATGTGATTTTGAGAATATTATCCTGGCCATGCTAAGTTAGCTTGCTTAATTAAGTTCTTTAATCTCCACCACTCCCATCTGTAAAGTGGGATCGCTCCCACTTTGTAGGGCTGAAGACTTGATGGGGTGGTGTCTGTGTGTCTTCCTGCATCGGTAGGTCCCACAGAGTGGTCCCTGTGATGATTGTCCCCTGCTCTGTGCCCAGCACTAAGCTGGGTACCAGGTGGTGTTGAGGAGGATGAAGCAGTGCTCAGAGCCCACCTGTCCCCAGAGTCAGCCTGCAGGACTCTTTGACACTGCATGCTTGGAGATGTGGTCACAGAACTTGTCTCATACACTTGTGTCCCACTGAAGCAGCCCTGTCAATCAGTGCTTGATAAAGAACCAGAAAGTGGCTCCACATCAGAAGCAGAGACAGAGGCAGCAGGGCAGGCACCCTGCCAACAGGAAGAACCTTCTGCATGCCTGCTCCTGGCACCTGAGGGTGTATTAGCTCATATAATTGTCCAGGCAACTGTGGGGCATGCTGGAGCAGCCACCAATGGAGTGATGGGGTGCGTGTGAGGACTTCTTTAGAAACACTGGGAGGTACAAAGAAATTGAGATGCACTATGGCCTGGATATAGAATTCTGGGTGCTAAAACCCATCTTCATGCCTTTCTGTCTTACATCTTGAAATTTTTACAGAGGAAACATAAATGTTTGTTTCAAGATGGAGTCTCGTTATGTAGCCCTGGCTGGCCTGCTCACTATGTAGATAGAGCAGGCTACCCTCAGACTTACAGGGATTTGCTTCTGCCTCCCTAGTGGTGGGATTAAAGGTGTGCACCACCATGTCCAGTCAGAGCAAAGTTGAAGCATCCTCACCCAAGAGAGGTGGGTGTTTATGTTTTAAGGGCAGTAGAGGCCCAGAGCAGTGGTTTTCAACCTTCCTAATGCTGTGACCTTTTATATAGTTCTTCATGTTGTGATGACCCTCAACCATAAAATTATATTCATTGCTTATTTCATAACTGTGATTTTCCTAGTTATGACTCTTAATGTACGTAGCTGTGTTTCCAATGGTCTTAGGTGACTCCTGTGAAAGGGTTGTTCCACCCTCAGGCTCAGAACTGCTGGCCTAGAGGAAGCCAGGTCATACAGCGGGCCTCAGAGTCAGCTTGCTCACTCTGTGCCTGTGTGGAGCTTAGCAACAGGCTCAATGGAGTAGTCTCTGGGGCCCACAAGCCTCCTGAGGTGAGTGTTATTGGTCCTCCTGCTGTTGGAGCATCTGAGGCCCTGAGGCTCCTGCCAGGTTTCAAGATGGGGACACTATCCTCTGTCTCATGGTGTGGAGTGTTCTTGGCTAGCCCAGATTAAGACACATGGATGATGTTCTTCTAAAGAGAAAAAAACAAAGTTTTGTACGCACGCACGCACGCACATGTGTGTATGTGTGTGTTAGGGTTACTGTTGCTATGATAAAACACCATGACCTACAAACAAGTTAGGGAGGAAAGGGTTATTCAGCCTATACTTCCAAATCACAGTCCCTCGCTGAAGGAAGTCATGAAGGAACTCAGAGCTGGAACCTGGAGGCAGAAGCTGATGCAGAGGCCATGGAAGGGTGCTGCTTACTGGCTTGTTTCCCATGGCTTGTTTAGCCTACTTTTTTATAGAACCCAGGACCACCAGCCCAGAGATAGCACCATCCACAAAGGAATGGGTGCTCCCACATCAATCATTAAGAAACTACCCTTCAGGCTTGCCTACAGCTAGGTCTTATGGAAACATTTTCTCAATTGAGGTTCCTTCTCTCCTCTCTGATGACTCTAGCTTGTGTCAAGTAGACATAAAGCTAGCCAGCACAGTCAGTCTCTCTCTCTCTCTCTCTCTCTCTCTCTCTCTCTCTCTCTCTCTCTCTCTCTCTCTCTGTGTGTGTGTGTGTTTTCCCAAGATAGCATCCACCATCTTCCCTATCACTCTTGACTTCATGTCCCTCCTATCTGGGAATGAAATGGAAAGTAGTTGCCCTCCTGTCTCCCTTCAGGCTCCTTCAAGAAGTAATAGAACTGAGGATGTAGTTGTGTGTGTAATCAGCTGAGCAGCATCGCAGAATTTCTTAGTCTCCCTGAGCCAGCTGTCCGCACTTGAACAGGAGAGAACAAGTGTTCTTGGGCTGATTGTTCTCAGTGTAGCTTGGGACTCTGGCCATGGAAGATGAGGTAGGACAGCGTAGATCCTGTGTCGCTGTGTCATGGACTTAGGCATAGTGATTCTGGACTCTCTAGAAGAATGCTCCAGGTATTAATGTGCTTTTCATACTGAGTGACTCAGAATGTTCTTTACCATAGTAGAGGGTGAACTCAGAGGTCACTAGCAGCAGACACTGGCATACCCCTGTCCCCGGAGGTAGTACCCCATGGGTATAGGTGGATGAGGGTTGGAGGGGACTGAACTAAGGGCATAGTCTGGAGGGGACAGGGCAGGTCTAATACAGGCCTGAGCTCTGCCCCCCACACACTAACTTTCTATAGTGGTAGCCTCTCAGATTCTGGCTTACCTCTCAGGCCTGAGGAAGGGTCTACAGCTTGCTGAAGTCCCAGGTCCCTGTCTCTCTGCACTCTGTGCCAGCCCTGGTCCCTGAAAAAGCAGAGCTCTCCTGATCACACCACCCATGTCACATGAGCCTTGAACTCCTTCCCTCTGGGTTAAAACATCCTACTTCCCCCCCCCCCCCCGAACATCTGTTCTAAATTCTAGATTCTGCATTGATGTGTAATAGATTTGGAATAAATTGCATGGCATGGTCCACCAAGTCAAATGCCACATCATGCACCAGGGACTGGTTCTCTTAAGAGAACACACACACACACACACACACACACACACACACACACTTCAGACTAGCTGTCTTGGTCAGTGTCTCCAACTCACAAGTTCAGATTTGTAACAGAAGTCATGGCACAGACTTGCCACTGGGTACCAGAGAGTTTCCTGGGGTTAGACTTGGCCATGGTGGAAGTTGGGAGTTTTGAGAACGGAAGGTTGGTATTTTGAAACAGAGACCCTTCCAAAGCCCCCAGGAGTGGAGTTCAGGGGTCCTTTATTATAAAGCACCCCTGCCCATTGCAATTGGAAGGGGGTGTGTAGGATTAGAGACAGCCCATTCATTGGTGAGAAACATTGAGAACTTGGCATTGAGTGAACGGGTGCTGGGAGGTGTGGGGCCCCTTTTTGGAGCCTCTGAATAGTCTGGGCAGGCCCAACCTGCCATCAGTCAAGACTGGCCAGCCTTAGCTCCTGGACACAACCCAAACAAGATTTAGTCTGTGACCTTCTTTGGTCAGCCAATGAGAGAGTGTATGTGTGAAGATGACAAGGCCCCAGAACAAAAGTCACCAGCCTGGAGCATGGGAGAAGCCTTCCAGGGAAGCTTCCCAGGGAAGCCTGAGCCTTACTCTGGACCTCTCAAGACATCTCGTGGTTAACATGGGAGGGGCTCAGCTGAGTGTGTTCCTGGGCACAAGGAACAGCATGTGCTAAGGTGCCTGGGCCTTGGGATTGGATCAAGGCGTGCCTTAAGTGCCGGAATCCCATCAATCTCTACTCTGGTTTTGTTTGTCTTCCTCCCCAGTTTTCCGTGTGAAGGGAGGTACAGTTCGTTCCTGGCCTAGCATGTTCCTGCCACCATGCAAAAGTCTCTCTGTTCTGAGGCTGGAATCCAAGGCTGTGGTCTGGACATGGCCGTTTATACCTCTTCTCTGAGGTCTTCCCCACCCCTTTCTTAGAGAAAGGTTGTGATGTGGAAGTGGGAGCTTCAGAGATCAGCTGCCTTGCCTTTGAGGTCTAGCTTGGGGCTCAATGGAAGTCGGTGCCCTGCTACCATGGCAAGAACTGCCCTCCATGTAGCCATGAGTGTGAGTTGTTCTGCTTCCTGCGCCCGGCTCCTCTGTACTCTGGAAGCTGCCGAGACCACATGTTTGTATGAAGCCAGCCATACTGAAGCTGGTATGATCATCAAGGGCCCTGCTGTACCCATGACAAAATGACCATGGTAGTGGTTGCTAACCATCCCTGTGCATCTTTACTGGAGTCAGACTCCCCTGTGACCCAGGTAATTCAGGAAGCCACTGGACTGTGTGGGCTGTTAAGTTTCACTAGCCTCCATATCTGCACACACAGGCCTCTCTTCTGCACTTCCCCCATGCCTGCTGGGCTGCTGGGCAGGCTTAGCTCACCTCTGCTTTGCCCTTTACAGTTTAGAAGTCTTACTGTCTTCAAAAGCAAGGGGCCCCAAGCACAGAGTGGGTTGGGTTCTGCAACTTGAGAACACTTCAAACTGACCTCAACCAAAGGCAGTTTAAAACCAGGTCTCTGATCTCCCTAGAATGTTACCCCTAGGTACCCCACTAGGTAGGAGGACTGCCTTCCTGCAGTGATCAGGGCAGGAGCCATCTTCAGTCAAAGATGAGTGTTGGACAGGAGGAAGGAAGAAGTGAATTGGGAAAAGGAGGGGAAGAGGAGGGAGGGAAAGGAGATGGGAAAGAGAGGAGAGGGGAGGGGAAGAAGGGGAGGAGAGAAGAACCAGAGGAGATCCAGAGGAGGAGGAGGAGGAAGAGGAAGAGGAGGAGGAAGAGGAGGAGGAGGAAGAAGAAGGGAAGAGGGAGAGTAACTAGAGGGGGAGGGAGAAGGGGGGATTTTCTTTCCTAAAAGAAGAACTGGAGTTTGAGTGAGAATTTAAAGATTTATTTTATTATTTTAATTATGTGCTTGTCTGTATGTGGGTATGCATTTGTGAGCATAGATGCCTGCAGAGACCAGAGGGGCAGAATCCTCCAGAACTGGAATTACAGGCAGTTAGTTGTGAGCTGCTAAAGGTGCCAGGAATCAAACCAGGGTCCTCTGCAAGTGCGGTGAGTGCTTCTAACTGCTGAGCCATCTCTCCAGCCCTATTTTATATCTAAATTATGTATATGTACATGTATGGGTATGTGTGTATGAGTGCAGTGCTCTCAGAGGCCAGAGGAAGACATAGGATTCCTTGAAACCGGAGTTACAGGCAATCCCTCCCCTGCCTTTTGTGTCTTCCCTGCCAGAGACTCCCTATCCCCTAAAGCACCCACACTATCTGCACACAGAGGCCCCACCGCCCCACACACACACCACACACACACACACACATCACACACACTGCAGCTAAGCACCCCCCCACCCCCCCACCCCCATTCTGGCTTTCTTCCAGGGGCAAAGCACCCTGGTGGTAACTCAGACCGACATGTGAAGAACCAAAAGCACCATTCATTACCTGCCCCAAGATGGTTTTATAGCTTTCACTGTCTTTGGCCACAGATACTGGGTTGCATATGTCCAGCGCTGGGCTTGCAGGGTCCAGCTGGAGCTGCCTTGATCTAAAGTTGAAGGACAGAAGTAAACCCAGTTCTTGCAAAGGGACTTTTAGATGGTTATCTAGTGACATCTGAAAGCCTCCTGCTACTCCTTGGAGGGGTGGGCTGAGGGAGGGGAGGGGGAACAGGAGGAAGAGGGGTCTATGTGAAGACAGGCTGAACATGTGGTTGGCTATGTTTTTCCTTAGTACATGGCTCCTGTGCGAGGCTCTCCCCACCCCACCCCCACCCCCACTGTCCTGGTGGAGATCTGCACTGCTCTACTTATGAGAACACTGAGCTGGTTCTCCTTAGGGAGGATTCGTGGTATCCTCTAGGCATTGAGCATCTTACCTGGCCTAGCTTCCTTGGAGAAACCTACATTGAGCTCAGAACCTGTTGTTTTATAACCAGTTGAGCTGTGTGGAAACCAGAGCTGAAGTTTCTCCCCTATTGAAAGCTAAACCAAACACAAACCAGGCAGCAAAGCCACGTGAATGATTAAGTACCACAGTGAACTCACCACCCTGAGGCTTTGATCTCCTAGGTTCCTGTTCCTGCACACAGCACCAGGAGACATTGCTTTTGATGTTGACTCTAGCACAGCCATCTTGGGACCAGCTAAGCTTTCTGTCAGGGAGCGGTGGTGGTTAAGTCTGAGCCAGGACTAATTATATAACAGAGCCTGGATCTCAGGCCCCACCTGGGCAGGCCATTTGACAGTAAGGGAACCCAAATGCCTTAGATTGGCACAGAGCCTGTTTATTCAGGAAGTGAGAAAGGGCACACATCTGCTCAGTGGTGCAAAGGCAAGCCAAGTTCCTAAAGTCGCCTAGCCATTGTCTTGATGGAATTGTGGAATGGCTTCTTGGATGTCACTCTTTCAGGCCCTGAAATGGAGCCCCATGCAAAGAAATGAGAATAATGACCCAGGCATCCCAGCCCCCATTGTACCATCTGGTGGCTCAGAAATCTTTTATAATCAAATGAGTAAGGAGACTTCTCACACTTCACACTGTCTGTGTGCGAGCTCTCTCTCTCTCTCTCTCTCTCTCTCTCTCTCTCTCTCTCTCTCACACACACACACACACACACACACACACACGCACGCACACAGACTCTAAAGGGAACGTTTTTTTACTCTGTTTTGGAGGCTTTTCTATGTAGTCTGGGTGGGTACACAGATGGTATGTTTAACCAAAGCATGAGGGATAATTTGAAAATAACTGAAAGTTTGAGTCTGTGGACACATCTGACGGGTTTGTGTGCTCTGGGGGGAGGGGGAAGGGGGGTGTCCGCATGACAGACAACCAAAGCTTGTATGCCTTGGGGTCCTTAGGCCTCTGGGTCAGAACATGGCTGACACCCACCTGGCTGTCTTTGACCCTCTTGGGGGGAGGTAGACCAGAAGAGTAGTGATAGTGTCCGATAATGAGGACACAGTGGCCAACTTTAGATTACATGGAACATGGCAAAAGAAACTTTAACCCAGGAGGAGGTGGAATGGGTCAGACCCAGCCTGCTTCCAGCTTTTTGAAGCCCACAGGCCTATTCATGGTTGGAGTGGATTCCTGGGGAGGCAATTCTTCATCTCCAAATTTGAACATGTCTCCCTACTTCTACCTCCACCCCTAACTGGTGCCAATTCTGTCCACTTGGCCATTTAAGCAAAACAGACCTCCAAGCTGCTTGGAGTCAACCCGTATCAAGAGCTGGTCAGGGTCAGGGTATGAACGGGCTGTACCACTGGGCAGCTGGCCAGCCAGGTTAACAGCCTCAGCCTGGGACTGGTGGTATGTCCTTGTGCTGGCAAATGCTAGCGTGGCATGCCCAGGACCTCACTGGCTGGGTTTTCACCATGACAAGGGATGAAGCCAGCACTCAGTCTCTCTTCCCTCTCCCCCTCCTCCCTCCTGCTTTTCTGCTTCTATTACAGCTCTCATTCAGCTCCCCAGGCAGCCAGGCAGCTAGGCAGCCTCCCCTCCCTTCCCCCTCTCTTTCTGGTGGGGCTCAAGACCTCTCCGAGATGGGAGAGTTTAAACACGTGTTCTTTCCCTCTCTGCACCCCACCCACCTTTGGCTTGCAGACTGCTGCAAGCTGTTTTCCTCCCCAGAAGAACACTGCAGCACTAAGCAGTAAATACTCTGGAGTCTCCCAAATACTCGCTCAACCAGCTAGAGTGCCGCCGCCGCTGCTGGTAGACTCTGCTCAGGTGAGTTCAGCTTCACGGGTAGTGTAGGCGCCACTCAGGAAGGGAACAAGAAGGTCTTTGGGTCTAGGCGCTGGAGGAATGTTTCTTGGGACTTGAGTTATCTGCTTCTTGCCTTGTCACACTGCAGTGTGGGGGCCTGGTAGAACTTCCATAGGAATCCCATGGCGGTATGGAAGTGGGATGGGGACTGTGTTTTTTTTTTTTTTTTTTTTTTTTTTTTTTTTTTTTTTTTTCCTGCACTGGTGAGTCACAAGGATTTCATGAGTGAAAGATCCCTCCCTTTGCTTCACAGTGGCCCCCATAACATTAACCCCTAACACTGGGTCCCAAGTGTGAACCAAAGTACTGTACAAATGGCGGCAGGGAGGAGAAAACACAGTTTTAAAACTATGCCAAGGCTGGAGAGATGGCTCAGCAGCTAAAGGCTGGGTTCACAACCAAAATGGCAAAGCCTCAATGTCCACCGATATTTGAAGTGCCTCCCATCACCCTGGGCTTCCAGGACCTGATTTGGGTTGTCATCCCCAGTGAATACCTGCTCTTCTCTCAGGCTCCCCCAGACTTTCTGGAACTTTCTGCTAGCTCCTTGTCTTCTCAGGTAAAAGTGCATCTCTGTCTCCTTCATGTCATCTGGCTTCTTATTCTGCACTGTGGGCAGGGGGTGGTCTGGGAACTTCCCAGTCCTCCTCTGTGGCATTGGCCACCACTAGGTACCTGGCAGAGGACATTGTCACATCATCTTAACATCTAGTCTCTAGGTTCCTCATCTCTGCCTCTCGGTTGATTCACACAAGGCTCAGTGTAGCAATCTGCTTCAGACATTAAAAATGGGGATGGGGAGGGAGGGGTAGGGATAGGGCCACCTCAGAGTACAGCTTAGGGGTGTCCTGACCAGTTACCCGAGCATGTGTTCCTTCATGCTTTGATTCTGTTTTGAGATGTCTGCTGTAAGTCTAGCTGGCGCAGGGGTTAGAAAGGGGAAGGCTAAGGATTAAGAGCTGGCAAGGCAGACTTGTATCCAGCAATTCTGTACACTCTAAACAGCAACATTGGGTTTCTTTTTAAAGTAATCTGGATTTTGGCCGCCTCCCAGGAAATCCGGAAGTGTGTGGCGTGATGTGGCTCACGCCTGTTTGGTCTAGTAGCCCAGCTTCTTTGCCAGAAGCTCACTATGAAGTTCCCAGCAGCTGGGCCACACAGGTACATGAAGGGCCTATCCAAATTTCAGGCAAATGAAAGAATCCGTTTATCACTGATATACTCTGATGACAGCAGCTACACTCTGGATGCCCGGCCGCTCTCTAATGTTGCTCTGTTTGCGTCTTTCCTATGTATTTTGCTGTTACTGCACCCAGGAATTTTCTTGGCTTTTATGACGCAGCTGGCCATGGCAGTGGATGTTTCTGAATTTTTTCCCATTATTACTGTGTTGGAATGGAATGCAGCTCTTAAAAAAGAAATTTTATCATGGTTCTCCACTACTATAAAAGTAATAACAAGTCAGGCATGGTGACTCATGTCTGTAATTCTGGTGCTTAGGAGGCTGAGACAGGAGGATTGCCATGAGTTCGAGACCAGCCTGGCCTTATAGTGTCTGACCTCCATCCTTTAAAAAAGAAAAGCAGGGCTTTGGGATCTGGCCTAGTTGCCAGAGTGCTTGCCTATCACATACAGGGTTCTGGACTCAAACCTCAGCCCCTCATGTACCAGTCTTGATGGCATATCCCTGTAGTCCCAGCACTTGGGAGGTGGAGGCAGAAGTTCAAAGTCTGCATGAAAAAAAGAAAAGGTTGGACTCCCATTTCATGCTGTGTGAAAGAATTAACCCAAAATATCCCCAAACCCTACATATAGTAGCTAAAGCTAGAACACTGCTAGGAGCTAAATGAGCAAAGTCTTGACCTTCAGTCAGGCCATCACTTCTTAGATACGACTCAGAAAGAGCAAACATCGAAAGATAACACAGTTGCCCTTCAAAGGACACCAGCAAGAACTTAAAAAGAGGCCAGAGAAGAGCCAGACTGCAAGGCACACACATTCTAGACTTGTATCTGGAATGTGCGAAGAGCCCTTACAATGCAGTAGCAAAAGATCCTCACAGAAAACATCGGGCAAGATACTTTTGTTGGTACTTTTCTCATTGTTCTATCAAGATGTTTACAAAAGGAAAAAAGAAGAAAGGATAGCAGCAGCAGCTTGAGGTGTCTGGTCACATTGCTAATACAGTCAGGAAGGAGGGGGCAATCCTGGTGTTCAGTTTACTCTCTCCCTTTTATTCAACCCAAAATCCTAGCCTACAGAATGGTGTTCCCCACAGTTAGGGTGGGTCTTTTCACCCTAGCTAACCCACTAGAAGTTCCCTCACAGGCACACCTAGAGAGTTGTTTTCTAGGTGAGTCTAGATCCCATCAAGTTGACAATAGTAGCCATTTCTTAAAGAATTCATTCAGGGACCTTGGGCACGTGACTGCCCAGAATCAACTATCATGAGAGCCATGTAATTCAAGACCACCACAAAGGGCCCGCCATACCCACTAAGACTCAGAGAACATCAGGCAGATACAGGTGTAGAAGTGGATATGGGGACATCGGAACCCTCGTCCACTGCTAAAAGAGATACTAAGAGAAGGAAGCACTCACAGAAGATAACAGGCTGTGTCATCCTACTTTCGTAAAATCTTCAGAGCAAAAAACTCCACAGAGAGAGTGTGAGGGTACATGGTTACCTAGGATGGTGGTCAGAGGGAAAATGGTAGTAAGTAAAGGATTTTAAAAAAAAAAAGATTTTATTTGGCGTGTGTGTGTGTGTGTGTGTGTGTGTGTGTGTGTGAAAACATACTGTTGTCGTACATACGGAGGTCAGGACAACTTGTGAGAACTTGTGAGAGTTGGTTCTGTCTTTCCACCACGTAAGTCCTGGTGGGACTGAACTCCGGTTTCAGGCTTGGTATGTCAAGCACCTTCATCATCAAGGCATCTCTCAGGCCCAGGTATGGCGTTTTTTTAGGAGGACGACAAACATGTTCTACGGTGGATTGTGATGATGACCACACGTACCTCTGAAACAACTGGGTTGCACACTTTGGACATGTGAAGCGTGTGCTAAGCATGTTAGTCCCCGGTGGAGGTGTACGTTGGTCACACCTTGCTGTGACAAGACACCTAGCAAGGGGCATTTCTGGAAGGAAGAAGGGTTTATTCTGGCTCACGGTTTGAGGGGACCCAGTCCCATAGCTGTGGGGAAGCGGGAGGCAGCTGATCATGTTATATCCACAGTCAGGAAGCATGGAGGTGAATGAATACTGTTACTCAGCTCCTAGTCGTCTTTTCATTCACTCTGGGGCTCCATCTAGGTCAGCGGTTCTTAGTCTGAGGGTCAAACAACCCTCACAGGGGGTTGGTCTTTCACAGGGTCACCTAAGACCACCAGGAATACATAGATATTCACATTAGGATTCATAACAGTAGCAACGAAAATAATTGTATGGTGGGGGGTCACCACACCATGAGGAGCTGTATTAAAGTGTCACAGCATTAGGGCAGATGTGAACCACTGATCTAGATCATGGGATGGTGCAGCCTACATTCAGGGTGGGTCTTCCTTCCTCAGTAAGCCTCTCTGGAAGTGCCCTCATAGACACACACCCAGGGCTCTGTCTCCTAGATAATTCCCAGCTCTGGTTGACAGGACTGACCAACACAGGCTGTTATTTTAAAACCCCAAGGACTTAACACAGGAGCTCCGCTTCCTATGTCTCCTTCCCAGGTCACATTTCAGTGACAAGAGCTTTGCCTCAGTGTCCTCCCCTCAGCCTGTCTGGGACCTTCCTTCCTTCCTTCCTTGCTTCCTTCCTTGCCTCCCAGTCCCTGGGAATCCACTCAGAAGGCAATGGCACCACCCACATATCACTGCAACGTTGCACTGCAGTCTTAGATCCCTTTAGCTTTCCTCATGGGCTAATTTCCCACTTGCTTTTCTGTCTAGAGCTGAACTAACTATCCCCAAACCAGGTGACTGTGTCTCCATTAGCTGTCACACACCAGAAGCTTTGCAAGCTGGGGTAAGATCCAGGCCCACGGCTTCCTCTGCAGGCACAGCCATCCCAGACGTTCATCCTTGTTATCTGAGCATCAGGTGGGCAGGAGAAACCCCAGAGAACAGCCCAGGGTAGGAGCTAAAGGATGGGAGCTCAGAGCCTGGTGCTTCCCCAGGAGGAGGGGGCCTCTGGGGTCTCAGTGTTGCCGTGGTCTTCCGTCCAGATGTCAATCATTATAGCCATCTGTATATTAGAGCGAAACAAAAATAATCTGCTGTCCTTCTGGCTGGCTAGGGCACTCTTTAATAGTGAATTCTGTTCCTCATCTGTGGAGTGGGCTGGATCCTTTAGTGATTTTTGATCTGCACTGGTCAAGAGAGCAAACTTTGAAAGGGTATGCTGACTTTCTGAGAAAACAGGTTGAGCTTTGGGCTAGCCTAGGACAAGGACAACCCTCATCCCAGCTCCTACCGCAGGGGTGACACTGACAACACATTTTCAGCTCTGCTGTCCAAACGGACTTTGAAAGGGTCACCTCTGCCTTCTACACCCACCCTGTCATCTCTCAAATGGGAAGGATTTCTGTCCTGCCCATTTTGTGGCTAGAACCCACAGTCTTTCATTGAGTTACATGAGCATGCATCTTCTGCCTCTTGCTCCAGATGCCAAGGACTCTCTGAGACTGAGTGGTTGGCTTGCACTAGACTCCATGTTTCCTAAATCAAGAGTGATCTCCAGGCATGCCAGGTGGGGATTTTATCAGCGAGGTTACCCCCTATCCCCACCCTGCTCCTCAACAATTTTCTAGAGTTTGAGTGAGAGCCGAAATACAATTAAAGGAAAGAAACAGAACTATGTTAGGTTACAGGGCTGGAATAAACTCAGAAGGATGGCTTTGTTATGGAATCTTAAGGTCCCATGAGAGTCTTGGAAACCGGTCTCCCTTGTTCTTCTTTGGAGATGGGAGCCCCTGGCTGAGGAGTTACAGCAGTGGTACTGGGCCCCTCCTGAAGAGTGTGTGCTCTTGCCATGAGTCATGACAGATTCATTTACCCTTAGACCTCACAGAGAGTGGGATGGTATTGATTTGTGGGCCTTTAGGCAAAACTTACTCTCTCCTAGCTAGTGAGAGAGCTGGTCTGCAGATATTCTGGGCAGGACTGGACTGCGAGGCCATAGATCAGGGCCTGTTCCGCCCTGCTCCTCTACTCTGTGTGGGAGTGTGAGCCAGGGACAGATAGGAGGAGGTGTGGGAGCAACACTGAGGAAGGACGGAGAGGAGGGGAGAGAAAGAGAAAGAGAAAGAAGGAGGATGGGAGAAGAGAAGGAAGTGGGGAGGGAAGAAGAGGAAGAGGAGGGGGGAGGGAGGAGGAGGAGGACAGTCCCAGCTGTAGGGGCAGTAGCAGCAACCCCACTTCTTAAGTGAGTACTTGGCCTTTCTCTGCCCTGGAGAAGCAGTTTTGATCTGTGTAGGCATCCTGAGTGTTTGAGGTTTTTTGTTTTTAAAAAATCTTTCCCAACCCCTAGCCTCTGCTATCCTATCAGGGACTGCATGGGCCTGTCCTCAACCAGCTGTGAGATTGCACCAATGCAATGCACTTGCTTAGGCACAGAGTCCTCTGGGGCCATCCAGTACTAAAATACCTCAGGCCATCTGCATCTGCCATCAGCCTTGGTGCTGTGAGACTTGGAGCCTGGTTTCAGCTCTCTGGCGGAGCTTGTTAACATCCTGACTCCTTCCCTTCTTAACTGTCCTCCCTCTGTGGAAGAAGTGCACATTGCTCCCCAACCATGTGGGCATGGCCTCAATGTCTCATCCAGCTGGCAATGGGCTCAAAGCTAACTAGTCACCAGCACCTAGGCAATGCTCACTACTATCTACCAGACTCATTCATTCATTCACTCACTCACTCACCCATTCACCCATTCATTTGTTCTTTAGATTCCAGTAACAACCCTATGAGACAGGTGTTTCTCTCTTGTTTGATGAACCGATGCCCAGCAAGGTTAATCAACTTGCTTATGGACACACAGCTCCTGAACTACTAAACCTCACGCTTACCCAGAAGAGGAGACAGGATCCATGTGTAGGGCTCTTGAGTCTAGCACAGAGAAGCATTAGGCCCCAGGGAAACCAACCCCATATGGAAAGGGCTCACAGAGAAAGTGCTTAAAGGACCACGGGTGGTGGCTATGAAATAAGCCTCAAAGGCTAGCTGAGGCACCAGCAAGAAGAAAACCTTGATGGAGGCCAGAAAGGGCCAAGGTAATAGAGCACGGGTGTCCAGGAGGACTGCCGTGAGCTGGGCACCAGTGGGGTATCACGCACACTGCTCTCATCCTGCAGCTCCTCTATAAGCTGTGGCTTCCCTAATTTACTACTAAGGGCCCCATAGGCCCAGGAGTAGGAAATATCCATCAAGTCTGAAATCAGGATTTGCACCTGCCTGGCTTCATCAGAGCACTCTGTCTTTCCTTCCCCCTCCCTCCAGTCTGGAGACTGGAAATACCATCCCTCAGCATTGGTTGAGTACTAAAAAGCTGTCCCCTGTAAGGGGTCCAGGCCCATCCACTTGCCTGTAATCCCACTCTTGTCCTGGGATTTCCCACACCTCATCCTTGCAAATGTCACCCCATCTGATAACATTAAAACTTGCACCCTCCCTCCCAGGCTACCATCCTCCAAAACCAGACCGCATGTCTTAAAAAGAGAATTAAAACAGCGGTGTCCTCCAGAATGGTGATGCACTCCAGTTATGTAGGAGACTGAAGCAAGAGGATTGTTTAAAGCCAGCTGAAGCACCTGTCTTAACCAATCATGGCAGCAGAGAAGAGCCTACACTGCCCAGTCCAGGAGTAACGACCTTGTATTAAAGGTGGAATGAAGGGGAGACCAAACTTGGCTAGAATGTGCAGGTGACAGCCACCTGGCCAAGTTCCCAAGCCCCTGGTTTTGCTCTTCCTCGTGCGCATATTTCCCAGTGTTTCCTTATCTTGCACCTTTTTCTGCCTTGGGAGCTGTATGACATGTGGCCTGTGTGTCATATGGCCAGAAGGCTGTGGCAGCTACCCGGGAGCAGCCCAGAGAGGATGCCAAGGGGAAGAAGCCCTGATGTTAAGCACCCTCGGAATCCTCTCTGATTCAGACATCTGTGATGGCGTGTCTTTTAAAGCATGCTAGAAAGAGCACAGAAGCCTCTGTGTCTTTATTAGATCACCCTGCATTGATCCACAAGAAGCCAGTGTTCTTTTAAACATCACGACACTTCCTCCATACCCGCCCCCTCACCCTGCCCCACTTCCTCCCCACTCCCTCTGAGGTATCTGCAGAACAATGTTATTTACTCCTATTTGTTTTCTCTACCTGCTGTTTAGAGAAAAAAAAAATCAAGAGATAGTATTCCCCCTACCTCCCTTATTCCGTTCCTAACATCACTAACAATAAGACTATCTTCCTTTGAAACAACAGCCTTCTCTGTGCAGAAAAAGGTGTGTCTTGGCAGGAGAGAGAGATTATGAGGGAACAGCTGGGAGGGAATGGAGAGGCATAGAAGGCTGTTCACCCATTCAGGCCCCTGTGCCTTCTGGACTGACTCTGAAGTGTTGTGGGAGCTATTAAAATCAACCCAAATATGACCAGTCAATGAGAGCACAACAGTAATTATGAATATATTCTGTAAGCCTAGATTGGGTAGATAGCCCTACTTTACTCTGTTCTCCAGCTATGAGACCCTTATAACTTGAGGATTTTCCAGACCCTGCTTCTGTCCTTCTACCTCCTGCCTCCCAGTCTGTCTTCTCCTTCGTTGTCTTCCTCCTCTATTGTCTTCCTCCAGTTCCCTCCCTGCTCTCTTCCACCAACCTTTATTTCTCCACCTCCCCTTCTTGTGCCCAATCACTGGCTCCGGCCTTTATTTTACAAATTAAGATGGGCAGAAGGTTCACTAGAATTCACCTGTGTAATGGCTCACACCTCCTCTTCACAGGAAAGGGGAATTAGTATCAAAATACAAGGCCGGGGCTATCTGCAACACTAAAGCTTCACCCTGCCTGGACGGTTCTTTCAAGCATACACTTAACCCACCTTGCATGCCCACCATGTGCACCTTGTGGTAGCACCCCTGGAAAGGGACCTTCCTCCTATAGTAGGAGTAGATGCTAGAAATGAGGAGAGTGTGCAAGGCCCCATTTCTAGCCAAGACTGCCATTGCTGCCATCGCTGAATGCCTCTGGCCCCACCTTGGCCAGCAAAGGGTGGGTGCACAGTAGGGTGTCGAGACAGCCCTGCTTCTTAATAGAGAAACAGGGGTAAATTGACAGCGATGCAGACTGTCCTTGGTGGGCTCCTGGTGGACAGCTGTGTGCGAGTGCTTGGGAAGTGGGTGGAGGCGTCAGGGCCCTCTGGATTCATGTCCGGCAGTACTTGGTGGGGTCCGACAGGCAGCCAGTTTTTCTGTAGAGACTGAGAAGTTGAAAGGCTCTGGCTGTGTTCCCAGAGAAAGTGTCTTTAGGTACCTGGCTCATAGGCTCTCTCCGCCTGCTTTCTCCCCATCTATCTATGCTATGGACAGTCTTTGTTGCCCTTGGCTTGCTCATCAGCAGTGTAGGACATTGGACACCTCGAGGATGCCAGGCTTTTTCTTTGATAGGCTTTCCATTGCAGCAGCATGTCTCAGGCAGATGTGGGTCCTACCCAGCCTGTCAGCTTGGCAGCCTCCACTTTAGACTACTACTTGGGACCAGAAGGATGACTGGGGGGCGGGGGGGACACACGACTATCCCAGGGCATGGCACACTGGCAGTATGGTGGCTCATGGCTTTCCATAGGCCCTTAAGGGGTAGCCAGCTCATAGGGAGACCTTAGTAACTATGCAGGGGCTGGTTCAGGAGATGGTGGGTCTAACATGGAAACCAACTGACTTTCACTCAGAGTCTACCACCTAGTGAGAAAGCCACTGAGAAGTGGAACCCACTTACTCCTCCTTTCCTCCCCCACCTCTTGTTTTGTTTTGTTTGTTTCTTGACAAGGTCTTATGTAGCCCAAGCTGGCTTTGAATTCTCTATGTAGCTAAAGATAGCCTTGAGCTTCTGATCCACCTTCCTCTATATAGGCATGTATCAGCACACCTGATTTATGTGGTGGTGGTGGTGGGCAGGAGGTTGAACTACAAGCATGCTACCCACTGAGGTACACTCCTGACCTTTCCCCAGAATTTCAGTCTGTGATCCTAATTCTGGAATAGTCCACCATCTGACTGAGCCCCTTCTGCCTTTGGTCTTGAATGAATGATTCTTTGGATCAGTGCTGGGATTGTGACCTGGGGAGGATCCGTAAAGTGTGGGACCAGGTGCTCCAGGCCATCCTCTGGCAAGTCTGGGCATAGGGACTATGGACACACAGCAGATGGGTGAAGGGCCAGAGGAAGGGAGAAGGGGGAGGTGTGGCATTCCATTGCCCTGTGGCTCTGGGACTTACTAGTCTTACAGCCTTCATTTGCTGGGATGGTGAGGTGATGGGGGAGCCCGCTCTGTGTTCTGCTTGAACTTCCCGGCCACTCCTCCAGCCGGCCACTCTGCAGCCTAAGCAAAACCTCCAGTCCCTGCACTTGTCAATAGGGATTAGCAGGTATTGTCTATGCCCAATGGTTTGTTTACAGAGGGGCTTTCTGTCCCTCCCCCGCCCAGACTCTGAAGCCACTGCCTACCAGACCTGGGTTGATCAGAAGTACTGAGGGTAAGGTCTTTTGAGTCTTCAGTTGGGCATACAGCAGTCTGTTAGAATGTGAGTCAGAGGACTCCTGAGCAAGGAAATCTAAGGCCTAAGAGAAAAACTGGTTTTCCCAGCGTCACACAGCCAATCGTGTATGTGTGTGTGTGTGTGTGTGTGTGTGTCCCTGTCGGTCCTTAGTCTAATGCACAGTATTTCTGAAGTGTGTGTTGGTGTGTTTGGCTTTTTACTTTTCCGACTGTAATACTGAAAGAGTATCAGAGGTGTGGACCCCTCTGTGGTCATGTGACATCACGGCCGGGAAAGTGTGACTCGAAGCAATCTATAGATAGATGGATGGGCCGAGTCTCAGGGTTGTTCTCTAAGCACCCTGATGACTCTGTGACTTCAATAGTCCTTCTTGGAAACTCTAGAATGGGCTCCTTAGGAACTGTCTTAATGCTTTGCCACCTACACCTTCTAAACATGGGTTTCCAGTGCAGAGCAAGCAGGGTGCTGGGGGAGGCAGGTGCTGGAAGGCAGGTGCTGGGGAGCTGGGTACAGAGTCCATCCTCCCAAGCCTACCTATGAAGTGTCCTGAGTGGAGTCAGAATCTTCATTTCAAAAAAATATTTTATTTTAGCTGACTTTAATTCCAGTACTCCAGAGGCCAGCCTGGTCTACAAAGCAAATTCCAAAAAAAGCCGGGGTTACACAGACAGAGCAACCCTGTCTCAAAAAAAAAAAAAAAAAAAAAAAAAACCTAAAAAAAACAAAAACAAAACAAAAAAAAAACAAAAGAATTATTTTGTTATTTTTTAAATTATGTGTGCATTGCGGGGGTGGGGGACACACATGAGTATAGTACCCTTGTAGGCCAGAAGAGAGTGACAGATCCCCTGAAGCTGAACTTATACATAGTTGAGAGCTCCCCAACATGGGTACTAGGAATCGAACGTGGGTTCTCTTGAAGAGTAAGACCCATTTTCAACCACCGAGCCATCTCTCCATCCCTAAGGATCTTCATTTGAAAGGAACTCAGGTCAGCCCTGAGGTCAACTGCAGCTTGGATACCACTGGCAAGGTTAAAGGGCTTGTTTACTCTCCTCACTACCCCTCAAGGCTGTCCCGAGTGAATTGTTTCCTACCTCTGGACCTTGATCCTCTTGTCCGTTAAACAGGGTGTCACCCTTTCCTGTTTGCCGCTGTAGGGGTCACCTAGAGTGTACAGAACATATAGTGCCTTGAGGCTGGCTCCCTGTGTGTGCTGAGTGAGTAGTGACTATCCTGGGCTTGTGGAGCGATGGGCAGGGCAGGGCAGGGTGATTCAGAGTGCCAGGATGTGGGAAAGTTTGCTGGGAGGATGCCAGGCCAGGACCTCAGGGCGAGGCCTCTGGGGGACTGATGTGTTTGCGTAGGAAGGAGGAGATAACATTAGAGCTTCAAGCCAGTCCAGAGATGGATCCTCCTACCTTTCCTGGGCACAGACTCCTAGCACCCAGGATGAGGAGGACACAGAGCCCCAAGAACTGTAACCTGGTTGGGATGTGTCCCAGCAGGCGTGGGAGCTGGGCCTGAGGCTCCTAGGCTTGCCCCATACCAAGGTAACCCCCTGAGCATGATGGAGTACCTTGGGACTGTACACAGGGGTTAGGGCAGCACCCTCCTGGAGGTTTGTGGGCTCATTTGAGAGGCTGATGGGTAAATTCTGGGAAAATACCAGATGAGATTAATTGCTGATGAGACTCTTTTTCACCAGGAAAAGTCCTCCCCCTGTTACCACCTCACCTAGGAGTCTCCACTTCTATTCACACCCTTCTCCTCTGAGAGGGACCAAGCCCCATCCCCACCCCCATCCCAACTCCCTCATTTCCCCCACACACACACCACCTCCCCATCCTCACCTCCTCCTACCAGATGTCCTGATTCCTCTGAACACAAACTTGAAAAAGACCCAGGGATTTATTTGTGCCTTAGCCTTTCGCGTTGTCTGCCCTGCCACGCTGAGCTCTGGAACTCAGTCAGCCAGCCTGTCTACACAGGGAAGAGTGAGGTCTCCAGGAGTCTGGGTCTGGTATGGGATCCTCAGACAGTAGCGCTCTTGGTCATCTCAGTAAGTTCTGGGGAGGGGTGGGCTTGTGGTGATAGGGCTGTCAGAGTCCAGACGAGGGACAGGCAGCAGAGTCCTCATGGGAGACTGGGAGGGAGCCAGGTGGAGATCTTGTAAGGATAGATAAGTCTTCCCCACAGGCTCGCTCTTGAGGCTGAATCCAGAGTGGTTGACAGGTTACTGTCTGGTGGGGACAGTTGTCTTTCTTCAGCCACAATGCTTGTCTTTTGCTCTTAGATGCTGATAAATCTAGGTTCTAGCAGTAGTTAACCTGCTGTCCTCACTTGGACTCACCACACTTGGCTGAGGGTGGCCTTTCTGTGCTCTATTCATGAGCAAGGCTCGAGAACATGGCTCACTGCGGATGTCCGGTTGGTTCATCGGCCAGCTGAGGAGCTCTACATTCTAAATTCATTTTTTTCCCTCACTATCTCTACACATCTTCACTTGCTGGATGTGTTCTGTATCCAGAGAGCATCTTATCAAGCTCAGGTTAGACTTGTATTAGACCAGGATAGACATTGTGTGACAGAGGTACCATTGCCTGGTCTCACAACAGCTCTAAGATCTGCTTTCCAAGCCCTGGCTCACTAATAGCCATCCCCAATGGTCTCCACCTGATCTTACTATGCCTGTCCATTTGTGATCTGTTTCTCCCCACAGCCCCTTCCTGCCCTGCCTCAGCAGCTCACTGTTTATTCTCAAAACTATAGAAACAACTTCAGATGTTCTGTGCCCCGTGCTCCAACAATCCTGAGCACCTGCACCCTGTGGTGCGACAACCCTGGCCATCCTGTATCCTAGGAGTCCACAGCTTCAGGATCTCACAGTTCTGGGCACCAGCAGCTAAGGGCATCCATTGTCCCAGGCATCCTGCATCCAGGGTGCCCACAGCTCTGGGCTCTCACAGTTCCATGCCCTGAAAGCTCCAGGTGTCCTCTGTCCCAGGCACCAACAGCCTTTGTCTCCTAACGGCCTTTTATGCACAGAGCCCCAGGTACCTTGCACCTCACGACTTCACAACTCTGGGTATCCTGACCCCAAGTGCCTACATCTCTGGGTTCCAAGAGCCCTGGGCATCCTATCCCCATGTCCCCACAACCCTGGGCTCCTACACCCCCAGGCTCAGCTCCCTGATCCACCTGATGCCCCGACTTCTTGCTTCTTCACCACCCAGGTTGATGTGATTTTCTTTTCTTTTTAAAGATTTATTTGATTTATATGAGTACACTGTAGCTGTCTTCAGACATACCAGAAGAGGGTATCGGATCCCATTACAGAGGGTTGTGAGCCACCATGTGTTTGCTGGGAATTGAACTCAAGACTTCTGGAGGAGCATTCAGTGCCCTTAACCGCTGAGCCATCTCTCCAGCCCATGATTTTCTTCTATATCTTAGAAGATATATCTTCTATATCTTCTATATCTTCTATATCCTCTATGTCTTAGAGGAGAAAAAAAAATTCTCATAATTGGGGTGCCTGATCCAAAGTCAAGGCAGCCTTGATTTTATCTACATGGGCCCAGAGGTTTCCTGCCGTGGGAGCAGCCAGCTGCTAGGTTGACGCTGAGTCCCTCAGTGCAGGATAAGGATATGTGGCGGTGCTAAGAGAGGGTACAGGAGCCACATGGTAATTGACATGGCAGAGGCACCCAAGAGAAGGATTGAATGGTGCCCCTGAGGCACAGTAAGGAGGCATTTCTGAAGGAGAGTTCTAATTGCTTTTGTGATGTGCTATCGTCTGAGGGTAACTTTGTGAGCGCACTGACCTCCCAACGGTTAGATAGAGAATTATAGGATATAAGCCGCTGGTGCGGGGGGTTCTGCAGAAGGTATTTTATTAGCATTTTTTTAAAACTAAAATTTAAATATTCTTATTGTGGAAAGGCTCATAAATATCCAAAAGGAACCTAAGGAGTAAAATATTAGTAACCACCACAAGCTCACATGCATATTTAGACGTAGATGTTAGACTTTCTGGTCAAAATTGTCATAAGTTCTAGACAAGTCCTTGGGCCTTCCAGTGCCCCCGGCTGGTTCCCTTGGAACTGATATCACAGTGAACTCTGTGGGGAAGGAGGGGCTGGCGAAAGCAGAGTAGTTGTCACTGCAAACCAGCTGTCTAATAAACTGAGCTTTGACACTTATCTGTGCCCCCCCCTCTTGGGAGACCTAAGCCCCCAAGGCATGCCCAGTTCCTTTCCTGGAACTTGGGAAAAATCGGCTTGAAGTCTTCTTTGGCACACCCCCTAAGCTGTAGCCAATATTTAGCCACCCTCCTTGAAGTCTGCATTCTGTGCCAAGGGTTTCTTAGACCTCACTGCCTTGACCATCCATGCATAGGGTCCTGTGTGGTGGGGCGGAAGGTCGGTGTGTGTGCATGGGGGTCCCGACAGAAGCATGTTCACTGAGCACCCGCAGCTCCGAAATGACATTTCAGGAATTGAATTACCGACATTTCAGTACTGGCAGAATCCAGGAATAGATTATTTGATTATATCTGTTGGAAGTCATCCCCGCAACCGGCTTTGCTTTCTCAGCCAACAGCTGAACCGGGTGAGGAGCAGGCGACAGCAGGGGGAGGCCGTAATTACGTGGTTCTCCCAAAAGCACAGCTCTCAAGCTGGCAGCAGCTGGTGGCTTGTCCCTGGTCTGTGAAAGCCCCTGGACTCTGATGCGCCAAGCCGGACCCAAACTGGCACCAAATCCCAACAGGCACAACATCACCTGCTAGTGCGGGTCACACTGCTGGGCCTATGCAGACTAAAAATGCCATTTTGATGGCTGCTGCTGCAGCCAGAGGCACCTCCTTCCCCCTCTGTAGAGGAAGAAGTGGGCCACTGAGGTCTGCTGGGTAAAATCAGGGTATCTGTGGCCTGATTTCTGTGACAAATCCTCTAGAGGTTATTGGTCTTGGGGTTCCAACCTTTAGGGCTCAACAGCCATTGAGGAAATCTCTGATTTTCCTTGACCTCAAGGTATTTACAGAGCATATTAAGGTTCCAGGAGGTGTTTCCTAGCCCTGCAACAATGTCTCCCTTTGGAGCTAGTAACCCTGCAACAGTGACCCCCTTTGGAGCTTGCATCCTGCCTGGCCCGAGATGGGAACATAGATACTTGGTGCTGCTAAGTTGAGGTACTGGCTTCCTGGTTGCTTCATGACTGGAAAACCCACTGAGAGTCACTCATACGCACTTACCCCTGGGTCAAGAGCAAATCTGTGAGGATCAGAAGAATGTGCCTCTCTCCCCAGGGCTCTCAGCACCCAGGCTGAGCTCTGGCAGGGCCTCATGGCAGACTAAGCACAGTGGGGAGAACTTCGTCCCTTAAAAACTGTCACCATTTGCCAATTAATCAAATAATAATTAATAGGTTGTATTTAGCTCCACCAGGGAAAGCCAAAATGAGCTCCAAGGAGGCACGGGCTCAGCCAGGCAAGAACTACTTAATTCAAAGGGAAAGGAAGGGCCTGGCCTCATTAGGCTACCCCCAGTGTGTCCTTGAAATGCACTTCTTGGCGTCCTGGAAAAAACAACTCTCTTGTGCAGGCGCCTACCTGTACTACTTATCTCTAAAAAGGACAGAGTCATGCCTCTGGAGTGGTTGGACTCAAATACTGTGCTGGCATTCCGCCCACACCATCTTTTGTAGAGCCCTGGAAGCCCAGGCCCCCTTTCCTATTTGTATCTCTCAATGTCCTCTTCTTTCAGTCCTGAGAAACTAGCTTCCTGGTTACCCAACACCTCTGGTTTCAGCTTCTTCTAATCTGTTTCTCGTCTTTCTGGAGCAGGCAGGGCATCGTCATGATAGAGGTTGGAACAGAGCGGCAGGGTGTCATAAGCAGGTGCCTAAGGGCAGGTGTGGAATGGGCTTGAGGGAGATTTGGGGATTTAGGTGTCTAGTCTGTCTTGACCTGAAATGTTTAGTGACTTTGTCCCCCTGCTGTAAGACCCCTGACTCCTCAGAGCTCATCAGAAGAAATGCCAAGCAACAGAGGCAGGTGTAGGCCGAATTCCATTTTGTCTCATGTTCTGAGGCTTGGAACCTCAGGACTGAATAGTACCTGTGGGCTAGCTTTTTTCAAGGCTGCTCTATGAAGTCTGGATACTCAGAACAGGCTCTAGACATTGAGGTGAGCACTAGCCATAACCTGAGGAGCCTGACCAGGGGCCATGATCCAAGGGATCACTGTAGCCTATTGACCACTATTGAAAACTCACAGCATGCTTTTCTGAGTTATGTGGTGCCCTGCCCCTGGGAATCAGGTAGCAACAATGTTAGGGAAAGCGTGCTCTGCACCTCCATCTCCTGCCTCAGTTTCCTCATATGTAAAGGGAAAGTGGTCGTCTATCTTAAGTCATACAGAATGAGACCTGTCACTGGGCTGTTACTTTGCTGTGGATCCAAGGTAGACCGTGCATTTTAGATTGTAGAGCCCAGGCGGGAGCTGGCATACAGGAGACTCCAGGAGGTCAGTGTACGGGCAGGGGAGTAAGTAATAGAGGCAAAGCCATGCAGGATGGAGGGGCCTAGTGGGTGGCATGCACTTAGCAGAGGGTGGTGGGGTCCTGTGCTTGCCCTGGTGTGAGGTGGAAGGGTCATGCAAGTCTGGTGGGCTCTTCACTTGGAGGGAAGCTGGTCTGAATGCACCAGCATCTAGGAGGTGACCATAGCCCTTGAACCACGTGGAGAGTCCAGCTGGAGTGCACATCTGTCTTGCAACCTTGACCTGGTTTACAGTGTTCCCTGGAGCTTTTCTACCAAGTCATTTACCCTGTCACCTCGACTTCTCTGTCCACTGCACTCAGTTCCACCGGAGCTCAGAGGCCTGGGTAGCAACGCACTTGGTTCTTGTACAGCAGGGAGACTTTCTGATAGCCTCTTGTCAGGTGGATAGCTTAAGGCGTGGTCTCACCTAAGGGCCCCAACTGGAGTTTCCATGAAGCTAAGTCTTACTGCATTAAAGGATCAGTGGGCAGGGTGTGGGACTTCCATGTTCTCTCTGGGGCTGGGCAGCATTGCAAGCTTTGACCTGAGCAGCCTTCCCTGGGACTCTTGTTTAATCCAATGCACATAGAGGCCTTCTCTTTACAGTCTCTTCCTCCTCCTCATCTCCTGGAGGGCTCACCTGAACAAGCCCAGTGTGTCCTTGGGCAGGCTCTCCCCTGGATGGCAGTGGTAAGGAGACAGGGCATACACAGGCCCTTGTGGGTCAGAATTTCTCTGCTGCTGGGCTGGCTCTTTTATAACCATTCAAAGATGTGTGGCAGCAAGTCTGCTTGCCTCTTCCAGAAGACAGCATCTTCAACGATGAAAGAATGTACATGGGTGTTTCCTTGGCTCATAGTCACTCCTGGGAACCTTGTGGTCACTGTTGGCCATAGAGTAAGGGTCTATCAGTCTCTCGCCAACTGGTCCAGTTGTAATTTTGCTTTATATCTGATCAGTTTTCCAATGATGAGAGAAATCAAAACCATCTGCTCCCTGTGGGCTGAAGCACAGGAGGGAAGCTATATAGTGCTTTGACTGTGTAGAGTTGACATGGAGAGAAGGCTATGAAAGTCTACTAGAGCGTAGCAGGGCCACCAGCATGTGTGACCATGCACTGCATGCATCCCTTCAGGCACTCAGCATGTATTTTGTCTCCATATTGTATCCAGGGTGATGGGTTCAATACTAGGTTAGGTTTGAGCGCTCTAAGGCTCCCAGGTGGGAGGTAAGTGATTGAGCAAATGTGTGTGATCCAGGGGACAAGCGCTGTCATCAAGTCAGGGCTTAGTAATAAGTGTACACGCTGCTCAGGATGCCTGCCCCTGGCACTCTTCTTTGCCACCTGCCTGGATATCCGAATGCTTCCCTCACTCTTGAGCATCTGTGTCACCCCTCAGGTGGCATCCATTTATAGTGAACACAAAGACAGCTCTCATTCCCCACCTAAGGACTGAACTACAGGTGGATTCAGAGCCACTTGTCAAAGCTGTGTGACCCAGCAGCTGTGGCTTCCTGTTCTTTCCTGGCTGTATCACACCAGCGACCCAAAGAGGGAGCAATCCAGTGCTGGGGGGCCCCCCCATCCACAGGCCTCTGTTTGCTCTCCCCAGCTGTTCTGCTCTCAAACAGGCAGAGCGTCAAGAGGCTCTAAGGGACATAGTTAGTGACAGGTGATTGCAGCAAGCCCAGGACTGATGGGATAATCAGAAAATGACTATAGATGCCTAGAAGGAGAATGGGAGGGGGTGGGGTAGGAAACAGATTCCAGGCATGCAGCAAGTGGAGCCAGATCCCTGGACAGGGATGAGAAGCTGATGGGGAAACTGAGGCATGATGTTGAGGAAGGTGTGACACAAGACTCAGGCCCCAGCAGGCTCTCTACTTCTGACACCCATGCCTCTTCTCCATGAATAAAGCATGAGGGAGAGGGGGTGCTGTCATCATTATCGTCTGACTCCATAATAGAAAAATTAAAATTTAAAGTGATGGAAAGTGACGAGAGACAGAAATGTTCCTAGAAACTGGAGATTGTGCACTGGGCCGCTCTTGGTGAAGATGACATCAGACACCCGAGTCCCCAGGAGTGGGTTTTTAATGTTTCAGTATTTGAAGTGGAGGACACAGGAGCCCTTTGTTCTCTGGGCCCCTGGGGGCCTTCAGTTCTCACTACCAGCCCCAAGAAGCAACTTCATCTCACCATGGTCCTATGCTTTGTGATACAGGCGGCCTCAGGAGTCCTGGCCAAGTCTACCCGTGCCACCTATGGGGACCCATGCCATGCTCATGTCAAAGGAAGCCCAGGCCATTTAAAAGCCAAGCCACTAAAAGCCTTTCCAAATTGTCTCTAAAGTTCTTAGCCTGAATCCAATATTTGAACTCCAGGGTCCTTGGGAGTTTTGACTCCAGACTCCCTTCCTTCCTGGGGTGGCTGAGGGTTGGCATTGTGATGGATGTTGGCTACCAGCTCTGGTTGATGTTAGTTGTTTTAATGTTTTAAAACCAGGTCTCGCTACAAAGCAAAGTGGCTTTAACTCTTGTTTTCCAGCCTCACCCCAATCAGTGTTGGGAGTGCAGGTGTGTGCCGTTGCATCCAGAAAGAGGTCTGTTTTTCTACTCTTGGGCTCTAGGAAAATCTAAAATGTAGCCAAGTCCTTAGTCCCCACCCCACTCCCAGGAGCTCAGAGCAACCTGGCTGGGCTTGCCCAGTTCCCCAGGGCAACCACTTGTCTTCCGCTGGCCTGCTGGGCTCCAAATGCTACTGGGCTCCTTCCTGAAGAGCATCCAAATCCTCCCCCCTGAGTCAAGCTGAGTCCTCAGGTCAGTGGGGCAGAATGCCAGAGCCCCAGGGACAACAGGCTGCACAAAACACTTACTTTAATTAGAAGAATTATGTAAAACAGATCAGAAAGTTGGCAAAAATATGGGACAAAAAAGTCACTGAAGGCCACCTCCTGACCCAGCCACTCGTTTGCCTCACCCTCTGATGCTTTCCTCACAGTATTGGCATGCACTGCAGAGAGGCCACCTTCTCTGCGGTCAGCCTTCTCAAGAAGTCTGAGGATTATAGGAGACACCCTTTTCCTCTGAGACACAGCTTGTCCGCCTAGATGGAGGATGTAAGTGGCCTCCCATCTGCAGCCGAGGTGGCGTCTTGTGAGGAGCAGGTGTGAGGAATTCCAGGGAGGAATTAGGAGAGAGGAGTTGAGTAGACATCTGGACATGATGGCATAGAGTCTGTGCCCAACCACCTCCTTCCTGGCAGTCTTCCTCCTTACTGATTATTGGTCTGTAATCTGTGTACACACACACACACACACACACACACACACACACACACACACACACACACGAGAGCTGAAGTTCTGTGAGGTGTGGATTTCTGGGACTTCACCACACGAAGCAGGACCATGATGCTGCTGGGAGAATTTGAAGCGTGGAGAGGGAAATAGCAGAAATCATGTGGTAGATGATTCCACAGGCCACAGAAGGTCTGCCAGAGTTCTGGGATGGAGAGGTGTTAAGCCCTCCCTCACATTGAGCTGTTTATGATGAACAAAGAATGCTAGAAAATAGGGTGGGTGGAGAGGGGAGGGAGGGAAGGAAGATCCTTATTGTCCCAGCAGGAGTTTGGGTCTGCCCTGTCCAAGGTCTCTCCAGGGTGAGTGCTTACTCCTGGAGAGCCATGACCTTATCCCTTATCTTTTGCTTAAAGTCTGCCCTTTTATCTAGTAACATTGTATCCCTCCAGAGAATTCACTAAGCAAGAGGTGTTGGCTACATTCTGTCCTGTCTCCAGTCCTACACTCCCTCCAGAGGCTGAGGTAGATTTGAGGGTATTGCTCAGAGGCCAGAGCTGAGGAGTGGCAGTTGTCTGTGTGTGAGGAAGGCAGAGGGCATGGGTCCAGCATTCACTCCCATCTCATGCCCTTTGAGACACTTAAGGCAAAGCTGTTATGGAAGGACACGAATTGTACAATGGCGTGTGTGTGTGTGTGTGTGTGTGTGTGTGTGTGTGTGGTGTGGCTGTTGGGACAGATACAAATACGGAAGTAGAAATCAGACCTGGATGTCAGCCCCAGATTTTCCTTTTAGCAGCTGTCTGACCTTGGACAGTTTTCCAATCTCTAGACTTTACTTTCTTTGTAGGGCTGGACAGGGTCACCCCCCTCCCACTGAGTCAAAGAGGCAGCAAGCCGCAATCACTGTATACAAAGCTATTGAGCACAAAGGCACCAAACCAGCTGTCTCCTGGTCTGCCTTGTTTTATATCTTGTGAGAGAGAGAGAGAGAGAGAGAGAGAGAGAGAGAGAGAGAGAGAGAGAGAGAGAGAGAGAATGAGAATTGGCTGGAAAACCAGCAATTAATAAAATAAGTCAGGAGAGTAATTGGCGAGGTGATAAATATTCATATTTGCTAAACCACTTATTAGCATAAATTTAAAAGATTTCTTTCTCCTGCTAACATTGTTTTGGGTAGTTACAGAGCTGGGTACATTTGTCAAAACTAAATGGATTGTACACCTAGAAAGGATGAAATTTATTGTAGGTAAATTAAATTTTTTTTTCCTTAGCTGGGTATAGTGACACATGCCTGTAATCCTAGCAATGAGGGAGCCGAGGCAGGAGGATGATAAGTTCTAGGCTGAATATATATATATATATATATATATATATATATATATATATATATGGCAAAACACATGTAATTGACAAGGTCTAACTTAAGAGGATGTATCTGATATTGATGAAGAAAAAGACACCTTTTTTTTTTTTTAGATTTTTTTTTAATTGTCTGTGTATGAGAACATATAGGTGGCCTTGGAGGACAGTGGTGTCAGATCCTTTAGAGCTGGAGCTCTAGGCAGTTGTGGGCAAGTCAGCATGTGTCCCAGAAACAGAACTAGAACCTCTGCTAGGGCAGTATGTGTTCTTAACCACTGAGCCACCTCTCTAGCCCTGCCATCTAAATAGTTTGCTCTGTAGACCAGGCTGTCCTTGAACTCACAGAGATCCACTTGCCTTTGCAGAAACCAAAGGTAAGAGCCACCGTGCCCAGTTTTGTAAACCGAACTTCTGGTGGCAAGTTTTAAAAATGTTTGGACTTGAACATGACTTAATCCTTTCTATTCTGTGGAAGGCCACCCCTTATACTCCTCCCCAGAGCCATCAGGGGGACACTACCCTGATTCTCCTCATGAGACCTTCACAGAGGCTACAGTGTGCAGACAGAAGCAACCCTGCCGTTTCCCAGAGATGACTGCTTCCTCCTCCCTTCTGTTTCTGAAGCCCCTCATCTCATCACTTGTCTGTCAAAAATCCTGTGAGGATGAACAAAACGTGGCTCATGGGAGTTGGTTTGGAGAGAAGGGGTTTATAACGTTACATACTGTCCTTGGCCCCATAAAGCGAAGGACTTGTGGTGAGACCCTAGAGGGTTGACAGACTTGGAAGACATACACTAAGCTTCCCTCTGGGCTGTGGATGAAATTCCACAAGGCAATAGCTGATCTTTTCTCAATGACAGCTCAGCAGGGCTCTCAGTTAATGGCCTTACAGTGAGTACAGCAACCCCGCCTATCTCTCCATTGGACATCCATTCACGAGTGCCTGGTGGTTTTGCCTGGACCACATCAGCCATTTCAGCCTCTACCTCTACGACATGCATACTACTTATCAGATTGGCCCAGGATGGGAGGAGGCGGGGAGCTATTAAAATTCCAGAAGCCTTGGTGGGTTGAGAAGATGAGCCTGGAAGGAGAGGGAATGTGTTAAGGCTAACGGCAGACTTCTCACCATGCTTTAAACGTGTAGTCACTCATTCATGAGAGGACAGGTGTGAGAAAAACGAAGACCACTGGAGACTTAGGGGACACTCAGAACCAATGGTCTTTCTCAACACATCTGCACAGGCTGACTGCAGCCTTGAGCAGGAAGCTGAAGGCCCTAAAGCCAGGCCTCCCCAGAACAGGCACACCCTCCTCATTGTAAGGATGGACCTGCTGGCCCAAGTCTATCTGGAGGTCCAGACAGGAAGAATGCTTATCTCAACCAAGCCCTGTGCATTTTTCTTATTTCGTAAATGCCACTGCCCCCAAAGAGCTGTTAATCAAGTCTGGCTGTGAGTCTACCTGCTCTGCCCTTTTGCCACTGTGACTGCACTTTAAAAACTTCAGCTGTCACTCAGCAAGTGGCTTTGCTAGCTTTGGAGATACCCCAGCCCATGCTCTGGGGGTGGGGAGAAGATGTGTGGGCAGACTGGTGGAAGAGCCATCTGTACGCCCTGAGAAGTCTCTGGCTTGAGGTCTGGAGTGAACAGGGAGAACCTGCTGGGACCAGGCAGTCATCGAGCTTTGTTCTTTGAGTCTGTGAAGTGAGGAATACCTGGGCTTTTCATCTAGCTAGCCCTGCTGAGAAAAGCCAGTGGGCACTGGGCCAGAGGCTAATACCGGCAGAGGTCTGTTTTAGCCCAGGGATCTGAGTGCTGACCGCAGCCGCCCACTGTCTGCTGTGTAGCACAAGCTCTGGCCTCCCCAGAGGATGAGCAGCCTTCTGGTTGAGTGGAGTACTTCCTGGAAAGTTTCTGCCAGGACTGCACTCCACACCCAGCCATATTCATATTCATAGTCACTTGCTGGCTCTTACTGGAGGCTCTGTTACATGTCACCTGCTCTGGAAAGCTCTCCTGAACCCTAGGCAAAGTTAGAGCTACCTCCTTGGCTTCTTCTAGTATCTATCACCTACCCAGGACTTCCTGTGGCCTTTTTGCTACATGTACCATGAACTCTTTGGAGGCAAGAATCACCCTTGTTCTGTGTTCCATTCCAGACACTTAAGACGGGGTCTGACACATGGCGGGAGTTTGGTTAAACGTGAGCAGAAAGGGTCCTCTGTGCTGGTTCTGTCTGAGCTATCCAGGAGCCCCCCTGTGGTGGCGCTTCCAGGATGTATGTGAAGCTGACACACTTGCCTGGTGCTATTAGAAGCTGAACAGTTGCCAGCCTGTCTGGGTCTCATGCTGCTTTCCCATTGGGAGACTTGTGCAAGTCTCCTTTCTCAGGCCTGGATGTATCTCTGTGGAGACATTGGGTAACACCTGAATGTCCATGTAGAGATGATGGTTCTATTTGCTTCATCATCAGCTAGATTGAGACTGTGTTAGCATGTTAGATAACACTTAGGGGACCAGGTTATTGGGCCTGAACAACTTGGGGTATCCTGATGTCCTCTGTGACAACTCCTACACTGGTCCTCACTGCCGCCAAGGCATGTTGTCACTGCAGTCCCAAGATGGTCTCGTCTACAGTAAAGATTGGTCTTAGGGTCAAATGTGATCAAAGTACATTGTATGAATGTGTGATGTCACAGGGAGGCCCTGTTATGTCATGCAGTTAATACGTACCAAGGAAAATGTGACAGTGTCACACTATTACAATGTGTCTTTGTTTGGTTGTTTTTTTTTGTTTGTTTGTTTTGTTTTTTTGTTTTTTTTAAGGCTAGTCCTGTGTGATCTGAAGTTTGCTGAAACAGTGTCATTAAAGATACGTAGATTAAAACATTACCACTGTAAACCTGCTAGAATGGCCAGAGTCCAAACTTTCCTGGAAGGCAGCTGGCAGTTTCTCACAACACTAAACATGTTCTCACTCTATGATCCAATAGTCACCTTCCTTCATACTACCAAAGAGGTCCAAACATGTGTCCACAAAAACTTACACACAAGGACCCCATGCCCAACTGCTATGACCCAAGTTGACCTTTTCAGCCACATGACTCCACTGTAACCTGCCAAGTTGCCACAGGCTCAAAACTGCAGGGCCAAGCAATTACAGATGAAACTTCTGAATCTGTGGCCAGAGTAAACTTTTTCCGCATCTAAGATGATGATCTCAGGTGTCTTTTGATGGAAAGTTGACTCAGACACAACTCTGCTGCTGGAATCTACAGTCTGTCGAAACACGAGAGCAGCAGTGGCTTATGGAGTCCAGCTCATGTCCCAGCATCTCAGGTACAACACTGTTGTTGTCTGGGACTTTGTAGTTCTTAGGCTGGTGTAGACTGTCATAGGTATGTACCCCCATTCTCTTCACCCATTGCCACATGTTTCCCTCTGAGAGATGCAACATGACTTTTGCTGAGAGCTGCTAACATTTAAAAATATTATATATTATATATATGCATAATTACCCATATGTGCACACACTTCCACCCACGTGCATGTGTACACACACACATAACACATGCCTTTTTAATGGTATCTCTGAATTGGCGTGTTTACTTTATATCTAGAACCAGTTTACTGAGATTTGCCCCAACCTGTAAGACACATTTCTTTCTCACATGTGAGCCACAGACAACTCTGGACCTCCACTCGAGGGCGGGGCTGGCTGGAAAATCATTCTTTTATTTACACACTTACGTCACTTCTCACGCAAGGAGTGGGCATGAGGCTGGATGCCAGCAAGTGTGGCTACTGCAAAAGACCCCTTGTGGGAGCTTAGGGACAGAGAAGTGGAATCCTCTTCCCTGTGGGTAAGATGGGCACAGGCTCCTAACCCTGGTGAGTGCCCAGTTCCCTGTGGGGTGTCATCTCATGCCTCACCACTGCAAGGCACAACTCTGTCCTGTTCTGGACAGGTGAAAAGTGGGGCCTTCAGACTTAATCTCATTTGCTCTCTCTGTGCCCAGAGGTGTGCTGGGTGCCAGGCAGGGGGTCCTCTGTCCACACTAGTTCCTTGCTGCAGGGCTAGCTCTAGACAGTTAAGAGATGCCATCAGTGCCACCAGCGGCTGAGTAAGATAAGGGGAAAGTGAACCTTGTGGTACAATAGGAGTGGGGTAGAGCAACAGCTTTGAACACGCAGATTGTAACCATCGGGAGATGGTCTCAGGAGCCCCACCCGTACATTTATTTTCACTGCTACTTCATAATTGTGATTTTTCTACTGAGTGGTGTCTCAGTTCCTAAGAACATTGGAAATATGTGTTTTCTTATGGTTGCAACCTACAGGTTGAGAACCACTAGGGTGGTGGGGTCAGGTGCTTGGAGCCTCCATGGAGGGACATCAAGACTCATCTGAAGGAGAATAGTTCATTGAGAAGTTGGGAACTGTTCTAGGCAGAGGAAATAGTCCAATGGCATGCCAGAGCTTAGAGATGGTCAGGTGGCTAAAGCACGAGAATTGTTTTGTGAACGAACTTCTCTTCTTCCCACTACCTGCTAGTCTCTCTGAGGTGCTGACCTAGGGCTGCCAGTGGTGCATGGAGTTACCCCAGGGGTAACCCTAGAACTCTCACACCTCCTACAGTGGCCTCAGCTCATGTGGTTGGGAATCTACATGGGAACAAGCAGTGACTCTAGGCTTCTTTCCTGGTGGGGGCAATTGTATGTTCTCAACAGACTCTGGATGCAGCTGATTTCAGGGAGATGCTACCATCCACAGGGAAGCTCCCCCTGTGGCTTAAAGCTGGCCTGAGTCTGGACTATATTAGTTGAGCCAGGCTGGATTAATCCGTGATGCTGAGCGTACAGTGTGGACAGATCCTGGGGAGCTGTCAAGATGGCGACGTTGTTCAAATCCTGTGTCTACCCACGCCTGAATGGCTGAGCAGTGTCACTAACAGGACTCCTGTCTTCGGGTGCCTGTGGTGAGGCAGTTGTTGTGGGAATGTGAAGGCTGCTCGTTTGAGGGGAATGAATAATTTATTTCTGTTTTCGCATGGCTTATCCCTTCATCGAAGTTGAGCTCCAAGCATCCTGCAGGCTCCTGATTAAGGGGCTTCGGCAGCCTTAATCCCAGTCTTTGTGGTGTGTTTCCACGTGGTCACTTCACAGGCTACATTTCAGGAGTGTCTTTGCTTTGAATTTCTCTGTCTCTGTCTCTGTCTCTGTCTCTGTCTCTGTCTCTCTCACTCCCTCTCTCTGTCTGTCTCTCTCTCAGGAAAAAAAGTTCCTCTCTTACCTGTCCAGAAACTTTAATCCCAATAATTCTGCCTCACAGGTTGACTTTCTTTAGTGTTTGTGACAAGCCAAAAGCTACCTATGGCTACACTCACCCCAGATTGTCTGATTGTTACATGGACCAGCCTCAGCCCCTGCCTAGATTGCTCACCTATCTCCTATCTCCTTTGAACCACCTCTGGCAAAGGTCCTGGCATATGCCCAACATTCATCCTGCCCAGGTTACCATCCTGACCCTCCAAGTCCATCATTTAAGAATCCACAATGGCTCCCAACTGCCAAACACAGTCTGAATCAAAACTGATAATGAATTACCCTGGTTCCTCCTTTGAGCTGCCTGCTGATTCTTCATTCAAAGTTTAGGGAGGGTCTTCTTCATCCAGGAGGTATTTGGGGACTTATGGACCCAGGACCAAGATCCCACTCTCTGACTGCACAACTCCAGAACAAGATCATCAGCACAGAGATGGCAGGCAGGCCTGTCGGATGGCCTGGCCCTGGGTGGGAACTGAGGGAGACAACATGGAGCACGTCAGGATTTGGGCATATCGTATGCATGTGAATGTACTTTCACATGGTCCTGTGCACAACAGGATGGTACTGCCAGCCCTTTGCATAAATGCCCATGAGTTGAGAGGGTGTTTCTGAATGGGTTCATCGCCTCATGTGGTCTCATGGCTACCCAAAGAAGGACAGGGAGAAGAGATGGAGGAGGCAGCAGTTCCAGGAGAGGTGACTGTCCAGGGCTACCTAGTGACATAGCAGAGTTCAGAATCGGCATGCTTTAGATTCCTTCCATGTTGAAGGGTTCACCCCCAACTCACCCTTCACATTCCTGGTACTCTGAGAACCTGCTGTCCTTCAGTCACCTGGGGTGGACTCAGGACAGCCACTCTTAGGGACACTGTGGCCATTGTGCTTCCTCTCTGGTATGATGATAATTTGTTCCAGACCTAATACCCGCTCTCCTCTCTCCTCCAATTTCATTATTAATAAAACTGTTGGAATGTGTAACGGTGGCACTCACAGATGACAGGCGGTCACTGAGTGACCACAGGTGGTATCACAGGAACACTTGGAAACTTTCTGTCACTATCTGACAAATGAAAAGCATCTGCCTCTCCCAGGAGTTTTGCTTGGTCATGCTGCCACACCTCACACACTGGCCTCACTTGCCCACTTCTGGGTATATGGCCTGGCCACACCTGGCCATACTGGTCTTACAGGGCCACTCCTGGCCATACACCTGGTCACACCTAGCTCTGTGATTTAGGACCAAGACTCTTCCCTCTTGGGATCTTTTACCCAACTGTAAGATGACAGGGATGGACCGGCTGGGTGGTTTTTTCTTCTTCTTTGCTTTACCCAGGGAAGCCTCAGCTAAGTGTCCGTGTTCACAGATGTGGTCCCACTGTGGAAGGAAGGGCAGACTACTTTTCCTTCCTATCCTCATGAGACTTGATGCAAAAGTTCTGGCTGAGACAGGAGAGCATCCCTTCTTGTGGGCACCACTCCACAGAAGCAGAAAGTGCCAGTTGGGTTAGAAGACACACACACACACACACACACACACACACACACACACATCTGGTGTTGGCTAAGGTTTTTAACCGTCTTCCTTCTGGAGCAGGAGACCCCTTGGTCACTTCCTGGGAAGAATGCCAGAATGGGTGTCATATGGCCCCTGGTCCAGGGTCAGCAGCAGCAGGTAGTCATGGTGGCAGGTAACAATGGCCCTGGCTAGGGAGGTCCCAAGAAGTCTATTATGAGAAAAGGGCCACCTTTATCCCCACTCTCTGGAAGATGATGTACACCCACCCACCTAGCCAGACAAAGCTGAAAAGTCTCGATTCACCACTACTCTGGTCCCCACAGACTCTTTACTCTGGTGCCTGATATTTTTGCAGTTTCTAGTTTTCAGAGTTCTTCTACAGCAATGTTGCTTAAATTCTGAGTTCTTGGGCTGGTGAGATGGCTCACTAGGAAAGGGTTCCCACCACCATCTCCCAAGCTGAGAGCTATCCTCATGACTCACATGGTGGAAGGAGAAAACTGACTCATGAAGACTGTCTTCTACTTACCACATGCAGCCGTAGCACACACACACCCTCACCAAATACACACACACACACACACCACACATGATGCACACACATAGCACACATACCACACACAAACACACCCATACACACACATACCCCACACACATGATGCACAAACACACATAGCACACACACCACACACAAACACACCCATACACACACACACCACACACATGATGCACAAACACACATAGCACACACACCACACACACCACACACATGATGCACAAACACACATAGCACACACACCACACACAAACACACCCATACACACACACCACACACATGATGCACAAACACACATAGCACACACACCACACACAAACACACCCATACACACCACACCACACACAAATACACCCATACACACACACCACACACACCACGTACAAACACACCCATACACACACACACTATACACATGATGCACAAACACATACCACACACAGCACACACACACACAAACACACACACAGACACCTGCACCCTCCCCAAACATACATACACACACACACACATCCCTAAATGAATAGATAACAATTTATTTTAAAAAATTAAGAGGAATGCCCACAGTGTTTAAGTCATTCATGGTGTCCCTCAAACCTGATACACTGCATGCTAATTAACAGTCGATATGTTAGGAGGTGGAGGCTTCGGGAGGTTGATTACATCAGGAAAGTAGACCTCTCAAGATGGGATTCATTCCCTTATAAAAAGAGGAAGAGGGCCTTCCCCCTACCACACAAGAACATGGTGGTGAACCAGGAGAGCGGCCTCACCAGAACCCATCCATACTGGCACCTTGACCTCAGATTTGCCCCAGAACTAGGAACTGAAAATGTGTTAAGCTGCTCACTCTGTGGACAGTTTATTATAGCAGGCCCCAAGGCGTGTGGACTCTTGTGTCTGGTTTCTTCATTCACCATTGTCTGTGTGGTTAGGCATCTCTGAAGGGCATTCTGATGACTTTTTATTATTCTGTTATGTGAAGACATAAAACTTTCCTACTGGTGAAGTGTAGATGGACGTTTGGGTAGCTTACAAATTGGTGCTGGCACATGCCCCCGGGGTGTGTGCGTAGCCACCTGTCTCAGTGTATCAGGGAGCTAGACCCCTGCTTCGTGGAGGATGTGAGTAGCAGATAACCTAGTCTTTTGAAGTGAGCGTAGACGGCAGGCTTTGTTGTCTATTTGCTTGTTTGTTTTTTGAGACAAGCTCTCATGTATCCCACGGTAGCCTCGAACATGCTGTGTACCTGAAGATGACCTTAAAAGTCTGATCCTCCTGCCTTGACCCACTGAGTACTGGAATTACAGGTGTGTACAACTAGGTCTGGTTTGTTCAACGAGAGGGATTAAACTCAGTGCTTCAGGAATGCCAGGGAAGCACACTAATAAGTCAGCCACACAGGCTGTGGGAGTACAAGCAAGAGCCACAGTTGGGTACCACATAGGCTTTGGAGTAGTAGGCATCTTTTTAAAAAAAAATATTTATTTATTTTATGTATATGAGTATACTATCTTCATGCTCACCAGAGGAACATATATAGCCCATGCTATACAGTATAACCCAGGCTAGCCTGGAACTGACACCTCTCTCACCTTAGCGTTCCTACTCTAGGGTCACAGGTATATGCCATCATACCCAGCTGTAACTCAGTTTCCTGAGCTGTGCAATGAAAGAGATGCCTCTACAGAGAGAGGTCATCGTCTGGATGGTATTGGAGGGTATTCTGTGAGCCACTGTGCTTATTACCTGGGGACCGTGGTGAGTCATTTTTAAACCACAGTCACTAAGGAGTAGTCATAATCCCAAACCATCCATCTTGGGCTTCAGAGCCCACAATATTTTTTTTTCTCCCTAAGGGACTCTGCTTCCTAATTAAGTTGAGCTTCAGAATATATTAAGACAATTTGTCATCTCTTGAGCACACATCCGGTCTGTGGGAGCGGGCTAGAGAGGCCATTTCCGGGTTCTCTGCAGGTTCTTGGAGGTAGCATGATACATTACCTGGACGGGAGTTGTGACTGGGGGCTGGAGGGAGACTTCTCTAGCTGAAGGCAGCCACAAGGGACCCTCCAGGTCTGGGCCATCAAGAGACTCCTGCCACAGAAACAGCCAAGGACTCCAAAAAGTCTAAGGCTGCAACTGCTGTGCTGTGGGTACATCTGGGCTGTTCATGTGACTGATCTGAGACCTCGTCAGCTGGAACTTCTTATGGACCATGTATACCCTGACAACTGGCCCTCCACAGCACCCCCAGATCCTGGAGCACCCCTTGAATAAGGAGGATGCTGAGAGTGTCTAACAGTATGCCTGGCATCAGGCATGTATCCAAGTAAGCCTACTGGGCTGTGCGCTTCCCACAAATGTAGACGTGGCCCTGGATGTAGTGCACATGGGGCCCTCAGCCTGGGTGGCCAGCAAGGGGGGCGGGGGGAGGGCAAGGTGCTGTACTAGCTCAGCCTAAAGTATGTTCTTTGGGGCGGTGGCCTGAATGTGAAACTGCGTGTTCTCTTCATCATCTAAATTGACACCTGCTCTCCTCTTCCTGTCTGAGAAGGATAATGGTCCAGCGCTAGGAAACCATGTGGTTTATCTCCTTGTTCCCAGGACTCTGTTCTTTGTCCTTCTGCCTTCAGATGTAGAAATGTAGAAAGACGTTGGCTTAGTTCCTTTTTTGCTTTTGGTGGGTGTCTTAGTTGCTGCTGCTGTAATGGAACACCATGACCAAAATTCGAGGAAAGGGCTTATTATCTTCCATGTCACCGTTCATCATCAAAAGAAGTCAGGACAGAAACTCAGGCAGAGAAGGAACATGGAGGCAGGAGCTGATGCAGAGGCCATGGAGGGGTGCTGCTTACTGGCTTAGCCTTCTTCCTTCTAGAACCCAGGACCACCAGCCTAGGGTTGTCCCCACCCACAAAGGGCTGGGCCTTTTCCCATCGGTTTATGAAGAAAGTGCCCTACAGTTGGATGTTGTGGAGATGGTTTCTCAATTGAGGTTTCCTTCTTCTAGATAACTCCAGCTTGTGTCAAGTTGACATAAAAACTAGTCAGCATACCGGGTTTTGAAGAAACGGTTCATATACCCTAAATTACCATGTCATAATATGAAGTAAATGTAATACACATAATTCAGTTGGTGGTGGTCTTTTCACGAGTATTAGTCCGTTTTGGAATGTTTCATCACACTAGAGCAGCTGTTCACAGCCTGTATCCCCTGTGGGGGTCAAATGACCCTTTCACAGGGGCCACCTAAGACCATCGGAAAACACAGTGTATTAAAAGTTCGCAGCATCAGGAAGACTGAGAACGTCTCTAGAAGAAACCTCACACTCCTAACTACACCCTTGTTTCCCCAGATCCAAGAACCACCACCACCATGGCAGGCAAGATAGCTTGGTGAGCAAAGACTCTCGTATCACACCTGAACTTAATCCCTGGAACCCACATGGTGGAAAAGAGAACCAACTCCCAAAAAGTTGTGCCCTTCTCTCTCTCTCTCTCTCTCTCTCTCTCTCTCTCTCTCTCTCTCTCTCTCACACACACACACACACACACACACACACACTCACACATAAATAATTTTATTTAAAAAAAAATTAGTCTTGCATGCCAGATGGTTTTGACATCCTTGTTAAACTGTATGTGTGGGTTCAGTCGATTGGCTTTTGAGGCACAGGACTGAGCCTTGGGCTTTGCTCATGCTAGGCAGGTGCTCTGTCCCGGGACTACATCCTACAGCCCCAGATGTATGCATTTATTTCTGGACTCCCAGTTCCACTTCATTGCTCTGTGTCTTTCCATGTGTCGGCACCGTGCCACCCTGACCTGAATGCCTTTTGCTAAGCTTTACATTTGGTAGGTAGTTGGCTCATATGGCTTGCTGCACTATTGTAAGGACCAGAGCTCAGATCCCAGAACCCACGGCAAATGTCAGTTGTGCATGGCGGCTGTGATTTCAGTGTTCCAAAGGTCCAGATGGGATCCTGAGACAAGCTGGCTACCCAGCCCAGCAGCATCAGTGAGCTCTGTGTCCAGTTGAAAGTCCTAGCAATGAAGGAGGGTTCCTGAGGTCAACCTCAGGCCACACACACACACACACACACACACACACGCCGTCACACATACACTGCACAGACAAAACACAAGGAAGATTGGGAGGTATGAGTCCTACGATTTTCTTCTTCTTTATAACTATTTTTGGCTACTTCAAGTCCTTTGCAATCCCGTATGAATTTTGAAATCAGTTTTTCGTTTTCTACAAAAAAGCAGGGATTATATTAAGTCTGTAGATCAGTTTGGAGAGTGTCCAGCTTAACGTTAAGTCTTGTGGTTTGTAAACAGAGAATGTTTCCCAAGTTATGTAGCTCTTCCTTGAGACCTTTCAACAATTTTTTGCTTCCTCCAGGAGTGCTAGTGCATGCCCATAATCCCAGAACTTCGGAGGCTGAAGCCAGAGGATTGAGGCAAGTCTGAGACCTGGCTAGACTACATAGCAAGTCCTAGGCTAGTGTGAATTATACAGCAGACCTTGTTTGTTTGTTTGTTTGTTTTAATAATAGTTATTAATTAATTAAGCAAACCAAAACAATGTTGTGTTATTTTCCAGAGCAGCACTTTTTGCACTTTTTATTGAGTATTTTTTTCCCCTTAGAGTTTATTCTGTTTGATGCTCTGTTTGGAATTGCTTATTCTAATCGATGTTATCATTATCTTCCTAACTTGATTTTTGAATTGCAAATTTCTACACATAGTCATTTTTATCTATTGATCTTGCCTCTAGCAGCCTCATTGAAAAATGTTGTAATGGGTTCATCAAGGGTGCTAATTATCAGATAATAACAGCAGAAAGTAGAAATGGTGTGCTCCCTCCATTCTCACAATAAATATCTTTCATTTTTGTATTTTTTTTTCCTTGCTTTATCGCCCTGCTTAGAACTGTGTGACTTGGATAGATACAGCTGGGAGGTAGCTCAGTGGTTAAAGCACAAGGACCAGAGCTTGCATCCTCAGAACCCAAGTAAATGTCAAATGGGCATCCTGGGTCCCTTGTCATGACAACAAGTAGAAAATTGAGACAGAGCAAGCTGGCTAGCAAGGCCAGCTAGACAGATGTGGTGGTTTGAATATGCTTGGTCCGGGGAGTGGCACTATTAGGAGGTGTGGCCCTGTTGGAGTAGGTGTAGCCTTGTTGAAGGAAGTGTGTTACTATGGGCGTGGGCAGTGAGACCCTCCTCCTAAGCACGTGGGAGCTGGGTCTTCTCCTAGCAGCCTTCAGATGAAGATGTAGAACTCTCAGCTCCTCCTGCACCATGCCTGCCCGGATGCTGCCATACTCCTGCCTTGATGATACTGGAATGAACCTCTGAACCTGTAAGCCAGCCCCAGTTTAATGTTGTCTTTTAAGAGTTGCCTTGGTCATGGTGTCTGTTCGCAGCACTAAAAGCCTAAGACAACAGGTGAGCTCTGAGTTCAGTGAGAGATCCTGCTTTAATGAAAAAGGTAAAAAGTGATGGAGGAAGACTCGAGACATCAGCCTTGGGCCTCCACACCCCTGCATGTGTACATACACACACATGCACCCACATACATGCAAACACCAACGTGTGCATGGCAAGAAAGAAAGAAATGGCAAGAATGAGCAGACACCCTTATCTGATTCTTCATGCTAGGAGGCATGCCAATATTAATTGTAATGTTAGCTCTGACTTTTAGTTGTTGTTCGTAGATGCCCTTCATCAAATGCACAGGTTTGTGTGTGTGTGTGTGTGTGTGTGTTTTTGTTTTGTTTTTTTTTTTGTTTTGTTTTGTTTTGTTTTGTTTTTTGTCCCATTATCCAGATATAGCTTTTTCATTAGGTAAGGGCATCAGATATTGTCAAGTGCTTCTTCTAGATCTGTCTGGGTGAGCATGCAACTTTGGGTTGTTATTGATATGATACACTACATCAGAATATGTAGAGGTGCTGCAGGCAGCCTTTGTCCCACAGTACATGTATTGGATGCTCAGAACCAAGGCTGCTGTGAAGTCACATGATGCAACATGTATGAGCCCACCAGGAACACCTCAGATAGTATATGTTTGATTCTGATTTATTTTTTGGTCATTGTATTTGGTTTTTGAAACCTTCTGTTGCCAATTTTGTTTTCAGCCATCATATTCAGTGGCTCCTTATGGAGTTGTGACATATGGTTTAAGGAGCTGGGTATTACAAGATAAGCCTACAAGAAGGTTCAGTGAGCAAAGATGCTTGCCCCCAAGACTGAGAGCCTGAATTTGATCCCTGGGATCCGCATGGTTGAAGTCGAGAACCAACTCCTCAAAGTTGTTTTCTGATCTCCACACACAAGCCTTGGCGCACACATGCTTATACACATAGACACACACAAAGGCACAAAAACAAATACATTTAATAACAACAAAAAAGAAACCGATCCTTAGGTGGTAAATAAGCCAAGCTTGCATTCCTGGGATAAACTTCACCTGGTTGTGGTGAATGATCCTTTTATATGATGCTGTATTTAGCATGCTGTTTTGTGATGGATTTTTGATATCCATAATGAGAATGGCTCAGGACTTTTATTCTCCTATGAAGTATTTCTCTGGTTGTGTGTCACTATCTCTTTGAGCGTGTTGGGTGGCACACCCTCTCTTTCTGCCTCCTGGGGAATCGGTAAAGGAATTCACATCTTTGCAGAGCTGACCGTGAAGCCACTTGGGTGTGGAGTTTTCACTGTGTGTAATTTTCTCTTCGCTTATTCAACCTCTTCATTACTTGAATCCATTTGTACCTTTTCTTTTCTTCTTGACAAATTATATTAGCTACTTTTCTCATTGTGGTGACCACACCTGACCAGAAGCTAGGGGAGAGGAAAGATTTATTTGGGCTCACTGAAGGGATACAGTGTATCCTAGTGGAAGAGGTACCACAGCAAGAGTTCCAGGAGCTCGTTCATCTGGATAGATCAGGAAGCAGCGAGAGATGAGTGGGAGAAGGCTCCAGGCTATATATAACCTCAAGGCCTGCCCCCAGCAAAAAAAACCTCACTCCTAAAAGACTACAACCTCAAGCAGGGCATCGGCTTGGACAATGTGTTCAAACATGAGAGTGGGGGGAAGAGGGGGTCCGGTCAGAATACTCTACCACCAAATCAGAATACAGCTCTTGTTTTGTAGCCTGAGCTGGCCAGACTCACAGTAGTACCCCCCCACCCCCACCCCAGTGCTGCGATGACAGGTCATCAGACTTAGCTAAAGAGTGTGCCCTTTCAGTTGGCTAAAATACTCCCAAGCTTCCCCTTGCTCTTCCAGAGTTGACATCATTGAGTTCTTTTCTATGTGCAGAGTTGCTTTTTTGGTTGGTTGGTTGGTTGGTTGGTTGGTTGGTTTTGTTTTGTTGGTTTTGTTTTGTTTTTAGTGCACTAACTCATAATTTTAACATAGTAGGAAGTGCCATAATTCTGTCCGGTTTACAACTGTGGTAAAGGGAAAAGGAGAAGTTGAGTAACAGATTGAGGTTACCCATCAGGAACAAGGCTCTGTCTGGCCAGAGGACCATGCTGCCCTCTCTGTCTGTCCCCTTCCTCTCCAGCTGTCCTCACAGATAGATGGGTCAGGCGTGGCCACAGCCTACCTTCGTTCTGACAGACCAAAAAGGCTGTCAGACCAACGGAGAAACACCCTGCAGGAGCTTGGGGCTCTGGTGCAGGCAGGAGCCTGGCTGTACCTTTTGTACCAGCCCAAAGGCTCTTCCCCGCCAGGATGCCTATGCATCCTTGGAGCAGCAGGACCTTCATCTCCGGCTCTGTATGACTCACCCATCTCTCCTCCAGAGGAAGAGACAATCTGTAAGACAATCGCAGACAGAAATCAGGATCTACCAGACATAGCTCAACATAATTATTCCCGCCTAATGACTTCTGCTCCTTGAGTCCGTCTCCAACAATCACTGCAATCTTTATCTGCCATTGGAAAGCTGGTAGCCGGGGAGCTCCTGCAGCTGAATGATAGGGCCGGGGAGAAATTTGCAATTCATGTTAATGGAGTGTTCACAAGCAGCCTTGAGGGTCTCTGGAATGGAGGGCTCTTATGCAAGGAAACCTGGGATCAGAGATGGCTGTTGGGGACGGGAGCATGTCTTCCTCAGGGATTCATCTCACTTCCTTGGCCATGTTAGTTATACCTTACCAGAAGACATGGCCCTTATCCTGTAGAGATCCTGTGTTCAGGAACAACAGCTAGCCAGGTCTTTGATGTTCCCCAGGAAAAAAAATTCAGGATAGGGCAGTATAGAAACAGACTTTGAGTTTATTAAAGGGAGTTTCTGTTTTGTTTGTTTTCTTTTTGAAACAGGATCCTGTGTATCCCACACTGGCCCTGAATTTCTGATCTTCCTGCCTCCACTTTCCAAATGATGAGATTATGGGTGTGGGCTGCCATGCCTGGTTTTAATGCAGTACTGAAAACTGAACTAAGGCCCAGTCGTGCATGTCAGAGAAACCTGAGTGAGCTATGCCTTCAGCCTTAACAAGAGATTTTAAACATAGATTTGAGAACAAGAATTAACAGAAGGAGAAGCAGGGCTGTAGGGTTGGCCCAGTAGGTAGAGGGGCTTGCTGCACAATCGCGGAGGCTGAGTTTGAATTCCCAGAATCCATGTGAAAAGCTAGATGCAGTCGTGAGCATGTGTAATCCTAGCGTTCCTACCAGGAAACAGGAGAATCCCTGACACTCAGGCCTGTGAGCCTGGCCTAACGCGAAGATTCCACCTCAAATAAGACAGAAGGCAAGGACCAACACCTAAGGTTGTCCTCTGACCTCTGCATGGGCACCATGGCACACACATGCCTGTATTCACACACATGAATGCACACACATACGTACATGTGCTAAGTAAGTAAGTTAGAAGGAAAACTGGCCAGGAAGAACAAAACACACCCTGCAGGAGCCTTCAGTCCCTTAACTTTGAGGAGTCTCCTGTATGATTTTGGTGACCCTATAGTCTGATCATGTGATTCATGTCACAAAGGTTATCTGAACACTTAGGTTGTTCTCATTGTAAGTTAGTAATCTTTCAAGACAGGGTTTCTCTGTGTAGCTCTGATTGGTAATCACTTTGTAGACCAGGCTGGCTTCAAATTCACAGAAACCTGCCTGCCTCTGCCTCCAGAGTGCTGGGATTAAAGGTGCATGCCACCACACCCAGCCTGAGAGTTAGTAATCTTGTTTGTGAGGTTTCCAAAAACTATCCAGAGATGAGCCAGGCCATGCTCAGGGTCATCCATGCTCAGGCCTTTGGCATGGTTCACTGCTGTTAGCGTTCTTACGGGAAACATCTCTATATAAAAGAAATAGTCTCTCTGTGTCAGCACCCTCCACAGCAAGTGTTCATCATTCTGGAATTCTTGATTCCCAGCAGGGCAGAGGCTACATCTGGACTCTCAGTGAAGGGCCATCCCTTCCCACAGCTCCATAGCCTTCTCTTGCTTCTATACTTCCTGTTACACAGGGAGAACCTGACCATGCTGAGGTCACATGGTGTACCCAATATGTGCCCAAGGTCACTTAGCTGCTGGGCAAGCTTGAAACAAGAACTTACTCTAGGACCTCCCCACACCCAGCAGGCCTTAAACCTGGGAACATCTCTAGGGGATGGGGGATAGCTGATAATAAGTGCTTTCTTGAATTGGGTATGGTCCCCTGTGCTGAGCTGGGATTGATGAGTGGTCCCCTGGTGGTCATTAGAGCTGTTCCCAGAAGGCTGACATTTTTGTAGCTGAACAGCTAAGGCACCTCCAGCTGGTTGAGGCAAGGCTCTGTCTAGAGCAGTGGTTCCCAATCTTCCTAATGCTGCAGCCCTTTGAGACAGTTCCTCGTGCTGTGGTGTTTCCCCACCGTAAAATTATTTATATTGCTACTTGATAACTGTAAATTTGCTACTGTTATGAATTGTAATGTAAATATCTGTGTTTTCGGATGGTCTTAGGCGACCCTGTGAAAGGGTCATTCAAGCCCCAAAGGGGTTGCAACCCACAGGCTGAGAACCACCTCTGCTCCTGAGGAACAGAACAATGGAATGGATGTGTTACAAAGAGGATTTATTAGACTGGCTTACACGGTAGGACAGTATCTAGTCCAGCAATGGAGAGGCTGAGAACCCTCTATGTTCAGCACCGAAGCTGCACCCCTCAGCAGTCTCAGTGCGGTGCTGAAGGTGTGGAGAGTTCCTGGACAGCCACTGGTCCTATGCCTGGGCTCTGATAGGTTAAGGCTGGAGGGAGCATCAGAGCCAGACTATATGCACTCACTGGCAAGGAGGGAAGGCAGGCAGCCATAAGCGGCCCTTGTATCTACGCTGCCTACCCTCAGGGAGGCTCTTACTCCATCAGTTAATCTTCCAGGAAGTAACTCTTACAGACTCACCCACTTCAAAGTGTGGTCCAGATCCAGTCAAGTGGACCACCAAGATTAGCATCACAGACACCGATGGTACAGCATCTCGCGAGCTGAGAGATGGCAGGCTGGGGCTTACCTGCTCAGCTCAGTGATGGGGAGACACCCCACCTCACCCCACATCTACCCCCCCCCCCAGTGTATATTCACATCCCTAAAAGAAGGTGGGATGCTTGTTCATTGAACCCTTGGTAATTTTTTCACTGAACCCAACAGAACTTGGCCCTCTGCAAGAGCCGTGAATGTTCTTACCACTGAACCCTACCTCTGGCCTGTGTTTGTAAACTCCGTAGGATAATATGTAGTAGTGTTTGGTTCTCTCAAAGTGGGTTCCTCAAGGTCATCATCATACTTAGTGCCATTGTCCATTGTTCTCATTTTTGCCCTCCCCCAGCCTCCTGCCCGCCCCCCAAGCTGGTTCCCTTTCTCCCTTGCTTCATCCCTTCTGCTTTCATGTCATGTGTATCCTGTTACTCTACCTCCCATAGGATCCTTCCCTCTCAGGCTCCCCTATCTGGTTTCAACACACACACCATCCATACACACACACACACACCATCCATATACAATACACACCATCTATATATACATATACAGACACACACACATATGCATGCACACACACATATATACCACATACACACACCATACATATATACACACACCATCCATACACAATACACACCATCCATATATACACACACGGGCACACACACATATGCGCGCACACACATATATACCACATACACATATATACACACACACTATCCATACACAATACATACCATCCATATATACACACACAGACACACACATATGTGCACACGCACACACATATATACCACATTCACATATACACACACACCACACATACACACACCATCCATCCATACACACACACATGCACTCACACACACACACTCCCCTTTTTGAGTCTGCCTCATTTTGCTTAACAATGATTTCTAGTTCCTTCTGTTTTGTACAAGTATCTTGCTTTTGCTTTTCTTTCTGATTACATAAAATCACGTTACGCGTGTACCCTGTCGTCAAGTTGGTTAACAATGGTGAATGCAGAAAGCAGGGCCTGAGCTGAGGGATTTGCATTTTGGTGTTTCACTTAGTCAAGAGTGCCATGGCATGTCCCAGAGTCTCTCCCCCTCAGGAAGCCTTATACAGTATGGCTCTTGGCCAAGGTTGTGGGGAAGGCAGGCAGGATGAGGAAATCAGTGGCTGGCATTGTATACCTACTTGCCTGGTGACTTCCGCTGTGTGTTCTAATGACCTTCCACGGGATTCCACTCCTTTCCAGTATCTGCCTGCACTTTGACTCCTGGGTACCAAATCAGAACTCCTGGAACCTTTTGGGGATGGGGGCTTTGAAACACCTTGAGAAAATATGGACGCGGTGGAGCACAGGGTCTCTGAGGTCAGTGAAGCAGGTCTGCATACAACATTGTAGAAGACATGCATCTGTGAACCTGGACTGTGCAGCTCAAAGCGTGAACACACTGTGTAGGCTATGGACCAAGTGTCAGCGACCGGTGATGGTACAGATGTCCCATTCTGGTGTAGGGTGTTGACCAGATGGGCCCAGGGGGTATTTTTGTACCTCTCTTTCAGCTTTTCTATGAATCTAAAACTGCCCTAAAATGAAGTCTGTTAAAAAATACATATGGAGACTGGTGGGGTGGTTCAGTGCTAGGAGTTCTTCCTGTTCTTTGAGTGGACCCTGGTTCCATTCCTCCCATGTTAGGAGGCTCACAACCACAGGTAGCTCCAGATCTGGAGTGGGGGGTGTCTGGTGCCCCCTTCTGGCCTCCACAGGCACCTGCACTAACGTGCATATTCCCACACTAATGTGCACGTATCTGGTAGGGAAGTGTATGGCTTTTCTAGTCCAGACTTGGATTCTTGGTCTGAGTCTGAATTCAGGGGGATTCCTTTGTAAAGTACTAAGTATCGATGAGTGGCTGCTTTGTGTGCAGCTCCTGGCTAGGCACTGATGCAAGGTAGTGAAATGATGCATTCTTGACTTCGTGATGTCCAGTCAACTGGGCTGCGTGGGAGGAGGGCAGACACACAGTCCCCGCCCCACCCCCAGTCTGCAGAGCAAGGGGAGCTCCAGGTCCTTCTGCTCTTTAGAACAGACCCCCGGAGCGAACTGGTGCTTGGTGCCGCGAGCACATAGGAACTGATCGTTTTCATTTATGAAGGGACTCTGCACCAGAAGGGGAAACCGACACAGTGCTGTAGCCTAGCAAGAGAAGTTGTGCTCAGGTGACAGGACTTTCCTCTCCCATCCTGATTGACCCTTAGCTCCTGAGTCAATCACTAGCCTCCATATAGGCCTCATTTTCCCTCTCAAGGAAAAGAAAGTAACGCTGGGCCCCCCTCCTTGGCCTATCCTGAGGATCTCAGGGGAGAAAGACAGCTTTTAGTGAGGTGCAAGACTATTTATGGACAGTTCCAGAGTACTGTTCACTGGGAAGAGGCCACCAGTCCCCACGTGGGGAGGAGACAGGGAGGAAAGAGATGGCCTTCAGACATGGCTCTACAGTGGGCTAAGGTACAGTGATTCATGATGCGGACTGTGTGTTTCCTTGCCTGGACTGGTGAGGGCTTGTGTGCTGTCTGAGTTGCGATGTATTTTTTACTCAATGTATACATCTTCTATGTGCCATGCCCTGAGCCAGTGAGGCTTGGCTGGGCAATATGGGCTTTAAGGAGAAGGCCTGGGGGTCAGCCCTAGTAAGGTCCAGAGCAGGATCTTGGGTGCTCCTCTGAGCCTTTCTAAGCCCAGCCTGGATGCTCCACCAAGCCTCCTAATGACCAGAAGGCATAAAGAGCCAGGAACCACACACAGCTGCATCTGGATGGCCCAGTCACCTAGTTGAGTTATAATTAATATTTTGAGCCTGGAGAGCCATGTCCATGACCAGCATCGACATAGTGTAATAATGTGATAATGTAATCCCAGCTGAGGGTGCCAATATCTCACCAGGCTTCTGTTAATGGGGGATTGTAGGAATTGGACACACACATACACACACATACACACACATACACACACACACACACACACAGAGAGAGTACACACATGCATGCTCAAGTAAGCATGCACACCCTCTCAGCTTTGCTTGGCTGCTTAGGGCAAGTGAAGAGATGTTGTGAGCTTATCCAGATGCCAGTGTCCCACGTGACCTGTGGTCCTCTTTTCCAGGGGCATGGTCTAGCAGCTCCTCAAACCTGTGCATCATCCCCCAGCAGTTCTGATCCCTGCTCTGCCTTGGCCTCCACTTGGCCCTAGGTAAGTCACCCTGAGGCCAATGGGCCTGCAGAACATGAGGACTGTGAATGGAAGGGGTGGCTTTTGCAAAGACTGTGGGGATAGTCTCCTCAGTGACCTCAGGGGACAGGTCAGGAAACTGAGGCTGAGAGGTAAGAAGAACCCTGTAGGTTCCAGGTTCAGCTCTCTTCTTGTTCTCTGAGAACAAGTGTGACTGTGCTTGTGCCTGTGAGCCTGTCCAGGGAGCAGGGCTGGGGACTCAGTATAAGAGCACAGAGCAGAGATCAGGGCCATCTCTCTCCTGAGTTCCTTAAATCTTCCATTCCCTTTGCGCTCATGTTCTAAGACCTCCGTTCTCCCGTGCCTTCCCCGAGGTCATACCTTGAAAGAGGGAGTAGCACCCAGAGGGGAGGGGTCAATATGCCCTGAAATGATCCCCAGGATGAGCCAGGCCTACTTAACCATGAGGCCAGCATCACCACCATTGTTCAGAGGTTGTGCATGTGTCATGGTTCTTGCTAATCCCAGTGGCTGGTACCTTGAATGGTCTGCAAGATGCAGAGGCAAATGTCAAGTGGTACTTCTGTCTGGCTCTGGTAAATGTAGCTACTAGCTCCCTAGAGACTTAGACCAGCAGCTCCCAGCAGACCTGGGTGTGGCTGCCCCACCCCCACCCCCAGACACCCAAGCTCCTACAGCATTCATAGAGGGTTTTCCAGGGCACAGGGTGTCCTCAGGACTTCCTGTGGGTGGAGTACCTTTTCCTGCCTTCATCTTCCGGATGGGGTGGATGAATATCTCCCACTGCCTTGTTCTTCACTCCCCCACATTCCCTGGATACTCTGTCCAGGTTATCAGTGAGTCTGAAGGAGATACCCAGAAAGGGGCCCATGTCTTGGGAAAGAGGGTCTTTGGGTCCTCTCAAACAGACATAACGACATATGGCATGCACTGCTGGGGCTAAAGAGTGAGCAGTTCCTGAGTCTGCATTACCCAATGCCACCTGCATCCATGCCTCCCAGCCCCAGGGTGCCACAAGTGCGCAGGTGCATGGTAGGGTCCAGCCAAGCCTGGAACTGATGTTGGAAGCTGGAGCAGACAAAGAGGTCAGACGAGTAGAAGTTCAAGCCTATGGGGTCTCTTCTCATCCTGAGGCCCTTGGGTGCTTTGGTGTGTATCTTCAGTAGCCACACACACACGCACACCTCGGCACTGAAAGAGTCTGGGTCACATAGTTCTTTCTAATTTGATGTCAGAACTTGGCCGTGTTGTCAGAGGTCAGGGGATGCACAAAAGACCCTTCTGATGATGGCCACCTCCTCCATTCCCACCCACCTGCCTGTGGATGAGGGCATGTATCAGTCTAAGGCCCAGCCTTGATCGAGCTGTCCATCCTGGCAGGCAGTGTGACCACGCTCAGCATGTATTGAAAATATGCTTTGTCCCCAGGGAGTTTGAGGGCTCTGGTTTCTAATGGCAAAGTAAAGCTTGGACTCCTGAACTCATTATAATATGGAGAAAAAGTAAAGCTGGAAAGAGGTTAGTGTATATAAAGGCTTCCCTTTTGGATAAAGTATTCCAGGAAGGCTAAGAGATGTGAGCAAGGAAAGTGCCTAAAGAAGGTATGGGAGCAAAGACCCAGTGGCAGCCGCAGGAATGGAGACAGAAGAGAGTATGGGAAGATGGGTCAGACAGATGGGGGTGCACTGAGTCACAGCCTGCAGCTCAGAGCTCAGCTTGTACTGAATGACAGACAGCTCTGGGGTTTGTAGATAAAGCCCTCTGCTTACAGGTCTCAAAGGTCAGTGTTGCACAGAGAGGGCTATTTGGCAAGTAGCATCTTCTAGAAGAGCGGCATTCAACCTGTGGATCACGACCCCCAAAAGGGTCACCTATCAGCCAGCTATCCTGCATATACGATGTTTACATTATGATTCATAATAGTAGCGAAACTACCGTATGAAGTAGCAACAAGAACAGTTTTATGGTTGGGGGTCACCACAGCATGAGGAACTGTATTAACTAGACACAGCATTAGGAAGAATGAGAACCACTTCTCTAGGAAATTCTGGGTTGATGGCTGGAGACTGGGTGTGCTGTAGGAGAGAGCAACAAAGCTGACCCACTCTGTAACAATCCCCACCTAGAGATGACCAGCTGCAAGATCTCAGGCAGCAGACCACCCTGGCTTTCCTGGAGTAGATTCCCATGGGAACCGTCGTGGTTAAAGGGGCGGGAAATCTTTCCTGTGTTGAAAGTCGGGGCTTATTTTTAGGACAACAATGACTTGGCAGTATCAATGTCCTCTCTAACTTTATCTTGGGAGGCAGTGTTGACAGTTGGGAGAACACACACAACTATAGTGCACTTGGCCTTCTGGTTCACAGTGGAATTCTCAGAGGGATGGGAACCCCTGCCCTCACGGGCAGTTGGGGAAACCTACCCCATCCCCTCTCTTGAGTACTTGCTTTAGACCAGGCTCAGTGTGAGCTGATACCCTGGGTAAGCAAAACCAGCCCGGATCTTGGCTACTTAGAGAACAATTTACCTGCCAGTTCCCTGGGTTCAGTGACCCTAATAGGACAGAGCAAGGGACTCCTTTGAGAGCTAGTCCATACCTATGGGCAAGAGGTCTGGATTCTCTCAACCAGAGCTGAGCCAGCTCAGAAACCTCCGACCTATGGCCTGGCCTCTCCAGGTAGGGTCCACATCAATCCGTTTCTTCTGCATCCCCTGGCTCACCCTGGGTACAAGTTCCTGAGTTTCTGGGACAGCCCGTGTTTCCTATTTCTCTCTAGTTAATCTTTTGAATGGTCTTAGACTTCCCCAACCCAGTGTGTCAACTTTCAGGCTAGAAATACTGAGGACACAGGAGACCTTTAACAAATGTTTGACTGTTGGCAATTGCTAGGGTCTCCAGGTCTCCAGAAAGCCCAACCCTTAGCTGGAGTAAAGACTATGGCTTAGAAAGGATGGGCTGGGGACTGGGGGACATAGCTCATCTGGTAGAGTGTTTGCCTAACATGCATGAAGTTCTGGGTTCCATCCCTAGCATGAACTGGTACACACACACACACACACACACACGCACACGCACACGCACACACCTGTAATCCTAACACTCAGGAGATGGAATCAGGAAGATCATAAAATCAAGACCAGCCTCAGAGACACTGCATGTTGGAAGCCTGTCTAGGGAAAGTGAGGCCCTGTTTTTAAAAAGGGGGCAGGGGTTGGTGGGGCAGGCTGAACCAGATCATAGAGAGGTGCAGAAGAAGTAGGGGTGAGTGACAGGTGCAGAAGCATGGGTGAGGACAGTGCCTGTGGGCCACAGATCCACTGTCAGTGGCAGGGTCTTCAGTGATCTAAGGAGTGCCCAGGCAGACTGTTCCCTCCCTCCCTAACTTCCTTCCTCCCATGAAACAATTACTGTGGCCTTCCTGTGTTATGTTAATTGGTCATGAGATCAGTCCCAGCTGTGCCCTGGGGAACTGGAACCTAGCCCTGTGCCCTGGGGGTTGGGAGGGAGCAGTTAGTTCATCTTGAAACTCACCCTCTGCCCACCACCTACCTGGATACTGTATTTGGCAGAATGAACACGGGCTCCCTGTAGAAGGAAAGGGCCCAGGCCTCTCTTACTCACTGCAGCCAGCAGTGAGTGTCTCATACAGCTGTGCTTTGCTTTGCTCTGGGGGTTTACATAGTAGGTCTTCAATTAATGCTTGTCACTGAAGCTTCACATAGTATATATTCAGTTGTTACCTGTCACTGGGGCTTCACATAGTAGGCATTCAGTCAGTGCCTGTTACTGGGGCTTCACATAGTAGGCATTCAGTTAAAACCTGTCACTGGAACTTCATAGTCAGGTTTCTGCATGGCTCAGAGGCTCCATGCGTGACCTGTGGCTTCTGGCCCTGTAGTAGCAAGATTCAAAATGGCCAAAGGTGGCTTTTCTGAGCTGCCCACACCATTCCTCATAAACATGTTCCCTCCTGGACTCAAAACTGCAGCTGCCGGGGCCGTGGGCACAGCCCATTCCCTGGCCTAGCGTTCTCTGCAAGGATGGGAGGGAGCGACGATAGTTTAATGAGCATAACTTACTGTTTTTATTTCTTCCCAAAGACATTAGCCATGAGTCAAATAGCTCATGAGCGATTCCCTGGAGGCTTTCTTCTGAGCTTTGAAAGAAAAAAAAAAACAAAAAACAAAAACCTAATTTGTGGAGTGAGTAGGGTAGCTATGCTTGCAGCCCCCAAATCCACAATCTTCACTGGGATCCACCTGTCATAGGGGTTCCTTGCCCCGAGGACCGATCCCTGGGTTAACACATAGCCACCCCATCTAACATTTAAGGTGACATCTCTCTTGGTTGGCTTCTGTCCAAGGCGTGTTATTAGCATGTAGCCGAAGCTCATTCACTGAGGGCACATGAATTCTACTGTTCCAGTTCACCGGGAGCCATGAGGTGGGTGGGATCTAGACATCACCCAGTCAGGGACTTGGGAGAATGTAGCTCTGCTGGCTTTGAGAATGTGCTGGGAGCAGTGAACCTACCAGCCAGGAGGGTGGGGAAGGAGCATTCATGTCTAGGAAGGGAAAGAGCCTTCTCACGTACCATAGCAGCCTGTCCTGTGGAGGAGTTGCATTTTAGAGCTGGGGTCTATCTGCTCAGGATTGCACTGATCAAAAGCCTTTGGAGAAAGTACGTGTGTCAGGAAGTGTCCTCCCAGACCATCCTGAGGCTGGCAATGATCAGGATACCTGGGCTAGTGCAAGCGTTCTAATCTGTCCTTACAAATGGGTCTAGATCCCAGGCCTTTCCCTCTGTTGCTTCAGGTTTTTATTCCGGCTTTCACCCAACTTGAACCAACCTTCGAGAAATGAATCTGAATCCCTTGGGTTTGATGGTATTTATTTTCTCTTTCTTTCCCTAGCCTCCCCTCCTCCCCACACCCTACATTCATCTGTTTCTCCATTCCTCTCATACTGTTCCTTCCCGTTCCAGACTCTTCCGTGTTGTTCTGCCCCAGTCTACACTGTTCTGTTATTGTAAGTAGTATTGTGGATTCTGAGTCATTCATCGGCTCCCTTAATATTCCTAGAGAGGTAACGGACCCCATGAACTGCCACCCCCACCCCCAGGTAGATGTACCCCAGGTAACACAAGTCCTTGCTCTTCTCTGTTTCATCGCGGCTTACCTCTGAGCGCACTGAGGCTCCCTCTTCCCTGTCCACCCAGTCAGCATCTTCTCCATCTGCCCAAGGTGAGGGCCATTTGCTCAGCACATCTTCAGGCCAAATCCGTGCACACTTGGTAAAGGTGTAGACAGAGGTTGAAGGAGTGAATGAATGAATGGCTCATATTCTTATGTGTAAGAACAGCAAGTTCCCAGGGGGCAAATCTGCAGACCTATGGGGTGCTCTGAGGAGTCCTTCCTCTAACAGCTGTTCCTCCTGGGCTATCACTGGAGCAGAAGGGATGGGAGCTTTTGGGTAGTCATTGAGGAACACATCATGCGTTGAGGGATGGGTGGGGTGTGTGTGTGTGTGTGTGTGCGCGCGCAAGCTATGCAACATGTATGTCATGAAGTGTGATTGAAGTGTGAGTCACTGCCCTGAGGGTCCCTATCCCTCACACTCCTAGTCCCAAGCAGTAGGACTTCCTAGTATACGTGCTGCCATTAGAGGAGGGGCCTTCCTCCTCCTGAAGCCCCACCCCTGTGTCAAGCAAGCCTTTGGTGCTTGGGCCCCTATACTAGACCTGCCCCTCAGCAACCTGAGCCTCTGCAGTCCCTGCCTTGATGTTTGCCTGACTACATCCTTCCTTCCCTCCCCTCATTTCCTCTTTGAAGTACTGGAGTTAAGACAGTCACTGGCCCCACCCCAGGGATGTGTCCGGATCACTGTGACCCCAGGCTCTCTGCCAGCACAGGACACGGGTGTTTAATGCCACTGCACTAGACATGACCTGCAAGAGAAGCTTTCCAGGTCTGTGGCTTCCCGCCTCACAGGGCGAAGTTCTCTGGTGGAGCTCATTGAGCAAGCCAGGGCTCTTTCATAGTAAAAGTCCCCCAGTTTCACCACCAAGCATCCGCTTGGTGCTTCAGTTTGTCTCCATCTCCTTATAGCTTCTGCTTCCCTTCCTTTCATAGAAATAGTTATGCTGTAAACTCAACACACAGGGACCTTCACTCTCAGTTTATAGCTAGGGAGCCAGGACTCAGAAAGGTGAGCTAGACAAGAACATATGGCTAGAAGGGAAGGCTGTATGCAGGGAGTGACCCAGGGACCACCAAATCTGCATGTCCCATTGTAGCCTGACACAATTGACTGCAGTTCCTTTTAGAGAGACTCAGTCAGGAGCAATGAGACCTATTCTACCCTGCTTGATGCTAGGCCTGCCTCAGCACCCTGGGGTTACTGCTGGGTCCTCCCAAGAGTGTTGGGTGCTGGCCACTGGCCAGGGCAGCCTGAGTCATTGACCATGCAGAGCCAGTCCTAGAGGCCCTGTGCCAGTCCCCTATCCACTGGGGAAAGGCCGTTGCTGGCTTCTTGGCCTGCAGCATGAGAGCATAGTTGATATGAACTGTCAACCCACCCAGTCAAGAGCCCATGTGTGAGTCATTCCATAGCCTGCCCAGGAGCCCTAAAGAATGTGCTGCAAGCCTGGGGCCCGCGTGCCAACCTAAGTCTAGGTGCTGGGCAACAAAGTAGAGAAGCCCATGCTGTCACCATCCCACCAGGGCTGACTGCATAAGACATCCATCTATAGAGGGTCTGGGGGAACAAAATGGAGGTCTCCGCCCCTCTTGTGCTTGAAGTAAATGTCTTACATACCCTTCAAAAGCACACATAAGGCACGCTGTGCTTCAAAAATTTCAGCAGACTGAGGAGTGTCCTGAGTTCAAGGCTGGCCTGGGCTGTATAGAAAGACTATCATAGCCAGGTGGGGGGGGGGGGGCACACCTTTAATCCCAGTACTCAGGAGGCAGAAGTAGATGGATCTCTGTGAGTTCCAGGTCAGCCTGGTCTACAGAGCAAGTTCCAGGATAGCCAGGGCTACACAGAGAAACCTTGTCTTAAAAAAAAAAAAAAAAAAAAAAAAAAGTCACAAGAAAATGGGAGGGAAAGGAGGAGGATAGGCTGGAGCTGGCTTGATAGCATGCTTGACTAAGATTCACAAAACTCTAAATTCTGTCCCTAAGTAATCCACAAAATGCATGTGGTGGTGCATGGCTCTAATCCCAGTCCTTGGGAAATCGAGGCAGAAGGATCAGGTGTTCAAGATTGTCATCCTTTACATAGTGAGTTTAGTGTCCAGCCTGGGATACATGAGACACCCTGTCTCAAAAACAGAGTGTGTACTCAGTCCACAGGAATAAGACTGTTTGTGTGGCATAGGTGTTTGTTCCTCTGGCTCAGCCTTGGGCTTCTACTGGGCAGTTGAGCATTGACTGTGTCCTGAGATTTTTGACTGGATAATTCTCCAATAGGGCCTGCCCTGCCTTTCATGTCTTTCCAGCTATCCCTATTGCCAGTTCCTAGTATGATTGTGTTGGTCATCTTGGTTGTGCTCCATGTTAGCTGGCCAGACCTCTGTCCCTTTGGGGATACTATCACTTCCTCATTGGGCAGCTGCTGTGTTCTGCCGGGCAGTATATCCTCCCTAGCTCTGATGCTGGCACTCACCCACACATTGCTTTTTGCCTTCCCCTCCTCCACTTCAGGGAACTAGCTGCCCAGATGTCCTGCTGGTCCCACATTGGAGCAGAAGCCTCTAAAGGGTCTGGTGATGCTTACTGTGGCAGTGCAGGCATCACCCAGAGCATCTTTGAAGATAATGACTTCTTGGCAAGGAGCAGGAAGCCTTACTTGGGACCCCATAACCGGGATGCTGTCCAAAAGGTTGGAACATCGGCACCTAGCTAGTGGACAGCCCCTAGTGTGACACATTCCTGAGTGTCTGCTCTGCTGTTACTATTGTGCCAGAATAGAGCTTTCTAGAAGACTAAGCCACCCCACATCCCTCACATTCCTTCCTGAATCCCTATCTCTGGAGGTCACAGAGTGTTAGAGCCCTCAGGAGGATAGGAAGAGTCTCCTGGGCCTCGCGCTGCGCCTTTGAAATGTCATGCAGCCCTAACTCGAAGTTATCAAAGCATGTACCCTGCCCTGTTTGGGGGGGACTCTGGGGGTTCACGGTGGCAAACTATTAAATACAGAAATGCAGTGCCTGAGACTCTGAGAGATGGAGTGCTCGCTGTATATAAGCATAAGGACCTGGGTTCAAGTCCCCAGCACCCGTGTAAAGAGCCACGTATGGCCCTGTGCCCTGCAACCCAGCACTATGGGATGGAGACAGCAGGAACCCATCTCAGGGTCTTTCTGGCCAGCTAGTCTAGACAAAATAGTGAATAGTACTCTCTGAGTTCAGAGAAAGGCCCTGACTCAAAAACAGGGGGGCAAGATTCTAAGGCGTGGAGAGCTGGCTCTGTGCTTAAGAACAAGTCTGCTCTTCCAGAGGACGTGAGTTCAGTTTCCAGCACCTACCCACATCTGGCTCTGTGAGCCATCAGTAACTCCAGCTCCAGGGCTCTGATGTCTTCCCACCTCTCTTAAGTACATGGCATACATACACACAGACATATGTGTGAATAGAAATTTTAAAAAACAAGATATTTTTAAAAAGAAAAAGACAGGTGGGCAGTGGTAGCACACACCTTAAATCTCAGCACTTGGGAAGCAGAGGTAGGTGGATCTCTATGAGTTTGAGGCCAGCCTGATCTACAGAGTGAGTTCCAGAATAGCCAGGGCTACACAGAGAAACCCTGTCTTGGGGGAAGGGCAGAGTAAAGAAAACCAAAAAAAGAACAAAAAGACATTCTCATGTCAACCTTTATATCCTGCATGGACAAGCATGCATGTGTGTATGTGCATAAGGGTGCATGTGTGTGTGTGCATGAAGGTGTGTAACACACACATACACACACACATCTACACATGAAAAGAAAAGGTAGTTCAGTGCCTAATTTGAGGAAGTGCTCTGAAAACAAAACAAAACAAAAAAACAAAACAGGATCAGAGTTTGAAAACAGTTGTGAATTGGTGCTAATTCTGGAGGTCTCTCCCAAGATGAAGCACCAATCCAGAAGGGATGACCCTCTCTGACACAGAAAGGAAGAAGGGCAGAGAGGTACAGGATCTGCAGATGCAAAGGCCCTAGGGCTGAAACATGCTTACCGGGGTCCAATCAGGGAAAACCAAACTAACGATGTCCTAAAACCGTAAGTCTTAATAGAAGATCAGAAGTGCCATCGGGGTGTTGGGGAGAGTGACCATTGAGTCTGGGAAATCCGTCCCCCAAGGAGTGACGGGATGTTTGTGTCTGAACAAGCTGCGGGGTGTGAATAGGAGCTTCCTGGGTGACTGGAGTGGGTGTGACCCAGATGAGCCTAGCTTAGTGAGGAGAGCTACCCACATGGCCCCTTCCTGTTACAGTAGCAGTTTCCGGTAAGAAAGAAAGTTCTTGGGGACTTCCAGTTCTTTTCTCTACCTCCTTTGGTTCCCCAACTCATGTGGGGCCTTTCAGCCTTGGGAGAAAGCAGAGGGAGAGAGGTTGTCGGTGCAGGGCGGGGCTTTCCCTGCAGCCTTGCCAGCTGCCCCTCTTTCTCTTTTTACATTACACTTTTACTTTGTTGCTTAAGTTTTACATGTATGGATTAATTTGTATGTGATGGGCAAGTGTCACAGTGTATGTATGTAGGTCAGAGGACACTGGTGGGATTCAGTTCTCTCCTTCTACCACGTGAGTTCCCAGACTTAAACTCAAGTTGGTGGCTGGTGGTTTTACCCACAGAGTCATTTCAATGGCTCTGCCTCTCCCCCCACACCCCCCCCTTTTTTTTTTTTTTTTTACAGTCATTGAGGTTCTGGGGAGTATGAGCTCCTGGGAGTGGCTTGGGAGTCAGGAAGGGTTTGCAGTGACTAGCCCTGTGACATGGGATCGGTGGCTCAGATAGCAGTCTGAGTTTGCATGTGGGTACCCAGTAACACCCTAGCCACCCTCCCATAGATCTCACTGGGGACTGGCTGTTGTCCCACTCAGACTCCCTCTCTTACTGCAGCCTTCTGCCTCCCTGGCTGGGATCAGGCTTCCAGGCCCTTACAGCTAGCTGGCTTCTCCACATGGCCCCATCATCCAAGGTAGCCCTGCAGGCTAGGTCTCTGGAACTGAGGAGGACCTCGAGATGGGACCACACTATCTTTCCCTCGTGGTATCAGTGAGTGACGTGAGCAAAGGAAGCCATAGGGTGCTAATTGCCATGACTAGGATCCCTGTTTGGTCAGCTCCAGAGTCCTTGGTACCGCCCAGTGCTGTCCACCAGAAATATGATGACAGCTACATGCATATATAATACGAGATTTTCCTACAACCACATGGAAAGAGGAAAGAGAAACAGGGGTGAGCAGTGTCCACAGCCTGTTGGGTTTAACCCATTGTATTCCAAACGGGCTCAAATCCTGTGCATTTTACACTAAGGACTTACTTGAGTTTAGGCCAGTGGTTCTCAATCTTTCTAATGCTGTGACCCTTTAATACAGTCCCTAATGTCATGGTGAACCCACCCCCCAACCATAAAATTATTTTCATTGCTACTTTGTAATTTTGTTACTGTTACAAATCGTAATGTAAATATATGTGTTTTCCGATAGTCTTAGGTGACCCTTAAGAAGAGTCCTGCAACCACCAAGGAGTTGGGACCCACCCATTGAGAAGCTCTGGTTTAGACCTACTGTGCTTTCTTGACTAGTTTAGAAATTGAAACGGGTGTCAGTGGAGGGCTAGGGAGTCTTCCAGCCTGCGCCCTCTAGTGTCTGTTCAGCCTCAGTGCAGCTTGTGTAGCTCCAGGTGCTTCTCCGGCTACACTTACCAGGGCAGCTGACTTCTGCAGAGGACTGCACTGAAGCAGAGGCTGAGGCTGCCTGAGTCCCACCTACACATTTAGAGAAAAGCAGGACACAGGTTCAAGTTGTTTTGGAAAATGCAGTCACACACACACACACACACACACACACACACACACACACAAGACTGCGTCTCAGCAACAGGACGTGCAATCTTCTGCTGGTCACCGTAAGGAGGAGCAAGCAGTCTTTTGCCAGTCACCACAAGGAGTAGTGTAGTTGAGGCTGTTTTCAACCTGCCACCTTCTCTTCCACCTGACATGGAACAGGCTCTCCATCAGCCAAGCCCAGATGGTCTGTTGAAGTTCAAATTCACAGAGGACTCACCCAGTCTCTCCTGAGTCCAGGACTTCATCAGGATTTAGTACGCACGTCTCCCACTACCTTCCCTCCAGGGTCTGTGTCTAGCAGTCTGACTGATGAGATTGCTGTGTGGTGGGATGAACAGTGCTACTGGTGTTCCCAGCCAGCGCTGAGCTGTGGTTAATGGGACATTGGAGCACTGGGTTCCCGAGGGCCTCTCGGAGCAACAACACAACTGTGCTGTTAGCAAAGCTTTTTACTCGCCACACCAAGCTCGGGTTAAATATTTTCACAGAGCTCCCCGGCTCCTTGTTTGCTCTTTCTTTACTTTACAATTCAGTGTGTTAAGGACAATAAGAGCGTAACAGAGACCCAGGGAGAAGGCGTAGGAGCTGTTAGCTCCCTCTCCCATTACCATGAAGTCACATGTCCTCGATGCTCCAAGGCTGTTGTCTGTCTGATCTAAGCCCTGCTAGAATATGAAGTGTTTTAAGTCAAGTAGGAGGTGGCTGTGTTACCCCAGGGACCCTCATCCCCCCCCCCCCCCCACACACACACAAAAGATGAAAGTAGGGTTGTCTGAGCAAGGAAGCCTGGGTTAGTCTGATGACCAGAGCTAGGTGGGTATTTCTTCTGGGGAGCATGCACAGTGATTTTTCTGTCCCTGCAAAAGCATTCATGTTTTGTCAGGTGTTTTCCCAGACAGCTAAACATCAATAAGGCTGGCTCAGTTGCATAATGAATAACAGAGGGGTCACGGGGTGCACAGCACTGAGCTATCCTTGCTGCTGTCTCAGCCTCCAGGAGAGCTAAAATGAGGTCTTTTGTATTAAATATTTTATCCAGGTCTCTGTTAGGCATCTACAGGCGAGTGCTGGGAAGCGTGTGTGAGACTGCCAGCAGTTGTGGGCTCCACTTAACAGTTTCATGAAAGTGAACATTAAGAGATCATCTTCCGACACGGCTACGACAGCCACTTTGCTGGGCAGGAGCTTCTGTAGGTACCAGCTAAGTGCACAGTGGAAACTCATTGCCTCTCAGGGTGCTAGCTAGGAAGGGGCCCAGGACAGAGCACAACCCAAAGGAGAGAGTACCCAGTTCTAACCTGGATCTTCTCTTTCTTGATGGGACTATTCTGCTAACTCCTGACTGAGTCAAGTGAGAACCCTTACCAATCCATGCCTCCCTGGAGGCTCTGTCATCTTTCACCATCCCCTCTGGGCCTTCAGTTTTGACTCTAAGTGCCATCTTCCTAGGCTGACCTTCTAGTTCTCCTGCCTAGGGATATGCCATAGTAGCACAGGACACTTAAGAAAGTAGGAGCCATATCCCAGCATGACTCAAGCATCTATACTTCAAGAACCCAAGAGACTGGAAAACACTGGAGCACCTGCTCAAGTGTGGACTTCTCTGCTGAGCCACCCTCCCAAGGGGTGGGGTGGATCTGTCAGTCCAAGCTTCCATACAGCAAGGAGGCTAAGCTGGGGTTAGGGGGCTTTCTGCTGCAGAGAGCCAGCTTTCTTGCCCTCCTTGGGGGTTCTTTGGCTAGCTTGCTCTATGACTGTTAGTCCTCTGTCCCAAGCCTCTGGATACTGAATCCTTGTCTCCTTTGGAGAGGGGGGTGGCGGGGGGGTTTCACTGTCACTGACTGCACTGGGCTGGGCGTTCCTATGGCTCAGGGCTGGCTGGCTGGCTGCAGCACTTTTCCCAGCTGGGTGTAGTGGAACATGGCAGGGTGGGAGGACTCTCTCCACAGAGGCCCTCTAGGGCTGGGGCTTCCTTACATAGCGCCCTTCATTACTAGAGTTTCAGAAAAGGCCCAGTCCTACCTTCTCTTCCTCCTTATCTCATACTGCTTAAGCCATTCTTCCCAGACGCATTCCCATTGGTGCCACCCTTTCTTTGAATGAGTGTGAATGCAGGAGCAGATCTTCAAGCCATTGCTCCTCTCAGAGCCAGGGCCCGAGGCCCAGACCCTTTCTTTTCCCTTTGCTACGTCCCATGAATCCTCAACACCTCAGGGATAGCCTTGAAACATTGTTTGAGGGCTCCCTCAACACCTCAGGGATAGCCTTGAAACATTGTTTGAAGGCTCCCTCAACACCTCAGGGATAGCCTTGAAACATTGTTTGAGGGCTCCCGGGTGGTCTCGATCCTCCTTTGGATGGTTGAGCTTTGTTCTTTGCATCCAAAGAGTATTGCTTGGGATCTACTTGGATCCTAGCTATGTCAAAGTTCTTCTTGCTCCAAGTTAGTGGCTCCTGGGAGCAAGGGGTGTGTGTGTGTGTGTGTGTGTGTGTGTGTGTGTGTGTGTGTGTGTACTATAATCACAACAGCAACAATGTCCTAAACCAAGGCAAAGCATGCATTCTGCCTAGCAGCCTGATACCAGGGAGGAGGCGAAGGCTGGGCAGAGGCAGAGCCCTGCATTCTAGAGCTCCTGCCCTTAAAATATTTGGTAAGGAGCTGGGAAATCAGGCATCTCCTCCCACAATGCCGAGGCGCTCTGCACTGCAGCTTCCTCCCGGCAGATATCTGCAGAGCGGGTACGAGGAGTTTGGCATTTTGGTAGCATCTGTTAGGTGATAAATCACAGACACAGCAGCGATGTGTGTTCAGTGAGGTGAGTAGCTGCTGCGTGCGTGAGCTGGAAACCAAGGGTCTGTGGCAAGGCTGCAGGGTGCAGGGCTGTTGATCATGAAGAGGAACCACAAGCACAGGGCTGGTTGTGGTGGCAATGCAGCTGTTCCCGCATTGCCCTCTCTGGGTCTGTCTACCCACGCAGTCCCAAAGCTAGGCAACCTGGAGTCGGGTCCTGACTCACTTAGGAGAGGTTCTGCAGCTCTCTGGGGGTCAGCTTTCTAGTTAACAGGATGTATCCGATGTGTGAAGTTTCTAAGTGGACCACAGTCCAGAGACATGCTATATATAAGTCTCCCCATGTGACCGGTTCAGTGGTGAGGGCCTTGGAGCCACATGGCTCCACCAGGTCTAGGTCCTACTCTCTCCAATACTAGTATTTGAGCAGGGGACCCCACCCCCCAGCTTGGTCCAACCTGGCTTCTCTACCTCTCTCTTCCTACTACCCTAACCTCTGCCCTATTTTCTGGGATCCCCTGCTCACCTTGTTTCACACAGTTGTATCTCCAGCCTGAGGGACTTCTGAGTGCCTGCCACTGACAGTGACATCCTAGCTGCCACTTTTCTGGCTCAGCTCATTGTCTCTTCCTCTATGTATTCAGTTCCTTTCTCCCTCCCCCTCCCTCCTTTCCCCTCTCCCTCCCTCCTTCCTTCCTCCCTTTCCTCCTCCTTCCATCCTCCCTCCCTTCCTTCCTTTTCCCTTGCTCGCTCCTTCCTTCCTTCCTTCCTTCCTTCCTTCCTTCCTTCCTTCCCCATCTTTATTCCTGGAGGACCCCCAGACATCTCTTTTTACACCTCTTGTTCTGCTCTGCTTAGGGATTCTTTGGACCAGCCATCTCCAGGTGCACTACCCTCCCACTGTCGGCCTCCCTATTCTTACCTCCACTTCAGTGTTCCCAGTGTGGCTTCAATTTTATGTGTGTCTTGTTAATTGAGTTTCCAAAATGAATTACCTACAGTAAAACCAGGGCATTTCTCTCTCTTCTCAAAGAGTCATGACATGCTCTTATCCCATGGTAGGGTGTGGATCAGAGCACTGGGTAGTAGTAAGCCCCTCCCCAAAGAGCAGCTAGCTCTTCATCTATGTGCTTATCCTAGGCCTGTGGTGACCCCTCAGCCACCAGCAGTCACATTTCATCTTAGGGCAGACTCTCTGTGGCTGGAGAAGTTGGCTTCGTGGGCTCCTGTTCAGAGCTAAATGTAGCTAGCTTCCGGGGGTACTTCCGGCCAGCACTGGCCACCTTGCCAAGCTCCATCTCCAGTGAGAAACTGAGCATCCAGCCAGGGAGAAGTTGACTGACTTGTGGTTTAAGCCCAGGTGTAGGTGAAGCACAAAGAGGACATTGTAAACCTTGGTAGAAGCAAGGCTGTGAGAGTGGAAGATAGCAAGAAAAGAGGGGATCTGGCAGTCGGCCATCGCAGGGGGAGACCCAAGAGGGCCTGCGCCTCTCTATGCAGGTCCTCCAGCACCTTAGTTCTGCCTTTTTGGTTTTGTTTTTTTATTTTTCGAGACAGGGGTCTCTCTCTGTAGACCAAGCTGGCCAGGAACTCAAAGTTACCTGCCTGCCTCTGCCTTCTGAGTGCTGGGATTAAAGCTGTGTGCCACCACCTGGCTCCATCACCACTTCTTGTTCCTGAAGCCCCTCCCAGACAAAGCTTAGCCAACATTGTTCTATCCACTCGGAGGGAGGTTCTTATACATGCCACCAGTGAGAGATAGAGGCTGGGCCACTATGATGTAGGTATGCTTATTCTTTGAGTAGAAAATAGAAACTGGGGACTGGGATCCTGGAGAGAGGGCTCTTGCTGTTCTTGCAGAGGACCCCAGTTCAGTTCTGTCCCCTACACCCTCATGGTGGCTCACAACTTCTATAACTCCAGTTCCAGGGGATCTGACCTCCTATTCCTGCCTCTGCAGGAGCGGGAGACACACACACAAACACACACACAGAATGTATTATATAACAAGAAAAACTCTCGTAACACACCATATACCATATAAGTAAATATTCTTAAAACATTGAAGAAAAAAAAGAAAGAACATGTGGACACATTTCAACAATGTAAAATTGCAAATGGAGCCCAGCATGGCGGCTCACACCTGTGGCCGCTAGACAGTGGAGACAGGAAGGTAAGGGGTACCGGTCATCCCCAGCTACATAGTGAATTCAAAGCTAGCCTGGACTACAGGAGACCTTATCTCAAAAAACGTAAATAAACAAACAAACAAATAAAATTACAAAGGGAAACATGGCAAAGGGTTCGACAAGGTCCCTATCCATCCAGCCATTTCTCCTTTTTAGCCAACTTTATCATTTCTAGTAAGTTCTTCCAGAGGAGGCCTCCACACAAAAACACATCTGACCTGTTCTCACAAATAACAGCAATCACCACATGTCCTTGTGCATAACCTCCTTCCATTCGTAGATCTCTGTGTCTGTCTGTCTGTCTGTCCGTCCATCAGTCCTTCCCTCCTTCCCTTCCTCCCTCCCTCTCTCTGTTTTTTTTGTTTGTTTGTTTGTTTTTTGTTGTTGTTGTTTTGTTTTGTTTTGTTTTGTTTTGTTTTTTGAGCCAGGGTTTTTCTGTGTATAGTCCTGGCTGTCCTATAAAGTCCTGGCTGTCCTAGAACTTGCTCTGTAGCCCAGGCTAGCCTTCCTTGAACTCCTATCTGTCTGCTTCTGCCACTGAGTGCTGGGGTTAAAGGCACACACCACTACTTCCCTGCTCTCTCTCTCTCTTTTTATATAATTTTTTTGAGACAGGATCTCATGTAGCCCAGGCTGGCCCTGAACTTGCTGTGTAGTCAAGGATAACCTTGAACTTCTGATCCTCTGCCTCTACCCTCTAGTTCTGGAAGTACCAATGTGTGGCACCAGGCTAGCTCAGCTGATGCTTATTTCTGATCAGGATACTATGGACATTTGAGTTGGTTGTCTGTAAGGTGGGGGTGTTTAGATAAGTAGATGTGTGCTTTGAAAGGCAGTATCAAGCTGCCATATGTCTGTGTTGGACAAGGAACTTTAAATTTCTCATAGTCATAAAGACAAGTAAATAAAACTATGTGCATAGAAAGCTAACAGCCTGGTAAGGAGATGAAGCAGACAGGGGAGGTAGCGAGTAATATTGAGTGTGTGTCTTGTCTTCCTTAGCAAGTCCCAGCACCTAATGCTTTGAACTCATAAGCCTCCAAGCAGTTCAGAGTGGTTTCCTTTGGGACTTGGGTAGGGGATACCCACTCACACTCATTCTTCTGCATACTTCAGAAACAACTGAGCTATGCACATGTGTTACAGTGAAAGGAAGAGAACAAAATTGAGGTAGCGAAGTGAACGAGTATTGATGTCCAGTGGCCGATCACCGCAGGGTCTCACACATGGCCTTGTGGGAGGCTGCAGTGGGGTATTCTTTCCAATGGAGCACAGTCCTGGTTTCCGTGGGGGCCCATTTAACTGTTAACATTCATATCGACAGTCACCGACCGATCGATGCTAATTCTAGATCTCCTGCCAGAGCAATACCTCAGAGGCATAATGAAGAGCGGGGACTCCCCAGAGGCTCCCGGGTGCCTCTCTTCTAGGGATAAAAAAGCATGATGTGTGCTGGTGACTTCTCCCAGTCAATTATGTGGAGGGGAAAAGTGAGGTCTAGGGGGTCTGGAAGCCCCCTGCCAATAACAAAGCTTCAAAGCTTCGTTAATACCTGGGTCCCCCTGAAGCCCTACTCTACCCAGATTTACTAAGAAATCTGGGTGGGAATGGGGTTGATAAATGTCATTTATTAAAATTAGGATTGCTTGATAAATGAAGTTAAACTTTGAAAGGCTAAAGCCGTGTTCCTGTTCTCCGGCATTATCCCTGAGTCTACTTGGGATGGGGGTCAGTCTGCTTACAGATTTAACCTAGCTGTGTCAGGTAGGAACATGAACCACCAACATCTGCCTGCCCAACCATCATTTTTTTTTTTTTTACAATGTAACATCAGCAAATATATCTGTGACATGAAAACAAACACACGGATGCCCCAAGAGAAAAAGAACTAGCTATTCAAAGCAAAGAGTCTGGATTGGGTCTATGAGACCCTTTTGCCCCAAGCTGATGAGCTGAGGGGTTTGTCTCAATCCTGACTCTTATTTAACCCTTGCTAGACATTTGACAATGCTTCATCCCGCTGATTTTAGCTTGCCTTCCCCCTTCCCTTCTTTTCACAATTCTGCATATATGCTCCAAGTAGACCATGCCTAGCCATAAAAAGATATTTTTTCTGTCTTTCTTAGAGTGTTCAGGGTTTTGCCATGTTGTGTAGAACCATTTTGTACCTCCTGACCAGAGCCATCCAGGACACTCTAAGAGTCAGAGCTTGCACTGTCATGGTCATGAGCTCTTCTAGCCCGGCAGTTCTAAACCTATGTGTCACAACCCCTTTGGAGATCGAATGACCCTTTCACGGGGGTCACCTAAGACCATCCTGCATATCAGATATTTACATTATGACCCATAACCATAGCAAAATCATAGTGATGAAGTAGCAACAAGAATAATTTTATGGTTGGGGTCACCACAACATGAGGAACTGTATTAGTGCAGCTGTAGCTGACGGCACTGGACATGCAGGGGGTGTCGCTTAGCCAGCTTGGTGGTAGGATATGATAGGAAGCCAGACTTGGGTCCCAGGCATCCACAGCTCACCTTGCGTCTTTGTCTTGCAGGTTTCGTCTCCATTGCCAGCTGCCATGGGCAAGCAGAACAGCAAGCTGCGGCCTGAGGTGCTGCAGGACCTGCGGGAACACACGGAGTTCACCGACCATGAGCTGCAGGAGTGGTACAAGGGCTTCCTCAAGGACTGTCCCACCGGCCACTTGACCGTGGACGAATTCAAGAAGATCTACGCCAACTTCTTCCCCTATGGCGATGCCTCTAAGTTCGCCGAACACGTCTTCCGCACTTTTGACACCAACAGCGATGGCACCATCGACTTCCGGGAGTTCATCATCGCGCTGAGCGTGACCTCTCGGGGCAAGCTAGAACAGAAGCTCAAGTGGGCCTTCAGCATGTATGACCTGGACGGCAATGGCTACATCAGCCGCAGTGAAATGCTGGAGATTGTGCAGGTACTGGCACTCGGCAGGGCCAGGAGCACAGGGAGCCAGGGGAGCCAAGACCCCCATGCCCAGCCCTGTACACCAGGCCATTCCTAGGCTCACTTGCTACCTGGTGTCATAAAGGACTGCAGGCCTTTGCAAAGAATAACGATAAAAGCCAAGCATCTGTCGATTGCTTGCTAGACATCAGGCCCCAGCTGAGCTCATCCATCAGGTTTATTCCCACAATTCTATAAGATGGGTCATTATTTTACTTTTAATGAGATCTGAGGCTCAGATTAGTGATTAAGAATTATCAGAGCAAGCCAGGTGGTGGTGGCGCACGCCTTTAATCCCAGCACTTGGGAGGCAGAGGCAGAGGCAGGAGGATTTCTGAGTTCGAGGCCAGCCTGGTCTACTGAATGAGTTCCAGGACAGCCAGGGCTACACAGAGAAACCCTGTCTCGAAAAACCAATTAAAAAAAAAAAAAAGAATTATCAGAGCAAGAACTGGGGAAATGGGCTCAGTGGATAAGAACACTTGATATATGGTCATGAGGACCTGAGTTCTGATCCCAATACCCATGGAAAAGCTAGGAGTGGCAGAGCCTGCCTGAAACCCTAGAACTAGGGGACAAGTGAGTCCCCAGAAGCCTGCTGACCAGACAGCCTAGCTAAAATGGTGAGTTCCGGGTTCAGTGGGAGACAAAAGGAAATGCCGTGGACACCAGCGTCCTGTCTGGTCTCTGCACAGGTGTTCATCTGCACACAATGTGTATGGCATACATTAGCTGTCTATAAGGCCTCCTATAGTGCCCCGGTCCGCGGGGATTCAACGAGACCTTAGGGAAGGGGGCGAACGAATGAAAGGACAAGAGACACAAAGAATGAGAGCAAGTCTGGGTTCTGATCAAGCTCTGAAACTTTAATTTTGGGGGCAGGTTATAAAGACACAGCAAACCGGGAAGTTTGGGCGAGGGTCATTGTTTAGGGCTATCTTACTATGGGATCCTTACTGTCTAAGACCTTCCCACTGTCATAATCTTATCACCCTAGACCATCCCACTGTCATAATCTTATCACCCTAGACCATCCCACTGTCATAATCAGCTCCAAGGAAATACCAGACGTTCTTTAAGTTCCTGGGACCTGAGACCTGTGAATGTCCTTTCTTAACCTTGTACTAGACTTTCTAAAACAGCAGGTAATTTCCTGGGTTTGGCTCCTGGCACTATAGAGATCAGAATGACACAGTAAAGGATGAGGCAGTGGTCAGTCCTTCATGGGAGACATGTTTATGTGCGCCCTGCATTCTTCTTTCTGTGCTTTAAACCATTCCTGTATTTGGGCCAGTGAGGTGACTCTGTGGGTAAAGGTGCTTGCTACCAAGCCTGGCAGCCTGAGTTCAATCCCTAAGACCCCCCATGGTAGGAAAAGAGAACCAACTTCCACAAGTTGTCCTCTGAATTCACAGGAGATTGCCTCCCCAAATACATACATACATATGTACATACGTACATAAAACAAGTAAAGTAGTTTTTTACAGTGCCTAATGCAGTGACTATAGATGTTAATAATACTTTGTATCATTTGGGAAATAATAAAAGGTCTGTGTACCTCCAGTTTCTTTTTCTAGACTATTTCCCACCTGTAGTTTGTTGAATCTGCAGATTCAGGACCTACATGTGGGCAGGGCTCACTGTATTTCCCCTTTGACCTTCCCTCTGGGCATTCCAGCTCCCCACCAAAGTACCTTCCGGACAGATGCTATGCCCCGCCCCCTCCCAGCCCCCACACTCCCAGCCTAGGAGCCCTCTGTTCACCATTGCCCCAGCTGTATCCTGTGCTTTTGAACCTCACTCAACCTTTCCTGACTCCCTTCACCCAGCACCTTGTCTGTGAGATTTGTTCTGATAGGAGAAGGGTCCTCACGCAGATGGAGAGCACTCCTGTCCGTGCTCCTTGGTGGGCTGAGTGAGGACCATCACCCATCCTCTGTCCTCCTGAGCATACTCACAGATGCCCCTTTGCAGGCCATCTACAAGATGGTGTCCTCCGTGATGAAGATGCCTGAGGACGAGTCCACTCCGGAGAAGCGAACAGACAAGATCTTCAGGCAGATGGACACAAACAATGACGGTAGGAACACGTTGGGGGTGGGGGGAGGGGATGGGAGGTAGAGAGGTGGGGTGGGGGATGGGATGGGGGTGGGGTCACAGATGTGCCTGTGAAAATGTTGATGGCACAGAGGTATTGGGATACACCTCTGCCCTATGCAGCCCTGCCCCTTCCCAGCCCCCTTGACTCAGCTCTGCTGAAGGAAAGAAGACTAGAATTCAGGGTCAGGGACACCAAGCCTGAGTCCCATACCCTTTCTAACCATGGCTTTCTAACCATGGGCATGTCAATAGAACCTCTGAGCCGTAGGCTTCATACATGTTATCTTAGTAGGGGTTACCATTGCTGTGATGAAACACAATGACCACAAACAACTTGAAGAGAAAAGGGTTTATTTATTCTCAGTGTCCTCTTTAAGTTCCTCTTTAACAGTTCCTCTTTAAAACAGTGAGGGCAGGAACTCAAGCAGGGCAGGAACCTGGAGGCAGGAGCTGATGCAGAGACCACGAAAGGGGTGCTGCTTATTAGCTTGCTTCCCCTGACTTGCTCAGCCTGCTTTTTTATAGAACTCAGAACCACCAGGCCAGAGTTGTACCACCTACAATGGGCTGGGCCCTCCTCCATCAATCACTGATTAAGAAAATGCCCTTCTGGTTAGGCCTGGTGGCACATGTCGTTAATCCCAGCACTTAGGAAACAGGAGGTTCTCTGTGAATTCAAGGCCAACCTGGCCTACAAAGTCAGTTCCAGATATACAGAAAAACCCCTGTTTCAAAAAAACAAAAGAGAGAGAAGGAAGAAGGAAGGAAGGAAGGAAGGAAGGAAGGAAGGAAGGAAGGAAGGAAGAAAGGAAGAAAGAAAGAAAGAAAGAAAGAAAGAAAGAAAGAAAGAAAGAAAGAAAGAAAGAAAGAAAGAAAGAAAATACCCTACAGGTTTTCATGCAGGCATTTTATAGAGGCATTTTCTCAATTGAGGCTCCTTCCTCTCTGGTAACTATAGCTTGTGTCAAGTTGACACATGTTGATGGAGGGAGTGGTCTTACTATTTCCACAAGTATATCTGGGGAGGGGGAGGCAGGTATACTGATGGCCTGAGAGGTGAGTGTCTTAGTTAGGGTTTTACTGCTGTGAACAGACACCATGACCAAGGCAAGTCTTACAAGAACAACATTTCATTGGGGCTGGCTTACAGGTTCAGAGGCTCAGTCCAGAATCATCAAGTCAGAAGTATGGCAGCATCCAGGCAGGCAATGGTACAGGAGGAGCTGAGAGTTCTACATCTTCATCTGAAGGCTGCTAGCAGAACACTGGCTTCCAGGCAGCTAGGATAAGGGTCACACCTACTCCAACAAGGACACACCTTCTAATAGTGCCACTCCCTGGACCAAGCATATTCAAACCATGACAGTGAGACACTGAATCAAAGGGCTTTGAGTCTTGGGCTCCTGAGAGGCTGGCCAGGCCATCATCCTGGGATGTGAGGCACCCCATATACTCATGGGTCTCATCAAACATAGAAGCCTCACCTGGCTATGGCCATCATTCCTAGGACTCCGAGGTCCTACCACAGCTGCAAAAAGGCAGGTCTCAGGAGGAGGCGAGGTGGTGAGAGGTCACGGAGGACATGCCCTGTGTCTTCCTGTGCCTTGGCTGTGAGTTTCTCACAGGACCTCAGCAAGGGCGAGTTGATCCTGCCTGTCTGTGGCTCTGTAGAGCCGAGACTGATTGGCTTTTGTCCCAACAAGAAATGCAGCATTAAGGAAAGAAAAGGCTCCCTGGGTTGCGCTGAGATTAAATGTACGCTAAGCGCTAATGCACAGGGAAGTGCTGAGCAGAGCCTCAAGTGCTCCTCACAGGTGAGTTGAGGACGGAGCTCAGTGGGACTCAAGGTTCCCGCGGAACTGTAGACAGCAAAAAGCTTTCCAGACAGCAAGGAAGTGCTTTTCAAAACACGTCCACACACAAAGCAAGACAGCCTCTTGCCTGGCGCTGCCTTTCAGCCAATTTCAAAAGTGTTCTTTACTCTCTTGTGTACCGTGACATCGAGGCTTGGGTTCGGAGGCTTGGCCACTTCCCAGGCTTGGCTTTCTTCTCCGTGAAATGGCACTAAGCCCACTTGCGTGGGTGTGAGGCTAACGTAAGCACCATGCTGGTGGCACACTTACCATGGAGGGCTGTTGTTTCTGATTGTCAAAGCCATGAGCCTCACCACTTCAGAGTGGAGACTGTGTCCGCACTGTACACGTGTCCAATTGTCTGTGTCTTGCTATAGAGGCCACAGAGCACATAATCTGCCCCGTAAGCCAGTCGCCATTTGTTAGCACTCAATAAAGGAGAAGGTAGGGCTTTCAGAGAAGCTGGTACAGACAGGATCAAGAAGAGGGGGGCAGCTCTCATTTCCCGGAGCTTGGCAAAAGTCTACACTAGAAGGCGCTGTGATAGTTTTAACTGTCAACTCAGTTTAAAATCACCTCAGAAGTCTTTTTTTTTTTTTTTTTTTTTTAAGATTTAGTATTTATTTTGTATATGAGTGTTTGCCTGAATGTATGTTTGTATAATACATTAGAGGCCAGAGAAGGGCACTGGGTCCCCCTGGAACTGGAGTTACAATTGGTTGTGAACTGCCCTGTGGATGCTGGGAACTGAATCCAGGACCCTCTGCAAAAACAGTAACTTCTCCTAACTGCTGAGCCATCTCTCCAGCCCTAAAAGAGAGTCTCTTTTCTTTGTTTGTTTGTTTTTGCTTGTTGGTTTGTTTTTTAGAGACAGGGTTTCTCTGTGTAGCCCTGGCTGTCCTAGAACTTGCTGTTTAGACCCTGACGACTTCAAACTCAGAGATCCACTGGCCTCTGCCTCCTGAGTATTGGGATTAAAGATGTCATCGCTGCTCAGCTCAGAAAAGTCTTAATGAAGAATTATCTAGATCAGTGGTTCTCAACCTATGGGTTCCAACCCCTTTAGGGGATCAAACAAGCTTTTCCCAGGGTTCCCGAAGACCATCGGAAAACATAGATACTTACATTCTGGTTCATAACAGTAGCGTAATTACAGCTATGAAGTAGCAACGAAAATAATCTTATGTTTGGGGGTCACCACAACACAAGGAACTGTGTTAAAGGGTCACAGCATTAGGAAGGCTGAGAGCCATTGATGTAGATCATGGCAGCTATGAGCACACCTGTTGGGGGCCGTCTTGGTGGTTAATTTGTGTGGGAAGGCCTGTTGCCTTTCTCTATTATACTGTTCAGGGGGGGACTGAACAGTATAATAAAGGAGAAAGCAGAGTATCAGCAAACAGCCAAGCATCCACACATCCATTCTGTCTGCGCTGTGACCCCCTGCAACGATGGATTGTAACCTAGAACCAAACCAAAGGAAACTTCCTCCCTTAAGTTGCTTTTGGTCGGGGGATTTTTATCACAGTAACAGAAATAGAACTTGACCAGCACCACAGTTTGTCCTATCTCCCCAGCTGCCCTGGATCAGGGTGGCTCGCCTGGCCTCCACATGGGGCTGGCAGCTTACTTCTGGCCACAGAGTTCATTACCAAACCTTGTGACTTGTGCTCAGTCCCCACGACCTACACCATGAAAGGAGAACCAGCTCTTACTAGTTGTTCTCTGACCACAGATGTGCCTCAATGTGGCATGTGCGAGAGAGAGAGAGAGAGAGAGAGAGAGAGAGAGAGAGAGAGAGAGTAAATAAACGTGTGCACACTCATATGTAAAAAGAATCGTAAATGCCTTAGAAGTGAGTGGAGACTGGACATTGTCCGTTTTCCAGAGGGATCCAGACTTTAACCAGAGCGCTGGCTAATCCTCCCGTCTCCTGCTCTCATCCCTCAGGCAAACTGTCCCTGGAAGAATTCATCAAAGGTGCCAAGAGCGACCCATCCATTGTCCGGTTGCTGCAGTGTGACCCCAGCAGTGCAAGCCAGTTCTGAGGGGAATGGGCTTTCGGACAGTTGTGAGAAACACAGGCTTGACCTGCCATCTTCAGCTTTGCTTGCAAACGTGGATTCCTCCGTGATCTCTCCTGCTCTCCCGGGACCTGGGTCAGGCAGCACATTGCACCCACCTGGCCTGGCCCGCTGTGACTCCTTCCTCTATCTGATCCATTCGATGTCCCTCCCCCTCCAGTCCAGGCCGGTTCTTTCCTTCCAAGGGTTCAAGTGTTCTCAGCTGTAGGGCTCCTCCTTACCCACAGAGGGCCCGGAGGCCTTTAAGGACACCAGACAGGACTTTTCAGTATCTTACCGAGACCAGCTCGTTTATCCTATGATCCCAGGTGACTTTGTGGGGATGAAGAAGATGGAGAGTAGACAGGCAAGCCCTTCCTGTGCATGGCTCCACCTCCCTTGTTCATTTTCTCTGACCAAAGCCGCTTGCACGTATATACTGTGGTTTCCTTCATTTTAATATATGAGTTATATGTATGCTGAGATGGACTATAACGTTTAGCCCCTGTATTTAATGCCTCTGACTGCCTTTGAAGCATGGTCCCCTGTGGCCTGTGATTCCCCCCTCCCCCCCAACTCCCAAGTCTGGCTGTGCTGTGGTATTTATGCATTCATGATTTGCCTGATTCCACAGGAGATACATGCATGCCCAGGGCTATGGACATCTGCCCTCCGTCCTGCAAACACAGGTGTTTCTGTGTGCTCCGTCCTTCCTGTTGATTGGTCTGGCTATTAAAATGATCAAATAAACCAAGGTCTGTGAGTTTCCTGTGTTGATGTAGGCACCCTGTTTGTTGTTCCGACCCTTAGCAGAAGTGGGTACTTGGCATCCAGCTGTTGTTGGTAAACACAGTCCCTGGGGTACCCTTCTAACTGCCACTTGTGTCTACACATGTTCTATGCCTGTTCTGCAACATCAGCCTAACGCCAAGAAAGACTTGTAAAAATAAAGGATGACTGTTCTTGGCAGGTCTGACTATGACATGCTGCCTCCCTCCCTCCCTCCCTCCCTCTGTGGTTTAATCACCTTTAAGAGAACAGATGCAGGGTCGTCAGTGGTGAGGGGGCAGACCTGGCTCTCATTACCCTCTTCTGGTGCCATCCCTCTATCTGGTCCCTGAAAGTGCTTCTACTATGAAGATGTTTGCCTCTTGTGCCCAGAAGTCATCAGGAGCCAGTCTTCCTCCTGCCTTCCGTGCCCCCACCCCCATGTCTTAGTTAAGGTTACTGGTGCTATGAGCAGCTTGAGGAAGAAAGGATTTATTTCACTCAACAGTTGATGTAACAGTTCATCAACAGTGAGGGCAGGAACTCGAGCAAGACTAGTGTGTGTTCTTAATTGCTGAGCCATCTCACCATCCTGGCTGGCATTCTCACACAGCCAAGGGGTGGCACCACCCACATCAATCATTAATCAAGAGAATGCCCTCACAGACTTGCCTACATGCCAATCTGATGGAGGCATTTTCTCTGGAGTTTGTGTCGTTCGTTCATTTTGGATTTTTATTTTTATTTTTATTTTTTTTTTCAGACAGGCTTTCACTGCAGACTTGGACGGTTTGAAGGTCAGTTTGTAGATGAAGCTGGCCTCAGGCTCTCAGAGATCCAGCTGTGGAGACTTCTCTCAACTGGGGTTCCCACTGCTCAGATGACTCTAGGCTGTGTCAAACTGGCAAAAAAAAAAAAAAAAAAAAAAAAAAACAACCAGTAGAATTGACTCTTTGTCAACTTGACACATAAATACATCACTATTAAACTCTAAACTTTTCTTTTTTTAATTCACAAGATCGTGTGTTAATAGCAATATTACAATATAAGACACATCCCAACATTTAAAATTTCCAATAATCTTTAAGACTTTAAACACTTTAAGTGTCCAAGTTTCTCTTTTAAAATCCCAAATATGTTACCTGTAGGTTCCTATAAGTCAAAAACAAATACTTCCTTACTCCAAGAGGAAAAGAAGCAGGTGCCATCATAATCTAAGCAAAGCAAAACCCAAGTCCCGAAGTGTAAATACCTCACTGTCTAACATCTGGAACTCACAATTTTCTAGGCTCTAAAGGGCTAAGGCAACTCCAGTCCTAGTTTTTCTCTCCACAGGATGCAAACAACTTCTCTCAGGGGCTCAGGCTGGGTCCATTCTACAGCTGCCTGTCCTTGGCAGACATCCTTTAGTCCAATATGTATCTCCAGTATGCTGGGGTCACCACTGCAATGAGGCTGCACCTTTTCCAACAGACTACAGGCCTCTCTTCAGGGACTCTGACCCTGATATTGTGCCAAGCCTCAGTTTCTCTTTATGACACCCCCATCTCTGCAGATTTCAGGCTGCCCAAACCACTACAGTATGGGAAACACATAGCCAAGTCCAGCTTCCAGCGAGAGATGCATCCTTGCCCCTATCTGGAACCCTGCTTCTGCATGCTTGACCCTGGAGAAATGCTTCCCAGAGGAGGTCACCTCAGTCAATAATGCTGCTCTCTCTTAAGTCACAACTGATTTTTCTACCCCAGCTGACCAGTATTGTCCCAGCAAAGCAAAAGTTCACTTCAGTGGTGCTAGTCTCTTGTTAATCATAGCTGGTTCTTCAGTCCCAGCTAACCAAAACCACAACAGGTTCTGAATACAAAGTAGTATCACACAAATGGCCTGGTAGTCGTTGCTTCCTCTGAAACTAGTGCATTTCCCATGGGTCAAGCATATTCAGACCACCACAGCACCCCAACCCTAAGGCTATGGAAGCTGACTAACACCTTGACTTCCAACTAGCCATTGTGTGGGTGTTCTGGGGTCCCATGGAGAAGGCTAGCTCAGAGTTTGGCCATGAGATGGCTTCTTCCTTGAAATAGTTCTTCCTTTTCTTTTTAAAGATTTTTCTACTTTTATTTTATGTTTTGCTCATATGTATGTCTGTGTGAGGGTGCCAGATCTGCTAGAACTGGAGTTACAGACATTCATGAGCCGGTATGTGGGTGCTTGGAAATTGAACTCAGGACCTCTGGAAGAGCTCTTAACCAAAATCCCAAATTAGTACTTTCTATGACAATTGGCAGGTTTTGTTTTTGAGACAGGGTCTCACTATGGATCCTTGGCTGGCCAAAAACTCAGTCTGTAGCTAGGAATGACCTTGAATGCCTGATCCTGTTGTCAGGCCCCCTGAGCGCTGGGATTGAATTCCTGGCTCTTCCATCACCATGCCTCCCTGCATGCTGCCTTGCTTCCCACCATGATAGTAGTGGACTGAACCTCTGAAACCATAAGCTAGCCCCAATTAAATGTTTTCCTTGGTCATGGTTTCTCTTTACAGCAACGAAACCCTGTCTACAACAGGTCAAGGTTAAAGTCAGCTTATTTAGCTCCAGCTGAGCCCTGAACTATCTGAAGCTTAAGGAGAAACAGCTAACCAGAGCCCAGAGCAACCAGGCTTTGCCTAGAGCCCAGCTCAGGTCCATAGAGCAAGCTGCTTGTTACTCAAATTTAAATTAATTTAATGAGTTCAAGAGGTCCAATTACTCCAGACACAGAAAATGAAATCAGTGAGCACTGGCCACTGCAACTGTATTCTAATCTGTCTCGCCATCCCCCTCCTTCCCCCAATGAGGCAGGTTAGAAGAGGGGGCTGTCCCAGGGCCAGCTCTAAGTGAGCTATTTAATCATGGTCCAGATGAAAGGATAGGGGTCCAGGGAAGACAAGGGGCTCAGGGCTCCCCTAGGAGAGAAGGCAAGATGGTGGGGGCCAGGGCTGGAAAGATCTGCCTGCCTTCTGCCAGGCCCTAGGAAGGTAGGCAGCAAGGGGCAGTGCAAGCTGTGGTGGGATGGTCAGGACCTGCACGTTCAAATCCTAGCCAGGCTATAACCTTCGCAAACATAAACCTTAAGAAGGGGACAGAACCAGTGGCAGTGTCTTGAAAGCTTTTAATCCCACCATGCAGTAGACAGAGGCAGGAGGACCTCTGTGAGTTCAGGGCCAGTCTGATCTACAGAGTGAGCTCCATCAGCCAGGGCCACATAGGGATACCCTGTCTTTAAAAATGGGGGGCGGGGGGAGGGAGGAGGAGGAGGTTTTCCCATGCCAGGCCATGCTGACCGCTCTCTCCATGTGAACTGCAGAGGCTTTCTCTCCACAACCTGCTGAGCTCTGTCACTACCTAGTTCAAGGGGACAGGGGTGGGGAAGGTGAGTACTTGGGTGTCCAATAACCCACAGTATCTGAGCCTGGGGGAGGCTACTGTGACTGATAGATCTACCTCTGCTTCCTGAGTGCTGGGACTATAGGTTGTGCCTACTACAGCACTATTTCCAGCTTCTAAAGACATAGATACATGATAGATACATACCTGATAGATTGATAGATACATAGATGATAGTTACATAGGTACATAGATTATAGATAGATAGGTACATAGATGATAGTCACATAAATACATAGATTATAAATAGATGATAGATACATAAATGATAGATATATACAATATAAGATAGATACATAGATGATAAGTATATGTGATAGATACATCAGTGATCAATAGATAAATGATACATAGAAGATAAATGATAGATAAATAGAAGATAGCAAAAATAGATGATAGATACATAAATGATAGTTACATAGATACATAGATTATAGATCAATAGGTGATAGATACATAGATGATAAATAAATGATAGATACATAGAAGGTAGACAATAAGATGGTAGATAGATAGACAGACAGACAGATAGATAGATAGACAGACAAATAAGGCTGCAGTGCCTTTGCCTTCTACAAACTGAGTAGCTGCAAGGCAGAGTTGTTCCTGAGAGTAAGACTGAGCCATCAGCTCCCTTTAAGAGGATTATTCATGAGTCTAAAAATAGAAATGCTACCAATGTGGAGGGAGAGTAGGCAAAGCAATTGTGGCCTACGCTGCAATGGAGCACTCTCCGAGCCTAAACAAAGACAGTCGCTTCCAGCAACACTCAGCTATCCACTGAGCTCACCTCTCAGTCCGAGAGCCCCAGCACAAAGTGCTACAGTGCCACTGTCTGAAGTTTAGGGCCAGGTGAGGCTCATCTCTGTGGATGGGCATCAGGTTGGTGGCATTGAAGAGGGCAGAGTCACAGGTAGGACGCTGTGGCCACAGGTCACCCTCTCTTGCCATCCGGAACTGGCTTCCCACCTGCACTTTCTGTGAGGAAAAGTTGCACTATGCTCTTCCAGTGTGTATGCTTTTCTGATTTATGATGCCTGTTGAAAAGGTTCAGTGGTGCATACCTGTGATCCCAGCTGAGAAGACAGGGTTGCAAGCTCAAGGGCCATTGAGCTGCAGAAAAAGTTCAAGGCCACATTGGGCAGCCAGCCCAGCGAGACCATGACATAAGAAGTAAGAGGATGGTTGGGGATACAGCTCAGGGGTAAAATGTTTGCCTAGTATGCGTGAGACCCTGGGCTCCAATCCTCGGCACCCCCAAAATAACAGCAACAAGGAAGAGGAGGGTTGAGGAAGGCCGAGAGTCACCATGTAAGTACTGGGAATCAAACCCAGGTCTTCAGCAAGAGCAACAAGTGTTCTTAAGTGCTGAGCCATCTCCCTAGTGCCCTTTGTAGATCTTGGCTCTCCTCTCTCTCTCTTCTCAGCATCCAGGAGGAGTTCTGAGACTGTCCCTAAATGTTTTCCCTGTGGTAAGCCATTCTTCCCAAGCAGCCTTTCAAGCTTCCTGGCTTGCTCCCCATGGCTTGCTTGCTCAGCCTGCTTTCTTATAGAACCCAGGATCACCAGCCCAGGGATGGCCCCACCCACAATAGGCTGAGTTCTCCCCCATCAATCACTAATTAAGAAATTTCCCCACAGTCCAATCTTACGGGAGTATTTTCTCAATTGAGGCTCCCTCCTCTCAGATGACTCTAATTTGTGTCAAGTTGACACAAAACTAGCCAGCGCAATAATAATAACAATTTTGAAGGGAAGCGAATATGAGGTGGACCATAGAAATGTAGAGTCTGACTCCAAAGCTACATGACTTTATTTCACGGACCTGTATGTTAGCATGCACCTAGCTACATTGCCACTGGTGCTGACATGTCCCATCATGTGGGACAGAGCAAAGAGCAGTACAACAGAGACAGACAGGTAAGACCACTGCTCCCCACCCTGCTACCCATGGGGCTGGGTCTCTGGTCAGCCTCATCCTTCTAGATGCTGAAGGCCCCAAGGGCAAGAACTAGGTTGACTTATCTCTGCTCCACACAGAGTTCGGGCCAACATCCTGTAGCATGCACATAGCACAGGCCTTAGGAAGTGACTGGACACATACACATTCAGGCTAACATCCTGCACCCTGCAGATAGCTTTAGGACGTGGCTAGAGATATATACATGGAGTATACATGTGTGTGCACACGCACGCGCGCGCGCGCACACACACACACACACACACACACAGAGGACTGGCCCAGTTTCTTTAAGCATGCCTCCTCATCTCACATAGAGGAGAGCCCTGGGGGGTGTGAGCTCTCCTTACCAATCTCCCTGGCTAAGTCATGACCACTAGCAAAAAACCAGGTCTCGGAGCATGTTGGAGTAACTGGAATTCTTCAGGTTTTTCATAGTGGGAAACTTACCACCTTTGCACCAGAACTGAGCATGACCTTTCCCTTGCTGAGCTGCTGAAGACAAGCCTGGAGCCCCAAGAGCCTAAGGCGGCACTCACTCCTCAGCTGACCCCAATTCAGACACCGCACTGCTGTGTCGGAACTAGCTATATTGGTTCTGCCTGCTGGGAAGAAACACATTAGACAAGCTTAGCAGGGGGATGTATAAACCAGAATCCACTTTCTCATTGCTATTGAGTGACTGGATGGTGGTCAGCACTGTCTGACTTTCTCCTTGACATTTGTCACCCTAGGCCCCTTTCTGGACAGTGTCCTGGGGCACCAGGTCCAATGCTTCCACATGGGACACGAGCCTCCTCTTCAGTTCCTTGCAATGGTGTGGGCGGTCTCGGCCCCATGGGTGAGGCTCGGGGTACATTGTCTCTCCCTGCTGCCCACACACAGTGCCCAGTCTCTTGTCTCTTCCCTTCCACTGCAGCCCCTTGTCCTGGGACTTTGGGGAAAACCCAGAGCCAGATGAACTAGTGAGCCCAGACATGTTGCTATGTCTTCCAGCATCGGAGACAGCATCGGGAGCCCTGCCCACACGGTCCAGGCTCAGTAAGAAGCAGGTGGACCGAAAGCACCTGGTTCTCTTCTTGTGTGTGAACAGCAGGCCCTGGGGGTGTCTTCCCCAGGTCTCCTGAAGATTCACAGAGAACCCTGAAGCCCTTTCTCACTTGCCCACAGAACCAAATCAACACCTACTGGCTCACCCAGGCCTAGAAACTGTTCTCTCCTTACAGAGACTGTTGGAATGGGGAGTAGGGTGGGGGATGTGGCTCAGCCTGTAGTGTTTTCGTACAATGCCAAAGCCCTAGGTTCAATCCTTGGCACTGAATCAGCAGAGTGTAGGGCTTGGAATCCCATCAGAAGACCAAGGTGCTCCTTGGCTACACAGTGAATTTGAAACCAGCCCAGGCATAAAAACCATGTCTCAAAAAGAAACAAGACCGTGATTATGCAGACAGGTAGACACAGCCCCTCACGGACCACCATAGTGTCGTAAAGCACGCGGCTGCGTAACTATTGGCCCACCATAGTGTCGTAAAGCACGCGGCTGCGTAACTATTGGCTCAGTTAGCAAACATCATGATCAAAAGCAAGTCGGGGAGGAGAGGGTTTATGCGGCTTACACTTCCACAGCAGAGTCCCGCAATGAAGGGAGTCAGAGCAGGAAATGACAGAGCAAGAACCTGGAGCTCCTGGGGCAGGAGCTGATACAGAGACCATAGAAGAGTGACTGGCTTGCTCATGGCTTGCTCATGGTTCTTATAGAACCCAGAACCAGCAGCCCAGGGATGGCACTACACACTATGGACCGGGCTTTCCCCCATAAATCACTGATTTATAAAATACTCTGCAGGCTTGCCTACAGCCCAATCTTTTGGGGTTATTTTTTTTTTTTTTTCAGTTGAGGCTCTGTCCTCTGGTAACGCTAGCTTGTGTCAAATTGACATAATACCAGCCAGTATACTTTAGTATATATATTCATACAGTACTTTAGGTCTATACTAATTTTTCTATACCCACATACGTGTGTTTGTACTGCCATGAATGTACACGTGTATACACGCACTTATGGGAATGTAGGTGTGTGTGTACATCCATTTTACTAGTAGATATGACCAAACTTGTGTGCATATATTTGGTGCTGTATTCCTGTTTGGGAGTACACATCCAAGCAGAATGGGTTCAGATGGACCCCACACCCTCTATCTAGTTCCTATGTATTTTGCCTCACACTGTCCTCTCAGCTTTTGTATCTGATGGTGCAGGTAATGGCCCCACAGCGCCACCTGTTGACCACCCTGTTTCTAGAAGCGGATGATTGATACATAGATGATCGTTACATATATACATAGATTATAGATAGATAGATAGATAGATAGATAGATAGATAGATAGATACATACATACATACATACATACATAGGTACATACATACATATGTACATAGATAGATATATAGATGTATAGATGATAGTTACCTAGATACATAGATGCTACTATGTGTCAGAGAGGAACATGCATCAGAGAAGCCCAGGGGAGAGAGACACTACCAACAAAGCCCCTAGGATCACAGTGTCCCCAGATGGTCCCACAGTCTGTTTTCAAATCTAAAGATGAACTTCCTGTCAGGGCCATCCAAGTGTGTGGCAAAAGCACCACCCAAAAGGGACAAAGCCTTGGTGAGCCTTACAGAATGTGGTTCTTGCCCTTCTGTGGCTTGTGGGAGAAGCTAACCCCAATCCACACCTCACCTTATACTAAACCTTGTAGCTAGCTAGTGTCAGAGACAGTGTGGTGGCAATGGTAGCAGGTAGGAACAGCAAGGCTGGGGCTGGGAGGATGGAGGAATTTTGGAAGCAAGATGGTTCCAGCCAAACTTACCCACTTTACTTCACTCAGTGGATTTTTAAAGACTTATTTTTACTATTTCAATTGCAGACAGGTGTGTGTGTAAGAGAGACTATATGCATGTACAAATATGCATGCAGGTGCCTGTGGAGGCTCAGAACAGGACATTGGATCTCCTGAAGCTGGAGTTACAGGCAGTTGTGAGCCCCGGTGCATGGTTGTTGGGAACCAAACTCTGGTGCCAGCAGATGTAGTAAGTGCTCTAACCACTGATCTATCTCTCCACCCCCACCTCACTCACTTTAAGCTTAGACCAGACCAAACTCAATGAAATGTCCTAAGTGCAGTGGGACCCTTCTTACTAAAATGCCTCTGTACACATGGTTCCTGCATCTGGATTGCTCTTCCCCCTTTGAATGGAAAACTCCTACTCATCCTATAAAACCTCATCTCTTGGGTCTCATTTGTGCAGCCTTCCCTGTCCCCTACACCTCCTTCCTAGTCTCACTAGCTACTAGTCAGTGAGAACTACATTTACCTTCTGTTTGGTGGATCTACTGTGTTCCTGTGGCTCACATATTTTTAACGGCCATGCTGGTCTAATTAGGGTCAGATCACTAGTCCTGTTTCCCACTGTATATTAAAAACACGAGCCTTCCAAAGTTTAAGTAATCCAGTCATGATGGTTCACCCTTCTACTCCCAGCACTAGAGAAGCTAAGGCAGGAGAGTCTCAAATTTGAGGTCATCTTTGGCTCTCTAGGAAAGCCCTGCATAGTCTTGAAGGACTAACAAGGCACAATACTGAGGTATTCAAGAGCTACCCTAGGGTGCAAAACTAAGAATGACCAGTAGATGGCACTGTTGCACTACTCCAGTTGCCGCTTCTGCAGCCTGCAGGGTGTGTCTGGGGCTTCGATTTTCCGCCCTCCAACGTCAGTGTTAATGGATGGAAGAATTCATGTGTTAGTGAGTGAACCAAAACATGTGGAGCAGAAAATTGATATCAAGGAGATAGGGCGTTTCCCTCCCAGTGCTTTTGTGGGAGTTCACTTGCTAGGTTTCTCGGAGACTGTCTCAGTAAGGAAAGACCCCTCAGTGTAGAATTTAGTCAAAAACCAGAAGCACCCCAGTGGTGTCACTTGTGCACAAAACTATGCTTTAACCTCATGACACAGACTTCAGAGTCACTGTTGCCTTAGCTGCAGCTGCTAAATGTTATTGGCAAATCATGCAAGTATATTTTCTTTTACTCACGCCAAAATTAACACAAGGCCCTGCAAAGCCTCCCAGACATGTAGCTGTTTCTGGTAAACGCAGCTTAGGCACTAGTCCGTTTACAGATGGACCACAGGGGGAGGGTACTTGAAAGGGAACCTGAGCAGAAAGTCAGGACAAAGGGTACAGAGCTAAGGATGGAGCAGGAAGCCTCATTATTTGGAGAAACTGGAGTCACCTCCCCACAGAAGCTTCTCTGCCATTTTCTAACCATATTGACACAGGAAGAACCACAGGTGACAGTGATGACATAGATCTACACATGGCTTGAAACCCTGTCTCGAAAAACCAAAAAAAAAAAAAAAAAAAAATTGTTGGGCTGGTGAGATGGCTCAGTGGTTAAGAGCACTGACTGCTCTTCCAGAGGTCATGAGTTCAAATCCCAGCAACCACATGGTGGCTCACAACCATCCATAATGAGATCTGATGCCCTCATATGGGTGTCTGAAGACAGCTACAGTGTACTTACACAAAATAAATAAATTCTTTAAAAAAAAAAAAAAGAAAGAAAGAAACTGGGATGGAATAGTCTTCCTCAAACCCACAGATGTGCAGGCTGGGATGCAGGAGATAGAGAACAAGCAGAAACCAACCATACCGTAACAGCTCTCTCTAATCCATGTTTGCAACTGTATCTTCTACTGGTGTACAGGCATACCCAACAACTAGTCAGTGAGAACTACATTTACCTTCTGTTTGGTGGATTTAGTTGATTCCAGTTATAGTCAAGATGACTAACCAAGATCAGTCAGCATAGGGGTAAAGAGAGGCTGGGCAGCGCTTTCTTCTCTGTGGCCAGTTGGATACTAACTAGGATGAATTTTGTTAAGCCTGGAATGGTGTCGGCATGGAAGAGGTGCACATGGAAGAGTTAACTGTGGTGGGAGCTTGGGTAGGAGGTCAGCAGTGAAGACAATCAGTCTATTCAACAGACACTGTGCTGGGGGGGCTTTGGGGGGAAGGCCAGCCACGGCCAAAGCAGTGCCACAATGGCCACCCTTTCATTAGTTTAGGCTCCACTGTGGAATGGACATTGGAGGGTGACTGTAATATGAAACTATGCCCTGCAGGGATGTGGTCTTGAGGAGCAGTGCTTGGGGCTGGACTCCTCATTCTAATTGAGACTCCAAGCAATTCCACACTCAGTCCTTCACTGAGCCACTTCCGTCCCCTAGGGCAGGTCTCTTCAAAGCCAGGTCCTCAGCTCATGGTGGCTGAGCAGTGCAGCCACGGCTGGCAGGGTGTGCTGGTTTGTTTCTTCTCTGGTGTCTGCAAGCAGATATCTTCAAGAAGCAACTCATGGAAGAAAGGGTTTCTATGGCAGTTTAAAAGGATGCAGTCTATCATGGCTACAGGAAGCACAGAGAGATGAATACCGGTACTCAGCTGGCTCTCTCCGGTATATGCTCACTGGCATCCCAGCTGGGGGGTACTGCTGCCCATATTTAAGGTGGGTGGCTCTTCTCACATTAATCCATCTAACAGATAATTCCCCTGAAGACATACCCCGAGTCATAATCTCTTTGGTGATGCTAGATCAGTGGTTCTCACCCTGTGGGTCTCAACCCCTTGGGGGGGGGCACATATCAGATATTCTACATATCAAATATTTACATTACAATTTATAACAGTAGAAACACAAAGTTATGAAGTAGCAACAAATAACTCTGTGGCTCGGGGTCACCACGGCGCGAGAAGCTGTATTAAAGGGTCGCAGCGTTAGGAAGACTGAGAACCACTGCTCTAGATCTACTCAAACTAACAACTAATATTAACCAACCACAGAGGGTCAATCCCCAGTCTCTTCCAATGGACCCCCCCCCCCCCATCTGGCCCACTGAGCCTCACTATGCTGATTCTCATAATTTGGGGGAGAAGAAAAGTTGCCACCAATGTGTCTCCCCAGTGGGCACAAACTGAGAGGGAGACACAATGAATGGCTTTCCTGGTCCCCAGCAGCCACTGTGAGCATGGCTTCTCAGGGCCCTTGTCAACAAGGGGCACTGTGAGCATGGCTTGTCAGGCCAACGTTAGGGTCTAGGGGAAGATCAGAGGCAGGCCTTGTCACTTAGTGTGGAGATGGACGGCTTCTTCAGGTCTTAGGGCTGAGCAGGAGTCATTGTCAGAGGGCCAAAGGAGGAAGGAAAAGTCTACCATGCCCAGGGCCACATGGGAAAAAAATGCGGGTCAGAGAGCCACAGTCCAGAGAGGCATTTACACCACACAAATACTTAAAATTGACTGTTCCCCATGTTTGTCTCCAGCCGTGAAAGGCAACTCTGTTAACAACAGTGTTGATATTCAAGGTGTGGTTAATCCATTATCCCTGCACTAGCTGTCAGAGCATGATGGCCAAGGCCAGGACTGTGCAAGGCTTCCATTCACTTTCAGTGATACCTGCTAGCTGAGAGCTCACAGGCCCAGAAAGACAGACATGCTAGATAGTCCTTAGGTAGCCTGTAGCTTGAGGTCAGGACCCTCCAAGGAGGGAGGGGAGAGGAGAGGAGGGGAAAGAAGGGGAGGGGAGGGGAAAGAAGGGGAGGGGAGGGGAGGGGAGGGGAAAGAAGGGGAGGGGAGGGGAGGGGAGACGACTGCCTGGGTTCTGCTGGTGCTTGTTTAGCTGTGAGATGAGCCAGGGTGCAGGTCAGTTAGAGGTCAGAGGGAGGGAGGAAGGAAGGAGACTAGACTGACATCAGGACTTTCTCCCACAACCCCACAGACATGACTGGCAAACGCTCACTAGAGCATTCTTTGTCGTAAGAACCGAACATCAATCCCGAGAGACACAGTCAAGCAATTTTGGGGTATGGAATGCAGTATGCAGAATGTGGGATACACATACATCTATACATACAGTTGCAAGACTAAGATATGTCTACATAGCCACGTGAAAAAGCTTAGCATGCTTCTGTGTTTAAGAATAAGGCACCAGGCAGTGGTGAAGCATGGCTTTAATCCCAGCAGGGGACAGCGGTAGCTGAATTTCTGAGTATGAGGCCAGCCTGGTTTACAGAGTGAGTTCTAGAATAGCTAAGGCTACCCAGAAAAAACCTGTCTCAAAAAAAAAAAAAAAAAAAAAAAAGAGGAGAGAGATGGGGGAGATGGGAGGTAACCTCCTTAGACGGTCCTGACCTCAAGCTACAGGTGACTTCTAAGATCTGGTAATAAAACAGGACCCTGAGTTGGTCTCTATCAACTTATTCCCCACTCACTATGAGGAGGGAGACCTCCTGCCAGTGTGAGTTGCCCTATCAGAGGCCCAGGTAGCAACAGCCCACAGGAACCTGGGTCTGCCAGCAGCCACCTGGAAACGCAGAGAGGAAGTTGCCCTGGTAACAGCCCAGATCCTGGGCCAGCTGAGCTACTGCATCCCTGAGCTACAGGGATGCTGGGAGAGCAAACGCTAAGAGTTTAAGGGTAACTGTGGGAGGAATTCCACTGTCTGAAGGCACACCTGGGACCGTGGGGTGTGACTGCTCCCTGGAAAGTTCTGGGCTGCTGGCAGTCAACAGTCACAGACATCATTTAAAACAGAAAAGGCAGGCTGGAAAGATGGCTCAGTGATTCAGAGCACTGGCTGCTCTTGCAGACAACCCCATTCAGTTCCCAGCACCCACAGCAGCTCACAACTGTCGGTTACTCCAGTGACTCCCTCTTCTGGCCTTCAGAGGTACTACACTCATGTGGTACACATACATACAAACATATATACATACATACATACATACATACATACATACATACGTTCAGACTAATGTTTACACACATAAAATAAAACAAATAGACCTTAAAAAAAAAAACAAAGCAGAGGCCAGGCATGGTGGCACACATCTTTATTCCCAGCACTCAAAGATACAGATGGATCTCTTTTAGTCTAAGGCCAACCTAGTCTACATAGAGAGTTCTAGGACAGCCAAAGCTATATTGTAGAGAGACTTGGTCTCCAGAAAGAAAGAAAGAAAGAAAGAAAGAAAGAAAGAAAGAAAGAAAGAAAGAAAGAAAGAAAATAAAGAGAGAGAGAAGGAGGAGGAGGAGGAGGAAGAAGAGGAGGAAGAGGGAGAAGAGGAAGAGGAGGAAGAGGGAGGGAGGGAGGAAGGAAACAAGCAAGCACTGGGCCTTTTTCTGTATCTGTATTGAGTGGTTGAAGTAAGGAAATAGCTCACTCCATCCCATTCTATTTCTCACTATGCCCAGTGCTGGTCTCCAATACAGACTAGCCAGCAAGTAATGGAGGGAGAATAAGTCCCAAGAGTTTCTCAAAACACACTGAGATAGGTGATCAGTGCTCTCATCTCTCTCTCTCTCTCTCTCTCTCTCTCTCTCTCTCTCACACACACACACACACACACACACACACACACACAAGCCCCACTCACTGCCTCCTCTGCCCACTCGCCTACTCCAGAGCCATTAGTGAGGTGGGCCTGATTGCCTGTCTGCAAGGTTTGTATGAGAAAAGAGAAACTTTTAGTCTCAGAAGGATGGAGTTGCTGGGACTACTGGGGGTTCCCTTCCTGGCAGGGACTATGAGGAAGTCACCTCCCTCTGGGCGGGGAGAGGGCCCTTAGGGACTGTAACACCGATCTCAGTGTGTTTTGAGAAACTCTTGGGACTTATTCTCCCTCCATTACTTGCTAGCCAGTCTGTATTGGAGACTAGCACTGGGCATGGTGGGAAATAGGATGGGATGGAGTGGGCCACCTGGGACTGCAGTTGCCCCTCTGCTGTGTGCTCGGAAGCCCATTTGGAGCCTAGGAGAGTCTAACCTACAGTTTTCCTGCTTTAAAAGGTCTTCTGAATTGTATATCTTTTCTCACGGCAAAATATAGACCTAACACATCAGTATGAGTTAAATCATCTCTTTCCCAAGGGAGGGACACTTAGAGGCCTCACGGAGGGGCCACATTGTTCCTGTGCTCCATCCCAGACATCCTTGCCCTGTCTTGGTCCTCAGAGGCAGCCCTTTAATGAGCCCCATGTAGAAGGCTCTGTAGCAGTGACATTACATAAGACCATCCTAGGGGACAACTGTTACCTCTTTGTGTAGAAGAGGACCCACTGGGAGTCACAGTAAGACTCTCCCTGCCACCAAGACTGTGCTGTCCCCTGTCTCTGGAAGACAGCCTAGTGAGTCATACAGAAACATGAAGGTTGTCCCCTGGGGCAGCGTCTCCATGCCTCCTCCTGGCCCCTGCAGCTTTATGGTTTCATCAATACCAAGAGTGTGTTTTAATGAATGGACTTCCCACAGCAGTTCATCAATTAGCTTAAAATTGCACCCGATCCACCCTACACACACCTCGGGAGCTCAGGCTGAAGCCACTCACTTCCCAGGAAAGAGCGTTGGCTGCCCTCCCACAGTCTGTCTCTGCTGGCAGTGACTTGTCAAAGGGTAGAGGGAAACAGACGTCTAATGTTAGGAAGAAGAAACTCATTTTGTGTCACCAACCTGCATTCTTTCCATGTATTTGTTTTCATAGCAACAAGTCAAAGGTTTTAAAACAGAAACTAGAATTAACATGTAGCAATTTCATCACCTGTCTCCCGCAGAGCAATGGGCACCTCCATATCAAGTCCTGAGTGTTGCATCTTTCCTCCACTGGGGGTTTCTGTTGGACATAGTTTTCTCTTTTGAGCTGCCCTCTTGTGGCTGAGCAAGAACCTTTCTTCCATAGTAACAAGACCCAGAAGTGGGTAATCCAAGACAGCAACATGTCCTTGTTGCAAACTTCAGAAAAGAGTCAGGCCCCCTTCCACTGCACGAAGTGATGCGGACCTAGGAAATTCCCAGCTGTGCTTTCCCCACGGAGCTAGCTCAGTGACATTTCCCAAGTGAGGAGGCAGGAGAGGGGATACTGTCAGTCTAGACTAGACTGATGAGTAGGCTTCCTCAGCATACCCATGACAGCATGTGTGGACACTGACGTGACTTGTGTTCCTCGACTTTGCCCCAGAAGGCATAAGCTCCGCAGAGCCTCATTCAAGAGCCTAAGTACAACTAAGTGCAAACTAACTCTCTTCCTTGCTTACAGATACAGCTCAGGCCTGGGCAGAGCAAGCGTGCTCATGGGCATTCAGAAAAGAAAACTGTTAGCAGTGAGGTAGGTCCCATCCCTCCAGAGGGAGCTGGTGACAATATCTGAAAAACAAACATGTCATACTTATGCAGCAAGGGAAGGTCTGGCTCTGATAAGCAGAAGAGGATGCTTGGGATTAGGAGAAGGAACAGAGATGATCATCAAGAAATCTGTAGATGGCAAAGAACAGGAACACCAGCAGCCGACACATCTTCCAGCTACTGATACATCTTCCAGCTACTGATACATCTTCCAGCTACTGATACATCTTCCAGCTACTGATACATCTTCCAGCTACTGATACATCTTCCAGCTACTGATACACCTTCCAGCAGCCAGGACTTTCAAAGAGAGGTGAGGGCAAAGAACAATAGGACATGCCTTCAGTTATGAGACACAGGCATCCTTGGGACCTTTGACAGGGCTTCTCTGTATAGCCCTTGCCTGAAATTCAATCTGTGAACCAGGCTGGCTTTAAAATCACAGAGATCTGCCTGCCTCTGCTTCCCAAGTGCTGGGATTAAAGGCGTGTGACACTACACTGATGCTAGTAGCTTTTGTAATGATACCCCTATCCCCAGTCATCACTCCACTTGCATTCATTTGTGTGGGTGAGAGTGTGGGTGCGGCTGTGGGTGAGGGTGAAGGTGTGGGTGTGTCTCTGTCGTCTGTGGGTGTGTGTTGCATTCTATACCTTTCTCTTCCTTCTTTTCGCATATCTGTAAATGGAGTCAAGACTCCACATGGTTACAGCACCCACAGGAGGCTCCCATTGGTCTTTAATAATCATCATACACACCTCTCTCTCTCTCTCTCTCTCTCTGTCTCTCTCTGTCTCTCTCTCTCCCTCTCTCTCTCTCTCTGCCTCTCTCTCTGTCTCTCTGTCTCTCTCTGTTTCTCTCTCTGTCTGTCTCTCTGTCTGTCTGTCTGTCTGTCTCTCTCTCTCTCTCTCTCTCTCTCTCTCTCTCTCTCTCTCTCTCCCCCCTCCCTTTCCAGGATTTTTTTTCTCACTCTGTAGAATTCCCTAGAGTCACCCAAGCAGAGTGTTTGAGGTTTTGTTCCTCTTCATGGCTAAGCTGCATTCCACAGCGCTTATGCATGGCGGCTGGTTTAGCAAGTCACCATTGAAGGACATCTGGACGGCTGCTTCCATTACACATACAATCATTGTGAACATTTACAAAAAGGTGAACTCGAGTTTCCATGTCACTGGGATAACTGCCCAGGAGTGCAACAGATGGACCTCACAGCAATTGTATGTTCAGTGTATTGTTTTTAAATTTAATTCATTTACTTATTTCATGTGTGGGTTGTATGTATGTAGAGATCAGAAGACAACCTGAAGGAGTCAGTTTTGCTCTATTGGTCCTGGGTTTTGGCCTCAGATCACCAAGCACCGTTACCCATTTAGTCATTTTACCAGCCTGTGTGCTATGTTTTATTTCTTACAAAACACTGAACTGTTTTCTAGGATGGTGTATTAAGAGAGCAGAACAGATTGAGCAAATCTATATAGAGACATAAAGGGGAAATTTATTAGAGTGGCTTACAGGCTGTGGCCCAGCTAATCCAACAATCCAAGAATCCAGTAGTTTTTCAGTTCATGAATATGGGCATCTATGATGGTCTTCAATAGACACTGGAATCCCAGAGTAGAAGACTCCAGTGTGTCAGTGAAGGAGTGATCTTGCCAATGAAAGCAAGGGCAAACAGGCCAAGAGTGAAAGCATCCTTTTCCCATGTTCTTTATATAGGCTGCCACGAGAAGGTGTAACCCAGATTAAAGGTGGATCTTCCTATCTCAAATGATCTAGATTACAAATTGGTCTTCCCACCTTGAAAAACCTGGATTAAAAGTGGGCCTTCCTACTTCAAAAAGAAAAAAAAAATCCTCACAGGTATACCCAGCAGCTTGGGCTTTACTTCATTCCAGATGAAGTCAAGTTGACAACCAAAAGTAGCCATCACAGGTGGTGGGAAATTTTTACATCCTCACCCACAATTTATGAGAAATTCAGTCTGTGAACCTTTGCCAGTGTTTGGTGTGATTATCATCTTCATCTTAACTATTTGGATACATAAGCAATGATATTTCACTATGAAGTTTATTTGATTTAAAAGCAAATAAACAGGGATAGCTCAGTGGTTAAGAACATTTGATGCTCTTCCAGAGGACCAGAGTTCAGTTCCCAATACCCCCATCGGGCAGCTCCCAACCACGTATAACTCCATCTCCAGGGAACCAACCCACCAACCCTCTCTTTAGCTTCCATGGGCAACGCGCGCACACATACACACACACACACACACACACACACACACACACACACCCCTACATAATTAGAATATTGGGGAAAATTTAAATGAAACATTCACTAATGTAAAATGTACAGGGAAAAATGTTTTATGCATTCATGCTAAATACCGTGCATGTGTGTCTGGTGCCTGTGGAGGTCAGAAGAGAGCATCTACCCCTCTTGCTTGGAACTAGAGTTACCATGGTTACAAGCCACCATGCAGGTGCTGGGAATCAAACCTGGGTCCTCTGCAAGAATAATAAGTACTTTCCTTGAGCCATTTCTCTTACCCTGGAAAACTGGTTGGGTTTTTTTTGTTTGTTTATTTGTTTGTTTGTTTGAATTTATTGCTTTTGTTTGTTTTTGTTTTTTGGTTGTGTGTTTGGTTAGTTGGGTTTTGGTTTTTCAAGACAGAGTTTCTCTGTGTAGCCCTGGCTGTCTAGGAACTTCTCTGTAGACCAGGCTAGCCTCAAACTCAGAGATCTGCTTGCTCCCCCACCCCCGCCACCCCTCCCATGTGGCTGGGATTAAAGGTGAGAGCCACCACCCCCATCACCACAGCCTGGCTGAGAAAGCTTGTCTTTAAGCTTTCTGCATCCTCAGGTGCTAAGAACACCTTTCCTTAGTTTTCTTGGTCTATTTGGGTTTCTTTAGTTTCTTTCGTTTTCAGGGTAGACCTAACTTTCTATCTTTAGGACCCAGTCCTCTGAGGTACGGAGAGTCCTGCGATTCAAGACATTTCTCAGTTGATTCATGATAAAACTAGACGATCTCTGTTCATCTGCTCCCCCACTTCTCCTCAGGGTTGTTGCTGATCTCCCTGGAGACTGTTTTAACTTTAAGACCTTGAGCTGACACCCTCAGGACACCCACAGGGTCATGGGTGGATCTATGGGGGAGACCCCTCTCCAGTATTAACTGAACACGGTTCTTCGTGGTTCCCAAATGCCAGCAAAAGCAGCTTTCAAACTCACTGACCTACTTTGCTTCCTATTGCTGCTTTAAATGCTGTGATCAGAAGCAACTTGGGAAGAAAAGATTTTATTTCATTTGGCTGCTTATGAAGGAAAAGAAGGCAGAAACTCAAACAGGGCAGGAACAAGAAGCAGGAATTGAAGCAGAGATCATGGAGGATTGCTTATGGTCTTGCTCCTCACGATGTGCTCAGGTTGCTTTTTTTTTTTTTTTTTTTTTTTAAGATGTATTGTTTTTAGTGTATTGATGTTTTGTTTGCGTGTCTGCTTAAGATGTGCATGCTATGCCCAAAGTGGCCACAAGAGGACTCCAGATCCCCTGGAAGTGGAACGATGGATGGTCATGAGCCACCATATGGATTCTGGAAGTTGAAACCAGGTCATCTAGAACAGCCAGTGTTTTTTTTTTTTTTTTTTTGTTGTTGTTGTTTTTTTTTTGTTGTTTTTTTATATTTATTTATTTATTTATTTATTATATTCATATGAGTACACTGTCACTATCTTCAGACACACCAGAAGAGGGCATCGGATTCCATTACAGATGGTTGTGAGCCACCATGTGGTTGCTGGGAATTTAACTCAGGACCTCTGAAAGAACAGTCAGTGCTCTTAACTGCTGAGCCATCTCTCCAGCCCATAGCCAGTGTTCTTAACCACTGAGCCATCCCTCCATCTCCTCAGATAGCTTTTTTTGTACAACCAAGGACCACTAGCCACAGTGGGCTGGGCCCTCCCACACAGCAATCATTAATCAACAAAATGTCCCATAGACTTGCCTACAGGTCATCTGATGAGATTTTCTCAAGTGAAGTTCTTACTTCTCAAATGACTCTAGCTTATGTTAAGTTGACAAAACCACTAACCAGCACACCCCCTACCAAACAGCTAAGAGAATCCATCTTGGTTTACAGGTGAGCATGCTGGAACCCCTACAGGGTGTTGCAGCTCACCCAGCATCACAGACCTAAAATGGATGGATGTGGGAATCCCAGAATGTGTGTCTGTGGTGTGACTGACAAGTTCTGTCTGTCCAGTCATCTGTCCAGTCCATCTGGCCACCACTTCTAAAGTCCAGATCACAAGTTTCTTCCAGGCTGCAAGAACTCTCTGTGATCACTGATTTGAGTATCCAGACTGAACCTGCTTCTGTCAAACAAGGGAAAACCTTTGGCTGGGGACGTAGTAAACTCTGTAAGCCAGTCAGATCTACCTAGAGGAAAGCTAAAAAGCTCTCCCTGGCTCCTGTTTGGACTTGGGGCTCGGGCAGAGGAATGCAAGGACAGGCCCACCCCTATGCCCCTTCTCAGGCGCCTTCCCTGGCTGTCTCCTTCCTTCTAACTCTAAGCACTGCTCCCCAGTCACTTACTCCTCTAAGCCTTCTTCCAGAGTGAACACCGGCATCATAGATTTTCACACTAAGACGAAATGGTTCCCAGCCCTGATACAAGCTGTCTTAGTTAGGGGTTTACTGCTGTGAACAGACACTTTGACCTAGGCAACTCTTATAAAGGACAACACTTAATTGGGGTTGACCACACCTCCTACTAGTGCCACTCCCTGGGCAAAACCTATACAAATCATCACACAGGCTAAGATCAGCTGAGTAGAATGTTGAAGAATATTCATGTAGGCCTGGCAAGATGGCTTCGCGGGCAAAGCAGGTTGTTGCCAAGCTTAATGACCTAAGTTTGATCCTGTAGACAAATGTAGTGGAAGAAGAGAACTGACTCTAGCAAGTTGTCCTCTGGCCATGCACACCACCCACGTATACAAATACATAAACAAAATGTAAACAACAACAACAACAAAGACATATCCGTGGGCAGGCCCCAGCTCCCGAGATTCTGATCCAATCCATGTATGCTGGGAATGTTTAAATTTGGGGGATGACTTTAATATGGCTTCAAGGATGAAAATCAATATCACAATCTGAATGAAAAATTAGATAATAGAAGGGGGCATAACTACTCCTAAAGTATGGGGAAGGCTTTTATTGTAGCTATAATGGAAAAAACCGACAGAGAGAAGAGTCCAGGCTGAACATGCCGGCAGACTAAACCATGAGAGAAGAGCGAGAGAGCCAGAGAGAGCGAGAGCATGAGAGGGGTGGGAGTGAAGGAAGAAAGGAGGGAGGAACAGAGGGAGGGAGGGAGTCACTGACCAAAAGAGGTGGTGACCAGGGCCAAGAGAACAGCATAGCCAAAATGGCTGAGTTATATAGGGATCAGGCTTGGCAAGGGAATACAAAGGTCTAGCCCCCAAGGAGTGAGAGGTTTAGGGTAGGGGATGGGGTGAGAAGTGTTGGGAGAGCCGCAGATACTGAGGGATGCTGTGAGAGCTGGGAGGGGCCACAGATACTGAGGGATGCTGGGAGAGCTGGGAGGAGCCACAAGCACTGAGCAACGCTTGTCCTGGGCTTCCTAGAAACTTATTACAATCATAAACCGAAGTCTGTTCTTGGATGGTGTACTTACATCTTCCCCCTGCAGGATGGAGGCCTGGCCTCTGGAAGGTAGATTCTGTTGTCCGGGGAGGGGACAGGGTTATTGACAAGCTTTCTTTTGGCCCTATAAAGCAGAAGTTTCTATACCTGTATCTGCCCACCCCTGACTCTTCCTTTGAGCTCAGACCCTTCTATTTTTAGAAACTGAAATGCCAGAGCTACAGTCCCAGCCTCCTACAGTGCCTAGGTCCTAGCCCTGGTTCTGAACTGGGATTTTATTGTGAAAAAGAGATGATAATCCTCTCTGGGGTGGCAGACATCAGCAGAAAGATCTAACAATCTCCCTCTACCATCATAACATGTCCAGAAGCCACAGCTGGGCAGCAGGGTCCTGAGAGGACAAACGCCACTGTGCAGTTGACACATGGTTCTGGCTGCGTAGTGCCTGACCTAGTCCTTCTAGAGAGGTAGCAATGTGCCTGAGGTTGGGTCTCCTGGAATGCAGCTCCTCAGGCCTGGCCCCAGGTCAGTGGCATCACAGTACTGGGGTTTGGCACCTGGATTCCTGCACCTCTCCTGAGGTAATGCCTTTGGGAGCTGAAGCTTGAGAACCCTGGTCTTAGCCTTCAATGCAAGCCTGGAGCAGCCCTTGAGAAGGCAGGGCTCTCCTGGTGGAAAGAAACTGGCCTCCCAACATAAAAACCTTCATTTTTCAGCTAGAAAACTGAAGCTGAGGAGCCAGGCGATTTACTCAAGAGCCATCGACTCCAGTGGGAGTGGAGACTAGAGGGTTCTAGAAGACATGGAGCATTGTTGTGAGAAGGAATCCATGGCAATCATCTAGATTGCACACCAGTAGAAAAGCACAGAGTTCATTGTGTAGACAGGGCAGGTCGGAGATGCAAACTCTGGGGAGGGCCATCAGATTGGACAGCAGGAAGAAAATGGTGACCATCCTTGCAAGACCAAAGTTGTTCTAAAGACACACTTGTGCCCCTCCTTTCAGGTATCTGCAGACTGTGACAATGGACTCTAAGGAACTGGAATTTCCACCAGGAATCCCACCCTGGGAGAAGGAAAGGACTGGGACCCTGACACTAGCCAGAGCAGGAGTCTGTCTCCAGTGCTGACAGCCTACAGGACAGACATGGGGAAGGGTTGTGTGTTCAGCAGAGACAAGGACAGGTCAATGATGGACTGAATCTTGACCAAGACTGGTTAGTATCTATCCAAAGCTGAGCACATCTGTAGCCAGGAAGCAGAGAGAGATGGATGCTAGTGCTCAGCCTGCTTTCTCCTTTTTATTCACATCAGGACCACAACCTGTGGAAGGAGATGAGTCCATGGGTTTATCGTCTAGGTGATTCTAGATTCCATCAAGCTGACAATCATTCACCATCACAGAGCCCTCAGTGAGTAGGTGTTGATCCTCATTAGTGTGAGTGCCAGACTGGGAGTCAAGGGGCCTTGTTCTTACAATGGCCTTGCTGCAAGTCGTAAGTAAGGACACAGGTGTCCTTTCTGCTTAGCCCTGGGTTCCAGCACCATATAAAAATGGGTGTGTGGCACATGCCTGTGGTGGCACATGCCTGTGGTGGCACATTATGGCTTGCTATGCTGGCTAGTACTTAGAAACAATAAGATCAGAAGTTCAAGATTATCTATTTTGTTGTTTGTTTTTCTGAGACAGGGTTTCTCTGTGTAGTCCTGGCTGTCCTGGAACGCATTCCATAGACCAGGCTGGCCTCAAATTCAGAGATTCAGCTGCCTCTGCCTCCCAAGTGCTGGGATTAAAGTCCTATTACTGCCCAGCTCAAGATTATCTTTATCTTCAGGCTAGCCTGTGATGAGAGAGGCTGTCTCAAAAGACAACAAACAAACAAATCAACACAAAAACCCCAGTGTATCCCACAATAGCAGTTAGTTTAAGATGACTGTACCATCCATCAGTGTCTTCTTCACTTCCTGGGGCTATTTTTAAAAAGGTTAACACTTGGGGTGACTCCTTGGGAATTGATCATCTTGACATGTTAACAACTCAGATCAAGGTGTTGAATTCAGGGGCTGGTTCCATGTGAGGCCCACAGGCTGAACTTTGCCCAAGCCTCTCTTTGGCTTGTGTGTCGCCATTTTCCTGTGTCTTCTTTCTTCTAACCATATGTGCCTCTGTGTCCAAATTTCCTTTCGTATGAAACAAAGGGAGCAAACGTCCTTGCAGGCTGGAGGGACGACACGGTGAACAGAGAGCTTGCCATGTGAGCTGGAGGTCCAGGATCCTTTTCTCAGAAGCCAGATTGGCTGGCTACATGCCCTGTAAGCCCAGCACTGGTGGGTGGAGACAGGAGGAGTACTGGGAGCACTGACCACCTGCCTAGCACCAAGTTCAGTGAGAGGCCCTGTTCTCTCTCTCCGTGTCTCTCTCCCCCCCCTCTCTCATACATACATACATACATACATACATACATACATAAAAAACTAATTTTTAGAAGTCCTTGATTGTAATGACTTTTAAACCAAAGTAAAATGGAAAAACAGGAAAGGCAAATCTCTCGTCCAGAAGGACAAGATGCTATTGGAGCAGACACACCGTGCTCACTTCAGCCAAGATCTTATTTCTAAATAAGGCCACACGCTGAGGTACTAGGGCCTACTTCCTCATAGCTCTTCTCTGGGGAATACAGGATGTTAAATGACTTCCGGGTGTAAGCACAGAGTGTGGGGGGGGGAAGCCCTGGATTACAGTGACAAGCCTAGATTCTAAGTTTCAGCTCAGTACTGTTTGAACAAGCCACTGACAAGGGGAACTGGGACCTGCACTCACTGGTTGTTGGTCACTGTCCTCTGAGATGAAGGTTTTCTAGAGTTTGGGTAGGAGGAACAGATGACAGGCATAAGATGGCATGATTTTGCTATCCCTGATTTGCGTGATTTCTCAGTTCCTCTTCATTGGACCAAGGCTGTATAAGAAGTACTTCATAATTCTATCTGTCTGTCTGTCCATCTGTCTATCTATCTATCATCTATCATTATCTATCTATGTCTGTCTATCCATCTCTGTGTTTGTATCTATCATCTATCTTTATCTGTCTTCTATCTATTTATATCTATCCCTACGTTTGCCTATTTCTATTTATCTACCTATCTATCTACCTACCTATATCTATCTATCTATCTATCTATCTATCCATCATCTATCTATCTATCTATCTATCTACCTATCTATCTATCTATCTATCTATCGACAGGGTCTGTGTAACCCAGACTGGCCTTGAAATCCCAGTCTGACATTGACCTTCTGATCCTCCTGTTTCTACCTTCTGAGTTTTAGACTTACAGCCATGTGCCACTATGCCCAGTCAATGCAGTGCTGAGGGTATAGGTCGGGGCCTCGGGTGTGCTTAGCGTGCACTCCACTGAGCTGCATCCTGACTCTCTTTCAAAAATTTACTTTTTTTTTTTTCTGAGACAGGTTCTCTCTGTATAGCCTTGACTAGCCTGCAACTTACTATGTAGGCCAGGCTGGCCTGGCACTCACAGAGATCTGCCTGCCTCTGTTTCTCATGTGCTGGGATTAAAAGCATGTACCACAATACATGGCCCAAGAATTGAATTTAAAACATGTGAATGTTTGTATTATTATCAATAAGAAGTATCAAATGAGCATTCTTTCCCTACCTCTGAGTTTTCAAGGCCATTTAAAATTCTGTTTTATTGCTATTTGTGTGTGTGTGTGTGTGTGTGTGTGTGTGTGTGTGTTTTCTTTGTACATGCATGTACTATGGTGCATTGAAGGTAAGAGGGCAACTTTCAGGAATGAGTTCCCTCCTTCTACCAGGTGCATTCTGTAGATGGAACTCAGGATCAGATCTGTGCAGCAAGTACCTTTATCTCTGGGCCATCTCACAAGGTCTACAGGGCTATTTTTTTCTTAAGGCAAAACATAGAAACATTAAGCAGGAAGAAGGGACCTAGCCCCAGAGTTCTGGTGTGACAACCATACAAAGCAGCAGTATCATGTTATCCAATCTCAATCAGTGAAGGGCCCCAGCCCAGGACCACTCTCTACCTCACATAACAGATCCCACATAACAGCTCAGTAAGCCCAATCAAGTACCTAGTGGCTTTTCTAGCCCAGTGTTCCAAACTCCTTCCACAATCTTTCCCAAAACAGAGGGCCAGCTCTTAACAATACCCCACTCCTGGTACCAATTTCTGTCTTAGTTACTTTTCTGTTGGTGTGATAAAACAGTGGCACCCCCTCCCCCAAATATGAGGACAGAGTGTTTATTTCTGCTTACAGTTTATGGGCCATCTGGAATGGAAGTCAGGCCACCAACACAAAACAGGAACCTGGGAGTTTGTGGACCTGGAGAACACTGCTTCCTGCTTTGCTCCCACTGGGTTGCACAGTTTGCTTTTTTATATTCCCCAGGATTGCACAGAATCACATCAATTTTCAGTCAAGAAAATGCTGGACAGTCTTGTCTATAGGCAATCTGATATAGGCATGTTTTCAGTTGAGGTTCCCTCTTCTCCGAAGGCTCCAACTTGTGTCAAGTAGACAAAAACCAAACAAACACAGCAGACAGGGATTCTGTTGCACATCTTTCAATAAAAATAAATACATAAAAATGTATTTTTCAAAGGCCATCCAGTAGTAGGGACTTAGTGCTGTTCTGTGGGAGTTTGGAAGAGAATATTAAGACAATGCAGAAGATGGAGGCCTGGCTTGTGGGGTTTCAGAGGGATGTTTGAGAATCCTTTAAGAACTCTATCAGGGCACTTTGTATGGTATATTTTAATTACGAATCTGTGAGTCTGGTCAATTGGAGTTGAAGAATCTGCTGTGATTAATAAGAAACCAGTACCTCTAAACTGAAACCTTTGCTTTACTGGGAAAATAGAGAACTGACCAAAAATAGCTGGAACTGAGAAATTGGTGGTGATTAAGAAGAGACCAGCATCGTTGAGGCGAAGTCTGGGAGTGTTTCCTTCGAGTAAGCACACTAAAGCCATTTTCCAGAGGGAGCCAAGCCCATAGCTGGTAGCCAGATTCAGTAATGTGTCAGAGTCTCTCACATCTAACTGGTTTTGAAGATACAACAGGGTCATGGATAACAGCTGAAGCTTGTCACTGAGAGGCCAGAAGAGGTCGTCAGTAAAAATACAGCCTCAACTGTGGTGAGAACCCTAAGACTGAAGGGGTCATGGAGGGAGGCTGAGACTTGGCACCATATGTCAGAGTCAGAGTCCCTGAAGAGAGACCAGGAGGCTATGTGAAGATGCAGCCTGTGGAGCCCCCAGCATATTGGGGATGGCAGGATGGTGGGACCACTGCCAATGATAGCAGGGACTGTAGAGTGTAGCTGGCCTGAGCCTATGAGTTGAGTTGAGTTGAGTTGTGTTATAAATGGCAAAGCCTGAGAGGTGGAGCTGCAGAGGATCTCTGGAGCCCAGAAGATCATGAGTCCCAGCACTGGGGACTGAGTTATTTGCATGGTTGTAGTTTAGCTTTGTTTCCTTCAGACTGTGACTATGCCCTGGCTCTTCCCTCATGAAATGAGAAAATATTAACTTCTTTTTTATTTCACAGGAGTCCACAGTTTAGAGACTTTAGACCTTTAAAAAGATGTTGGATTTTCAAAGAGACTTTGGACTAAAAGTCTTGAAAATTTTAAAGATGGTGGGACTCTCTTAAAGTTATTTATGCTGTGATATTGATATTAATATGAAATATTGAGGATAAACAAGAAAGGAAGGCTTATTGGTGTGTCAAGTTGACAAGGGCCAATTGTTCTAATTGACATAAGCTAGAGTTATCTGAGAAAGGGACCTCATTTGAGAAGATGCCCCCATCAGATTGCCTGTGGTAAGTCTGTAGGTCATTTTCTTGATTGATGATTGATTGGAAGGCCCCACAGTGCCATCCCACACAGATGATCCTGGGTTACATGAGAAGTCAAACTAAGGACAAAAGGGAGAAAGCCAGTAAGCAGCATTGCTCCGTGGTCTCCACTTCAGTTCCTCCTCCAGGTCCCTGCCTTGAGTTCCTGCCCTGACGACCCTTCAAGATGGAGGGTAAACTGTAGACTGAATGAATCCTTTCCTCTCTAAGTTGTTTTTGGTCTGTGTTTTATTGCAGCAATAGAAAAATAACTAAGACATTGTCTTCTTAGACCGTGACATTGTTTCCCCATTTGACCCTCCAGTTGAAGGCCATTTCCTTTTCATCCCTACCAAGGACTTTCCTATGCTGACAACATCCAGACCCATCTTCACAGATACTTTTCCTTTGACAAGTCTTCCTTTTAGAAAGGAAGCTCTGAAGGCTCGTGTCACAATAATGACCCAAGCTGCTATGACCATTTTTCAAAAATGGAAACTAATTAAAAACCTGCCATGGATAAATGGGACCTAGATCCATCTTGGAGCTCTTAATTCAGTGTTGGGGAGGGTGGACTTCAGAGCTGCAGCCATGCAGATGCCCCAAGAGACATATGACTTATCAGTAGCCAAGTGCATCCACTGCATTAGGCCAGGCATGGCAGCTAGATGCATTTGGATACTGGTGGAGCCATGCTTCCTTCCCTAGTCTGTTTTCTCACTGCAAGATAGAGATACAAAATGAGACAGAAACTCATTGTCTTTCTTTTCTTCTTTATCTCTTTAAAGAAAAAGAAAACCTTTATGTGTCTGTGTGTTTTGCTTGCACATATGTATGTGCACTGTGTGTGTGCCTGATGCCTGTGGAGGCCTGAAGAGCACATCTGATCCTCAGAGCTGGAATGGCAAACAATTGTGAGCTGCCATGTAGATGTGGGAACTGAACTCGGCTCCTCTACAAGAGCAAAAATATGTCTCCTCACTGCTGAGCCATCTCTCCAGCCCTTTCTGCCTGTTCTTAAACATTAACTTTCACTTCAAATGTGCACTCTCAATTGAGTCATCTGAATGTTGTCAGCATAGGAGAATCAGGGACGAAAGGAAGTGTTCCTGGCTGTGAGCGATCTGGAGTGTCAAGTGGGGAACTGGGGCCATGACTGCTTGTGAGAAGAAGACAGTGCCTTAGTTACTTTGTTATTGCCATGATAATACACTGACCAGATGAGTAAGTGTACATTTAAAGTTAAGACAAATGTCTAAGAACAGGTGGAGATGGCTGGAGAGATGAATGGAGAGCTAAATGGAGAGCTGAATGGAGAGATGGCTGGAGAGATGAATGGAGAGATGGCTGAAGAAGTGAATGAAGAGACAACTGGAGAGATGGCTAGAGAGATGGAGAGATGAATGGAGAGATTGCTGGGGAGATGAATGGAGAGATGGCTGGAGATGAATGGAGAGATGGCTGGAGAGATGAATGGAGAGATCACTGGGGAGATGAATGGAGAGATGGCTGGAGATGAATGGAGAGATGGCTGGAGAGATGGCTGGGATAATCAGCTCTTAAAGGCAGCTGCCCACCTTCTTTCATTTAAGGCATTGGTTCTCAAAGTGTGGGTCATGACACCCAATCAGCTATCGTGCATATCAGATATTTACATCAAGATTCATAGCATAGCAAAACCACAGCTATGAAGCAGCAACAAAGTAATTTTATGGTTGGGGGTCATCACAAAGTGAGGAGCTGCATTAAAGGTGCAGCATTGAGAGCCACCACTTTAAGGTGAAGTTGCTGCTTCTACTAACTCTGTTTACACCTCAGGGTTTACCACTTGCAGATGCATAATAAAATCATGCCCTTAGGAGCACGGGGATGTAAAGCGGCTCAGAGTGAGTAGTAGCTCTTGGCGAGCACCATGCTTGGCCCTCAGGAGCTGAATGACAAGCCATTTGCTAAAGGACAGGCCATTTGCTAGAGGAAAGAAGGCCCGCCTGCCACAACACCCCAGGGGAACAGCAAATTGTTGCCATTACATGCACTTTGCATGTATGCTTTCTCTTACTTCACAGATTCATGCTACAGAAAAGGAAATTGAAATTCAAGCCCTTGTCTTTTTGTGGTATCAGGAAGTGAACACATGCCTCATGTGTGGTAGGCAAGCACACTACCCCTGAGCTGTATGCTCGTACTTATTTTTATATTTATCTTGAGACAAGAGCTTACTGTATTGCCTAGGCAGGTCTTGAATTTGCAATCCTCCTGCATCAGCCTCCCGTGCAGCTGGAATGGCAAGCATACACTAGACTGGAGAAATGCCAGAATCTTAAGTATTTTGCTACAGAACACAGGGAGATGTGGTGGGCAGGGATTCCTGGGATCTTTGGTTAACTTTAGATTTTATCCTCTTCTCTGGGGACCCCTATGTTTTGGGAAGTATTTTAAAAAAAATGCACCATCCTGTGCTATACCCAGCTACTCTCTGCCCTGGCTGGCTGGCCAGCCTGTTCTCATCTCGTGGAGACTCTCTGACTCAGAGCTCCGAAATCTCTCCACCCAGCTCATTAAGTTCCCACTGGCGGGTTGCTACCATGCCAGCCCCATGCTTCAAAACCCCCACGGCCTTTTGTGGTGCACTTCTGGCAAACCCATGCTTTGCCGTCATACCTTTCTCTTTGGAATCCAGTCAAGCCGCTGTGTGAAGGAAAACACTACACAAATTTAGTTCAGAATCAAATGGTAACTCAATGGCTGGGAGCATCAACTAAACTCTCCTTACAATGGCCTGTATAGCTCCCAGGATCCAGACACCAGTGAGACAGTCCCTTCCCTCAGGGATTTCACAGTCTGGTGGAGACAGACAAGGGACCAAGGAAAACATGAGAAAGCAAGCAATGAAAGATTCTATAGTAGGCTGGTGAGCTTCAGAGGACATGGATCATGGTGTGGTTTAAGCAGCAATGGCCAGTAAGGCTAGAACCAGCAAGAGTCAATAGGGAACATGCTTGCGCCAAGTAGAGAGCACAGGGTATAGTGCTTTAGCCCTTGGGTGAGATATGGAAGACTGAGGGAGTCATAGGCATGCACAGAACTGCAGGACACTCTAGGGGGTCCCTGGGATCCTGGCTCAGCCTCCATCCAGGTCATTTTTGCTGGTTACCGTCCTGCTCTCTCCATCTCCCATCCTATTAAGAACAGTCCGTCCTTTAGAATATGTTACTTCAGCTCTAAGAGGCAGAGATGGGGACATTCCATGGCTCTGTTGCTTTGGATGACCATAGTGCCTGGAATACAATGGTCTCACCATGTTCTGTAGTATTGTGAACAAATGCATAAGTAAGTGAAAGAATGGGCAAGTGAGTCAAAGAATGGAAGGTGTGGTAAGTTATGCTCAGACGCTTATGGTATTGTTCTGAGGGTCTTAGGGAGATGAGATCACACGTTGTCCTGGTTAGGGTCATGACTGCTGTGATGAAATACCATGACCAAAAGCAACTTGGGGAGGAAAGGGTTTATTTGGCTTACACTTCCACATGTAGTTAGTTCATCATCAGAGGAAGTCAGGATAGGAACTCAAATAGAGCTGGACCCTGGAGGCAGGGGCCATGGAAGGATGCTGAGCACGGGCTTGCTTGGCCTGCTTTCTTATAGAGAGCAGGACCACAAGCCCCGGGAATGCCACCACCCTCAATGGGCTGGGCCCTCCTCCATCAATCACTAATTAAGAAAATGCCTTACAGATGGATTTTCTCAATAGGGTTGTGCCCCTGATCCCCAGATGGCTCTGGCTTGTGTCAAGTTGACGTAAGGTAACCAGCATATACATGAATTTAGGGAGCAGAGAATGGGTTGGAATTGCTGAGAACAGGAGGAGGAAATTGGGGGTGGGGGTAGGGGTGGTGGTAGAGGCAGCCAGGACAAAAGCTTGCTCTCTTGAGAACAGCATGTAACCTCTGATCTAGGCTTATTTCTGTATCATATAAGGGACTGTGCTTTTCATCAAACTGTGAAACAGGGTCTGATCACAAGGTCAATGCGGAAAGCCAGCACCCAACTTGTGCTCTGAACCTCTGAGCTCTCCCAGCTGATACACGATTGAGTGGAGTGTGGAACAGGTGTACAGGGAACCCACAATGGAAGCCTGCCTGAGATACATAGGGTGAAGGTATCAGAGGCCCAGGGGACAGTCCAGAGTTTATTCTATCTCTCCTCTCCTCCCATCTGCCTTAAGTGTCTTTATTAATCTCTTGGGGACTGAGTGGGAGAGTTGCCCCCCAAAAAGAGTGGGAACCAGCCTGAGAGCCTGATGTTCCAGCAGTGAGCTAGCCTGAGGAAATACATTGTGTCTTTCTTCCCTGACAGAACAAGCAGACTGCCTATGACTGCTTCCCTGCCAGACAACATCTGTGAGTAAAGGATGCTGAGAATTCTGACGTCACCTGTGTAATGCGATGTCAGGACAGCCACTGCTCTCAGGTGCTTCTGGGAATCTCCGGGGCATGTTTTCAGATCTTAAAAGATTCTGTGCACCCACACTGTTGAAGCTGAGTCCCCTTGGAAGTCGCAGACTGAGACGTCTTTGTTCCTGTTAAATGACTCATGGATGCCCTTTAAAAGAGAATGAAACAGACATGTTTTGATGGGGGGAAATACATGAAGAATGCAGCTTTTTTTTTTCCTCAAATAGCCATCAGCCCATCTAATTTAAGCCAATGAGGGGAAATGCACCAAAAGCTCCCAGCTGACCTTCCCCGTGTGGATCTTGTGTCCTGGTCCCAGGCCCAGGGTGGGGGTGGAAGGGCAAAGAGCCTGGCCCTGGTGGGAAAGGGATACAGCTTTCCCAGAGCTGTTTAGAAAAGATGCTATGTCTACAGTCGGTTGTGTTTCTAGCAAATCACTTTCTGTAGGGGTATAATAGATAATCACGAGTGCTTTTATGGAACATTTACTGCATGTGCAACACAGTTCTCTGTGTTGGACAATCAAGTTTCCTAGCCTCCCAAAGGAAGATCCAGGGCTCAGAAAGAGTTAGTGACTTGCCAGGGTCACATAGAGGATGTCTCTGTGGGGACAACCAGGCAGCTAGATGCAGTGTCTATCTAGAGTAGCAGGTCTCAACCTGTGGGTGATAACCCCTGTGGCAAACCTCTGATTCCAAAAATATTTACATTACGAGTTGGAACAGTAGAAAAGTTAGTTATGAAATAGCAACAAATATAGTTGGGGGTCACCACCACATGAGGTACTGTGTTTAAGAGAAGAACTGTATCTTCCTTTAAATAAAGGATCACAGCACTAGGAAGGTTGAGAACCACTGCTCTAGTGTGTACTTGATTGATAAAAATTTTCTTAAATTTTATTTATTTTATGTGGATGGATGTCTTGCTTGCGTGTATGGCTTTACTCCACATGAGTGGCTGCTGACCACTGGGGTCAGAAGAGGGCATAGGACCTGGACCTGGAGTTACCGGTGGTTGTGAGGTGCCATGCAGGGGCTGGGAATCAGATGTGGGCCCTCGCCTCCAGCCCTCTGGAAGAGCACTTCTATGGGGCCAGAAAACCTATGTTCCAATTTTTATAAAATCTGTATAACCTTGGAGAGTGACTTACCTTAAAAAAAAAAAAAAAGACTTGTGGACTGGAGAGGTGGCTCAGCAGTTAAGTGCACTGACTACTCTTCTAGATGTCCTGAGTTCAATTCCCAGCAACTGCATGGTGGTGGCTTACAACCATCTGTAATGGGATCTGATGCCCTCTTCTGATGTGTCTGAAGATAGCAATAGTGTACTTACTTATAAATAAGATGAATAAATCTTTTTTTTTTTAAAAAAAGAAATTTACTATTTAAAAAAATTTTAAGATATTCAATTTAAAGAAAAAGACTTGCTTACTTTTGATTTATATGTATGGGTGTTTTACCTGCATGTGTGTGCATGTATCATGTGAATGTCTGCAGAGGTCACATGAGGGCGTAGGATCCCCTGGAGCTGGAGTTACAGGCTGTTATGAGCTGCCACACAGGTGCTGGGAATTGAACTCGGGTCCTCTGAAAGAACAGCCAGTGTTCCTGAGTGCTGAGCCTTCTCTCCAGCCCTTCACTTAACCTTCCTCAGCCTTGGCTCCCTACCCTGCAGTAGGAGGTGGATGGTACTGTTATTGGAGGAGACAGTAGACTTGAGCTGATCTGGATCCTGGTGAGTCCAACACGTCTGTTCCGGGCCTCATCTGATTCACTCGGGCTTCGAGCCTTCTGTGTGCAATGTTGGATGGGAAAGCGGACGAAGCAGCCAAGGTTTCTATGGGCCTCCAGCACATCCTGATCTGTTGTTATGAAAAGTGCCTGAATGAACAGTGATGGCAAATGTGTCCCTTGTATACACACAGCCAACATCAGCTGGGAACCGCAGTGCTCCCTGCCAAGCAGAGACAAATGCCAGCAGCAGTTCCTGTGGCTGTCAACCTTGGTTTCATCAACTTGTCCTGGGTTTTCAGGGGGTTTCCAGGAAATGCGGCTGGTTTGCATCAATCTCTTTGAATGAGGGAAATCCCATGTTGACAAAAGGGGAAGCAACAACAAATCACAGTGAAGGCGCAGGAAGCAGCTCTTTGATTTCTGGCCCCGAGTATAAGTTATCCAGGGCAGCTCTGGTCCTGGAGTTTGCTCCCTGGCTCCTTAACAGGAAGGAAATGATATCCACACGGAGGATGAGGTCCTTGTAAATGGCTTGCTCTGGGTGGGTATTCTTGACTGCTTTATCTCCTCCCCTTGTTGGAGGTGTTTCTCTCTCACCCTAACTAGGGAAGTCCTATAGAAAGTCCTTAACACCGACTAAAGGGCCACCTATGGAGGCAGCAATAGGCTGCCCTGCTTGCCCATGTGTGGCGATGGCATCAAAGCCAGAGCTCAGGACAATCACACCTCCCATCATTCTGCGTCTTCGATGCCCCTGTGACTGTGTACAACTCCTAGATCTTGCCTCAGGAAGCCAGGCATGTGATAGTCCCTCTGACTCCCTTGTCAACACTCCTTACATTAGCTGGTAAGCATGAAAGGCAATCAACATTTGTTTCTGTAACTAAGTCTCTTAGAATTGGGCTTTGATCTCTCAGAACAGAAAGAGCCCTGACTAATATAGAGGGAGTTTAGACTGTATGTGGAATGCCAAGCTGAGCAGTGTGAACACTGATTTGGTAGGAAGAAGAGAACCCTGGAAGGTGTTGGAGCATAAAGGGACATTCTCCTATGTGTTGGTCAGCCAGCATGTCTCCTAGGTGCTCCTATAACTGTGTCCCTGTGTTGTGTCCCTATTCCAAGGGCAGTCCTTTCTGGGAACACTCTCTATCCTCAGTTGTTAACAGCTGATTATATGTAAGACACTGTGTGACATCCTTAGCCATATAAGGTGCTCACGGTAACACAAAGGGAAAACCTCTCTTGTTAGAAAAATCAGGCTGGTTGAAGGAGTTCCAGACGTCTGAACAGAGATATAGATGCCCCTCTGGGTGACTCTGGGAGTCCAGCTGTGAAGGTGGAAGGTGACAGGAAGGAGAGGCAGGGTGGCCTGGTGCTTCACCGAGCTCAGGAGAAGACAGGAGACGCCCACTAAGCATAAAGGAAGATGGGGGGCTGCTTGGGGACAACTTGATTGGCCACACTGTGAGCAGCAGGACACATGTTGAGGATAATGGGCAGGTAGCTTTGTCACACGACCCTTGAGCATCAGATAGGGAGGCATTTCCTACCTGTGGGCTGAATTGGACTGAAATGGGGCACAGTGTCTAGGCTTGAGAACCAGAGGATGAGATCAAGTCCAGCTTTCCCCTGCAACAATAAAGGTGCCGCTTTGCTTTTCTGAACTTCAGAAGGGATATTAGTGACTCCCCCCCCCCCCCATTTTGTGCTACCTACAGGTAGCACAGATAAAATCTTGTCACTCATTGCATGCCATTTGCATATCTGTTATTAGGGCAGCAGAAAAATGTACAAAATGATTAAGCACATTTTAAAAAACTGAAAATATAAGTCATAGAAATTTGCAGACTGGAATGTGGGGATCATTAAGTTTTCTGGGGATGACTATAAAGAGAGATAGAAGTTGGGGTTTAAGTGATGGAAATAACCTTGCAGGTCTAAGTTAGACCCCGGCTGGAAGATGGAAGTAGAGCTTGGGTATGTTTTCCCTCCTGCATGCTGCTGCTGTCCCAAGGCAAAGCCTGTCACTCAGGAAGTGTGGCATTGTAAAACTTCATCTGTCACAGGAAAAGTCAATTATCTCTTCGCAGACATCGCCTTCCCTGGGTGATAAAAGGGAGCAATTAGTGTGCCCTTGGCAAAGACCTTGGCAGGTTTTAATTCTGTCTTCCTGGCTGGACTGTCCTTGGACCCAAGTCTGGGATCTGCGGACTCTGTGGGAACTTCCCAAACTCACTTAGACCCCCAAAGTCTCTCCTGTGAACTGTGGAGGAACCTCAGTGCCCTTGGTTCTTGTTATTCTCACATGTGGCTTTCGTTAAATCATCTGTGATCAGAACAGTTTATACTGAGAACTTTAACAGCAGGAGATGAGACAAATACCTCCCTGATGTGGGAAGAACCCTGTGCTTGTCCCCTTTTTGCAGAGCAACCCTGGACATCTGTACCTTGTGACTGTGAAGATGGAGCAAGCTGGTGACTAAAACCTATTTGAGATCACATTCTATTTTAGTCAGTTCAAGCAGGCAGCTGTGAATAGTCTCAGTGGGACTGACTGACCATCCAGCTTCCACAGAGAAATCCTTAATGCTGAAACTAGGAAGGGGGCTGGGGGGGGCATTAGTTAGGCTTCAAGGTCATGCCTACTCTGGCCTTTTTCTCTTGGAGAAGTAACATTTTGGTATCAGTATCTTCCTTCTTGGTCCAATGATCAGGAGGACTCTGAAGAACTATCTCCAAGAGCATGTAGGCTTCTGGCATGTTCCTCCCATGGACAGATCAAATATAGCTGTCTCTTCTCCCATCTGACTTAGGAGGTTTGTTTTTATTCTCTTGCCGAGGAAACTGCAATGTGCAGCCAGCTTAGTTTGAAACCTAAAGGGACACATTCCTTTAGCTTAGGTTATACCACCTCTACATGGACCCTGATCCTTAGAGTCTGACTTATATAGAACATTCACAGAAGGACAACCAGACAGCAGGGAAGCTTGTGGGCTTTACAGATGGGCAAATAACAATTTGAAGTGAGGTTAGCTCGCAGAGCCAGCTGATTTGTTGGTAGGATGTGCATGGAGAGCCTACCTCACAGATAGTTGAAATGGTGATGTACAACAGAACACATGCCATGCCTCCTTTCTGTGTTGGTTTGAAATAGAAATATCCCCTACAGCAATGGTTCTCAACCATCATAATGTTGCGACCCTTTAGTACAGTTCCACATGTTGTGGTGACCCCCAACCATGAAATTATTTCACTACTACTTCATAACTGTAATTTTTGCTACTGTAATGAATCATAGTGTAAATATCTTATATACAACCCCTGTGAAAAGGTCATCTGACTTCCCCAAGGGGTCATGACTCACAGATTGAGAACTACTGCCCCATAGGCTCAGGGATTTGAACAGCACATTCTCAATTGGTGGTGCTGTCAGAGGAAATTCAGGAGGTCTGGCTTTGCTGGAGGAAGCACATCATAGGGGCATGTGGGGAGCCGACAGAAGGTGGCTATCATCCTTGCAGCCATCTTGAGCCATAGACCCTGACAAGAGACTTGATTACAATAGCCTACAACAGCTGAGCACACTCTTATAACATCTTGGTTTAGATACCTTGGGTGTGTGAGATTAAAGGTGTGTGACTTAAGGGTGAGACTTAGAGATCAGATTTAGAGACAAGACCTAAGGGTGTGACTTAAAGGCATGGCTTAGAAGTGAGACATATAAAAGGCAAGAGGCAGACAAAAGAAATTATTATTAGTTATTAGGCACTTGGCACTTGGAGGAAGAACTTGGAATTAGACAGTAGGCACTTGAGACTTGAGACAGGCAACTAGGAATCAGATACTTGAACAGAGAACTAGGAATTAGACACTATCGTTAGACACTTGTACTTGGATGAGACTCGAGACTAGAACTTGGAACTGGGAACTTGGAACTTGGAGGCACTAGGGACTAGGAGCTAGGGACTAGGAACTCAAGACTTGGGACTTGGATTAGGAAGAGAGACTGAAGAATAAACGGGATTGAATCATACTCTGTCCGGTCTCCATTCCTCAAGTCTGTCCTCTCTCTCTTGCTGAACCCTGACCCGTGGACTGAGCAGCTTGGGGCAGTACAGGCTCTAATAATTTAGCCCCCAAGGCTTTTGGCAGTGCGGGTTCCAACACTGATAGAGCGGTCCCTGACATTTTGGCCCCCAAATGTGGGATAGAGCGGTCCTCAACATTTTTGGCCCCCAAACGTGGGGTAGCTCAGGCCACAACAGGCTTTCAGAGTCTATAGATACTCCCCACTTCCTCTTTCACTCTTCCTCCTGAATGGAGCTGGAGATGTGATCTTTCAGGGTCCTGTTCCTCACTCCATGCCTGTCACTTGCTGCCGTGCTTCCCTGCCATGACGGATTCTTATCCCGCCGTAGCTGTGAACTAAAACAAACCCTGTCTTCCATAAGTTGTTTTTGGTCAGTGGGTTTGTCACAGCAACAGAAAAGTAACAAACACGCTTTCCTTTTCTATTGTCCCAAAGTCTCTGCTTTCTAAGGAATCGACGGAGAAAAAAATATGAAACAGGTTTTGCTTCTATGAGGCTCGGTGTAGCAGCTTAGCTTTATTAGTCTTGGAAATTCCTCCTTCTCGCTCTATGGCTTGCAATGATAGGCCTTGGTTTCAAACGGAAAGAATCACAACTGAAAAAAAGGCCTCCATCAGATTTACTGTAGGCAAATCCGTAGGGTTATTTTCTTGACTGCTAATTGGTAAAGGAAGACCCAGCCTACCATGGGCAGTGTTCCCCTAAGCATGTTCTTTTGAATGGCATAAGAAAAGAGGTTAAGCAATCCGTGGGAGCAAGCCAGTAAGCAGCATTCTTCCTTGGCTTCTGTTTCAGTTCCTGCTTCCAGGTTCCTGCCTTTAGCTCCTGCCCTGACTTCTTGTCATGATGGACTACAAGCTGTAAGATGAAATAAACTCTTGCCACCACAAGTCATTTCTGGTCATGGCAGTCTTAGCAATAGAAAGCAAACTAAGCAAACAGTTTCCTTACAGTGTGGGGGTGAGGAGTTATGAGTGGGTTACGTGGGTGAACCCTAAGCAGCCACACTGGAAAGTCTTCACATAGCACATCTGATCCATCCCATCTAACTACATACCCTCTACAGCCTTTGTGCTCTGCTAGTTGCTAAGAATTAAATGCCTGCAAGGAGGAGCTGGAGTCTCAGTTAAGGATCCAGGGATTCCTTTTCTGAGGGAACGTCAGCATTCCACAGGCTGCTTCTGACGGCCTCTTGAGAGCATATCTTGAGGTGATATCTGTTTGATCAGAGGACTGTGTTCAACAACATCCACCTGCTAACAGGCCCTCTGGCCAGCATTCCAGTACCGTGATTCCTGCTATTCAGTTTAGTCCTTGGGTTTAGCCCTCGGGGTTAGGGTTAGAGATTAGCCAGTGGAGTAGCAACAACAGGTGTGGGACTGAATGACCCAGGTCTATCTTTTGAAGCATCCTTTCTAGTTCTCATGGCAACTGTTCTTCCATTTTTGAGTCCAGCATCCGGTAATCCTGAAGACAGAGGCTTGGACACCAGTGTTTTATAACCAAAAAATGTTCTTACCCAAGAATCCTGTCTTTTTTTTTTTTTTTTTTTTCTGAGTACTTGTGTTCCAGACCTGGAAAACTTAGCATTACTCTATATAAGAACTGTTCCTTGTAGGAGGCTTTTAATTATGAAGGAATAATCAGCCGGCTACAGACTATAATTATTTTATATATGCTAAGCTCTATTCAAAAAGTGCCTTTGAAATTATGAGATTGAAAGCAATCCCATCTGCCAAGTGTTTTTGAAAGCATATAAATTTGAATGGTAGAAAACCCCATAGACATGAATACCATAGACCACACTAAAGCATCCATAACAGTAGAGACCCTAGGGTAACAGGTTTCATCTAAGACAGATCCCTAAGAACTAGGGAGTGTTTCCCAGGGGAGTCCTGGAATGTAATGTAGATACATATTTTATTTGTTTGTTTATAATCATAGGATCTCAATGAAACCATGGCTGACCTCCAACTTGCTACTGGAGGACGATGACCTTGAACTTTGACCTTGTCTCCACCCTTCAAGGGCTGGCATGACAAGCATGTACCACACGCCTATGTTATGCAGTGCTGGGACTTAAAGCCAGGGCTGAGCAAGCATTCTACCAACTGAGCTATAATTCCGGTCAGTCAGACATGCATTTATTTGTTCACTGCAGATCTTGAAAGAGTTAAAAGAGCCTGGATACCAAATGCTCCCTCCGCCATGAGTTTTACTGTTCTAACCGTGTTTCCTTTTACATCCACAGCCAGCTCCAGCTCCAGGGACGCAGGCTCTGTGGTAAGCAGAGTTATAACAACTGACATGCTATAAAACTCGGAAGAATTAGGGAAAGCCCACAGTCTGCCTTTCTCCTTGCTGCCAAAGAATGTGCTCCACGTTTTATTGCCTAGGGAGATAAAATCGAACATGGTGTCTGATCTGGAGGTTGCTCTGCTAATTTGAAGCCCTCCTACCTTGGGTGTGCTTGGGTGGCATACGGCCCCTTCTTAGCTTCTTAAATTGTGGATTACTGGGGCAGAGGCTGTGGCTTTTCAAAGGTGAGTGCCAAAGGTGGTGGTGGGAGGGCTTGCATAACTCCGTCCCTCCACCCTTCTATTTTCGACACCTCCCGATGTTTGCATCCTCCCGGGATAGTGCAGCTTGAGAACAACCAGGGCTGCATGAGATCACTTGCTCTGTGATCTCAGCCTCTTCCCGGCATCTCCAAATTCTATCAATGCCAAAAAGCCGCCTCACATGCTGGCAGTCAGGAAGGCTCTTCCTGGAGCCTGGGAGACGACACAAGGATCAATGGGAGATGACTCAGCAATTAAGATCTACTGTCCCTTCAGAAGACCCGGGGTTCAGTTCCCAGCATTCCCATCTGGGGATCACAACCAGGGGATCACACTCTCTCTTCTGGCTTTTATGGGAAAGTGCACTCATATGAACACACACACACACACACACACACACACACACACACACACACACAATCAAAAATAAAAGAAATCACAGTGCAGAGTGGCATACACCTTTAATCCCAGCACTTCGGGAGGCAGAGGTAGGCAGATTCCTGTGAGTTGGAGGCCAGCCTAGTCTGTATAGTAAGTTCCAGGACAGGACCTTCTATTGTAGGTTATTGGTATTTTCCCCCATGCTTCAGTTCTTGAAGGGAGAGGGTCCAGACTGAAACCCTACATTATGTCGTAAACTAAGCACACTTGCTTAGCTTTGTAAGTAGCACAGTGGCAATTATAATATATGCACTAAAAAGACTTTGTGAGAATAAACTGTGCAGAGTCGTTGCTAGGCACAAAAGTGATGCCTGGACCAGTGACCTGGCTCAGTAGGTAACAGTGCCTGCATGCAAGTCTGACATCTTGAGTTCAATCCCTGGAACCCACAGTAGAAAGAGAAAACTGACTCTTGAAAGTGGTCCCCAGACTTTTGCATGCATACTGTGGCGTGCGTGTGCCATAAACATAATTATAATGATGATGAAAGTGATAATAAAATAATATTTTTTTCTTTTTTCTTATAAAATAATAATTTTTAAATAAAAATTATTTAAATATTTTTTAAATAAAATAAAAATATTAGTAAATAAAATAAAAATATTAGAAAAGTGGTCCTTCATGAACATGTTGAGTGGATGAATGAATGAATCTCAGTTTTCAAGGGTTTGTACTTAGAAATCAGCTTACCATTTCAGCAAAGATGTTAGAGTCCCAACCTGTTTCCTCCTAACTGGTTAATTCCAACCAAAGACTGATAGGATTTACTCACAAATAACAAAAACAGTCAAGCTTCTCACCCAAATACTCCTTCTGTTTTTCAAACCTCACAAGCTTTACTGCCTCTAGTCCATGTGGAGCTGTTTGCATCATGGGGGAAAGTATCTACTCCTCTCATTTCTAATGTCATCCATAGGCCATGGAGCCCAGGAAATCTGCAGGCTGATCCTGTCAGTTGTAAAGGACAAGAGGACCCACCTATAGCTCCACGTCACACAGTCTGCATGACCTTCTGCCCTGCTTCACTGAAGCCTAGTGTGAGTTTACACCTCCCAGACAGGCCTGTGTCCAAGAGACTTCGACTCCAAATCATGCAATATTAGGAGAATGTTCCAAACCCTCCTCGTTGGGCAGGGTACTTGTCTTGCAAGCTTAAGACCCTGGGTTTGACTCCCCAGGACAACAACAACAGCAGCAGCAGCAGCAACAACAACAACAACAGCCAAACCAAACCAACAAAAATAAACCAAACCTTCTTCCCCTTTCCTGCAGAAGCCTGTTTTTGGTGTTTGTGGAATCATGAGCAACACACAAGGCCCACCCATCCCTTAGAAGATTCCTGGGTCTTAGATGGACTGGGTCTTCCAGTAGAGAAAGACTGTGAATAAAGGCACTATCTATATAATTCAAAGGAGGACCTTTCTGTACTCTCAGCACACACACACACACACACACACACACACACACACACACAAAATCTGTTCAAAGGATACAATTAAAGCAAGTGCTGGGTTTTAGGGACATAAAGATGAAAGGATTATATACCTGATCTCCTGCAAACTCATCATCTAGTGACGAAGACAGATCTGTGAGTGGAAAGTGCTGTGTATCACTCAGTTTTACATCACCATGATGAAAGAATCAATTTAGGAGGAAAGGGTTAGATTTGGCTCCTGGTTTCATCCACGGTTGCCTGGCCTGTAACTTTGGGCAGGTAGCAACTTAGCACATCATGGTAGCAGGATGTTGAGCAGGTCTGCCTCATGGCAGAGAAGAGGGGCTAGGGGATGGAAAGCAAGGTCCCAACATGCCCTCAAAGCCATGTTCCCAATGACCTAACTTTCTTCCCCAGGCCCCACCTAGGGAGCAAGCCTTCAAAGCATGGGTCTTTGGCAGACATTTCACATCTAAACTATTATATGCTATAACAGAACATGGGAAGTGTTGAAGATATGCTTAACTCAGCCAGGGAAGAAGGGAGGGGCTGCTCTTAAATTTTTAAAGCTTGCAAGCTGAGGTTTGGAACATGGGAATGAATTCACCAGGTAGACTGAGGTGGAAGGCAGCCCTAATGGATGAAAGGTTTATTGGCTTATATTAAGCACAGAAGACCATGTGGTAATCTGGGAAGCTATATGTGTTTCAAGGCATTCTTTTTGGGTTTTGTTTTCCTGAGACAGTCTCACTATGTAGCCCTGGTTGACCTGGAACTCACTATGGAGACCAGGCAGGCCTCAAACTCACAGAGAGATCTGCCTGCCTCTGCCTCCCAAGTGCTGGGATTCCAGGCATATACCACTATGCCTGGCTTTCAAAATGTTCTTCCATTTACAACCAGGGATATTTGAAAGTGCAAATCTTCTTGAAGTGGTTTGGTGACTTTCTATGAGCAGAAAACCTGAATTTTATCCTGTGACGCACATCATGGGAAGATAGAACAACCAATTCCTACAAGTTGCCCTCTGACCTCACACCAGGGCATATGCACACTCCCTTACCTGTGTGCAATTCCCCTCATACACTAATTGTGTAATGAAAAATAAAGCAGGATCCGAATGAGGAAATGCCTGAGTCCATAGACCATGGTTCAATCTTTGGCTACAAGCAAGGTTGGAGGAGAGATGAGGCAGCACAGTCAGGCGGTTTGGGCCATAAAGGATCTCTGAGAGCGTATTGAAGAATTTAGGGTGTATTCATAGACTATAGGGAGCCACTGGAAGGTTTTGGGCCACTTAAAACTACATTTGCTTTTTAGAAAGATCACTCTGGGAAAGAGTCTGGCACCCAGTAAAAAGAGTGATTGGGGAGTAGACTAACCCAGAGATGGGAGGATCTATTATTCGGTAACATTTGCACATGAGGCGAGCCCTAAGTGGATAAGGGGCACAGTGGGAAATGAGGGCTCAGGACCACAGTGCCTGTGGATAATAAATCGAAATATCTAGTCCAATGACAACTGGATTAGTGGGATGAGGAGGAAGAGGCCCCAAAGTGGTGCTGAAGCTTCAGCCTAGACAGTTAGAGGGGAAAGAACAAAGGCAGTGAACACTGGGCAAGAGAATCATCCATTCCCTATGAGAATGAGACCTCCATGAAAGTGAGCTGTGTTTTACTGCCCCAGGTAGTTAATCTGAGCAAGGGACCTGTCGTAGTCAGGGTCACCATTGCTGTGATGAAACACCGTGACCAAAGCAACTCAGGGAGCAAAGGGTTTACTTGGCTTAGACTTCCACTTCACAGTTCATCATTAAAAGAAGTCAAGACAGAAACTGGAAGAGGGCAGGAACCTGGAAGCAGGAGCTGATGCAGAGGCCATGGAAGAGTGATACTTACTGGTTTGCTCCTTGTGGCTTTCTCAGCCTGCTTTCTTATAGAACCCAGGACCACCAGCCCAGGGATGACACCATTCATGAGTAACTAGGCCCTCCCCCATCTAATTAAGAAATTGCCTTAATTTCTTCATTAAGAAAATGTCTTACAACTGGATCTTATGGAGGAATTTTCTAAATCTAGATTTCCCCTCAGATGACTCTAGCTTGTGTTAAGTTGACATAAAACTAGCCAGGACAGGATCTGTAGGGTCTTTTGTTCTGTTGAGATCAGACTTCAGAAAAGTGAGAACCTTGCTTATGTGGGCTTTCAGTCCCTGGAGACATGAAGGATGAAGGTTATTCCTGGCCTTACATCACTGCTTTGCCTGGTTTATGGTGGTGAGCAGTGTCTTCCAGGGGTGCTGCTTGCTCCTAAGAGCTTCAGGCTGAATTGCTGTGTCATCTTTACTGGAGCAAGGCACAAAGACGGCATTGATCAGCTGGCAACCCTGCTGTCAAATCCCTTGGTCTTTGCCTTGCTGGGCTCCCATCTTCAGCTAATTACTCAGAGGGACCCCGACTGCCTGCCCAACCAGCCATTTCCACAGGTCTGGCCCAGGCAGGGACCTTCTTTGCCACACTCCGGGCTCTGCCCAGGGGAGGGTTCAGGGCATGACCTTGGAGAGGCTGGGCCCCTAGGAAACTTTGACCAGGACAGGAGCTGGCTGCTGCTTCTTCCCTTCATGGCACTTGTAAGTGGGACTCACCAAAATGCAATGCAGAGTCAGCCAGTGAGGTCAGCATTGGCTGCAAACCCTAAACTGAGTGGGAGAGGCCAGGAGAGAGAGGAGAGGAGTGCTGGAACAAACAGAATCAGAATGTAACCCTGTTTTTAAAGCATCGACAGAAAAGGGAACATTTTGGGGCAAAGTGCCTGGCTCCCCATTGTTGTCTGGGGGGGTGGGGGGGGGCTGATGCTCCATCCCCAGGCTGCCAGAGGTAGTTTTCCAAGCAAATCGAAAAGCCTCAGGAAAACAATCTATAAACCTTTTGCAAAGAAAGCCCCATACATAGCATCAGACACTAGGAATTCCACAGCACTGAGAAAACAGTCTGTAGGGACTAGGTCTGCTCTGTGATTTGGGCATGGCTTCCACTTACAGGCAGAATCCTACAAGCTAATCCCTCTGCCCCAGACATATACCAGGAGGGCAAAGGAGTCATCTAAGCATGGATATTAGACACTTTCAGATCCACTGGGAACACTTTTGGTCTTAAAAACATTTCCTATTACATTTGTGTGTGCGCACACTTATGTGGAAATCGGAGGACACTGCAGGAGTTGGTTCTCTCTTCTACCATGTTGGTTCCGAGAACTGAACGTAGGTCATCAGGCTTGGTGGCAAGTGTTTTTCTGCTACTTGTTGGCTCATGTTTATTCTTGACTCATTATTTTGTAGATAGATCCTCAGAGGTTTGCTGGTTTGTGGGCTCTGGAATGGGCTCACGGCTCATTCACTTCCAAGAATTACCCCATGCCTGCATACACTCATAAAGAAATTCCCAACACTTTGGCTTTGAGCTTCTCCACCTAAATGCCACATAAAGCTGCAGAATTTTGTTTGATGGAAAATCCTGGAAGCAGTATTAAACATATAAGATACCTGAGCCCCTCTCCTGAAGACTAACTTTAAAGGTCTAAGTAAGGCCTCCCAGAATCTAGATTTTTGAAAATGAAGCCTGGGGAGATGACTCAGCAGGCAAGTGTACTTACTGTGCAAGCAGGACTTGAGTTCAAAACCTAGCACACATGTGTAGAGGAATTTTAATTCAGCAACAGGGCAGCTCTGGCAAGTGATCACATCCAAAGATATGATCTGGCCAGAATGCAGATACGCCCCGGATTACAGTATGTTTTAACTAGAATACAGACGCACCTTTAGTACACACTTTTAATCACTAACACTGAAGGTAAAGTTTAGTTTATAGAAGGAAGGTGATGTCTAATTGAGGGGCAGACAAAATGGTGAATCGGAGAAAGATCTGACAGGATGAGTCAGAGATAGGATACACCCAACTCTTAACAGAAAGTGGCTGTCATCTTTGCAGCCATCTCGAGCCATATACCCTGACAAGAGACTTGTTTTTCAACAGCCCACAACAGCTGAGCACACTCTGATAAACATCTTATTTATCCCACGTAGCTTGTTTTGCTGTTTAGTGCCCTCAGCTGCAAGGTGCACGTGGTATCCACACCTACAAGGCAGTGGCAAAGCGTATAAATACCCAGGACTTCCTTTCAATAAAAGAGACTAGAGACTTGAGACTTGATCAGTCCCTCCGTCTTGTCTCCGTTCTTCTTGTCTCTTCCCCTCCATCCCCATCTCTCTCTCTTGCTAGGACACAGTGGCCCCCAAGCTGGGGTGTGTGTGTGTGTGGTGTGTGTGGTGTGTTGGTATGTGTTTAGTACGTGGTATGTGTATAGTGTGTGTATGAGAGACAAGTTTTTTTGGGTTTTTTTTTTTTTTTTTTTTTTTTTGGTTTTTCGAGACAGGGTTTCTCTGTGTAGCCCTAGCTGTCCTGTAACTCACTCTGTAGACCAGGCTGACCTCGAACTCAGAAATCTGCCTGCCTCTGCCTCCCAAGTGCTGGGATTAAAGGCGTGCGCCACCACTGCCCGGCGTGTGTGACAGTTTTATCCGGATCGTTTTACAGAAACAGTTTACAGAAACTACAGTTCTCGTGTATAACGATCAATCTCGGTGATATCTTCTTCTATGATCTAGACCTGTCATCTATTTCATTTATCTTTTGGTTTAGTTTTAGTGTTTCAAGACAAACTTTCTCCGAATAGCCCTGCCTGTCCTAGAACTCACTATTTAGATCAGGCTGGCCTTGAACTCACAAAGATCCTACAGACTCTGCACCCTGAGTGCCTGATTAAAGACTCATGCTACCGTGAGTCTTTCATCTGTTGTCTTTATTTAACTACGTAGCTGTCATCTCTTTTATTTTCTGTTCATCTACCGGTCATCTACCTTATTATTTTCTATTACTTATAGATCTTATCTATCACCTATCTCTCTTATATTATCTTTTTATCCATCACCTATATCGTTATTTTCTATCAACTCTATTATCTCATGTATCATCTATCTATCTAGTTATCTGTTTTCTATTATCTATCACTATTATCTATTATTAATATCTGTCAACTGTTATCAATTTACATATCTATTTTGTGGTATTGGGGATGAAACCAGGGTTTCCTGGGTAAATTTATTTATTTATTTATTTATTTATCTCTTTGTGTGTGGAATTATCTGAGAAGAGGGAACCACAATTTTTAAGAAATGCCTCCATAAAATTGACCTGTAGGTAGGTTTATAGGACATTTTCTTAATTCGTGATTACTAGGGGCAAGCCCTACCCATTCGGGCCCCTCTGGGCAGCTGGTCCTGGAATGTGTAAGCAGGCTGAGTGACTCATGAGGAACAAGCCAGTAAGTAGTTCATCTTAATGGCCTCTGCTTTCGTCCCTGCCTTGAGTTCCCATCCCTTCTTCCTTTGATGATGAACAGTGATGTGGAAGCAAAAAATGAAATTAACCCTTTCCTTCCCAAGTTTTTTTTTTTGTTCTTTGGTTTGTTTGGTTTTGTTTTGGGTTGTTTTTGTTTGTTTGTTTGTTTCAAGACAGAGACCCCTTTCTTCATGTAGCCCCAGCTGTCCGAGAACTCGCTCTGTAGGTAAGGCTGGCCTCAAACTCAGAGATCTGCCTGCCTCTGCTTCCCAAGTACTGGATTAAAGATGTGCACCACCACTGGTTTTGGTCATGGTGTTTTGTCTCAGCAACAGGAACTCTAACTGAGACACAGGGCTTGTTGCATTCTAAACAGTCTACAGCTTCCACTGAACTCTACTCTGAATTTTTAGTCATTCTTACATTTTTTAAGCTATACCCCAACCCAGTTGATTTACAATTTTGATTGTGAAAATATTTGTAGTTGGATACACACACATATTCATATATATGTATATCTCCAAATATATATTCTCTAGCTATCCAAATCATATACTTTATATGACCTGTAGGCAAGTTTGTAGGGCATTTTCTTAATTAGTGAGTAATTAATTAGTGATTAACATGCAGTTGACTATACCAGCTATTTTTCATCAAAGCTTTTAGGAAGTCACATTGTTTTTGGAGGAGGCACATGATGAGAATTAAGAATCCATTGAAAAGTTAATGCATGGTCAGGAGGGATTCTTCCAGAGCTCTGGTAGGCCCCTAAAACTCAGCACCCAACAAAAGCTCCTAACTCTTGCATTCTGGGGCCTGTAGCTTGTCACAATGCCCACCTCCATGGCTTGCTTAGCAGCAGGGATCGAATTCAGCCCTGCCTGGAGTCCCCTTTATCTGGAGCCCACTGTTGCTCCCACCTTTACTCCCTTGATGTGTGCTGACGAAGCACACACATGTTTAATTTGATAATGAACCCCGTTATTTTGTACAAATAACATAAGCTAATTTCTTTTAAAGGTGGATTTAATCCAACTTTCTATTACTAATTAGTGCTTTACCATCTGTTCTGGCTTCACCCTTACCCCATGTAATCATTTTTTTCACAAGCAGTCAAAGGAGGGAGGGAGAGAGAGAGAGAGAGAGAGAGAGAGAGAGAGAGAGAGAGAGAGACTGTATGTGTGTCTGTGTGTGTGCATGTATGATCATGGATATGTGAGTATCTGAGACCAGAGTCTACATTGGATTGTTGGATATCTCCCTTGCTCCCTTCATTGATCCCACACCCCTTTGTCTTGTTCTGTTTAGACAGGGTCTCTTGCTCAACCTAGAGCTTACCAATTGGCTACAGTGCCGGGCAGTGAGCCCTGGGATCCTCCTGCTTCTGCCTACCAACATTGAGATGAAAAGCTGCCACACATAGCTTTGTACATGAGTGTTATGGGTCCCCATGCTGGAGCAGTGAGCACTTTACCTGCTGAACCATCTCCCCTGAGTCCAGTCTTCTTTGTTTTTAAAGTGAAAGGCCAGTTGTGTTAGTTGCATACATGAAAAACCACACTCTAGAAGATTCTAGGACCCTGTGCAATCAGTGCCTGCCTGTGTCTTTTCCTTTGGGGGCAAGGCTCTAACCTAGGTAAGGCCTTCTTTCTCACAGCTACCAAGTTCACACCTCAGGGTCTTTGTAGGACTCCCCCCAGTCACTTAGGCTCAGCCGTTCCTTCTCTTCATCCCAGACTTAGCTTGAAAGTTGCTTCCTCTAGGAAGCTCTTTCTGACTGCCACCTCTAATGTCCTTACCCTGCCCCAGTTATTATTAGATCTCCCCATTTTGTTTCTCTCAGTAGGACTCACATGAAGTCTGAAGCTGTAGCTCAGTGATAGAGTGCTCCCCAAGCACGCACAAAGCTCTGGGTTATAACTCCTCCAGTCCCCACTCCTGCTGCCACCTCCACCGCCAAACAAAATAAATTGTGCATAGACTGTAATCCCACATTTGAGAGGTTGAGGCAGGAGGCTCAGGAGTTCAAGGTTATCCTTAGCTATTTATCACTTTAGAGGACAACCTGGGGGGATACATAAGTCTACTACAAACACAAACACATACACACACACACACACACACACACGATAGAGACCCAAACCTCTGATTTTTTTTTTTTTTTTAGATTAAATCCCAGCAGTACAATAGAGTTCACATAGTTCGAAATATTAGCCTTCTGACAGGATGAGAGAACAAAGTCCTTGTTTTTGGTATATCCTTCATATAAGCTAGAGACACGTCTCTCAAAGGTTAGGTGCAAACAAGATAGCTAGAGGTCTCCTTGAGTCTTGGTAAGAGTGAGTTCTGCATTTCTACCAAGCTCCCAGGCTGCTGCTGCTCTCCAGACCACAGTTTGCACACCACAGGTTGAGGAAGCAGAAGTTCCTTTCTTCATACTGAACTGTGTTCATGGCTGTCATGTTGAGCCTCAGGCTTCCAACACAGGGAAAGAGGCTTGAAAGTTACTGTGTCTAATTAGAGGTGTGTGTGCAGTGGGGAGGTGCAAGGTGGCCCAGTCCAATCACCACCCTTCCAACCAGTATGTCCATTCCTCTGTAAATATGTTTCCCAGACCACTTGAGCAGCTCACCTAACCTATCATGGGTGAAGACCCCTTTCTGCCTTGGCAGATGGCATACCAATGGCTTTTCCAGTATGGATTTCATTCTGCCTTCTAAAAGCTAAGTGGTGCCATGCGATTAGTTTTCTAGAAACGTTTAGGGAGTCCATAGAGAGACCCAGTCTCAAAAAAACAAACAAAATCTACAGAGGTCCTACTGTGTGTCTGCCCTGTTTTAGAGCTTCTCAGAAGCTGAGTGGAAGAGGTGAGCTGAAGAAGCAGAAGCCCTAGTGATAAATGCAAATTGTTCTATAGTGGAAGCTTCTAGAACAGAGTGGGGTTGGGTTGCATCATAAGTTCACTGAAATGAGTGCTCTCATCTTGTCTGACTCAATATTTGGCCAAAACCCAATCACTTCACATGTCAGTCAGGGTGGAGACAGGGAGAGAGAAAGGGCCGTAGGCGTCTCACTGAGCACCAAGATCTTAGCGCTGTGTTCTGCTCTGTTTCTTCTCAGCAGCCTTACAGATTCTCTGTCTAATGCTTCCAGGAAGGAGGGTAGACAAGACCACCAATCTTTCATACCAGTATGAAGGTGTGTGAGGATGAGGAAGCTTACAAAATGTTCCAGGATCAGCAGCTAGCATGTCCTACAGGAAGCCAATGGGGAGCAGAGCTGCATTCTGTGGGGAAACACAGAGGTGCACTGTGAGCTGGGGGAAGGGCAGCTTGAAGTTCTAAGAGTGTGGCTGACGCTGCCACTGGTTCAGTGTTCAGCAGGTGCTTTGGATGTCTGTTGCAACTTCTCAACTCTCTGCAGGTGACTGGATGGCGTGGTCAAGAGAGTTTCTCAGTCTTTCGCGGCTGAGTCCCACAGAACTGTCACCTGTCAAAGCCACTCTTAGTGGAAGGCCACTACAAACACAGGCAAGGTCTGGAGGTGCTTAGAGATCATGGTTTGCTAACCTGTGTCAGAGGATAGCTGGGAGAAGGAGTGGGGGAAGGGCTAGGATAGAACCAAGGAGCTTCACTTTTATTTCATAGACGATAGGAACCACTAGAGAAATGCCCGATAAAGGGATCGGGAGAGAAACCTATGAATGCATCCACACGCTGGAGGAAGAGGGATTTTGTTTGTGTGTTTGTTTTGTTTTCTAGAAACAGGATCTTACTATGTCTGGCTTCCAAATTGGCTCTGTCGCCCAGAATTTGTAGCTTCAAATTCCTAAGCTTCCCACTCCAGCCTCGCTGGAGCTGGGATTACAGGCATGCACCACCACACCCAGCTATGACAAGAGTGATGTGATCTAAGGGGGGGAAAAAAAAAGAAATTATTGCAAGCACCCCTTTAAAGCTTTAGCAAAAGCTATCTGCATATGGAGTGCTAATTAAACTTTTTTTTTTTTTTTGGTTTGTTTTCCTTTCCCATGAAAACAAACCCCGCCCTCCGCTGGCACTTGTTTGTACTATTCAACGTACTTGAAAACAACAAATGGCACTCCCTTAATTGCTGGAAGACAAATAATATTTATTAACACGAGTTGCCTTTGCTTGCATGATACAGTGTATCAGGGCTTTAATCCTATATGTATTTAATTCCAGGAGCGTGACTCAGAGTTGGGAGGGCCGCTGCTCTGCTGTTGGCAGGGAAGATAGAATTATATTCAAAGTGGGCTGGTAAATACCGAAAGCCTAGTCTCTGAAAATAGATGTATGTGTATATACACACATAAATACACTTATTTTATGTTTGCTGACTTAAAGGCTGGACAGCACACAGCCTGCAAAGCATTCCGAGCTATCTGCTACTCTATAGGGAATCCCTCATGTAGCTAATTGATTCTCATAGAAGCTTCCATTGATTTTTGCCAAGTGCTTGCATCAATACCCAGTCTGCAGTTTAACCATGCCTAGACAAAATAAGACGTGGAAGAAATGCTTATTATCCAACTCAGTCAGCAAAGAAGTTACTGTTGTCATTGACAGATGAGTCTAGTTCCGACATCAATGCCAGTTGGCATTTGTTTATGTTAATGAGCAAGCAAGGCTGGTAAAGATGTATGTTGTAACTTCATCTGCCCATGACACACGTGGCCTCCTTGCTACAACATAAAGTACTGGCAGTGTTTTCCCCCAAACATCCTTGCTACTCTCAATGCGGTGGCTGCCGATGTGCCCACTCTGAGTATAATGGTCAACACACTCACAACACTCTGCTGCTTTGTTTGGCTTAGACAATTAATTAAGTGATAAGTCCAGTCGTGATTAGCGGTTGCCCATTTCTCTGGTGTAACTAGTTCTACGAAGCACACCACCATATAGTATTTCTACACCAGATACACGAATTCCCGAGGCCAGCATTCCTGACTGTGTGGCAGAAGCTCACCTGATTACACCCACAGACTCCAGTTTAAAGCTCCTTTATCTAGGACTGTCTCTTGTATTTCAGCAAGGAGAGTCTACAGACTTTATTAAGATGACAAAATGAACAGCCCTTGTGTGCTGTTCTATAAAATAAACTGTGAATAAATCTGCTTGCCATCCAGTCTCTAAAGGTGATTCACAATACACCCATTTTCAAATGTTTAGGCCTAAACTGGGCATGGTGGCACACACTTTTAATCCCAGAACTCAGGAATGAAGAGGCAGGCAAATTTCTGGGAGTCTGAGATCAGCCTGGTCTACAAGAAAATTATAGGCTAGCCAGGCTGTAAAGTAGACCCTGTCTCAAAAAAACAAAAACAAACACAAGTGTCTAGGCCCACGGATGAACTCCTAAGCAGTAACATGTCTCTTATGGTAGTTTCTTTCTTTGTAGAAACACACACAAAACATGGATCATGGGATCATGAACGCTAGAGCAGAGATGTGGTGTAGCTATGAGTCCATCTAGGGCATAGGTCAGTGGAAGGACACCTTTTAAAGTAGGGATGGTTCAGAGGTTAAGAGCAGGTTCAATTTCCCAGCACAGACATTTACAACCATCTGTAATTCCAGTGCTAGAGGATATGATGCCCTTTCTGTCTCTGAGGGCACGGCATGCATGCGGTGCACAGACATACATGAAAGCAAAAAGACACATACAGTAATGACAAAAACTTAAAATGTATATGTGTGCATGGGTGCACATGACTGTGCGTGCATACGTGTATATGCGTGTGTGCACAAGTGTGTGTGCATGTGAGTGTATTTTAAAGCTGGGGGGCTGGGGAAACGATGACTCAGCCATTGAAAGCACTTGCTGCTCCTCCAAAGGAATGGGACTCAGTTCCCAGCACCCACATGGCGGCTTACAAGTATCTGTAACTCCAGTTCAAGGGGATCTGACACTCTCTCTGGTCTCTGGGCACACTAGTCACACACATTGTGCACATATGACCACACACATGAATAAAAATAAACATAAGTAAATCTTGCTTTAAAATAAAGCTAATGTAAGCTTCTGCTGTTATTTTATATATGGATTAATTGAAGCTCAAGGAAGCTGATTTACTCAGCAAAAAACTGACCCTCAGAGCCGGGCAGTGGTGGTACACGCCTTTAATCCCAGCACTTGGGAGGCAGAGGCAGGTGGATTTCTGAGTTCGAGGCCAGCCTGGTCTACAGAGTGAGTTCCAGGACAGCCAGGGCTACACAGGGAAACCCTGTCTCAAAAAACAAACAAACAAACATTGACCCTCAGATCTAGATTTCCATCTGTTTTATAATTGTGCACTACCAAATCTTTCCCTGACTCTGACTCCAAAGCATAAACCGTGAGGTGAGTGACCAATACATGTGGCTGTCTCTCACCTTGGGGAGGGGTGTGAATGGGTCCCTTTTGCAACATTATTTTGGGGCAGGTATTCTGTGAGGTGGAGGAGAAAGTCCCAGTGACATTTCCCTGTTCACATCACGGGTCCTTGTGGGTGTTCCTGTTTTATTACCTTGTTTACTGCATACTTTCTTTAAGGCTCAGATCTGTCCATTCCAAGAGCAATCATTTACAAGTTAACTGCAAGCAAACTGGAAATGTCTGTGCTAAACCAGCCAAGCTTCCAGAAAAGTCTGGAGCTGAGAACATTACTTTTTCCTTTAGCTGGACAGTGAGAAATCTCAGGTTCTTGGGAATTAATAGAAGCAGAACATTCCTCTGGAAAATGGGCTGTTAGCCAACTTTACTGGGCACCAGGCCTGGGCTTTTCTCTCATTCTTTTTGGTTTCCCGAGACAAATCAAGTTAAAGGATGAAGGCTTATGTTGGCTCACAGGATCAGAGGTTTCTGTGTTCTGTCCCTTGGCCTTGATGGTTTGGGCCCTGTAGATGAGTCAAGATATTCTGGTGGAATAATGAAGGGGAAGGGAGATGCTCACAGCATGACAGAGGGGAAATCAGAGAGAGGGTGGAAGCCAGACTCCCAGCATTCTCATTAAGAGCAGGTCTGCAGGGATCTAGTAACACCAACAAAAGCCTGTCTGCTAACTTCTATTACCTCCCAGAAACACTGTCAAGAGGATGCTGATGATGTCATCAGAGGTCTACATGTCTTTATCTAGAACTTTTTAACTCTTTGAAGTCCCAAAAAGTATTGACTTGTTTCTGAGAGAGGGTCTCACTGTGTAGCCCAGGTTAGCCACAGCCTAAGAGAGATCTACCCATTTCTTTCTTCAGAGTGCTGGGATTAAAGGTATGGCCACCACCACACCTGGCAAGGATCTAGTTTTTAAAAATAACTCTTAGTAATATTGATCTGAAATGAGCTTGTATGAATTTATGCATAGTTCTTACCTATCCTAACTTCAGTGATAACAAACCCTTTCTCTCTCTGCTACTGCTCTGATGTGGTTTGTCCCCTAATGGTTCATGTATTGGAGCCTTGGCCTTGGTGTCATGGTGGGGCTGAAGTGGGGCCTAGGAGGAGTTAAGGTGCTGTGAGGGTACTATCCTTGGAAGCAATTAAGGTAGTTTTCTTGGGACCTCCATCAGTTCTCATTAAAGAGAGTTCTGAAGTAAAGAGTTTGATGTCTGTCTCTGATTTCCAGCCTGTGATCAATCTTGCAGGTAAATAATTTCAACATTATGCTACCACCTATCATGAAACCACAAGGTGCTGCTTGGTCCTCGACTATACACCTCTGTCCTAGTTTGTTTCCTGCTGCTGTGATACAACACTGATTACAAAGAACTTGAGGAAGAAAAGGATTCATCTGAGCTACAGGTTATAGACCATCATTCAGGAAAGCCAAGGCAGGAACTGGATGCAGGAGCTGAAGCAGGGACCGTGGATAAATGATGCTTACTAACTCACCTTCCTTGGTCTATTCAGCCCGTTTCTTACACAGCCCAGGCTCAACTGCCTAGGGATGGTGCCGCCCACAGTGGACTGGGCCCACCTACATCAATTAATAGTCACGAAAATGTCTGCATCCCAACCTGATAAAAACAATTCCTTAATTGATATTCTCCTTCCAGTTATATCTAGGTTTGTGTCAAGTTGACAAAACTAACCAGGGCAGCCTCCAAAGCCACCAGTTAAATACTTCCCCTCCCCTCCCCTCCCCTCCCCTCCCCTCCCCTCCCCTCCCCTCCCCTCCCCTCCCCTCCCCTCCTCTCCCCTCCCCTCTCCTTGCTGTTCTTATTTTCTGCCACTGTGAGAGATGAACCCACAGGCTCTATATACTCCAGACAAACACTAGAAATGTGCCACTGGGCGACATCCCAACCAACCTCCTCTTCTTCATAAACTTTCCAACCTTGGGTATGTTATAGCAACAAAAACAGATTAATACACCCAAGGTTAAAAAAATAGGACTATAGTCTTTTATATGAAAAATATAGGCTCAAATACATATGGATTCATAATTTCTCAGATTTTAAAAGTAACATAGTTTTACATGGTATACCTTTTGAACCAACCCCTAGTGGGGTCTAGAACAATACTGTATGATCAAACAAATTTATATTTTACAGCAAAACATAAATGTTTGTATGGTATGGGATAAATGAGATTGTATATTGCCTCAATTCAGTTTCAGGACAATTTTATCATTAAAAATTATTATATATTTTTGAGACAGGGTTTCTCTGTGTAGAGCCCTGGTAGTCCTTGAACTCACAGAGATCCATCTGCCTCTGACTCCTGAGTGCTGGGGTTAAAGGTATGTGACACCATGCCCAGCAAGAATTATTTTTAAAAATAGACATTTTCAGATATTTTTTTTTAAAAATAAACTTAGTGGTGTCCAGGCCTCTAATGGTAATATCAGCATCTTCTCTAGATGCATTAAATATGTAAATGAGGGCTGGGAAGTGGCTCATTGGTGGAGTGCTTGTCTACAGGCCCAAGGCCTTGGATTCAATTCTTAGTACCACACACAAAGGAGAGGGTAATGTTTTCTTGACTCGTGTTCAACATTTAAATTTTAAATTATGTTCCTGTGTGTGTGTGTGTGTGTGTGTGTGTGTGTGTGAGAGAGAGAGAGAGAGAGAGAGAGAGAGAGAGAGATTAGTTTGACTGATACTATATGAGAAGCCAAGGAAAATATTACTTTCTTTTAACTTCCCAAGCCATCACAGAGACCAGGCCTCCAAAAATAAAACCTTGAAAAGTTACAGGGAGTACTACTCCTCTTCTTCTTCTTCTTCTTCTTCTTCTTCTTCTTCTTCTTCTTCTTCTTCTTCTTCTTCTTCTTCTTCTTCTTCTTTTTTGTTGTTGTTTTTGTTTTTTGAGACAGGGTTTCTCTGTATAGCCTTGGCTGTCCTGGAACTCACTCTGTAGACCACGCTGGCCTCGAACTCAGAAATCCGCCTGCCTCTGCCTCCCAAGTGCTGGGATTAAAGGCGCACCACTCTTCAACTTCAGAGAAGTCAAAAGGACTTATAGGTGGAAAGAGAGGCAGAGGGATCAGAAAATTACCGTATGCAGGTGATCGTGTACTGTAATACCCTTGAGTTATACACGCTGACGGGTGTATTCCTGAGACACTAAATGGATGGACGTTCACAACGGTAGAAAGTGGCAGAGAGATGCAGTTTTGGGATTGCGATTTATTGCCTAGCGCAAGAATAAAAGCTACCCACTGGCACAGCTATTTTTGAAGGCTGAACTTATTCACACGCAGTGCTAGTAAAATACCAGAAGCCATACATAATGTCTGACCCCAGCTGCCACCTCATACAGCAAATTTGTACATGGGAGCCTTAAAAAGATTGACTGGTCTGCTGTCCTATGGCAGCAGGAGACTACTTTTATCTCCCATGTTGGGTTTACAATGTCTCTCACTCTCAGACACACAAAAGGTTTTTGTAAAGTTTCTCTAGTCTGTATTGTTGGCAGCAGCAGTAAGATGCCTCACGCCTCCGGGAGTTATAGGGTGTGACTTTTGACTAGTGTCTTCAGAACCTCTGGGTTTTAAAATACAGCTGAGAATTTCCATACGAGATATAGACGAAAATGTTCTAATTCAGATGATTTATAAGCTCAGTCTTATCTGTGATCGGCCAGCTGGGGGGTTGGTGTACTTTCTCTGAGAACCATCAGGTACAATAACCCCCCTCTTCTCATGCTCTACTCCTGGTTCTCTTGGGTACCCCTCACGTCCAATAGCAAATATCAGTGCGTTCTGCAATCTTCTCAGGGTCAAGCCTGGCCTAGCACCCTAAAACTGTTTACAAGTAACTGGAAGTATCCCTAATTGTATAAGCTTAAGGAACACGATGCTTACCAGGGGCTGGAGTATTCTTTCAAGTGGAAGGTCATGGGTTTGAATTCCCATTCGGTCTATACCATGTGATCTCTGGTCAACATCCTATGCAAAATACCCGTCTTTACCCCTGGCTTCTTAAGGCTGTGAGGAGGCGAGGCGCACAGACAGGACATGCTCCCTACAATTGCATTCCCAAACTGTCTCTGCGACTAGTCCCGCTAGGGTGCCCCGGAGGATTTCACCGTCCTGTAGGGGGCGAGCTACCCACACTGTTTTCACTGGCCCTTCCCTAGTGTTCTGGTGGGGATTTCAGGGGGTTCTTAGCCCAGGAGTGGAAGTGAGGAGCAAAAGGGTGGGCTCCTGTCCAGCCAGGAAGCCGGGGTCCCCGGTTCCAGTTCATGCCCTCTGGGTAATGTGGCTAGGGCTCATGGCGGGTGCGGGTTGGGGGGTCGGGCACCGCAGCCCGGAATAGGGCGCGCCCTCGAACCCTTACACGCCTCGAAGGCAGACACAATGCGGCGGCCCGCAGCGGCTGACGGGCCCGGAGCGCACACCGCCCTCCTTCCTGCGGCCTCCGCTTCCCGGCGGCGCGGTGGCGGCGAGCGCGCCGATTGGCGGCCGGGCCTGCGCCCCGCCCCGCCCCGCCGGCCACCGCCCCCTCCCCGGCCGGGACCCGCCCCTCTCCGCGGGAGGCGTCGGGGGCCAGGGGCTGGGTGGCGGGCAGTTCCCGCCGGCTGTGCGCGCCCGCGTCTGGGCTCGCTCGGAGAGGACGCGGCGGCGGCGGCTCCCGGAGCACAGCGGGCAGAGCTGCGGGCTGCACGCGCCCCTGCTCCCACCGGGCGTCCCGCCGTGGCTCCCGCTCCCTGCGGCGGCTCCCGCGCCCCGCGTTCCCCTTTGTCCGCGGCCCGGAGCGGCGGCGGCGGCGGGGTCGGAGCCCGCGCCCTGGGTGACTGAGGCGGCGGCGGTCCGTGCCCTGGCGCCGCGGCGATGCCGGACCAGATCTCCGTGTCGGAATTCGTGGCCGAGACCCATGAGGACTACAAGGCGCCCACGGCCTCTAGCTTCACCACGCGCACGGCCCAGTGCCGGAACACCGTGGCGGCCATCGAGGAGGTGAGCGGTAGCCTCGGCGGCGCGGGGCGGGAGGCTAGGGCCGCGGGGATCGCGCTGCGCCCTGGGGACCCACTAGGCTTCCGCGCCTGGTGCCCGATGCCCAGTGTCCGCCACCTGCGCCCACACCCGGGAAAAGTTTCTGGTCCCTCAGAGCCGGACGCGGCTGGGCCAGCAGTGCCCAACACAGAAGCCCTTTGTTCCCTGAGAGGTGGCTCTGGGGAGAGGCTGCTTGGCCACCTTGGGCCTTTTTTGGGAACCCTTCTGTCTGCTCCCATTTCCCTCGCAGGGTTTCAGGTCCTTTGCTCCCATCCTCGGAGAGGTCAACTTCGGCTGCAGAGTCCATGGCTGCTGCGAGCCGGGGACCCCTGCGAGCTCTGCGGCCCCGGAGTGATGGGTCTCCCTGCGCAGACCTCTCCAACTTGTTCCAGAAGTGGCCCGGCGGGGGCAGCTGTGCGTTCTGAGCCAACAAGCAGAGCAGATCCAGGGGACCCCGAAGCTGCTTAGGCAAGGGTGTCCATCCCATCTTGGGAGGCCTGGCAGTTCCCACTGCGTGCCGCAGAGCAGCGCTGCCGAGGGATGTGGAGAACCGGCGCTTTGAGGTCCAAAAGGCCCTTATTGGCCGCTTCTGGGCTACCTGTGTGCCTGTTGACAGTATGGTCAGCTCCTTGTCCTTAACCTGGAAAAGGCCCGATTTTAGTAAGGGCTTTCAAGGTGCATAGTCATCGTATTGAGTGACTAAACAGCGAGCTCTCTAGATCCTGGGGAAGAGGGACTGCAAGAACGAAGCAGCTTGGGTTGAAAAATTGAAGCAGGCTTGGAAGAGGCTGTGTGAGTCCAGGGACCACGGCTGGCTGTGGCTTGGGGATAGTTTCACTTCCATCATTTTCTTTACCTCCCAAACAGAATTTAGAGTTGCATGTTTTCGGCTCTGTAGGCTTTGTGCGTCCAGCTGGACTCACAATAGGTAGCTGGAGTAGGAGACACACACGTGTAGCAGTAGTGAACCGATGATTACGTTTCCTTTGGCCAGAATTTTAAGATCGGGGTAGAAATTTTAAAATACTTGTGCCAGAAATTGGTCTTCAAAGAGCTTTTAAATTAAGCTATGTCATTACGTCCTTTCCTCCTGCTTGAACAAAGCATTCGCTATTAAGCTTCGCTTGAAAAAAAAAAACTACACTATTTTTCTTTCGTGCAAAATATTTTTCTTTGTAGACATACACAGTCAGGACTAGACTCAATGAAAAATACTAGGTTCAGCATGCTGCTCTTGGAAGTATGTCTAGGGTATCCACTCTTCTCCTTCACCCTCCCCCATCTCTTTCTTTTCTCTCACCCCTCTTCCAAAAGATCTGCTTGTAAATCTTTTGTGGAGAGTTCAGTGAGTGCAGATTGCTTTAGTCTACTTTTGTCGGCAGGGCCTTTAGATGTCAGTGATACCTTTAGATGAGGCAGGTGGGGGATGAGGCACTGGGAGCCCCTCCCCCATGGGGGCCAGTTGAAAAGCACTAGGAAAGCAATAGCCACAGTGTTTTGCTTATGAAAATGAGTACATTCAAAAAGGTAGGAATCCTTCTGTGGCAAGGGCGCTTTGTGTGTGGTGTTCTTAAAAGAAAGCTGGTGTTTATAAAGTTATGATGCTTCTCTCACTGTATTGAATCAGTTAAGTGTCACTAATACTGGCAGATGTTGGAAAGCCAGGCAAATAAGAGTTGCAATTAAAGTTGGCATAGCCTCTCTCTGATTAATTTTAGTTTATAGTGGATGAACCCAAAGCTGCTTTTGCATGCAGTGCAGGAGATTACCCAAGAGCTCAGTTACTGAGTAGATTAAAGGGAGACTGGATTTGGTCATTTTGTTAAATTGCAGGCTTGCTTCACTCGGCCTCCTAAGCAGAAAATGGATTCGAGTTGGAAACAGGGAAAAATTGAAATCATTGCACGCTTATCTCATTTTAAGTAAACCCAGCATCCACTCTAGGATAATAGTGTGTATGAACTTAGAGTTGGAACTAATTTTAAGGTTGAAAGGACTCAGTGTGGATTACTTAAAATAATGCACTCTTTCCCCTTCTAGATTATTTACTGTTCATTTCCATTACAAAAAGTTGTTCTCTGTCCAGTGCAATAACTCACCATGTTCACAATACTTGGATTTTAAGCAACCATCTTTTTATGCTGAGATGAGACACCAGAGGAGGTTTTGTGACATACAAAAAGATACCCATTTCCTATAAATATGACTGAAAAAATATAAGTCCCTGGTCTTCTACTTAAATGAGTTATGGGAATTAGTAAACTTATCTGATTAACTTTGGCAAACCTGTTTGCTTCCAACGGAGGATATGTCTGGCCGTGGTCATTTTCTGACTGAAATAGGCTTTCTTGGTTTGCATACCTGTAGCCAGAATATCAGTAGTTAGCCAGTGGCTGGCCTGTATTACAGGTAACATACTGTTGTGTTTAATCTCTATGCCTGATTTGTAGATGACGAATTTGAGGCTAGGAGATTAGTTCAGGCTATCAACCCAGACCCAGCAAGCCGAGTTTGAACTTGGCTGGAAGCTGCTTTCAAAACTTGCATGGCTTCATCTAATGCTTAGTGATGGTGAGTTCTCGAAACTTCCCCTTGCTAGACCAGCCACACTGAGCCCAGGCTCCATCACTTTGCAGTTGTATGAGTTGGGATGAGACACCCTACTCCCCCCCCCCCATTTACTATTTTCAGTCCAGTTCACAGTCTAGATAATCATATCTATTTCTGAAGGTTCTGGTATAGTACCCAACAGACTTCTTAAATGGTAGCTGCTTTACCAGGTCTCACTGTAGGTGATATATAGACCCTGGAATGAGAATGGAGCAAGGGGGAAGAAAATGGATGAATGGCTGAAGGCCTGTATATAAATGGAAACTGTTGTCCTTCCCCCTGAGTGTGCGTGTATGTGTGTGCGCATGTGCTCGTGTGTGTGTGTGTGTGTGTGTGTGTGTGTGTGTGTGTGTGTGAGATGGCTCCCGTGCTGACCGAGGCCAGAGATTGACATTGGGATATTTTCCTGAGTCAGTTCTCTACCACCTGTCTCTGTTGCTTCTGTAGCAAGCAACAGACCCCTAAGCTGTCTTCCCAGCCCCCATGCATTCTCTCTAACCAACTTATTGTATTGGTAACAGGTGAGTGCTGGCTTGAAACTTTTCACTTCATGATGTAATTATTTTGCACAGTTTGCAAAGTGCGGAGTGCAACTGGCATCAGCTCTGTGCTTTTGGGAATAAGGGAGAAAATAAGTAGCTGTGGCATAAATCTGAAAACCGAGCCCCCTCCCCCCCCCAGCTTTGTTTTTGTATCTTAGTTTATTTGAGCCTCTGGTTACTTCAAAATACTCTCTAAATAGAGAAACACTGTGTGCATTCTTGGGATATTCATGTTGTTAGGCTTTCTTCATAGCTTGGTTCAGCCTGCCTTGCTTATTTGGCATTGATGTAGTTTTAAAAATAAATTTGATATTGACTCTTAAGTATTAAAATTTAATCTTCTTCCTTCCGGGGCCACGAGTCTCTTATTCTGTTGTCCTTGGTTACCTTGGAAATCACTTTGCTGTTCTAACTGCAAAAGGAGAATGAACATCTGGACTGTACAAACTCCCGGGGGTGGCGGTGGTGGTGGTGGGGTGGGGTGGGGGGCGGGCTCCTGTTCATGGGGCCAGGCTCCGCCCATCGGTTCCAGTGGGAACTGGCCTTGCATTTGATTCTGAGTTGTAGTCCCTTGTGACTTGTTTGTAAACCAGCTCCTTCAGAAGACCAGGCTAATAGATTTTGGATCTGTGGTCAGAAGAACACCACCTCTTTCTCAGTGTATTTATATCCTTGGAAGGGAATAGGTTAACAGGCCATCATTTTATGCTGCCCCGAAATCTGACCTGGTTTATCCGAAACATTTTGAATCAGTTAGGGTGGAATTGGTTTCCCTCCGGCTGAATTAAATTTCTCTTTTATGATTAGTAGTACAAGCACCATGATAGCACTCCTGTGCGCCCCAGCTCTCCCGGGGGTTCATTCAGGACCTGTTGCTGTGTGTTGGGTGAAGGGATTCGAAATTTCTTCTCTTTGAAAGAACCTGTGGAGAAACCAATTCTCCAGGCAGATCAGTGCACTTAGGTGACATGAGGCCATGTTTGCGAGACCATCCATGGTGATGATTCAGAGACCAGGAAGACTGGGACAGCTTATATGTGGTCGAGGATGTAGATGGAGAGGGCCTTGAGTGGAAGCCCAGTGCAAGGGGCTCCAAGGTGGTTTAATCCAGCCTTCCATATCTGTATTCCTACCTTAGGGAAATATTTATCCATTCTTGAGCTGGTGACTAACTAGGCCTTTGGTGGGATTTTTTTTTTTTATATCCATCCAGGCTGCAGAAGGCTTCTTAGGCCAAGAATTTCTAGAAGCCTTTCATGGTGGGGCACATACATTCCTGCGCTTTTGGCTTTTAATCAGTGTAGTAGCCCAAGAATGAAGTCAGCTCCTTGCTAACGTGTCTCTGTCTCAGATGTTTGGTGGCCATTCAGATGGGTTGGTGGTCACTCTGTTGAATGATGTAAATTCAGGACTTTGTTATTATGCATACTTGCAGGAAGTCCTGTTGATGAGCACACTTGACCCTTGCAACTCCAAAATGCTTCACCTGACAGCACGAGTCAGCGTGGTGTAGGACTTACGGAGCCTCAGATCCTATGGTAGAGCTGTGGAATCAGAGTCTGCATTTTAACAGCACTCTCAGGAGCAGTGTGTGCACCAGGGTTTGAAAGTACCGTTGTAGTCCGCCCTGAATCCTGGCTGTGCTTCAGAAATGCCTGGTGGGAGAGGGGGTTGCTGTGGACCGGAAGAACCTGGTCCAGCTCTCCTGAATTCTGATCTCATATGATTTGGGTGAGGCCTGGAGCTTCCATATTATTCCAAGGCTCCTCCCTAGTCGATTGTCACTGATAGACAGGTGATTATGTAACGTCGTCGTGTGCCAGGTAGTGATAAATCAAGGTTATGCATAATACGGGGATAGGATGTGGTTGTGGAAGGGAGGAAACTGAAATCAGGACAGGCCTCTCTGCAGAGGTGACCTTTGAGCAGTCTGGAATGTAGAGGCTGCCTGCTTGCAAAGACCTGGGCATAGAGGAGTCCTGGAAAAGGCCTGAGATGTGAGGATCAGGGCAAACAGAAGGCCTGTGATCAGAAGAGAGGGAGAGGGGAGGGGCCCGTCTGGAGGGGTGGCTTAGGGCCAGGTCGCCCTGGGCTTTACCTTGGGGAGGGAATTTGCACTTTGGCTGTGGAGTGGCGCGAAGCTGTTAGAAGGTTTGGGGCTCAGACTGTCATGGTCTGATTTCCTGTCTAGGACTTACTTTTTTATTGATTTGTATCTGTATGTGACATGCATGTGCAGATGCTCTCAGAGATTACAACTTATGGAGCTGGAATTATAGGCAGCAGTGAATTACCTGGTTGTGGGTGCTGGGAATGAAACTTGGAACCTCCGGAAGAGCAGGAAGTTCTCTTAGACTAAGCCATTTCTCCAGCCACCAGTTCCCATTTTAAAGACATTTCAGAGGTTGTTCTTAGGCCTAGGAGAAAAGTGGGAAGATCAGCAAAGGGGTAGGGGTTCATTGCAGTCATTTGGGTGCTGAGGTGGTGGCAGTGCAGAAGGCCAAGTGTCCTTTGAACTGGGTGTGGGGCAGACAGCACAGCTCATGCCCTGACACTTGCAGCACGGGCCTCCCATCAGCCCCAAGGTAAAGCTGGCACTGTCCAGCATGCCTTAGTGGCAGAGACCAGGTCTACTGTGAAGATTGGCTGTCTGGAGGATTGTATTGGGATCAGTCTTACTGCAGACTCTGAACAAGGTGTGGAGGGGGCCGAGGGGCCTTTGCTGCTGCTGTGTCTTTGGGCAGACGTTAATTGGTGATACCTGTTCCTTGGCACACGCTTTCCTTTCCAGCTTTTCAAACTCTCCTCTCTGTACTGAAATGAGATGAGCTCATTTAGACACGATTCCCTCATTCGACCCCATGACTGGGGTCAAATTAGACAGCTTGCTGCTCCCCTGCCCGTGTGGTTCTAGCACGTCTGTGATGCCATGGGATAAAGGGCCCGCCACTTGGAACTGGAATGCCGAGTCTGTGTTTTGTGATGATGCTTGTTCTTCCGAAGGAATTTGGTTGAGTTTTTTTCTCTTCATATAGTATATTTAGGTACCTATCATATAGTGTCACTGTCAAATGTCCGGGCTGTGCAAGAGGACAGGCCTGTTGAGGACTGACCCTCAGGTTGTGTATGAAGTTTTAATTTTTTTCCCCTTCTGTGCCATGCATCTCTTTGACAGCATACCTCTTTTTAGGACTGTGTGCTTCTCTTGTTTCTTCCTTAGTCTAACCATGTAGCCCAGGCTGGCTTTCAGTGCTCCCTTTTAGCCGCTGAGTGCTGGGATTATTGCAGGTACCCTGCAGAAAGAGGTTAACATGTAGAACAAAAACTTAAGATTTCAAATGGAACCAATTATACTGAATTCAGTTTGTAAAACATTAAAAAAAAAGATACACATACTGATATATGATTTTTTTTTAATGATGTCAGGATTTATTATTGGGTTGAATAAGTACTTCAGTCGTGGAGTACTGTGAATGTAAATAATACAGTGTGACATTGCTAATAATTAGAACGTGGGGTTGTGGCACCTTTTATCTCAGGCCCGGGTAACAGTAACACTAATTGGGATGTGTTGCTTTCATTCACAGTTGAAGAAAGGCTGGATTTCAGTTAGATGCTAATGATGTGTACACACATACATTTTTTTTTTTTTCTCATCCAAGTAGTATATGGATCCCTTAAATTCAGACTAAAGATTCCAGGTTTGATGGGACGATGTCTCAAGTTTGACTTTGGATGGCTGGTTCTTTGCAAACTCTATAAACCAGACCGGATGTATAATTATTGTTGGTGTCATGAACCGGTTCTAGGAATCTAGCTGAGAACAGTCACACGCTGAGCCAGTGTCAGCTGGTGAGGTAGCAGAGGTGCTTAGAAAAGCCCTAGTGGAGTGGGAGCTGCCTAACCTTGATGTCACCGGGATAACCCTCATTCCTCCATAGTGAGGGTGTGGGCAGTTTCTCTGGCCCGGTAGTATGCTTCTGAGTTTACTAGGCCTGCAGTTGTACCTCAGAATCTGGTAGTTAGGATCAGAACCTGGTGGCCTCTGGAGGCCAGCTCTACTGTTTGTACTCTCCTTGTTATTATATACTGGCCTTGATGTAGGACAAGCTTCAGTGGGAAATGATAGTAGATTCCCAGGCATCTTCCACCCAAGGGATCAAGGGAGCCTTGACAGACATTGCTCTTCTGGTGAGGTTATGTACAAGCTCACTGCTGCAGCAGAGCATGCTGGATGTTGGGTTTTCCCTCGCTATCTTCCTGTATTTGTTGGGCATTATTGTGTACCAGACATCCTTCAATATAACATGGTTGTTACTGAAGCTGTAAGATCGGTGACCTTCTCGACTTCACAGAGCTGGACTGAGTTGGAGCCAGGATTTGGACCAAGATTTTTTTCCCTCCATGTACATATGTGTTCACTTGTGTGTGTAGAGGCCTGAGGTTGACATCAGGAGTTTCCTTTGATGGTGTTCGACCTTACTAACTGAGGAAAGGATCACAATTGAATTTAGAGCTCATAGCCACAGACTAGGCTACTTGCTCCCGGGGTCTCCCTTTCTACCTTCTGAACACTGGATTATAGGCCAGCTGCCATGTCCACCCAACAGTTACATGGGTTCTGGGATCTGAACTCTGTCCTCACCTTTGCATGACAAGTGCTTTATCCACTGGGTCATCTCCCCAGAACTCAGGTCAAGCATTCGACATCAGTGTCTGCAGATTCGGCAGCCACCTGTTCTATAGAGCTGGTGCCTAAGGGAACCTTCGCTGCTTTGATGCCTTTGGGTCAAGGCTGTCTCTCTTGCTGCTTCTGTTTTTAGTGAGTGGGCTCTGGTGCTTTTCTTAAGTGGGAACTCCGGTAAAGCCCTGGGGCTGCTCTGTTTCCTCCCTTCCTTCCTGGAGAAGCTCTTTCCTTTTCCTGTCCTGCTTAGCCCAGCTCTGCAGAGACGGTGGCCAGCCATTGCTCACACTCTGGCAGGAGGCTGCTCTGCCAAGGGTGTTATTAATGATGTCATCTTTCTACTGGATGCTGGTGATGGCTTTGCCAGTAACATCAGGTGGTTGATGAAGACAGTGTCTTCAAATAATGGGTTCCCTTGACTTAGAATTTTAACAAGTCAGCAGGCTTTTAGGGCCCTTCTCCTTAAAGATTTCTCAGAAGAAATCTTGTGTTTTTTTCTTTTCTTTTCTTTTTTTTTTTGGTTTTTCGGGACAGGGTTTCTCTGTGTAGCCCTGGCTGTCCTGGAACTCACTCCATAGCAGGCTGGCCTTGAACTCAGAAATCCGCCTGCCTCTGCCTCCCAAGTGCTGGGATTAAAGGTGTGCTCTACCACTGCCTGGCGTGTTTTTGTTTTTTTTAAGACAATGACAATAACCAGTATTTTTATAGGCTTTATTCTTTGTTAAGAAATGTGCTAATGCCAGTTGGTTACTTAATACCAAGTGGTTAGCACTAAAGCCATATATATAAATAATATTATACAGATTGAGCAGGTTGTATTTCTGTATTTAGGATTATACATATATGTATAAAATAACAAGAGGTTATGAATTTGAAAGAGAGCAATTAGGGATATGTGGGATGGTTTGCAGGGTAGAAATGATGAGATTATGTAAGAATTTAAAAATTAACTTTTCAATTAAGAATTGAAAAATAATTGCAAAGCAAGAAAACATTAAATGGGCTTACTTAAGATTATTCCTTTTAGAGAGAGGTCATATAGGCACAGTCATGTGATTCTTGGTTTCAGCAGTTGACAGAACAGGAATCCTGACCACTCAAGGATTGGAGCTAGGCCCTTGTTGGTTCTTTAATGTCCTTTCACTGTGCGGTGGGTTTCCTCAGTGCAACCTGGTGTCCATTGAGTTTTTGTAGGCCAGTCTCCAATGTTGTCAACTTAAGAGGAGCAGGGACTGATATCTCCAGGGCTATCAAATGCTAAGCCCTGGGGAGGCACATAGCATTAGAGACCCTTGTAGAGGCTTTTTTTTTTCTTGTTTATTTTTGAGGCAGGGTCTCTTGTATCTCAGGGTGGCCTTGAACTCTATATATCAAAGATGACCTTGGATGTCTGATCCTCCTGCCTCTGCCTCCATCTTTGAAGGCCGAAGTTACAACATGTGTTGTCATGCCTGGTTTATATGGTGCCAGGAATCAAACCCTGGGCCTCTCAAATGCCAGGCAAACATTCTACCAACTGAGCTGTCTCTGTAGCCTCTAGAGGCATTTACTGAGAGGCCTTCACTGCCACACAATGAGTTGTCAAATAATATACCTGGCCCCTTAGCGCTGAAGGTTCCAGAAAACCATCTGGGTTGTGTATATAAAGGCCTCAGAGTGAACAGACTTAGTGTGTCTTCCAGGCCAGCAGATCTGTGCGTGGTGAGGTGACCTTGAAGGATGTTTCAGGGATGTACAGGTCCAGGCAGAACCTGACACCCTGCTGGGAGAGACGTGTGCTATATTATATTCCCTTGAAACTCCTCATCTGTTGCTAAGATGCTTTTGGGTCTGAACTGGTGACCACTGACTATGCCTGTAATAACGGAGGGCTGGGTGAGTACACTTTACTTTCAGTGACCCTCTCTTCTCTCCTATCTTTATCCATCTCTTGGCTGTTTTATAATTGTACTTTTTGAGAAATTAGAGGTCAAAATGAGCTTGACCCCTTCTGTTCTCCACTGTAAAGAGTCCCTTCCCAAATATCCAGATATCTCTGCAGTCACCATGATAGTTGTCACATGATCTGGAATTCTGTTGGGTTCACTACTGGCTGAAATTTGGAACAAGCAGGACTGTATTGCCTGTGGGGTTTTTTGTTTTGTTTTGTTTTTCAGTCATGGACTGCTTTGTTCTGTGTCTCTTTGGTAAAAGGCAGGTTGTATTAATGATCACAAGGTTTTGTGGTCACTAATGTGGGCTACTGAATGTTGCATGAATATTGGCTTTCTCTCAAAAGTTATTTATTCATTTATTTATTTACTTATTGTGTATTTGTGTGAGCCTGAGTGGGTGCTTGCAGGAGCCTGAGGAGGCCGAAATAGGCATCAGATCTGGACTTGGGGTTGGTAGGTTGTTAGGAGCCCCCATGTAGGTCCTGCCAACTACTCATGCTCTCTCTGCAAGATCTGCAACTGCTCTTAACCTCTGAGCCATCTGTCCAGCCCTCTGACTTTCGTATTTTGAGGTTTTAGATGGAGGGGAGTGCTGTGCACATCCTTGGAAGATGTGCTGTCTCACATAGTACCAGTTTCCATAGTTCCCGGTCATTTGTGTTGTGGTGGGATGGTATTAGTAGCCAGGGAGTTAGGGGTCCAGTTTTGACCGGGCCTCTGTTTTACTGTGTGACTTTGGATTCCTCCCAGGAAGTCTGCCCTCAAACATGTGGGGTTTAGCTGACCTATGGCCACCCTCTTCAGACTGAAATCCCCGTAGTTGTCTATGTCACACATATTGAATTTAGATAGGAATAAATATCAGCAAGAAACGGTTACTCTGTAGTCCTGAAAAGGCAGGAGAGGAGTTTAAACATCTATCTTCAAGTTTAATTATTTATATAAAGATAGTTTCTTTGTCTAGTGGTACTTTTTATTTTTGCTTTAAGAAAAAAAAAAATCAAAATACAACACATGTATCATAGAATTGTTCAGGCATGGTAATACACAGAATCCTGTTACTGAGGCCGGGTGGACATTTCAAGTTTGAGGTCAGCCTAGTCTCTTGACTTGGTGAGTTCCAGGCCAGCTCTGTCTACAGAGAAAGACTGTTTCCCTCTCATTATCCCCCGTCCTTGTAAAGCACTGGTTCTCACCCTTCCTACTGCTGTGACCCTTTAATACAGTTCTTCATGTTGTGTTGACCCCTCAACCATACAATTCTTTTCATTGCTACTTCATAACTGTAATTTTGCTACTATTATGAAATGTTATATAAAAATTTTGGAGACAGAGTTTTACCAAACAGGTTGAGACCCACAGGTTGAGAAGCATTGCTTCAAAGTCTCCAGCTCTGTGAGTTTAGTACGTCCCCAGACTGCAGTCTCCCTCACTATTCAATCCTAGAACTTTTTTTTTTTTTTTTAAATAGGAAACGTCTCACCTGTTAGCAGTCTCTCTGTCACCTCCTTTCCCCTAACCCTGGGCCTCCATTGATCTGCTTTTGGCCTCTGGATTTCTTTACTGTGGACATCTCACATATGGGATCAGACATTTTATGGCTTTTTGTGATGTCTTCTTTTGCATAGCTGATGTTTGCAAGGTTCATTCATTTGTAGCAAGAAACCGCACTCTGCCCCTTTTAATGGCTGAATAGTATTTCACTGTGTGTTGCAACACACTTATTTCTGCTTTTTGGCTATTATGAATGATGCACTGAATGTTTTTTGCAAGTTTTTGTTAGACATACACTCTCACTTCTCTTGGCGCTGAATTGCTAAGTCATAGGGTGACTCTGTATTGAAGTTTTTGAGGAATGAGGAGCTGGCAGACTTTAAAATCATTTTGTATTCCCTCCAGCCATGTGTAAGCGTTCCAATTTCCCTACATCCTTGTCAACGCTAATTATTGTCTGTCTTTTTTGATTATGTCCATTCTCACGAGCTTGAAGTTGTATCTCACTGTGAGTTTACTTGATTTGCATTTCCTTGATGGATAGGTGACTAATGATGTCAAGCCATGGTTAGCGTGCCTGTGGCTGCTCGTATATATTATTTTTGGAGGTCTAACTTTTCAAATTCTTTGTCAATTTTTATGTTGGCTTGTCATTTTATTATTGAGTTGTGCACACCCGCCATGCATTCTGGGCACGGGACCGTAATTTGTATCCTGCAGATGCTCCCAGCTTTGGATTGTCATTTCATTCATGTGTGGTGTCCTTTGAAACAAGACATTTACATTTTTTTATTTAAAAATTGGAGTATGTATGTATGTATGTATGTATGTATGTATGTATGTTTGACTGTGCAGGTATGAGTGCAGTGCCCAGAGTACAGAAGAGAGCATCAGATCCCTTGTATTTGGAGTTACAAGCAGTTGTAAAGGTGCCTGATTTTGGAACTGGGTTTTCTGTAAGAGCCATACTCTGTGTACCGTTAGTTTCTTGTTAACTTCACACAACCTAGGGTTATCTGCAAAGAGGGAACCTCAACCAAGGAATTGTCTATATCAGAATGACCTGTAAGAAACTCTGTGTGGTTGGGGGGTGGGGTGGGTGGAGGGATGGCTCAGCGGTTAAGAGCACTGGCTGCTCCTCCAGAGGTCCTGAGTTTAATTCCCAGCAACCACATGGTGTCTCACAACCATCCATATCTGCAGTGGGGTCTGATGCACTCTTTTGGTGTGTGTGAAGACAGCTATAGTGTACTCATATAAATAAAAATAAATAAATCTTAAAAAAATGAAGAAAGAAAGTCTGTGGGGCATATTCCTCATTAGTGATTGATATGAGAGGGCCCAGCCCACTGTAGCAGGGCCGCCCCTGGGATGGTGGTCCTGGGCTAGATAAGAAAGCCACAGAGAGCAAGCCAGTAAGCTGTGATCTTCCAGAGTTTCTGCTTCAGTTCCAGTCCCCAGGTTCCTGCCTCGTTTTCCCTTGGAGATGGACTGTGAGCTGAAAGATGAAGTCACTTTTGGTCCTTGTCTATATCACAGTAATAAAAAGAGCAAACTAGGGCGTGCTCTTAACTGCTGAGCCACCTCTGTAGTCCTAAGATATACATTTAAAAATGTGGATGGACATCTCTGGACTCTCCCTCATCCAATTGCCTGCTCTGCATACCTCACAGGCTCTGTTGCTTTAGAGTTAGTGTTCAAATGAGGAAGTATGAGTCTTAACTATTCCTCTCTAAGATTGCTTCAGTGTTCTGGATCTGTGGCAGCTCTGTGGGATCATGTTCAACATCTGCAAATAAACTAGCTAAGACTCTTGGGGAGTTATATAGAACCCACAGATCAGTTTAAGGAATATAGAGACCAGCAAGCCATCTTTGTATCTCTATATTTGGGATGTTTTCCCATTGATGTTTTTTAAGTTTAATTTAGCAATGTTTTATGGTTTTTACTGTATACATCTTTGCATTACTTTGTTTAAATTTGTTCTTAAATATTTTCTTCTTCTGGATGGTATTGTGAATGGAATCGTTTTCTTCATTTCTAGGTTATCATTAGTGTATAAAAATCCAGTTGATGTTTGTGTACTAAATACTAAGTAGGCTGAACCTTGATGGATTTATCTACTGGCTCTTACTGTGTTGTGTGTATAGTCTTAGGATTTTCTGTAACATGACATCATAGATGAGCTGGCTGCTTTATTTCTTTTTCTTGCTTAATTGCTGGATCAAGTCTTAGTCATTTAAAAAATACCCTTTGGTTTCCAGGATAGTAATTTTCTGAATGATTGACTTAGATATATTTATAAAGCTTATTTATTGTTTGTGTACACACATGCATCGTGGTGCACATCTCATGCACACATGTAGAGGTTATGGGACAACTTTAAGAAGTCTGTTCTTATGCTGGATATGGCGGCACACACCTTTAGTTCCAGCACTTGGGAGGCAGAGGCAGGTAGATCTTTGTGAATTTGAGGCCAGCCTGGTCTATAGAGTGAGTTCCAGGACAACCAAGGCTACGTAGAGAAAACCTTTTCTAAAATAAGTCTATTCTCACCTTCATTATGTGGGCCCTGGGGATTGAGCTAGGTGGTCAGGCAGGCACCTCTATCGACTGAGACATCTTTCCAGCCCTGACTTTAATATTAGAATAACTATTTTTTATATGTAGTGGAAATTGCTTCTATATAATTGGATTCACCTTCCTTCTCATTTGGTTTTTCTGTGTATTGAAAAATTGGGAAGGTTCAGAAGCCTGGAGTTTGGCTGCAAAGGAAAATAGCAGGGGCATCTCTGTCTGATTCTTAGGAGATACCTCATTTGGCCATGGTGTTTGAGAGTCACCCCGTTTCTGGTTCAGTGGGAACCAGGGCTGTATGCTCTCTGCAGCACCCAGTTCCGTATCCCCCTGTTAATGGGTCTGACCTGCAGGGTCATCTTCCCAGGAGCATCTCCTTGGCTTGTTCTCTCAGGGCAGCCACTCTTCTTCCCTGAGGTCGAGGTTGCTGGTCCTTGTCACACTGTACGCTCTCCCGTTTTGTTCCTTCTTGGAAATGAGTGATGCCGGTTTCCTCCTGCCCTAGTCAGGTTGTCAGAACCTGTAGCTTTTGTTAGCCTCAGCCAAAGCTTGTCCAGGCACTGCCTTGCCGTTTGGAAGATTTAAAAGGTTCTGCTGGGTTTGTTTGCTAGTGGGGGAGAGAGAGCCCTCAGGGAAGCACAGCTTTCTGTCTGGCAATAATTCTCCCTTCAGGATGTTTAGGCTGCAGTGTCTGAAGCCTGGGTTTATCGCTTCTTTTTCCTGGTCTATTTGTAGACCCCCTGGACCTGTGTCGTCTACCATATAGGGGTCTGGGATGAAACTGTAGCTTGGGATTTCCGGCAGACCCCTGCATCTGTCCACTCCCTGAGCAGTGACAGGGAACAGTGACAGGTTTCATTTCCTACTGCTCCTCCTCCTCACAACCTTCCAGAGCTGAGGCATATTGCTCTATCTTTTTAAATGATTTATTTTCGATAGCCATATTGGAGCTTAATTTTCAGAGTGCACAATTTCTTTATGGTCAAAGTAAGAGAGGGCTTGATTGATCCTAGGACAAGATGGCTTTAGTTGTCACTAATATGAAATCCCTTAAGGGCCCTTGTTTCATTTGCTCCTTTAATTTACGAGTGTTCTCCGATCCTTCATGCATCTATATACTAGCCAGGAAGGCCCCAGCCTGTCTCATTCTGAGCTTAATGTCTGCCTCAGACACAGCAAGGACTGCTGTACTCAGTGTGTAGCTGACAGTCTGTTAGATTTGGGGCTGAATTATGGAGTGGTGGTGCCAGCAGATGAATGAATATTTCAGACATGTGTTAACTGTTTTTCCAAAGGAAAATGTACTGTAAGCTGCCTGTTAGCCACAAGACATGCTTGCATGAGAGTTTGTGGGTGAAGAAGAGACACAGTGATGTGGATGCAGCAGGGTTCCCCCTATGTTCTCTTAGCAGAGGCCAGTGGGAAGGAGAAATGAGGATTAGACCAGAAGGGCAGGACTGCTCCCTGCTCCACGGATCCCAAGGAAGCACTCAGCCACAGCTAGCATCCCCTGATGTGTGTGGATTCTCAATAATATGACCTGAGATCAGAGACTGGGATCCGACTCTATAAGACAGCTTGCCTAATGTGATTGAAGCCCTGGTGTTGGTCCCTGATACTTCAAAGCAGATCTCACTCCCCAAACTAAAACAACAGAAACTGAGTCCCAATCAGGAACAGTCTGCCTCAGTAGGCTGAGAAACATGTAATCCCTTCAAGGAAAGTTGCCATGAAAATAGGTTATAAATTTTTGCTGTGTAATTTATGAACTCATGTTCACTGAGAAAATTTATCCATGTGAACAGCTCCTTCCTGTGGTGTTGACTCAAGGGCACTTTCAGTGTCTCTTTGAGGGTGGCATTTAGTCAATGGTGGACGATACAGACATTCTGCGATATGTGGACAGGCTTTGGCCCATGGGTGCCTGTGTCAAGTATGAGGAGAGGAAACTCTTCCTATGAGGGAGTGTGACAGTGTGTGCTTCTGTCTCTGTCTTCATGCTCAGGTAAAGAGTAAGTTTTAATGGTGTCCAGCTTGTGGCTCAGGGGGTGTGTGTTGGGTGTCCACATCCAGGCAGTCCCCCTTAAAAGGCTTGTTTTAGTTGCCATAATCAAGGTTGTAATGACACATTTTGAAGCAATTAGAGAAACTGGAAAGTATCTCAAGAATTATTGAAGTCTCTGCTCCCTATAGTATTTTAATTAATACCTAATTTCTTCACTGAAAAATATTGATCCTCTTCCCTGTAACTCTTCCTTAATCCTCACATCTTTTAGGACCATTTTCTTCTCTTTTATTTTTCTTTTCTTTTTCCTTTCTTCCTCCCTCCCTCCCTTCCTTTCCCTCCCTCTTTCCTTCTCTCTCTCTCTCTCTCTCTCTCTCTCTCTCTCTCTCTCTCTCTCTTTCTTTCTTGTTTTTGAGATGGGGTTTCTCTATGGAGCCCTGGCTCTCTTAAGGTAGACCATACTGGCCTCAGACTCAGAGATCATTCTGCCTCTGGGACTAAAGGTGTGTGCCACCTCCACCCACTCTTCTCTGAATTCTTAAGGTGGTTATTCTTTGATGTATTTGGGTAGCTTTTTTTTCTGTCCATCCACCAGTCTGTCTCTTTGCTGTCATCCATGCAAAGTTCTGTCATGGAGACCAGCCTAAAGTATCTGTACTCAGAATCACAAAGTACTGCAAGGTGCATGTGGTACCCACACAGCTCCAGGTGCTCCTCTGAGCTGGGAGTGTATCCTGGCTTCTCTCTCTTGTAGCATGGGACTCTCAGAGGAGGAGATATAGACTCTTAGCTTGAGTTGAGGTCTCATGTAGGCTGGTTTGGGACACCCAGACTACATCCTACAGCTTCTGTGTATACTTGAAGTGGTCCATGTCACTCACGGACCCCTCTTTAAATACTTGCCTGCTGTAGTGACCAGGTGTTTAACCGCCCATAGAAGCAGCCATTTCTACCCTTGGAAATTTACAGTCAATGAAGCAAGTGCTGTTACCGTCTGCCTTTTTATTTCTGATTTTACTCTTAAGATCATACATAAGCCTGGGGACTAGTGGGTCACAGCTGTTATGGAGGGCTGGGCTTGACCTTTGGAAATGGATTCAGGAGTTTGTGGGACTTAAGGAAGATCAGCAGCTGGGGATGGAGAGGAGGAGAGAGGCCAGAGGTGGGGCGTCTTATAGGAGACTCTAGCCATTGTAAGGTGGTTGAGGGTCCCGTGCTGAGGAAGGAATATGTCACTCACGCATCCACTGTCAGGCCTATCTCGCGTCTCTGGAGTTGTTGGGCTATGGTTGGTTCAGGCCTTTTTTTCCCCTTCATTGAAGCTATGTAGAGGCCTCAGATGCCCAGAGTGTTCCTGCCTTCCAGGAGCTCCTGAGTGCTGAGTGAAGAAGAAGCAGTGGCCTGAGAGAGAGAGAGAGAGAGAGAGAGAGAGAGAGAGAGAGAGAGAGAGAGAGAGAGAGAGAGAGAGAGAGAGAGAGAGACAGAGACAGAGAGAGAGAGAGAGAGAGAGAGAGAGGGAGAGGGAGAGAGTCAGAGGATGAAGCACACTTTAGGGGAAACGTTCTTGAAACAGGGCTTGCTTTGCTTCCACGCACCCAAACGTGTCTTTCTGATCCCCTTGTGTTGGAGAGTAGCTGAGAAGCTTGGATGGGCTCAACTGGCTGTAAATGTAGAGATTAAGGCTGTATACTAGAAGTCAGTGATGGTAGTAAGAATATTAAAATACCATCTTGTCCCTACACTTAAGGAACCTGTTTAAAAGTCATTTATCAACACATCATTTATTTATTTATTTAAAGCCTACTGTTGAGCTGTGTACACTGGGGCGCAGAGTTTTCCCTTGAGGCCACAGTAGGGACCAGTCTGCAAGCGCCCCCCTGCCCCCCCCCCCCCCCGTGGGTCCCAAATACCATGTGCCTGCTTCTTGATCTGAGACTCTTGGGCAGTGACTTCAAATGCACCTTCCAGCCTGGGGAATCTGTGTTTTGGCAAGTTCAGCTCCCTGACACTGCTGCAGGTCTCTGTAGAAAGGTAAGAAAGTGGAGTTGGTAGACTGGATGTTAGCCCCTGCCCAAAGCTTATCCCTTGCTGTCACACATGACCACTCCTTGTCATTTCTTCTTGTCTGGACACAGAGCTATTTATGAGTAGAAGACTCAGGGAGCTGGCCATAGGGTGTTTGGGAAGATAACCCATCCAGGGAAAGTGCCGGCAGGCCATATGCTTGGCTCAGACCATCTTTACCGTCGCTGGTATGTGTGGGCTACCCCAGCTCTCACTGGGGAAAAGCAGTCCTTGGATATGAGGAGTGGTAGCAGAGGTGCCTTAGGCTGGCCCCACCTTCCTGCTGTGTGGGGATTAGGGTTCACCATGTAGGCTTACCAGGGGAGCTGAGATAGGACTGGTCAGCTGAATAAGAGGAGAGGGATGTATGTCAGTTAGGATGGTGTGGCGATCTTACCACACCCTCTGGTGAGTCTGGATCCCCTCATTTTCCTCCCAGCATCTTTAGTCTTCCTGTATCTGAGATGCTGGTACTGTTCGTGAGCAGTTTCCATGTCCAATATCCTGCATTTTTAGGGTGCATGACCCCTGTTGAACCCATCAGCCCCCAGCTGTAATGGTAGATGTTTTAGAGGGAAATGCCACTGTGTCCAGTCGTGCTGCCGATAGGAGCATTGTGGGCCCTCCCTGGGCATCCCTGAGTGGCTCTCCTCCTACAGAACGGTGCCCATACCACTCGCTGCAGCCCGGCTTCCTGCATTTGTTCTCAGTTCCTGAAACCAGCTGCAGATTCCTGACTGCGTGAGCTCACTTTTCTTTGTAAAATAAGCTCTTGCTTTTACTTTGACTCGATTATTTTCAAAACACTGTATGGAATAAACCTTTTGCAAGCTTTGCAGACAAGTAGATGCCCCCTGATGGTCTTTAATGATTCATAAAGTAAGATACGGAGTCAGAGTTGTCCCAGAGTCTGGAACCAGGACCTTATAGTGGGTCTTGTCCAAGGAGTGACTGTCTTGTTTTCCAGAACCAACTTCACTGGTATGGTGTGGAATGTCTGAGAGTCCTCAGTAATGACTTTGTAGAGTTATCGAGCCTCTCTCTCTCTCTCTCTCTCTCTCTCTCTCTCTCTCTCTCTCACATCAGGCTCACACACTTGTAATTACAAAGTTCTTTGAGAGGTAGGTAATACAGGAAGCTGGTGAGGCTCACCATGAATTTCAGGTCAGCCTATTCTATAGAGCAAAACAACAAAGCAACAAGCTTCGAAAGCATAAAAACAAGAAGAACAAAAATCACAAAAGTGTTACTACCGAGTCAGTGTGTGGGCGCGCGGATCCTCCCTGTGTGCACATGTCTCTGTCCGGGCGCTGAGAAGGGATTTCATGTGCAGTATGTGCACTGACTGTTAGTTCTGGTTACTATTAATACTGGCTATATTAGCGGTTCTAGGAAGAGGTGATGCTTATTCATAATACCTAGATAATTGCTGTAGACTGGGGAGAGCAGACCGTACGGTGTTATGAGCGGAAGAGTAATTACAACTTAAAAGCAAAGGGGTGACTCTTTTAATGCGAGGCGTCAGGAACGCTAACGTCTTTGTGTAAGGGGCAGTGCATGGTGTGTATTTGATAAGGAGGCAGACTCAGCCACACGACCCCAAGGAAGTCCTAATCTCGAGTTGTTTGTCACAGGAATGGAGCATCTGGAGAGCCCCTCATTCTCCCTCAGTGTTAACAATATGTTCATGTCATCTGCCGTAATGGATATTCATTTCCATTCAATGTGGATTTCTGTCTTTGCTTCCTGCCCACTCACTTAGTGTTATGCTTGAGAAGAGAAAGGGATTTGGGATGAGAGCTAAGTGGTACCCAGTCTTTGGGGCTAGTGTGATGCCCTCCACCACACTTTCACATTCTCACCTGTTTGCTGTGTTCTCCTACTTGGTCTCCACCCTGTCTGTGGAGAGGGGTGAGTTGGGTGGTTGATGAGGGAGTGAATCTATTTGGGGCTGGTAGCAAGAATATTTGTCTTGCTTTGCACAGAGTGACAGCACCCTTCCTGTGTGAAGTAGTCGGAGTGGTCTCTTCTCTGACTGTCACAAAGGTGAGAACAGTACTGCCCTTGGGACACTGCAACAGACTCAGGCAACAGCATCTGTGTATATGTGCCCTGGGCCACTCCAATGCAAATTCTTTCTGTTGGCACTGAATATATGCAAACTTATGCTGCTTAGTTGACAGTGACATTATGCAACATAAATGAAATTTCAGCTTTTTCCACCTTGGTGTTCAGGTGTGTTGGGAGTCCTGTTTCTTGTGGAATTTTTGAGATATTCTCCACAGCCACAGTGTCTCAGAAGCTCTACTGTCTGAGACACTGTGGCTGTGGAGTAGGGCTCCCCTCAGAAGGCTCTGATGGTCTTCACAGGACATAGGAGCCCTGCAGAAAGAGGAGTGTGGTGCAGAGAGGGGAAGGTAGCACTATGGGAGGAAGGCCCTGCCCACCCTCATCATTTCACAGTCAGAGACAGAACCCAGCAGATTTGGAGACAATGCTAGGTGGGCGAGGCCATGTGTGCTAGAGGATTTCATTCTGCCTATATGGCTTCAAGGTTGTGCTTTGGTCTTGCTCTGGGGACTGACCACTGGGTCAAGACAGTACTTGGTGATCTCCATAGGGCAAGCATTGGTCTCACCTCTACTGCTCACACTCACTTAGAGCTCTATTGTCTGACCATGTACACCCAACCCCTTACTAAGCTGGGCCGCAGGGGAGTCACCTAGCCCAGCGTGAGAGGCCTGATGAGTCCAGGGCAAGGTGGAATAGCATTGCTGGCTAGGAAATGGCTGGTGTCCTGTAGGAGCCTGAAGCTGTGTTACATAGGGCCAGCAAAGATGAAAAGCATGTTAGGTAGTCCTGAGTCACCTGCACATAAAACCACTGGAGGCCACATGTGGAGTATACTGATTTCTCGGAAGGGACATGTTACATAGCCCAAGGCTGTGTGTTGGAGAAGAGATGGATTTGGTGGCAGCAGAGAGGAGGGGTCCTAGACTTGCTCCAGAGGGTAAGAAAGACACTGGCTGAGAACAGCTTCATGATTCTTGCAAAAGGGATTGTCACATTTGGCTCCTAGCCCTTCATTGACAGACAGTCTGACCTCTCCAGGCATGAGACCATTTACTAATGTGAATAGAGGCCAGGATTTCTGTGAGGTCACTTTCAGAATAAACAGACACATAAACCGATGATGACAGACTACAGGGGCAGTTGCTATGACAACAAGACATTCATCATAACAACCTGTGAGAATGGACAAGGTCTGGCAGGAGATCCAAAGGACCAGTGATGGGGATGTGTGCAGACTGTCATGGGCCAGCACCAATTTGACTGACATGTTTACCCTGTAGAGGTGTGTCAGGAGCCTCGGGCTGAGCTCAGGACCTGGGGTGGAGTTGGAGCCTGCACAACTCTAAGCTCTCTCTCCCTAGAGGGCAAGCCCACAGCTGTTCGCAAGTGGTGACTGGGAGACTGGTCTCCTCCGGGAGCGCTGGAGGGGGAGAGCTGTGTCCACACATGTATCAGGGCTCTGCTGCTGCTGGGAGTGCCAATGCTAAGTATAGTGTTTGCATCTTCTGAGCTACCTGCATACATCAGTAAGGAAGGGAAGCTTCATTTTCTCTTAAGGGAAGGCTGTCAGGAAGATGCCTGCTTTTCTAATCAGGAGGGTTCTGGCAAGGGCATTGAGGACACCAGTGGTGTCCACAATGGCAGCAAAGCCAGGTGCAGTGTTCACTGTCTCATCAAAGCGTGGGGCGGGGCCTGTGGCAGGAGGGATGTCCTTGGCTTACTCAGTGGTGGATGTTGGGCCAGTTTGCTTCCTGGCAGCGTAGTCTCTCCTTCCTCATACCTCCCTCCCGGCGTGGAGATGGCTGGTTTGTGGTTCTGGGTCGGTGACTTTCCTTGAGCCACTTCCTCTCTTTCTCTTCCTTTGTCCGAATGTTCAGGAGGAATTTCCTCTTCCCACCAGCAGGATGGAAAGGAAGGGAAGGCAGCGTTGCTCATTTCTGTCTGCTGCAGAGAATCCCCTGACAAACAAGGACTGCTTCTCTTCCAGGCCACAGGTGACAGTTTCCTTCAGCTTCTCAGTGGGGATTCTGGCTCTGCCTTCTCTGACCTTGGCCAAGAGGAGTCTGCTGCAGGACTTAATGTCAGGCCACTTCTCAACATGCTGCACCTGGTGTGGCGGGGGGGAGGGCTGGGCTTGCTCACGGTGTGGTTTTCTTAGCAAGATGCCAGGGAACACCTGTCACTATGCAGCTCCGGCCTCCTCTAGCTCCAGGTCATATCCTGGCTCCTGCCCAGCTAGGCCTTGATCCCAGCTTCTCCTTGCGCCTGCCTGGTGTTTGGGTGTCTCTGGCATCCACACTCTGTCTCCACACATGCTGTTGTTTGGAACATCTCTGCCTCCTCTTCTGGGTGGAGATGCACCTTCCTTGGGGCTTTCCCTTGCTGCCCTTGAGGGTCAGGTGCCCTTCCTGCAGTAGGTAAGGGATTCTTCCTCCCCTCGCCTTAGCCGTTACTGTCCTTTCTGGAAGTGACATCTGTAGCCAGCTCCTCTGGCCTCTCTTAGTCTGTAAATTACCCTGCTGCTTTAATTTTCCTTGACCTGGTCCCCCTTTCTCTTCCTGCAGCCCAACTCACAGCCTCCCACTATCAGCCAGACTATTCAATAGCCTTTGTCTCCACTGAAGTTCAGGACTTGACCTTTTTAGTTAGAACCCGAGTCTGGCCCCATCTCTCTTAAAGGCCATCTGCTTTCTCTTCTCCTGGTCATCTGAGATACACCTTCAACCCTCTTACCAGAAGGAAGTCTCTGGCTTCAGCCAGAACTTCTTAAAATTTTTTTTTCTATCTCTCTTTACCTTATTATCATAAACTTTATGGGGACAAAGACCTGTGATCATGTCCTCAGCGTCCCAAATTGTGCCTGGGACATCACACATGCTTAAGAAATATTTGTGATTTGGTGTGGTGGCTCACCCTTGTAATTCCAGCACCCTGGGATCTGACAGGGGGGATTCTCAACCAGAAACCAACAAGAGACAAGAAAGTATTTGCCAATATATAAAACTAACCAGCAAATCCAGCTTAGGTGGCAGGGGGTGGAGCACCTTTCTTGGGAGTTGTGGAGTTACTGGTTCTAGGAAAGCTGGCAGTTTTAAAAATTGAATTTGGAGCTGGGCGTGGCAACATATGCCTTTAAACTCAACGCTCAGGAGGAAGAGGCTGTCACATCTCTGAGTTTGAGGCCAGCCTGGTCTACAAAGAGAGTTCCAGAAAAAAAAAAAAGTTGAATTTGTTGAATATATATCTCTCAAAAAGCAAGAGGCTGTTTGAGCCAGTTTCACCCAGTGTGGGAGGAGCCGGGAGGAAGAAATTCCAGGTTAAACACTCCCAGCTGCTCTTTATCCCAGACCCACGGCTGGCAGAGCTCTAAATTGCTGCCAGGGAGGGCGGGAAAGCGCTGCTAGTCTGTGCTCCGGGTTTCTTTCACTCAGTGGGACCAAGGCTGCTCTGTGTTAGGAGATTGAGAGATAGGGCTTTGAAAGGGTCTGATTCATCAGTCATTGTTCGGGTGGACTGGGAGGTTAGCTCAGGCGGTAGCTTCTGATAGGGATCGGCAGCTATAATGGAGACCTGTATTATGCTAGGGCTTTGAAGAGTCTGTGGAGCAGCGGTGAGCCGGGGCCCCACCTGCGCTCTCACCATGCTCTCCTGGCCATCATATTGTCTAGTGGCAATGAAGACCGCAGTACAGGTTACATTGACGAGAGGCTTTTTACTAAATGATCCTTGTTTCTTTGTGGGTCCAGTGGCTGTTTAGTGTTTGTGACTCCTCCCCCTCTCCCCCTCCCCCAGAGGTAGCTTTTTATAAATTCTTCACATTTCACTCTTTAGTGATACTTATGAGTATGGTGGGCTGGGATTACTATGTTTTGAAGGAAAATGCAGAGAAAGGGTACAGTTGGCCTGTTTTCTACAGAGCTTGTACTCTGCCTTAGCCTGAACAGTGATCGGACATCTATCTGTCTATCTGCCTTGAAGCCTGCTGGACCTGACCTCAGTGGCTGGCTTCACCAGCTGACATTGCTGTGGCTCCAGGCAAATGCCTCATTTACTTGTTTAAGAAACACTTATATTGCACTTACTGCATTCCCACACTTATATTGCACTTACTGCATTCCCACACTTATATTGCACTTACTGCATTCCCAGCAGGGCGACGAGTGTTAAACACTCATCTCGTCCACGTTTAGAAAAGAAAGGGTCCCCAGGGGATGTTAAAAAGTCAAGTTCCAGGCCAGCTAAGCCTTGGGTTCCCACTTTGTCCTGACCCTGTCTGTCGCACCTTTCATCTCTCTGGGTGTGGACTTTGAATCTGTAAGATTGGAGACGTTCGTAGCTTGGCTGCTCTGAGTCAGGATTACTGTAAGAGCAGTTGGCCCGTGAGCCCTGTTGAATGGTAAGAGCATCTCAAAATTACATGAGGAGCCGGAAGCTGTTGGGACGCTTGTGAAGCCAACCTGTGTGGCTGGACAAGATACAGATCCTGACCAAAGTCTCCAAAGCAGGCTCTACCCATGGTGTAAATTTCGGAGCTGAAACTCTCATTCCAAGCCTCAGGGCTGGCAGGACTGAGGAGCAGGAAGATGGATCCGCCTGGCACCAGATGACTGTATTGTTGAGTTGGACACATCTGGGGTAGTCCAGCATACAGGCTGATCAGCCAGCGGCTGTGGAGTTCTTTGCAAAGGCCCAGCCGGCGGCCACTTCCGGCCCTGCAAATTCCTGATTAGCTTTCCATATTGTCTTTTTGTTCATTCTCTTTAGAAATTCGCTCCCACACCTTCCTTCCATTGCATTTCTAGAAATACCCTGCCTTTCATGACTCACTGATTGAACATATCCTGTTTGGGGAAGTGTTCAGAGGAATTTCAGAGTGGGCATGTTGACTGCCAGTGATAAGTGGTGCAGACAGGAGCCTGGGAGACAGCTCTCCCAACCTCCCCCAAGGCCCAGACGAGGAGTGCAGCTCCTGCTTTCACCTGACACGCCCACTGCAGTTTTCCCTTCAGTCTGTGAGTAGGTATCTGAGTGTGGCCAGAGTGACTGCTGTCCACTGAATCAAATCAGCCTGGAGTTTGAACCTAGCTGGGTGGAATGACCTTTTGAACCACACAGATGCCCTGTCTTCCTGGTGCCAGGATTCTATCATGGAGCAGGGAGGGGCTGTGTCCCTGGAGACACAGTCGCTCCCAAAGCTCCCAAAGCTCCCAAAGCCTCACGTATGAGGAGAGGCCAGGAGGCCGTGCAGGATGGCAGTATTGTACACAGAGCAGAGAATGCCAGCCTTGTTTTTGGATGCTCTGATTTTGCCCATGGCCTTGCTGTTATTTCACAAGCTAGAATGTTCCTCCCGGTCTCCAAGGCTGGGTGTGTAACTCATGCCAAAGCAATTCTCTTTTGTATAGCCAAAGGCCTTTGGCAGGCTTACACTGTAGCAGGGAACAGCCAGCGAAGTAAGAGGAAGAAAAGCTGGGGCAGTCTCAGGCACAGCAGAGGCCATGATGTGCTGGAGATGTAGGTTGAGAGGTACCTGGATGCTGAGATGTTGGTCCTGCTGAGTGGCAGTGTAACCAGATAGGCTGTGAGGATGTTGCTGAGGAAACCATCAGCCATTTTTTAAGGTGCTTTGAATCTGAAGGTGCCTCAAGATGCAGAAAATGGTTGAAAGGCAAACTGCAGAGGTCTCCCCGAGAATGGCAAAGGTGGTGGGGCAAGAGAGGTACTTCTGAGTCTGGGCAGCTGTGATTCAGAGGGATTTATGACAGGATTTGGGGCTCAGGGCAGGGGGTGCTTCTGGCATCTAGTGGGTAAAACCAAAAGTAAATCAAGTGTCCCACAGTGCACGAGAATGCTTGGGCCACAAAGAACACTATTGTTCTTAGTGGTGTTAATTCTGAGGTCCAAAGACCCTGAGCTGGGTGATCCCAGATCCCCGGAGAAGAGAGGAGGGTCTTAGCGGATCTGAGTATGTGTGTGTGTTCATGTGTATTTGAGTGTGCAGTGTATGCATGCCTATATGTTTGGTGTGCACATGTGTGAAGGCCAAGGCTGATAGGTATCTTCCTTGATTGCATTCATGTACATATATGCTTATTGTACATATCATAAATTATATATTATAAGTTATACATATGAAATAGTAATATTATTTTATTTTTTTGAGACAGAATCTTTTACTGGTTTGGTAAGACTAGCCAATGGCTAGCTCCAGGGACTCGTCCATCTCTGCCTTCCCAGCATTTGCCACCAGTCCTGGCATTTTATGTGGCTGCTGGGATCCAGACTCAGGTCCTATGCTTTGGTGGTGAGCACTTCACCCACCGAGCATCTCTTCAAATTGTATAAGCTGAAGATTATAGGTAATTAAGCACCAAAAGGCAAAGACCATTCTTCAGGACACTTGGGGACATGAAGTCTGCGGCGACCTTCAAAGAGACGGATTAAAATGATGATTCTCCTAGACGCCTGACATAGCTCCATCTATTTTTATGATTACATTTCATTTACTTGTGTGTGAACATGGATCTGTATCCACCAAGCCACTCTGCTTACTACTATAATCCCATCTTTGCACTATTATTATTATTTTATCTTTTAAACTTGAAATGTGCCCCAATACCAAATGTAAACACCTTCCTTTTGTGTTAAGAAGACTAATAAAACTAAAATGGTATAAACATTCTTAATTCAGCATTTATTAAGTGGGAGGACTTTATCAAAGAGCCAAGGGGAATTTAAAGATTGGTGGAATTAATTTAAAATATTAAAAGCCAGTACATGGTTGTGTAGGCCTCCCCTGGCCCCCTGCCCTGGAAGATACACACTGCATTCTTTTTCTCCTCTTCCTCCTTCTTGAGACAGGGTTTGTGTACCCTAGGTCTGTTTCAAAGTCTCAACACTACCCCCCCCCCCCCCCCCCGTGGAATCACAGGCATGCATCACCACACCTGGCCACAGTTAATGTTATTAATTGTGTTCTTTTCTTAAAATTAAACAAGGCAGGAATGTTTTGCCTGCATGTATGTATGTGTATTGCATTCATGTTTGGACCCCGCAGAGGTCAGAAGTGGGTGTCAGGAGCTTGGATGGCTGAGAACCAAACCAGGACCCTCTGCAAGAGCAACTAGTACCCTTAACCACTGAGCCCTCTCTCCAGCCCCTAATTATTGTTTTCTTTAGTCTCTTTGTCTTTGCCAGGGGACAGGTTTATTTGCTTCTAAGTACCACTGACTGATCCTGGTCTACTCCATTAATACTGTGTTAAACTGACAGAGCGCAGGCTATGTCCTCTTCTGAGAGGGTTGTGGAGGGCTTTTGAGACAGACCTGAGTGTCAGCAAGATTCCTCTGAGCCAGTGTGGGTGCAGACAGGGCTGGGTATGGGTAGGTAGGTGTCTGGCCAGAGGGGAGGAAGGGAGGGACACTGTGGACAGGAGGAACAGACTGACCTCAGGCAGTGGGGGCTGAGGAAGGGATGATGGAGTCTAGGAAAAACCCCTTTCTGGTTTGAGTGGGTGGACAATTTAAAATTGTTAAGAAAGAGGAAAAAGTCTGTCTTCAGCGTGCTTTGATAGTTAATGCTGCCCCGGGACTTTTGCTTTTCAAACAGTCAGTGAAAATGAGAAGTTTGAACAGGCTAGATTAGCACAGTTCCCATTGATGTAAATTTTAAATGAAAACACATTTGATACTTTTGGACAGACAAAGCCAATTTTGCTTGTTTTTAGACTCTAGGAAGCCTCGCGTTGGTCTCAGCTGTAGCTAGGTTTGATGATGGGGCCCCAGGAGCGAGGCCAGTCTTGCTGCTGGCCTGGTGTAGTACGCTGCAGCCCACTCCAGACTCTGTCTTTCTTCCTTTGATTGGCAGAGTAGCCATTTAAAGATGTTCCATGTGTTCACTCACAGTGTGTACCCATTCCAAAGCAGGAGTACTGGGTATGGGAATGGGGTTGATGGTAAGGCTCAGGGTCTAGCCTGTGGTTCCGTGTGTGTAGTTCTTCAGGCAGGCGTGTTGTGCTTGGATGCAGGATTCTTCCTTCTGCAGAGGGAGGAGTCACACGGCTCTGCTGGGATTATATGGATCAGTTTGTTAGTTATGAATATAAATTACCAATTCAAATTATATGCGGTTTTGTATTTGTCCCATCTCAACAGCATCTGTCAGATCTTTGGCAGAAATTTGTATGTATGTTGAACAAGTCATTTTTTCTGCTGGAGCCTGGGGTTCCTTCTCATGACATCACGGAGCTAGGCTCCGTTTTTATTAGTGCTTATCCTACATTTTTGCTTTCTTTTCACACTGGGTCTCCCTCTTGAGACAGTCACCCTGCCTCAGCCATATGGAGATTAGAGTCGTGAGAGACACTTGATGGGGGCTCACAGCTGGACTGCGAGGCAGTCACTCAACTTTATATGGCCTGTGTGGGGCCAGCAGGCTTGTGTGGCCTCTGGAAGCTGGAAGCCTGACATCCCTTGTATTATTTCAAATGCCTTCCCCAGGACCTCTTCTGACTCACAGGTCCCCAATCGGGAAGCTGGCCTGGGTGAGGGGAACTCCACTGCCTCCTGCCGCATTGCAGGAGTAAGTTCATGCCAGTGCCTGGGGGAGGAAGGCATTGGGGCTGCAGCCTGTTGGCCGTGGAGTAGCAAGACATTTGTTTCCTTTCTCACAACCCTTTATTTTGTGGTATAATTTATATGCATTAGAGTTCACCAGTTTTTGATTTGAGAGTGCTCTTTGGGAATCACTACCATAATTACCCTATAGATGTGTCCTTTAAGAGCCTTTAAGAACCCTCTTGTTGGGTTGGTGGTTTCCATAGCGATTTGTAGACTGCTGGGTGCTTTCCATGTACACGATCAATGTCTTTCTTAGACACCGTGTTTGACTCCTTCCTTTCCAATATGTTTGCCCTTTCTCTTTCCCCCTTGCTGCCCTGAATTATTGTAGGACCTGGTGTGGAGGAGGGGGATGCCGCCACTGCTCTGGTTCTGTGCCTCACTGCTCTCTGCCTTAGATGCAGGGTTCCCCGTGTGGCTGGGCTTCAGCTGACTGTGCTTCAGCGGGTTCCTTTTCCTTGCTGGAGGGCTGAGATTTTGTCATGAATGGGTGTTTCATTTTGTCAGATGCTACTTTTGCACCAGCTGAGCTGACCATATGGTTTTCCCTTTTTAGCTTGTGAGTGTGGTGAGCTGTATTTCTAGAAGCTACCGACTCTTACTCCGCCTTATGCGTAGGGTAAGCACGGAGTCTGGTGTCCTGTTGGGACTTGGGGGTTCTTCAGCTATACAGCACATTGAGAGTTACTGACGTCAGCTGTGCCATGGGACTACTCACCCATGGGATCTGAGCTGTTGAATTATGACTGTTGCTGGTTTGCTACTTCAGGGTGTTTTATGTGAAGTGACAGGTGTGTGCTTGTGTGCGTTTGTGCATTTGTGTGTGTATACAAATGAAGAAACTGAGACCCTGCTCCTTGGAAGATTAGAGAATCCCATCTCCTGTATGGTAACTCTGTACCATTCCAGCACTAAGCGTTTTGACTCGTGTGAGTGGCACCCAAATCACCAGTGACCGCGTCTTTATATTAACAGTGTGAACTGACCAATGGCTATGTATCCTTCCCAAGCTTTACAGCTGTAGACACAGGTCTCCTGTTGCTGAGCTGTGTTCTTTGCCATGGCCCTGCTGCCACTGGAAGGGCTGTGGAAAGGAACTGAGTCAGGATAAAAAAACCAAACCAGATGGTCTAGCGTGATTCAGACAAGGTTTTCATAGTTAGTCCCTGTAGACTTATCTATCTATATTTATCAGAAAAAGTGTAAAATCACATTTCAGAGCGAACTATTATGAGCTCACTTATTTATCTTTTAGGACAGCAGTCTTAATCTAGTCATGTTCCAGAAGGGACTGCCTCCATATCAAATAATGACACTGCAGAATTTTGGCTGGACCGTGTTGATCCTTTGTGTTTGTGGTTGCTTTGAGTGACAGGTTTTCTGCAGAGTGGTTATCCAGTTGCTGTTTTGCATGCCAGGCAATGGGTAGTTCTGAGATGCTTGTATGGAGTTAGAGCATATGCATCTATACCCGAAAGCAAAATTGATTCATTTAAATTAATGTTTGTGCATAAAAATACTGTAGGTGTCCTATTGTGGACACATGTATTTTCAACTCAGCCCACAAACAGTTGTAAGCATCTATATAGGTTAGTCACTGCGAATCCAGGCAAGGGAGAAGGCAAACAGAAAGGAGTGTCATTCTGATGTAGACCGCAGAGGATGATCCTATGGCCAGAAAACAGGCGGAGGTACAGGACTTTTGTCACCAGATGGATGTTTGTGAACTTCAGATATGCTTCTGCTGTTGGGTGGCTCTGTACTCCGAGGCCAGGTGCCTCTTTTAGCTTGAATTTTCTCTTAGACACAGAGCTGAAGGTCTGTGTGTCATTCAAAGGCATCTGGTGAGAATGTATTCCTGTTTCAGAAATCAGGCTGAAGGTCTGGGCTCTGTGCTGGAATGACACCTTTGTCCTGGCCCGACAGCAGGGTGGGTGGGTAGTGTTTGGGACAGTGGCCTCCTAGGAGCATAATCGGTGGTTCACAGATGGAGATCTGTCCAGAGCCCCAGGAGGCACAGGCTTGAGGCCGTCTGACTGTCAGCTGCCCTCCCTATGCCGCACGCACCCAGTGCTGACACGGTAGTAGTGTTTGGTCACAGTTTGTAGACTAGTAAACTGGGGTTTACAGGAACCTGTGACAATATCTGCTTCTAGGGTCACACACTGGGGGGACTGGGTGCTGAGGACTGTGCATAGACCCAGAATCCTGCGGCAGGGTGTCCAGTTGGATGGTGAAGCACCTGTCTGTTGTTGTGACAGTGTGGTTCTCTGAGTCAGTCCAGAAGCTGTAAGGGAGGAGAGCTGGTAACCAGATGGTTCACTGTTAGACCCAAACTCAACACCTGTGACTCCTCTGAATGCCAGGTGAGGCCCAGGAGAGAATCTTTGGTTGATAACCATTTTAATCACCTTTCCTGTTTCTTCTGCTCCAACTCACTCTCTCCCTCTCCCTCTCCCTCTCCCTCTCCCTCTCCCCCTCTCTCTCCTCCCCCCCCCCATTTATGGTGGGAATTTACACCCTCTGGACAGCATGATGCTGAGAAGGTAGGCTTTGGTTGTGTGAGTACTCATAGAAATGGTTAAATTGCTGTGAGACCATTGTGCTTATTAGCTCCTGCTTGAATACGACAGACTCATAACATGTAGCAAAGAACAGAATTTTGTTCTAAAAATAAAACAGGCATTGAAACACGATTGTATGCATGTATAGAAATGTTTCCGCCGAAACCCACTAATTTGTACAATTAATATGATTGAATAATTGTAGTTTAGGAACCAGGGAAGAAAAGGAGGCACATGTGGCTTGTGTGCCTGTTTCGTCAGGGGCTGCCCTCAATGACGGCTGCGATATTGCTGAGGGATGAGTATGCAGGTTGGTCCTGTTACGTAATAATTAGCACCCTGGACCCTGAGGGCGGGTATGGTTTAACAGAAGTCTTTCCTTGGTTTCCACGAATAGGAATGCTTTGTTCTTAGCAAACCTCGGAGTTTGGGGGTAAGGCTCAGATTATAATCATTGTTGGTGTAGGAACCCAGTTGGAAAGTGTGACTCAATCAGGGAAGTAGCTGTTAAAAGTCATATTTTATTTTTAAAGTAGCTGCTTGCTGTGTGCCATGACGCAGATGAATTTAATTAAAATACTTCCCAGCTCTAGGTTGGTAGAAGACCAAAGATGTAAGTATGTCGTTGCAGGAGATGTGGGGAGTGGGGCTAAGTTGAAGCTTGTTTTGGTATTTCACCCAGATTGTAAGTAGGTCATCGGGGCATGTATTCTTCATTTAGTCCCTGCCTTGTATGTTTGCTTGTTCATGAGGCAATCTGGATTATGACCCCAGTCACCCAGAATCCTGAACTGTGGATTCTAGTGCTCACAGTCTAGTGTTGAGAGAGAAGTTGAAATAGCAAATAATTTGGTGAGCTTATTGGGGAATTTTGGCCTCCCCTACCCCTCCTCAGTGAGAAGCAGGGATGTATGCGTTTATGAAGTAACTGTATATAAATGCTTCTTTGGTGAATTGGCGGAAAATTACTTTTATAATAAATGCCTCGTTATAAAAATTGTAACACGTTGAAATTGTACATACTGAGGACCATACTGACCCGTGAAGACAGGGATCCAGTTAAAAAGCTTGCCTTTGCAAGGTGAATGCTGACCGACACTGGGACAGTGGGTTTGGTAAAATCCATGAATGAAATTCTAGGCTTTCCTGATGCATAGTAGATAGATAATTGGAGAAGGAAACACATGTGCATGCACATACACCTTGTATGCACAAGCACACACAAGCAGCCTGCAGGACAGTTTGTAACAGCACTCACGGGTGCCTAACACACTACATACCAAATGGAGTCAAGAATGTTCACACGAAGCCATTCTATAAGAGCAGGGGGTAGCTGGGCAGTGGTGGCGCACGCCTTTAATCCCAGCACTTGGGAGACGGAGGCACGCAGATTTCTGAGTTTGAGGCCAGCCTGGTCTACAGAGCAAGTTCCAGGACTGTAACGGCCTGCTCTGCTCCGCAGGTTGGGGTCTAGCAAGAGAGAGAGAGAGAGTGGGGGGAAAGAAGAGGGAGAGACGCGAAGAATGGAAACAAACCAGAGGATCTGTAGTCAAGTCTCCTTTACTGTCTCCGCCACACCCTTACAAGGAAATCCTGGGTCTTTATAAGCACAAGCAGGAGAACACAGGTGAAAACATTTTACCACGTGCACCATGCAGCTGGGGTCACTAAACAGCAAAACAAGCTATGTGGGATAAACAATATATTTATCAGAGTGTGTTTCAGCTGTTGTAGGCTTTTGAAAAACAAGTCTTTCATCAGAATATATGGTTCCAGATGGCTGCAAAGTTGATAGCTGCTTTCTAGCTGCTTTCTAGCCGCTTTCTGCTTAAAGTCGGCTCCCAACACAGGACAGCCAGGGCTACACAGAGAAACCCTATCTCGAAAAAACAAAACCAAAAACCAAAAAACCAAAACAAAAAAACAAAAAAAGCAAGGGGTCTTGGTATTTGCTATGTCTAGGGACAGAATTGCTCACTTGGGTTGTCACTACAGTTAAAACATAGTGTCAACAGTGCCTGTGACTGCCAGTTACCACCCAGATGTGTTAATAGGCAGAATAGGCAGTGGGTTCATAGTCTAAGATTATATGACACTAGGCTGGGTAAGGTGGCAGACATCTTTAATCCTTTAGTTCTAGCCCTTGGAGGCAGGTGGATCTCTGTGAGTTTGAGGCCAGCCTGGTCTACAGAATGTTCTAGAGGAAAACCTTTCCCCTAGGCCCTTCTAGGAGGTGTCATATAAATAGTGTGGTTGCATGCAATTCTTGATTTATAGAATGCTTTATGGTACATTTTACCAGTACCAATCAGACCCATACCAGGATAGGAATAGTTCAGGGTTCATGCAGCCCTAGGTCAGATGTGAGCTTTCATCTGTGGCCTGATAGGACAAGTCTCTTGGCTACTTACTCTGGTGGAGTGGGGTGGGGGTGGGGGGCAAAATCCATGTAGTGGCGTGTATGCTGTCCATGGAAAGTAGGCTATGGATGGTTTTAATGATGGTATTTCTAACAGGAGCTCAGCACACTGGGATCTAAGTTTTCCCTGAGCTTCGGTCTGAGGAAGACTGGTCCTCATGTTGTTGAGTACCATGCTTTTCCATGGGTGATGGTGTGGAACTGTCATTGCTGGACTCTGGAGACACTTAAGGTAAATTTGGGGTCCCTGAAACATGGCCAGCCTGCATAGCTAGGTCTTATCTGTGCTTCCTCAGGCTATTTACTGTGCTGGGTGTGGAGCTCTGCAAACAAACCCTAAACCCATTAGTCATATATTTATTTCTGGTTGTTTGTCAAAGTGATGACGGTTCCCCTCTGTAACCTAAACTTACTTTCCAAGTCTTTCTTTTTTCCTTCTCTAGTGTGTCTTATTTAAATGTCATTTCCTTCCCCAGTAGCAATCTCACTCATTCCTTGAGTCACCAAATGCCTTCTAGGTGTTGCTGTTACACCAGTGAATGGAGCCTACAGAGAGCCCTCCTAGTGGGCTGGCCATGTTCACCTTTGTCTCTCCCACCTGCCACTATCCACCATGTGGTTGTTGGTTCATGTCTCTCCACTGGAATGACACTTGTCACACCCTGTGGGACAGAGCCTTTGCTTCCTGTGCCTCAGATGCTGGCACCCCAGTAGTGCCTGAGGTGTAACTCTGTCACAGTGAATATTTTGCTTTGGGGATGTTTGAGAGTCAGGTCCAAGAAAACAGACACACAGCCCCCCCCCCCAACCCCCACCCCGTGCTTGATTGTGCAATCACTAAAATATGAGGTCTCAGCCCAGGGAATGCTCGAGCATCAACAGGATAGAGGGGGTGTGGCCTGAGATAAGGGAGGAGTCTGGGCAAAAGACAAAAGAGACCTGGTTTGGGGCTTTGGTTTTGTCCCTAGTAAAGCCATTGATTTAGGGCAGGTCTTTACATTTATCCCACCCACCCCCCCAAAGTAGAATTTTCAAAAAAGTCAGATTGGACCTTTGAAAAAAAGATTTATTAATTTTATTATATGTCTGAGTGTTTTGCCTGCATATATGTATGTGCACTACATGCGTGCCTGGTACCTGTGGAGCTCAGGAGAGAATGCTGGATGCCCTGAACTGGGAGTATGGATGGTTGTGAGCTGCTTTGTGGGTACTCAGAACCAAATCAAGGTCCTCTGCAGGAGCAGCACGTGCTCTTAGCTGGGCCATCTCTTCAGCTCCATACCTGACTTTTAAAAAGCCATCTTGTTTGCTGTTGTTTCTAATGAGGTGCCGGGTCTAGAGCCTAGGGCTTCCTAGTGTTGGTGTGCAATGCCAAAACAGTCACTCTCCACTTTATTGTTTTTTGAGGCATAGCTTTTCTCTTACCTCTTGGACCAGACTGGCTGTCTGACAAGCCCTGGATATCTTCCTGTCTCTGCCTCCCCAGCACTGAGCTTACAGATAGATGTGCCTCATTGTGGTCACTTTTTACATCAGCAGGGGAATGAAAATCAAGTTCTTATACTTGTGTGGAAAGCATTTTACTGGACCATATCTCCAGCTCCAAATAGGTATATTCCGCAGAGCTGGTGAACATATGTGCTGTTTTATTCATTCTGTTGTATATAAGGTTTCATCCTGTTTCCAGAATAAAAAGAACCGTGGGAAGTCTTCAGCACAGCCTTCCAGCCTTCAGCACAACATCCCTCTCTTGTGTTTCTCTCTGAGATGCTCTTGATCCTGTTTGCATCCAAATTGCTCAGCCCATCCTGTTCCTCATGAGATGGTTTCCACACAAGGCTGCTTACTCTGGGTCTGTCAGCTCCAGATTTCTGAGGCACAGGCTGTACAGATCTGATGCTGGGGTGGCAGCATGAACTCTCTGCACTTCAATTAAGGGGTCCAAGTTGCCTTTCACCAGAATGGCCGCCATGTTGGACCGATTTCAAGCCACCAGATGCTTTGGGAGTCTCAGATGGCGTGCACTCCTCATTTGCACGGGGCGGATCAGTTTAGCAATTTGCCTGCCTAATAGGATATTGGCCTTGAGACCCCATCGCCTCATGAGCTGTTTCCTGCTACAGCTTATAGCCTTTTGATTTGAGTGTTTTGTGCATGTGCTGGCAGCTTCTGCTAGAATAGTTAGTATTCTAACAGAAGGAACGCACACATCAGCTCGTGGGTCTGGACTTAAAAGTTCCTCTGGTCCCCAGATCGCTCATCCTGAGTTTGAGGATTCTACTAACTCACTGGTGAAATGAATGGTGAAATGGCTTGGCCAACACGTAGGCTAGCACCAGGCCCTGAGTAGGTACTCAGTGCCTGGAGCAGCTTTCCCTTTTAGCTCCTCCATACACGCTAACAGTTCTCTTAGATTTAAAATCTGGTACTTAGCTTGGTGGAACCAGGAAGCTGTCACTCTCTGAAGCTCATCCTCTCTTCTGCCCTCACCCCACTCTGATAACCTCTCTATAATGTGTGTCCTCCAAGCTCTTAGTCATAATTGTGCTCCACTTATCCAGAGGTCAGACTTTTAGCAACCTCTGCCATCTGGAACTCGTCCATGAACCAGACAGGAAAGGCCTGTGAGCTCAGCTGGAGTCGCACCCTGGCTGATGGGAGGATATCCAGTTGACACCAGTGAGAGGTGGCAGGAGGTGGAGAAGGTGAACACCAGAGTGGGCTGTTTGTGCACCCACAAACAGTGAGACCAAACCATAGCCTTCCAAGTGAGAGTCCTTGGTGCATTCAACCATGCCAAGTATTGAGATAGTATTGAAGCCTTCTGACTTCTACAGACACCAGACACACATTATAGTACACAGATATGCATGCAGGCAAAATTCCCATGCAAATCAAATAAACAAATCTAAGAAAGGAAAGAAAGAAAACGGGAGACTATAAATTTGATTTCTCTTGGATTTCCAGTCACTTTTTTTAAAATTTTTTTTAAACAACTCCATTTAGTGGGATTTGGAGATGGTCAGCGGGGAAAAGGATTTGCTGTGTAAGTCTGATAAACTGAGTTCAGATCCTCAGACCCCACCTAAAGAGCTGGATGCAGCAGCTCTCATCTTTAATCTCAGCATCCCTATAGTGAGATGGGAAGTGGACAGTTACTCTGGGGTTCATGGACCAGCTAGCCTGGAGTATACGTGATGCTGACATGGCCAAAATGATAAGAGAGACCCTGTCTCCAAAAGGTGAGGAGGAGAATCAACCCCCAGAGTTTACCTCTGACCTCCACATGTGTGCCCAGCCCTCGCCCACACCCCCACACCGTACCCCAAAAAGACTTTTGGTATTTTGTCATCACTTCATCTGGATAATTTATGTCTGTGAAACTTCATTTTTTAAGTACGGGCAAAGATGGTAGGATATGGTAGACAGGCGGGTGTGAGAGGCACTTACCCTACCATTGCTGGTTAGCTGCCTTTTGGGCCTCTGCTCTCCCATCCATTTCTGTGCTTCCTCCAGGGCCACTGGGTGGAAACTTCCAGGGGAACAAGCCTCTCTGCTTCTGGAATCCCTTCTTCTACTTATTAGTGTGGGCTTGTATATTAAATGCAGTGTTGAGTGGCAGTAAGGCTGGCCTTTATGTACTTTCGTCACAGAGACTTCTCTATGACCCTGAACCTGAAGGGACATGTTGTATGCTAAAGAGTACAATTCCACCTGTTCATTGCGTCTCAAATGCCTAGAATTTTAGGTTTCCAGGGGACTCCGATTTGTATTCTCATGTACAGATTGCATGTTCTGGGCCCCTGTAAGGGCTAAGAGGTTGTCACTTGGCCAAGGTCATACAGGTGGACCCAGGCTGGTCCTTAGGTTTGGGGGTCTGCTTTGCTAGAATGCTTTCCTTTGTTCTGTGGTCTAATGCAGTCTCTCCCTGCTGCAAAATTCAGTGTTGCCCTTACCCGCCGAGGCCTCTTAAGTATGGAGTGAACTTAGAGTGCAGTTGATCTCAAACCACGGCCTGGGCCTCAGCCCTGTCCTTAGCCTCCCTCCTCCCACCTCTGTCTGCCCTCATATCTCCATGGGAACAGCACCGTCGTCCTTATATGGCAACCTTCATGTCTGTGATGGCGCTGCGTCAGGTGCTTTCATACTTACAAATGCAAATCACACGTTTGGGTTTAAACTTGTGTTCAGATGGAGGGTGATTTGTGGGGATTCATAAGGCCAACTCTGCCATAAGCACTCCCCAAGAGCCAGCCAAACTGGTTCCAGACCCTCTCAGGGGTCAACTAAGACCATTAGAAAACACAGATAACTTACATTAAGATTCACAACAGTAACAAAATCACAGTTACGAAGTATAGCAACAAAAGTCATGTTAGGGTTGGGGGTCAGCACGTGAGGAACTGTGTCAAAGGTCGCAGCACTAGGGGAACCACTGCTCTAGAGGAAAGGCGTTGCAGAGGTCATTGATGACTCCCTCGGAGGAAATGGCAGGGGGACTCTGCATCTGGATTGTGTTTCTGATTTACCAGGGTGGGGCAGTATAGGTGGCAGGCAGAGGAAAGGTCACAGAAATTGCCAGGTCCTGGCAGAGGCTTGTTTGTCCCTGCAGGCTAGTGTTTTGGGACTAGTTGAGTAGCCCAGCTTGCACTGGGGAAGTGCTATAGGCATTGTGCATGGCGAGTGGCCAGGCAGGGGCCATCCTGCATACAATGCTGTGTTCCCTGGTTTTGTTGTAGGTTGGTCCTAACGAGGACTCAAGAGTATTAGGCTGCCACCTATGCCATCCATCAAATGACCGTGGGTCATGGCGGAAAAAGACAGATAGCAAGATTTGATATCCAATATGGATTGATATCTATTAATTGGAAAGTTTCCTTATTTTTTAATATTTATTTTTAAGCTTGTGTGTGTGTGTGTCTGCCCCTGTGTGTGTCTGTGTATGGATATATACACATGAGCACAGGTGTCCATGGAGGCCAGTGCTGTACAGGTAGTTGTGAGCTGCCCAGCATGGGTGCTAGGAGCCTAGGTGTGGTCGTCTGGAAGAGCAGTCTGTGCCTTTAGCTGCTGAGTCATCTCTCCAGACCTGCAAGCTTACTTATCTTGAGCCTTGCTTTACCTCAAAAGTGAGGCTCCTGCTCCAACTGCCTTGCTGTAATGCACAGGACCTTGGGGTTGGAAACACTGCCTTCGTTACTATCTACCATGCAGCCCAGCACACAAAGGGCATTTAATATTTTCACTTTTTAAAAATTTTTACATATATGTTGTGTGTTCTTGAATTCATTTATATGCACCATATGCATGTAGAAACCTGTGGAGGCCAAAGCAGGGCATCAAATCCCCTAGAGCTGCAGTTACAGATAGTTGTGAACTGCCTTGTGTGTGCTGGGAGTCCGTATCCTCTGTATGGAACCAAAGGACAACCTGGAGTTAGTTCCTTCCTTCTACCTTCCAGGGCTTGGAGCTCAAGTAGTCAGGCTCTGAGGAGTGAATTTACTCACTGAGTCATCTTGCTGGGCCCCTCATTATCCTTTTGTAGTAAATCAGACACCTTTTGGGAAGTGCTGACTAATGGGAAGGAGTTAGAGTGTCTGCAGGCAGAACCCTACACAGAGATTAGGGATCCCTCAGTGGTGAGACACATGCCATATGGATGCTGACAGATGTCCTGTGGAGAGATGTCAGAGGGACCAAACCAGGCCACAGGTGTTGAGGGTCTCTGATATCGGAGCCACATGACCAACTGGGGCGAGGTCCATTGAAAGAACTGACAGATCAGTGTATACCAAGTCTTAGTAAGTCGCTAAGAATTCAGGAATGCATGTGGCTGGTGCGTGCTGATCTTCAGCCCTGTGCTACGTGCTTGACTTTTAATAGTTCATTACTTCCTACCCTTCACCCCAGCTTGTCCTGAAGTGCCAAAGAAACCAAAGTTGTTTTTGAGAGTTAAAATAGAACGGCTTGACGGGGATCTGTTCTACGCACACTGTAACTTGTCCGCTTTAAGTGGGCATTCATTGAACTCGCTTAAGTGTCTCGTTGTGTAGCACCTCTATAGTGTACATCACACACACACACGTACGCTAATGAACATGATACATGTGTGGTTATCTTGAAACGTCCCCTCTGCTCCACTGGAAATGAACCCCTCCTCCTGCCTGGTGGCCACTGGTTTTTGGTTTTGTTTTAGAGTTTTATAAAGGGACTCATGCTATGCAGCCCCTTCAGTGACCTTACTCCACTGTGGTCATCTGTCCCTGCTGCCTGCACTCTCAAAGCAGAGACCACTCTGCTTTGTTGCTCAGCCTTGTTACGTGGACATGTCATAATTTTAAAATCAGCTTTATTAGGCAACGGACAGTTGAGTTTTGTCCAGGTTTTAGTTGTAGTGAGTAGGAGGAGCTAAGAACATCCCAGCTCAGATCTCTGCAAACAGATGTTTCTTCTTTTCTGAGACAAGAGCTGGCCTTGAACTTGTGGCTGTCCTGCCTTTTACTCCTGAGTTCTGGCCCACATGTGTTCACTGCCATGTCCTATTTGTGTGACTCTGCCATTCTGTTTTCTCAGGCTGTGATACCACTTTTAATTCACTCAGAACATGCAAGAGTCCCAGTCACTCTGTCTGGGCGGCATTATTAGCCTTTTTGTCATTTTAGGGGTGTGCTGTGGCATCTCACTGGGATTTAACTTACATATCCCTGGTAACCATGGTATCCAGCATGTCATGTGTTCAGTGGCCTCTGGGCATTCTATCTGATGTAACTGTCTGAACTTACACAGTGTATATGGTTTCTTATGAGATACATCACAGGAGTGGAGAGGTTGAGGTGCTGGATGTCTCTCACTGGATGGGGCTATCAAGAGAAAGTGAATGTTTCAGGGGTTCTCAACCTTCCTAATGCTTTGACCCTTTAACCTAGTCCCTCATATTGTGCTGACTCCCATAAAATCATTTTGTTTCTACTTCATAACTGTAATTTTGCTACTGTTAAGAATCATAATATCTGATATGCAGGAACTGGGGTCGAGACCCACAGGTTGAGAACCACTGGTTTAAGTGGTGATAACCCAAGACAAATTTGTGAAAAATGAACTCTGCAAAAAACAGTGCTGCAGGGGTTCTGTAAGCTGGATTAAATCACCCTTACAGGAAAAAAAAATAAGTGATTCACAAACTGATTTATTTGAAAAATATTTGGGGGGATTTGCAGAGATGGCTCAACAGTTAAAAGCACTTGCTGTTCTTCCAGAGGACTTGGGTTCAGCTCCTGGCACGCACATAATCTCTCATAACTGTTGGTAGGTAACTCTGCTTCCAGGGCACCTGACACTCTGCTCTGGTCTCTGTAGGCATTATACATGTGGTGCACAGACATGCAGGCAGGCAGAGCACCCACACATGTAAACAATAAAAATAAAGGAACAAAATTAAAACTCTTCTGGCATTCTAAAATAAATTCTGGACCTGGAGAGGTAGCTCTCTTGTCTGTGCACATCACTGTAGATTTAGCAGCTGGTTAGAGAAGACAGAGTCAGATTTTCTGTTCATCAGTGTGCAAGGGCTTGCCCAAGATTACGAAGGTAATTTAGTTAGGACTAATGAGGCCTGAGATTCTTCAGAGGTTCCCGAGAGATTCTATAACATGTCTACAATTTTTACAAAACTATAATATCTCTAATAGTTGCTAAAAAGTCTTCAAATTTACATACTGGCACTGGAGAGACGGTTCAGTGGTTAAGAAGAGCAAGTAATGTTCTTGCAGAACTTGAGTTCTGTCCCCAACATTCACATTGGGTGGCTTACAACCTCCTATAACTTAAGCTCCAGGGCAATCTGATGCCTCTGGCCTCCAAAGACACCTGCAGGCTCACATGCACATACACGTAGGTGCATCTCATAATGTAATTAACAACAATAATACATTTTAAAAAAAGATTTGCATGCTAAGGCATGCTTCCCCAGGCATTAGGGGCAACTACCTAAGCATTCTAACCACCCCATAAGCCATAGATGGAGGGGTATGAGGGCATCAGATTTATTTGCATTCCTGTTGGCATGCGGCAGGTGTTGAGGGACTTAAGAACTAGAGTTCATAGGTGGGAATTGCACCAGTGTGCATACAGTGTATGCAGAATTGCATACAGCTCTGCTGTCTTAATGAAGGCTCTTGTATAGACATGAAGTTGGAGAACAGTCAGCATGCAACTGCTGAATCAATGTGTCATCTGAATCAATGACACATTCATAGATGCTGACCCTTCATAGCAGTTTGGTAGTAAAGCCATCCTAGGGTCCCCTGCAAAGACAAATGATCTCACCAGCCCAATTAACTAACTGTTTATTGAGGACCAACTGCTTGCATGGTCCTAGGATGGTGAAGGCAAAAAATTTGCACCTTAGTGATTTCCAAGAAGATGTTAACAGTGGAGTGTGGTTTTTGTGTGTGTGTGTGTGTGTGTGTGTGTGTGTGTGTGTGTGCGTGTGCATGCGAAGGGCAGGTAGTGCAGCATAGCAGCATATAATACTTGTTAAAATATGGCCCATAGCTCTGTCCAGCAGGGACTTCTATAAGGACTGCAGGGACGTGCATGTTACATGCCAGTCACTGATAAAGTTGAAAACAATTTTGTACCACTTCAGAACATTTCTTCTTCTTTTTTTCTTTTTAACAAAGGGTGTCTATGCCCATCTGTTTCCGTTTACTTGTGCAAATCCGTCTCCTCTCTATCTTATGTAATTCGGAGACTGCGGAAAGCATGGTGTGGGCCACTGGCATCGGTGCTACCAGTTCCCGATGAATGGCAACAGCTCTGTGTTCTCACAGAGGCATCTTGGAGGGCAGGATGCCATACATTTAACAATCTGTATTCTAGCAAGGATGCTTCAATCCACTGTAGAAAGAGGAAGTGATTTGAGAAAACACCGGCCTCCTTATCCCCCCATCCATCTCCTGCTTCCATCGAAGCCATGTGCTGGGAGGGGCTGGCACAGCCTCCCTGGTTCCATTCACATCACCCGCCTGCCTGTTAACAACTTGTCACTTTTCCAGGATGTCACTGTGTCATCATCTCTCTCCTTAGAGTCAGCCACAGCAGTGTTAGGTACTAAGTACAGTACAGTATGATCTATGTGTGCCACATTCCCAAAGCATGTGCCCATCAGGGAAGAGACCCCGCTCCGTGCCCTTTGTCTTCCAAGGTTCTGTTAAAAGATTCAGTGGCCCCAGGAAGTCTTAGGTTTCTGAAAGCAAGGTCTCTTTCACACTAACCTCAGGCCATTATAGAAGCATTACAGAGTAACCGCAGCACTTTCAGAGGTCCCCCAAGCCCCCAAATTAAACACCTTTTTTTTTTTTTTCATGATTCATTGTTCCTGGACTTTTTAACAGTAGTTTACTGTGGACAGACTAAGGAAACAGCACTGTATGAGAACAGGCTGAACAGGACGACGGAGTATTGAGTTGAGAAAGGAGACTCCAGAGAACCACTGTCGCTCATCCTCACCTCTGTGGCCTTGGGAAGGGCAAGGCCTCTCCGAGCCTTAGTATGGCTGCCTATGTTACCTCCCCACTGAGCCAGCTGTCAGTCAGAGCCCTCTGTATTGCAAGTGTCAAGTAGACAAAAGGTGAATTGCTGCTGCTCACCTTCCGGCATACAGTTGGTGATGGCCCTGACTTTCAGGCAAGTGGCATTCCCATAGGCATTCTATCTGTCCAAGCCAGGGAGATACAGCAGGCGTTCTAGTTTAAAAAGTGCTTTCTGCTGTTTATTATTGGCTTTGCTTTTATAGTCCCTTGTTCATTGTAATAACTAATCACTGATTTTTTTTTTTTTTTTTTTGAAAAAGGAAAACTTAGGGAGTTGGTTCTCTTTGTTGTCTACCATATAGGTCCTGGGCGCTGAATTCTGACTGGTTGCAGGTGCCCTTACTCACTGAGCCAGCCAGCCAGCCCAAGCTGTCTTGGAGGCATCAAAGCCCTCTCTCATGTTGCCTGAGGTGGAGTGAGTTCTGTGCATGTTGGTTTTACAACGGACAGCCTACTGGTTGGAGAAATACTTTAAACTGTATGTGTGTGTGTGTGTGTGTGTGTGTCTGTCTGTCTGTCTGTCCGTCCAGTCTTCTGTGTTGGTTCCCCACCCGCTCTCCTGTAAGCCCATCAAAGCAGACACAGCTCACTGTGTGTTAGCCTCTGTGCATTTGGCCTTTGGAGCTGGTACATCATTGTTCATTGTACTTCTAACTGTGAGCTGGGGTTTGCCTGTCCTTGGGTACTGTCCATGAGGCTTGTGCTTTGGGATGGTGCTTGCAATGCATGAGGTGGGCAGGCATTGTGTCCTGTAGCCTGTCAGGGACCCTGGGCCTTTTCCTCTGTCATCAGTTTCTGCAGATGTTCCTGTAGGCTCAAGGGAGTCTGGCTGTGCCATTTTGTGTGTAGAAGGCTCAGCCAGGGCTTCCCACTTTCCCTTTTCCCTACAATTTCCAGTTTTTTTTTTTCTTCCTCTGAACTAAAAACAAAAAGTCAGGATAACTAATGGCCAGAGCCCTTCCTTGGGGAGGGACCTGCATCCTCCAGTGAGGAAAATAAACTTCCCTGCTGCTGACCTTTGCAGCACAGCCAGGAGCTGCCTCTGCCCTTCGCTGCACTTCCTGTTGCTTTCTCAGTGACAGGGACCCAGCCCAGCCTTACCTTTGCCTCATCCTTGATCCTGCTTGCCTGCCTTCCTGCTGCATCAGGCTCGTACTTGCCTAGCCCTGGCCACATTTCTCTTCTGTGTATGGCCTCCACTCATCCCCTGTGCTGCGATTTTGGGGGTGGGGGTGCTATCTGAAGGCTTGGTGGCTTTTAGCCAAAAGCTTCAATTAAAAAAAAAAAAAAGAACAGGTGACTGGAGAGATGGCGCAACTATTCAGAACACTTGTTGCTTTTGCAGAGGTCAAGGGTTTGGTTCCCAGCACCCACCTGACCGCTTACAACAGTCTAACTCCACTTACAGGGGATCTGACTCCCTCTTCTGTTCTTTACAGGTGGTCATAAATGTGGTGTATTGAAATATATGCAGGCAAAACACCCATATACATAAGCATCGAGTAAATCTTTTTTTGTTTTGTTTGTTTGTTTTGTTTTTTCAAGACAGGGTTTCTCTTTGTAGCCCTGGCTGTCCTTGAATTCACTTTGTAGACCAGACTGGTCTCAAACTCACAAAGATCCGCCTGCCTCTGCCTCCCTAGTGATGAAATTAAAGGCATGTGTTGCCACCACCTGGAAATAAATCTTAAAAACAATTAGGAGCTTCTGCTTCTCTTGGGGGCCCCTAAACTTGTCAACACCTCGTTTCCTATGGTTCTTAGGCCCCTGTGTTTGTGACCAGGCCAAGGCTGGAAGAAAGCCACCAGTGTGTGGCTCCCTTCTAGTCTAGGACAGGGGAACCAAGTTGTCTTTTGAGTGTTTTAGCAGCACTGTCTCATCACCTGAAAGCATTTGATGCCCAACAATGAAGCAGGCTATTCTGGAGGCTGGGGGCTCGAGCCTATTCTGTCTTTACCCTATAACTTCTTATGGGGACCATGAAGGGACTTGCATTGTCCTAGAGCTAAATGGAGGAGCAGAATATGAGTCCTTGTTTTATATCTAGGAATAGCCCCTCTGTGTCCATCTATACCCTTCCCCAGGGGATCCTAGACAGCCTCACCTCCCTTCTAAGCAGCCACCGTCAGGTAGCCTTGCTGCTTTGCTATGGTTTCAGGGACACTGTGGGGTGGGGTGGTCCTTATCTTAATCAGGATGCTTTGTCACTCTCCAGCAATTCCATTTCAAGCAGATGCTGCTGTCCTATTTTAGGAATATGGTGAGTGTGGTCAGGAGATTAATTGTCATGTGGAGATGTGGGAATGGAAGTGGCTCTCGCAGGAAGTCTGGGTCTCAAGATGAAGAGAACAAGTTGCTTGGAGCAGGAAGGATGCCCTGGTGGTTTCTGTGCATCCGTGGCCCTCCCTCAGTCTGTCTTTCCCTTTCAGTAATCGTACCACATAGATTAAAGAGCAATACAAGATTAGTGCGTGGATATGGCAGATTGGGGTGGAAGCTGTGGAGGGGGCCAGGCCAGTGCTCACTGCCAGCTACTGTATGGGCCTTGGAGTTAGGCCCCCAGCTGTCTGGTTAAATGCTACATCCTCTGTGCTCTTGTATTTTAGTGTGTTTCTCTGATGCTACCCGGGCACCTGAGGACTCCATTTAGATCTAGGCAGGACCCTCCAGGAACCCCAGAAGAAGGCACAGGGGAAGGACAGACTAGCCCCAGTGTGGGAGGAATGGGTGAGAGTACATGACCATTCAGCACTTTCAAAGGCATCTTTGAAAAAAATGATTCCTGTACCAGACAGCATGGGGATGGGGCAGCAGCCAGCCTGTAGCGTCCCCCTTAGCTTTCTGTACCCTCCACGTTCTGGCTGTCCCTGATTCTTCTGCCACAGGGCAAAAGTGCCAGATCCTTGGGGGTGGGAAACAGGAACTCAGGAACCGAAGTCCGAGAAATCGACCGAGTGTAGCAGTGATCTATAATCTTCTTGCTTGAAAAGTCCAGTAGTAGATGTATTTCAGACACAGGCAAGTCTTGACGCCTCCGAGCGCTGGGATCAAAGGCTTGCACTACCACTACCTGGTTATCGGGGAAAGGTTTAAAGAAGGCTTGGGGGGCACAGGATGGGGGTGAGAAGGTATTATTTCTCTCAGGCACAGTGGCAAAAGTGAGACGTGGGGGTGGGGTGGGGCTGCCTGTGGCCTCCTGGCTCTGGCAGGGCCACTGTTTGGAAACAGTAGGGACGCAGCTCTGGGAACTAGCCTTTACCTTTCCCAAATTGGCTGTTGCTCTCCAAACCCTTTGATCAGTTCAAAGCCAAATAAGTGGTCTGGGGTGAGTCTCTTAAAGTATTTGAACCATTTTCTTCTGCTTTGAGTTGGAAAAATGAATGAGGATTTTGCCGGCTGGCCTAAGAATTGTCTAATAGGATAGAATTCAAGCGCTCAGTGTCAGTTGCTGTGTGGTACTTGAAGTTAAGCCCCTGACTGACTGTCTTGTTAGATTGTACACATTCTGTGGTAGTTATATTTAGTGTTTCTTAGTGTGTTTCCCTGATGGTTACAGGGTACGTGCCTCAGTGGTGGTGTAGCCGTGTGGTTCACCCAAAGGGCTTTAGTGAGGCCAGGGCTTAGGGGACAGGGTAGGTATGGGTGGAGCATCATCTTTGTCCCTGACTTTGACACTGTGAGGACTGTACAGGGAGAGCCGATGGGGAGCACAGACTTGCTGGATCCCCTTGCACAGGGAGGAGCTTCCTAGGAATCATAGTCAAGTACCCCAACATAGAGTCTCTGACTTAGGGGAGGAGGGTTTCGTGGGTTATTGGTGACCACTTCCCCACATCCCTGCACTTTATACCCCATTCATTTAACCCTAAATATTAAAGCTAAGAGGACAAGGGGCCTCCCTTCTACCAGGCTGGCTCAGGGCACCCTTTGTTGCCCTTATGGGGATCCTGTAGGAGGTGCCAGGAAATGTTCTGAAAACCTAAATACACATGAGAAAAAAAAAACCCTTGCTATTGGTTCTCAGAGGCAAGGCAATGGTCAGGAAGCTGGCGTGAGCTGGTCAGGAAGGTTCATTATTATTTATTTGTTATTAATTTATTCTTTGGCAAGTTCATATGTGCACATAGTATATCTTGGTCTTTCTAGCTCCCATTCCTTCCTCCCACCCCCATCCCTTCTGACACTTCCACCTTCGTGTCTTGATTGTATCTTCTTTTTCCTCCAGTTTCCCCATTTCCCCTTCCCCTCCCCTCCTTCTGCACTGTCATCATCATAGTCTACTAAGGCCACATAAGCGATGCCTGATGGAATATTGACTGATCTGTTAGGCTTGATCTTGTGCTTATAAATGGAACGGCACTATGCAGGGTATACTGGCCACGTCATATCCAGAAGACAGTGTTTTACCAAATTCATCCTTGCCGTCCTCCTCCTGATGGTCTTTGCACCCCCCTTCTCTGCCATGTTCCTGTGGGTGTTAGTTTTGGAAACTTTTTTTCTCTGATCTGAGAATAATTTATCCTGATGATAAGGACAGCCCTAGGTGGAAGGTATGTTCCTAACAGTTACCTATTGGAATGGTTTAGCTTGTGCCCCTCTGAGAAGCAGCAGACACCAGGTTGGTGTGTCTGCTACTGTGCCAGCCGCATATGGAACACTAACTAGCTGGTGACCCTAGCTGAGGATGTAGACCTTGTTATTTTCAGCTTAGGAAGCCAGTGAATGCTCTTCAGAGGGCATGGATTCCTGGAGAATTCCCATTTCCTTGGGGTCCATTGTCTCAATAGTTTTGATAATCAAGATGGAGAGACAAGTGTCTCTTTAGCACATCTTCAATGCAGCCTGGTATATTCTCTTCTCCAAAGACACCCAGTACTGCTTTGTCCCATTTTTAGTATATGCGTATTGCTTTAAACTTCTGGTCACAGTTACATGGTGTTCCCCTGAAAGAACACATAAAACACAAGTATGACAGCTTGTAGACAACAGGAAGGCATCCACGGGACCTGGCATGCCTGACAGGATGACAGGGTAGTGGTTAGAGCCATGGTGTGTGCTATGTGTGAAGGTGTCCCAAGTCAGACCACATCACCTCAGGAAGCAAAGCCCTCCTTAGTTTTGAAGGCGGGGGGGTGGGGGGAGGGGGCTGTGTGAGATGACCTCCCTCCCTGTTTGTGTTACCGAAGTGAAGTTTATGTAGCGTGCTTGAGCCTAGTTTCCTCGGGAAATCAGTCTAGGATCCCACTGTCTTCTGGGCCTGAGAAGATACAGAGGCTGGCCTCAGCCACCAGCAAACGGTCACCTTCCCAGCCTCTCTGTCTGTCTCTGCAGCAGCACAGCCAAACAGTCTGCTGTGCCGTTCTCTCTTGACTTTTTCTGTCTTCTGTCCCTTCAGTAATGGCTGGGCATATTCTGGGATGATGTCCTCTGGTCTGTGCATGGTTCTTCTTCTGCCATGGCTCATCTCCTGCCTCAGCTCTGTAACTGTTTGTAGTCGGAGGGGTACCAAGTAGGATTGTCAGTTACATAGATAGACATCAGGACATTGGACCATCCAGGGTCTCTTATGGCCTGCTGGCCCTTCCCTGGGATGGGCATCATGCAGGCTGTGTCAGCAGCCTTCTCGTGCCTCCTGTGCGCTGCCGCCATGCATGCTTTCCTTTCCTGGTCTCCTCAGGCACTTGCAGGCTTTTTGTCTGTTTCAGTAATCAGTTTGAATCATGACAAAGCTTATGTTCATGGGCATCTGTTTCCTTTTCTCTAAATAGTGACGTAGCATAGTCTAATTAGCAGTTGGGTGTGTTCCCATTGGTGTCTGGGGTGTGTGTGTGTGTGTGTGTATAGCCTCTTGCGTAGTTGTTTTTGAAAGTTGATGAAACTGAAGCTGCTTCTTGTAGACCCACCATTTCACCTGGGATGTGTGGGACATCTGGGGACAGGTGTGTTCTCTCCCTTTACCTGTCCATTCCACACGGCCCCGTTACCTTCAGTCACATCAGACTGCTGCCTAGCGCCTAACAGTTTCCGCATAGTTGATTCTCTTGGGTGATGACAACTTTGGGTTTTCCCCCTTCTCCAGTTCTAAAAGCATTACCGAGAATGTCTTTGCAGAACCAGTTTGTGGGAAAAGAGGGAAGTGGATTTCAGCCCTAGAATGGCAGGGTAAAGGTGAGACACTTTGCTCCCTTCTCCCCGTTGTGTACCGAAGCCTTCTGCTGGGGTTTCCCCACCTTTCGCCTGATTTCTTCATTAGTCAGTGTTTCCTGGCTGCCCTGGGTCTCCTGTGGTTTCATACTTCATAAGCCCCCAGCCCTGATGGCCTCTGTGTCCACATCCAGAGAGCTGTGGGGTGAGGCTTCTACCCACAGGCTGGGTTAGCTCACCCTCTGCAGCCCACAGGCTGGGTTAGCTCACCCTCCTCTGCAGCCCACAGAGCTGCTTTCACGTTAATCATGTATTTATCCTTAAATAAACGAATGCATAAGCACACCCTGGTAAACCGTTCAAAGAGTGCCAAAATTTTAGTCTCTTGGCACCATTTTCCACCTCTCCTCTAGAGCCACGTGATGGCTTCCTGTGCCGCCCAACCAAGGATTCTCCGTGTTTATTTTTACATGTGGGAATATGCAGCTTTGAGTATTGCTGCTTTCCTCATTGTTTAATGTGTTCCTCCCTCATGTTGTTGCGGTCAAAGGTAAACAAATGCTCAATGGCAGGAGAGTAGGAAAGGAAATAAAATGCAGGATATTGAAATCCTTTCATCTGTCTAAACTTCAAGCATAGCGAATGCACCCAGCCTAATGATTTGTTGCCGTGTTGCATCTTTCTTCTCGCTTTCAGCTGTTGTTGTTGTTGTTCTTGAGACAGTCTCACACTCTAGCCCATATAAAAATCACAGCAATCCTTCTGCCTCAGCCTCCTGGGCGCTGCGATTTCAGGAGTGAGTTACCAAACCTGGCAGCTTTCAGTGTGTGTGTGGGAGTGTGTGTGTGTGTGTGTGTGTGTGTTATTGGTTTATGATGACGCTGGTTTTTCTCTCTACTTTCTTGTGATGAAATTTTTTTTTTAATAGTTATAATCTCATCTCCTGCAACACACTGTTGCTTTCTTCTGTGTACATTGCTGTATGCACAGGGGAGGGCAGTTCTGCTGGGTGATCTGTGTCAGAGTACAGCCTGCTTTCCTACCCATGCACAGTGGTCAGTAAGTTGGTAAGGTGGTGTCCTGTGGTGGTGGCACCTTCCTCTGAAGGTGTGCTCGCTGGCCAGGCTGCGATAGGAATAGAATCCTACTTGTATAAACCAGGATTAGGACAAACATGGAGCCAGGGTGTGTTTTTTGTTGCCTGCACTGCAGTGTCACATACTTGAATATTAGATTGAATCCTTCAGTAAGCTTGTAGTTCGCCAGCCATGGCACAGTGGCACATGTAGCTTTGCCTTTTATTTTGAGTTTTTATGGTATAATATTGCATGTGTTTTGTTTTTAGCATTTTTGTCAAAAATCACTTGTAGTCTGTGTACACAAAGGCTGTCCTGTCCTGTCATTACTCTGGAGCCTTCTTTGGTACAAATTTGCGCCGATTTGTCTGAGCTAACCCTCTGACACACTTGTGGGGTTGTCCGGTTTGGGGCTGTTTTGAGGAGTGGTATGTATATCCTTGTGTTTGACTTCTGTCATTAGATAATAACCACGTGTCCCCCTTCCGGCTTCACTGGAGGTACGCACATTTCTTGCAGCTTCCATTTGGCTTGGGTATGAATTTGATCTTAATTTCGAGTGACACCTGCTCTTCTCCTGGCCTTGCTTAATTCCCAGAAGGAGCGTAGGCCCATTATTGCCCTGCTATATGGCAGCTCATAGCTGCCATGTGGTCCTGTTAGCCACTGTCCTTTATGCACCGTACTTTGCTCCAAGTCAAGTGTGTGATGAAACCACCATTAATGCTTGTGTGACCTGGCAGAGCTGCCATTAATGCTTGTGTGACCTGGCAGAGCTGCCCTGGGTGTGCTTGGGTTTATTAGCTAGCTTTCAAAACTGTCATTTTCTCTCAGGTTGACCCTTTATGAATAGAGTGAGGGAGACGGGGTGGGCCAAGAGGAGAGGACATAGGTGGTGCCAGCTCCAGCAGAGATGCCTGTGGTCTGTTGGCCTCCTATCCTTCAGACATTATCTTTGGGTTCCAGGAAGGAAGTTGGCACCTTCCCTCTCATGTTTGCTCCATTTGAGATCCCAGAGTACTGGACCATCTTGTTCCTGGACTGGTACGATCCAGTGCTTTTAGGACAGGGCTGAAGGGACAGGCCTGGCTGATGCCATGGAAGGGATGTGTGTGATGGTTTGTATTTGCTTGGCCCAGGGAGTGGCACTATTAGGAGGTGTGGCCTTGTTGGAGTAGGTGTGTCAGTGTGGTCGTGGGCTTTAAGACCCTCACCCTAGCTGCCTGGAAGCCAGTCTTCCACTAGCAGCCTTCAGATGAAGATATAGAACTCTCAGCTCCTCCTGCACCATGCCTGCCTGGATGCTGCCATGTTCTTGCCTTGAAGATAATAGACTGAATCTCTAAACCTGTAAGCCAGCCCCAATTAAATGTTGTCCTTATAAGAGTTGCCTTGGTCATGGTGTCTGTTCACAGCAGTAAAACTCTCACTAAGACAGGACGCTTTCCATGGATCATCTAAGTCAGAGGCAGCAAACTTCTCCTCTGAAGGGCTAGATGGTAATTAAATAAATTCCCACAAATATTTATAGTGAAATTCAGAACATATCTAATAGTCAAGGCCTGTGGTTGAGGGAGATAGGACTATTCTGAGGGCTAGGGTAAGGTTTCCCTCAGCAGGGTGAGTCAGAGTGGGCCTTCTCTCACTCATTACCACATCCACCTGACATGTCCATCCACCTGTCAAAACCATTAAGTTGTGACCAAACAGGGATTTCCCACCCCTGAGCCAGATTAGCTCCTTTGGCAGACTGTGGAGGTCACCCCTTCACTTAGCCTACTATAAGGATGAAGGGATCTGCCTGCTAAGGTTATGGGACCCAAGAAGATGTGGGCTGAGCTACCCTGCAGAGAGAAGGTGGTATGTGACTGGGAATGCTGGTACTATGGAACAAGGAGCACCAGGCTGCCGGGGTGGTTTCCCTGGCCCTGGGACAGACCCTTGAGTGCACAGAGAGACCTTCAGAGGCAGCAGAAGAAAAACCCTAAGGACATTCTGGAACCATCTGAATGTCTATGTGGCTGAAGCTCTGTGAAGACAGCTGTATGCAGACACAAACTATCAATGTTTCTCACTCTAATTGAGTCCCCTGCAGCTTGTGGCTACTGTGTGGGGTAACCAGGTGTGAAAATGCAGTGTCTCTCTGATGGTAGATTTGCCGTGACCCATACCCCATACAGTCTCCATTCCCTCTCCAGGCTCCTCATTTTCAATTACCACCCCAACAAATGTTTATTTTCCTTGGAAATATTTGAGACACATCCCCACTGTCTTATTTATGCAATAAATTTAATCTGTTAAGCTTGTCTTACAAACTAGAGGTCAGCTTAAGTCTAGTCCCTCCAAGTTTATAGGGTTTGGCCAGACATCAGCTGTGGGTCAGGCCGGGCCTATTTTACATCCTTATTGACTTTTACAGTTCTGTATGCTGGTAGTTTGCCCACACATATGGGTGTAGGGTCGTCTCCTTTTTCCTTCTAGGTTTGAGTAGTTGTGGAAGAAGGGGTGGAGGGAGGTGAGTTACAGATAGAAGTCTGAGCCTTCACAGGTACCTTTGATTTCTAAAGGCTGCCAAACTCCTATTATTGTTCTTGCTTTAAGGTTTTGGCAAAGCTTTTTATAGATCACAGATACTAGACTTTCTGTCTTAATCATACCCGTTTCTCCTGACTGGTTTAATCTTGATGATCTATAAATACACGCCGTGATGGAGGTACGGTTTTAGAAGGGAGGGAACCGCTTTTCCCTTGTGTGGGTTTTAATTATAATTACCTCTGCCACCAAGTGCCAAACTCCACTTCACTCTGCTGAACAGCCAGGGGAAAGCAGCAGCTCGTGTTTGTTTATCTACTCATTCTTGAGGCCGGAAATGGCTTCCCTTCAACAACAGGGACAGGACTCAGATGGAGGCGTATTTTTATAAGACTTTTGTGCTGTCCTTGATAGGAGAGAGCATGGTCTCCAAAGCACTGAGTTGGGTGTCGTCCAGGTTCTAGCTCGTTGCAGAGTGCCAGCCCCTGGTACGCCAGTAGCTCACCACCTCCATCCTCTGCTTCTGAGCAGGACTGAGCTATACGCCACAGACGCAGGTGTGCCCCATGACCTGGGGTTACCAGTGGACAGAGTAATTAACTCTACTGGAGAGAAGCAGGCTAGCTTGCTAGCTGATTACCCAGGAGTCCAACACACAGATGGAGCCTGATTGGTTTCTGAAACAGTGTGGCAACAGCCAGTTCCTTCATCTTTGGCTACTCCTGGAATCATTTCCTGCCTGCCTCCAGTGGCCCTGAGATACTCCAGTGCACTCTCTCAGGAGTGTCCCTGGCTTGATAGAATCCTATTCCTTGGCAGACTCTGGTGCACAGTAGGATGTATATACTGCATGCACACTGGCCCCTAGCCTCAGAGAAGGTCACTGGGGAAGGTAACAAGCAATGAAGGTAGTTTTATTGGTATTTCACAGAGCTCAGTGTGTTCAAGTGTTACTGGGTTTCAATAGAAGCAAGCCATGGCAGCAGTCAGCGTTGGTGCGGGGGAAGCATCCGAGGTTGGCAAAGCAGGTCACTGTACAAGGCGAGTCTTGGCCTTCTGCTCTCACCAGGTGTTTATCTCTCCTGGATCCTTGTCTTAGTTTGCTCACCATTGCATCTCCATCATCAGCTTTAGCATCAGGCACATGTACTCAGTAAATCTCAGCTGAAACCCTGAACAAGCAGATACCGCGGGCCAACCAAAGATGAGTGGTTAACCCTTGCTGTGGAGGGATGTCGGGTGGCTTTGTTGGAGGACCAGATACTTGTGAACCAGCCTGCGTAGCTGGGGGTCAAGAGGTAGGAGGATATTCCAGGGAATTGACAATGTTGGGAGGTAGAAGAAAACAGGGAGTTGGGCGAGTATCAACCAGTTCACTGGGACAAGAGCTTGGGGGATAACCAGAAGTGAAGAAGACAGTCCAGGGGCATGGATGGATGGGCAAGGAAAGCTCAGAGCACAGGGAGATTCTACAGCTTATTTGAGTTGGGTATTATGAGTGCCAGGAAGCGTGTGATAGTCTCTCCTTTTACACCTTGCACTTAAAGCTTCCAGGGAGCTCAGTCCTGCTGCTGTGGGTATCTTCTGCTGTCTGTGAGGCGGGTGGGAGGAAGGCGGCCCTTCTTGTTTAAGTACAGGTCAGATAAGTTCTGGTGGATTGCAGACACTGGCCAAGACAGATTCTTCAGCAGGAGTCATAGATTGCATGTTTACTAGATCCAATGTGCTTTGTAGCAAGGGCCACATGGGAAGGGAACTCCCAGCCGTGACAGCACACTGATTCATGTCTGTATGTCAGGCTTTACTCCCCACCACATGGGTGGTGGCTCTTCAGGAACCAGTGCTTGATACGGCCTGAGCAAACACTGCCTGGAGGCTGGAGGACTGGGGAAGCTGTGAGGGACAGTTCAGTGCAGTGTTTTGTGGGTTAGTTACTGTTTCTTTCCCCTTGAGATATAAAATGCCCTTTTATATCTCAAGGTCCAGAGTAGATGGGAGATGACCACCCAGGAACGCTAAGAGTTCATTTGGGGGTTAGGGAGATGGCTTAGTAGGTATGAGAGTTTGCTATACAAGTGTGAGGCCCTCAGTTTTAAAACAACAACAAAACAACCCAGAGTTCACATAAAAAAAAAAAAAAAAAAAAGCCAGGCATAGCCATAACCCCAGAGCTGGAAGGTGAGGGCAGGTGGATTCTGGGAATTAAATGACCAATTTCTGTCCCCAAAGGCATAGGGTGGGAAGTGAAGAAGGAGGACATCAAGTGTCCCTTTTTCTGATTTCCACAAGTGTGCGCCTCCCCACCCATTCCCCCCACACACACCATGATTCCACATAAAAAGTCGGATACGGTAGCAGGTGCCTGTAACCCAGCACTGAGGTTGTGGGGATGAGGCAGGAGTATCTCTGGGACACATACACCACACTTAATATCATTCCTTATACACAAAAAGCTAACTCATTATAAGAAATTTTGATGTGCCGAGTGGTGGTGACACACGCCTCTAATCCCAGCACTTGGGAGGCAGAGGCAGGCAGATTTCTGAGTTCGAGGCCAGCCTGGTCTACAGAGTGAGTTCCAGGACAGCCAGGGCTTCACAGAGAAACCCTGTCTCGAAAAACAAAACAAAAAAACAAAAAAACAAACAAAAAAAAAAAAAAAAAAGAAAGAAATTTTGATGCAAGGTCAGCCTGTGCTATGTAATACGGCAAGGCTGTCTTTAAAACCAAACCTGGGATATTTAGCTCTGTGTATGCTTGCCTAGGGCCAGGGTTTGATCTTGACATACCTAAGGGGTCACTCAGAGTACATCCTATGTGTTCCGACAAACACACAGTGTAATAAGAACTTCCCCCCTCCTTTTACTACACCTGGTGCCTCTTGATCACTGTTCCATTTAAAATTGTCAACTCCAATCTCACCTGTCTGTTACACCACAGAAAATAGCCATTGTGACCTCAGACCGAGCACTTACAGAGGCCAATGCTGGAAGCCCATTCAGCATTTTTAGATGACAGGTCACTTCAGTGTTAATAGTCACCGCCATGACTGTTCACTTGGCCTCACTCTCACCGTTCCCAGAGTGCTCAGTCTTCTGTCACAACTCCTTGGCATCCTTTGATCTACTGAGCTGTTTAACTGAGTTTTGGGAGAGTGTTCAAGCTGTTTCTTTGGTGGAAGCTTAGCTGAGTCGATGTATCTGTTGTTGAACACCTACTATGTGCAGCTGTTGTAAGTGCCACTTACTGCTGCTCTGTGAAGGTGGCTCTGTAAATATTTGCTGAATATTAACCACGTGAGTGTTTGTTTAAGCATTCAGCCTTGCAAAGCTGTTACAGCTGAATTCTGGAAGTGAAATCCGAGGCTTGGAGAGGATTAGGAACAAGCTTCCTAAACACAGCTAATAGCCTTACAAATGCAAAGCACTGAGCTTTTTTATGTGGGGCAGGTCTGGTTCTGTGACTGCTGCCTGTTCTTTGGAGCCTGCAGGGCAGGGCAGGGCAGGGCAGGGCAGGGCAGGGCAGGGCAGGGCAGGGCAGGGCAGGGCAGGGCAGGGCAGGGCAGGGCAGGGCCCTCTTTGTGGGGAGGGGCACTTGGTATCTTTGAGACCGTTCTTTCTTTCAAGACTTAAGGACAGCCCAGCTGTGGTAGAACCATCTGTCCAGAGTCACTTGCCTCAGTGTAGAATGCTGTTTCCAGCAGGTGATGTGGGCAGAGGCAGCTTGTATGCTTCAGGTGCCTGAGCTGGTTTTCTGTAAACCAATTGAATTGCTACTCTGTGTGCTTTGGAAGACAAATTTCCACACTATGCAAAGACAGCCCATAGTAGCAGCCTGGGGCCTTGCAGTAGGAACTCCAGAAGGCTTTCATGTGCTGCTGCCCATAGTTACGGTCTGTATGCAAACATGTTATTAATTCACATATTCTCTGTTATTTTAGGCTTTGGACGTGGACCGGATGGTTCTCTACAAAATGAAGAAATCTGTGAAGGCAATCAATATCTCTGGGCTGGGTGAGTCCTCGCCGTTCCCTGGGGTTGGGTAGGGGTGAAGTCCTAATTTTAATCACCATTTGTCAGTGAGTGTTGAGCCTACTGCAGTGAGCATACAGACCAGAGACACCGGCCGCCTACTCCAGAAATAGGCTTTATTTCCCAGTAGTCTGGTTTAGGAATAGTTCCCTGCCTCTGTCTGCCCTTGCATGACACTCCATCAGACTGGATGAGCCCACTCCATCAGACTGGATAGCAGAAGTGCTTCCTGTTTCTGTTCAGTCTGTGCTATGAGTCCCAGCAGACTTCTCTCCGTACTTCTCACCTCTCCTATCATTTCCTAGTTTGGAAAGAAAATGAGTAAATATGCAAGCATAATATGCAGCCACTACTTACCCAGTAATATTTGATTGATTTATAAATGCACTGAAGGAAAAAAAAATCACTTCAGAACCCAGGAGAGCTCGGTTGCTCGAGAATTTGCTGAGCACATGAGGTGAAGCCTGGGTTTGGTTCCCAGCACCTGTGGCACATGTGTGTGATTCTAGCACAGGAAGTGGACGCAGAAGGACCAAAAGTTCAAGGTTATCCTCAGCTACATAGTAAGTTAGAGGCTAGCCCGAACTGCATGAGACCCTGTCTCAAAACAAAACAAGAGTCCCTGGAACTTTGGGCTTAAAGTCAGCAGGCTGTGCAGATGGTAGGAAGGCTGCCTCACGAAAATACTATTAATGATGGAAAATATTTCTGAAAAGTCACCAGATGTCTGTGTGGCCTCATTCAGAAGGAAGGTGTCTTCAGAAAACAGAAATAGTGATGGTGGTAGGTGTTTAAGAGAGGCTGAGAGATGTGGAGCAAGTGGACGCCGCTCAGTGTAAATACCCTTGGTGGTGACGGCCTTCCAGATGCCCCGACGCTGAGGCTTGTGCCATTAGTGTTGAGCATGAGCCGAGGGTAGCTCCCAAAGTCACACTCACACTGAGAAGGACTAGGGAGGATAAGAACTTCTAGGCTGTTCTATACCCTCTGACATCATCTTATCCTCCTGCCCAATATCTACTCCAACTAAAAGAAGATACCTCAAGGTAAGGGAGTCACAGTACAGACACCTGGGGTCCTGAACGTCCCTATAAACCCATATATAGGCACCCAGACTCTTACATTTATTAGGGCTGCTCTCCCACAGGCTGGCTAGCGGTTTGTTCCAGGATCTACCTGTTGAACTGTCTGCCTGAAGGCTAAGGCAGAACCAGGACAAGTAGGTTCCATGGAACTCGGGTCCAGATAGAATGAACATATATGACATAGGAGATTTGTTAGATTGAATCACATGATATGGTCTGGGTAGTCCAACAATGGCTGTCAGCACACCAGAGAGGTTTCGGACCAGCTGATGGATCAGTCCACCAGCCTGGATGCATGAGTAGCCCCTGTCTGGAGCTGAAAGCCTAGAGAATCCCAGGAGAGTTATTGGTTGTCAGTCTGAGGTAGGAGGCCCAAGAAACTGGGTTCTGGTGTTAGAAGGCACAGAGTAGGTGTTCTCACAGATGGCAAGGTAGCCAGGCTAACACCAGTCAGCTTTCCCTCAGATCTTATGTCCAGGCCCCTGCTGGAAGGTACTGCCCACTCTTTGGGAGTCCTCCCTCTGTTTCTCTAGGAGCATTATTCCTGACTTGCTCAGAAGTGCATTTCTTGGTTGATGTTGACTTCACAACTAGTTGAGGCTGTAACCAGGGTAACCTCCACAGTTCTCTTGAGGACCTAGGAACAGATTTACAGAAGTTGTACAAGACCTCCATAGTGAGGCCCTCCAAATGTTGCTAACAGAAACATAGAGATAAGACATGTGTGAGTGACAGGAGGTCAGCACTGCAAAGAGCCCACACTTCACCCTGGTCCCAGTCAGACCCAGCAGGAGCAAAGGACAAGCTGACTCTTACACATGTGTGGAGGGCTGGAAGGTGGTTCTCTGCCTCGGGCCTTGTCCTGCAGAAGGCAAGGGAACAATAATATCCTTTGAACACTCACTGTGGACCCTCAGCTTTCTGTGCATTGTGATAACCTGGACAACAGACTACTCTAGGTAGACAACAGGAGGGGCCTGCAGATCAGAGCTGTCCCCAGGGTGCTCTTTTCCAGGCAGTCACAAAGCCACTGCCCAGCTGCCTTCAGTCTGTTTAGCATCTTGTTGCTTCTCAGGAGGCCAAGAACTCACTAAGGGACTCAACTGTTGACAAATCCCAGATTTCACAAAGCATCTCAGGAGAATTTATTTTAATTTTTAAAAATTGGATTCACTTGGCTCTTTTGAGTTTATAATTTGGAGACTATTAACGCATTGTATAAAAGGGAGACTGTATTTTGGTCAGATTGATGAGAAGTGATTTTGTCACCACATGTGGAAAAGACTTTATCAGAGATAAAAAGGAGGTTATCTTTTTAAAGAGAAAGAAACAGGAGTCTGTGGCTCGTGTGCGGGCTGATGCGTGTGTTCATGTGCTTACGTGTCTCTTATTTGCCTTTCTGACCCACATTGCTGTGCGTGAACCATAAACCTCATCCCATTACCTGTCTTCCTGGAAGCATTTTAGAAGACCAGAGGCACTGCTATGTCTGCTTAAAGTCCAGCAGAATTCCTCTTATTCACACAGAAGTTAGTGGACATGAGCTCCATTCAGAACATGGGGAAGATGAGGGAGGCCTGTAGGAGCAGCAGCAATGGGGGCGGAGCACCAGCAGACAGAATTCTACCAGAACCACCCAGCAATTTCAATGTGCAAATATGGGTTGTTAGGGGACATTGCTGCCTTGATCTCTTCCATGTTCAAGTGGTCCTGAAGCCACAGCTGCCACAGCTGTAGTGAGTGAACTCTGCAGGAACCAGGTGAGGCCCAGCCTCCCATATATCCCCTGGGCTCAGGCCACTCATCAGGGGTCCACTCCCCATGCCCACATGCACATCTTTGGATGCCTCACCATTTCCTGATCTTGCCATGTTTTGACTTCCCTCCATGCACACTCTGATCACTTGAGACCCCAGGAAGGAGCTTTGCTTACTGTCGAAAGCTCTTAACTGATAGGGCTTCACAGTTCGTGGGGACTGTGTCTAGGTCTGTGTTGTTCCCAAGGTACCATATGTTCAGCAAGCTGGCTTTGCACCTGACCTTGGAAGGGGGAATCTTTCTTTTTTTATTATCTTGTATTCATCAATTCCGTTATACCAAGTTTGAATTGTCATAAGGCTGTGAGTCTGATTTTTTTTTTTTTTTTTTTTAAGTTTGGAGTACTATCTTGGAGTCCTTGTTTGAGAATTAAGTGTCATCTCCCTGGAAAGTCACCTGAGGAGACCGTGATTTCTTTCCTCCAATGTTGTTGACGTCGATCACAGCAACAATTTATAGTCTTCCTTTGTAACTACTGTGTTGTGACTCATTCTTCAGAATATATTTGTTAGCCGGGCGGTGGTGGCGCACGACTTTAATCCCAGCACTTGGGAGGGAGAGGCAGGCGGATTTCTGAGTTCGAGGCTAGCCTGGTCTATAGAGTGAGTTCCAGGACAGCCAGGGCTACACAGAGAAGCCCTGTCTCAAAAAAACCAAAAAAAAAAAAAAAAAAAAAAAAAACCCAAAAAAAAAAAAAAAGAATATATTTTCTCAGGGTAGTTTGAGTTGTTTCAGAACCAGTCAGAAATAAATCAGAACATTGAGTGAGGGATTCATCTGCTGACCACTACGGTTGGCTAGTTACATTAGAGCCTGGACAGCTTCTGCTCCAAAGGCTGACTGTTCCCAAAGAGGAGTTCCCAGTGATAGGTTTTAGTGTTTGGTGTCCCAGGATGGCTACTTGTCCAGAAAGAGTGGTCCTTTTGCTTATGTTTGAAACAATAGTGAGAACAGTTGAGTATTTATGCCTGGCCTGTGCTATGTCTTTCCTGGTCTTACCCTTCTAAGTCTGTCCTAATTTGTCATGGACTGGCCCCATATGACCTCTTGCCTGGCCCCAGTTTGTCTACAGCAACTTGGCTCCGTCCATTGCTTTTAGAGCATGTGGAGACTGTCTGTGTCTTTCTCCACACTCCCTGGCTCCGTCACCTGGGTGTGACCTTCCCACCCCTACTGTGTTTCAGGCTGAGACTTGAGGCAGGGTAAGCCTTTCCTGACTCCGGTTTCCTCTGCTTCTGTAGCATGTTTCTGTCTGCCCAGCGACTTCAGGGAGCACACGTTCTTCATTCAGGTTTGCAGGTGGGAAGTGGAGCGTGAGTCTTACTGTGCTAACATCAAAGCATCTTCAAGGTCCCTTCCCCATTTCTTCCAGAAGCCAGCTGTACTCCTTGACTCTCGCCCCTTGTATCTACAGAGCCAACAAATGGCCACTGGAGTCTTCTCACAGGTCATGTCTGAGAGTCTGTACCGTTGGTTGTCACAACGTAATGCTATTTATCCATGCCGGAGTTTATTGCAGTTCTAGAAACAGGAAGTCCCCATTAGGCTACCAAGGTAGTCAGGTGCTCAGGTGGCCCTCTTCGTTTATAGACAGTTTGCTTGTTTCGAGACCATAGCCCTGTAGTCCTACCTGGCCTGGAACATGCTATATAGACCAGACTGGCTAAGAATTCACAGAGACGCATCTGCCTCCTATGTTCCACCACACATGGCTAACAGTTATTTTCTTGGCATACAGGAAGCAAGTCCTCTGGGGTCTCTGCTCATAAGGACATCAATCCCATGAGGGTCTTGTCTTCTGAATTCATCTAAAGCTAACGATTTCCTAGTGACTCCATCTCTTGAGATTAACACATCGAAGGTTTGGACTTCAGTATTAAACTTGGGGATACAGTGTCCAGTCCCACTACAGACACTGAATCTCCTGCCTTCCTCCTTCACATTTAAGTACCTTACAGTTTAAAAATTACATGTGTTAATTATTATTTTGTGTGTGGTGGGGTGGGGGCTGTGTGCACATAGAGTAACTTTCACAGTTCGGTTCTCTCTTCCCGCCATGTGGGCCGAGCAATGGAATTCAGGTTGTCAGGTTTGGCAGCAAGTGCCTTTACCTTCTGACTATCCCGTCATCTAGAACCATCACGTCTCAAACTGGTTAGCAAGTTTAACTCATTCACTCTTATCTCTCCCTGTCAGGCAGCACGCTGTATTCACGGGTTCTAGGGGTTACGGTGTGAGGGATGGGACATTCTCCCTCCCACATCGAGCCTCCGAGCAGTTTTGAGGTTGATTCACTTTAGACTCTTCTGGCGAGCCCCACATTAATGGGTCCCTAATATTCAGGCACTGTTAACAGCTGCATATAGGTGCCCAATAAATCCCCCACTGCATTGTGTTTCCATTGCACCATCCTAAGAACCTCCTTCTAGTGCAGAAGAAAGGGACCGGTTGATGATTGTAGATCCAAGCAGTGTCCATTGCAGCAGACACCATCTGTGAGGTTTGCTCTGTGAGGGTTTCTGTGGAAGGAACAGGCCTGGAATGTTTTGGTGTAGGGGTCGGCAAACCACATCCTGCCACCTGTGTTATAAGCTGGTGAGCTAATGATGGTCTTTATTCTTTTATCTATATGTACACAAACACTTGAGTATTGCTTCTTAGCCCACAAAACTTTGTTTGTTTGTTTTAATTTACCAATCTTGCCTTAAAAGCAATACTTCTGAAGGTCCTAGGGCAGCACTTCTCAGTCTGTGGGCCAAAACCCTTTAGACAAACCTGGGTTTCCAAAAGTATTTGCATTCCAACCCATAACAGTAGCAAAATTACAGTTATGGAGTAGACATGTAAACAATTTTATGGTTAGAGTCACCACAACTTGGGGAACTGTATTAAAATGTCGCAGAAGGTTGAGAACCACTGCTCCAGGGAGATCTGGTTAAAACCGCAGGCTGGACTCCACCTGTAGAGTCCTGGTTTAACTGGTCTGTTTATAGCTTCAGTGTTTGCTAATTAAACAGTGCCCCATGGGTAGGGCTGGTCCTGAGAAGTCCACCCTTGAAGTTGTCCTGGGCCATAAAGGTATCAGTATGTGCACCCCCACCCCCCAGTATCTCATAAGCATTGGTTTTTGTATGTGATAGCAAGGGATTATGCTCTCTGTTGGGGATGCCTTTTGTGGAATGTCTTATGAACAGGTTTTTATGTTGATTGTTAAGAAATTGTTTCTGTAATTTTCTCCCACTTGGTGGCTGCTACCCGAACTCTTAAAAAAACAAACCAAACCAACCAACCAAACAAACCCCAAATCCTATTTCATATTTATTTTAAAACTCTTACTTCTTAAAATTCATAAGCTCTGTCTCAGTATAAAGGTGTTTTCCTCCAAGCTAGGAAGTTGAAGCTAACATTTTCATCTGCGTTTGACACATCAACGGGTGGGAAAATTCATCTCCATCAAGGAGGAAGCAATTTGAGACGTTCATTTTCACTTCTAGGCCCACTGCAGTGGATGAAGTGCTCTTAGGGAGAGCCGGAGTCCTCCTCACCTGGAATCTGTAGGCCCTGGGGGAAATCATCACATCCCCAAATAGAAAAATACAGAGGAAGAAATGCTAATTTTAGCTGCAACTTTTACTGTCTTCCACCTAGTGACGAAAATGAGCCTTCACAGCCCTCCACCCCCACCTGGGGTGTGTGTGTGTGTGTGTGTGCATGCAAGTATGTGTGCGTACTCTTATCCACATGAACAGAAGGTTAGAGGACAACTCATGGGAGTTTTCTTTTTCCACCACTTGGCTGTTACAGGCATTTCAACCTGCTGAGACACCTCACTGGCCCTGTTTTTATTAATGAGAAGCATATCCGAGCTTGGGATTGAAGTTTTAGTGCCCATTAAGAAGGCACCACATGGGTATGGTTTTCTAACTTGTACATGGAAAAATAAACCATAGTTGTCCTCAGAGCTGGGCAAGGATACTGGAAAGCTGGGACTCGGCTCCATGGTCGTGGCATTGAAAATGGGCACACAGAGTTTTTGGAAATCTGTAGGCAGTGCACATCTCTGAACTCAAAATCTCTACGAGGAAGGATATTCTTGCAGAAATATGTTCACTGTTTTGTTGTCTTGCTTATCATGCTGAAAAATAAACAGTGTCTCTCTGACAAAACCAGGACCGGCCGCTTGGGATGATGGGACGGTACAACAGGAAGAATGCTTATGAAATCCAGGGTACACATTCTGTTACTGAAAAGGAATAGCCATGTAAAATTTGTACAAAAATATCTTCTTAAAAAAAAAAAACCAAAAAACAGGGGTTGACTTATGTCCCGCTCCTGAATACATGTAAAATTTGTACAAAAATATCTTCTAAAAAAAAAAAGAAAGAAAAGAAAAGAAATAGCACTTTGTAACATCATGAAACAGCATCTACCACCATCAAGGCCTTCATAAGCTTGATGGTAGAATAGTAATGTTCACAAAAGTCAGATGCTCGTGTATTTGTGTAGGCCAGGCAGTCTGCTTACATAAATGTCACCCCCACAGCAACCCTGTGAGTTAGGTGCTGACCTATGGCAGGCAGGGTAGCTGGCACACAGTTAGGGCATGGTGAAGATGCACATCAGAGGAAAACATCCTCCATGTAGCTCCTCCCGAGCCTGGCAGTTCTGCTGAGCAATCTGTAGGTTGTTTTGGCTGGTCGCCAGTTTAGTATGAGGCTGTACATGCCACTTATGCTAGAGGTGACTCTCAGGTGACCTGAGGGGAGTGTGAAGATCGTTGGAGTCTTAGAACCAGAGGGTGCTCATCTTACAAGAATGCTGAAGGACTTGGGACTTGCTGTTTTAGAGGGGAGAGGACACCTGTGAGACAGGGTTTCTCTTTGTAGGCCTGGTTGTCCTGGAACTCACTCAGTAGACGAGGCTAGCTTTAAACTCAGATATCCACCTGCCTATATCTCCTAAGTGCTGGATTAAAGGTGTGTGGACACCACCACCACCTGATGGCTTGTTCTTGTCTATGAGATGCTCTCCCCAAGAGCAGGTTTTGACCCAGGCTCATTGGAGAAGGTGACTGTGTGAGCTGCTCCTTGGAAGATTCTAACAGCAGGTTGGAGAAGAGGTGATGGTAGGAGTTGAAGTCTGACAGTGTTTCCAGGTCCAGGCTCTGGCTGCCAGCTCACTCACTTTCTCCAGCGCTTAAGTAAAATGACTGGAATGTACACAGGTGACTTGCAAAGGGAATCTTGTGATTGGCCTGTGAATCACTGGAACGTCAAGCCTGTAAGCATTGGCCTGAGTCAGACTTGTGGGTATAGTTCTGATTTGTGGGACATTGGGACTCATCTGGGCCTTGGCTTTTTCAGTCCAAGCTTAAATGGAATATATGCATTCCCAGATTCTGTACATGAAAGGTCTCTAATGAAGTAGTTCTTAACCTGTGGGTCATGAGCCCCTTGGGGAGCCGAACAACCCTTTCATAGGGGTAACAGTGAAAAGAATTTTATGGTTGGGGGGGTCACTACAGCATGAGGAACTGTATCAAGGGGTCACAGCTTTAGAAAGGTTGAGAACCACTGATCTAGAGAGACAGTAGAATAATCTTGTGAACTTTCTTGTTGCCTCTGAGAGCCGGAAGATGAAGAGAGATCTGCTATGCAAACTCTCAGCCTCCCAGGTGGACACCGTCACTGTTTGCCTTAATGTACTGCCAGATCACCTTGCAGAATCCAAGCCTGTTTCCTCAGAGCTACCGCAAGATGAAACGTTACCTACCTGTTTGGTTGACTCTAAGCAGCAGTGGCAGCCATCAAATGAGGCTATGGACTCTGACTTTCAGGGACTATAACTGTTCCTCATCAAATCCTAGAAGTTGTCTGGGTTTCTTGGCTTAGAGGCTGGGTTTAGAATGGGAGGTCATCTTACCAAGTCATCATTGTAAGTAATGGGAATTGTATGCCCAGGTTGATGAAATAAAATCAAAAGGAAAAAGGCTAAAAGCAGCTTGGGTAGAGAACACATGCTACACTGTGTGCTGCGGCTGGTTGCACCGTTTGGCCAACATGAGGGCTTCCTCTGGCAAAGAATGCAGTTGGATGTAAAATCTGCCCTGTTTCTAATTGCCTGACGTTACTTCCTTTCGAGGGGCATCTGGGAATTACGGGCCTGAAGAGAGCTGTCTGCCGCACCCTTACCCGGGCTTAGAGCAGAGTTGGACACAGGCAGTTCCAACTAGGGAGAGTCCCTGGATGAGTCAGGCAGTCCTGAGCTCATCTTCAGTTGCATCCTGTCCTGGGGTCTCAAGAAATTGCCAGAAGCCGTTGTATCCTCCAGTGCTGGAGTTTTCCCTCATTTCCAGTGCTGTTTCTGCCTTCTATGTTCCCTGTCACCATGAGTTGTTTTAGTTTTCACCGGCAGATTCAAACTTTACTCGTAGTGTTGTATCTAAGTCAACCTCACCTCCAGGGTTTTTTTTTTTTTTCTTCCATTTTTAAAAAAAATGAGATGTGGATCTCATTTTATAGCCCGGGTTTGCCTGGTATTCACTATGTAGGTGAGGCTGGCCTTCCGACTCACAGTGATCCTTCTGCTTGAACCCCTCCAGTGCTGGGGTTATAGGTATGCACCTCGTGTGTGTGTGTGTGTGTGTGTGTGTGTGTGTGTGTGTGTGCTGGTCAGCAGCGTATCAGGTGTCTTTCTCTACTGCCTTGAGACAAAGTCTCTCACTTGCCCTTTTTGGCTAAGCTGGCTAGCCAGAGAGTTCTTGGGGTCTGGGATCTACCCATCTCTGCCTCCCAGTTGTGGGGATGCATTGCTTGTATGACCAAGGCTTTTTACACAGGTGCTGGGGGTATGAACCTAGGTCCTTGTGCCTGCAGGGCAATTGCTCTTAACACACTGAGCCATCTCTCTAGGCCCTTCATCCCACCCCACCCCTCATCCATCTTCTTAACACAGATTTTATGGCCCTTTAAATTACTTTCCAGTTCTTTCTATTACCTAGGGGAAGCATTTCATTATCTGGTCTCAGGGGGCCCTCCATCAGCTGCTGCCTCTGCCCAGGGTCTGCGTGTACCAAGCCCATGACTTTCTGATTGCCATTCTATATTTGCACACAATAGACTTAGTTGAGCCTTTCTATCTGATAGAGGCTTGCTCCTTGAGGCCAAGACCTATTAGAGGAATCTTTATTCATTAGTATCATAGGCTTCCCACATGACTGGGTTTTAGTCTCTTAGATGATAGGTGCTTAGAAAATACAGAATGAAAACACACATGAGAGCTGATGTTTTCAGTATCCAGAGCTTGTGTTCTAAAGGGACACAACAACCAGCAACATGGCCATGAACATGCAGATCTATCCGGACTGCATCCTCTCCTTGGCTTCCAATGCACTGTGAGCCGTGAGAGTTTGGAAGAAGTAATTGGAGGTTGTGTTAAACTATTCACATTGCCTCTGAGCTGTCCCTGATAGTACAGGATCACTAAAAGACAGGATCAGAGAGTACCCAGATCATAGGCAGTGGTCAGCTCATGCTTTGACCTGTGTTGCCCACAGCCTGACTTAGTATGTACCAGGGTGGCATCTGTTTGGACTAGTGCCATTCATGGGAGTCTTGAAGTGGGAAGAGCTACAGATGTTTGAGAAAGTGTAGGGTTGGGAAGAAGTGTCCCCCTGAAGCCAGTCTTGTCAAAGATGACACACTACCTGCTTGCTCATATTGTCTCTTCCAGGGAAAGTTTTGAGAGAGAATAACAGACTGCAGTGATCTTTTTTCATTTTTTTCCCTCCCTCCCTCCTTCCCTCTTTCCATGCATCCCTTCCTCTATCTTTTTTTTTTTTCTCTTTCTGTTTGTTTTTTTTGAGACAGGGTTTCTTTCTGTAGCCCTGGCTGACCTGGAACTCACTATGTAGACCAGGCTGGCCTTGAACTCACAAGAGAGCCTCCTGTCTCTGCCTCCTGACTGCTGGAATTAAAGGCACATGCCACTGCACCTGGAAAGACTATAGCGATTTTTAAAAATTATTTTATGTTTATGGTGTTTGCCTGAATGTATGCCTGTGCACCATGTGTATACAATGCTTACTAAAACCAGAAGAGAGCAACAGATTGCCCAAAACTAGAGTTAACGGACCTTTGTGAGCCTCCAGTGTGGGTGCTAGTGTGTGAATTAACCCAGATCCTCTGGAAGAATAACCTGTTCTTGTAACCACTGAGCCATCTCTCCAGTGGCAGCTACAGTCGCACTGGCATGGAGGGCTAAAATGATGGCGCTATTGCAGCCAATGGTGGCTTCTTATGCTGTTTTTTTACTATGAGGATGCCTAATTAGACTTAGAAAATCCCGTTGTGAGTGGAAACAGCTTTCCTGGTGTGCAGGAACAGAAGGGGCTTGATGGGTGCTTACCGTGAGCCACCCTGGGCTGGCACCACCGTTGGTTCATTTCTTTACCTTTAAGACAGCATGAAGGAATATTCCAGAAAGTGTGGGGTCTGCTGCTTGGTGTGTAAAGGCAACAGTTTGTTGAGAACTTGCTATTTTTAACCATCATGCATTTTGATACATTTTCCTTCAGCCTCCGTCCTATATCTTATATTTTATGAAATCGAGACTGAATGTCTAATTTTATATTCTGCCTGTTTCAAGTTGGGTCTCCTAGCCTCCATTCCATGAGATGATTTGACGAGCCGACCTTTCTGTTAGAGAAATGACTGCAATGGTTAAGAATGCATTCTGTTCTTGCAGAGGACTTGAGTTGGTTTCTAGTACTCACAACGAGGCCAGCAGCAAATACCTGCTGCAGGGAATCCAACACCCTCTTCTTGCCTCTGTGTGAGCACACATGCACACACATGCACGCACACACACAATTAAAACAAATCTTTAAAAGCTGACCTCAAGTGCTGTTTTTCAGGCATACTCACCCTCTTCCAGCTCAGCCTTGTTGGCACCGTGTACATTTCCTACTTCCAGTCTGTAAATCATCTTGTGTGCAATGCTCTACTAACCTTGGCTTCACACCAGCAGTTCTCAGCCTCAGAGAACACGCATTTCTGATGGTCTTAGGAACCTCCCACCATTTGTTTTCATTGCTATTTCATAAATGTAATTTTATTACTAAGTGATGTCGCAGTTCCTAAGACCATTGGAAATATGTGTTTTCTGATGGTCAAGACCCACAGGTTAAGAACCGTTGCTTTGGATAGATTCCCGGAAGCGGGTTCTCAAACGACACGAGCATTTTAAAGACTTTATTATATATAGACCACCAAGTTGTTGACTGGAAGGTTACTTTCAGTTTTTTATCTGGGCCTGACCCTAGAAATGAATTCTAAAACCAACTCTCCCCTGGGACAGGAAATGACCCCGTGAGGAGGTGAGATCATCCCAGAGTTGACCTTATTCCCTTAGAAATTGTGTGTTTCAGGTTCGATCTGAAACCAGGCAACCTGTAGGGCCCCGGCTGTGATCACCTTTGGAGTAGCTTTATGTGAACATGTGGTGCACATTTGATTGAATATTAATCATGTCATCTGGGGAGTGTCTCACAGCGCTGCTGAAGAATGAATGTCTCCTTGACTGTTTCCTTCACTAGCTGTCTAGGTGGCTCAAATGTGCCACAGAGATGGATGCTTCTCAGCCAGAATTCACGTGGCCATGGTCTGGTGTGGAGCAGGGGCTTGCAGCAGCCCTAGGGGTGATGCAGAAGTTGGGGCCAGGCTGGTGCAGGAACTGCCCACCTGGTTCTCTTCCTCATCAATGATGGCATTTTGAGCTGTTGGCTTGACTGGAAGGGTGTGGCCTTCGTTTTAGCCTAGAGCAGAAGGAAGGGTTGTGAGTAAGGCAAATGCAGCAGCAGTTCCTGGTGAGGAGGAAGAACACTGGGCTGAGAGTCAGGAAGCCAGAGCTTTGCTCCGGCTCCACAGACTTACCATGTAACTTGATGTAGTTGTTGTCTTCCCAGTGCCTGCCTTGCTGTTTGTAAAGAGAGCACTAGGGTAGGTCCTCTCTCATCACCCTTAGAACAGGACAGGGTAGTGGATATGGATGGACAGGAGGCATGTCCTGGCCGGTTTTAGTTTCAGAATTGAGAGCTGGATGCAGGGCAGAACTTTGAAAGAGATGTGAATAGCCATCAAATGCCCAGGACTCTCCAGGGCTCACAGAGCTTCACACCCTCTTGTTTCCCCTTGGTGATTCATGTCCACCCTTGGAACGGTTGTCCAGATGTTTCCTTGGTGTGTGGCATGGAGCAGTGATCAGTGAGGACACTGATGACTCTCTCCCTAGGCATTTATACCTGCTCCTGTGAACATACTTGTTCTAGGTGTCACTCTGATGCACTGCCATGCTCCTGCTGCTGGGCTGCAAGTAATGAATGGAATATCTGAGTTGGAGACGGAGGGAGTTAAGACTGTGTTGGCTGTTGGAGGTTAATTGGCTTTGATGAGCTCCCTGCCATCTTTCCTTGCTCTGTGCTGGTGGTTTGCCCCCTTAGTGTCTGTGCCACTTTATGTATATCTCATTAAAGAACAGCAAGGAACTGCCTTTTGCCTTTTTAGATCCAATATTTTTTGTTAATTCACATTCTTTGGGTCTTCTCCTTGATATACACATTTAAAAATGACAAAGTCCAGGTAAGCCGAAAAGCATGAGATAAAAACCTAACCCTTGGCTCTAACCTCCATGTCTGCCGCTGCTTAAAGGATAGGTTCTTGGGTGAGTGCACCCTAGTTCACTCATCTCTTGAATAGATTGGATTTTGTGATCTGAGGTGCGGGAGACAGGAACATATGGAGAGAAAACTCCAAAGAAATGGGGTCTCATCCTGGGGTGGGTCCTGCAGCTCAGATTCCTATCTCCCCCAGTCTCCCAGAGGAGATATTCTTGGCTTGGGATCCCACAAACTGGATCAGAAGATGTATTTGAAACAGGGGGAGGTGAGAGAGAGCGAGTGTCCTGTAAAACAGCTTTTGGTTCTGTAAATAAAAGCTGATAGATTCATTTTGGGATCTTTCCAGAAACTTTATTCCCAGGCTATTTATTTTAGGTTCCTATTTTAAGGTTTGTTTTTTTGGCAGAAGAATGATAAAGGCTCTCAGATTGCTCTCAGATCTTGGTAGGAAATTTTCCAACTTGGGGATGATCTGGAACAATGGGTTACCATGCTTCTAGGCAAGTTGGCTGTTCTCACAGTGGGCACCGTTCTGGGCATCCTAGGAAGACAAAGATGCAGAGCACACAGCCTGGAGTGAGATGCTTTGACTCGTTTGAACCTTGAAGAAAGTTTTCTTACACACATAAATATAAACATACACACACACACACACTGCACATCACCAACACCAGCTATAGGCTGTGACCATCAGCTGTGGGCTAGAACCTCATTGGGCCTTGCCTATGTTTTAACTTGGAAATGGTTTTTTTGTTTGTTTGCTTGTTTTTTTTAATAGTATCTGGTGCAGAAGGCCTGCTCTTCATAGTTCACCACATGTGTTAGACTTATACAGAGAAATGGGGATTACTGATCTAACTGTGAAATGGAATTTAAGAATCTAAAAATTGAGTACTTTCAGTTTTAACAAGGTAAACTAGTTTTGAGTTTTAAAGTGTTATTTACTGTTGTATGTGAGTACATGGATGCCACAGCACACATATATAGATCAGAGGATGGCTTTGTGGAATCCCTTTTATCTTCTCACCTTTATGAGGGATCTGGGAATTGAACTGTGTCTGTCAGGTTTGCATAGAAGGTACTCTTTCCCGCTGAGCTGTCTTGCTGGCCTAAGGTAAGCTATTTTTAGATATGAAAGGCCAGTGTGTCAGAGAAGGGAGGAGCAGGCTGGGGAGTCAGACACATTCAGGGCTGAAGCCCAGCTGTACCACTCTGTGGTTTTGTTGCCTGGAACTCCATATAGACGTCTGGTATCACAGTTACTACTGTTTGTAGTGTTGGTTGTGTGCATGGTGTGTCCTTCCCTTGCATTGACTTTTATTATATTCTGACACCAGAGGCCAGCAAATCTCTGTCATTCACAAAACCTGATAGAGTAGGTTTAGTGAGGGCTACCCTTACCTACCAGTCGCACAAATGCCCCCTGGCAGCCATAGAAATGGAGCCCAGATCTCCCAAGGGCTTCTCTTATGATACCAACATGCGCATGCATGCATGCATGTATGCATTGTGTGAGTGCATGTGTATTCATCTAGAATTCCTGAGCCTCTTTCCGGAACCTCCCCACCCCAGTGCTGAGAAATGATCCTCAGGGCTTTGTCTGTGCTAACTAAGCACCACCACGAGGACATCCCAGCCCTGGAATGCTTCTCAAAATAAAAAGACTGAGGCATCGAAATTTAATTTTCTCAGTGTTTGCTAAATCAACATTAGCATCCCCACAAATACCAGGTGCCAATTGAGGTCAAGGACGCGGCGCCTCCCTGGCAGGCCATTCAGAGATCATAGGATTGGCACAGGGTTTAGGACTGCCCTTAAAAGGCCTTAGTCTCGTTGTCACCAGGCATTGGCACTAATGAGCAGTAGTGCTGTGGTCCTGAGGAAGGCAACTGCAGAGGAGCCTTCAGGATCATTCCCTGATAAGACAGCCAGAGCGTGTGGACCATCTCTGCCTGGCAAGGTCTACACAAATTATGCTGTGCACTTGCCTGCCCTGCCTCGTCTGCAAACTGGTTGTGTTTAGTTTCTAATTGAGACAAAGGTCTAGGAAGCAAGACCCATGGGAGTGGTAGTCCTATTATAGACTGGCTGGCTTCATTTGAAATGCCTGTCCTAGCAGAGAGGGAATTTGATTCCATCATGTTAACTTACTGGAATTACTGTATTCCTTACCCTCACTTTGAATCAGAGATCCGAGTGGGGACTCTGATTAGTTGTTAAACACCTGTGTATGGCTTTATTTATACTTCTTATTTGTTTGGATATGTCCTTGTGTAGTACAGACTTGCTATGTAACCAAGGATGACCTTGAACTGAGTGTGATGCCCATACCTCCCAAGTAATAGGATTACAGGCATGTGCCACAGTGCTTGGTTCGTGTGTTGCGGGGGATCTGACCCAGGACTTGGAGCATGCTAGGCAAGCCACGTTTCCTTCTGTGTATAATCTTGATGTTCTGGACGCGTGGAGCCGCTGAGCTAAGAGACCCTAAGGCTAGGTTTCTTCCTCTTTGGTGTTTATCTTGAGTCTGATGGTAAGATGAATGACGGAGTTTGCTCTTTCTGTGACCTTATGTTCACGACATGAACATAAGGTCATGAACAAGGATAGCCTGGTCCCTCACCTAAGTACTTCCAATGGATGAGAACAGACTTACTTGACAGTTTCAGTGTGTCATGTAAATGGAAGGAGAAGGGAGGTGTAAACCCAGGCACCCAGGGATCAGGACAAGTCTTTAGAGTTTTGAGAAGAACGGGTAAGTGGATTGAGTGAGTGGGAGCTAGGGTGGGAGGGTCTGGGCAGAGGATCCAGAGCAGAGACGACGAGGACCAAGCTGGCTCTAGTTGCCCAGCCAAGGCTTCAGAGAGCACCACAGTCCCCATGTGAGGAGGTGCCAGTGGTGTGGATCTCTGACTGGATGTCCTGTGCTTTAGTGGAAGAAGAGCTGGCATCTTCGGCTACATTTCTAGGATGGCTCTGGGACCTTCTCTTGGACCAATGGCTAGCTAGTGTGGTGGCCAGGCTGAGGAGGAGTCTGGGAAACTCTGGGGTACTGGGATATCTCTGAGTCTCTGTTGTCCTGCAGGGAACCTGATAGGACGTTTTCATGTCACTAGCTGCTTCTTTAGGCACAATGGCTTCATTTTTTTTTTTTGGAATAGTAATTGTATTTCTGTTCCTGCAACCTGACGTTTTCTCAGTATCTGTTCTGAGAATGTTCTTTAAGTTTAATTCTGGGTAACATGTTTAGTCTTACTTGTAACAGAGAAGGACCTAGTGGTCCAGGACCCGACTGCTTGGTAGGTGTACATTAACAGCCCCTCCGCTTGCTCTTGCAGCACACGTGGAGAACGAGGAACAGTACACGCAGGCTCTGGAGAAGTTCGGTGGCAACTGTGTATGCAGAGATGACCCAGACTTAGGAAGCGCATTTCTGAAGTTCTCTGTGTTCACCAAGGAGTTGACAGCACTCTTCAAAAACCTGGTCAGTGCCCACTGTGTGTGCAGCTACGCTGTGTGCAATGCCTGCCATGTCCCTGCTGGGAAGACAGCCCATCAGCTGGTCAGGATGGCTTGTTCTCTGGCTCCTGTGGAACCTAAAATAATTGCACTATATATATGCTCAGAGTGGGTAAATTTGGAACAAAGTTTACAGTTGCAGTTTTTCCCCTTAATACAACTTAAATTTAACTTGGCATTTTAAACTCTCAGGTCCAGGATAGAATGGGTGAATTCATTTATCTTCTTAAAGGCCCCTGACTTTAGTTTCTAGTAGTTTTAAAACTTTAGTTTGTTGCTGTGATGTTTAACACTTTTCTGTTGCTGTGAAGCAACTCCATGACCAAAGCAACTCATAGAAGAAAGAGTTTATTGCAGGCTAACTTACAGTCACAGAGGGTTAGAATTCATGACCATCATGGTGAGAAGCAGAACAGGCAGACAGGCATGGTGCCGGTGCAATAGAGGGGTGGGAGAGGGGAGGGAGAGAGAGAGGGAGAGAGGGAGAGAACTCTAGTGCTAATTGGGAATGGTGTATGCTTTTGAAACGTCAAAGCCTAGTCCCAGTGACACACCTCCTCCAACAAGGCCACACGTCCTAATCCTTCCCAAACAGTTCCATCAATTGGGACCAA